>NC_137770.1:239791184-241079518 GCF_963455305.1 Plecotus auritus | reverse complement strand
GGATTACTGTTTGACTAGTATTTGTAAAACAACAGCTGCTAAATCCACTTGTCCTTGAACAACTGCTTCAGATTCTAGAATTAGCTGTTAGTCTACCTGAGCACTTCCATGTGATGGTCTTCCCAAAGACCAGCCAAGAACAGCTTAGCTAAAAGAATGTGTCATCCATAGACAGAGAAGGAAGAGACTCGGCACTTTGAAGTCAGTGACAGTATCCAAAACGTTGAAGCAATCGCCATGCCAACAAAAGCTGTTAAGCCTACATACTGCACTCAGTTCCCAGTAAGCAGCAGCTGTGCAGAACACTAAGGTCAGGGATCAATAAAGCAAGGCTTCCCAACCACTTCTGCATTAGAGCCAAGGTCCACTCCAGGCAACATTAACCAAGCCTGCGGTGAGTTTAAGGAGAATTTTAGCGGAAAGTCATAATGCAGTTCAACTTCAAAATGTTATCAAGCATGTGGCAGTGGATATAAAGATTAGAAGAATAGACTAGTGGATGGATGGATAGATAGGTAGATAGTTGATAGATATATATGGAAATATGAATATGAAAAAGACAAGGTCAATTCTAGTAACACTGACAATTTCAATAACATTAACATAAGGGTGAGATGCGTGCAATGGGCCACAAGAGGTAAGTAGCCCAACCTAGTGATTTAAAGAATGTTTCCTGGAAGAGACGAACACTGAGGTTCAACATGAAGGATATGTAAGACTCCACCACAAGGAAACAGGTGAGAGGAGTATTTTAGGGAGAGGTAAGAGTCTGAGCAAAGAGCTCAAAACAGCCTACTGTGTGCTGCTTTGGCGCAAACTGCAAAACTGGGCATGGCAGATGACGAGGCAGGAGATCTCACAGTGCCAGCTTACAGTTTTCAAGACCCAAATTCACTGCCACCTCTCTCAGGAAGCCGCATTTGAATTAGTTTCCTCTCCACTCCCGACCCACTCAAGCTGGGATCACCATTTTCTCATCTTCTCGTCCTCACTGCTTTGCTGTCTCTCCGTGCCCAAATCCTGGCCCTCCGTGGGCAGCGATGATGGCTGTGTCCAGGCATTCAGGACAAAGCCCAGATCCGGCGGGATCATGAAATGGGCTTCCCACAGTGCTAATCCAGTTTGTTAGAAAAACAACCATTTAACAAATATATGCCCGCTTGCTATGGTCTGCAAAATGATCAGAACAGGTTTGAGGAAGGAGTTGGGCATTTTAGGAAGTTAAGACACATGAGTTCTATCCCTAGTGCTACCCTTTTATGTTATAATTTCAGGCTTCCTTTCATCTGCATGCCTGAGATTGAAGAAGAAGCTGCAGTGTGTCAGCATCCGGGCATCAGATGCCACATGGCAGGCACAGAGCAATTATATCAAGAGACAGGTAGTGACATGGAAAGTTACGGGGGCTCTGTCTCTACGTAAGCTCATAATTCAAAAGACGATAGTTCTTTACAACTATGGGTGTCAGCTTTAGCAATAGCAAACTCCAAGTTAGACTTCTGTTCGAATCTAAACATCAAATGTGTCTGATTCAGAACATTAAGCAAATTTTTAATCAGAAACAATAGGCTCCTGAGATTTTAGGAACTACACCCTTGAATACTTTACAGTGTTTTAAAGGTACATTTGAAAAGTATTTTCTACCAAATAGGGAAGTTGGGTCTTGCACCCACCTGCTCACCCAATTACCTGTGAACTGAGTACTTGCCAAGCAAGGAAAACCATCAGCTGAGTTAGATGTTGTTAGCAATACAAATGTAATAGTCTGTTTGCCAGAGAGAGAACCAATGGGCTATATGGAGATATATGGGAGGAGATTTATTATGGAAATTGGCTCATGCGATCATATGCCACCATCTATCTGCAGGCTGCAGACCCAAGAAGGCCAGTGTTATAATTCAGTCCCAGTTTAAAGTCCTGAGAACCAGACACTCCAAGGTCCAAGGGCAGGAGAGGATGGACTTCTGAGAGTGATGCATTTCCTCGCACTGTGACTCTTCCTCATATAAAGCAGATGCAACGTCCACATCAATAAGGGGATGTGGTTTGGACGATGCCAGCTGCTCTTTAGTCAGGAAGGTAAAATGCTGTTTCACGTACGTATGGCCCAGTAGTCTTGTCTGGATGCCTCTTAGCTTGTCAGGCTCTTTCCTCCTCTGGGCTTTCGCCTGAGCTATTTCCTCTGCCTGCAATGCTGTTCCCCAAGGTCACTTCTCAGTCTTCAGATCTTAGCTTCCACAAGGCCTCCTGTGTCCACACCATCTAAAGTCAGTCCCTCCTTTCACGTCGCTCTCAGTGTCCTATCTAGTTCAAGGACACCAATGCGCACACTCCTGGCCTCGCCTGTAATCCCAGCCAACGTTTTGGTGAACAATTCCGTGCAGGTGTGGACCTGCGTGGGACTGACAGCCTCCCTCCCTGCGCTGATGGAAGCAGCCTATGGAGATACACTGAAGGTTTTAGCAAGGAGCATCTTCCCAAACCGGCCCCACAAACGAAGACTTTCCCTCAGAGGACAGGATGCTCAATCCTATAGGGGTGGATCTGGGCTGTGTGGGGCAGAGCTGGGGTGGGAGAGGTGCTTAGTCTGGAGTCTCTATAAATATGCGCTGAGCAGAGATGCAACAGGGAGAAACCCGAAACAGAATGTGACCCTTGGATCTAGCTCTCCAGGGGCAGGACCTAAACAGGCCCTTTGTTCCAGAGCTGGCACATTATTCCCAGACAGCAATGGCCAGTTTCGGGGTGACATGTGACACCATCAGGGAAACTGGCCTTGGAAGACCCAGGAGGAGCTGGGCGATGTTGTGTTCGTCCTAGGCAAGGCCTCCCCGCATGCCAGGATGCTTCTCTTAAACAAAGGTCCTTTGGAAAAGAGAGAGCAGCTCTGGTTGCTCCTGGTGATGAGAGACTCCTCTATGTGCAAGGGAGTTGTGAGAAGTCGGCTCCTTTAACTGTCAGCTAACTGTGTTGATTTACCTTTGTGTTGTGGCATCATTGTGTCAGAGGTCAGGTAAGTACCAAGGACAGAACATTGACTAGGGGCCAGAAAGACTGGAGATAAGCCTCAGTTCTAATAATGGTCACATCAGCTCTGCTCTTAGTCTCGTGTATTCCTCAGAGCAACTCCACGAGGGAGGTGCTAATATTAACCCCATCTCACAGATGTATACACTGAGGCACGGATTAACCCCATCTCACAGATGTATACACTGAGGCACGGAGAAGCAGAGTAGGGACAAAGTGGGCAGCTGTCTGATTTGCAATTCAGGCTCAAGCCTGCCCATCCCTCAATCAAGATGCTTTACTGGTGGGGGGACCTCAGCAAATTCACATCCTCCTTGCCAGGGTCATTTCCAAATATTTTCAACATTCCTGATGGTGCACATAAGATTTAGTGGAGGAGTAAATGAATGCATTCAACAGGCATTTCTGAAGAACGGGAGGTGTTCATTCAGGACATTGCATTCAAAGAAGTTGTCCAGAACAATGTCTGGTGCATAGATGTGTCTATTTTGCTGAATATGAAAGTGAACATGTCATCTTTGTCTGTCACACACCCAACCCTCCTCTCCCCTCCTTTGCACAAATTCCAGTTTAAAGAATTCCCTGTTGAGTGCAGAGTTGGTGTGAGGCAGGACCCACTTTCCCACTATGGTAACCTGTTGGGACAGACCCTCTCTCTCTCTGCACTATATACACACACACCCTCTGCCAGCCAGGGGCAAGTGCATAACAAGCTGGGCTGGCCCTCCCCACCCTTAGACAGATGGACCCCTTTATCATCCCCGTGGCCAAGGCACAGAGGCCAGGCTCACAGGTCAGCCCACCCGCTTGCCCAGTTCCCTTGGCTTTCATCCATTTCCCAGCCTCAGCCGGGTCTAAGGGATGCATGTCACGCTGCCCTCATCAGTGAGGGGAACACCTGTCACTTGAACTTACTGCAACAGCCTCTGGCCTTCTCTCCCTGTTTCTACTCTCACCTGCCCTACAGTCAACTTTCCAGTCAGCGTTAAATCAGGTCACTTTCCAGCTAAGGACCATTCAATGGCCCCCGTGTGCTTCGAGTAAGTTCCACACCTCTCCCATGCCGTGGTATATACGCGCTGTGACCTTATTCCCCATCACACCCCGCCCACCCTCAGCTCCAGCTACCTTGGCGAGTATGTTCTCCTCAGGATGCCCATGGCTGTCCCATTTGCCAGACACCTCATCACGTTTGCTTCCTGACTTCATTCAGGTCTGTGTTCAGATATTACCTCCTTGAAGAGGTTTTCCTCTGGCAGGGTTATGGAAAATAGCAACTCACCTACTACATACTCACCTTCAATTTTCTTTCCAATGTTTTCTTGCCTAAAGTTCTACTTTTTTATTTCTTTGTCTCCAGTTACTATCTGCTTCACTCTCTAGAATGTAAGTTCTATAAGGGTATGTAGATTTTGTCTTGGTATTTCTTCTCTGGGCCTAGAACTGTGTCTGAGATAGATAGATAGATAGATGATAGATAGATAGATAGATAGATAGATAGATAGATAGATAGATTATAGATAGATAGGTTATAGATAGATGGTTGATAAATATAATTAAGAGAAAAAAATAGATATGATTAAATGAAATAATAAATATATTTTATATAAAATATAGAAGCCTGATGCACAAAATTCGTGCAAGGGCCTTGGCCCCTGCCCGCCATGGCTTTGTCCAGAAGGATGTCTGGTCTAATTAGCATATTACACTTTTATTATTATAGATATATATTTTCTTTTTTTCTGGAGAACCTTAATACAACACCCTTTACATTTTAGAAGGCAGTTGCCCTGATTTTTTAAGCTATTTTTTTTAGTAGTAGTATGTGCTATAAACTGAGAAAGTTAAAAAAGATTGAAAACTTGACAATCCCACTATTCAAATTCAACAGTTGGTCACATTTCGTTGCACTTCCAGCATTTTCCCACACATACCGTAATTGTTTTTCAAAGATGTAATTATACCGTACATAATAATTTCATATCACTTTTGTATTAAATTATAGACATTTCTCATTGTTACTTTAGTCTTCATAACCATCATTTGTAAATACCTGCACAAGAGGAGAGCAAATGAGCCATAATTGACTTAAATTCCCACTGCTTACTTCAAATTGAATTTGTTTCCCTTTTTCATTATTACAGTAATAAATGCCTGCCTGCATAAAGCATCTTCCATATTTAGAACTATTTCCTCAGGATATATTGTCAAAAGTAAAGTAATTGCATCGAAGTCCACATATTTGCTTATGGGTCTTTTTACAAACTTCCAAACAGCTTCCTACAGAAATTATGAGAGTACCCATCATTCACACATTGACCAGCACGATGGGTATAGGATGATTTTCAATTTCATAAATAAAATTGGGGGTGGGGTGGCATTTGGTAATTCTCCTACCAGAGACATTCTTACAGTGGTCCTGACACGTGCTCTATTGTGTGATCCCCATAAAGAGTGTAATTGAATAACTGTCTATGTAACATATCAGACATATTCCTGGCAGAAAAGCTCCAACTTTGACTAGGCATTGATGAGTACTGTTGGTGATTTTACATGCTAAGATTGAAAGAATTTTGCCGAGATCAGCTTCTGGCCCTAACATATTTCATACTTTGTTTTTTCTTCACTTCCTTTGTATGTCTGTCTACCAACAAAAGCACATTCTCTCATGATGAGTGTGGGATGGTGTCAGATCTGCTTCCAGCATCGAGGTCCTTGGCTCCTCACCCACAATTCCAAAATCTAGAAAGTCTTAAACCCCTGCTTCACTTAACGCAAGCATGGCAACACCTCACTTGAACAGAAGTGGGGTTCCTTAGAGTCCCTGTTGACCTCAGCATTGATGTTGGCATGTTTCTCTGTAGAAGATTAGTGATTGGTTGTGAAGTGCTGCCCATAGTGCTCCAGGAGTCTTACACTTCCCTAACAAGTCTAAATTCTGAAACAAGACAAAACTCCAGCCCTAAGGATTTTATTTATTTATTTATTAATATATTTTTATTGTTGACAGTGTTACAGATAGCTTCCATTTACCCTCCTCTTCCCAGCCCCTACCCACCCCTCCATGTCTTCACTGCCCTATTGCCTGTGTCCATGGGCTAATGCATATCTATATCATAAAAGGTCTGTGGTCATGACACCATAACAGCGGAATGACCCAACAACCGGTCACCAGGAGGTGCATGGAGCACCTCTCTCAGGCCAGGCTAGCAGGGCTCATGCAGGGTTGGTGGGGCTGGCACGGCAGAGGCAGGGCCCGCAATTCACACAGGGCAGGTCTGGGGTCCCACCAGCGTAGTGGATCTGGGTCTTGAGCGATTTCATGCACTGGGCCTCTAATAAGTATACAAGCTCTTTGGTTTATCTCTTCTCATGCCCGCAACCCACATCAAGGTGTGTAGGATTTCAGATAAGAGAGTGTGGACTGTTATTCAAGGCTAGAAGACATTGCACTGTTACAACATTTCACAGGCATATACACATGATTATTTGCTCAGGGGAACATGCGTTTTGTCTATTCTGACACCTACTGGCATACAGTGATCCATAATGGCAGAATTAGTGCACCCCCACAAGTTAAAGGACACAATGCCACCAAGACTACCCTCACTTCAAACACCAGCCATGCGTGAAGTCCCCAAGCCACCCACACTGCTGACCAACAGGCTAGTACAATTAGGGGGTTTCTATGAATCCTGCTAATTTGGCAATTTGCTGGAATGACTCACAGAACTCAGTAAGGCATTATATTTATAATTACAGAATCATGGGTGCAATTCAGGAACAGCTGAATGAACAGACAAATAGGGCAAGTGCTGGGAGAGTCCGGAATGCAGAGCTCCCATCCCCCCTCCCCAGGGATCCAGGGCAGGACCCTCCCCCAGCGCACCCAGGTGCTGGCCAACCAGGAAGCTCCTGTAAGTTCTGTGTCCAGCTTCCACAGTGGGGCCTCATTCTGTAGGCATGGTTGATCAAACTATTGGCCACATGATTGAATTTGATCTCCAGCTCCCTTCCCTCCTCAGGTACAGGCTGCCTCATCCTCTCAGCCCTCGAATTATGTGGTGGGTCTTTCTGGTGACCTGTCCCCATCCCGAAATTATCTCAGGGCCAACCATGAGTCACTTCATTAGCATAAACTCAGGTGTGGTCTGAGAGACTCATAAATAACAAAGACATTTTTATCACTCAGGAAATTACCAGGGTTTTAGAGGCTCAGTGCCAGAAACCCTAGGCAAACACCAGACAATTTTTTTTAATATTTTTATTGATTTCAGAGAGGAAAGACGAGTGAGAGATAGAAACATCAATGATGAGAGAGAATCACTGACTGGCTGCCTCCTGCACACCCCCCACTGGGGATTGAGCCTGCAACCCAGGCATGTGCCCTTGACCAGAATCCAACCCAGGACCCTTGGGTCCACAGGCCAACGCTCTATCTACTGAGCCAAACTGGCTAGGGCCAGACAAATTTTTTATTATACAACTCCGTCTTGTGCGTTAACATCACTGGAATGCTCTTCTTTTACTACTGGTGGGACCACTGGCTATCTATGATGGACAGTCCAGGTTCTGACTTCTAGTCTTCTGCTGATATCACACCCAAGAGGAAGAAAGACTTCTAGGATGTTCCCACTGGGTTTAGTGCTTAACCCCAATCCCTTGTCGGCTCCTGGGTGGGGACCAGGGAGATTTTTATCTAAATCATATGGATATTTTAGTAAAGATATATAAACATGCACACTTCTCTTGGTCAAAATTATTGCTTGATATTTTATAATTAACTGTCATTCTCTTTTGGTTTATATTTTCCTTATGTTTTCTAACTAAGAGTTGCTGGCTTAGAGGAACGTCACTGATTTTTACATGTTTATCTTCTCTCTGGCTTCTTTACTCATAAACTCTTATTAATTCTAGTAGTATTTTGGTTGATTCATTTGGACTTTTATAAGTGCTAAACCAAATCATCCTCACATAAGAGTATCCCTTTTTATGCTTACAACACTTATTTCTGTTTAAGCCTAAGGCTGTTTAGGACACGTAGAATACAATTAAATCATAGGTGTGATGCTGGCAGCTTGGTTTTCTTTCTGATTTCAGTGCAGAAACTTCTGGATTTTCATCATTAAGCAGGACATTAGCAGTTTTAGAGCATACTTTGTCTTGCTAATGATGCAGACTTCAAGTCCTTGCCCATTAAGCATTTTTATTATTAATAGATATTAAATTTTATTCATGGCCATTTTAACATCATTAAGTTTTTGTGTATTATTTATTTTTAGGAGACTAACAACAGAATCTTTTTTGTATTTTTTTTGTAAACAAGTATGCTTGGAGTAATTATTCTAGAATATGAGATCATCTGTATCAGCTAATTCTATCATTTTTTATAAAGTCACAGTTAAAGAACCCCTGTAGATACTATAACCAATATCTTTATTGCATGGGCTTTACTTATTGGACTCAAGATTCTGAGGCTTGCTGTGGGGAGACCAGGTAAATCGCATGTTCGACTCCAGCCCTTTTCAGACAATCAATGAACAGAATGCAGGGCTAAAAGCAACCTCACCTAAGCTACATTTTAGAAAACAAACATTATACGTTATCAGAAGTCAGGAAACCATGACCCATGAGCCAAACTCCACCCATTCACCACCTGTTTTGGTAAATACAGTTTTATTGGAACACAATCATTTATGCCCATTCATTGGTTTATCATCAATGTGTTGTTGTTTTTTTATGTTTTAATGGTAGAGTTAAGAAATTGCAACAGAGACCTGGCTGGTGTGGCTCAATTGGTTGGAGCATCACCCTGTACACCAAAAGGTTACAAGTTCAATTCTTGGTCAGGGTGAGTGCCAGACACAGCCAATAGATATCTCTGTCTCTCTCTCCCCTTGTCTCCCTTCCTCTCTCTAAAATCCATAAAAAAGAAATTATACCAGAGACCTTATGTCCCACAAATCATAAAATATTTCCTATTCAGCCCTTACAGAAAAAGTTGCCTATCTCTGCTCTAGGTAGAAATTAGTATTTTGAGAAAGAAATAATGGGAGGAAAGGGCTCCACCACTGGGAGCCCCTCTTGAGTTCATGGATGGGTTATTTTTTTTTAAAATATATTTTATTGATTTTTTACAGAGAGGAAGAGAGGAAGGGAGAGGGATAGAGAGTTAGAAACATCGATCAGCTGCCTCTTGCACGCCCCCTACTGGGGATGTGCCCGCAACCAAGGTACATGCCCTTGACCGGAATCGAACCTGGGACCCTTGAGTCCACAGGCCGACGCTCTATCCACTGAGCCAAACCGGTTTTGGCAAGGATGGGTTATTTTTATGCTGGACTGAAGGTTTCACTGGCTTTCTGGTCAACCTCCAGAATCACCACCAGCACCTTCTATGGCCTGGGCTTCTTTGGTTCTTTAAGTGACTTTGGTATGAAAGAGGCAGCTCTGAGGCATGGGAATCCAGCCAAGCAAAGTCGCTGGGAAACAGCAGGTTTGCCAATGGTAAGGGGAAATCAGGGAAAGCAGCTCCTGGAGCAATTTGCCTCTTAGTGCCTCACACCTTCATTGTCATCATACCTGTCTGCTATCACCAGCAAGCATCAAAGCCAATTTGAGGCTTTTATTGGTTCACCTGGCCCAGGTGGAATGTCCCCTCCTTGAGTATTAATGTGACACTAATTTGTGGCAAGGAAAGAATTCCATCCAATCAGACTCAAATGCAATTTTGAATCATCCTAAAAACAACAGAAAAAATTTGATTCATAATCTCTGCTAATTCAATATTCTTAAAATATGTGGCTGTGGCTTCAGATGAGATTGATTTTTCTATGTGAATCTTTTGTTAACTCTTTACCCCCTAAATCCCTTTCTTAATCACAAGCCTTTTTGTGTCATGTGTGAGGAGAGCGGGAGAAGAAGGAAGGGAGAAGGGAGAAGCGAGAAGCTGGACAGAGAATTCATGTGCTATCTGTAGAACAAGCAGTTTTCTTGGATAAGCCACTGAGAGCTAGTGGCAGCGCTCAGCCCAGGCTGTGTCCATGACCACGGCTCCACCCTGCTGTTTGCAGATGGGCTATTCTGGAATGGCAAATATTAGACCCAGGCAAACGTGGCTTTTGTGCATTGCTTCTGGGTTTCTTTCTGAGAAGTGTCACTTTGTACGTCATCTCTCCACCTCCGCCTGTTCCCTGGCCTCTGGAATGTGGCCCCCATGGTGGAGCCTGAGTCGTTACCAGGGTGATGGAGGTGTCCTTGGCTCAGAGTGTGCCATTTAGGCCTGAATGGCTGATCAGGGCTTGATGAACAAGGAGTCCTGATGTTCAAGGGCAGCTCTAGCAACAAGATGACATGAAAACTGCAGCCCCACAGAGGCTGGCTCACCTTCCTGTCATTCAGAATTTCAATTTATTTTCATTTCCAGGGCTACTAGCTCAGGAGTCACAGAGCTTTTGATCACTTTTGATCATGGTATTTTGTGACATGTTTCTGACCCTGGAAGACCCTCCTGTTATAGACTCAATATTTGTGTTTTTCCAAAATTCATGGTAGAGTTAAGAAATTGCAACAGAGCCCTGGCTGGTGTGGCTCAATTGTTTGGAGCATCATCCAGTACAACAAAAGGTTACGAGTTCAATTCCTGGTCAGGGTGCCATTTAGGCCTGAATGGCTGTTGAAGCCCTAGACCTCAATGTGGTAGTATTAGGATGTGAGGCCTCTGAGAGGTAGTTTTACATGAGGTCATGAGGGTGAGGTCATGATGCTCTCCCTCTCTCAGTCAGTTGAGAATAAAGCAAGAAGGCAGTCGTCTGCAAGAGAACTCTCACAAAGAACCTGACAGGCCAGCATCTTGATCCTGGACTTCCAAACCTCTGGAAGGGTGAGAAAATATGTATCTGTTGTTTAAGCCACATGGTCTATGGTATTTTGTTATAGCAGCCAGAGCTGACTGACACACCTCCTTAGAAATGTTTGTTCAATGGAGCCACATACACCCACGTTCCAATCCCAGCTCCACAACCATGTCATGTGATCTTGTATAAGTTGACTAACTTGTTCAAGTGCGAGTTCCCTTGAAGAGTTAGAAGGCACAAGGTAAAGAGAAAAGGGGCTGTTCCACCTATCTCTTTACTGTGTAACAAACCCCCAAATTTGGCTAAAAACTATTTATTATTATCTCTCATAGTTCTCTAGTTTCCCTGGGCTCAGCTAGGCAGTTCCTGAGTGGGGTGTCTGGAGCTGCAATCACCTGAAGGCTTGGCATCCCAGATGGATCCTCACATGGGGTTATTTTGTGCAGGCTCTCATCTGGCAGCTCAGTTGAACATGCTAACCTGAGAGTCTGCATGTGGTCTTTCCATGTGGTATGAGCTTATCACAGTATGGCAGGTGGGTTCCCAGAAGAAATGCCCCCAAAAAGAGCATTTCCATGGGTGTAGGCAAAACTTCAAGGCTTCTTATGACCTAGTCTTGGAAGCCCCAGAACTTCTGCCATATTCTCTTGGTCAAGCTAGTCAGTGAGGCCAGCCTAGATTCAAAGGGAGAGGAAACAGACTTCACCGCTTCCTAAAATAGAGGCACTATTATAATGCAGATGAGCGTGGAGGGAGCAGGCAGACACCGGAGCAGCCATTTTGGAAAATATCATCTGCCACAAAAGACCAAAAAAATGGTGAGATGGGTCCCCTGTCAAAGTTGAAACACAAACCCTGTCATTTCCCGGTTCAGCAGTGTATAGCATTATCAGGGCATAGTGGTCATAAGAAACAGATCACTGTTTGCCTCCTCTGTTTACAGCTGTACCGACGATGAGTGTTGTTTAGTCCCATAGTCCACACCTTTATTCCTTGAGAACCCCCTTAGAGACAGTGTCTCTCTTCAGCCTCTGCTAATGGTCCAGCTCTTCAATCCCTTTACCCGATATGGTGTCCCTTCACTTGGTTGTCATTTGGGCCTTCTGCTTGCTCTTGCCCCCTCCTTAATCTCCAATGTTCCTTCAGGCAGAACTCAGGAACCACTGTGATGTCCTTCCCCCTTCTCTGAGGATTGGAGAGAGCTGGGGCCAAGATCAGGGATGCCAAGCACATTACACTATCATCAAGAATGCACAAGCCTCCTGAACTGAGACAGCTTGCCATGAGAGGCAGGCACCACTAACTTCAGAGTACACATTCCTTATGGCATTTATTAATTCTCTTTGTTGCCAAAAAAAAAATTACCACCACATTCCAGTTTAAAACAATACCCATTTATTAGCTAACAATTCTGCAGGCCTGAAGCTCTCCAGGTACCACAAGATTGCAATCAAGGTGTTGACCAGGCTGAGTTCTAATTTGAAGGCTCTGGTGGAAATCTGATTAAAGAAAAGTCAGGCCCTTGGCAAAATTCATGTTCCTTGTGGCTGTGTGACTGAAGTCTCCAAATTCTCACTGGCCACTGACCAGATTCCCTCACATCTTTTAGGGAGGTGGCCTTGCCATGTGGTCCCCTCCATCTTTGAGTCATCAACAGAGAGCTCCTCATGTGCCCAATCTTCCTCACACTGTGAAGCTCTGACTCCCTCTCTCTCTGACCTCCAGACCCAGATGTATAGGTCTCAGGTGATTATGTCAAGCACCATATAAACTCCCCATCTTAAGGTAAACTGATCTGAGACCTTAATCACACCTGAAAAATCCCTTCACTTCAGTACCTCTATTAGTGTTTGCTTGGAGATTGTTTTTCAATTTCAAGGGTCAAGAAAAGTCTCACTCCACCTTCTGTGACTTATTATTAACTGGGATGATGACTGCCTTAGAAATGGTGTCCAGGGGAGTGAGAATGTGCCATTCTCAGACCTCCAGCCTTTAGAATCATAGCTCATTTCCTTCGCTTGGAAAGCAACAAACACCATCAGACAACACAAGTCTATACTTGACTATCTTCATTACAGAAGGTAGAGAATCGTGAGTTGAATTCTTGTGCCATGTGGCACTCTGGGCCAGTCATTTCCACCTACTTTATCTTTTATTTCATTAACAACATTCCCACCTGTCATGGAGAGGTGTCAATTGAGAAGAGAACACAGGGAGGTTCCATTGTATTCACAATGCTTCATTCTTGGGTATATGATAGTCATTATTATTAATAGTTTATACTTTTGTGTATGTCTAAACTATTTATAGAAATTATTTACCCTGGGAAAATGTCCCCACAGCGCCCTATAACATCATATTAGCCTGTTTTCTCTACTGAACTGAAGAGCTAAAGGGAACAGGGCCGCTCACTTTGGTATTCCCTGACCATGCACAAGGTACCGATGCAGAATTGGTTATGAGGATCTGCCTGTAAACCAAGTGCAGAGTGTCCTCGCAGCATGTCAGGCTGACTTACCCTTTCCTTCTCATCATCCCAATCCTACCCAGGCATTAAACTGAGCTCAGCGTCCACCTCACCTGACCTTTCCTGAGTTTTCACTGATGAATACAGTCCTCACTGGCATCTCTCTGAATGTCTATGTGCACTTGGTGCTATAAAAGAGATTTCATCTCATTTCATCCCCCTTTATCCCATCTACACGTCTGTGAGAGATATTATTCACTTAAAGGTCATGCCGAGACAATTTAGTAAACATTTGCTATTGACCAGGTATTGTAGAAAGCTCTGGAGATACAGCAATGGGAACAAAATGAAGACAAATGCTGTTGCTTTCTTCAAGGAGTTTAGAATCAAAATAGGAAGACAGGGAACAGGTTCAGAAAGGCCTGTGGTCTCCCGCAGAGCCAGACATGACTGAGTCACACGGCTCTTACGGTCTTTACACTAGGCACAGTGCTAGGTGTGGCTCCTATTTTACTTCGTTATCCACTCCCAGCAATGTAAGACCTATATATTACAAATGAAGGCATTTACCCTCTGAGAATCTTCCACAGTTGGTAAGAGATTGTATGGATGAAATAATGCCCCCTAAAATTTCATGTCCACCCAGAACCTCATAATGTGACCTTATTTGGAAATAAGATCTTTGCAGAAGTAATTGAGAGGAGCTTATACTGGATCAGGGTGAGCCCTAAACCCAAGGACTGCTATTCTTTTAAAAGGTCACGTGAAGACCCAGGGGACACCCAGGAAAAAACCACGTAGTGATAGAGGTGGAGATTGAAGGAATACACCTACAAGCTAAGAATACCAAGGACTACGGACAACCACCAGAAACCCACTAGAGAGTACTGAACTGACTCTCCCTCTGAGCCCTCTGAAGGAGCCAATCCTACTGATCCCTCGGTGATCCCTCGGTTCCAGGCTTCTGGCCTTCTGAACAGTGAGGCATTAAATATCTGTTGTCCTAAATTACCTGATTTGTGGTCATTTGTTACGGCAGCCCTGGCAAACTAATACCGAGACTGAGGCCGGGGTCAGGCCCACTTGTCCCAGAAGCCAGGCTCTTGCTGCTGCTCTCTCCTCCTCACACAGGCTCTTAAGTTCTGATGGGAGAGGAGCTAAACTGAGACGAATGTGCTCTGCAAATCTCAGTGTGTTCCTCAAAGGTCACAGATCCTTATCAGGAAGGTTTCAAAACACTCTGCTCCCAAAATGATCTAAGAACCCAGCCACATTTTATTAGTGGATAGAATGAGATATGGGATACAACTTCTTCCCCTTGATTAAATCAACTCTTTAAAACGATATTTCCAGAATTCCTCCCACTTTCACTCAGCTCCCCATTATGATCAGAACTGTGTGAGGAAGCCCTGAGTCATACTCTACAACCTGCCCATCCTGAGCTATAATAAATCACACTAGAATGTGCAGGGTGTATGGACTGGGACACGTGTGGGCACCTGGACTGGCTGAAAGAATTGGGTATGTCATCTTGGTGTTCCGTTTAGTTGTTGTTCTTATCACCAAACAATACCCTGAAAGGTCCTCTGAACATGGAATCAGGTTATAAATAGAGAAGCACTGAGTCTGCTCTCCTAAGAGGATTTTCTTAAGGACAAAGATGGACTTTTGTCTGAGTGTCTGTGTTCTTTCTAATCCCACCACATCTGCACACACACATGCATGCACACACGCACACATGCATATGTATATATACACATATGTGAGCATGCAGAGGCATGCACACATTCCCTAAAAGGCACTATCTACTTCACATTCCCCTGCGCCTCACCGTCTGTTCTGTATCTTCATGGCTAACCCCCTTCTGCTAACCTGTCATAACACTAACGATCAAAGCTGTGTTTCCATACCATTAACCTGACAGACACTTTTTAATCCTCATCTTATAGGTCTGTAAGATGAGGCACAGAAGGATTGTGCCAGGTGGGCCAGCTCTTACCCTGGTTCTTGTGTTCTCTCAACATTCCTTCCTGGGAATTAAATTCAGGCCCTATGCTCACGGCTGCAGAGTTCTAGCTCCAGCTCAGACTAGGAGCTCTGGGCTCCTAAACAGCATAACTGGCACCTTCGCTTGGAGTCAGACATCTCCACGTAATGTGTTGGAAACAGAACTCCCTTCTCCCTGACCCCAACCTCCCTCACTCCCACTACCCTCCCACCGCATCCTATAAACTGTTCCAAAGTCCTTACTTACCCTTCCCCACCCCCTTGCCTCTCAGTAAATATGCCACTAGCCCTTTAGGCAGTGGCTCAATCCACAAAACAAAGAATCTGCCATGATGTCCCTTTTCCATCCCCTCACCCTTCTTAAATCGCACACATCAGCAAGTTCTGGCTCTATACTCCCCCCACACCACCACCACCGGCCCCAATATATCTCAACGGATCTGTGTTTCTTCCTCTCCACTCTTGGCACTCCTGTCCAGACCAATTGGGACATAAAGGTTTTCTGACTGGTCTCTTTATTTCCACTTTCAGAGATCATCAGTTCAAGTGATCATCTTAAACCCAAAATCTGACCAGCTATTTCCCTGTATAATACCCTGTACATCCTATTGTCAGGGTACATGCCTGTCCAATCAGTTTCAGAAAATAAGCCGAGAAATGCCATCACATGCTGTTTGCAGAAACCTTGTGGCCACCAGATCGATAGCTCAGAAACACTGAGAATAAATGGCAGCCCCGAATGGGGGGATGGATGAGCCTTGGCAGGCTGCCAATATGCTTGTTCCTGGACACCAGGGCTGTGCCTGACCGTCAGGCACCTGCTCGGCCATTAACCCCTGTCAGCATGCTCAGAGCCAGTGACTTCCTCATCAACCTCGCGGCCACTCCAGTTTCTCCCATGGTGGCCATGTTACAGAAGTGGGGGACAGGAGCAGAGGGGAGCAGACCTACAAAGAAATGTCAGACCTACGAGAGTCTCATAGGTCATGGTAAAGGGTTTGGATTTTAGGTCAAACAGTAAAGCAGGGAGGGGCCCTGTGTCATCCTCTCCAGCTCCGATGAGCAGTTCCCCTTTGAGGTTGGTCTTATGGGATAGCAGAGCCAGCTTGCCCAGATCCCAGCTCAAGGGGCAGGTTGTTGAGCAGGCAGGATCCTGGCATCCAAACAACCAGGAGGAGGGTACAGACATGCTAGAATGGAGGGGTGCCAAGAGCTCAGAGGGAAGATCACTTTGATCTGCCTGAGAAGCACCCGTGGAGAATTTGACATTTAAGCCATCTTTTCAGGGATCGATGGACATTTCAGGTGGTGAGAACGTTCTGTGCGGAAGCCACGAAAGCATGACCACATTGGAAGAAACAAGGCTCCAAGAGTGGATGGGGCAGGGAAGTTCTGATGGGCAGCTGGAGTTTGGGATCAAGGATAGTCCAGGTCACCAAAACCGGTTTGGCTCAGTGGATAGAGCGTCAGCCTGCGGACTCAAGGGTCCCAGGTTCGATTCCAGTCAAGGGCATGTACCTTGGTTATGGGCACATCCCCAGTAGGGGGCGTGCAAGAGGCAGCTGATCGATGTTTCTCTCTCATCGATGTTTCTAACTCTCTATCCCTCTCCCTTCCTCTCTGTAAAAAAATCAATAAAATATATATATTTTTTTAAAAAAAAGGATAGTCCAGGTCATTGGAGATGTTCATGGGAGTCAGACGGGGAGTAGACAGACACACATTTGGGGTGGGAATG
This sequence comes from Plecotus auritus, assembly GCF_963455305.1. NCBI lineage: Eukaryota > Metazoa > Chordata > Mammalia > Chiroptera > Vespertilionidae > Plecotus > Plecotus auritus. The sequence continues at coordinate 241,062,423 of NC_137770.1, read as the reverse complement.
CCAAGCCACAGCAGGAGGGAAAATGGGTGCTTGAAGGAGAGGGAATGCCACCAAGGCAGATGGCTCAGACCCACTCCTGAGATTCCCTGTAGTTTCAGGGGCCTCTTCCCGGCCCCACTATATGCTCCGTGTGTCCCTTTCCCAAGTCACAACCTGCCGTCATCACTGTATTTATTGTTCCATGATTACAGAATCCAACTTTCATTTTAGGATACACAGAATATGGAGACCAATTAACTAAATTAAAAAAAAAAATCTGAAAAGGACTGTAAACCAGTCACCCAAAAATAACCTCTGTAAACCATCTGGTGAATGTCCTTAGGGCATTTTTTCCTCTGAGTGCATGTGTCTGTGTGCATAGCCACAGTTAGGTTCGCAGTACACATATGCTTTCCTAGTCCGCTTTTTTCACTTCGTAAGATTTATATGGGAACTGTGTCCCAATACCCATCCAGATTCATCTGTATTATAAGATTTAGTGGTTGCTGGCAATTCTCAGCATAGTTTTTGTTAAATCTTTATTGTGGAAAGTATTACATATGGCCCCTTTTTTACCCCATTGATAACCAATCTGTAACCTTTGAGTACTAGGTTGCTTCTCATGTTTTCACTTTCATAAATAAGTTATAGTGAATATCCCTGTCCTCACCTTTGTATCTTTCCACCTTTGTATAAATATTTTTAGAACAAAATACCCAGAAATCTTTCCACCTTTGTATAAATATTTTTAGAACAAAATACCCAGAAATGATTTTTTTCATTAAAGATATATAGACTTTTCAGGATTTAGGATATACTGCCAAATTCTTTTTTTTTTTAAATATATTTTATTGATATTTTACAGAGAGGAAGGGAGAGGGATAGAGAGCTAGAAACATCGATGAGAGAGAAACATCGATCAGCTGCCTCCTGCACACCTCCCACTGGGGATGTGCCCGCAACCAAGGTACATGCCCTTGACCGGAATCGAACCCGGGACCCTTCAGTCCGCAGGCCGACGCTCTATCCACTGAGCCAAACCGGTTTCGGCCAAATTCTTCTTTTGAAAGTTTTACTCTGTTGAGCAGTATCTTATGGAACCCTGGCAAACTCTGGGAGTTACCATTCTCTCTTTTTATCTCAATCCAATAGGCTCACAGTGGCATTTTATTATTTTATTATAGGTTGTGTTTCCTTCATTATGGATGAGATTAATCTTAATCTGTTTATTGATCATTTATATTTTTCCTTTTGAAAATGACCAGTTTGTATTGTCTGCCTATCTTTCTATTGGAGTATTTGCCTTTGTTCTTAAATGCTGTACCATGTTTTTTATAAAGAGAAAGCTTTTGTCATTTTTATCACACAAAAATATTCATTTTAGTTTGTCTTTGACAATTTGACGTTGTTTATGGTATTTTAACCATTCGGAATATGTTTTATGTGATGCGGCCGCATTTAGCTCTAGTTCCTTTCATGGTTTCTGCCTTTGGGGGTCATGCTTTGAGTCCATCCCCACCCTGTGATTAGGTAAATGTAAAGCAGATGTCGGCTCAGTCGCTCCAGCTGTGGCATCTGCAGTTACAGACTCTGTATGGAGGAAACTCAGCCCATTCACCAGTTTCCACAATAAATCCACTCACAGCAATTGTTTTGTGGAGATTGGCGGAGGGCACAGGGGGAGGAGTTCATGATGAAGGACACATCACCATGAAGTACAACCATCCTGCTGTCTTTGTCTCTTCTTGCCAAATCTCCTCTCCATTTCTCCCTTTAGTGAGCACCAAACGTTCATTAATTATGCAGAGCAATTGATGAGCCATCTTCTGCTATGCAAGCATTCCTGCGACTCAGGCAGGTTTTCAAGCATTGCTTCCAAACAAACATACTACTGTCTTCCTAAAGATTTTGGTGACTACATTGTACTCTAATTCATTGCATGAATACACTGCTATATTTTCTTTCAGTGATTAATAGTTTTATACTTCATATTTGAATACATATGCTACTCAGAAATTGTTTTTGTGTGTGGAGTGTAGAACTGCAAGATAACTATTGAAATTCTTGCCTTTCCCACCCCAACAATTGTCACGAGACTGGGAGCTATAGGAGACATCAGGTGTACTTGTTCCCCTTTGTACCCTCGGTTCCTTTCATAGTAGATGCATAGCAGATGCTTAATAAATAAATATAAGATGAATGCAGAAAGTGCAGTGAAACGTTATTGAGACTAAATTTTGACTCTCCCCATTTAAAATGAGACATGCCTTTTCCAAATGAAACGGAAGAACTCATTCTCCACTGAACCGACTGGAAATTTCCACCTTTGTTCAGAGTGCTTGGTAGGGGAAGATGGGGTTAGGCCTTCCCTGGCTATCTTTCCCTTCTTTTGGTAACTGCACCTTAATTTCTCTTTGCGGAACTGAGGGTGAGCAGGGTGATCTTCTTTGAGCCAATCAGAACACTGAATTTCTTCGGCCATAGTAATTGTTTCAGGAATGGACATGTGCAAACCAGGCTAATGAGAGGTTCTCCAGGACTTCTGGTGGAAATTTCAGGAAAGAAAGGCCCTCTTTGCAAGTAGGTGGGGCTCAAAGTCCTAAACTATTAGTGTGGAGAGTTGGTCTATAGTGATCACCTTTGGCAACTTGGAGAAATAAGCCAACATAGAGGAAAGTAGAACTGTGAGATAAAGAAAGATTTCTACAAGGATTATTTGAATACTGGCTCTACGCAATGTTTATGGGAACACTAGATGCACGATGCATGAAGATTCATGCAAGAATGGGCCTTCCTTCCCCTGGCTGCCGGCACCACCTTCGCTCTGGCCCAGAGCCACCTTTCTGCCTTCTTACCAGCCCGGAGACATCTTTCTGCCTTTCCACACTGCCCAGAAGCCCGGAGCTGCTGGGATGGAGTGGAATGCCTGTGTAGTCACCATGGCGACGATGCAAGCGTCCTGCCCCACCCCTGGTCACTCGGCACCTGCATATGCAAATTAACCCACCATCTTTGTTGGGTTAATTTGCATACTCACTCCTGATTGGCTGGTGGGTGTCACGAAGGTACGATCAATTTGCATGTTTCTCTTTTATTAGTGTAGATGTTTAATTATAAGAACAAACCAATTCCTCTTTGAGGCTTAAGCCAATTGGACTCAGGTTGCTGTCCCTTGCACTCCCGAATAGTGTTCACCATCTCCACTTTGACAGACTAGCGTATAACCTCAGTATCAAAGATGTAGGCTTATTAACACAAGGGTCTCAAAGTCAGTGGCATTTCTGTTCTTTGTCACCCTAGTCTAGTCCTGTGATTTCATGGAATACACTAGGATTCATAAAGAAACATCTTCTTAGAATGGAGTGTTAACTAGGATTAATTGAGCTCCTACTAGGAATCGTGCACCATGAATACATTCACAATCTCTGTTTCTTCTACCAATTATGCAAGGTTACTCATGAGGAGCTGAGGTTTTCACTAAACCATAAGAAATGTAGGAGTCACACAGGTGGTAACTGAAAGGCGTGGTTAGGAGTGCTGTCCATGGAACTGGACCATTTAGACCTGGATAACTAGTTCTACCACCTAATAGCTACATATCTTTAGGGAAGTTGCTTCCATGATCTGTGCCTCACTTTCCTCATCTATAATAATAGAACTCTATTGTAGAGTTGCTCAAAGGACTCTATAAGATAACACATAGACATGAAGAACAGCAGTTGCCAGTTGGTAAGTGCTCACCAGGAATTAACTATTATAGTGTCCTCATGTAGACAGGGCCATCAGAAGCCCATACCAGTATGAAATACACACTGTCCCTTCAAGACCCCATAAATATTTCTAACATCACTTCAGTACAGTGTCACCAGGGCCCTGCTTTAGGTGGATGCCAAGAACATCCCCCTTCCTATTATCCTGACCACAGAAGAGGAAGGTTGTGAAGCTCCGGTTGCTGGTGCTATCTTCTGCTCTGAATGGGGCAAGTGTGTGTGTGTGTGTGTGTGTGTGTGTGTGTGTGTGTGTGTATGAGAGAGATAGAGAGAGAGAGAAGATTGATACTATTCCTTGAGCCCTGAATCAACTCTGAGAAAACATCTTGGTCCTTGTGCTTCCCATTTATAGGAGCCAATATGTCACTTCTCTTTAAGCAAATATAGGTAGACTCTCTGTCAAAACTGAAATGGTCCAACAGATACAGTCCCCAGAATTCTAAAGGACTTTGTGATGAATGTAGCTTTCCCATAACTTCTTATGAGTCATATTTCTCAGTCAGCGGGGAAGGCAGTGCACTGCTCTTGTCGTTTTATTCATTTTGTAAACTAGGGGCCCAGTGCACGAATTCGTGCACCTTGAAAGGAACTGTGGGCTGTGAGGCTGTGGTGGACACAGGCAGGGGGAGGCTCTCGGTCTATCCTCTGAGCCCCTGCCTGGCTGCTCCCACTGCAGCCCCCAGTCCTCTGTCTGCTGGCAGCCCCTCTCCTGCCGCCACTGCTCCCACATGCTGAAGGTGGCGGTCCTGCTGACAGCACGGAGCGATTGGGGCCAGAGCCAGCAGTGGGTGCGAGTGGCAGCTGCTGCCCTGATCGCCCCTCAGGAGCAAGGGGAGGTGGAGAAGCCCTCAGGGGCGATCAGGGCCCCCAGCTGCCACTTGCACCCGCTGATGGTACCGAGCGATTGGGACCGGTGCTGGGCGCCAGCAGCAGGTGCGAACGGTGGCTCTGGTGCCAGCAGTGGGTGCAAGTGGGGCCATCGCCGGCAGCAGGTGAGAGCTCCCGATGGGACTATGGCACACAGAAGCAAAGAATTTTCAGTAACCACCAGAGGCTCTCCCCGATGACAGCGACTGGCGCCATGCCTTGGTCTGGCACCTCCACTCACCTGCTCCACCATCCTGCTGCAGCTGATGCCTGCCATGTTCCGCGCTCTGCCGCCTGCTGCCGATGCCCACCATGTTCCACACGCACCCCTTGGCAATCAGCACACGTCATAGCTACCAGTTGTTCAGTTGTTCAGTTGTTCCACCATTTGGTCTATTTGCATATTAGCCTTTTATTATATAGGATTCTTATTGAGCATCTACCTGTGCCCACATGTTTAAGTGTCTCTGCACTGGGGATGACATCAGCCTGGTGGTCTCACTCAGTTACTGTGACACCCTCTTTCATCCTTTGTACATCAGTGCTCAGTATCCCTAACTTCCAGGATTGTTGTGGTGACCAAAAATACATAGAGTTTGAAAGCTCTGACATCCTCTATATGTGTGAGATGCTGGCTCTACGTTCTGGAATCTAAGCAGGAGACAGGACTTTATATTATTGTCAATGCTGATGTTACAACTCCTTCAAAAAGCTGGGAGAATATAATGGTTGGTTAAAATGTCTGTGGCAAATTGGACTTACCATGAGGATTCCATATATGACTTAACATAGAACGACATGTAAACTGGAAATTGTCACTCAATTACGTGAACTGAAAATTTTTCATAGGCTTTCTTGGGTCTTGTAGGAATTCTTTCAAAGGCAGAGTAAAACAATGGGAATATATTTCTTGCCACTGTAAAATAAGGTAGAATGTGATGAGCATAAAAATAAATTTAAAAGTGGACTTTTAAAGCATCCACCATGTGTCATGCACTATGCTCAGAACTCTGTAAGATTTTCTCAGTTAAATTTCACACTATCCTATAAGTTTTCTTCATTTTGTAACTGAGGAAGCTGAGGCTCAGAGAAGTTACATAGCTAGCCCCAAATCATAGCACTTGTTGATGAAAGAGTGTCTAGAGGAAGTCTGGTTTTCTTAATACATGTTTGTTGGGAAGCATTTGTAGAAGATACACCATCTGAAGTCGGTATCTTCGAGCCAGTGGAACTTAGACATGGAAAGTGGGGGCTGGGGGGAAGGCACTGGGAGCCATGTGAACATCAGGAAGGAAGACACCGAACTGAGAAGTAGGATGCATGAATGGGAAACAGAACAACACTGACTGAGAAATATGCTGCTTGAAAAAACAGTTTAGGGACAGACTGTGGAGGCTTTGACTGGCAAAGTCAAGTGTCTAAGCTTATTTTATAGGCAATGGGGAGAAACAGAAAGTTAAAGCCATGAAATGACATCATCAAAATTCTACCTAAAGTGGCCACCCTGCCTGTCACGTGCAGAGCAGACAGAGGATAATGATCCTGGGGTCAGAGAGACAGAGTGGGAGACCAGCTCATCACTTAAATGAGACAGAGTTCACATCTGCCCGTGGAACGTGTAGGGGAAATTTGACTGTCGATGCCAAGGAGACATTTTCCTGATGAGCTATTTAAGACATTCTAGTTTTGTTTGTTGGCTGTGTTTTTGCAGAAGTTTAGCTCTCTGGTTGAAAGTCTAATGAAGCATGTGCTTGCACATGGGCAGAGAAAAGGCCACCCTCCCCGCAGCTTCTTGAGATTTCCTCATCCAAAGACTCTCTCTTCCTGCCAGGAATGTGCATGATTTGAGCCAGCTAGTGCTGGCAAGGTGCCCTGATTCCTCCTGGAGGCCCACCCCACCCTCAGCTCCCACTGGAGTCCCAGCCCTTCCAAAGTTGGAAAAACTGCCAAGGCCTCCGTACCTCCCATCTGATCCCACTCCCTCCCAGTTCAGCAAGTTTGGCCTTCTGGCCGAAAACTGAATATTTTGGACTATAAAGAAAACATGCTCTGTTTCCCCTGATGGCATCTCCAGGGTGGAGGGAAATAGACTGGCCTTTGTGACTATGTCCATGGCTGGAGATTACGGGCAGTCCCCAAAGCTGGCAGTGGGGGTGGTGGCAGGAGGTAAGGTCTGGTCAGTTGACTTAGCATAAGGCCTGTATTGTCCTGGTGGCCTCTTGCAGAAACAAAACTCTGTAAGGAGCTGAGCTGCCTGCACAGGCTCAGAGCTGGCGGGCCTGATGACCTAGCACTTTCTCATCAATGTTCCCAATTGGCTAGTTTCTTCTGGCGCTGTGAACACAGCTACCATATAGGCATGCAGGGTGGTGTCTGCCTCTCATAAGATGTCTTGTAAACCAAAATGTAAAGCAGACACTCGGGGATGAAAAGCTAGACATGTAGGCAGCTGGTTTGCAGATAGAGAAACGTGGAAAAGCCACCAGGAGCTAGTGAGCATTCATGAAATACTCCCTATGTGGTACACATGGTACAGGGCCAAGCTTGAGTTTGAAGCCAAGACCACCTTCCTCTACATTTCACATTCTCTCCATCAACCTCGGGATTTTTGTTTTGGGGTTTGTTTTTTGGCTTATCACTGAAGTCTTGTTTTCCAATGAAATCTTACATAGAGCACAAGTACGCAACTACTAGTATATCTAAAACTATACATGGTATGCTAGCATAAATGTAATCTATCTGTGTAAAACTCATACCATATATTTAAAGATAATAAAACCAGTGAATCATTTCTAATTAACAGAAAATATTGAAATTAAAGGCACAGACAACAGTTACAGCTTTTCTGTACACTTCAAAATGTAATTCATTTTTTAATTTTGTTTTTATTACACAGACTTGGGTGAACTTCTTTTCTACACAGATCCATAGTTGGAAAGGATTGGAAGTCCCTAAAACACTCATCTTGGAATCTCAGCGTACTTATTCTTCAGTAAAATGAGTCCAAATAGTATGAAGCTGAATTGCTATTAATATGTAACTATCACTCCACCTTCTTTGTCATAAACTTAAAAGTAAGATGAGTAGCTCTTAAAATCTACAGTCACCAGAGAAATTGCCTGTGTTGATATTGTTGTCATGACAGCATGTCTAACAGTTCAACTTTCCCTTCCTGATACACAAGCATGCATAGCCGTGCTGTAAAAGTTCCTATATATACGATTTTACATGAGAACACTCGAGTGAACCTGGAGTTAACAAAAGAAAACAAGCAAGCAAACAAACAAAAGACTTTCCACATCAGTGCTACATTCCAAAAATGTTCACACAAAAAACTACATTCCAAAAAGGTTTGAATCCTGACTGTGTGATCTGGGGAAATGTTCTTAACTTCTCTGAGACTTAGCAAAATGAAGATAACACAACTTTCTCTATAGTAGATTGAATGGTGGCCCTGCAGAAGTTATGTCCGTGTCCCAGGCCCTGGAACCTGTGAAGGTGATCTTATTTAGGAAAAAAAAGGAGGGGGGGATCTGTAATACTTTCAACAATAAAGATAAATTTTTAAAAGAAAAAGGATCTTCCTAAGTATAAATAAGGATCTTAGGATGAGATCATCTGGGATTAACCATGTGGACCCTAAATCCAACAACAAGTGTCTATATAAGAGACACCTAAAGAAGAAGGTGGATATAGAGACAGAAGCAGAGATTGGAATGATGCAGCCACAAGCCAAAGAATGCTGGCAGCCACCAGCAGCTGGAGGAGGCATGGACAGATTCTCCCTGAGGACCGTTGCTGAGAAGCATGTCCCACAAACACCTTGATTGCAGACTTCTGGCCCCTAGAACAGGGAGAGAATAAATTCCTGTTGCTTTGAGCCAGCAGGTGTGTGGCTATTTGCTGTGGCAGCTGCTGGAAACTAGTATACCCTTCTTCACAGTTTTGTGAGGATGCAATGAGATGCTGGCACACACTAGGGTTAGTGACATTCATCTTCTCTCTACCGTCTTCTCTGTGAAATGAGGTGAATACCACCCACCTGGAAGGGTGATTGGCTATAAGAAGAGGAAGAATTAAAGTGAAGATAAGAAACTTCTGTGTCAGGGCCCTCTCTTGCATAATTCTCTTACACAGTATTCCTGGTGTCATCTGTTTTGGCAACAATTGCAAAAGTAAGATATCTGTGTATTCTTTCTCCTGACTACTCCAATTCCTTTCAACACTTCTGGACATAGCTAGGAAGTCCTGGAGCCTGCTGATGGCTACGTATCAAATATCATAGATTCTCCCCAATACAGGGCCAGTCTCTCATATTGAGTCTGTCTCCATAGGTGGACACTCCCAGCCCCAGAAAACCATTCCTCCCTCCAAGGAGTCAGTCCTTACACAAAGCTAAATCTGACTCCCTGCAAGGTTCACCCATTGGCCCCAGTTTTCCTTCTGAAATAAGCCTGCTCTAATATCTACATTTAGCCTTTCAAACATTTATTTGGAAATAGAAATCAATGGAGCTTGAAGATTGCAGTGAGCAAAATGTATCATGGTCTTGCAAGGCTCACTTCACTATGGGTTAGTGAACTCCCAATGCTGGAAAACTTCCTCACCTTGTCACTGTCTTTTTTAAATGAAAGAACTAGAACTTGACAGAATGAACTCCAGATAAGGTTTAATCAATGCAGAGTAAGGCAGGCTTATCACTTCCTTTGATCTGGAACTTAAACTCCTAGAGAAATTGCCTATTTTGCAACTTTCTAAATAGTTGTTTTGTTGCAGGCCTGGCTTATGCCCAGGAAAGGCAGTTATAGGGTTAAGAAGGGAAAACAGATAGAAGCCCTGGAGGCTCAGGTGCTGTATGAAAGTGTTTTACTTACAGATGATGGAAAGCATGATCTGACACTAAACAAGAACTCAGGTCTCCTAAAAGTTTGCTTCCACTTGCATTTTAAACCAATACATAGGACTTTTCTTATGCTCTGCCTGTGTCCCAGGTTGCTGAAAGCTCCTGAAAGCTCCCTGCTAGGGAGAGGCTGGATCATCACTTGTACTCTTCCTCCATCCAAGGAGATTTCCATTTCTTATTTTTAAGCATAGCTATATATATTGATTCATTCATTCATGTTACCTTTTACTTAAATAAAAACTCGAGATGGCGAGTGTTGCATTCATCCCTGTTCGATCCCATGATGCCAATTTCACCTTGGCTGTGCCTCTCAAGGCCATTTTGCATTTTGACTCTGTCATTTACCCTATTATCTCTCACTCTCAGAATTGTTTGACCTTCAGATTTTCCAATAAGCTTTTCATATTTTTCCCAAGACAGAAGAAGGAGCCTGGCACATGTTAAGCACTTTGGAAAGAAATAAATGTGGGGAAGGACTTTGGAATCCCACTGGACATGGAATTATGTGAACTGAATCAAGTTACCAAGATTTCAAGGAGCAGAGGGATCCCAGATAAATGGGTCACCCTTGGGAAAGCTGACTTCAAGCAGAACTGCAGAGGCAAGATGATTGGCACCCTCCTGCTAGGAGACTATTAACATACTCAGGCCATGGGGGAGTGAAGAGGGAGGGTCATAAATCCAGAGGCAGAGTGAAGGGAGGATGAAAAATGTGCTGATTTTAATAGCAATCTAGAAACAACCCAAATGCGTATTGACAGGAACGTGGGTAAATAATTGGTGTTATATTTAGACAACAGAATAGTGCAGCAGTGGAAATAATTGGATGAGGTTCCACAGGACAAGGATCTTAGTAACACAACCTTCAGTGAAGAATGCATATGGCATGACACCTTTCAATACAATTCAGTAATAACAGAAACCAAGATTATATCTCATTTAGGCGCATATATATATATATATATATATATATATATATATATATATTAATATATAAAAAGCCAGGGGCCATCATGATCTAAACGACCAGATGGACAACCAAGCACAAGCTGTGTGGGTCAACCAGGCTGGCAGGGGAGGCAGTGAGGGACGACCAAACAATGGAACAGCAGGCTGCATGGGGTGACCAGGCCATCAGGGGGCAGTGAGGGATGACCAGGCCAGTGGGGGTGAGGGTGAAGTTGGGGGCGACCAGGCCAGTGGGGGGGTTGTTGGGGGCAAGCAGAAGGGGCAGTTAGGATAGATTTGATGGGTCTCGGCACAGCGGGAGGGAGCTCTGGGCCCTGGCCGGGGTGCAGCGGAACTCTGGGTCTTGCGCAATCGGGGTTGTGGCTGGCCTTCAAACCAGACCCTGGCAGGAGGGAGGAGAGAGCCCCATTCCTCGCAGAATCAGCCATTGGACAGCTTGCTGTCAGCTTCCTGGCCTGCCAACCAGGAATCCCATTCCCCTGCTCCTCGGACCCTAAAATATTTCCTCTAATTAATTCCCTTTTAATGTGTACAAATTTCATGCACCGGGCCACTAGTGTGTGTGTGTGTGTGTGTGTGTGTGTGTGTGTGAGAGAGAGAGAGAGAGAGAGAGAGAGAGAGAGAGAGAGAGAGAGATAAAACTATGTTCTAAAGAAAATCAGGAAAATGACAAATGCAAAATTTAGACCAGTGATGAACTCTGCTTGAAAAGGACAGGGAAGTGAGCAAGTGAAAAGCATATAAACAAGTGAAAAAGTTCCAGCTCTGTCCAAGTCCAAACTCTAGAGCTGCCCTGAGGACTCATGGGTGTTCATTTTATGGATCCACTGTGATAGTGTATAATGAACCAAGAGTTCTCATTGATCTAATTCTGTACCCCAAAGATCCATCTGGTTTTTAAATGATAAGCTGTTGGTTATATGCATGTAAATTCGAAGGCAAGGATGAGTACTGGAGAGAGATATTTTGAAGTTACTGGTACACAGATAATATTCAAAATCCCTAGAAGAATCATGATGAAGGAGAGGATGCCAAGGAGAGGGCCTGAGTTTACCACTGTTTATAGACACAGCTGAGGAAGCTGAATCAACCAAGAAGGACTGTTTGTGGAAGAAGTAGGAAAACCAGTGGAGTGTGGAGTCATGGAGCTGAAGAAAAGATAGTTTCTGAAGAAAGGTCTTGGCTCTGCCAAGAAAGGTCAAGTCAAAGAAGTGATGGTTGGGTTGGACTAGCTTGAGATGACCAGGGACCTCGAACAAAGAGGTCCCTGGGAAGTGAGAGGAGATGGAACCTCTTTCTCTCCAGTATCACCACCATGAGTCAGATCCTTCTCATATGTCTTTGAGGTGGCACCCCTGTCCCAGCCTTATCCCCCACCAGCCTATCCTCACATCACACCACATTGGGCACAGGTCCAACTATGACTATTCTCTACTTACATCTGTTGATGCCACATCTTCTTTATGACAAGGCCCTTTACAGTCAGTCCCCAAACAACCTTTCTTGCTCTGTTTCCCATACTGAGGACTCTTATCACTCTAGATCAGCAATTTTCAGCCAGTGTACTGAGACACACCAGTGTGCTAGAAGAATTATTAAAGCATGTAATACCTGACTATTCAGTCAGGGACACTGACCTCTTGTCCCTTAGATTTTAAATTTAAAAAAAAAAAATGACAACAGCCAACACAACAATAGCCATTTGGTGTGAATTCCTTGCTTGAGCCATCTATATATAAATAGGTAATATGCAAATTAAGCCGGGATGCTGTAATGGGTCACAACCAGACAGGAGAAGGTTGTGCATGCAGGTGAGGTCCAGAGTGGAGACGGAGACAGAGACAGGGGGTCCTGCCCGAGCCGGCGCGGCGGCTTCAGTGGCCCGGAGCGAACACAGGCAAGGAGGCCAGGGGGGCCTGAGGCTGGCCCAGCCGCTGCGCCAGGTTGGGCAGCCCCAGAGCGGACACAGGCAGGGGGACAGGGTGGGCCTGTGGCGGAAGTCAGGCCTGACTCCCGCGGCGGCCTGAGGGGTGCCTCCTTGCACGGTGGGAGGCGGGGCACCTCCTCACATGATTTCAATTGCGTGCTGGGCCTTTAGCAAATATATAAGTCACATAACAGAGCTGCATCTGATTGGTTAATTATTGGTATCAGAAATCCTTATACATAAGTATAGGCACCTAATTTTTAAAAAGTCACTTTGGAGCAAAAAGGATAGGTAATCACTTTTTTTTTTTTTTTTTTTTTTTTTTTGTAAATCTATCAAAATTGTACCTTTTTTTTTTTTTTTAATCAAGTAATTAGTTTACGTGCCATGAAAGGAAAAAGGTTGAAAATTGCTGCTATACCAGTAGGTGAGTTTTCATTTCTCACGTGCTTGCCTACCTCCATCTGAGCGTCCACTAGCTCCCTTCCATAGCAGGCAGTTTCTAAGACTGCTCATGGAACCCACTGGCCCTCCCCACCTTCTGCTCACCTGGCAGCACAGTGAAAGCCGTGGGCACCTCACTTCTGAATCTGGCTCTGTCACTAATAAACTTGGTGACTTGGAGCAAAGCACTTCCCTGCTTTGGGTCCCAGTGGCCTACTCTCTTAAATGAGGGGGTTCAGCTGCACGGTTTTAGGGGCCCTTCCACCTGGAATATTCTCCAATTCTAGGGACAATGGTGCAGACTTACATTCTCGAGTCCTACCTCCAGATTTTCAGAAAGATAGGCCATTATCGTTCTTTAACTTGAAATTCACCTGGCCTTCCACTATTGGACAAGAAGGAGGGGGCACACAATGAGTGCCTCTGTGTGGGGTCCACTTCACCGTGTGGCTTTTCATACGTGGGATAGGATTGGGACAGTGATGGGTCAGTTCTGTTTCCCTCTGACAGGTAAACTTGGCAAGCACGCAAGATAGGCTAATGGCCCCCTCACTGAGTCCAACATGGCCTGCTCCTGGTCTCAAAGACTTCTTTGAATGTCCACGGCTTTGGGGACTGAAAGAGGATTTTATTTTAAAATATTGTAATGTGAGTGTAAAAGTGTTCTTTATTTTGAAATGCCTAGTGACGACTGGTTTTATTTTTATATCCACTATTTCCTTGCAAAGAAATTAAACAAATAAACAGACGCATCCCTCTCTCCCTGTCTCTTTTTTGGCTCGAGTCCACAGACAATGCAGTGCTTTCTGCACCATCTGCTGGCTCTGTAAAGGTAATTAACAAATGCACACTATTCCCAGATGAGGTTGGTTTATAAAGGACAAATCACTCCAGGCAAACAGGAGAGGAACAAAATAAGACCACGGCAGGCATGTGAGGCAACTGACATCCTGACTTCACTGGAGAGTGTGGTTACAGCTGCATGTCAAATTGTAACTCCTGAACATGATTTCAAATGGATTTAACTAAGGAAATTGGATTTCACCCCTGCTGGGAGGCACTAGAGAAGGGGTAAGGACAATTTCAGGATGCACTAGTATTTTTGCCTCTCAGATCTTATTTTCTCTCTTTTTATTTGTTGTATCTTTTTTTTTTTTAAGAAGGAGAAATAAAAATAGGTATCAACAAAAGTTCAAGCTACAATGTTGTGTGGGACACTGACCTTTGGCTTTGGAGGCAGGCAGGGTCTGTCGCTCCCTCTCTGACTTTCAATATGTCACTGAGCCCCTCTCAGCCTCATTCCCACACCTGAAGTTGGGAACAAGAGTAAAACCAAACCTCCAAGGTCGTTGTAACAATGAATGAATTAAGGTCAGGAGTCTTACCCATTGCCCAGCTAGCACCAAGCCCATCATAAGTCGTAGTTGTTGTTAATATTATCGTTATCAGGTGAGGATCCATGACAGATGGCCTAATCCACCCTCAGCAGCAGGGAATTAATAACCTTCCAGCAGGACCCACGTTCTAAAAGGAGCAGAAGCACTTCAAATAAAAGGAGAGAATAGGGGGGTTGACCTTAAAAATGTATGTCTTTAAAAAAGATGTGTTTAAGGGCAAAAGATACAATTATAGACTATGCATATTCAAAATGCATAAAACAACACCATCAGTGCTCATTCTGTCTAAGATTAAGGGACTTAAGTAGGTGGTATATGGTTGGAACTGAAATAAAAAAAATGGGTTGAATAAGATTAAAATATGAATTGTAGAAATAAAGAATTGTCTTCCTGAGAATGAGGATGCCCTTGCTTGGCACACCTGAACTTAGATAGGACCAAAAAGGAGATGGTTCTGAGTCATCTTACAGAGGCTCTTAGATGATACAAAAAATAAATAAAATCAGAATGATAGAGGAGAAGTAAGACCTGACACCACAGAAACACAAAGACTTATAAGAAAATATTACAAATAACTATATGCCAAAAAATTGAACAATCTGAACAAAATGGATAAATTTCTAGAAACATACAATCTTCCAAAACTGAATTATGAAGAATCAGAAAATCTGAATAGACCAATTAATACTGAAGAAATTGAAGCAATAATTTAAAAAACTCCCAAAAAACAAAAGTTCTGGGCCAGATGGCTTCACAAATAAATTTTAACAAACATTCAAATAACTAGTTTATCCCTCTCAATCTATTCCAAAAACTTCAAGAGGAGGGATGACTCCCAAGTTCATTTTAAGAGGCCAACATTATCCTAATTCCAAAACCAGATAAAGACACAATAAAGAAAGAAAATTATAGGCCAATATCCCTGATGAACATGGATGCTAAAATCCTCAACAAAATATTAGCAAACCAGATCCAGCAATACATTTAAAGGATCATATACCGTTACCAAGTGGAATTTATTCCTGGAATGCAAGATTGGTACAATATCCACAAATCAATATACGTGAGACATCACATAAACAAAATGAAGGATAAAAATCACATGATCATATCAATAGATGCAGAAAAAGCATTTGATAAAATCCAGCACCCATTTATGATAATAACCATCAGCAAAAGAGGGAACATATCTCAACATAATAAAGGCCATATATGACAAACCCACAGGCAACATCATACTCAATGGGCAAAAACTAAGAGCATTTCCCTTAAGAACAGGAACAAAACAGGGATGTCCATTTTCACCAGTTTTACTTAACATAGTACTAGAAGTCCTAGCCATAATGATAAGACAAAAAGAAATGAAAGGCATTGAAATTGGAAAGAAGGAAGTAAAACTGTAGCTATTTGCAGATGACATGATATTGTATACTATAAAGAACCCTAAAGAATACACTAAAAGCCTACTAGAACTGATATGTGAATTTAGTAAAGTAGCAGGATACAAAATAAATATCCAGAAATTGGTTGGATTTTAAAAAATATATATATTTTTATTGATTTCAGAGAGGAAGGGAGAGGGAGAGAGAGATAGAAACATAAATGATGATAGAGAATCATTGATCAGCTGCCTCCTGCACATCCCCTACTGGGGATCGAGCCTGCAACATGGGCATGTGTCCTTGATGGGAATCAAACACAGGACCCTTCAGTTTGCAGGTTGACACTCTGTCTGCTGAGCCAATCCGGCTAGGCTGGTTGGATTTTTATAAACCAATAATAAAGTATCAGAAAGGAAAACTAAGAAAACAATCCATTTACGTTCACATAAAAAAATGCTTACAAATAAATGTAACCAATGATGTAAAAGACCTGTACTAAGAAAATTATAAGACACTGAAGAAAGAAATTGAAGAAGATGCAAATAAGTAGAAGCATATACTGTGTTCATGAATAGGAAAAATTCACATCATTAAAATGTCCATACTACCCAAAGTAATCTATAGATTCAATGCAATTCCTATCAAGATACCAATGGTGTATTTCACAGAACTAGAACAAATATTCCAAAAATTTATATGTAACCACAAGACCTGAATAGTAACAGCAATCTTGAGAAAGAAGAATAAAGTTGGAGGAATCACACTACCTGATATCAAACTACACTACAAGTCTACAATAATCAAAACAACATGGCATTGGCATAAAAACAGAAATAAAGATCAATAGAACAGAATAGAGAGCTCAGAAATAAACCCACATCTTTGTGATCAATTAATATTTGACAAAAGAGGTAAGAACATACAATGGGATTAAGACAGTCTATTCAATAACTGTTGTTAGGAAAACTGGAAGAAAAATTGGATTTATACATGCAATAAAATGAAACTAGAACACCTTCTTACACCATACACAAAAATAAACTCAACATTGATTAAATATTTTAATGTAATGTTCAAAACCATAAAAATTCTAAAAGAAAATATTGGACATTTCTAGTATATCTGATATATCTTCTCAGGCAAAGGAAAGAAAAGAAAAAAATAAACATATGGGAATACATCAAACTAAAAAGATTTTGCACAGCAAAGGAAACCACCAAAAAATGATGTAAAAGACAACCCACTGAATAGGAGAACATATTTGCCAAAGATGCATCCAATAAGAGGTTAATATCCAAAATTTATAAGAACTTATGCAACTCAACACCAAAAAAAAAAAATTAATTAATTAAAAAACCAACAACAATTCAATTTAAAAATGGGCAAAGGATCTGAATAGACACTTTTCAGAGAGGACATGCAGATAGCCAATAGATATTTGAAAAGATGCTCAACATCACTAATCATCACAAAAATGCAAATTAAAACCACAATGAGATATTACCTCACATCTGTCAGAAAAGCTTTCATCAGTAAATCAATAAACAAGTATTGGAGAGGATTCAGAGAAAATGGAACCCTTGTGCACTATTGGTGAGAATGCAGGTTGGTGTAGCCACTGTGAAAAGCAGTAAGAAGTTACCTCAAAAAATAAAATGGAACTGTCTTATGACCCAGGAACTCCACATCTGGGAATATATCCAAAGAAACCCAAAACATTGTTCAAAAGATGACATGCACCCCTATATTCATTGCAGAATTATTTACAATAGTCAAAATTTGGAAGCAGCCCAAGTGCTCATTAGTAGGTGAGTGAATAAAAAAGCTGTGGTACATTTACACAATGGAATACTACTCAGAGGTAAAAATGAGTGAAATCTTACATTTTGTGACAGCATGGATAGATCTGGAGGATATTATGCTAAGTGAAATAAGCCAGTCAGAGAGAGATAAATACCATATGATTTCACTTATATGTGGAATCTAATGAACAAAAGGAACTAACAAACAAAATAGAAACAGGCTCACAGAGACAGAGAACAGTCTGACAGTTGTCATAGGGAAGAGGGGTTAGAGGGATGGGTTTAAAAAATGATGGATAAAGCAAAAACAAAACAAAACAAAACAAAAAAACAACTACAATAAAATAGACACATTCAACAGTATGGTGATTACAAGAAGAAACGGTGGGTGGGGGGAAATAGAAGAGGGTAAAGGAAGGATAAATACTTGACTTTGGATGGCAAAAACACAATACAACATACAGAGGATGTACACCTGAAACCTGTATAATTTTATTAACCAATGTCACTCCATAAATTCAATAGAAATTTAAAAAAAAAACAATACAGAGTGTGGTGATGAAGGTGAAGGAGATTATGATAATGATAATGATTGCTTCTTTGTTTCTGACTGGCCAAGTCAGGGCTCAAGGAAGCTGCTACTGGTTGCCCAGAGAAATATACCCCAGATAACACTGTTTTGTGAGAGTCCCAGGGCTGCTTAAAGCAAAATCAGAAGGTTGGTGTTTGTTTTCTACTGGTGACAAAAGATGTCCCTAGTCAGTGAAATGATAACATCCACAGTCCGTGGTCCCCTCCCTGATGACTGGAACTTGATATTTCTGGAAGGAAAGAGTCTTAGTAACTATCAGATTCATCCACACTTGCTACTTGCACTAGATCTCTTAAAATGTCAAAGTGCTGAGAACACCTGGCTCATTTCCAGGCTAGCTACCAGCCCACAGTCCAACCTGGAGAACAAAAGACACCACTGTCCATGGTTTATTTAAGGGCTTTGTCTTCTTCCTACTTGACAGGCTTCAATATTGACATTCTCCTTGGTGACAGCTGAGAATTCAGGGCACCGTGAGCTAAATACGTCCAATTCTTTCTTCAAAATCCAGCTCGAATACCACCTCTTCCATGATATAGTCTTCCAAGACTATGGCCAAGCATAGGGAAATAATTGCTTCTCCCCTCTGGCCCCCACTTAATTTTAGAGGCATCATTAGTCATCAGGTCAACTTCCTCATGGTAAAAGTTACAGTAGGCAGTCCAAGGGGGTGGGTTGGTTAACTGGGCATATGATGACTCAGAAAGATTTCCTATAAGAGGTACAAGTAGAGTTTTCCTAGACAGATTAAAAGAATGAAATTCCAACACAGAAACCCAAGGAAGATGTTATGGGTGGGGGCATATCTGTTGTCCTGTTTGTTTGGCTAGAGTGTAGAGAGTCCATTGAAAGGTGTTTGCAAAGGTAAGATCGGAAGGGGCTTGGCATGGCACATCAAGGAAGTTAGATCTTATCTTGTGAGCAAAAGAAGCAATTTAGAGTTTTAAGCAGCAGTGACATGATTATTTTTGAGTTGGAGAAGGTTCACTTGGTGGCCATAGGAAAAATGGGTTAGAAAGTAGCAGGAGAGACCAGGGTACTTATTTGATTTATCTCTGTAAGAAATGATGGGGGTCTGAAATAGAGCTGCCATGTGGATGAGGGGTGGGAGGCAGGTATGAGAGAAGGGGTATTTATTTGCTCATTATAAGGCTAGTTGGTAGAAGAAAGGTTTCTGGGTTTGGAGCCATGATTAGAATTCTGACTGTGCCACTTAGTAGCTGGGTGACCTTGGGCACATTCCTCATGGTGAGCTTTGGTTTTAAAAATCTCTGAGACAAGACTGTTTTAAAGATTAGATAAAATAACAAAGGTGTCCTAGCTGGTTTGGCTCAGTTGGTTGGTTGCCACTATGCACTAAAAGGTTGCTGGTTTAATTTTGGGGCTTGATCCCCAGTGTGGGACATGTATGAGGCAGCAGATGGATGTTTTGCTCTCACATAGATGTTTCTCTCTCTCTTTCTCCCTCTCCCTTCCTCTCTCTCTAAAAAATCAATAAAGTAAAATAACAAAGGAAAGAAACTAGTCAGTGCCTTGCTCTTGGAGGCGTCCCTAGTACCGGAGGAATCTCAGGGTGCCCATGACCATATGTGCTCATGTCTGGAATTGCTCGGTTAACAAGGGAGATATTTAGGGACAGACTTTACTCACTCCTGCATATCCAATGCCTACTCTGGCACCTCACTCATGTTCCTGGTATTGAACTTGATTCTACTTTGGGGTGAGAGCAGGAGGAAGAAGTTAATCAGGAGGGCAAATGTACTGCTTGGAGAATGATTTTGGTCTTTCCACAGTTTGCTCACTTGATAACATCAGATCAGTTAGAGCACATGATGCTGTTTTTTCCCAGTTGTACAGACTGAACCCGAAGTTCTGAGGGGTGAGACCAGGCTGCGTTGCTGAGCAGCTGACAGTGGAAGAGTCACTTTGCATCCCTGGGCACAATCTCCTGGGACAGGATCCCCCTCGCCCAGTAGCATTTCTGCCACTCAGGGCTCCCATGGGGGCAGCAGAAGCTTCTTAAAGGGATTCTCATGGGTGTCATTTCCCTCCCAGGCAGCCCTTGCTGTTTGCAGAGCCTGCAGATGCTGAAATTTGAGTTGGAAATCTGCCAAACAGCAGCAGTGGATTCTAGACAAAGGATGGGAGTTTCTGGAACCAAGCTTCTCTTTAGCACCCCTGCTCCTGTGGACATGACATCGCTGAGACCTTCAACTGTAAATGACAAGGAACTAGAACACAATATAGATCTCCTTCCACCCCCTTCATCAGCTTTCTTTCCTGTGCCCACCCCTGCAATGACATCCACATATTCATAGGAACAAGTCCAAGTTCCTTGGCCTGATATTGGAGAATGCCCCTGACCCCACCTGCCTTTTCTTTCCCTCATCATCCTTCTGCCTTTACGGGCACCTTGTCTTGGAGACAGAGTCTGGATGACCTTGGGCTTTCCTACTCCTGAGACTTTGCCTGTACTTCTAATGTCTTACTCTGAAGTCAGGTAAACTTGAGTTCAAGCCCAAGCTCTGTGTTTTATTAGCTGTGTGACCTTGACACGTTTGCACAATTTCCCTGAGCCTCCGTGTGCTCATCTTAACCAAGGAGATAATAATCCCTTCCTGGAAGACTTGAGTTGAAAATGAAAAAAAGCCAACATATGCCAGATGCCAGCACAGATCACATATCCAGTACTATGGATTCCCACCCTCCAAGGTCAGTTCAAGACAAGCCTCCTTATAAATGGCTGCCTTCTCTGTGTCCTGGTCTAATTCTTACTTTTCTTATAATGGTACTAAGTATATCATGGGACTCCACCCTCATGACTTCCTGTAACCCTAACTACCTCCAGAAGGCCCATCCCCAAATACCATCACATTAGGGGTTGGGGCTTCAATAGATGAATTGCTTCAGTCCATCACAGAGTTCTCTAATATAACCAAGTAACTGATGGGATTGTCTTGGCATAGTAGCATGGTGGAGTTATATAATGGGAGAGAGGAAATTCATAGAAGAGATATCTGTTTGCACAGTGGACGCTCCTCCAAGAAGAATCTGAAGGATCTAAAACTTGAAGGATTTTGAAGGATCCAACATCACTGCTCCTGCTTGGAGAAAGAGAGTGGTCAGGGAACTTTAGGGTCTGAGGCAGCGCCTCTGGGATGCAAAGACAAGGGGCTGTGGAAGAAGAGAGAGGGGGAGACATCTAGCAGCACTGCCAGGTTGATTCTACATAGAGGATAGGTAAACATGGGAAAGTGAAGACACATTTTGTAGCCCAGCTAGACTCCTTATGTGGCTGTGACCAGCAGGGACCTTTTTTCTGGGATCAGACTGATCATGCCCAGGTGCCCTTCTGACACAGTGAGCATAACTGGAGAGATGGCTCCTTCTTGAAGTCAGGAGCCCTGTTTAGCTTTGTGCACAGTCGGTGCTCCATGTAGCACCGACTCAGTGGCTGCTCCCTAAGCATTAACTGAGCAATGATGGATCCTTCCTAATCTTGAACCCCTTCCCCTTCTCCAAATGCTCCTCTCTTTCCTCCTTCTCGTGGTCTACATTTTAATGTCAGACCTCCAACTCTACACTGACCTCTTCCTCCCACCAACACCAAAAGTTCACCACTCCTCTCCCTGTTCTCTCTTGCCTTATCCCCACAGTTTTTAAGTTTGAAACTTGCAAGATCCAGTCTTTAAGATTCATTCTCATGAGGCTCTTGATTTTGTGTGTTTTTGCACAATGGACATCTCACTGAGTGGGATGGTAGGAAGAGCATGGACTTGGTGTCAGGACATCTTCCATTTCAATCCCAGATCTGTCACTTACTCAGACAGAGGCAGGTGCCAATCCCTCTGAGCCCAGGCTCCATCCTCCCGGGTTCTGTGGTGTCACCACAGAGCTGTGCTGGTTGCCACTGCACACACCATCTCCTGATAAAGGGGCCAAGGTCTGACATCAGCATGCCTGGCTGCTGAAAGAAAGCCCATGTGGGGCTTTGCTCACTAGAGAAGGAGAGGGAGGGTGTGCAGTGTCAGGACTCTGAGCCCTCAGAGCAAACGAGCCTATATGAAACAGACAGACTCATTCCCAGACTTAGGGAAATAAAGGTTCCCTTTAGGCTGCACCCTTCTCCCCAAATCCCTGGGCCTCCTCCCTAGTTCCTGGAACCTCCTCAGAAACAGGTGGCCCTTGTACTGGTGTTACAAAAAGTTAAGATCAAAGAACTGATGACTCATTTGAGGTCACCAGAAAAAGGGTGTCAGAGATCTATCTGGGTTCTGCTGTCCCGTCACTCAGTCTGCCTCCCAGCCCTATGCCCCATCTGCTAATTAAGAGTCTACCTGGTGAAGCAACAGCATATAAGAAACTCCTTCTGGGTGCAAACTGCACTTGAAATGTGCTTACAAGGGCAGTCCTCTGTGAGGTTCCCATCCCAGAGGATTTGACAAGCCAGGGGCAGACAAGGTGACAGGTGGCATCTGGCCAGCCCTGAGAGGTGCTGGGGCTGTACTGAGCTTGGGAGCAGGTAAGGCAGCATGGAAAAACTGAGTCTGAGTTGCATAGACAAGGAGAGAAGAAGTCACACAACATAGAGAACACAGAGGAGGCATATTCTGGGAGCAGCCTGCCAAATAAGGGAGCTGGAGCCTTGACTGGTGTTGAACTGGCTACCGACTTTGTGTCTAGGGCTATCTTCCATCATCGGCTCCCAGACCCTGGGAAACCAGGGCTCCAGGTGTGCATGCCATTCCTGGAGCATGCCTGCCTGTTCCCTGCCCCCCTGGTTCTGTGCATGTGGTTCTGGCACCAGACCTGCCCTTTGCCCTCATGTCTATCAGAAGAGGAAAAACGTGGCTCACACCTCTACTCTCCCAGAAAGCCTTTGTAGATTGTTGACTCCATCTGAATTGCTGTTGAAGTAACAATGTGTGTGTGTGTGTGTGTGTGTGTGTGTGTGTGTGTGTGTGTGTAACATATAGAGATGGATTAATAGGTAAATAAAGATCTCATTCAATTTTTAGGACAACTCTACATTACCAACCCAAGCTTCCTGAATGGAAGTTGGAAGAGTTTAAGTAACTTGCCCAACATGATTCAGTTTGAATTAAAACGCAAACTCTTTTCTCCTCTCTCAGACACTACAAAATGCTTCCTGTGACACCTAGAATGTCAGATTCATTCAGCCACTGCCTCGCCGTCCACCAGGGCCTGGCTTGGGAGTAGAAATCCAATGCCCATGTGTTGGGTGGAATTGATTTGAAGAGAGCAGGCTGTTGGGAGGCTTTGGAGGTGGCGCTTGCGCAATAGGACAAGGTGTCTCAGAATAAAAGATGAGCTAGTTAGGCAGGAGCCAATTATCAGAGAGTGCCCCAGCCTGTGATAAGAGCGTCAATTTGATAGGAGGCAATTGGGAGCCATTCATCGTGGAGCTCGGATAAAGGCAGTGACAAGCCCCTAACGACATTCAAGGGCCTTTGAAACCTTTAATTGCTGCCTGCAATTTTGCTATGTCCGTATAGAAGTGACATGACATGGAAGGTAAGCTGGGAGCTGCCATATGCCCCAGGCTGCAGTGCCCCCTGCGAGGTCACTGTGAGAGCACCGTGTGCAGAGTGGGAACACTGCCAAGGAGCCAGCTCACTGTCCCTGCACGACCCTCACCCCCCAGGTCAAGACCCTCTCTGCCTCCTGCACCCCCACACTCCACATGGCTGTTGGGATAGGAGGAGCCTGCAGGGGCCTGAGGACACCCCTCCCCATAGAGACCAGCATTCCCCATCGCTGACAGCCCTTCGGCAGTGTCCTGGCCTCCGGCAAACTCTCGAGTTTCTGGCCTCTCTTTGAGTGTCCATGGCTTCCTAGCGTTTCCATTCCACTGAAGCAGGTGCTCTCCCTTTGCCCGGCCCCATCACCACATGGCCCCCACTCCCTCTTGCAAGACCAGTATGGGAAGAGAGGACGGAGCCTGTGAAATTCTGTTCCTGAAGTCCTGGTGGATGCTTTGTGTTTCATCTTGTATTTTTCTAAGCGTGGGATCCCTCGATTCTCCCATGTGGCACAAAACCACTAGTGAACCAGTGGCCGGGCCTGGCCTTCCAAAGCCGGAGAGTGCCAGCAGCAGGGCGGTGTCCACACCCGGGACAATGGGCTCTTCAAGCCACAGAGAGCTGCTCAGCGTCACATTGTTTGCACGGGATGCAGCCTCTTGCACACACACAAGAGCTCCCATTCTTACAGACCCGTGACAGTGACTTCATTACTGCCCAAGTCGCCGGGGCTGATTCAAGCTGCAAACCTCGCTCCCCACCCCACAGAGGGAAGAAAACAAAACCAAACCCCGGGTATGAAGAGAAAAGCCAAGTGCCGCGCCAGTGTGGGGCGGAGAACGTCTCCGAAGCGGGCACCAGGTGTGGTAATTACACTTGGTTTACGACTGCAGTCACTTGTGTGCCATGATCTGGCCCAGCATCTGTGCCAGCAAACATCCTCAGTGTTTCGGGAAGCAAGATGCACAGTGGCCAGATGGTGACTTCGGGAGGACATCATTCACGTAGCACGTCCTTCCCCAACACAGATTTCTGTGCAGGAATCTTGAATGCCATGCTGAACAAAACAGAACAAGAAAACTCTACCCCGGAGAAGGCGCACAGCCATGGGTTTAAGATGAATGGTCTGGACCAGGGGTCCTCAAACTATGGCCTGCGGGCCACATGCGGCCCGCCGAGGACATTGATCCGGCCCGCCGGTGCTGCTGCCTGTCCTGCTTAGCAGCCGACTCGTCCCGGGCCCGCAGTGCGCATAGGAATTTGTTCATAGTTTTTTTTAAAACTATAGTCCGGCCCTCCAACGGTCTGAGGGACAGTGAACTGGCCCCCTGTTTAAAGAGTTTGAGGACCCCTGGACAGTGACTTCGATAGGAGGCCCAAATGGCAGTCAGGTCCCAGACTCTGAGCAGCTGATCTAGCCAGCCCACCTCCTCCTCCTTGCTTACAGAGCGAGCTGACATCCTCCTCCTGGGAGTCTCCAATGCCCTCTGTGGGGGGAAGGGCGAGCCCTGAAATAACACACGAGGCAGAAACTGGGTCATTTACCTTTTTTTTTTCTTCTTAAATTAACTTGGTGTAGTGACAGGCCTCGTCAGCACCTACTTGCCCGGTATTTTAATTTTGACAGTGACCAAGTGAAGGAAGAGCTTCTACTTCAGCAGCCGGGACAAGCTGTGGGAGCTGGAAGGGGACCCTGGAAAGAGTCAATCTGCCTTCTTAGAAACTCTTAAAGAGCAAGAGCAAGAAGCCCTGTTTCATCTTTGGGCTACAAGCAAGCGAGCAAAATAGCTCCAGCTCCGGGTTGGTTTAGGCAAGTTCTTACTGGCTAAGGGGTGATGTGTATCTGGCCCACAGGGAGTTAACAAGGCCGGCGTTCCCCACCTGTCAGTGGCATTTAAAACGCAGCAAGCCTGTCTGGAATCTGTGCGATTTCTACAACCTACACACTTGAGTCCCGACCCACGAAATAAGGACATGCAGATTGAAGGTCATGCTGCTGCTGCAAAACAAGGTCAGCCCCAGACAGCTCAGAAGCAGATCTAACCGGGGCAAAGTATGTGGCTGGGTGCGCCCTCGTCCCTGTGGTCTCTGCCCACAGACCCGCCACGTCATAATCATGTATGTGCCCATAAGTGAGATGAGTCCTCGCCTCCTTCAGGACCAAGACCAGCCTAGAAAAATGGTGTTGCTATGATGTATTTTTGTTGTTTGTTTGTTTTTTTTTAAAGGAAGACATACTTGCATCTGTGTCAAAGGAATAAATGCTTTCATAATACCAACCAGGGGCAGTTTTTTGCACACCTGCTGATGGTCATGTCCCCATCAGTCTCCCCAGCCTCCTACCAGGTACACCTGTCCAGAGAACGAGCCCTGGTGTCAGATGGCCTGCTTCACCACCTGCCGCTGGGTGACCTCACACTAGTGACTTAACCTCTCTGAGAGTCCGTGTCCTCAGGGGTGAAAGAGGAATGAGAAGGGAACCTTGGTCACAAGTTGGTAAGGACCGAATCAGAGATGTCTTGAGAGCTTGCAGGGCAGCCTGGCACACACCCGAGTGCTTGAGAAAGGCCAGCAATCATTACCACCCGGCGTGCGCAGCCACAGAAGTTAAACCTTTAAAGCTCCACCAAGGGCACATCCCTCTCGAGCGGTAAAATAAGATAGAACCCAGGCCTTCCTGGCTGCTGCTTCCTGCTCCATTCAACGGATGCAAATTCATGGCAAAAAGCCCAGTGACAACAGTCCCTCCGCCTGGGGCAGATTTGGCAGGCCAACCTTTGGCAAACAGCCAGTCCTGCCCATAAAAAAAAAAAACCTCTATTGTTTCTTTGGGAGGCTTTTTGATCCCCCCAAATAAAATGCTATTCCTCCCCCTTCTGCAAAAATAGCTCCCTGGAGCTGGCTCCTCCTCCAGGAGCCTGGGGGCTGACCCCAGCCAGGAGAGGCTGGGCCAGGTGACTCAGCAGAAACAGGCCTGCTGCTGGGAGCGGCCCCCTGCCAGCCAAAAAAGGAAGGCCTCTGTGAGGCACACAGAAGAGGACACTGCTCAGATCCGCCCCCCCTGGTGCAAAGCATCCTTTGTCTGCAGGGACTTCAGACAGGAACCACCGCCCATGTTGACATTTGGGCTGGCAGAGCAGGCCAGGCCTGGCTGGGAGTGGCAGAAACCTCCCTGGACCCAGTAGGCACGGTCCGCCCTCTGCAGCCCTGGCCAGATGCCACAGTGCCTGTCCAGAGCTCTTTATCCACATTAACTCATTCATTCTCTTGGGCGTGCATTGTCTCATGTCATTTCCATTTTAAAGATGGGGAAACTGAAGCACAGAGAGGACAACACAGCCATGAAGTTGGGGAGCTGGGCTTAACCCTAAGAAGTCTGGCTTCTAAGCTGGATACAGCACATGGGGAGGTCTGGCCTGCTGGTTGCTTGTTGCTGCTTCTTCTCTGCTCTGCCGCTTCTGGGGGAGCTAGGAGCTGAAGGCCAGCATGCCTTGCATTCTGGAACCTGAAGGTCTCCCCCCCATTACCTCTTCACCTGCCCTGGAGTAGGTCTTTCTTCTCTGGATGCTGTCACTGTCTCCTAAAGGGTCCTTCATCCACCAGGCTGCCCCTCCCCATCCGGCCTCACAGCTGATGCTCCAGCAACAAGCTCTTCCAGGAACACCTTTCCCCCCCCCCGAAAGGCTGAGGGTTCCAGTAGGCCTCCCCAGGAATCCCTCTCTCTCTCCTCGGGCAGGTTAAGTGGCCCATTGAAGTTCACATAACATCCAGTGCTTGATTCCAATGCTGTGCTTGCTGAGAGTAGAGAACCTGTTCATGACTTTGCATCTTGCACAGCAGGAACTGTCCCTGATACACAGCAGGTGCTCACTGAATGCTCATTACACAAAATGTCTGATGGGTGACCCTGTCACCACACCAAGGGTCCAAGTGCCACATCTTCACAGATCAACAGAGGTCCATGTGGGTGTCTCCAGATTTCCATGGTGGTACTTCCTGGCTCTGTGAGATTGGAGGAGGCCATGCTGTCAGTTCTGGCCAAGTGGTGATCAGAAGTGAGATATGTCACTTCCAGTTGAATATCCAGTTACAGGGATGAGACCCCCAAAGCCCTGTGATGAACATGTAATGTGAGCAAGAAACACACCTTCATGATTTGAAGGCCCTGGATGTGTTTAGTAAAACCTGACTTGAATCTTTTATTAGCCTTGCAGATGTTATTCGGGGCATGTGCCAAGAGTGGTCTTTCAGGTAGAAGGTTGGCCGCAACACAGAACACGAATAATTGCAAACAGAGGAAGAACTAGCCACGTTTCTGTGACTGAGAAGCAAATGAAGGGTTGCGTGCCTCCTGTGTGTTACTGATCAGTACGCGAAGGCACTGGCATGCTCTCCACCCACAGCCTGGGGGAGATGCAGAACACACATCACCATTCCATTTGTATGGAGAAAACGGTGGTCAATGTCGTCACTTGTCCAAGGTCACAGAACAAGAAAGGTGTGGCTGTGACTCCCAGCCTGGGCCTCTGCCTTCTGGACCAAAGAGCCACATGCTTCAGACCTGGAAAGAACATTTGAGCCAACATAAGGAAAAATCATATGCTAAGTAACTTGCAAAGGGCTTTTTGTTTCTAAATCATTCTCAAACAGTATAGTTTTTTTTTTGTTATTTTTATTATAAGTATTGTCATTTTTTTAATAGCAAAAATACCAAATACTGGCAAATGCCAAAATGGTGGATACCACGACATTAGTAACTGCTGTGTGGTTGTGGTGGTGGGTGGTGGGTGGCCCTAGCCTGCACTGTGGGGCCTAGATCAGAGGACAGGTGCTGGTAACTTGAGAAAATGTCTAGGAATTCAAATCTGATGTCCACTGGCCCTGGTCTCTACTGCCCAGGGCCAATGGACACCAGATTAGAATCATTTTCATTTTTTCTTGGGTCAACCCAAAGCCAGAGTCAGGGCAGTGGTCCTGAGAGCTCTGCCTGGGGCCCAAAGGGTTCTGGAAGATGTCCAGCAGTGACCTCATATGAGACCTTCTTCCAGTGAGGGTCAGCGATGGGAGGGCATGCAGAACTGTGGTCCTTCTCTGGCAAATGCTTCTTTATCTCGTTTCTTCTTCACCTCCGGGGTACCTTGTTCACCTTCTGCAGGCTTGCCATCCATCTCCACTTTCCCTCTTGTCCACATGACAGCATCATTTTCTGTATCTTCACACTGCAGGCTTCCTCTCCTCTGGTTTATGGCTCCTACTGGTGACAAGATCCACTGGGAAGCTTGCTTCTTCCACCTTTACCATGTCACCCTGCCAGGATGGTGGCTCTGAATTGCTCACACCAAGGTCATCATTGGGCAACGTCACTAAGTACAGAAGAGCTTTTGTAAGAAAACAAAAGGCTTGTTTTAGTCTTAACTTTATAAAATTACATTGTTCTCCTTCCCTCCCTTCATTCCTCCTCCTCTTCTTCTCCCCCCACCCCATCTAATTTCAAATGACAGTGATAATATGGGCATTGGCTTCTTTTATAGGGTTGGGTGTTTAGGGTAAAAGCTGCTCTTGGGTTTGCCCTACCTTTCTTTTTATTACTATTTGACTCGTAAGAACTCAAGGAGAGGCTCAGGATTGGAGAATAGGGTGGGGGGAAAAGGGCCCAAGTTATGGCTGACCTTGACTTGCCCTGGGTGTGGGATGGGCCAGACTCCCGAGTTCTCATGCTTGTTTTCTGTCTAGGTCCATCAGTGCTAGGATTACCCAGTGGGATTTAGAGTCCAAACTCCTTAATAATGAAACTGTGTGGCTTGGTCTAGAATATCCTCTCTATCAAGCCTCCTCTGTGACCTGTGGTGATAATGAACAGTGGGTTACAGATTTGCCATCCCAATCACCCCTGTTCTTCTTTTTAAGATATAACCAACATTTTCAGTTCAACAATCACTTCTAAATCACTTAAATATCTTTATCTTATTCCTTGCTAAATTTTAATGCTTCACTTCTTGCTCCCAAGCTTAATAGTGAAATAGAGGAAGATAGAGACAGAGATAGAGAGCATGTCCGTACTAGGTGTCAATCATTCTACTATGCATTTTATATGCTTCCTCTTAATTCATCCTCACAGCCATCAGGTGAGGGATGACCCTGAAGAGACTTTAAATAACCTGCCCAGAGTCACACATCTAGAAGTGGTGAAACGGACAGAACCCTAGAGTCAGCCTCCATGCTGCATGGTCTCAACCACCACTCCATACACCCTGTAGGTCTACCTAACATCCCACCCTCCCTACACACTTAGCCAGCCAAAAACCCAATGGAGCCATCATCCTGGATGTTTTTCTTCATAAAATCTCATTTTCATGAGGCTGCTGCCAACCAAGCTTCCCATCTTGCTGTCATTCTTAGCTCTTCTCTCTCCTTGCCTACAACATCTGCTGAGTCACAGGAGTTTGTTGTTTCTTCCTGTGTAGTTTTTCACACTATATCTTCTTTGTGGTCTCACTCCCACCCGCAAGTCCAATCCCTCATGATGTCATATCTGAACTACTGATCCCCAATTTGTTTCCCTGATTCTTTTCCTCATTTTATACTTATGACTTGATTAATCTTCCCAAAATATTACTGTGCACACATTGCCTTCTCCATGCTTAAAATGTCCAGGAGTGTCCCTTTCATAAAGCATCCCCTTTCCCAGCATCTCCAATGTTAACTACCTCAACTTCTCTAATAGAATCCTCATATCCTACCAAGATGGTTGTTTCCTCAACTCCCTTCAACTTTCCATATACAATGTGTTTTCCATGCCCTTTCCCATAGAGTTCCTTCTACAGTGAGTGACCTATTTCTCTCTCTGCACTTGTCAATGTTCTAGCCCTCCTTCAAGGGCTACCTTAGGTGCTATACATTTTATAGTTGTGCCTCAACTTTTCCAGATTCTTACCACTTTCTGAATCTTATAATACTGTCTGGATCACATGTTTGGTTCTAAGCCAAAGATGCCTTAGTCATCTTTATTAAGGATATCTGGTCTCATATATATATATATATATATATATATATATATATATATATATATATTCAGAGTCAACCATAGCTTTACTATGAAGGACATCTCTAATTCCCCAGGATAATTTTGAATTAAAATATTTTGCTTGTTGTAATATCAAAAGCCCTGAGTTTAACTTCAGAAAATAAAGTGGGTGACAATCTATACATTTCATTTTTATTTTTAGTAGATAGTTAAAGGGTATGTAATAAAGACTGCTCAAGTCTAAATAGGTCCTTCTTGAACTGTATAACCATACATAAGTCTCATTTCTTCTCTGGGCATGTTATTTAAAATAGTGAAATTGGGTTAAATGAGTGGTTGTCAGAGAATAAATCTTGGGATTCTTAGAGTTCTAGAGACCTTTTCAAGGGTGTTGTGGGGGAGAGGGCATAGAAAGGTGGTCAAGGAGGTAGGCTCCACCATCCCCCAGGTCCTCATACCTTCTTTAGAAATATTCCTCTTGGATCTATTTTACCGGTTTATATTTCTACCCACAATTCCACTCTATAAGACATTCTCCATGGTTTTAAAATATTTGAAAATTACTAAAATAGATTACTTCTAAAGTTCCAGCTTTCCCATTTTTTAATCTGTTGATAAGGATAAAGGAGAATAATGTCTAACATGTATTGAGCTCTTACTAAGTGCCAAGTACTGTGCTAACTCTGATTTTCCCATTTTATAGGAGAGGAGAAGGGCTTGCATTAAGGCCTCATGGAAGTGAACAAAGTCAAGATGGGAGTTGCAGTCAGGGTGACTTACCTATTACACTGCCTTTTAAAGTTGTCTAGCCAGAAAGGTTAGGAGCTAGAGCACACCCACACTTCACCTGCTTTGTGATAAGAAGAGAACACAAATGACAAAGCAAGGTTTATGTCCTTCCCATAATTGTCTGATGAAGGTGGATCAGCCAGCTGGTCAACCTTGATTACATCAGTAGGAACAAAAAGCTGAGACAGGGGTGTCTGTAATATTCACGGCTGGAAGATGCTCTTATCTCTATGGCTGCATTGTTTAGTGCCTGGCAGAACACTGGGCTTTGCAGGGATTTAACTAGACCTGGCCTTCCAAGGGCTTAGCATTTTTGGCAATACCACTGACCTCTCCAGAAAACCACAAAATGGCTCAAAACTCAGATATTGAATTGAGCCCAAAAGAACCTTCCCTAAGCTCATCCACAAACCAATATACACAAGGCAAGTGTCTCTAGCCAGGGAATAGCTTATATATAACTATGCAAATCCAAGACATTACTAGCACTAAGAGACTCCAACGTGTCTTAAATAAAAAAAATATGAACAAAGAAAACTGGCAATTTCCATTCAGAGAAAACGGTTATCGCCTGAGCGTGGTTCCAAGATAAGCAAGATTTAACCACAGCCAGACCATTTGCCTCGGAACCTAAATCCTGCAATAAAATCTGGAACTAAATCCTGCAATAAAATCTGTAAGTTCCTTGTGCTGCCAAAATGTCTGAGAAGGGCTGGTCCAGCCACCCAATCAGACCCATCCAATGATTTCCCCTCTGCTGACAAGGGTTCTCTGTGTGTGTGCTGTGCAGATTGGAAACTAGATTAGAATTTAACAGAAACTGCTCCTCACTGCTGATTTTACAAGAGCCACCATATAATTCTGCTCAAGTTGTGAGCCTTATTCTGAAACTCTCGATATTGTCATGGAAATTATCACTGAGCTAGACTCCAATCAATTATTTTCTTTTTCTTTCTTAAACTAGGGCAGGGGAATTGAATGGAGGGGGAAATTGGGCCTTTAGCAGAGAAAAAACACAATGCAGCATTTCAGAAGATGAATACAGTAAATTATCAAGCTTTTAAAAATGGCATTTCTCTCTGGTTCTTGCCTATTTTCCACCTCCTCCTGCTCATTCTTCAAAAGATCTCAGCTTCTCTCCTTCAAACACAGTGACCCTAGCTTCACTCCTTTGGTTACATTACCTCCCATGGTGGGAGTGGCCGGACAGTGAGGGTCCCCAAGCCAGTCCTTGAGAACAGACAGAATTGGCTGGTGCTCCCCCTTTTTTCTGAAGCTGTCAGTGGCCTAAATAAGGCTCTACTGAAAAAGTATAGCAGAGCCTGGCCAGCATGGCTCAGTGGTTGAACGTCGACCTATGAACAAGGATGTCACGGTTCAATTCCCGGTTGGGTTGCAGGCTCAATTCTCCAATCAATGATTGTCTCTCATCATGGATGTTTCGATCTCTCTATCCCTCTCCCTTCTTCTCTGAAATCAATAAAAAAATATTTTAAAAAAAAATAAAACATATAGCTGATGCTATTTTTATTAAACTTTACTTTTCTGAGTAGAACACTCAAGGAAGTGACACCCTAGTAGAAGGGCCAGGGCTTCTGTTATTCATTTTCAAAGCTAAATTTAAGAAGTGGTCATTATATATATTAAAAGGCCTGGGGTTGGGTCTCCAATAGTTTCCTAAAAATAAAGCAGTGACCAAAAAATGAAAAATAAAAGAAAGAGAGAAGGAATGGAAAAGAGAGCAAAAATAAAGCCAAGATTAAAACCATTCACTGTGAAATAAACCTACCAACATGGTTTTCCCCTGCAGTGTCTGTGGTCAGCGAAAGAACAGAAAAGCCTACGCAGCGCCATCTTCTGGCAGTGTGAAGTAATAGCGTAGCAAGCGATGGATTTTTCAGATATTTTGTTTATATTTTAAGAAACTACTCAAGGTTTTCTTTCCTCAAGGCAATTGTCATCATAACTAGTACCTTATCAATATTTCTCTTCCCCAAATCAAAATAGGGGACTGCTGAGTTGCTGTCAAGGAAACTTCGGGATCCAACACCTGGAGGCACCCAACACCTGGAGGCACCGTCCAGGAGTCTATGCTTCCACAGTTACCTTCTATACCAAGATGTAGACAATGCCCTTTGGATTAGCTGATTGAAATAGAGAAACATCATGGAACTGAATGTTCTAAAAAGGTACTTTGTCATCTGGTGACAACCTCCATCCTGCAGCTCCAGAGTACCTGGAGGGATCCTGAGTTCTTTGAGACATTGGGCTACATGCAAACACAAACTCCCCAGCAATTACCGTCCTCCCCAAGACAAAAGCTCAGAGTCCAGATTCACCAGGGCTCATTTCTGACCGTGAATTCTGTGCTGTGACTGTGTGGGGCAGGGGAGGTTGGAGGACAAGCCGTGGTGACTGGAAGATGTGGTAATGCTTTCTTTCTCCTGAGATAAGGAGATGTGTGAGAAGCAGCCGGCTCGGTCTGGGAGGTGGACAAGCTCACCCGCTTTATCTGTGTCCCCCAGGCGTACCTGGCCGGAAGCTTTGCATTGAGATGAACCCAGACCTACCAAGGACTTCCCAGCTGAGGTGGAGCTTGTGGGGAGCTAAGGAAAAAGACACATCCCTTCTCCCCACCCTCCAACTGCAAAGGAAGGTTCCCAACATGGCACGAAAATGGCCACATGGGTACAGGTCAGATAATACTTCACACTGTAAAACCTGAAACAGGATATTAGCTACCTACACAGACTGTAAAACCAAGGACGTAACTCTCTTTGTTCCCAAGCCAGGAAACAGCTCAAATTTCAGATCAAAGTAAAAACTACATCAAGAACACCTGTATGTGACATCTTGTGAAAGCAGCCTCACCTCAGTGTAATATTGGTGAATTTGGGAGCTCGTGGTTGCTCTGCAATAAGAAATTCAGATTTAAAAAGGGTGTTGGCTGGTGTCGGAAGCTGAGGATGGCTGAGATGGTTCCAAAGGTGGTCATTGGAAAATAGGTTGGAAGGTAGTCAAAGTCATGTCAGTCAAGCACCTCTGAGTGTTTCCTGGGGAAGTAATGGAAAGCCTTTGTTTTTCAAAGAATATTCATGGTGGGGGGGGCAGGGCTATTCCAGCCCCTTGTCAGGGGAATCCAGTCAACAATACAATCTGAGTGCTCTCTCTAAAAAAAAAGTAGCAAGTCACTTTTCCTAGTGCTTCTTTCTTCCAAGAGAATATTAACCCATTGGATTGCTAACTAGTTTGTTCCATTCTGTTTGATTCAAGGGGACAGGGACTCCTTTGCAAAACCTCTCTTAGGTGGAAGGGCCAGCCAACTGCTGCTCATTATCCACTCTGGCTTAGTAGCACCTAATTGATGCTTGGTTAAAAGCTGTAGGTCTTTATGAATCAACCTTTCAGTTTGGCAGGATGATCCCAGTGGGACAACGAGCAGTGTGAATGCATATATCCCAGGAAGGCCACTCAGTATTTTAAACTCAGGAGCCTGTTTTTCAGCTTCTTGGGTCGCTCTCTGATTGTTAAGGTGAATCTGGGAGTGAGAGAGTTAGAGGGGGTCAGAGACAAGTTAAGTGTTGGGGAGTTAAGAGCTGGACCTTTGACTGAGGACTTGCCTGTAGCTATAGGCTTCCTTTATAAACTGCCTTAGGATTCTTTGAACAACTTAAGAAGACATCTGCTGCTTTTCTCTCTTTTTAACTCTTAAATCTGGCAGGATTATAGACTTTGTGGGGCAGAGACAAAAAAAAAAATAGTAACTGGTAACCATCCATTTATCCAGCAATTGCCATGAACTGGCTACTATGTGAAATGCTGGGAAAATAATGATGATACACAGCCCTTGCCTTCCTGCCTAGAGAGAGAGACAAAGACACAACTGAATTACAAATTATTCAGAATTATGGCAGAACTCTAGGTTGAAATGTGGGTGCCCCCCAAATTAAGCAGCCCAGTGATCTATAAGTCACTCTGCCTCTCTGACTAACCTCACCTCAAACCATTCTTCCTCCTGCTCAGTTTTCACTTTTCACACATTTATCTCCTCTTTGTTGCTCCAAATTGCTAAGCACCTTTTCCAATCCAGGGCCTTTGCATTTGCTACGACCTCTGCCTAAAACACTCTTTCCCCAGCTTTTGTCATGTTGCCTCACCTTCACCCTTAAGCTTTTGGCTTAAATGTCTCCTCCTCAAAGAGACCTTCTTTGAGGCCTCCTCAGACTCAGAGACTATACATTTAACTTTTTCTATTCTAATGCTTATCTAAAAATTTTCAGCACTGTCCAAGAAAATCAGAGCTGGGCTCTTGTTAAAGGCAATCAGACATATTTTACTTACACTACTGCAGTGAAGGAGAGAGTCTCCAGTCTAATAGACTGAACTCAACTCTAAGACAAAGGTGACTGACAGGAATGTGAAGTATAGCATAGGGAGTATAGTCAATACTATTATAATAACTATGTGTGGTGCCAGATGGTATTAGACTGATCAGGGTGATAATTTCATCCTATCTAATAAAAGGGTAATATGCAAATTAACCATCACTCTGTCACAAAGATGGAGGTGCCCATAGCCACAATAGGGCGGTGCCCAGTCCTCTCAGCTTTGCCCGAGTCCCCCAGTCCCTGGGGGGTGGCCTCTGAGAGTGGGCAGCATGAGCGGCTTGGCAGAATGCTTGCTTTGTCGCCACGGCAACAAGGCAAGCATTCTGCGCCTGGCAGCAGATGGGCCTCTGGGCAGTGGAGAGCCTCTGGGCAGCAGGTGCGGAGCAGCCAGGCCCTTCAGAGAGCTACTGGTGCACAGTTTTGTGTGCAGGGCTACTAGTAAGGTATATAAATGTCTAATCACTATGTTGTATACCCAAAACTAATATAATATTATATGTCAACTGTCATTGAAAAAAAAATTAAAAAAAAATACAAAGGTGACCAAGGTTTTAAAGAGAGAACAGATAGGAAACCAAGGCATTAGGGGGCTATAGAGAAATGGAATATTACAGCAGGGGCATAAGGAAAGAATTGCTGGAAATGCTTTGGCAATGTCTGTTGAGACAATGTACTTGTGGTTTGGCAGCATTGTGGTTTTTTTTAGCAAAGACTCAGCCCAGGAGCTGGGGTCACCTTTAGGGACACACCTAGTGTAAGTAGAAACCAGACTAAAATCTGGTCAAATGTCTTAGCACATTGTTCAGGCAAGTCCTTTGTACCATCTGGGAGTTGACAGTTCCCAACTCACACATTTATTCTTAGTGAGTTTTTAAAAAAAATCAATATCTAGAATTCATTGGTATCTCTAGCTTCTTTTCCAAATAGGACACAACTCATCCAAATTTTAAATTCCTACATTTCCTTGGTCTGTTTTTAGATACCATGTTGAGATCATCAGAGCTTTATTTATCAGACATTTTAATAATTAAAACATTTATTTTTATAATATACTAGAGGCCCAGTGCACGAATTCATGTACGGGCAGGGTTCCTTGGCCTGGCTGGCGATTGAGGCCTATCAGGGGGCCAGCAGGGCAGGGGAGGGGGGGCTTCATGAGGTTGGCTGTAGGAGCACACTGATCTCTAGGGGGTCAGTGCTGGTGGTCAGTGCTCATCATAGCGACTGGTCGACTGGTTGTTCCAGTTGTTTGGTCATAACTGTCGCTTAGGCTTTTATACATATAAATTTTACTGTGTGTGTGTTTTTTTTTTTTTCTCTTTTCTCCTTTTACCCCACATCTGCCTTTTGAATTTATATTGTTCTATTTTGCCAAGTACAATTTCCAGAAATTATTTCAGTTAAAGTTTAAGGATGGTTAAAAAAATGTTCTCCCATTTGAATTGAACAGTGGTTTGGTTGGGTATAGAATGTTTATGGCAGTTATATTTTCTTCTTGCATCCAGTGTTGTTAATGAGAAGACTTATGCCGATCTTATTCTTATTCTTTTGTAAAGAAGCTTTTTTCTTTCCCCTTGCTGTAAGGTTTTTAGATTTCCTCTTTATCTTAGGTGGTCTGCAATTTTTCTACAACATTGGTAGATGTGGATTATTTTATATGCCTCCTGTCCAATACCTAGTAATCCCTTTTAGTCTGAAAATGCATATCTTCATCAAATTTGATGTTTCTTCTATTATTTTTTAAACTATTTATTTCTATCTATTCTCTGTGTTCTTTTCTTTCAGATCTCTCTTAGAACTTCCGGTTTCTTAATTTTTCTTTGCCATTTTATTTTGTGTTCTGAGAAAATTTCTCAACTAGATCTTCCAACTACATGTTCTCTTCCCAGTTCTATGCATTCTGCTGTACATCTATTAATTTTTCCTTTTATTTCAACACCTTTCTATGTCCAAGATTTCTAGTTGAGTCTCTTTTTTTGAATGCATATTTCTCCCTCATCTTTCTGTATTTGATGTGTTCATTTGATGGCTTTAGTTCTCAGAACTTGTGTTGGTTGAGTCTGCTGATTCTGTTTTATTAGATGGACTTTCTTAAATGTTGGTTGAGTCTTGTTTTGGAACTGACTTTCATATCTTTGACTTTCTGTTCACCAAATGAGAGTTGGAATATACTGTCTGTTGTCCCTGAAGATAAACCAGAGGTAGATGTACTGCTAGCTGGGATGGTCAGTAGCTAGTCTTCTGGTCACAGAGAACCCCAGGGAGCTATTTAGCCTCTCAGATCCAATGCCTCTGCTTACTACTTCTGCCTGAGGGCACACCCTCCTGATGCTACCCTCACAAGTGTGTCCTGTACGGTGGTGGTGAGAAGAGGAGATAAGCCATCTGGTCTCTCCTAGTATGATATTGTAGAAGTCACATTGATGGTGTAGAGCTCCTTAGAGGTCCTTTCTGTTTCAGTATCCAATCCTTAGTACTTACACAGAATATCTGAAGCCACTCCCAACTGAAAGCAGACCTCTCCTGGGTGTGTTTAGGGCTACAGCTTCATCAATTATTCATATCCCATCTGCCTCAAGCCTTTCAGAAATTCTTTATAATTTCTGGTCTATAGAGAGTCACCCTTCTTGCTTTACAGCACTGTTATGGTTCATTTTATTCTATATATTTGGGGTAAGAAAAGGACATTGTAGCATATGCTCAGTTTATCATCTTAATAGCATCTCTGGCATTTTATTTGCAAATTTGTTTTTGATTCATAGCTGTACAAGAACTATAAACATAAGGGTACATATCCAATTTATTGTACACATTTAAGTAATATCACAATTGAAATAATTGAACAACACAGGGAAATCACCAGTTTTTAAAATATTCTTAGAAATGGTGTCTATATATTATCCCTGTTTAAGAGATATTGTTCTGGGCTTTTGAATGAGAACTTACTTTGTTTAGACTAGATTCAAAAATTACAGAGGGAGAGACTAAAAATAATATTTTCCCCCTGCCTCCTGCCTCAGCTGTGAAGTTTTAATGATTGAAGCAACACAAGGGCTATTATTCTCTGGAACAATCCCTGTCTCAGGCTGTAGCAGTATATTTTGGTCCTGCCAACCTGCTGGTCAAGCAGAACAGGTGGAAGTAAGGGGAAAATAGCTGATACATAAAGGACAGGGCTTATGCAATGTTTTTAGAATGTCAATTAGTATTCAAACATATTGCATTGACTTGTCTTGACAATCACCTGGATGCTTTGATGTTAGTGAGTTGGGTATTATCTCCATTTTACATATAAGAAAAACAGGATCAGAGAAAGAAGTCACCTGTCCAAGGTGCCACAGCTACTCTTAACTAGGAAGCCAAAGTCCTTTACAAGGTGTATCAGTCAGCATCCCAGCAGGACAAAGACGGCACACAGAGCTTAGGATAATTCAAAGAGGGTTTAATAAAGGGTCTACTTACAATGGTGTGGTGAGGTGTAGAGAAAAGACAAGTGAGGGTCCTCAGGCCAGTGAGAGGGAATCAGTTACCACCACCAGGTTTGATGAACAAGGGGAGGAAATGATCACTGAATAGGCTCCTAAGCTTTGGTAGAGCCCAAAGACCTCTCTCTAGATAACAGGTTTAAATACATTTGATAAAATACTTAAAATTATAAAAGCAGCCAATTCTATTAAAATACCATGAGTAAGTATTTATATAAAAATAAGTTTGTGATGTATTACTCTAAATGCTTTATGAAACAAGATCTGATGGTAAGTCTAGTAAAGACAACAATTTCAGAGTAGTGATGAACATAAAGATACGTGGACATATCTGCATGTCTGTGGAGTAATATGAAAAGAGCCATGATGGCAGCCACAGGTATTGCTTTACCACTATGATGTGCTGTCTAACTTGACAATTAAAGAAAATGCCAAATGTTGGTCAGAGGTCAGTGAACATAAAGATTTATATTCATTTTCTCCATTAGAGGGGGAAGTATACAGATTTCCTCAACTCTATCCATAGATCCCAGAGTAACAGCAATAGAAATTTATTTTCTCACAGTTCTGGAGGCTGGACGTCTGAGATCAAGGTGTGGACTAGGTAGACACTTCTGAGACCTCTCTCTTTGGTTTGTGGATGGCTCTCTTCAGCCTGTGCCTTTAGGTGGTCTTCTGCCTGTGCCCTAATCTCTTATTCTTGTAAGGATACAATTTGATTGGATTAGGGATCACCCTATGATGTTATTTGAACATGATCACCTCTTTAAAGACCCCATCTCAAAATACAGTTGCAT
Source organism: Plecotus auritus (assembly GCF_963455305.1). Taxonomy (NCBI): domain Eukaryota; kingdom Metazoa; phylum Chordata; class Mammalia; order Chiroptera; family Vespertilionidae; genus Plecotus; species Plecotus auritus. The sequence continues at coordinate 241,022,365 of NC_137770.1, read as the reverse complement.
TGTGGGGTTTGGGGACTTCAGCATAGGAATTTTGAGGGAACCTAATTCATCCCATAACAGAGAGGATTCTGTTAAGATGATGGCAGTTATCCTATTCCAGAAATGAATCTTAATCCCCATGAATTTCTAGGGGTCTTAATGTTCCTTTATCCATTTCAAGAGAGTCCTATCCCCACAGTCCTGTGGTCACCAGTCTGACTATGGTGGCTCTGATGGGAGGCATTGGAAACCCCTATCCTGACAAGAAAACAGTTCTTCTCAGAATTATGTTCCATCCCAATGTTCTTCATGCTGATTGTATTGATTGTGTTAACTAATCATTGCACGATGTCTCTTTCTTTGAGGAAACTGTAATTGAAAGTGTTCTTGATATTCATTTGTCTAGTCTATGTCAAGGTTAAGAGCTGGGCCTCTGTAATCAAACAAATGTAGATTTAAATCTCAACTTTTATACTCCTAGGTAGTCAGTTATCAAATTTCCTCAGCTCCTTCTTTTTAATTATAGTTATAATTATATGTAAACTATATACTTGCATATGTAAAAATAAGGGTTGGTAAAAGATTTACAATTGTGAGTATGTGAAACACAGAGTTTATTTTTGTATGATTAATTATTGTATTATTTTCCATAAAAACAACTGGAAACCTACTTCTGCCAATCTTATATATAATATAATTCATGTATATTATCAAAAATATGTTTTATAAGTTTTATAATATATAATATTTACATATAGATTCTATGTCTAAAGATAGTCTTCATTATAGTTCCCACATCATGGATTACTATCCTATATAATAAAGAGCTAACATGCAAAAGGTTGTCATGCTGTCATGCCATCACGCCGGCCTGGGGACCTGAGGCCCACCCCCCACCTGGTGGGGCTTGGCGGGGGACCTGAGGCTGCACGCCCCCCAACCTGGTGGGGCTTGATGGGGGTGAGGCCGACCGGGTCTGGGTCTCACATGATTTAGAGGTGCATGTGGGTGGGCGGGAACTTAACTCTGGGTCCCACGGTGCTCCCCAGACTCTGACAGAAGGGAGATTTTCATATACATTTTACTAATTTTCTTTCATCTCTGACACTTCTATTATAGAGAAAGGGAAAATAGCAATATTAAAATACTTCCTCTAATTAATTCCCTTTTACTGTGCACGAATTTCATGCACCAGGCCACTAGTAGATAATAAATGAGTGATGCATTTAAAAGCTACATAAATGTTAGTTGATATTTAGTACATGTGTTGAATGTGGACTGTGTGCTATACAACAGAGATCAGAAATAAAGCTAAATTGCCTATCCTGATAAAATCCATCATTTATTATGAAAATAGCCAAATCATGTGACAAATATTAGGAGAAACACAAGAACAAGGTACCAGGAGAATACAACATGGAAGGCTCTCTGAAACAGATTTCTTTTCTGCTTATTCTTAAAGAAAAAGAGCAAAGAAGAGATTAAAGAACTTTATAGGCACAGGGAAAACAGTGTATGCAAATCCATGCAGGCATGAGGACCAAGCCTTTGCAGGGAAATCGAAACAGGTGGGGATGCTGAGAAGATAAAGTGTGATGAAAGGTGAAATGAGAGGTGGAGAGTGAAGGGAGCAGGTCCTGAATTTCTGCAGAGGGCTGGGTCTGCCTTCAAAGAGAATGATTCATGTGGGAAACTGGGTCAGAGCTGTTTCTGCTGAAGGTAAGGATTAATGGTGATCTACTAGTATGTGTTGCTGTTCTTGTAAAAAAAATAATAGTATGATTGTCTTCTAGGTCTGATGCATGTTCCCAACATGGTCCCTCATTTAATTACCTGTAGAAGACACGAGCACCAACATGATTTCTGCCTCCACCTTGTTGTGACTCATGATGGGAATTCTGAGTAACAAGTCCTTGTCACTCCAAAACCTTCCCTGAGATTAGGCATCAGGAGAGACATGATGGGAACTGTTGGTGCCAACACTCTTCTTAGCTATAGCTTCTCTCCTTTTGGTCTCATATTCTGCCTTTTTTCCCCCAGTTTTTTCATGTTTTCTTCTAACCATACTTTAGACTTCCTAAAAAGCCTTTGTTTAGTCCTTTCAATGTGAGTTTGACACAAAAGTGTTCTACTGCTTATGATAAGCTGAGAATCAGAATCCACTAACTTTTATTAAGTACCTCCTGTGTGCTCATTTTTACAATAGCTTTGTCATTTTCATTTTATAAATGAAGAAACTGACTTTCAGAAATAATTAAGTGCTTTGCTCATCAATATCTATGTTCTCTTATGAGACTGCTTTAACCACTCAGATCTAGGTGGAGTCACATGACTAGTTCTCACCAATGGAATGTAGTGGAAGCAGCACTTCACCTCAACCCAGGGAGGTTAAATGTTCACAGACCTTCTCTTCACTCTTGCTTCTCTTTTATCACTTGGTTTGGACTGTCTATAATAAGAAATAAACATCTATTGTTTATGTCTGATTCATGGTGCTTTGAGGTTTGTTTGCTAAAGCAGCTGGTTTTCCCTAATCAGCACATAACCTGATGATGGCAGAGTCAGAAATACCTACTGTAGGTGAGGGACTGTGTTTTTTTAAAAAGGTGTCAGCATGAAATAATACAGTCAGGCCCTTGGGAAGCTTTAAGGCTAAAAAGACCCTGATATATGACCATAAATGGTGTGGTACAAAATACAAATGCAAAAGGATGTCTACACAAAAACAAAAATTTAAGGGCATAGGAATGAAGAGAACACATAAGCTGTGTCATTATGTAATGAGGGAGGGTTTCCAGGAGAAAGGTGGGGTCTGTGGACTGGGAGGATGGGTAGCATGCCCAGATGAAACCATGGGTAAAGGAAGAAATGACAAACACATGACACAGTGAGTTGTTCAGTGGGATACAGATGGAGTGTGTTAGCAAATGCAGTCATAGAATGGGGCCTCATCATGGCAGACACCAAATGCCAGGTTAATTAATGACTTTGAGCATCATTTATGGGTTTGGCTAAGGGTTGTCACCAACACATGCTGGCTGAAAAGTCTTGAAAATAAATGGCTGATCGTGCCCTCAGAGTTTGATAACTGTTTACAGGGATGGTTTTATCACTCCCTGGAGCTCAGACCACAGAGGGTTTTCATACATGAGAGCTGGTCTCCTAATACAGAAAGAGACAGAGAAGATCAGAGATTGCTAGGGGTAGGGGAACAGTAAGAAACAGCATCCAGAATTGGTCCACCCTGGTGAGGTTCAAGACTCTAAACAAGGTTGAAGGTAAAATGACCTCAAGAGATTTTATATTCTGCTCCATTTAGGGCTTGCTCAGGGGCAGTATAGCAAGAATCTTTTCTCCCTAGGAATATGTGTACATATGAAAATAACAAGGTTGGCATTGGGTGTCATGGCAGTGATGGCCATGCTGGGGAACCATGTGCCTTGAAATCAGGTCACTTAGAAAAAAAGTCCTACAAAGTAGAAGCTCAAATGAAACTAGCAACTTAGGTCCTTTTCATAGCCTAGCTTTGTGGTCCTTCTTATAACTAAAAACTATGAAAGTCACTCTCTGGGTACATATCCCTTTAAAGTTTGAGTATCGCTTTCATTATTTTTATAGTGCACACATAGATCTCAAGCTTTAAGAGTTTTTGGGTGTCTTGTTTTGTTTGTTTGTTTTTTTATCACTGTAGCTAGAAGCAAAAATGCCATCCAGCTGCTCAATCTGTTTGTGCCAAATCAGGTCTCCTCTGAGTTCTGTGTCTTATCCAGCAAGATACCTCCAAGGTACAGAAGGGTCAAGCTGCAAAGAAATAGTGATAACTCTGATTTTTTTTTTTTCAGACAAATCAGTTAGATATCAGATCCCACTTGGTTGAAAAAAAACATTTCCCCTTGTCTCCCAAGTTCTGTTAAATTTCCCTGTAGGGAATTTTAATCCAGTGTGCCCACCATTTCAAGGCACATTCACTGACACCATGTCACGTTTATGTAGAAGGGACGGAAAAGGAAGAGAATATAGCCAACATTTATTTAACATTTTCCATCTACCACATGCTTCCTATTTATTATTTAGGCATCAAAACAACCGTATGCTATAGGAATCCCTTCTCCCAACCTGTACAGAATAGGAAACCAAAGTTTAGTTATCTTAAATGTATCCAAGGTCATATACCTGTAAAAAACAGAGATAAAGCAAGTTTGTTCTGACTTGAGAATTCGTGCCATTAAGTTCTTTATAACCAAACTAGAGGCCCGGTGCACAAAATTCATGCACGGGGTGGGGCGGGGGGGGGGGGAGGGCTCAGCCCAGCCTGCACCCTCTTCAATCTGGGACCCGTCACGGGCAGTCAGACATCCCTCTCACAATCCAGGACCACTGGTTACTAACTGCTCACCTGCCTGCCTGCCTGGTTGTCCCTAACTGCCCCCCCCACTGGCTTGGTCACCCCCAACTGCCCCCCCTGCCAGCCTAGTTGCCCCCAACTGCCCCCCTGCTGGCCTGGTTACCCCTTACTGCCCCCCATGCTGGCCTGGTCGCCTCCAACTGTGCCCTCCCCGCCACCAGCTTGGTCACCCCTAAATGCCCGCCCACCAGCCTGGTCGCCCCCAACTGCCCCCTGCCCCCACTGGCCTGGTCACCCCTAACTGCCCCCTGCCAGCCTGGTTTCCCCTTACTGCCCCCCATGCTGGCCTGGTCACCCCCAACTCTCCCCCCACTGGCCTGGTCACCCCTCACTGCCCCCCTCTACCAGCCTGGTCTCCCCTCACTGACCCCCTACTGGCCTGGTTACCCCCAACTGCCCCCCCTGCAGGCCAGATCGCCCCATGCAGCCTGCTGCTCAGTCATTTGGTCACCCCTCATAACCCCCCTGCTGGCCTGGTCACCCCACGTAGCCTGTTTGGTCATCCATTCGGTTGCAATGGTTGCTTAGGCTTTTATATATATAGATACACAATCCAATCATAGAGCTTTCATGAAATGACCTAAGAAGATGAAACAGGCTGTATAAACATGAGTGCTAAATCACATTCATAAACACTGACAAAAACTGACGTAAAGTAATAATCAAGTGATATCATTTTAAGAATGTACCCAGGGAGAGGTGATGTTTGAGCAGATTTAAGCTTACTTGTTTACAGACACTATCACTTTGTAGACATTACAATATGAGTATTGCAATACAATATAAGACATTTTGCTTGCTCTTTACTTAATGCATTTATTTCAAAATGTCCTCTTTAGAGCTCATTGTCATTAGGTCTGAATAATCCTAATTAAATATGATAATTTTCTAATATTTTTTATTGATTCCAGAGAGGCAGAGAGAGGGAGGGAGAGATAGAAACATCAGTGATGAAGGAGAATCAGTCTTTGGCTGCCTCCTGCATGCCCCCCCACTGGAGATCGAACCTGGAACCCAGGCATGTGCCCTGACCTAGAATCAAAACATGATCTTCTGGTTCACTGGTCAGGCAAAATACGATTCTTTATAGATTTATGCACAAAGCTGGTTCTTCATGGGTTCACTCATATATAAATTCACCAAACGCCCGGGTTTTAGGATCAAGATGATAAAGCTTTGGCCCTAGCCAGTTTGGCTTAGTGGATAGAACGTCGGCCCTCGAAGTGAAGGGTCCCAGGTTCAATTCTGGTCAAACATGTACCTTGGTTGCAGGTTCCCTGGCCTGGTCAGGGTGCATGCAGGAGGCAACCAATTGATGTCTCTCTCACATCGATGTTTCTCTCTATCTCTCCTTCTCTCTTCTACTCTAAAAAAAGAAAAAAATCAATGGAAAAATATCCTCAGGTGAGGATTAACAAAAAATATAAACAAACAAACAAAAAGATGCTGAAGCTTTGTTTTTAAGAAATTCAATCTCCTAGTCAGAAGAAAAATAAATATGCAGTCATAAAGTAACAAGGCAAGTGGTGCGGGGGAGATTCTATATGAAGTACAGAAGGGGATGGGGCACCTACCTCACTAGGGTGAGGCTTCCTAGAGATGGTGACACCAAACACTGAAGGGTAAGGAGGTGCTGGCTGGATGGACAGGCTGGGAGGGATGTCACAGGTCAAGGCAAAGTGTGTTCAAAGTCTCAGAGGAGCGGGAGAATGTGTGGGGTCTTGTGTAGCTTACTGGAAAGTGGCAGAAGCTGTAGCTGGACAAGCAAATGGGCAGGCCAGGAGGGGGAGCTCTGCGTGCCATGGGGCACACTAGACATGTTACAATGTCCCCTCCTTTCTCCACATGTTAGAGAAAGGCATCCACGTGATTAGATAGTTAAGTGTTGCTTTCTCTTTCAAAGTGCTTACTCTCACTCGCTTCACCACCATTTAGGCTTCTTCTGACATGGCCATTACCAGAAAATCATATCTTTACTTGTTCAATCCTGTGTTGTGTGGTTTTGCAAGGGAGGATCTCTGTTCCCTCTCACAGAATAGATGGGACCATGAAGGTTGGCCATGCATCTGTTCTCTTAAATCTTGCCTAACAAAGGCATTTTATCAGGTGCTAAAGAGATGCCAGCATTTAGAAGTACTTCTGACGGTAGCAAGATGCTGTCTGTGAGATACTGCAGCAGTCACTAGGGGGCATTGAAAAAAAATATACTTCTGGAGAGAAATCAGAAAACCAAGTCATCACCACTTGGCAAAGTTCTGTCGGAAGACAAGAATTAAGGATGGACACATTGTCAAGGTCAGTTCAGATGCTATTATTCTGCTTCTCTGATAATAATTATAATAAAAATAGCACCTTTTTCTTTCTGACTCACACAATTTTCAAAGGTCATTCATCTGTGATCTCCTCTGAGCAGCTGATGAAGCGGCAGACCTTGGAGGACCAGGAGTGCTTTCCACCAGACCTCAAGGTTAAATGGCATTTTAAATGGGACATGTGAGATACTGAACAACTGCTGATCCATCCTTCTGGATTTTATACTCAAGGATGGCTTCATGGAAAGAAAAGCTGGTCTCCATATTACTGAGCTTAAAATTTAGGAATATTCCAAGAACATCCAGCAAGATCAGGCTTGGATTTGCTTTCTTGCTGCTTCTGCCTTGCAGCCCCAAAAGTTAACAAAGACTTTAACCTCACTAATGAAAGTCCATGATTTTAGGACTCTTTGTTGAGCTATGAATTTAGAACAACGGGCTTAATATCCTTTTTCTCTAAACTTCGTGCTTCCATAAGCACTGACCACCCACTCGCACAGTCTAAGAATTTCTTTTCCAGGTTCTATGGCACCGCCCACGAGTACCCACACCTCATCTTCACTGGGCACCTTATGGTAGTAGATGATGCATGAAAGTTGGATCGGTTATCCTGCCACTTCTGGTCAGGTTGCCAGAGTCCCATCTGCCAATTGGAGTTGGATTTTCACTGTTTGTGGCCCTAACAGGCCAAATAATAAACCCTAATCCCACTGGTTTCCCAAGAGCCTGCTGCAGCAAGCGCACCACACCCACAGTGATGAATGCACCATCAGGGTTCTTCATTGCAGGAGGGCAACACTGGGTAACCTAATGGAAAACAAGTGTATCAAAAGCATATTGCTTGATAGCGGAGGAGGCTGTGTGTATGTGGGCAGGGAGTACGTGGGCAATCTCTGTACTTTCTGCTCAATTTTGCTGTGAATCTAAAACTGCTCTGTAAAAGATAAAGTCTATTTTTTTAAAGCATATTAGAAAGTGCAGGCTTTCTAGAGAAGTCAGAGAACCAGACTTGGAGGCTACACAAGAGAATGGCAAGCCACAGAACTGGTCCCCAGACTGCCATCGCCTCAGGGTGGGCATGGGATTGGACATAGGATGCTGTGGCTACAGAGTCGACTAGGTTGCCTATGGCAGCCGGTTGTTGCTGTTATTAATGTTAATATCTACTCATAGCCAGAAAGGAGGACATATGGCCCCTGCTTTGGGGGCCGCTAACCACCCAAGGAAAGTTAGGGGACAGTTCTGGATGAGGGAGCCTAAGTCATTTGCTGTCTTTGAGTGGTTTCTCCAGGAGCAGACTCGGAGATAAGAATTAGTATGCAAGAGACTTATTAAAGAAGAGCTTACTAATATATGGTATAATATGAGAATATTCAGTATATGATATGGCAATGCAGTCATCTCATCTATATTCAATTCCTGCATTTGGGAATCAGTATAGTAGGGTAGAAAACTTTTCAGTGAAAACATCTTGAATTTTAGATATGACAATAACTATCTGTATGCTCTTACCAAGTAGGATTGCCAGAAAAAAAATAAAAAAGGAAGGTCACCCAGTTAAATCTGTAATTCAGATGACTAACAATTTCTTTTCTTAGTAAGGCTATCCCAAATATTGCATGGACATACGTGTACTAAAAAGTATTCATTGCTTATCTGACATTCAAATTTAACTAGGCCTTCTGTGATTAGTTTGCTGAATCTGGCAACCCTATATGTATTTAAGTCACTTCACTTCTCTGATCCTCAATTCTCTTTCTGGGACTTGCTTTTCCATCCCGTGAGACTGCAGGACACACTCCCTAGGTTTTCTAGCACAGTTGATTTCTACTGCAGCAGCATGGGAGACAAGATGTGAGAGTTAAGGTGTTTTTATGTTCTCTTCCCTTGGTGAAACAGGATCCAGGCAAACGTTCCCTTATCAGATGGAAGCTTGTAGGACAAGGGCCTGGTGCATTATCTGTGTCACAGCTGACTGCCTCCCCAGCTGGCCTGCAAACATATTCCCCCAGCACCGCCTTGCTCCCAGCTTGCAGCAGGCAGCTGATGGCAAGATTGGGCTGCTGGTCCCTACATCACTCCCAGTGGCTCCACCTCCCTTTGCTTCTTCTGTTCATGACATTTTAAAAAAAAATATTTTTACCCCCATTTTACTGAGCATCTGCTTCTCTGGGACTTCTTATCTCTCAGGCCAGAGGTACCACAGGGAAACCCACAAAATGTGATGTTCAGGCAATATTGCACAAATAACCCCAGAAGCCTGTTTTTTTAAGTTGGAGAAAATTTTATGAGCCTTATTAATTTTCCAACTGTTTCTATTGTATCATTTCTAGGGATTTTTGAAAGACGGGGGAGGTAATACCATATGCTTGTTCCGTGATCTTACAATGAAACCAAATTCCCTAAGCAGAGCTTGTGCAATGCGTTGTGCACACTCGCTGTGTCTCCCTGATCCCTAGAAGCAGAGCGGGACACAGCTGTGCCTGCCCAGATACTATATTGATTCATGGAGGCTTGGAGCTGGCCTACCAGGGTCCAGGGGCTGGGTCTCGGCAGAGCTGTGAGCAGAGCCCGCCTTTCCCATTCCCTCAGATGACCTCTCTCCACTGCTCACTGCTGTTCCTGGGGATGCAGGACACTCAGCGAAGTGAGGGCATGGGCTCTATGCAGAAACGTGGTTTAGAATCTCCTAAGAAAGCTACATGCACAGTTAGTGAGAGGGGCTCTGCACAGGGTTACTGTCTGCAGGTGTTGGCCCTGAAGTCTGTTTTCATTCATCGCTGTATCAGTGAGTTATTGAGCTATGTTTTAGTTTGGAGTCTTCAGGCTCAGGCCAGGAGATGAGGATATATATGAAAACCACCACTGAATCTCCTGTTGAGGGGGCATAATTGATTGGCGGCCCTCTGGATCCACCTCCAGGGCAATAGTGAGGTCGCACTCCTCACCGGCTAGTGATTGAACACAGCGGGATTCTGCATAGGCCCTTCCCCACGTGGCATGGGCTTTCTCAACTGTGAGACTGTCTCTAGGACTCCCCGTCTGCCTGGTCAGGTCTGTCTCCGAGCTGCCCTGCAGCCCTGGAGTCTTCCCAGGCAGCCCCCCTCTGCCCTGCCTCCCCAGGGCAGATCTGCATCTCCCTCTGAAGACCCTCCATACCCACCCCTGCTCCTCCTCTTTTCCAAGCACAGGCATTTCCCCCAATAGGTTTCTTGGTATTTGCTTCTCCTTGGAGGACCCAGACTCAGAGGTGGTCCCAGGAAGCATGAGGAGGGCTGGGGAAGAAAGACAAGGAAGGAGGAAGGAAAGTCAACAGAGCGTGCTGGCATGGCTACCACCCTCAGCAACGGAGGCTCGACCCTGCCCAGAACCTTCTGAGAAATTGTGTGCAGCTCACCCCAGATATATGTCACCAAGGGGGCAAGAAGCCAGGAGTCATTATTCTCACTTCCTTCCCCTTCCCCGTGAGGGCTACCCCAGGGGCATTCACTGCCTTGCAGTTAGGACTTCCAGATGCCTGCATCATCGCCTCTGAGGTGACTCTGGGATCGGGGCAGGCAGTCCAATTCTAGAGCGCAAGCTCAATGGCTAAGCTATGCCCTTCAGACGTAGTATACCACTTGAAATCTTAAGTTTGAAATTAATATGCTATCCATCAGTTACTTAGTTTTGGTCAGAAATTAGAGACAATTTGTGGAAAAAAAAAAAACATCTTTCTCACTAAAATATTCCATCTGGTAGAGTGGAAAATTTATCCAGCTAGCTGCTAGAAGACCTTGGCTACTTTCTTAGCTGTGTGACCTTGGGTAGAAGATTTAACCTCTCTGTGCTTCAATTTCCCATAGATCAAAAGCAGGAAAGGAGATAGTAGTCCACCTTGCTGAACTCATGGAATTATTTTGAGGATCTTTGGCGTGCAGGTATGTGAAGGAGCTTTGTAAACTGTCAAGTGCTATCCAAGTAGAATGGATTTTGCTTCTTTAATAACCTTGAACTTTCTCCCTAGGTCCCTGCTGTGCTCTGTTTCTGAAACAAATGCCCACATTGTGTTGTCCTGCTTCCCCTGCCCTGGTGCCCACAGTGTCACAGGAGCCGTCCTCTGATTACAAACCTAGTTGCTCAGTCTCACCAGGACAGGATGTTTCATTCTACTCCAACACAGCTTAGATAACACAGAGTTAAGAGTCTGTAATTCATCCTTCATTGATCACTGTTCTCGACTGTTACACGCTTGTCTGAACCCCATCCCATTCACTTGTAACGCCAGAGGCTTAAGAACAATGAATGGATTCATGTCTCATGTCAGTTCACCCACTCCCTGAGAAGGCCCTGAGTCTTACTGGGTCATTCATTCACCACTTTGAGACCCTGATGAAAGCCAAGGCCTCTCTCCTCAGGAAAAAAATAAACATAAAAACAGATAAGCTACACACAACACACACACACACACACACACACACACACACACACACACACACAGCTAGGTACAATTTTGCAGGATTCACCGCCCCTCTGAAACCAGGGACTGCGGGTCTGTGGTAAAACATTTGATCTCTGATGTCAGCTAGATCAAGTTTTAAATCCCGGTTGTATACACAGTATCCTAACAATAATGCTGGTGCACAGTAAGTGCTCAATCAATAAGAGCTGCCTTTATCTTTAAGGCAATACAGTCTCCAGAAACATTACACAGTCCCAAGAGACGTTCAAAAACAAACAAACAAAAAGACGGGCAGCTTAAAAGAGAGATTTCCTCTTTCACAGGGAAGAGGTTTGTTTGCAACCTTGGACCAGGCCAGTGTTGGCTCTCCCTCTGCTGGCCGTGGTTAACACACACCCTTCGTTTCTATTCCCATGAGTGGTCCTGGGGAAAAGGCAACTGGACAGAGGAAGGTGGAAGATGGGGAGTTAGGGGGCCTGTGGATTAATTTTGAGCCAGAGAACATCCTGGAAAAACTACAGGGGAGTATGTCTGTCCCTCTGTTTCTCTCCCTTTGCTCATTAAGCCTCAACTATTGTTTTGGCTGAACCTTTTCTGGTCTCTGCTATGGGGAGGTGTCATGATAGGAGATTAATAAAATATAGACCAATCCACAAATGCTGAGTCTCATCCTTTCTGACTTAGAGTTTCAGGAAGTCAGATGGCACAGATTTACACAGGATGGGGTCATGGTTAAAAACAAGGGCTGTGAACCCTGCCTCCCAGCTCTGCCCTAACTGGTAGAGTGGTTGATTCACTGAAGCTTGGGTGCTCAGAGCCTCAGTTTTCTCATCTTTAAAATGGGACCAATCATAGTCCCTACCTTATAGCATTGTAATGAGGGTTAAATAGTGTGTTGGGTGTAGTGAAGGGTCTGCCAATAAAAAATAAATAAACATAATAAGTGGTAGATTATTTTATTCTAGTATAGGAATAGCGTTTATAAAACCTTTATTATTTTTTAAATTCCACAATAATACTTTCTTGTTAAGTGTTGTTAATTTGCAATTGCTAGAATTTGGCCAGTTTTGAACTGCAAAGCCAGGAAATATTCACATGGCTCAAAAATTGGAAAATCCAGATTAAAAACCTAGGAATTATCCATAGTACCACCATCCAGAGATACACGCTTGCATGTATCCTTCTGACTTCCTGTATACCATATATATAAATAAATAATGCTGATTCAAAGTAGAAGTGCAATCCTGTCCAGTCAGGTTTTTTTTTATTTTTTTTTAAATATATATTTTATTGATTTTTTTACAGAGAGGAAGGGAGAAGGATAGAGAGCTAGAAACATCGATGAGAGAGAAACATCGATCAGCTGCCTCCTGCACATTCCCCATTGGGGATATGCCCGCAACCAAGGTACATGCCCTTGACCGGAATCTAACCTGGGACCCTTGAGTCCGCAGGCCGACACTCTATCCACTGAGCCAAACCGGTTAGGGCAGGTCAGGTTTTTTAAAAAATCAATCTGACTGGTGAAGTGGGGGTGGTTCAAGTATCCCCAGTGGATACCAGGATAATGGGTAGAGTGTATGACATGCTCCCCAACATCCACTCTGCTCAAGGGGGACTTCTGGGCTGTCTGCCTGTCCCTCCCCTGTCACCTGTCACTTAGCCTGTCCTTTCCCAAGGGCAGCGTGCTGACTCAGCAGGTACCCTTGGCCCTGACCAGTGAGGGATAAGGCCTTGACAAGTGATTTCATCAGCTCCTTAACATGAGATGAATTGTGGCTTTAACTTTAGAATTTCCCAACCACCCTGGGTAATCAGAGTTTCTGTTAGAGCATAATTACTTATTAGAGTAATATTGTGGTAGAGTCACAGCCTCCATCTCTCCTTATTGTCCTAAGCATTTTGCCAGAATAAATAATTCCTCACTATTTTTGGAATGAAGCATAGCTATCAAGTGGTGCACAGCCTAGCTGGGCTTCCCAACATACACAGAGAGTGTCCTAAATGTACTATGGCTCCTGTTCAGGGGATGGAGGGAGCAGGCCCAGAAGGGTCTGCTGTTCTAGTCTCCCTGCCTGGGGCTGGTGAAACCCTCACTAATGTAGACACAGCTTAACAACTGGGCTGGCACTGCCCATAGACCAGTGGTTCCTAACCATTTTTTGGTCATGCCTCACCTAAGCATCTCTAAAATCCTGATGCCCCACTCGCCATGACATATAATTCATGTTATTCAAAAAGTGAACTCCTATTCACCTGGAGCAGTGGTCGGCAAACGGCGGCTCGCGAGCCACATGCGGCTCGCGAGCCACTGTTTGCCGCTCTGTTGACTAATGAGTTTGCCGACCACTGACCTGGAGGAAGTCTAAAAGGCCATTAACTTGTCTAAACAAGCTTCCAAAGAACATGGCATCCATGAAAGAGAAAAATAAAAGAACGAAAGGACAGTTGAAGTACTGAGGAAGAAATCACTAAGAAATGGTTAAAAATAATAAGAATAATATAAAGTGATATGAAAAAATAGTAAATAAACTTTTAAAACACATACTAGAGAACTGAAATGCATAAATATGTCACAATATATATTTATATACTGTATATGAGGCCCTTAGAGCCATAAGAAATGCAAAATATTCACTATTAATAACTCATTCTCAAATTGCCCCCCTTAAAAATCAAATTGCCCCCCTCTGGGGGGTGTGCCCATGTTGGGATCCTCTGCCATAGATTCTCACCTGTTCACACCACTCCAGGTTAATGGGAGTGTGTCGGTGTGAAGAACACTGGGCTAGGAGACAAGTGTCCTCATTCTGACTCTGCTGCTCACTTAGTCTGTGACTCAGAGCAAGTCACCCATCCTTTCTGGCCTGTAGTTTCCCTAAAGAACAATGGAGGGATTTGAGTCAGGTGATCTCTAAGTTTCCTTCTATGATTGTTTTCAAGCTCTCACTATTGCCTAATGGAAATTCTTTCTCTTCTAGTTCATGAGTCTATGAACTAGGAAGTAGTGAGGGTCCAAAGGCCCAAGGGAGAATCAGAAATTATGGGGTTTGTTTTGTTCATTAAGAGCACTATTGGGAGAACGAAGAGACAAGTCAGATTGCAATGCGTATATCTGACAAAAGACATATACCCAACACATATAAAGAACTCCAACATTTCGACGAGCAAAAGAGCAGACAACCCAAATTAAAGGGCAAAATATTTTAACTAAAATGGGTACACAAATATATAAGTCAGTAAGTTTGTGGAAAGGTACTCAACTTGGTTTGTCATCAAGGAAATACAAATTAAAACCACAGAGAGATGACCCCACATTCATTCCAGAATAGTCAACATTAAAGAAACTGACAAGGCCGAGAGTTGAAGATAATGTGGGGTATTAATTGAGACTCCATACATTACAAGAAAACATTGTGCAACTATTTTGGAAAGTGGTTTGACATAATATATGAAAGCTGAACATATATATAAATTATATGTTAAGTACTTTAACTCCTTAAATATATACTCAACAGAAATGCATACATATGTCTCTCAAAAGCCTTGTGCGAGAAAGGAACATGATTCCAAAGTAGCTGAAAACTGGAAATCACCCAAATTCCCATCAACCAAAGAGTGAATAAGTAAGCATGGTATATTTAAACAATGGAATCCTAAACATCAATGAGAATGATCTAACTACCGCTAAACATAAAAACTTGGATGGATTTCAAAATATAATGTTGAGCAAAAGAGACCAGACACAAAAGACTACCTTTCGTATTATTGTATTTACAGAAACTGTACAAATAGGCAGAACTCACCTCTGCTACTAGAAGTCAGGGGAGTGGTTTCCCTGAAGGCAGGCAGGGACTGGAAGGAGATGCAGGGAGCTCCTCAGATGCTGGCCATGTTCTGTTTCTTAATCTAAGTGTTAATCACAGAATGAGTTCAGATTCTAAACATTCATTGAGCTGGACACTTCTGATATGTGTTATTTTTAATGTGTATATGCTACATCAATAAAAAGTTTTGAAGTATAAATATGAAAGGTATAAACTTCATGATTTCTTGGTATTCTTTCCCTAATGCCGCCTCTAAAGTCTTTTCTATTGAAACTATCCTAACTTCTTTTGATCATCCTCTTTCAAACTTCCTCTGTGCCATATAACCCAGCATCTGAGGATGTGCTTGCTATTCTTTTGTGGTTCTCTGATTATTTCATTTGCTTTCATCTTGCCCTGCCAGCAGCATTGTGAATTCTAGAACATGGAAGCTATGCCTTTTACCACTAGACTTGGGCAGAAAGTAAAGAATATGAAACCTGACAATGTATGCTTCAGATCCAATTATTTAGTGTGTCAGTGTTCCCATGTTATAGTCCTCCACCCTGGCCCTTTATTATACTTATCCATGTGCTTATCTACCTGTCAGCCCATCCCTGAACTTTCCATTTATAACATGTGGGAATAAGCTGCCCCCTTTTATCTGGATCCCTCTGGCTTCATCTGTTCAGTTCTGCACAAATGCAGCAGCTGAGTGATGCTGGATACTGCATGATGCCTCAGGCTTGTGGAGCTCATAGAAACTGAATCCTGGCCCTAGGAGCTCCCTGGATGGCCAGGGAAGATGGCTCAGAAATAGAAATGTCTCATTGAGTCATTAAGCTTATGGAAATAGAAAGAAGTACCCAACCCCAGCCCTGGGTGGCTCAGGGAAGACTTCTAGAGGAGAATGAGCAGAATTTGGCCAGGTGAAGAGGGAAGAAAGTCTATTCATGCAGAGGAACCAGTGAGTGTGAAACACAGAATCATGACAGCAGAGCCTCTGTGTCCGTGGGTGTGCACGCCGTGTGTGTGTGTGTGTGTGTGTGTGTGTATGCATGTGTGTATGTGCATGCATGTGGGGTGGGGTAGTTACAACCAGTTGGGTATCTGGTTACTAGTTGGAGGGGCAGTGGAGGTGAAAAGTGGGCAGTAACAGAGTATGAAGCTAAGGAGATCAGTAAGGACTAAATGAGGGGCCTGATGCTAAGCTGAGGAGCGTGAAGCTTATAACTAGAGCAAGGGTTGGCAAACTATAGCCAGCAGTCAAATATGACCCATTGCTTGTTTCGTCAATAAAGTTTTATTGAAACGCAGTCACGCCCACTCTTGTATGTATTGTTTATGGCTGTTGCTGCACAACAATGGCAGAGTTGAATAGTTGCTACAAAGACCATAGAGTCAGGCAACCACTAGGACAGTGGTTCTCAATCTCTCTAATGCCGTGACCCTTTAATACTGTTCCTCATGTTGTGGTGACCCCCAACCATAAAATTATTTTTGTTGCTACTTCATCACTGTCATTTTGCTACTGTTAATGAATCGTAATGTAAATATCTGTGTTTTCCGATGGTCTTAGGCTCTACAGCAGTGGTTCTCAACCTATGGGTTCTGACCCACAGGTTGAGAACCGCTAGCAGGGTCGCCTAAGACCATCGGAAAACACAGATATTTACATTACGATTCATTAACAGTAGCAAAATGACAGTGATGAAGCAGCAATGAAAATAATTTTATGGTTGGGGGTCACCCCAACATGAGGAACTGTATTAAAGGGTCGCGGCACTAGAAAGGTTGAGAACCACTGCACTAGAAGAAAATCTTAGAAGTCAAATAAGTAGAAATGAAAATATTGTCTTTACTGTTAGTATTGCTCCCTGAATTAGACAAACTTACCATGTTACAGATGTTGGCTGACTTTGGGGTTCTTTCTGTGGAGATTTGTTCCTGAATGGTCACTTCTGAAACAAGAAGTGACAGAGATAGACACTCAGTCAGGTAGTCACTGCTCCCAGACAGGAGAGGGAGTGGGCCGAGAGGCCAGGAGCACTAGGCCGATGGAGCTCTCCACACACAGAAGCAAGAAGGCCGAGGAAAGGAGCTGTCCCATCCCTGACACTGGCGTATTGTCCCCTGAAGAACCATGTCCTTCAGACATGTGCTGATATCAGACTCTTGTGGGATCATCTCTTTGGGGCCACTGGGCCAGACTACA
Source organism: Plecotus auritus (assembly GCF_963455305.1). Lineage (NCBI taxonomy): Eukaryota > Metazoa > Chordata > Mammalia > Chiroptera > Vespertilionidae > Plecotus > Plecotus auritus. Next base: position 241,005,207 of record NC_137770.1, on the reverse strand, counting down.
CACCTGTGGGGTGTCCCTCACAGGGGATGGAGGTCCTTGCTGTCAGTAATCATTGGAAGATGCTGATGCAGAGAAGAGAAACAAGGGCCAGGCCTATGTCTCAGACGATGGGAGGATCAGTTTACCTCAGAGCCTGAAGTGGGAAGATGCCCAGAGTGTCTGTGGTGGTGGGAGTTAGCTGACGGGAGAGGCAGGTGGATAGGCCACAAGACAGAAAGGGAAGCCATCTGAAAAGAGACCTTAGGACAAGAATGAGCCAGGTGGCAACAGTTCTAAGCTGCAGCCCACCTGGCGCGGATGTTCCATTAGCCCTGAAACGCCAATGTCATCCTGTTGCACAGCCCAGTCCCAGGTGTCTGTTAAGTGTGACATGTGGTCCTGTCCTATGCTTCAGGTGGAGTGGCCAAAGGAAGAACAATGCCACCCTCCTCGGAGGCCAAAATGGTAGAACGTAACAGCTACCAACAGCCACTCTTCCCAGCAAGGAGGCCACCACCAACATTTGGAAGCAGGACAAGCACTATGGTGGCACAACAGGAACCCGGGGTCAAAGAGCCGGACTTTCACATCCCTGGGCATTTAAACCACCCTGTCTCTCAGAAATAGCCAGGGACACACTGATAAAGACTACTTCCCAGAATCACCTCCGTGGGCCTCAAACTGTCAGGTAAAGCCAGTTGAGGTGTTGCATAGAGACAAATGAGGTGTTGCTTTGAAGTCACAAGCAACCTCTGCAACACACGGAGTGTCTGCCAGCTCATAATAAACAATTACTACTTGACCAACAAGGACCTCTCCCCATTTTCACTATTGTATTATCACGACCTGTGCAACTTGGTTTCCATTTACCTGGGGGAGAGCTTAGGAGCTGGTGGATGGGTCCCTGTGCCTTCAGAGCTGTTTGGGGATCCCCAGGCAGGCACCTGACAAGGATATGTGGAGAGGGAGCACCCCTGGTTCTGTAGCCCCAGGAGCCAGAGCTCCTCTTCAAGGAGAGTAGGGTTTTGACTTTGCAGAGGGAAAGAAGGATTTCCCTCCAAAATGTGGGGGCTCGGCTGCTGAAAGCCGGGCTATGGGGGCAGGTTTGTCAACAGCCATTGCATGCAAAGGTCGGGGAAGCTGAGAGTCAGGAGAGGAGGAAGAGAAGCGGGAAGTTTATAGGAGGCGATGTTGTAGATAATCAGACCTGACATATTTTTTAGGAGCTATATAAAAAAATGCAAAACAGCTGTCTCTTTTAAGAACCATCCTCGAAATTGCAATCAATTCCCCTTGAGAGAAACTCAGTCAAGTCCAGCATGTAATCCCCCGCTGTCGGGAAGAGTGATGCCAGGCGATGTATTTTCTTTGACTGTTAAAAAATAAAAATAGGACGCCTGGGGAGACGGAAGTTAATTTGCCAAAGCTGCTTTTCAAGGCCCCACTTCCTCACCTAGTGGTGTTTCCTCTTTATCCACCTTGTGGGAAATGAATACGTTTACTTCACCCTCAGCCAGATCTTTGCAATAACTTATCTCCCCTGAAGGAGAAGTGAGAGGATCTGGAATTAGATAAACTGGAGCTTGAACACTTAGTCCCATGACTTATTATGGGCATTGTTTCCCATACCTTGGCGTCCACACTCTCACTGTGCCGAGGAGTAATAGTGGCACAAGCCTCCTAGGCTTGTTTTGAGGAGCAGGTGAAATTAGGCATGTTAAGTGCTGGCATTGCAGCTTGGCATTCAGTAAGTGCTCAATAAATGTGTATTACTATTGTCATCATCATCACTGTCATCATCTTCACTGTTATTGTCATTCTCTGCCACCTTTAGGTTCATCACTTTTTTTTTTCTCCCAGTGTATTTCTCTAACTCAGTGTCAGGGCCTTGGGACCCATAGTCATGTTTTGGGGACCAGAGTGGAAGGTGAATTTGAGATGAAGAAACCAAATGGCTTTAATGGACTTTTCCCCACTGCCATTTTATCCTGAGCATTTCTGCTGTGTGCGTGTGTGTGTGCGTGCTTGGTTGTGGTGTATAATTTATTTCTTATATGATTTGCAGTTTAAGGATCTTTGAAACACACTGCATAGAAGGAATTCCTGCAGGGGGTAGAAAGCTGGATGTGATAACCCCTAAGTTCCCATACAATTCTTGGCCAGTAATTCTAAAATTCTCAGCACTGAAGAAGAACAAATGTCAGGCTCTCCCAAGACCGAGGAGAAGGTGTGTCACCAGCATTGCTGAAACACACACATCCATTCAAAATATGGCCCCTACCTTGTAGTTATTACAAATACATCACATGATGGTGTTTGTCAGCTCCAGCGAGAAGTTAGTGGGGAAGCAAAATTCAGAGACTGTTTTGTTGTTATAATAGAAAAATATTTCAGTGGGTTAAGTTGCAAATCCATTGAATCCAAATGGCCAGGCTGTTTAAATTTTTAGACAAAGGAGCCCTATAATCAGTAAACTTCTCACCCTCAGTTCCTCCTTTGTATTAATAAAAGTCTCACTGGTAGGCTTACCAGCGACAATGCTGTTAACGATGTGTGGTGCCCACTCTGAGCTTGAGTGCAATGTACAAAGGGAGACATGGAGACAATCCGACCACAGAACACTGGGACACCTCTTAAAAATGCCAAAAGCAGTTTCAAAATATGAATTGGATTTTTTTCCTCCTAAAGGATGAAGTGCCATCACTTGGAGCAATAAGTTATTATAAACATATTCAGCTTTGGGGGAGTCAAGTGACTGAGATGGAAACAGTCTGGTTAAAGCATCAACTCTGCAATTGTTTAATTCACAAAAGCAATGTTCCACCCTAACAATCAGTTAATATTGATTGAGCACTAACTAAGTCCCAGGCATCATGGTGAGTGCTCTGGGTTGGCTGAAAAATCCATCAGACCTAGTTCCTGCTGGGTGAGTCTGAAGGACATACAGTTCAATGGTGGAATGGGCTCTACCCAAATGACAAAAACAGGCCATGGTGAGGATGCATTGTTTTTGTGTCCAAAACCTTTTCAGATGCGATGAAATCCATAGATTCTCTCTCTCTCTCTCTCTCTCTCTCTCTCTCTCTCTCTCTCTTTCTCTCTCTCTCTCTCTCACACACACACACACTCACACACACACAAATGCGCGCACGCACACACACACACACACACACACACACACACCTATGCATTTACTTACAGTTTAATTCTATGTGTGGATTGGGTTGTTGAATACTTAATTTAAGGGAATCTCAATGAGCCCAGCCAATATGGGTCAGTGGTTGAACATTGATCCATGAACCAAGAAGTCACAGATGCACATGCCCAGGCTGTGGATTCAATCCCTAGTAGGGGACATGCAGGACACAGCTGATTGATGTTTCCCTCTCTCTCCCTCTGCCTTCCTCCATCTCTAAAAATCAATAAAAACTCTTCAAAAATTATTCCAATTGTAGAACAACATGTTAGTATTGTCCCACTTTTGTTAAAATACATACACACTGGTCTATTCATTACATAAAATAAACATAGTAATATGTCAAACCTATGAGACAAGGTTAGAATTACCAAAAATATTTTCTTTATAGGGCATGTGTTTCTGTAATGTTTCTATATTACTTAAAGCCATCACATGTTACTATTGTAATAATAAAAATGATAATTATAAAGATTTTTTTTAAAAAAAAAAAGAAGAAAAGCAATTGATTCTGAAAATAAGGATCCAAGATGCAGACCCAAGGCAGTTTTCCTGGGTACATAATAGAGGAAACGTTAGCCTTTACATCAGAATACTGTTCTCAATCTAAGTGTGAACAGAAATGAGGTCAGCGGTGTTATCTCCAAACACAGAAGACAGCAAAATTCTCCTCCTAATGGCTTTTAAAGTACTCTCTAACAGAGCTACACCAGGAAAAACAGAAAAAGCCCATCAGTAAGAAATTTTCACTATTTGATAGACCATTCATAGCTTACAAGGAACCTAATGCCAGGAATAATTCATCAGATAAGTCTTCCTATCATCTATGACTCTTGAATGCTTTCTAAGCTTACACGGATATCAATGTTTAACAATCTTCTTTTAAAAGCATTTTCTAAGCATCTAATAGGTACCTGCTATTCCACTGCTTTCTTTCACAGGCCTATGTTTAATCCTGTGTTGATTAACCTTATTTGGTAGGTATTCATTTGCTCCTTTTTTTCAGATGAGGAAACAGAGGGTCATAGTGGTTAGCAAACTTGTCACAAGTTCAGTGACCGAAGCGACCCAATTATTAGTCACCTTGATACGAGGTGAAATGGGACATGTGTGTAGAACCACAGTGATGAGCCAACACAAGTTTGTAATCTCATGGTGGTCTCACCTTGAACAAATGGCTCCAAATTTTCCAACTATTTGGATCTGACATTCCCAATACGTTTTGGAAATAGGGTTTCCAAACAAAAGTTCAGAGGGTCCTTGAAGGCCATAAGTAGACTCACTCAGAATTCCTATGGATTCTGATCCATTATGTTCACTATAAACCCATGAAGAGTGATATTTAAGAGGAGATGACCTGCTCTACCATAGTGAAATAAGATGCTTTATCATTGCACTGACTTATCTAAAACGGCCCTAATTTCATAGGGTACAGACTTTGCCCACTAAAAGACCATTCTGTTCATACTTTGGACTTGAAAGATATGGTCACCAACACTGAGAGTTCATTTCCAATATTCCAATGACTATGGTGTACACCCACTGGCACATTTTACATTAGGGGAAAAAAAAAAAAAAAGTTGGGTTGTGGCTATATTTTGTACCACCACCAGGGGGCAGCAATGTGCAAATAACGCCTCTACCTGCTCTGAGGCTCCACTGCTTGGCCTGGTTTGGGAGGATGTAGCTCTCATCCCCCATATGCTCCTCAGATTTAAAATAATGGTAATGTAATCATTTCAGTCATGCTCTGGAAACTGTCAGAGCTAATCTATTTCATATGAAAATAGACTGACTATTCACATATGCATCCAAATCAGTCTTTTCAGGGTTCGGGTTCTGCTCATTCAAGCATTTGTTCCTCTGACATTTACTGGAAGGAACTGTCTGCCAGGCACTGTGTGGAGACAAGACACTGGATACCCACACTACCTCCTTGTGGGGCCTTCCCGGCCCCCCATCTAAAATCATAATCCTTCAACAGACAGGATGCTCAGAGGGAAGGGGTGAGGGAGGGAAGAGATCAGCCAAACAACTTACATGCATATATGCACAACCCATGGACACAGGCAATAGTGGGGTGAAGGTCTGGAGAGGGGGTGGAGTAGGGAGGAGGAGGGAGTCAATGGGAAAAAAGGGGGATATCTGTAATACTTTAAACAATAATGATAAATTTAAAAATAAAATAAACTCACAACCCTTCCTTCTTTCTCAGTTTCTCTTCAGCACTTACTTTCTTATTTTACTTTTTTTTTGTTTCTACCTACACCTTAAGAGCCATTTGATCTGTCCTGTTCAATGGTGTATGGAACAGTGCCTGGCCCATAATGACAGCTCAAAAATATTTGTGGAATGAATAAATGTAATGTTATGGACACACGCTGCAATGGAGGTGGCCCCGTACATCTCCATCAGAACTTGATGTGGGTAACTTGCCCCCTTGAGTGCTTTTTCATTTTCCAGTCCCACAGTGGATGAGAGCGATGCCCAAGGTTATCTTATTTACTACTAGCCTGCAGGGAAACTTGGGACATCACCTAGATTCAAATCGAAGTCCAAGTGAGGAGAGATTTGGTCATGGCTACATCGACCTTGGAGGGTTGAATCAGTACCCCTGACCCCAGCCCAGCCTGCTGCCTACCTGATTTTTTCATTTCCCTTTAATATTACCTCCTGAAACAATGAACTACATATGCTAGTAACCTAGTCTGTGTAAGAATTACATGACAAGACTTGGGTATCTGCTTCCAGGATTCTGAAGCGACACTCTCCAAAGCCCCTCTGGTCAGTATTTCTGCGTGAGCCCCATTACTTATCTCCACCACCTACTTTGTGCTCGGTCCCTCAGAGATATCCAGTCATTGGTTCCTCACATTAGCCCTGTGTGTGTGCTATTAGTATCCCCACCTTACTGTTGACAAATACATAACAATGGCATGCATTGCACTTCTGTGCCACTGAGCATGGACTCAGGATTGTCCTAAGGGTGCCACGCTTACTAGCTCATTTAATGCTCTTAGCAACCTTTGAGTGAGTACTATTGTTGTCCCCTATTATAGATGTGGGCACTGAGAAGGTAAGAAATGTGTCCACACCTCTGTGCCAGGAGGGGGCAAAGCCACGCTGGTTCATTGCTATGCTCTGCACCCTCTCAGGAAATGGGCTGGGCACATGCAGTGCACTGGTTCCCTCTGACTCCACTTTCACGTGTGGCCTTTCCACTCTATCAGGCTGCAAGTGTGGACCAGAAAATCCTTCCGTTAGAAAGTCACGAGCTGAAGCACGGCAGGCAAGAGGCAATATTGATAATGCACAAGCTGCCGAGGCTGCAAACAACATTTCCGCCTCAGCGTGTGCTGCTCTCATTCAGTGTCACCGGCCAGGACCTTTCCAGGTGCAGCATCTGCAGCACAGAGCTCTTCAGAAGATCACATAAACAGGCCAAGGGGCGGGCTGGGTGCTGTGTCCACTCTTCAATCTGGGCATCCAGACACTGGCTCTGTCCTGGACATGGGGACTTCCCGGAGCTTGGCCATTCCAGTCTAGACTGGACAGTTAAAGGGAATTACCTCATAGTCCCTTGGAAGCTGCATTTGTGGGAGCGAAGCTGGTTTGCTCTGTTATCCTGTCAACTAATCTGGGCTCTGAGCCCCTTTGAAAGTCATCAGGAGAACAGATTCTAAACAGATGGACAGGAAGCAGATCTTTCTCTGGCTGAAGTTGTTCTTGCTGATAGAACTTTTATATCTGTAATGAAACAAGAGAGCACAAAGACGTGGCTTACTAGTCCTATACCTTTTGTTCATCTCTTTGTGTCTGGCTGAAGTTCTGACCCCCAGATCTGGAGCATACTGGTGAATCTCAGAGCTCTTCCTGGTGGCATAAAACACTGTAATGATCAAAGGCTTGAGAGTTCAATGGATCAGCTGTGCTCTACCATGTACTAGGTGTATGAATCTAGGCAAGTAACTGTGTCTCTCTGTCCCATGGTGTCCTCACCTGTTAAATGGGAGTAACAATAAAGCCTTTCTTTTGGGGTTGTAAAATCTGGCACTTAGTATGTGCTCAATACATGATTGCATGGTGTAAAAGGCAATGGAGAGCCATTCTGAGTCCTGGCTCTACCTCCTGCTAGCTGGGTGGCATTAGACTCCTCACTTTCCCTCTTACAGGCTTGACTTGGCCCTGTGAAGTGAGGAGATGGAAATATCCTCCACTCTGCAGTGGCTATCCCACCAGATGGCCATACCCTCCCCCACCTACACTGTTTTTCTAGAGCTTTCAGCAAAGGTAACTCAGAGATCTCCAGGGTCTCCACTGCCCATCAATGGGAGGAAGACAGTATTTATTGAACATCTACCAAGTGTCAGCATCCACTGATTCAGACACTGTTCCTTTGTTTTCACACTTAAACCTCTCAGCAGCCCTTGATGTGGACATTGCCACTACTGGTTTACAGACAAGGAAACAGGCCAAGAGAGATTACGTGACCTCCCCAAAGTCACACTGAGAATGGCAGAATCAATACTACCAAAGTGTTCATGTGTCTCAATGTGCACCGGGTCACTAGTGCCCCTAGGTGACCTCATGACATTGGAAAAATGGGAATCTTCCTTCTATAAAGGTCAGGCACCTTAGGTTTCGTTCCTTGGTTTCCCCCCATTATATTCTCTATGATAGCTCTTAAAGAAATGACCCAAAACAGCTGGAAACAAGGTGAGGTTTCCCTGGTTTAACGTGCCTTGGGCAGCAGCTGATGGGATGAATGAACCAAATCACTGGAATGCACATGGCTGTTGACTAATCAGTGGAAGCATTTCCTATCTTGGGGTTTGGACATGACGTAGCTGGCTCACTCTATAAGGAAGAAACCTCTCTGTTCTTTCCTAATTATCAAATTCCTCTCTTAAAATCCTCCTTCAAGGGAAAACTTTAATTTAGAAAGGTCATAAGTTGGAGTCTCTGCCAAAAACAGCACAGGCTGGGAGATGAGACAATGATTTTGCCACAGTCATCATTGGCCAGGGCTAATGGGAACAGCTTTCTTTCTTCTGTTTCTAAAGTGCTATTTTTCTATTTGGGTCATTTTAGTTGGAACAGCTGGTACCAGATTATCGGACATCAAAGCAGATCTGTTTCCTTTACTGAAAGAAGCTTTCTCATACTTGAACACACACACACACACACACACACACACACACACATACTCACATATCATTGGAATATATATTTAAGGAAAATATTTCTATCTAAAATGAACTTCTTAGTAGAATTTTATTTTATAACTGACCCAATGTTTCCCATGAGAAGCATAGCCTAGAGATTCGAGGAGGCTGGTATGAAGTCTCACAGTTTAGGGTAAGTGGATGTATTAGTCAGGAGAGACCAACTGCTGTAACAAACATCCCCAAAATCTCAGTGGCTTGACATAACATAGGCTATTTCTTGTTAATGTTACATTCCAGTGAGAGTCAGAAGGTAGGGGGCGCTCTGTTTTATTCAAGACCCAGGCTCTTTCATCCAGTGACTCTACTATCATTTAGGGACTCAGACTCCTTCATCTACTGGCTCCAACATCTCTGAGGGCCTCAGAATCCATCACTGCAATACCCTGCATCCAAATAGCAACAAAAGAAGAGAAAGAACACTGAGGTTAGTGTGGGAGATTTTAGGGACCCGCAGTTAGTGGCATGCATCTCTGATACCCACATTCCATTGGCTGGAACTCAGTCACATGGCCCAACTAACTGCAAAGGAGGCTGGGAAATGCAGTTTAGCCATGTGCCCAGGGAGAAAAGGACACAGGAGTCTCTTTATTACCAAACTAGTGACCTGGTGCACATTGAAAGGAAATTAATTAGAAGGTGGCCAGCAGGATGGGACCAAGTAAGATGGGTTGGAAACACCCTGGAGCCAACCTCCCATGGTCCCACCATCTGCGGAGTGAGCAGGGTCCCTCTGGCAGGTGGGGTCCCTCAGCCTGGCCTGCAGGGATCAGGCAAAACCTGTTCTCCAACATCACCTGAGGGGTCCTGGAGTGCGAGAGGGCACTCTGCAAGTTGCTGTCATACAGGGTGTGGAACACAAAATGCAAGTGTGCAGTAAACTAGATTCGGGGCCGACAATGTCCCAGCAACAACATAACCCACGGCCGAAGGTGGAATTGTGCGGCCCTGCGAGGAATCGGGCTCCCTCTTCTCTGGTTTCAGGGTGGTCACCTGAGAACTGCTGCTGCCAAGTCACTGCAGCTCTGTGGCTCCTGTGTTGAGCATCTGCCCCTGGTAGTCCGTGCACGTCATAGTGACTGGTCGGATGGGTGGAGGGACACTTAGCATATTAACCATATGTGTGTGTGTGTGTGTGTGTGTGTGTGTGTGTGTGTGTGTGTGTTGAACAATTGCTGTGACAGTTTCCCAGGAAAGGTTCATTATGGCTTTTGGTTTCTGAGGACATTTAGATATTCTAAGCACTTTACTCAGAAAACCACTGCCCTTTCATATAGGGGTTAAGAAAATGCGAGTGAAGGATGAAGTAAAGTTCAGAAATGAGATGAGGCTGAAAGGTAGAGGGAGATCCATTGTGCATGGAAAGTGGAGATTTTAAGGCTTGGTCATTAGAGGCAGTGTGGGAAGGCAAACTTCACAGAGGCCAGATCTGGAGAAGCCAAAGCTACTGTGGCTCCAAGGCAAAAATAGGGGGCCAAGGACAGAACATTTAGTCAAGAGGAGTTAAGAGCCAGGAAACACAGAATCAAAATAGGAATGCCCTGGCCGGCGGGGCTCATTTGTCTGAGTATCGTCCCATGCACTAAAAGTTTGTTGGTTTGATTCCCAGTCAGGGGATATGCCCAAGTTGTGGGCTCAATCTCCAGTAGGGGGGTGTGCAGGAGGCAGCCCATCAACATTCTGCTCTCACATCAATGTTTCTCTCTCTCCCTCTCCCTTCCTCTCTCTCTAAAAATCAATAAAAAATCTTTAAAAACAACAACAACAAAGGATTGAGGGCAGTAAACAGGAGGAGCTAGGAAATTCTGCCACAAACATTTACTTGCTTTATTACCTGAATGATCACAGCGCTTTCAATATTCCTGTTTCCTTGTTGGAGAATTTGACAATGAAGAAATCTCAGTCCCTGTCTGCCAGGAACCCAAAACTGTCTTTGGGTGAACATTGGGTATGTGGTACGTGTGTGGGCTTGTCTGACCTGAAGTCCAGGGTCATGATGAGATGGGCAAGATGGCAGCTTTAGCAAAAGACCCTCCTTCTGATGTGCTTTTAATCCTCCCCGGGACTTCTGAAGTCTCCCGCTAGCCAGCCCACATCATGGAAACGCTGAATCAGGGAGTTTTAGAGTTGAAAAGGGTCTAACCTTTATGTTTTTCAGCAGAAAAGGGAAATCTATGGCATGACAGGACCACTCAGACTGTGTGTAGGCGAGTCCCCAAGACTCATTTTCTCACCGAGGTCATGCAGTTTGCCCCACTCCCCAGCTGTGCAATGTAGTGGCATAGAAATGACTAAAACTATTTCACTTCAATAGTATCTGTTGAACACCTACTTATAAGACCCACTCACCTTCCTTGATGATGGGCCTTTGCATCTCTCTCATGTCTTTTCCTTCAAACATGCCGCTGCCTTTCATTGAAGTTTCCACCCAGTGGGCTAGGTTCCCCTTCCTGCAGCTCTATGGAATGTGTGATCTTTCATCCACTTCAATATGTGTAATTAAAAAAAAAAGTTACTGAATCTTTTTTAGCCTCAGCAAGAAGGGAGTGAACATCCAACTGTAGCCACTGAGAAAAATGTAATAAAGGACTCAGGAATTTCCAAAGGTTTGGGTGGGATTAAAACAATAATAGAGCCATACTTGAATCAGAGATGGCCACAGGGGGGAACTATTATCATCTCTACCTCCCCTAAAGTCCAGGGGTTGGCATGGTTAACTTCAGGAGAGAGCCAAAGACCCAATCTGTGACTTTGGGTAGAAGGATTCAGCCAACACACTTGGAACTACCTGGGAAGGGGCTGAGGAAGGAAAACAGACCTCCCTCTTCAAATGTCTGTACCACCCCGCCACCCACCTCCTCTTCCCCCATCGGCAGGACCTGGCCAGAAGTCAGAGGTCATGAGAACCTTCTGATGCAGGTGATGAAAGTCAGCTGCAGAACAGGATGGAGAAAAGCCTGGTGAGTGTGGAGGGGCAAATGGGGAATACCCAGCCCTCCCACCATCTCCAGGCCCTGCCTTCACAGAATTCACAGGGTGGTGAGGGAGAGAGGAAAGAAGCAAGTACAAGCACTAGTGAACTTTGCTAAGTGTGTAAAGGAAAAAGGGAGCACCATGAGGGGTAGAACTAAGGTCTTTCTGTGGGTGTCACATTTCAGCTGAGACCTGCCTAGGGAGAAGGAGCCAGCCAGGTGAGGAAGAGCCTTTGGCACTTGGCATCTCTTCAGGCAGTGAATTCCTCGAGGTTCATTTGATTTTCTATCAAATATATAGCTATTATTTCTTAGGAGTTGCCTCTAGCAGTGCCCCATTGAATGGAAAGAACAGAGGCCTGAGAGTCAGGAAGCCTGTTTCGCCAGCCCTGCCTCTGGCCCTCACCATCCAGAAGACATTGCCCAGGTTACTGGGTCTTGCTTTGTTTCCATTTTTACCTCTAAAATGAAGATGTCAGCTTGTTGGCCTCCAAAGGGGCCCTTTTGATTCTAAAACCTAGTGTTGGGCACAGACTTTATTAATCTTTTTGAAGATGTTTTTCCACACTTTTTCAAAATTCTATTTTCTATTAAGTGGATGTCCTAGAGCAGTGGTCAGCAAACCGTGGCTCGCGAGCCACATGCGGCTCTTTGGACCCTTGAGTGTGGCTCTTCCACAAAATACCACGGCCTGGGCAAGTCTATTTTGAAGAAGTGACATTAGAAGAAGTTTAAGTTTAAAAATTTTGGCTCTCAAAAGAAATTTCAATCGTTGTACTGTTGATATTTGGCTCTGTTGACTAATGAGTTTGCTGACCACTGTCCTAGAGCAAGTTAAATTTCCTTTAGATCTTTAGATGAATGACAGTTGAATGAGATCTGTGCTGAACACAAGCTGAACTCCATGTATGGTTCTACAGGGATTAAATAATATTCCTTGGTATTTGCCCAGGAAATACACAAAATCATCAAACTAAGGAAAGAGGCTCTGGTTATAGGCTTTGGGTTTTTGGAAGAATGTATTTCATAGGAGCAGAGTATCTAGGTCATCACTCTGACCTCCTTCCAAAGCTCGATTGCCCCTGTGGTAACCTCACACACTCACACACTCCCAGGACAAACACTGAGAAAGGCCAAGTTGTCACTGGTCAACTCCGGCTTTGCCGCATGTCCCTTTCCATCAAGGTGAAGTCTGTCCCAGGCTCTCCCTCAGATTCCGCCATTCTACTTTACTGTATGTCCTATGGAATTGGACGCCTTCCAGAAACAATAATTGCCATGTTCCCCGTTCCCTCCAGGTTTTCAATACTCCATTCCAAGATCCCGGAACACTGCTCACATCCTCTCAAAAAGCTCTCAGCTTCTCCCTCCCAATAGTGACACAACAGGTCTCGCCCAAAATGTCTTTTTCATGAGGCAGCTTCCCGCCCTCTCTAAATTATATCAGATTTCTTCTTGTCATTCACGCTGTCCAGAAGCCTCCCCACACCTTTGCTTTATTACCTGTCTTCTCCCAAGTCAAACCAGCAGGGAAGAGCCCAGACCATGTTGGCTGCTCTATCCTGGCAGCTACACAATGAGGGACATTGGGAGAATTTCCTCTTGATTAAAGGTTTTGCTAAGAATTTTGGAGTCCACAGACTGGAATAAAATCTAGGAACACCTTACTACAACAGAGATTTGGATGAATAACAGGTGTATCACAAGCACAGGGTGTCTTTAGATACCTGTCTCCAGTTGATGAGAACACTAAGTGGTGAGATAGTATGAAAAGCCTTTGTTCTGCCTGAGTCCAAATTATTTTTTGTGTGTATCACATTGTAAACAACAACATATTGTTAAGTCAAAAGAGCAAGCTTCTGAAGTGTCCACTGTAAACCCTATTTCTGTGGGAACACTTATCCACACACATCATGCACAGAGAGGAAGGTCACAGCTTTTGTGGATCTATAGTGGTGGATTATAGAAATGTTTAGAATCTTATAAAAAAAATCAAAATAATATAAATCTATCAGAACTTTTAAAAAATGGCCAGGAATCAAAGAACTTGGAACCTAGAGATATGAGTGTTAACCTGTGTTTATGCAATGGCTGGGCCCTCACCATCCTGGGATACACATGGCTTTCTGTGCTGGCCCTTATGTGGGTGGTTGCCAGGACCACCACAGTCTCAGTTAACTCATTTTTAAAAATTATTATTATATACTCAAGCAATGTGGACCAAACTTGCATTAGGCAGTGACACTGGAATGGGAAATCCTTTCTAAAAATCAACAACTTTGGCACTGGATGTTAGATATAATTAAGTGTTATGAAGAAGGCTATGATATTTCCTGAAATGATATACTGAAGGGTGAATTTTGGAGTGAGAAACCCATGAAATAAGACCAGGTCTACCAAAGTCATCATATAATCAGGAAAGAATAATGAAAAACTTGAGGGGAAAATCTGGGTACTTGGTTACAAGATGCCCATTGCAAAGGTACCTGAAGAGGCTTATGCTCCAAGAACACCTTCCCTGCTACTTTATATTTAATACTATGAAAGAATCAGCTTCACAGTTTGTTGCTTTTAAATTAGGAACCCATCCTTCAATCAAATGGTAGTATACTGATAAAATATGGGGTGATATACATTCAAATATTAAATTTGGGATTTGGGGAGGATAAATTAAAAGTGGTTTGTACTTTTTTATATTTATATATTTTCTTAAGTCTTAAAAATAAATATTCATTGACTGTAAAGAAATAAAGTGTTGCATAATGTTTCAGGAGAGAACTAATGCCACAGGCAATAGATTGTTGAAGCCAGCAGCATCAGCACCATCTGAAAGATCTTCAGCATTCCAAAGTGTCATGGCCAGACAAAACACAGTTGTATCTGGTGTCCTTATTGTTGGAAAGAACTTCATCATCACCAGGAGTGGTAGGCTGCTGAGGATAAATGTTATTTATTATACACATCATTGAATGGGGGCAGTATAGAAGACCAAGAAGCAATGAACTGGTATGAGTTGGCTGTCACTTTATACTCTTACTAGTGGCCCAGTGCATGAAATTTGTGCATGGGGGGGGGGGGTCTCTCAGGCCAGCCTGCACCTTCTCGCAATCTGGGACCGCTGGCTCCTAACCATTCACCTGCCTGCCTGCCTGATTGCCCCTAACCCTTCTGCATGCCTGCCTGCCTGCCTGATCACCCCTAACCTCTCTGTCTGCCTGCCTGATCAGTCCTAACTGCCTCTGCCTGCCTGCCTGATCACCCCAACTACCCTCCCCAGCCAGCCCGATTGCCCCCAACTGCCCCTGCCAGCTGGCCTGATAGCCCCCAACTGCCCTCTCCTGCTGGCCTGATTGCCCCTAACCACCTCTGCCTCAGCCCTGCCACCATGGCTTTGTCTGGAAGGACAACCGGAAGGTCTCCAGAAGGTCTCCCAGTCTAATTAGCATATTACTCTTTTATTAGTATAGATGTCCCAGAATATTTGAGAAGACATTTCATCTCCTTCAACTAGCAGTGAGATTCCCTTTCTAAGTCCTTTATCTGAGACAAATCTATGAGCAAAGCTTCCATACCAACCTCCATCTTTAAGATGAGGGTCTGAATTATTCTTCTGCTGTATTTCTAACAGTTATCTCTGGGGGCCCAAAGAGAACCCATTGCTAATGGTAAGAACATTGCTAGTTCTGAAGAAGGATGTGGCCCTCAACAGTCTTTTGGTAATGAAGAAGAAAAATGAAAGGAAAAGAAGTCTATTTCTTAGCAGAATAAATTTTGTCTATGCAACCATTTCTCGAAAAATTCTTCACCCCTTTTTATCCCTTGCTTCAGAAATGAACAGCTGACAAACCTGGTCAATCAGAGATGCTTCCACTTTTTTGGCCACAATGACTGGCTTAGGGATGGACATGTGAACTAGGCCAGGCCAATCACTTACTCCCCAGATCTTTTACTGTAATAATCTGGAAAGAGATACCCTCTTTCTTCTTGCATCATGGTCCTAGAAGGTGTTACAATCTCAGAAATGCCCTGAGCCATCTTAGCTTCCTCAGGAAGAGTGAAATAGTACCAAGGAAAAAAGAAATGGGCCTCAGAGCATCATTTGAACACTTGGTCCAGCCCCTGGTGGTCAAATGCAAACCTTGAACTTCTCAGTTACTAGACACAACTAATTTTTTTTAATGAAAATCATTTTAGTTAGTTGACTTCGAAAGATGGAAGAAAAGGTTTTTCAGGGAAGTGACTCAGGAGCATCCCTGGGAATCTAGGGAAAGCAATTTGGTGGACTCCAGACCTACCAACATCATGTCAATCAGAGCTGCTGTCCATTTAATATATCATACTCTGTAATCACAAGCAGGGACCATTTGTTTAAAAGAGTATAGCACTTACAGAATTTTAAAGTCCAATTTGCAATGGAATCAGATTTCTCATTCCTCTCTATTTTCCTAGATCCTTGCACAGTGCCTCACATATACAGGCACTTAGTAAATGTTTCTGTAATAGTATATGAACAAATGAGTGAATGAATGAATGAATGAATGGAGTTAGCCCATGGAAATTCATTCTCAGAATGGCTCTTTCAGATAAATACTATTGCCCTCTTTTTCCTGATCACAACTTGATATTCTCAGTGTGTACATTAACTGGTCACAGCCAAGAGACGGCTCTGTGGGAGCACTGAGATTCAAATCCAGGTCCTTAGAACCCAAACTTAAGACCTTTGTCCTTCACTCCTCTGCAGAAATGGTGTGCTCTAGGACCTTCTTTAAACTCCCCCGTGCTATCCCTGCAGTGTCTAACTATAAAAAGTCTAGGGCTCCAACATTTCTAGTTTTTCATTGTTTCTCTCCATGGGTCATGGGCAACGGCTACTCTCCATTCGATTGTCAATGTGCTTAAAACATAGTCTGCACTCTGCCTATTTCTGCATTCCTCAGAAAGCTTTCAAATGCTCTGAGGCTATGGCTCTCATGGTACAGATGGATTACAGGCCTGTGGTGAGGAATGGCCTCATTGGTTCTCATGTTGTGAAGTTTTCTCTGTAGTTAAGAATGTGCACCGTAGTCAGAACAGAATTATTACATTGTGGGCTGATGCTGATGATGATGCGAGAGATTGCTTAGTGACTAGAGTGTTTTGTTTGTTTGCCTTTTGCTATAGCTCTTGCAGGAAACAGATATTTTGGGTACTTGAAAGTCTGGATTTGGTTTTCATGTAAAATTTATATGAAGAAAAACTTTGGGTAATTGGTCTAGCTTGCAACATTGAAAATAACAATAATAATAGTTGCTCTCCCTGGGAACTAGATGCTGAGCTAGCACTCTCTGAAAACTATTGCATTTAAACCTCCAACAGCCCTAACAGTAGCTACAATAATATTCTGGTTTTACAAATAGGAAACTGAGTCTCAGATGGTAACTTGGCAAAGGCAATATAGCCAACATGTAAATCATAGTGGAGCACAATTAAAAACAAATGCAAGTATTAAAGACAGGAGTCTGAATTATTAACACTGGTTATATTTTATATAACATAAAGGACAGGAATGTTGCTGGTAGTGTATTTTAAAATTTTTCTTAGATTAATTATATTTTAGTTCTTAATGGCAACAAGGTATTAGTCAATATGTCACAACGTTGGACTATAAGGTGGCTTTTAAGAGCTAACCTTGGAAACCTCATTAGAGTTCCCTGGCCTCTTACATTTGGAAATCTTTTTCCATATTAGAACCATCCCACTTGCTGACATGATAAATAGCTAGACTTTTGTGGGCCTCAATCCCCACATTTGTTTCAGTTCTACTAAATCCACAATATTCTATTACATCTTTGCAAATGTTCTTGAAAAATGTCCCCTCATGGACCTTAACAACTAAAACCACACTAGTAAAATACACTGATGGAATATCTCATCTGTGGAGTCCAATTCCTCATCAATGCTTTCTTCCAAAACCCTCAAGCCAGTTATTACTAATGCTTCCTTGAGTGACTCTTAAAAGAACTGCCTGGTGGATTAATATTTTTATGGTGTGACTCTTCATTAAGACTTTAAAAAATGCATTTATGTATATTTCATTTTTTAATCCCACATAGAAAATAAAGCAAAATGATCCAATAGGAATTCATTCAATTTAAGATACAAGAGAGACTTATGGAAGACAACTCTCATTAAAAATGAACTCACATTTTTTAAATTTATAAAGCACTCAAAGATTGCAACTGTTAAAGAGCCAGTAGACTCAGTAAATATGACAATTCATATATAAACAACTAGTGATAATAGAGTTATTTGAAAGGGACTTCAAAATGAGTAAAGCATGCTTAAATAGCCAAGTAAAGGAATAAGGTAATAATATAAATCAGGACTTTGTAAAAAAATAAAAGTATCAGGTAGATTTATAAATAAACCAAAAAAAAAAACTAGAACTGAAGAATTACAGTAGATGAATTAAAAACTCATTAAATAGTGGACTAAACACAGTTGAAAAGAGGATTTTAAAAAATCTGTATAAGAGATCTGAGGAAATAGCAAAGAGTAGCACAAGGAGACAAGGAGATGGAAAATATGGAAGAGAAGTTACAAAATATGGAGAAGAGAAGGACAGGATTGATAAGGGAGAAAACAAGGAGAGCAGTATTGAAAGAAGTATTAGAATATTTTCCAAAATTAAAAAAGAATTGAGATCTCAAAACAAAAGAGCATACTTTAAAAAAAGCATACTTCGGAGCAGGATAAATGTAAATGCCCTCACTAACTGCATGATAGTGAAATTCTATAGCATCAAGAAAAATGGAAAATATTAGACACATAAAACAGAATAGTCAAGGCACCTTCAAAGAAGCACAGACATAAGTCCAACTCTCCTCGGAAACCAGAGATAACGGGAAGTACTCAGATAACTTTCCCAAAGTGCTGAAGGGGAAGAAAAGCCCCCCAATGTAGCTTTTATTCAGGTGTGGGAGCAATACTAATATATTCTCAAACCAAGATGTTCACTGAGATGTTCACTGATAAACTAATAAAAGAATGTAATTCAGTGTATCAGTTAGGAATGCTTTTTAAAAAAAATTTTGGTAACAGCCTTACATTCTCATTCCCTAATCGTCCCCTTGCCCCCATAAGCATCATCCTGAATTTGCTTTTTACTTTCATGCATTTCTTTTATTTTATTATTGACAGTATTACAGATGTCTCCAATTTTCTCCTTTTTTGCTCATAATCAGTGCACTCTGTGTGTATGTGTGTGTGTGCGTGTGTGTGTATGTGTGATATATACAAAAATAAACCAAGTAAAATCTGATATGATATCAGAAGTAATCTCTCTGAGATTCTCTTGTCTTTCCCTTTTGACCATTATAGTGACAAGATGGTGATTTCAGGCTTAGACATTCAGGCCTCTGCTTATTTAAGATGGAAAAAAAGAGAAAGGGTAGATTCTGTATATTTCAATTTATTTATCATTGGCCAGTACTGAATCAAATTATTATTCTAGCTACAAGGAAGGTTTGGAAATCAACTATTTCACTTCTACAGCCATAGAAAATGGGGTCGAATTTGGAGCTTGGGTGAGTCAAGCTATGTCAGCCACATTCAACAAGAAGGGATTTGAACCCAAGAGGAAGGAAGGGGATATAAGAAACAACAACAAAAGAAATATATCTTAAAAAGAAGAGAAAGCAAGAATTTTCTGTTTCCATAGTACCTCCAAGGTCATTCTTTACCACTGTAATTCACAGTCTGAAGAGAGATATGATGAACAAAAGGAAGAGGTACAGAGGAGGACGAAATAGAATAGAGAATGCCATCGATGATATCATGGCCTGTCTCATGCAAAGGCTGGGAAGGTGGTTTTTCTCAAACCTTTCCCCTTAAACTTGAATTCAACCCCAATAGAACCAAGACCCTTAATTACCCATAGACAGAGGAATCCTTCCTCCCACTTTAGATAAAGTTCCCGCAGTGTCAGCAGCACCAGACGTTTCAGACAAGATAAGAAGAAGCTAGTAGCTGAGATGGAAGACAGGATACCATTTGGCCACACACTGCAGTTGACACCATTCTCTTCTGAGCTGTCGAGAGACAGTGGAATGTGGTCTGGCCTTGCTCAGGAGCTAGGAGGCTGCAACTGTCCATCGGGTTTTACTTTCAATGACTCTTTGAAATTGAATTTAGAAGTATATGCTCCCTAGTGGCCACTCCTAAACACAGAGGACTAAGGACATGACTATGTAAATGTCACAATTTATCAACATGCTCTGTAAATGTTACTTTCTTAATAGCCCTTATTGAAAGTCTGATATTAAAAGAAAGGAGGTTGAAATGTCTCCTGCCAGGAAAAAAAAATTAGTCTAATGTTTGAAAAACTTGAAGCATCCCTTGCTCAAAATAGTCTCTGTTTCCACTCCAAAGTGTCTCTCTGACTTAGCTCTGCTGACCTGATTCTGGCCACACCAGGGAAGGAAGGAAAGGGGGCTTGGAGGGAGAAAAGAATGCCTGCGTCTGACTTGGGACAGATCTAGTTGAAGGCAAGTCATATGAAGACTCAGGTAAAAATGTACTGACAGGAGAAAGAAACCCACATCAACGCCAGACCAGGGATCCTCTCAGGCTGCCTGCAGGAACCAGCCATCTAGCCAGAGCCACAGCAAACATGCGACGGCATCTTCTCTAGCCATTCCTTTGAAAAACTGTGTGTAGGTAATTTCCTGATCACCATCTTTTCCTCATTAAACAGGAAGATGCCCTGTAGCCTCAGACACTGGATTCTCTTTATCTGAGTGAGAGAAGATCGTCCTACAGCGGGGACCCCAGGTTGTAGGCCATTCCATCTGGAATCCGCTCTTTCTCAGGCAGAGTCCACCTGCTCACTGTACGTCCTACCCAGGCAGAGTTTGGTGTGGCCTCCTATTAAACCCAAAGAACAGGCATTCCCTGTTCATGCACACCCCCGCCAAAGCAGGGGAAGGATGAGCTATAAGAGCAGAATGCAGTGCTGAGAGAGGCAAGGCTTTGAAACATCCTGCTTTAAAGCCGAATTTCTGAGAGTTTCTTCATTCTCAAGGATAATGCCCATCTACGCTGCAGTATTACTGTGAGAATTAAAGATATGTAGCACCAGGGTCTGCACAGACCAGGTGCTTAATAAATGACTCCTATGGATTATTATGCCTATTTTACTAGACTATACTCTTTCCTGCTACCTCACCAGCTTCACACACACACACACACACACACACACACACACACACACACACACACAGAATTCACAGGTCCCATTGGGTGGCCAAATTAGGGAAATATATTAGCTATGTTGGATCCTAAGTTGCCTCCAGCTTTTATGCCGCAGAAAATGAAATGTGGATGGAATTGTGGTTGTAAACCATACTGATGTCTACCCGACCCTGTGTAATATACTCATTTGTTTATTCAAAGAGGAAAGAATAATGGACTAACAGTCTGGGTTTATGGGTTTGCGTCTGCCAACACTATATATTCCCTTTATATTAAGAACATACAATGCCCTGGGCATCAACCAAGGACTTTACATATCACACCTCATTGAAAGGTCCCTAAAGAAGAATGGCGTCTAGACACACCAGGCCTTTCTCCAACTCTTTTGCCCACTCCCCAAAGGAGAAGGAAAGGCTTCCCTAGTGGGTGGTATTAAGAAAATGAATTTAGCAACAGCTCTGTGCCCTCCACCCCATTAGTGGACCAAGGCGCTCTCTGAGCTTCGATTTCATGAACTTACAAGGGAACACTTTGCCCTTCCTGAGAGGTAAATAGATCTTAGACTCCACTTGGAACTAGCAAAGGCAGTCTAATCCAGTGAGGACATGTTAAGAAGCCCATGTGGATACAGTCACACATTTCTTCAATTTAGCTTTAGTGGTAATAAAACGGAGGTTTTGATCTCCATCTGTGTAATTCTTGCAGCTGTCTTTCAAGGAGTTTCAGACACATTGGAGATGACAGCATTATTTAATGGTTCTCTTAAGCCTCAACAACAAGCATTTCCATTCCCATTTGAATATATGAAGAAGCTGGTCAGTGAGTTAAGAAACTTGTGTAGGGCTATTGAGATAGCAGGTTGTAAAGGTGAAATTGAACCTAGATCCCTTTAGCTTCCAAGCCTGTGATCTCCCATACCATGGTGCCACCCCAGAAAGTAAATACTCCATCCTTGAGTTAACTTGAAACACTGATTTTTCTTGTCAGAGTGTAGTCTGGGGAACTAATTTCCTTCTCTTGCTCTCAGCAAAATCAAGAGGTTGGACTAAACACCAAGGAAGTTCCTCCCAAGTGAAAGATTTTTCTTCCATTCACATCAGTTGTCCCTCTGTATCTTCAGTGCTGTCCACAGGCTTTAAACTTTTAAAAGCAGAGTTTAAATTGTTTTCTAAAATAAAGTGTTACATAGCCTATCTAATAAAAAGGGAATATGCAAATTGACCATCATGCGATAACAACATGGCAGCCCCCACAGCAGAGGCAGGGATCCCATAATACAAGATGGCAGTGCCCACAGCAGAGGCGGGGTTCCTGTAACACAAGATGGCAGTGCCCACAGTGGGGCAGGGCCGGCCGCTATGCACGCCTGCTGAGGGAGTCCCCTCAGCTCTGCTGGGGGGCTGATCCCCCCTGCTGCTTCCCCGGAGTTCCCTCAGCCCAGTGTACTGTGGGGGCAGCTCCATGGGGGGTCCCACGGCTCCGTGAGGCTGGATGCTGCATCCATCTGCAAGGGCACAGGCAGGTCTGCATCTTGTGGGATTTTGAGGCACATGCAAGTGGGCGGGACTTGACTCTGGGTCTCCTGGCACAAGTGGACTTGACGCCAGACTCTGACAGCAGGGAGGAGAGAGTCCCATCTCCCACAGAATCAGCCAGAATCAGCCATTGGTCAGCAAGCTCTCAGCGGCCTGACAGCCAGGACTCTCATTCACCTGCATCCCAGATCCTGACAACAGGAAGGTTGTAACTATGTCTAAAGAGCAACTACTAACACAATGTTGCTCTGCAGCCGAAAGAAGCTGGCATCATCGACAGAAAATGTCTAAAGACCAACGTGCCTCCGAAGCTGAAAGAAGGCGGTGTCAGCGACAGAATATATCTAAAGAGCAATTATTGGTACAACGTACCTCTGAAGCTGAAAGAAGCTGGTGTCATTGACAGAAAATGTCTAAAAACTAACGTGCCTCTGAAGTTGAAAGAAGGCGGTGGTGATGACAGAATATGTCTAAAGAACAGTCATCAACAAGTACTACCAATACTGGTAGAAACTGCCTTCACAGTGAAAATGGAGTAAATGAGGATGCAATTATTGAACATAGTTGTGGTGGAATGACTGTTAGATGTCAATTTTGCCTATCACTAAATTTCTCTGATGAAAAGCCATCTGATGGAAAATTTACTCGCTGTTGTAGCAAAGGTAAAGTCTGTCCAAATGATATGCATTTTTCAGAATACCCGGCATATTTAAAAAGATTAATGACAAACGAAGATTCTGACAGTAAAAATTTCATGTAAAATATTCATTCCACAAATAGTTCTTTTGCTTTTGCTTCCATGGGTGCAAATGTTGCATCGCCATCAGAATATGGGCCATACTGACTTAGAATACACGGATAAGTTTATCACCATACTG
Organism: Plecotus auritus; assembly: GCF_963455305.1. NCBI lineage: Eukaryota > Metazoa > Chordata > Mammalia > Chiroptera > Vespertilionidae > Plecotus > Plecotus auritus. The sequence continues at coordinate 240,982,191 of NC_137770.1, read as the reverse complement.
GATTTGTCCCCGTCTGACATTGGCCTCCCATTTAAATTGATTCAAAGACAATTTCCCATAATGCCAGCATTTGCGATGACTATTAATAAATCACAAGGACAAACTCTAGACAGAGCAGGAATATTCCTACCTGAACCCATTTTTGAAAATGTTTAGTTATATGTTGCTTTCTCTCGAGTTCAAAGAACATGTGACGTTAAAGTTAAAGTTGTAAATACTTCATCACAAGGGACATTAGTCAAGCACTCTGAAAGTGTTTTCACTCTTAATGTGGTATACAGGGAGATATTAGAATAAGTTTAATCACTTTATCAGTCATTGTTTGCATCAATATTATTTATATATCATGTTTTTGTTGTTTTCATATCAGGTTTTGGTGTTTTCATATCATGTTTTTGATGTTTTTATATCATGTCTTTGTTGTTATATCATTTTGTTATTGTTTATTTATTAATAAATTTAAATATTATTTTCATATACATTTTACTCATTTCCTTTTATCTATGACACTTCTATTATAGAGAAAGGGCAAATAGCAATATTAAAATAGTTCCTCTAATTAATTATCTTTTAATGTGCAAGAATTTCATGCACTGTGCCACTAGTCATTTTGATTAAAAAATGTATTTATCGATCTATAGATTAACCATTAAAAAAAAGCAGAGCTTGTCTGGTTAAAATGGCAGTGAGAATGTATAGCCAAATGTTTCTGGCCATTGCCACCATCTCATGAAACTTTAAGACATCTCAGCACAAATCTGGAGCAGCCTGAAACCCAACTTGAAATTCACTCAAGTATCAAAATTAAGATGAACTTTTGGACCCAAAGGCCTGGATTTGAGTCTCAGTCACTAAATTTATGAACTATGTGCTCTGAACAAATCATTTAACAGTTCTCAACCTAAATTTTCATCTGTAAATTAGGAATCTTACTACCTTCATGGTAGTTTTGATGCAAATTGTTTTGGATAATATTAAACACTGTACAAATGTAAGTCATTGGTATCCATAAACTGGTATTCTTTTATTATTAACTAGAGGCCAGGTGCACGAAATTCATGCATGGGGGCTGTCCCTCCAATCTGGGACCCCTTGGGGGATGTCTAACTGCCGGTTTAGGCCCGATTACAAGGGTTCAGGAATCTGGAAAAGGGGCTGTGCATAAATGAATTAAGAGACTAGACATGAAATATAAATTTAGAAGGCATTTTGGGGGAACCAGAGGAAGCTTAGTTCAAGTGACTAAGTTCCTCAAATCTCCACACACAGGACTTTTTATTCACACATCTTGCCCTCTAGCAAAGCAGATATTCATATCAAAGGTAAAGTTTGGTAAACAATAAAAAGATTATCAGATTGGGGGAATTGCCTTCAGCTGTTCCAACAGCAGGCAATAATATGTGCAGATTTCAGCCCTGCTAAAGCTATACATCAGCCTTCTGATGAAATTCTTGCATTTATTATGCTAATGATTGAAATTTGCTTCCAGCAGGCCATCTTGTGGCGGCCATCTTATGATGACGTCATGCGAGGGCGTCGCATGAGGGTGTGATACCACCTAGGCTTTCATTATATAGGATGAGACCATAGTTTCCTAAGAAAATTACCAGGGAACGCTATCTTAGAGATGGTATCTTAGAGACCTAGAGAAGCAAGTGGGATTGAAAAGGCTGATCCCTAGAGCCATACTGAGAAAGCATCTTCCTAGGGCTGAGCTATAAGCAGGGCAGGAATAGACCTTCCAAGCTCCACAACTTCTCAACAGCTCCCTAAAATGCTAGCACTCTCTATGCAATTGGGTAACATGTGTTTCCAATGTCATGAAAAGTTTGTGTGTGGTAAAGAACACAGGTTGGGATATTAGTCACTTCTTTTCTTCTACTGCCTTTAGCAGACTAGACATAATTTTCCTAATGAACTTCTTGATACCTTTTAGAAAGTGCACCTCCTTTATGACACTTAACCTTCTCAAAGAAAATTGATCACTTTCTCCTTCTCTGTGTTTCTATTACAACTTGTATTCTTGTATCTACAGTTGACTCTCACTATTCACAAGAGTTATTTTCCAGAAAGTCATCACAAACTCTAATTTGGTGAATACTGAACTATTGCTCCCAGGAGATATAAAGGGTGAGGTTCCTGCAAGCCGCTGCTCACAACATTTTTGTCAATGGATCAAGACATAAATGTGTTTTATGTATGTTTCTGTTTAAATATTCCTTATCCAATATATTTTGTTGATTCATTAACACTAAACTCGTGGCCAACTGCACTGTATTGCATACTTGAGCAAAGCTCATCTAATACATATTTTCTCCAAAATGTGCATTACATCCTGAATGCTCTTGTATGGAGGAACAATAGACTGTCCTTCAGCACTGCACAAATCACCACAAAAAGCACACAAATTCATAAAGCATGGCACTCAGCAGACCATGAAAAGGACACTTGCTTACAGTATGGGACCTGAAACAAAAAGACAGAGTCACAACTTGTCCCACCTCAGCTGGCCCTGTGGATTGGGCTGACATTTTTTACTACTCTGTGCATATCTATAAATTACCTGGAAAGTGCCATGATTTGAGAGTTACTAATAAATTTTAGCAAGTAGGCACATTGGCAAATACGGAATCCGCCAATAATGAGGCTCCACTATGTATCTCTACTGTAGATCTGTTATAAATTAAATGACCCAAACAAGGTAAAATGCCTAAAACTTCAAATATGAGTGAATATAGGACTGTTGAAGATCAGCCTGGACTTCTTACTCATCTGGAAAGACTGTTCTCATTCATTGAGAGTAAGACAGTGGAAAGAGCTTAGGTCCAAAGTCCAAAGGAAAATTATGAGTTTGGCTTTGGACACCGTGAGTATAAGATGCCTTTGACTCACCCCAGTGGACAAGTTGAGTGGAAAGGATGGAAGGGAGACCTTGTCTGATATAAATGCATAAGTCACCAACATACAGATGATGAAATGAAAGCCATGATAATGACGTTAATTAAGTAGAGACTAAGGAAATAATATATGGTGGAGTTTAATGAGCTCTAATTTGTAAGGGACAGAAAGAGGAGAATAAGCCTGTAAAGAATATAAAAAATTATAAATGTATTGTCTCATTAAAAACAAAAGGAATAGATTGTTTAAAAAATATGGAATTTTTCTGATGTCAAGTGAGATTGTAATTAAAAAGTATTCTTTTGATTTAGTAGTTAAGAGGCCATTGGTGACTTTTAACAAGAGCCCTCTGGTGGATAATAATGTCCCAAAGCCAGTTTAAAGTGGCTGATCAGGAAATTGAAGTGATAATTATCTGGTTTGAGAAGTGTGCCTGAGAAAGGAAGAAAGCAATAGGGCCAAAGTTGGAGGGGATGACCAATAACAATGGCCATGTTCTTGATCACTTTGCTAGTTCGGCTCCCCTCTTTAAGCAATGAAGGCATTCTATTTTATATTGATTGAACAGTCTTCCTCTTCCAGCTACTCAGTAGTAAACTCACTCCTTCATCATTCTGAGTAATGAACCAATTGGGTTTAGGCCATAGTCTAACGCATAGTACAACCTCAGTTATTATTTGTTAAAGGAGAGAAGAAAGGAAGGAAGGGTGATGGAAAGAAGGAAGGAAGGAAGGCAGGAAGAAAGAAAGAAAGAAGGGGTTTAAGAGCTAGGTACATGAATTTCTTTACTCTGGAGAAAGAGAAAATAGTGAGACAGTCAATTATCAAAAAGAAACATCTGCAACTAATGGCATAAAATGTTGAAATCATACTCTTTCACAGTGGTTTCCTTCCCCTAGAAAAAAAAATATTTGGGGGAGAAAATACCTGCCCCCCCCACTATTGTTTTTATGGATAACTATTTTTATGATACCATATAAAGTAAATTTTGCAAAACCAATTTGGGGTGGAACCAGCATTTTAAAAATTATTTAAAGCAGAAAGAATTTTGCGTCAAAGCCAAGTTCTTGAAAAGGTGCTAAGGTAATTTGTGTCTCTTCTTGAGGCACACCTCTTTCATAAGGGTCCTGGAGGACTTGGTTTCTGCACTTAATGACACTTCTTTGCTCCCTCAGGCTTTCCCTCAGCACTTTTCTCTTGATCCCACTTGAGTAACAGATCATCATTTGTGTTGGGGAGAGCTGACTCACTCTGAAAGATCTGAGTTGAGTGTGCTTGCCTGATGCTGAACACTCGCACCCTTTATTTCATTGTTTCAAGAAATATGAGTCTTTGCACACAAAGCACACAGCAGCCAAGTTTTATATTTTTGGCTCTGTCACTCTGAACCCAAGCCCCATAGCTTTATTTATGCAGCACTTATCAAAATCGCCTCACATTACAGTGCTGACTTGGCTAAAAACATAAATTATATTCCTTCTGTTTCAACAACAGTTAAATCAGGAAAGCATTATCAGTTGGACAGAATTGTATTCACTGTTTGGCCAGGTGATTTGGGGGCAGGTTAAAATCATTTTAGGATGTTTCAATGTCTAATTTTTGGAGAAGGAAAATTAATCAGATTTATTGTCTCAGAAACTTTGTAAGAACTGGGGCGTTCAGGCCAAATTCCCTTCAAAAGACTGATTCGCTAAGTTTTTAATATAAAGCTAGAGAAAAATGCAATGCAAATTATCTTACCTAGTTGTTTTTGCTTTAAGTCCATCTGGTATACAATAGGAAAACACTCAGTGAAGAGATTAAGAAGGAACCAACCAGCTCACCTTAATAAGAGCCTAGAATTTGACATTTTGCCTCTAATAGTCTCACACTCTGATTCTTAAACTGTTGATTGTTTTTTGTCCTTCACTCCTTATAGCTTCTCTTAGTTCTAGACTTTTAAACCCCCTTTGATGTAATAATGGAACCCTCTTCTTCAGTCTTGATCTTTATTTTTCCTGCTAAATCAGCAACATTTGTGGATTTTTTTCTCAGTCAACCTATGTCTACTCTAGGACAATGCCAGAACTCACCAGAAACCCCAGGAACATCCAATGGCAAAGGGCAAAGTGGAGTCCAAAATGGTGACCATAAAGGAGGAAGGGACTAGCCTGGGAAAAACATTGGACAGAATAAGGGCATGAAACCCCAGGAGATCCTGGAAGGACACAGCCCCCAGGAAAAGCCCAGAAAGAGACTGGATAATTTGAAATAACATCTACTCGTCCCCAAACCCAAGTAAATATATGGAAGCTAGACGAAGAACACAGGGTGTGACCTTCTTGAATCATGCCTGTGCCTTTCTCTCAGGCATGTATTTTTTCCCTTCTTTTCTCCTAACCTCTAAGTGTCCCCATAAGTCTTGCAACCAGGGGAGCAGAAAGTAGTGGCAGGGGACTCTCCTTTTGCCTCTGTAACTTCCTTTGCTGAATCCATGAGGCTGTTGCTATAGCCTGCTCACTCTCTGCATTTACAAGGGCATACTATCTCTTTTTACTCTAATGGATTTTGCAACTATCACTTAAAATTCTCCTATGTGTGTGTGTGTGTCCCTGGAATTGTTTTCCTGCCACAATGCAGAAGAATCCTATTTCTAGACCATGTCAGGACAGACCTGCCTTGGTACAGGTTCTCCTCCAGAAACATCAAGACCAATGATGCCACACACAAACCCAGACAATATAAAAAGTTTTATTACTTACATGATGAGACTTTCTAGGGAAAGCAGAGCAAGCTTCCCAAGTTGGTCTGGAAATGGCTAGAGAGAGCCAGGAAGGGAGACTGGCTTGAGGTTTTAAGGAGTTGGTCCAGGTGAGGATTTCAAGGGCTTGTGTAGTCTGAATCTTCCATCAGTTCCAAAGGAGGGACTTCCCTGGATTTCTTATCAGTTTGCTCAGATATGGGACAAAAGTGGGGGAAAGGTAAAGGTGAAGCTTAAAAGAACAGTCAAGTCCTAGCTGGTTTGGATCAGTGGATAGAGTGTTGCCCTGCAGACTGAAGGGTCCCAGGTTCAATTCATGTCAGGAGCACATGCCAGGGTTTTGGGCTCAATCCCCAGTAGGAGGTGTGCAGGAGGCAGCCAACCAATGGTTCTCTCTCATCATGATGTTTCTATCTTTTTCTTCCTTTCCTTTCCTCTTTGAAATCAATATATATATATATATATATATATATATATATATATATATATATATATATATATATATTTTTTTTTTTTTTTTTACAGAACTGTTGGCCCAGAAAGAAACTCACTACAGACTGATTCATTTGCCTCTCAGCATAACCATTATTGCTTGTCTCATTTTCGGTTCTTATAAGTGTATTTCTAGTATCACATGATCTCACTCATCTAGGGGAAATAATGAACAACATAAACTGATGAATAAAAACAGACCCGGAGACAGGGAAGCATCGATCAGACTGTCAAACCTCAGAGGGAAGGTAGGGGAGGGTGGGGGTAAGGGGGAGAGATCAACCAAAGGACTTGTATGCATGCATATAAGCCTAACCAGTAGTCACGGACAACAGGGGGGTGGGGGCATGTGTGGGGAGGGGTTTGGGATGGGAATGGGGGGATTAGGACAAATATGTGATACCTTAATCAATAAAGAAATTAATTTAAAAAAAGAGTAGTCGAATATCAAAAATGAATTCAGACTCTTCGTTACACTGTGACAGGTTATGTGCTGAGGGCTTGGTCATCTCATTAAATTCTTTCCTCAACTCTGTGAAGTAGCTGATTATCCCTATTTTACAGGTAAGAAAGTTAATGGGCAGAGAGGGTCAGATGTTTCTCAAAGCCAAACAGTTAAAGTAAAGAGCTAGGACTTTAACCTATGTTTGTGGAATGGCAAAGTCCACTCCTTGAGGTTGGTTTTGACCAGACAGCCTGGGCAGCCTACTCCAGACTGACAACTGGCAGGGTAAAGAAAGTCACATCTGGCAGCTCAGACCATCAATATATGTCCCTGTCAGTATACACACGGAAATCATGTGTTCAGTAATGAACTTGCTGGGTCAGGGTTTAGCCCTTGGGCACAGAGGTCACAAGGCAAAGTAGAAAAATCTCAAGCATTGAAATCAGCAAGCTCTTGGATTGAAACCCATATTTTTTACTTGGGGAGTTACCCTTTCTGGTCCTCAATGTCTTTATCTATTTAATGGGGGCAATGATATTTACCTTGAAAGGTCTTTATAAGGATTTCAGGAAACTTACTAGATGCTCATTGAGGTAGCTATCATTCTTCTTCTTTCTAGGTAAATCTAAAATGGATTATTTTTAATGTACCTTGCTAATTAGCACATAGAAAAATTTCAGAATCTAGAAGTTTCTGTTGTCCTTTTCCTATGGACATTGTCAAATGTGTAGAGCAGACTAGATGCCACATATGCCTACACATCCATGTTAGCATTTCCTGTTTCCGCGTTAATATTTATTGGCCCAAATGCTAGAGAAATGGAATCAAGTTAGCACAAGAAGATACAGAGATGCTCTCCAAAAGCTCTCAGTGAGTTGTTCATGCTCCTGCTGCTAGGGGGTCCCTGAAAAATGTTTTACCGAATCTAGTCTAATCCTAATCTATACCAATGTAGTTACAAAAGACAACCAGGAATGATTTTATTTCCAAATGGTTTCTTCTCCCTCTCATTGGGTAACAACTCCTTGAGGCAGATTTTAAAAAGAGGATGTTGCATTTTTAAATTAATTTTCCATGAAACACAGTCAGATGGGAGTCCAAGGAAGAGATGTAATGTTAATGTCCGGACATGAATTTGGTTTCTTTTGGGGCAGCACATAGTCTGAGGTGTGCCTCAACTTTGGCAGCCTTGTTTGTATTTCCTTCTGGCCTTTCCAACATGTACCAATTTAGTTGGATTTCCTGAGATGAAACTGCCAAATAATAAGGAGAGATGAGTCAGAGAGACACTCTGGTGGGGTTGGGGTGGGGAGCTTAAATAGCCTGAGTGTGAAGCTGGTTATGGGAACATGGATGAGTTCTCACTCTTCTCTGAGCCTCTGTGAATCAGGAATGCTATTCTCTCATGCCTGGACTGCTGTGAGGATTGAGAGACATACAGAGAGGAAGGTGTCTAACCAATTGCATGGCATGTAATCATGTTTTCAGGCATGTCTCCTTCAATTGCAAGTGACAGAAATCTAATTCAGACCATGTCAATGAAAGGTGGAGTTGATTTGGTATGGTTTTCACCAACCAAGCATCATTCCAAGGGTGGGTTCTCTGGAGAGCTTCAAGTCAGTCTTGGCTGATGAGGTCAGTGTTCAAGGGAGGAGGCCAAGGCTGTGCCTTTTCTCCATCCCTCAGCTCTACTTGCCTTTTCTTGGCTTCTTTTAACATGGATTCTCTTCACATGGCTGATATGATGGCCACACAGAGCCTTGGACTCACAGCCTCCCAACTCACTAATGATACTGGAAGGAGGACTTCTCTTCCCTAATCCTATAAATGAATCATGGTAAAAACCCTGATTGGTCTGGTTGGCTCATCTGTCCATCTCTGAACCAATCACTGTAGCCAAGGAATATGGTGCTCTGATTGGCATGAGATATAGTAGCATCTCTGAGTAGAGGATACGGTACCTAGACCCTAGAGTGAGAAAGAGTGATTTCAAAAAGGGAGAGACACTTTACCTAAAAGGAGAATGAATACACAGCAGGGAAAAACAATAGAACACAACACCCTTTTTAAAAATAGGTGAATAAAGCCATTAATTGAAAACGTTTCCCTTCACCCTCCTGACTCCCTGGGTACTTCAAACCCCATCTGGCAGAGTGAGTTCAAACAAATGCATGAGCATGAGCCAGTACCCAGAAACCAGGCATAATTCCAATATAAAATTTGTTGGTAGATTGTCTTGTAATTTTCTAAACAGATAAATACAATTTCTTTAGTGAAATGGTTAAATAAAAGAGCAGGTTGCATTTAGCCATATAAATGATAGGGTGTGTGTTGTTGTTTTTTAATATTTGAAAAGTAGAGGGATGTAATAGTGCTGGCCCACAATTTTATGGAAATTCACATAACAGTTCTCTTCCTCTCATAAACAATTTCCTTCCTAACAGGCTTGAGTGGATGAGTGGTTGCACCCCTGCTGTATTTTCGAGGAAGAATCTCAAGGAAAAATGTGCAGGAACCAGTACCATAATCTTAGAACATTGTCTGCTCAGGTCAACAGTAAAGACTTAAATTCAGTCTCTGTTGCAAACCTTTCCCAAAAATAATTGTAAAGTCTTCTAATCTACAAGTCAGCACCTGGATAAAAGTATAATTGTAGCTGAGTGGGCAAAGGGATTATCAAATTTGTTATGATTAATATTCAAAAAGTTATGTGGCCAATCAGGAAAGCAACAGGACCCTGAGCCCCAAGAATGGTGGCTGAGTCTTCTCTGGCAGATGAAGGCTAATGATGTTCATGGAAAAAAGCATATGTGGGAATGATGAGTGGTGTTCCAGAGGACTTGGCTAGCACTCAACTTTTTGCAGCAGGTCTGGGATGAAAATGAAGATTTAGCCACACCCTCTGTGAGCCACTGGAGTGTGTCACCAGGAGCACGCACACATGTGTTGTGAAGGAGGGGGACACTGTGCCAACAGGAAGGATCAGGCATCCCATTATCTGGGATGCATGTGCGTGTGGAGCCCTGAGACCAGACCCCCAAAATGAAAGATTGGGACAAGAAGGAGGGAGTACGTGTCTCGTGTTGTTCATAGTTTTGTCATCGATGACAAGTCACAGATTAGTTTTCTCATGATGCTTTTGCACCTTAGTAGCTCTTTGGCATGAGCTGGATTTCATTGAAATGGAAAAATGGCCTCAGGAAACCAGCCCAGGCTGTCAGCTATGATTGATGGTTTAGATGAGATTTTGTAATATCCAGGTTACAGTCGTAAATGAATGAAAAGCTAGAGGCAGAGATGGCGTCATTTAGGGCCCTGAATTCTCATCAGTGAGTGAGTGCCAAACAAAAGATTGAGTTAATCATGTTTAAAGTTCTCAAGATAATTCAAATGCATAAAATAACCTAAAAGTAATGATTCAGTGCCTGGGAAAAGTCCTTATACCTGGTAAGTGGTTTGTGAATGTTTCTTACATAAATGATAAAAATGTCAATCTCTTCTATCATTCAATATTGCAGAATCACAAAGTATTTTCAGGTTTAAACTAATTGGCCTTTAATAACATCATTATAGGGTGCCAAAAAGGGTCTATGGAATCCTTTTCTCTTGACAGTTAAGCATCTGAGATATCAAGAAAGTTATGTGATTTGAAGGTAACATTCAATAAATTCCAGATAAGATGGAGAGAAATCATATCTCAAACTTCCTGCTTCCCCTACAGAATGTGTTCCCATTCTCTCACTGTTTCCATCAGTGTGCTGTTTGGAGACATTCTGTGGCACAACAGCGCTAGGAAGATATTCAGTGACCTGGAGCAGACCTGTCTCTTGGCTCACTAAGGGATGTTGCCTAGAGAAAATTCCATCCTCCTTTCTCATAAAGCTAAATTTCTCCTTATACCTTTTTTGGAGATCGTTACATCCATGATAAAAACTCCTTCTAAATTAGCACCTTGGAGTGGATTCCTGGCTCAGCCAGATACTCTAGACAAAAGCCAAAGCCCACCAGACTGACCCAGGAACATCCCCCTCCCCCTCCACATTCTGGATCTGGATTATCCCAACCTGGAGAAATAGGCCAAATAGAGAGGACCCAAGGGAAAGAGCCATGGGCTTGTAGAAGATCAAAAATAGATGTGACCTTGGCCCCCATCTGCCCAACCTTACCTTCTGCAGAGAGAAGAAGTAAAGAAACCTCGCACGGTGCCTGACATCATGCATGGAGCATGCTGGCTCATCAGCTAGACGTCTCCAGATTCAGAGAGCATTTTTAAGGAGAGCTGGGTCATTCCATCATGGAACTGGCTTTCTTCAGCTGCGTGCTCTATGACATTAAACACATCACTCTCCACTTGTGTTTGAAAGGGACTGGATGTCCAGATTTCATGAAGGATGCCAATATATGATTTGGCAGTCAATGTGTTTAGTCGTTCAAAGAAAAAGGGTCAGGAGGTCAGGGGGTCTTTTTTATTATTACAGAAACATTAAACTAAATGCCTTCTAAGTAATTTTCTTTATTATGTCTAGTGCAACGGTTGAGCAGTTGGTCTCATGCCAAATAATTTTCCACCTTGTAATTTAAGAAACTCCAGACAAAATAGACATTTTCAAAATCTCTTGGTCCAAGTACATGTTAACTGCATGAGCTTGGGCAATTGGACCCAGAGTTGGGGTTTCTGCATCTGAAATGTGATTGTTCAGATTTCCTGGGTTTGCTTGAGAAGTATGTGAGATCAGGCTGGTATAGAGCCTAACACAGTACTGGGCACATGTAAAGTTTCCAAGAGAAGCTGATGGCTTCTGTGAGCAATGATCTGTGGCCTGGTCTGGAGACAGATATGCTGCTGATAACCCAGAGGCTGTGTCATGAAACCATGTCAGCTCTTCTCTGGGTCCTATTTTTCTTTGTCATAATGAGAGGATGACCTTGGGCAATCTCTGAGATTTCTGTGGACTGTGCTATGTTTTGATTCTCCCCAGAGAACATGTACCCCACAGCGCAGTCCTCAGCAATTTCTGTCCCCTCCCAGTTCTATTCTTAACCCTCCACATGTGGGGTCTGGCTGTGGTTTTTCTAACACCTATGGCTATGATGCTGCCTTTTGTCTAAAAGGCATGAGAAGGGACCCCACTGGCACCTCTTCACCATATGCCAAACAGGAGTTCCAGCTGACACAGTGAAAGGGATCCTGGACTTCAGCGTCCATGTCAATGACCCTTTAGTCCAAGAGTGCTCAGGGATAAAGAATAAGCTATATTGCTATCAAAGCAAGTCCAGAAAGCCACCTACCCATTATTTCATTTAAATTTCATGACAAGCATTTACTCTCTGTAGACTAACTGAGATCACTGACCAGAACTGCTGCATTCTAGACGCACAACTCAAGTTCTCACTGCACAACTTTGAGCACGTTACCTAACCTCTCTGTGCCTCAGTGTGCACATCTGTGAAATATACATCATAAGAGAACTTGTCTCATAGGGTTGTTGTCAAGATTAAACATGTTGTAGCTGTGACGTGCTTCCAGCAGTGCCTGGCATATGGTAAACATGCTCACGGTTATGTTTGCTATTCTTTTTGTTTTTATGGTTCCATGCTAGAGTCTTTGCTGTTCAATAACCAACAGCTATAAAATAGTTGTGGTCCCTACTGTTGGTGAGGGAACTCGCAGCCTCACAAGACAGACCGACCTGTGCACAGCTTACTTCAGCATGTGGTCAGTCTGCCAGCAAGTTGGAGAATTCTCACCATATGCTGAGAACTGTGCTGGATGCTCAGAACCCAAAGATGGACACACTGCAGTGCTTGACTATATGGGGTCAGGGAAGTCATGGGAGGCCCATGTGGAGTTGGGCCACCTTGATTTTAATCTAAAGTGCCAGTTACTAACTATGTGTATAGCCTTGAGCAAGTTTCTTAGTCTCTGCAACCTTCCATTTCTTTATCTGCAAGATGAAAAGACAGTGACACTGACCTTGAGCTCTGGATGAGATATTATGCATACTGTGCCCTGACACAGGACACACCCGAAACAAACCGAGTAGCTCCTGATGCATACTCACAGCACAGGGTTAGCAATGCCCTGAAGGCAGTAGAACCCAGGTGCCATATGAGCACAGAAGAGGGACACACAAATCAGACAGGGATGGGAGGAGGTACCAGTGAGGTTTCTAAAGGACGCAGTTCTTGGGGTGACTGTTGAAGAGCAAGCCAGGGCTGACAAAGTACAGCACTGGAGAACATGCCAAGTAGAGAAATATAAGATCCAGAAAATGTAGTGTAGGTGGGGTTTCTGCAGTCTTCCTACTTCCGAGGAGTACCTGCAAGATAAAATGATCTAGTTCAGGTCAAAGGAAATTGAATCTTAAAGTTAAAAAAAAACACTTGATCTTGAGATAATTGCCCATGTGAGACCAGTCCAGCTCCAATTGCAGAGCCAAAACCCCCAGATTTGTTTATGACACTAGAACTTAGTGGGGAGGATGGAAGGTCTGTCCCTGGAGTGTGATCACCCCTTGTCATCTGTATTCTATATGAAGTTTGATATGGAATAGAGACCTAACTTAGCAAAGTTTGTTTTGAGTAGTTCAAAGTTGACCTAGACCATATTCCTCTGTGCTGTTCCTCAGAAAAACTAAATTGGCACAGCTAGTGTACACAGCACAAGGAAGGTCAGCACATACCCCAGCAAAGACTATTGGGAGTTGGAAATTCTGGCAGCTTCTCCTAAGGCACTGGAGAATCACAGGAAGAGGCTGCAATGCTGAAAGCAAGAACATTTTGCAGACGTGCACTGCAGGGGGAAAGACTGCTGTTCAATGTGCCTAAGATACCCTTGAAAACAGAAAATAAGTTCTCTGCAACAAGTGAACCCAGGAACAAAGTCAACCATCAAGCTACTAACCCCTACAGCTCTTAACTGGAAGTTACATATGGGGAAGGTCCTTGGGGATGCCAATGGGGATACAAGCCTGTGGCCTCTAGGCTTATATGAACAAACTAAAGAACACAAAGAAGAAGATGAAAAGAATGTCCAGTGCAGGATGCTCTTCTGCTGTCCTTTTCTCAACTTTAAGGATGACCCTATTTAGATAAAAATAAGAGATTTTGCACCCACACAAGAGGTTCTTTTTATTTGTCTGTCTGTTTCAGCATGCATCTGTACAACTTCTTACTGGTTCCTTGGTAAATGCAGCTGTAGGGCATGCAGTGGCCCAGGAAAACCCAAAGGTGGCCTCTGCTTTTCCTAGAAGTAGCTCTATACAAATAAAAACCATCAGTCTCTATCATACATTAATTTAGAGAGAAAATGTTAGGATGTGCACAGATTTCACCGAAAGGCTTGTCTCTACCATGGAGAGTTTTACTAGCTTCTCATCTTCCATCTAACTTGTAAATGTTCTATTTACCCCAGACTTACTAGTCCTGGGAACTTTATTATACTTTTTTTTTAATCTTTTCACCCATATGCCATTAGGATAACAAATTCCTGCTTCCTGAACTTGTTCTTGTTCTTTTTCATTCACCCCAAGTCCTCCCTTTCCCATGCCTCCACCAGCAGATACCCCCACATCATAAATACTGTTCTCCTGACATGATTGGCTATATTGATAATTCTTCCCTCTTCCTGTCATCTGCTATCCTGTATCACAAATGGAATGATATTGAGAGGAGAGAAGACATTCCAGGCAGAGGCCAAGATGTGACTGAAGGTGAGAACTTGCTGACTTAGGGGAAGGATGGAGGTTGGAGTGAGTGGTGATCCCAACAGGGATTTATTTGTTGGACTAAAGTCAAAGGTTGATGTTTGGGGAGTAATGAGTAGAAAAGGAAAGCTGTACTCAAATAGTGCTGGACCTTGAAAAATAGTCTGAGAAGTTTAGATTTCTCACCTGACGGCAACAGGGAGCTTCTGAAGAATTTTCTCCAGATGATCCTGTTTTACTGGGTGGAAGGAGGAGGAGTCATACTGTGCACTTTCATAAACTTCATGGCACTGGAATAAGAAAACTGTTACCAGAACAAGCATGAGATGAAGAGACAAAGAAAGAAGAGTAATCATGCAATGTAAGAAAGGAAAATCATCCTTTGATTATGTGTCAACTGTCATGTGTTGTATGTCAAATAATGTGTTAAGCTCTTTATACATGTTCTCATTTAACCTCATTAATCCTCACAACAGTCATTTGCTTTAGACACTATTTAATAGACTGGAGATTTCGAGATTTCATGAAATGACCGAGGTCACACAGCTGGTGGGGGATGGAACTAAGGTTCAAGTCCATACTTATTCTACAGCATCTGGAATACTTACAGAAGAACCCTCCAGGCCTCTTAGCAGGAGGGCCTGGCCTTTAGGGGATGCACACAGTCCTAATGTAGACAGGTTATTCCTCTTTTATGTGTTCAAATAGAAATATGTGTTTTCTGAGCCTCTGTTCTGCATTTTTACATCAAAATTATCTTACTTTCCAATCCCCTCCTTCTGAATATCCAACCTCTGTCTCTGCCATTAGTTTTCAATTTTAAAATGGCCACAGAGACCTCCTTAGTCAAGACCTCCTCTCTGCTTTTGCATGTTGGTTATGATTTACTCACTGGAGACTTTCCTGCTGATGGTGAGAGGAGAGGTGGCTTTTCTTTTCAGAGTCCATTAAAACCCAGTTATTGAGCCAAATGTAGTTATATCTTTCCCAGGATACTCTCTCTCCCTCACACCTGCAACCACTTTTTCATCCTGTCTGATAGAGTTTGTTTTTTAGGCATTTTCTGTCCTCCCCTCCATCCATCTCAATCTAGTTCAAGGGATAGCCCTCTAGTGTGGCTTTTCCCACCTTGCTCTGAAAGCTCTCTTACTTTGCTCTACATCCCATGATCTCTCAATCACTTTCTGGCTGTGAGTGTCCAAACACTCCACTTCTTTCAAACCCAACTGTCTCTATTTCCTCTTATACCTGGATCTTTACCATCTCAATTGCCTTTTGTGACTTATTGATAATGTTTTCATTCAATGAGGTTAAAAGAATCATGGCCCCCTGAAGATGTCCACAACCTAATCCCCAATACCTGTGCATATGCTACATTACATGGTAAATGGGACTTTGCAGATGTTAATAAATTAGGTACATTGGGATGAAAAGCTTATCTTGGATTTTCTGAGTAGGCCCAATGAAATCACAAGTGTCCTTACAAATGGAAGAGAGGCAGGTAAGGAAGCAAAAGGAATGCAATGTGAGGACTCCAACAGTTGCTACTGATTTTGAAGATGGAGAAAGGGGACCATAGACAAGGAAGGTGCACAGGCTATGAAAGCTAGAAAAGGCAAGGAAATGAATTCTCCTTTAGAGCCTCCAGATGGAATGCAGTCCTGCTGATACATTATTTTAGCCCAGTGAGACTTGTGTCAGACTGCGCCATTAGAGAACTATAGAATAACAAATTTGGGTTGTTTAAGCCACTAAGTGCATGTTAATTTATCTCATTAGCTATAGAAATCCAATATACTCCCTCAATAATAAGTCTTTTCAAAAATTAAAATGAAGCCTGGATTAATGGAAATAACTCTAGAAAGGGAAACTTGGGGTCTCCTCTGATTAACTGAAGGTTGACCAAAAATCCTTTTTGCTAGAAGCCTTTCAAGAAATATTCCTGAAATACCATTTCTCCAGCTCAATGAGCTGAGTGCATATTTTTTGCTATTCAGAATGGTCTGTGGGCCAGCAGTTTTAGCCGCACCCAGGAGCATACTAGGAAATAGAAAATTATAAGGGGCTTGTAGACTCCGAATCTGCATTGTAATATCTGCAAATGATTCAAATGCACACTAAAGTTTGAGATATACTGCTTTCCACAATTAAAAATTATACTAAAATAATTACATTAATTGCTTTCTTTCAGTCAGTTAGCATCTGTTTACACTAGTAGCAGAATTCCTCAAGTCAAGACCTGGACAGCAACTTGAAGATCATCATCTCTTCTGATGGCTTTTAAAACACATTAACCAGAACTTACTTGAAAAGAAATCCTTTCAGAAGTCCTATATCTAAAGAAGATGAAAGTGGAACTTCTAAATTAGGGTAAGGGTGTGGGTCCCCAGAACCAACCTGCTCTCATCCCTCTACCACCAGCACCAGAATTACCTCTGAGACATCTCTTTGGAATATTTAGAGTTTAAGCTAAATTCTTTTTTATATATATGGAAAAACTAAGACTTTGTGAGAAGAGACTGTTTAGGGTCATAGGTACAAAGGTGGGCTTAAGAAGTCTAGAAGCTTCTCAAGATGATATATTTATTAATAAGCACACCACATGAATGTTTTCTCTTTCAAATCAGTCAATCTAGGAGGCTAAACAGTCCTGCTGAGAAATGACCCTGCCCTCTCTCAACACTTACTTAGCATGCTTCTGTGGCTGTCTTCCTTACAACTCCACCACTTCTACTGAGTCTGCTCATTAACGGAAGAGTTTGAAACTTGGCAGGGAGAAGGGAACACTTTCATCTTTGGAAATAATTAAAATCAGTCATAGCTAAATCTGGTAAATTCATGAGTGATTATTTGGGGCCACACATTCTACTCTTCCAAATACCAAGTATGACCAAAGTCTCTGGAAACAAATTGGTATGTGATGAGTATACTAACAGGAGGGAGGTAGCATGTATTCAGCATCTGTTGTCTTCCATAATTTTCTAGGACATGTTTACATTCTTTGTCTCATTGGATTTTGAGAGCAACTCAATGAGGGAGGATCTATTTCTATTACTGTTGTGATGATAGTCTTTATTTCTAAGGTGAATAAACTAAGGCCAAAGATCACTTGGGCTAAAAAGGATGAAACTAGGTCTTCCTGGATCCAAAGTCCAAGTTCTTTCTGCTAAATATTACTTTTCTGGTAGGCTTGTTGGAAACAAATTAGTTTATTGTCTCAGAGAGGTCAAAGGCCTTAGGTCCTTTGAAGACCCTTTACTAAGAGCAAGTGCCTCTCCTTGTTATACCTACTCTACTATCTATAAGGTTTTACATGTCTGTCTTCCCAGCTCTGGACAAATTTCTGCATCCTCAGAGTAATCAGCAGGACTCAGTAAATGTTGACTGATTAAGTTAATAATAAAAATAGTTGCTGGTTATTGCAAGTTTACTATATGCCAGCCACTGTTCATCTTTCTTGGCCTCAGTTTCTTGGTTTATAGGATGGATGGATGGATGGATGGATGGATGGATGGATGGATGGATGGATGAAAGGGTGTAGGTGTGGGTGTGTGGTATATAGATGGGTGTATAGATGTGTAGATATAAGATATTTGGATAGATTGTTGGATGCTCAGATACATAAAATGTATCTTAATATCTAGAAGACTTCACCAAAATATTGAAGCTGGTTACAATTTCCCTCCTTTGTGTAATTGCAAACAGAACCAGCAGAGTACAGAAGCTAGAAATGCTCTTTGGATGGTCTTGACTCAACCATTCTGCAAAATAAGGAGTTCTTGCCCAGAAAGTACTTTACAAATGCAGTTAAAAGAAAGTGTCATTAATAAATAACAACTGAATTTCTGGAATCACTCACAGTATATCCATGCCTCTCTTTTAGGGCTTTTTAATTTTTTTTATCTTATTTTGCAGGTTTTTTAAAGTTTATTATTATTTTTTCTGTTTCTCACAATACCTCTAACAAGTAGATTATAAGAATAATATTTTATTCATCCGTTTTGTGTTTTTTTTTCCTGCTAGGAAGCATAGAATCTGAAAAATGTAGTTTTAATAAATACAAAATAAATGAATTAACTTGATTACTGTCAGAGCACATTTGAACATTGAGAGTTTATAAATTTGTTATTCTTTCAAAAAGTGCTAATAAAAGCCTGCTATCCTCAAGGCACTGTCCTGGTCACCCTGAGGGATACAAGATGATGCCACGCATTTGAGGCCTACATCACTTTACCTTGGCTCCCTATGGGGAAACTGAGGCATCAGTGCACTGAGTGACTAGGTCCCTTCATGCAACAAATGCCTACTGACCATCAGCAGCATGCCAGTAAGCTGTGGCACCTCTGTGAAGAGCCTGAGATACCACGCTAGGGATTTTAGAGATTATGCTGGGGACACATGTAGCCACTGAAGGGCTTTTGCACAGGGTGCTGAAGTCAGAGCTGAGCTACAAAAAGGAAAGGAAAAGAATATGCTGCCATCAAATTTAAAAGTAGCTGAAAATTTCCTCCCATAATGCTTAATCGTGTTTATCTTTGTTGAATTCTGTTTTATCTTTTAAATCTCAAATATAAGAACTTGGCATAGCATCACTGCATGGTAATGGAGAACATGAACTCTGGGGTCAGACACACCTGCTGTGCTTCTTATTAACAGTGTGATCTTAGACAAGTAAGAATCTCTCTGGGCCCTGACCAGTTTGGCTCAGTGGATAGAGCATCAGCCTGTGGACTGAAGGGTCCCAGGTTCGATTCCGATCAAGGGCATGTACCTTGGTTGCGGGCACATCCCCAGTGGGGGGTGTGCAAGAGGCAGCTGATCGATGTTTCTAACTCTCTGTCCCTCTCCCTTCCTCTCTGTAAAAAATCAATAAAATATATATATTTTTTTAAAAAGAATCTCTCTGGGCCTCAGTGCTTACATCTGCAAAATGGGAAAATAATGATACCACTTGCACAGAATTACGGTGAGAATTAAATGAAGTAATAAAGAAGGTAAAAGACTTAGCTCTATGCATGACATACAGTGACTACTCAATGTATACAGATAACCAGAGCACGGTAGACATTGGAATGGATAGGGCTTGCCAATGACTGGGCACTTAATTTCAGACAAGCATTCTGAAGGTCGTTGAGGCACACATTTATTCAATGAGCTTTATTAAGCCCCTACTAGGTACCAAGCCCTAGTGTAAGGATTGGGGCCACAACAGTGAATAAAACAGAAGGGGAAAAAAAGCACCTGGCTCAGAATAGGAGCTACAGAAAGATTAGCTGTTAAAATAATAGTTGTTGTTGTTATTATTATCATTGTAGAGGTTATTATCTACCTTTCATATCTCTGGCGCCAGCTACAGAGCTAATTACTGTATAGGGATTGCTATCTAACTTTTACAAAAAGGTTGGGAAGTTCCATTAAAATCATACAATGGTAAAGGCAGATCCAGAACTCAAGCAAAATCTATCTACAACATTGAGTCTTAACTGTTACAAATACTCCCCAGACCCCACTCCATTGCCCTTGAGAAAAAATTTATTTTATATACACTGACTCGTTTAAACAACTAGATCATGGGCTTCCTTTCCCAGAGTCATTTAAGCTCTTAATAATTGGTCTTCTTGATTTTTTTGGTGATAAATGAGAAAATTAGAAATGGAATTTCTACTCTCGGACTGAGCTCATTAGCCTTGTTAATGGACCAGGCAGGGCAGACGAATGTTCCGTTATGTGAAACAAGGATGGCAGGCGCTATAGGATGGGCAGCTTGCTTTTATTACCCATTTTGGACCGTGGAAGCCCATACAGTAGTGATTTTTATTAAGTGTTTTAACACAAACCAGCAAGACAACTTTGCAGTTCCAAAATGCAGGCAGGAATTTTTTTTTAAAGTAACTTTAAAAGTCTGTAAGTTTGTTCTTTTTTTCTCCCAGTAATGAATATTCTAGACCTTTTCTCTAAAGACAATTTTAAATCCTCTTTAATCTACAGATTAACACCTAGTCAGAAATCCCATTTCTTCTCCAATAAAAGGGACAGATAAGACAACGATCAATATTATGTGTGGCAGAGTTTCTTAAAGAGCTAAGTTCAAAGTTAGAGCTGAAAACGTATAGAGGGAATGCAGGGTGGGCAAAAGTGGGTTTACAGTTGTTTGTGTGGAAAATAATTAATTAATAATAATACAAGAATAAATTATGTGCTTTGTGTACTCACGACTGTAAACCTACTTCTGCCCCTCACCCTGTATATGCCAAGTATAGGAGAGGAAAGTTGAAAAGAAAAATGGACTAATAAACTCTTTTCCAGGGCAGGAAATCAATTTAGACATATTTTATTTAAGCCTTTTGACTTGCTGTTTAGGTTAAGTTTGAAGGGCTTTTAACTTTTTAAAAAAACTTCTAAAGATATTTCTTGCAGAAGGAGGAAACTTGGGATGAATACAGAAATCCAGGGAGAGCCATTAATCCTCTCAGTTCCTAAAGTCCTTGTTAAATGTCTGGATTCTTCTGGTGAAGGCAGCTCTCCTGCTGCTCAGAATGCACCTGAGAACTTACTAAAGTTACAGGTTCCCTATCCAGATCTGAATCCTACTGAATTAGACACCCCAGCGCAGGGGTGGGGCTGGTAGAGAAATTCATATTTCCAACAAGACCATGGCCAACTTAGAAGCAGGCCAGGACACTCTATTCCAATCCTTCCTCACCAGTGTAGTGGCCCGTTTGGGGGATAAGAAAACTGAGAACCAGAGAAGAGAAGTAACTTACTCCTGAATGTTTATTTTTTTAATTATGGTAAAATAGACATAATGTAAGACTTACTATTTTAACCATTTTCAAGTGTGACATTCAGTATATTCACATTGTGCAACCATCACCACTAGTCATCTCCAAAACATTTTCTGACACTCCACACCCATACAATATAACTCCCCATCCCCCACGTCCCCAGCCCCTGGTAACCATTATTGTACTTTCTGTCTCTGGAATTTGACTATTCTAAGAACCGCATGCTAGGGCAGGCATCCTCAAACTACAGCCCGCGGGCCACATGCGGCCCGCCTAGGACATTTATCCGGCCCCCTGGGTGCCGCTGCCTGTCCTGCTTAGCAGCCGACTCGTCCTGGGCCCGCAGTGCACATAGGAATTTGTTCATAGTTGTGTGTTTTTTTTAACTATAATCCGGCCCTCCAATGGTCTGAGGGACAGTGAACTGACCCCCTGTTTAAAAAGTTTGAGGACCCCTGTAGGGGAATCATGCAATATTTATCCTTTCGTGTCTGGCTTCTTTCATTTAGCAAAAAATCTTCAGATTCATCCATGGTGCATCATGTATCCAAATGGTACTTTTTTTAAGTTGAATAGTATTTCATTGTATGGAGATACCACATTGATTATCCAGTCATGCACTGATAGACATTGAATTTTTATTTTTAGCCTTGTTGGACCAAGAACATGACATTTCATTTAGAAATCTTTGTTCTCTCATCCCCATCATAAGGTTGGCTGATTTAACAAATACAATTACAGACTTCAAAGTTGGGTTTCAGATTTTAATGACATGTTTTAGTATAAGTATGCCCTTTGCAATATTTGAGACAGATTTACTAAGAAAATGATTTGTTGCTCATTTAAAATTCAAGTTTAACACCGGGTGTGTTATATTTTACCCAGCAGCCCTATAGTCCACATTCAGTAAAACCACAGGCAAGGCAATTCCTGTCTACTTGGAACCTTGAGTTGCCAGAATTCTTGGTTTTAAATCTGATGTTAATCAAGATTAAAGTAAAGCAGCAAATGCACAGTGTAAGTAAGCAACATTTTTACTCTTCCTCTCAGGCTCAAAGGCATTGTTTGCTGTGTGACACCCTCTCCTCAATCCTGCAACCACCATCTTTGTTTTCTAGGTAAGGAAATTGACCGGACTTCCTAATCTTATATAGGTGGGAAAAATCAGAAGTTTAGCTCAAATCCAAGACTCCCAGATTTCAAATCCAGTGTCTTTATTTTTATTTTCACTTTAATTATAAAAATATGATAGACTGTGGGGGAACAGGTACTCTTATTCAATGCTGGAAGGGATGCAAAATGGCAAAAGTCCTAGAGAGTTTGGAAACAAAACAACCTAAGTATAACTCATTTATCCATCAACCCAGTGATCCCATATCTAGGAATTTATCCCAAACTTACACTTTCAACTATAAAAATATACTTTTCATTATGATTATACACTGCTCTACTTATCATTTAAAGGATTGTAAATTATTAAGTGTTTAAGTATAGGATATTGGTTGAATAAACTATAAGATATATACACTGTGGAGGTCTATACAGCTGGAAAAAAAGAATGAGGAGGAGCTCTAAGATTTGATATAGAGTGGTTTCCAGAAAGTAATCTTAAATGATGAAAGCAATGTGCCAAAAATCTCTTTTGTATTAAAAAGAAGAGGAAGTGAAAAGCAAACATATGTCTGCTTATCTTTACAAAGAGAAACGCAGGAAGAATAAAGCAGAGAATACTGAAGTTGGAGGACTAATAGGGGGTAGGCGATGCAGGAGTGAGTGGCATTTCCCTAAGTACACCTTTTGCATAGATCTGACTTTCAGAAGCACATTCATGTTCTATAATTTTTTAAAATAATCTCAAATCAACAATGATGGGAAGGAGGAAAGAACACCTGAAACAGAAAACAAACTAAAATACATAAACCCAAGTGTATTTACAATGAATATAAAAACAATGCCGAAGGAGTTGGACATGCATAACTAATCCCAGTGAGAATAACACAGTGTGTCACTGTGTACCCTTAGTCTTGAGTTGAGGACTAGGGACTACTGAATTCTTCTTAGTATGTTTGTTTTCTCTAGTGGTACAATGAAGCAATTTTAAACCTGCTCTAGATTTATAATGGGACTGAGCACGTGAGTAATGTGTTGTGGATATTGTTGGAATCCAGGGTTCTCAATAAGGAAGAAGGGAAATTTAAATATGGAAATGGCAGAAGGAAAAAGCAACCACTAGGACTGGAGTTAGATGTTTTAGTCGTTACGAACTCTTGATCCCCAAAATGTATGTGTGTGTGTGTGTGTGTGTGTGTGTGTGTGTGTGTGTGTGTGAGTGAGTGGTATGCCACAGACAGTTGTACTGGCTCATGAAATCTCATTTCATTCTGCAAGCCCATTGTTAACACAACCATTATTAAAATTAAATTATATAAACTTAAAATCAAATAAATTGTATTAAAAATAAAAGTAACAGATACACAAAGTGCATAACATCCTCATTTTTTTTTTTTACTGCATTTCACTATTATCTGTCTTTTTTATGTCAGCTGCATTTATTGTACCCGTTCCCAGCTCCACGTTTGGGGACATCACATTGATAGCTACAATCGACTGCAGTGGGAACGCCATGGAATTTCAGTAAATGCTATGAAACTAGGTCTTGTTTGTTTGTTAAACGTGTAGCAGGATACATTGTGTGTATGTATAGATGTAAGCACGCAAACATTTTCTAATTGTATTCTTGTTGCTGCAGCTTTAAAAATCCATCTAAGCCTCGGTGGAGTACAGTCTTTGTTCACGTCCCCTTTCTGGTCTGCCTCTGCCCTTCGGAATATCCATTCTGGGAGAACAGGACCTTGTTTATTTTGTGTGTCGCTGTTTCTAAAGCTGAGGACAGGGCCTGCCACGGTATGAGTGGCTGATAACTGTTTGCCAAATGACTGAAAAGACAAATAAAGAATCGTGCTCATTTAAAAGTTCACGGGGTCCCTGATTTATCACCGTTCTATCGGGATGAGCCTTCCCAAGAATTCCAAGCTTCCAGCCAAATTGGAGTTTAGCAGACTGCTCTCTCCAGCCGTGTAGACAGAATGCCACATGAATTCATGGACTTCTGCGTACAGGCGGGTGTCTCCCAGCCTCCCTCTCACCACTGCCGGAAAACAAGAGATAAAAGAGGCTGCTG
Organism: Plecotus auritus; assembly: GCF_963455305.1. Classification (NCBI taxonomy): domain Eukaryota; kingdom Metazoa; phylum Chordata; class Mammalia; order Chiroptera; family Vespertilionidae; genus Plecotus; species Plecotus auritus. The sequence continues at coordinate 240,957,944 of NC_137770.1, read as the reverse complement.
TGATCACTGCCAAATCTCCAGCTCCTAGAACAGTGTGTCAACATAGCAGCCCCTTGACTAATGAAAATGGGATTTCTTCTAGCAGTTCTTCTCAAAGAATAAACTTGAATCTTTCTGTCTTTGGATTAGCACCTCACCCCCCGCCATCAGCACTTATATGCACAGCCATTGTCCCTTAATAAACATTGATGTGACTTCAGATAAACCAAGGGAAGTTATTATTAAGAGAAAAAAAAGTTGAGAACCCAAAATATTCAAATCCAGTGAATAATTATTTTGAAATCAAAGAGTTTATTCATTAAAAATAAAAATTGGCCCAAGGGAATGTCACCTTGGAGAGTGAGCCAGGCCAGCTTACACTGGAGGCCCACCCTATAAGGTTAAGGTTCGTCACCTGCTTGGGAATTGGGTGCTCAGCCTCCTGGACATGGGCTGCACTGCAAAACTGTGCAGATGTGAATAGTAGCCATTCACGTGGGCTCCCTGCCTGTTTGGGGATAGCTCTGATGTGATTTTATTTTCCTGCTGCTTCCTTTGAAATTCCTTCAAAGTCCCATATCCTCCCAAAGGAGCTCAAAGACATTGTTCTGGACCCTGAACTGCTCCCCATTGGAGGGAGAGCTGGCCAGGCATATGTTCCCTAACTCTCTCGTTGCACTGGGAAAGGATATTAGGGCACAGAAAGGGAAGGGTATGGAAAAGATCCCAAGCTTGTGAGCCTCATAGCCTTGGCTCAGGACCATAGGCCCAGGGGAAGTGGTGCTGGAATTGACTTCTGTTCATTCTTAACACACCAGCCCACCCCCTGGCTGTTCTGTTCCACAGGGCTATCTTCTGGCAAGGAGAGAGCTTATCTGTTGAATGCCATTGAGCACTTACTCAGTATCAGTCATTGTTCTAAGGATTATACACAAGTATTGACTCATTTTATACTTGAAATAACCCCATGAATTAGTCACTAATTATGCTCACCAAATATTTCCAACTCTCTACCTTACTGGTATCTCTGAACCTGTGTTTGGGCAGGTCATGTGACTGGTTTGGACCAACCAATTGTAAGCAAAAGTAATGTGTGTGACTTCTAGGATTGAGCATTTGATTGCCAGACCCTCCAGAACCCTCTTTTTCTTCTGCCAAGTGTACCAGCAAGGATGAGATGCCAACTGCTCCATTAAAAAACAATTCCTCATGTTATCCTTGCCTCAATCCTACAATACAATCTCTATCTCCATGACAAAGAAACTGAGGTTCAGAGAGACCAAGTGTGCTTTTCAAGGTCACATAGATAATAATCAGAGATCTTTAAAAAAAAAAAAAAAACTCTACTCTGTAGAAACAAGGTAAGTATGATAATAAACTTTTGACAAGGCCAAGTGGAGCCCCCAGCCAACCTACCAGGAAGACAGACTGTCAGAAAGATATTCATCTCTGCCATTGTAACCACTCAGATCTGGAGGATATTTGGCCCAGCAGCATACCCTGGCCTCTCTGGACCCATTCTAGGAGGCAGGTCCTACTATTGTTCTCCTTCTGAGGATGAGGAAACTGAAGCCCAGTGATATTAAGTAACTTGCCCCAGGTTGCACCACTAGTAAGCAGTGGGGTTACTTTTTGAATGCAGATGGTTTGTGAAGGAATTCATCTCACCGATCTTTCAGCAGGGGATGCCTGCCACTGCCCAGGCATCCACAGAGGTTGAGGCTGCTGCCTGTGCACAAAGTGGGTGGCTTAACACAACAGACATTAATACTCTCACAGGCTAGAAGTCCAAGATCAAAGTGTCAGCAGGACCATGCTCCCTCTGAAGGTTCTAGGAGAGAATCTGTTCCTTGCCTATTCTAGCTTCTCACGGCTCCAGGGATTCCTTGACTCATGGCCACATGTTCCAATCTTCTGCTTCCATTATCACATGGTCTCCTCCTCTTCTTATGTCTCCCCTCTGTGTGTCTTTTGTAAGGACACTTGTCATTGGATTTAGGGCTCACCTGAATAACCCAGTATGATGTCCTCCTCTCAAGATCCTTGACTTAAGCATGTTTGCAAAGACACTATTTTCCAAAAAGGTCACATTCTGGAGTTTGGGGTAACATTAATTTGGGAGTACACTATTCAAGCCATATAAGATACTACTATTCCCAGAACTGAGTGGACACTGACACCAATAAAAGTTTAAACTACAAAATAATTTCAGAAATTGTGTCAAAAGTTATACACAGTTGGAGATGAAGGGTTGTGGGCATTGAGTGAAGAGGAAGGAGAAGAATCAGGAGTTGAGTCCTTGGTCTGGTTAAGCCTCTTCACTCTTTGAAACCATAGAGATGAGCTTTTGCTGCTTAGGCCCCAGTTCCCTTAGATACCTTCTTGTGTTGGACAAAATTCTGCAACAATGGGCATCCACTCAATGTTATAGGCTTGTCTCCCCTTCTCACATAGAGCAGAGAGCTGGCTCCAGGTGGTGGTCTTCCAGTTTCCCCAGGGAGAGCAAACATGAGCTCTTGCTTTATGACTAGGGAGAATGTAGCTATTTGGTCCTAGAGCTAGGAATAGGAAACTAGTGGTATCAAAAACTTGACCGTCAGATGTCTTGTTTGGCTAGATTCCCCAATTCTCCAGAATAGCCTTGATTCCACTATCCTATACACAGCCAGCTCACTCACTTATCTTACTTTCTTGGCCCCCAAAGCTTTAGAGTTTAAGTCTCTCTGCGATATATAAAAGTAAACGTACCTCATCACCAAAAAGATTCATTTCTGAAAATTCTTGTCTGGCCTACATTAAAAATTCATAATCCTACTCCTATCATAATTGACCTCATTTCTTGGGCATGAATAACCTTAGCTTTATTATGCATTTGCTTGTCTTCATCCTCTCTGCCAACTCCACCTCCTCCTTCTTATCCTGAGAAACCTTACAATGGCTCCAACATTGAAGGACCCCATGTTCTAAGAATTTCTCTCTAATTATTAGATTGTTCATCTCACTAAAGGAGAGAAGATCAAAGAAGAGTTTCTGCTAGCCCCGGATGTCAGTGATTTTTGCAACCTGCTAAAATGCACCAATAGCATAGCAAGATGGCTATTGCAGAGGAATAGCTAGAGGAACCAGACAGATCCAGCCTTTGTACTTGGCTTGCTGTGAAAGCTTGCACAGAGAAATCCCAAGTCTTAGTGCCTCCATGCCTCATATCTAAATGAAGATAGAAATACTCCACTTGTAGAAGTTAGATAAGATCATGAAAATAAAAGCACTTCTTATGCTGCAAAAACTGTACAAATATACAAGATTACTGTTATTTTTCAATTTGTACACTTCTATTCTCCTCCTACATGGGTGACTTTTCTGTCCACTACCAGAGCTGTCAACCAACCCTTGGTTTCTTCAGTTTGCAAAAGCTGTTGATAAGCCCATTGGAAGGCAGATGTGGATAATCAGAGACATGACTTCAAAGAGAAACACCAGCCCCATCATGATTATGGTCCTGGTATGATTTCAGGAGAAGGGCTTCCTTCCTGTCCCATCTGCCCCCAGCAATTGCTTTCAGATTCCTTTCACAGAATGATTATAACTTGATCCCCAATTTGACTGTTCATGTCAGTGATAATAATCTCCATCATCTGTAATTATTGAAAATGATCTCCACCACCACCCACCCTTGAAATAGGAAAAAGAATTAAGCACATCACCAACAGATGTGACCAAATGAGGGGAAGAAATATGGGAATCCAAAATAAACTCTTCATGTCATACATCCGTCCATCTGTTTTACTGACACGAGCAGATACAAATTAAAAACAATAATAAACATTTATTCATGCTTCCAATGTGCCATAATGTTTCTTAATCCCTGTGGATTAGACAGGGTTCTCTACAGAAGCAGAACCAAAAGATATCTACTAGTCCTATCTAATAAAGATGGAATATGCAAATTGACCGTAACTCCACAACAAAGATGGTGGTGCCCACAGTCAATAAGGAGGACATATGCAAATTGACGCAACAAGGTGAGAGGCAGAAGGCGGCTCTGGTCAGAGCGAAGGCAGAAAGGCGGCTCTGGGCTGGAGCCAAGATGGTGCCGGCAGCCAGGGGAAGGAAGGCCTATTCTTGCATGAATCTTCATGCATCGGGCCTCTAGTATATCTATATTGATGTACATAAACCCTTGAACAATACTGGGGTTAGCCTACTGCTGACCAGAAGCCTTACCAATAATATAGTCAATTAATACATATTTTATGTTATATATATTATATTCTTACTTGAAAGTAAGCTACAGAAAATATCTTTTTAAGAAAATGATCAGAAAAAAATATATATTTACAGTATTTACTGAAAATAATCAGCATAAGTAGACCCACACAGTTCAAACCCATTGTTCAAGGGTCAACTGTGTGTATGTGCATATATATATATATATACACATATTATATATGCCTATATACATATATATACATACTAGAGCCCCGGTGCATGAAATTCGTGCATGGGGGGTGTGTCCCTCAGCACAGCCTGCACCCTCTCCAATCTGGGACCTGGTAGGATCAGGCCTAAATGGGCAGTCGGAAATCCCTCTCACAATCCAGGACTGCTGGCTCCCAACTGCTCACCTGCCTGCCTTCTTGATTGCCCCTAACCGCTTCTGCCTGCCAGCCTGATCACCCCCTAACCACTCCCCTGCCAACCTGATTGATGCCTAACTGCTCCCCTGCCAGCCTGTTTGCCCCTCACTGCCCTCCCCTGCAGGCCTGTTTGCCCCTAACTGCCCTACCCTGCAGGCCTGGTCCCTCCCAACTGCCCTCCCCTGCTGGCCATCTTGTGGTGGCCATCTTGGGTCCACATGGGGGTAGCCATCTTGTGTGTTGGAATGACAGTCAAATTGCATATTACTCTTTTATTAGATAGGTTAGAGGCCTGGTGCACGGGTGGGGGCCAGCTTGTTTGCCCTGAAGGGTGTCCTGGATCAAGGTGGGGGTTCCCTTGGGGTGTGGGGCAGTCTGGGCAAGGGGCCTGTGGTGGTTTGCAGGCCAGCCATGCCCCACGGCAGCCCAAGCGGAGGCCCTGGTATCTGGGATTTATGTCTTCTATAATTGAAACTTTGTAGCCTTGAGCGGAGCCAAGCCTCCTGCTTGCTCTGTGGCCACAGCCATTTTTGTTGGGATTTATTTATCTTCTATAATTGAAACTTCGTAGCCTTGAGTGGAGACCTAGGCTGGCCAGGGTGTGCAGAAAGTTTGGCTTCCTCCATTACCAGGGAAACCCAAGCCTCCTGCTCGCTCTGTGGCCGCAGCCATCTTGGTTGGGTTAATTTGCATACTCATTTCTGATTGGCTGGTGGGTGTGGCTTGTGGGTGTAGCGGAGTGATGGTTGATTTGCATATTACTCTTTTATTATATAGGATATATACACATATACATATACTAGTATATACATATATATACACACATGTATATACATATATGTACATATAACTATCCTATATAATAAATCCCTAATATAAAACTCGACCGAACAGTGGAATGACTGTTTGCTATGATGCACACTGACCACCAGGGGGCAGATGCTCACCAAGAGGGAGGTGACCGGTGGCAGCAACCGGAGGGCAGGGCTGGCCAGCGGGTGGCACCAGGCCACCAGCCAAGGCGTGGGTCCCAATTGCCCCACCCGTCAGTCACCCCACAGATGGCCCTGATCGCTGGCCAGGCCTAGGGACCCTACCCTATATATTCGAAACAGTCACTTAGATTTAAAAATTAAAACCTGGCAAGGCTATTCTAACACTGAAAAAACAGAATGATGCAGCGATGACACATATGGACTCTGGCTTGCACATTTTGTGGTCAGCCCTAATTCTGACACTTATAACTGTGTGACAAAGCCAATAATTTAACTACTCTCTGCTTCAGTTTTTCCACCCATAAGATGGGGAAAATGGTACTACTGCCTCAGAAGAATCATGTTATGTACTAGTTGTTATAATCAGGGCAAAAAAATGTAGCTGCCCATAAAACAGCAAGATGCCTTTTACCTGTATGAAAAGTATGGTCACTGGTGCATGTAGCATCCAAAATTGTGAGGGGGATGTCCGACTGCCAGTTTAGGCCCAATATCCCCCAAGGGGTCCAATATTGTGAGAGGGCACAGGCCCAGCTGAGAGACCCCCCCCCCATGCACGAATTTCATGTACCTGGCCTCTAGTATATGTATATACAAATATATAGTGATTGTTCTCTATATATTTATATGTATCTAGATCTATAGATCTATATATAGACTTATATAGATCTATAGATTACATAGATAGATATAGATATAGATATAGATATAGATATAGATATAGATATGGATATGGATATGGATATGGATTGGATATGGATATGGAGATAGAGATAGAGATAGAGATAGAGATAGAGATAGAGATAGAGATAGAGATAGAGATAAAGATAGAGATAGAGATAAAGATAGAGGTAGAGATATTTGTTTTGTTTCTAAGGAATTGGCTCATGGGCACAGGAATTAGCTCACAGGAATTGGAGACTGCCAAACCCAAAATCTATAGGGCAGACCAGAAGGCTCAAAAATCTGTCAGGATTTCTATATTACATCTTGAATAGAATTCCTTCTTCTCTAGGAAACTTCAATTTTTGCACTTAAGGCCTTCAACTGATTGGATGAGAGGACTAACATTATAGAACAGGAGTGGGCAAACTTTTTGACTCAAGGGCCACAATGGGTTCTTAAACTGGACTGGAGGGCTGGAACAAAAGCATGGATGGAGTGTTTGTGTGAACTAATATAAATTCAAAGTAAAGGAGCGGAGGGGAGAGCAAGAGAACCCTCCGCTCTTTCGGCTCCCGCGGGCCGGATAGAACAGCCGAACAGGCTGGATCCGGCCTGCGGGCCATAGTTTGCCCACGGCTGTTATAGAAGCTAGTCTCCTTTGTGTACAGTCAACTAATTGTAGATATTAGTCCCATGTACAAAACACCTTTCCATCAATATCTAGACTGGTGTTTGATCAAACAACTGAGCCAAACTGAGATATAAGAGTGACCATCAGCCGAAACCGGTTTGGCTCAGTGGATAGAGCGTCGGCCTGCGGACTCAAGGGTCCCGGGTTCGATTCCGGTCAAGGGCACGTACCTTGGTTGCGGGCACATCCCCAGTAGAGGGTGTGCAGGAGGCAGCTGATTGATGTTTCTCTCTCATCGATGTTTCTGGCTCTCTATCCCTCTCCCTTCCTCTCTGTAAAATATCAATAAAATATATTTAAAAAAAAAAAAAAAAAAAAGAGTGACCATCATCCCTGTGAGGAAGGCTGTAGTGGGCCCATTGGTGTGGGGATAGGAAGCTCCTGGACATTAGACAATTTATCCAAGGTCACACCACCAATAAAAATAAGAGACAGAATCTGACCCTGGATAGAGCCACTCAAAGTCCTTGCTATCTTCTCCATGCCAGCACATATGTCCTGTAGAGACAATTAGATTTAAAAAATTAAAGAAAGAAAGAAGAAGAAACCTACAGAAATGATCTTAGGAAAAAGACCATAAGGAAAAGAGTATGGCTAATAATAAAAATCAATTTATTTCTTAGATGGCATAATATAGGTGGAAAAAAAGAGTTTGACCAACTTTACTGGAATGCTGTGTTTGTTAGATTCTTGCTGCCCAAAGTTTAATCTCCAGCCAGCAGCCCTCACATCACCTGGAAGCTTGTAAGAAATGCAGAATCCCATGGCAGACCTGATGAATCAGAATTTTTACATAACAAATCACCACAAACTTAGGGACTGGAAACAACACCCCTTCATTAGTTCACAGTTCTAGAGATCAGAAGTTGGGGTGGGTGAGGTGGCAAGTCAGCTGGATTTCATATTCAGAGTCTTATAGGCCCCAAATTAAGGTATTAGCCTGGCCACACTTACCTGTGGTTCCTGAGGAAGAATCTGCATCAAGCTCATTCAGAATTGTTGTCAGAATGTATTTCCATGCTGTTGTAAAACTGAGATCCTAGCTTCTTCACTGGCTAGGAGCTGGGGTCCACTCTCTGCTCCTAAAGATTGCCCAAATTTGCATCCCTTCTCAGATGGCATCCTATAATTCAAAGCAGCAACAGCAAATTGAATCCTTCTCATCACACACATCCTTGGAATCATCACATCCTATGGTGCCAGCAAGCAGCCAGAAGAAGCTCTCTGCTTCTCAGGTCTCCTGTGATCAGATGAGGCCCACCTAGATAATGTCCTTCTCTGAGGTCATTTGTGCCATATCATAAAATACAAACACTGAAATGATAGCTCATCACATTCACAGGCTCCAGGGATTCAGGCGTTGGCTGGGTGTTTTTTCCAACACCACCAAGCAAATTTCCACTTCTCAGTGAGCACTGGTAACATGTGCCACAAATTTATCTTAATTCTGACACTCTCTACCTAGAGATAGGGACAGATCCCACAGGCTCAGGGCTCAGCCTCACAAGACTGTTCCTACCCCCTTCAGATACTAATTGCTAGTGCAGGTTGTTACCTGGGCTTCTGACAGACTGGCTACAAATCAGAGGTTCCCATGGTCTCCTCTTCCTCAGGTTCCATTAATTTGTCAGAGCAGCTCACAGAACCCAGAGAAATATTTTACTTATTAAATTACCAGTTTTTTGTGAAAGAAAGGACATAACTCAGAATCAGCCAGATAGAAGTGATGCATAAGACAAGTTATGTGGGAAGGGTACAGAGCTTCCATACCTTCTCCAGGTGTGCACCCTCATGTTCATCAGCCTGGAAGCTCTCTGAAGTCCATCCTTTTGGGCTTCATTATATAGGCATAATCAATTAAATCACTGGCCATTAGAGATCCATTTAACATACAGCCCCTTTCCCCTTCTGGGGGTTGGGGCGGGGGGGCAGTCACTGAAAGTTTCAACTGCCTGATCACGTGGCTGTTTCTCCAGACAACCAGCCCCCATCCTTAGACAATTCTCAGGGTTTTAAGAGTTCTGTGTTTAGAAATGGGGGTAAAGATCACACATATATTTCTTATTATAAATCACAATTATCACAGGGTGGGATACCTTTGGGAGGCTGGGAGTTCATCTTGGAATTCTGCCTACCACGCTGTGATTCCCATGCATAACATTACAACTTGAGAAGTATCGTTTTAGATTGTTTAGAATTGTGATTCACACTGTCCATTCTTAAAATGAACGGCCCAAGAGGCCATAGATAGCTTGTTTTAGATTGCACGTGCATTCTCTCATTTAATTTTTCCACAGTTTATGTAGAGTAATGGACACTTCACTTCTGAGAATGAAGAAACCAAGACTCAGAGAGCCTCAGTGTCCTGCGAAGGTTACTTAAGTGCACAGAAATGCTGGTATTTGAATCTGAACTTCTGCTTAAATGTCAAGCCTGCTTCCTCCTTTACTCTTTCCTCCAAATAATAATCCCCTATATTCAGGCTAGTTTTCATCTATTATAAGAAAAATAACTCTAGTATTAAGCTAATTTTTGCTGAAGCACAAAAGACTAATAGAATGACTAATTAATTAGTTCAGTATTTACTGAGTGACTTGCTAGTGTGTGACACACTTGTCCTTCGGTGGACAAGGCTGACTAATATCTGTCTTCACTGGAGTAGGATGTCAACAGTTCTCAGACAGGGCACTCTGGGAGCTAATGGCCAGGGTGATAGTGAGAGATTCTAACCTAATTTAGGAGACTCAGGAAATCCTTCCAGAGTGCCTTGCAAATTATGATTATGCAATTCAAAAAGAGGGCCCCAAATAGCATTTTTGAGGAGATATTTTTAGATCAAGAACTTTTCCTCTGAAATTCTTCAAACCACACCCTGGGGGTGATGTAGGCATCCTGTGTGCAAGATAATGAACTTAGGAGGGAAGTTTAGGATTTGAATGACAGGCCTTTAACCTGGTATCAGAAGCTGCCATTGGGGGTCTCATATATTAGCTCTGAGCCTCAGTTTTTGGAAAACCTTGTAGATAAAATAACTCTATGATCCTTCTGTTCAAAGATGCTGCCCTAGAGACAATGCAGTAATGGGGAGCCTTTGAAAGGAGAGGACCAAATACCTGGAAACCATGTCTTGGATAGCAGGCCAGCCCTGGTGGCCCCAGCCTCTGCTCTCAACCCACAGGACTGGGTGGAGAGCTGGATCTAAGTCACTGAGCAAAAGCCAGGACAGATGGTGGCATCCGAGTGAGCCAAGAAGAGTGACCTGGGGGAACTCTGCTGTTGACAACTTTCTACTGGTCCCACCACAGGCCTAGAGGGCAACTGGGTTCAGTAATGGTGTGGATCAATTCCAGCTATGGGACTGGAGTCCTTCTGAAAACTCTGAACCAGGTCCTCCATGCCCACCATCAGCCACTTTCTCCCTTGACATTTTAACAGCTCAAATGGAAAACTCTTGGGGACCCAGTTTCTGAAGCAGATGAGTCATGCCATCAAGTTAAATGATGCCACCTGCCTACTTTATTTCATCTGGAAGACATTTAAAGTCTGTTTTGTAAAGAGTCTGCACAGCTGGCCACCAGATGCCAGTCCCCAGCCCTTGAGTTGTGTTGGCAGCTTAGAGCTGGGATAATTTCATGACCCATCCTTACTTAAATTGGTGCATAGTTATTTCCAAGTGGGACTTTTATTATTACATGGCATTTAAATCCAGGACTACGGGAGGCTTAATGAAAGAGGGTAAATTGTTCAAAAGTTGTACAATTTTTAGTTTAGAGCCTTGTGCCTAGGTAAGTAAACAAATGGCAATAAATATATAAAAATAAGGTCAGCTTTCAGATAATAACTCAAAATAAGTACCAAATCACAGTACATTTCAAGACTCTCTAACATTTATCAGATTTATATCTATGTACAATGAACTGAAGACAACTCAAGACACGTTTGAACATCAACAGATAGTCATAATTTTTGCCTTACTGCTGTAGCATTCAATTTTCTAAAAAGGATATGGAAGATGAAGGGAAGAGTCAACATTCTCAAAATAATTTCAGAAATTACTTTTAGTATTTTGTCTTTTTAAATCAACTTTATTTAGGTATAATTTACATATAACAAAATGCAGCCATTTTAGGGGAATGGTCCAATGAGTTGCGACAACTGTCTACCATTGTAACCACCACCAAATTTCCTTGGAGCTCTTTTCTGCAGCCCCTTTGTTTTCAGATCCCATGATCACCCCAGTCCAGTCCAGGCAACTACTGATCTGCTTTGTCACTATAGATTGGTCTGCCTGCTCTAGAATTTCTTATAAATGGAATTAAACAGTATATATTTCTTTTGTATCTGGTTTCTTTGACTCAGCATAGTGCTTTTGAGATTCATTCATGTTGTGACACTTATCAGTCCTTCATCCAATGTGTGTGTGTGTGTGTGGTATTCCATTGTATAAATTTACCACAATTGATTTATTCATTCACCTATTGATATGTACTTGGATTGTTTCCAATTATTTTGCTGAGTAGTATTCTATCATATGGATATACTTCAAATTGTGTTTATTCATTCAATTACAAATGGATATTTTGTTTCTGTTTAGTGGATATCATGAAATAGGCTGCTATGAATACTTGGGCATTAACTTCATATCCTATCTAATAAATAGGTATTATGCAAATTGACCCTCACGCCCTCGCACAAGATGGCTGCCCCCATGTGGTCAAAGATGGCCGCCACAAGATGGCGGGTAGGGAGGGTAGTTGTGGGCGATCAGGCCAGCAGGAGAGGGCAGTTAGGTGTGACCAGGCCAACAGGGGAGGGCAGTTGGGGGAGACTTGGCTGGAAGGGGAGGGCACTTCAGGGTGATCAGACTGGCAGGGGAGTGGTTAGGGGGTGATCATGCTGTCAGGCAGGCAAGCTGTTGGCTGCCAGCAGTCCCGGATTGTGAGAGGGATGTCCGACTGCCAGTTTAGGCCCGATCCCTGTGGGGATCGGGCCTAAACCGGCAGTTGGACAACCCCAGAGGGGTTTCAGATTGGAGAGGGTGCAGGCTGGGCTGAGGGACACCACCCCCAGTGCACGAATTTTGTGCACCGGGCCTCTAGTGCTCTAGTGTGTGTGTGTGTGTGTATATATATTTCATTTGGGGAAGATAAATAACCTAGGAATGGAATTACTGAGTTTGATAATAAAGGTATTGTTAGCTTTACATGAAGGTGTTTGTACTGTTTTTCTCTCCCACCAGCCTTGTACAAGCATCCTAATTGCTCTACATACTTGTTGACTCCTCGCACCATTAGTGTTATACATTTTAGCCATGAAAGGGGGGTGGGGGGTGTAGTGTTACTTTACTGTGTTTTTAATTTTTATGTCCCTAATGGCATGAACATTTGAGACATTTTTAAGGTAGGTAGAGAGGATACCTGGGCTCAGGTGCAAAGAGAAAAGGCTAATGGGCAGAGTTAACATATATTCCAGCATGCTTAGGACAGTCATGGTTTATATCTAGTGTTTTAATGTAATTACCAATAGCACACCTATTTTAATGGGCTTGGGCTACTATGACACAATACTTTAGACTGGGTGGCTTGAACAACAGAAATTTATTTCTCACAGTTCTGGAGACTAAGAAGTCCATGATCAAGGTTATGGAAAACGTGGTTTCACAATGATGCCCCTCTTACTGGCTTTTGGATGATCACCTTCTGCATGTCCTCACATGGTGGAAAGAGAGAGAGGAAGCAAGCTCTCTGGTGTCTCTATGAGGGCACTAATCCCATCATGGGGATACCCTCTTGACCTCATCTAAACCTAACTACCTCCTAAAGGGCCCATCTCAAAATATAATCCCATTGGGGCTAGGGTTTCAACATATAAGCTTAAAAGAAGGGAACATATTATAGCAGCCCTGTAATTTGGATTAAGTTTTACTTTTGAATGTGTGATGTACTTTTCTCCTCCAAGTCTTCACAAAACCTGCAGTAAATTTCCATTTCTCAACCAAAACATTTGCAATTACATTTGTGTTTGTAAATCAGGTATCAAGAGTAGAAGTTACTCAAAGAGACCCCATAACATTTATGCAACAATTATTATAAACTTTGATAACATTAAAATGTATGCAGTACATCAGTAGTATCATCCAAAATTACTTACTATTATATATGCATCATATTATTAAACTATTAGCTTTCTTCCAGTCTAGTATTTTGGTTTAAAGAATGAAGATGAAGGATGAATATCTTAGTGGAAGATATACCACACTGCAAATTTAAAGAACCACTATTATCAATGAAAATATATTATTTTAAGTTCTGGCCAATTCTAAAATAAATTTGAAGATTTATCCGTTAACATTTTATTTTGACCTTTTGTGAACTGAAAGAATCACACTTCAATTCACTAGTTTATGCATGAAGTCAAAATAAAAGTTGAGCCAGGGGTTCTGTCTATCTTTGAAACCAAATCCATGCACAAATGTTTTCTTGATTTCACTCCCATTTTCCCTCTTCATCCTGGCAATAAACTACCATCAGAATATAATAATTTTATGTTCACATAGTCTACCATTTTCCTTGTTAGGATTCACAATATGATAACATCAAGTTCTAAGCATTATATCTGATAACTAGCCCTTCATGACTATTTGAAAATGGAGGAAAGCATGCATGCATACCTTAATTTGCTTCATAACTCTGAACACATTTTTACAACATAAACTTCCAAGTGGTTTTATCCTTATGTGGTTTAATTTGGCAACTTTTTAGTATATACATAACCACAGGATATTCTATAAAGCACCATCGATAATAAAAAGTTACAACAAAGGTTAGTCATAATCCCAGCCTTTGAGAAACTTAAACTTTAGTATGAAAAAAGGCACTCATATAAAGAATGACATAAAAGGGAGAGTGATAAGTACCCTGTGAGTAACATAATAGACTGCAGCTTGAAAACATTGAGTGTCCTTGTAGGCAGGGATTTTCCCTGTCAAGAGAACCATGCGTGCAAGAATTAGTAGCAAAGTGGAGGATAAAGTGACGCTTAATAGCTTTGCAAGTGCCCATTCATACCAACCCCTGTTTGGGGAGAATAAGCGCTGATCTTTTCTGATTCTTAGTGTGGAGGCACAGGTTTATGCCTCAATACAAAATGACCTTTGCTACACCCCATCCCCACCCCCAAATCTACTTGCCTGTTACTACACAGAAATTTGGAAGTCATGTACCTCACCAGAGCACAGGAGTGGAAGGGTAGACAAGAGAATTGTCCTTGCCTAGCTCTGAGGAAATAGGCCATTCCTTGGTCTACCCTAAAATCAGAAGAGGCTCAGCCAGAAAAGTCACAAGCTGTCAAGACTGTATCTCTACTCACTAGTGAAACTGTGGCCAATAAGTTTCAGTCTTGGGCCAAGCAGATTATAACTCTCCATTAGAGGGAAACTAGACAAGCAAAGGGAAGGCAATAGCATTATCTCTTTCTTTCCTGTGGGCTGAAGATGAGATGTGAACAGAGGAATAGAAAACTTCTCCCTCTCCCCACATGTGTCATTACCTTAGAATAGCCTCTTCCTGAATGTGCTTTAGGCCATATTTGTACCATAATTTTTTCCTCAAAATAAAAATTGTTTGAATCAAGTATTTCTTTGGAAAACACAGAATATTTTACCCTTCAGTGGAAGATTGATTGCACCCATGGTATAGATTGCTCATGCTTTCTTGTATCCATGTCTCATGTAACTCACACTAACACTGGACTTCATTGAGAGTGACTTGCTTTGGTCAGAGGGCCAGTAGCAAACTTGAAGCAAGCAAAAACTTGAAAATAAGCACTTGAATATTTCCACTACTCTTGAACTCTTAAAACTGCCTGAGGACACATCCAGACTATCCTTGTGAAGAATGAGATACATAGAGCAGAGTCAGGTATTTCAGCTAAGGCTATCCCAGATCAGCCAACAGTCAGCAGATTGCAAGACATATGAATTAACTACTGCCAAGACCAGAAGAAGTGCCTGGCCCAGCACAGCCAAGATCAATGGTACTGCCCAGTCAACCCATATATTGTTGAGGAATAATATATGGTTGTTGTTGTAAGCCACTAAGTTTTGGTTTTTTTAAGCATAGAAAAAGCTAAGTGATATACCCTTCTTGGAGATTGCTATGGACTAAATTGTGACACCCCAGAATTTGTATGTTGAAGCCCTCCCCCACCAGTGTGACAGTATTTGAAGATGGAGCCTTTGGGAGATAATTAAGTATAGATGAGTTCATGAGAACAGGGACCTCATAATGGAATTAGGGTCCTTAAGAAGAGGAGGAAAAACCAGAGTTCTCTCTTTCTCACCAAGTGAGGACACAGTGAGAAGGTAGTCATCTAAAAGCCAAGAAGAGAGCTCCCATCAGAACATGGCAATACTGGCACCCCAATCTCAGATATCCAGCCTATAAAACTGTGAGAAAATAAATGTCTGTTATTTAAGCCACCAGTTTATGATATTTTGTATAGCAGCTTGAGCAGACTAATATTAAAATTGTCATATGTAACTAGTATCATCCAAAATTACTTACTATTATATATTTATTCTCTTTCCATGAAACGTTTCAGAATATAATTCCAAAAGCAGTCTGGGGAGATGCTGGGATAAATACATTGTGATAACATAAATGCCCCAGGATGCCAGATTTTAGAGACGTGACAAAGAAAGGATAATCAGAATTTGATGGTGAAAAGTTTTAGGGAAGTAGAAGAGGAGGGAGTTAAAGCAAAGACATATGTTTAAAGTCCTAAGAATCTGAGAGGACTGTGGGATTAATGACAGAATTAGGCAAGTCAGGGAAAGTGGGGTTGAGGAAAAATAGTTTTGCTTTAGAAATATTAAACCTGATGGGAATGTGTTATCTCTAGAAAGTGAAATCCAGCAGGCATTAGAATGATGCCAGGAAAGGGGAGCGGGTAGATCTGTTCTGTAGGTTTTGTGAGTTGATGAATGATAACTCATGAAGGATAATCCTACAGAGGGAAGAGAGTCCAGAGTAAGTGAGGGACCCCACAATGCTCTGATAGAGGTGGGCCATACACACAGAGACCAAGAGTTGGGAAATGACTTGGTAAGGCCAATAGCAGAGTTGAGACTATAACTCAAACTGTTGACTTCTCAGTAACCTTACCACAGTGCCTATGAGTCATTCAGCCATTAAATGAATAGTAGTTCACTGGAGGGCAACCAACCACAATGACAATCTAATTGAAATCATGTTGCATGAAGAACAGTTGAAAGAGCCAGACACATTGAACTTGGAAAAAGGAAGATGAAGTTGTGGGGAAGAAGAAGTTTAAGCATTGCCTTCAGATATTGTAAAGACTCTTTTGTGTGAAAAATGGAGCAGGAATATTCACTGTTGCTCAGAAAGTTCTTCTGTGTTTTGTGAAGTTACGGCTCCCTCTTTCCCTGGGAACCACAAGCAGGAGTGGAGTAGCCATCTGCCCAGGCTGTGCAGATATATTATGAATACAGTGAGAGAGTGAATAAGAACACTCACAAGTCTTCTTCCAAATCTAAGACCTGAAGATCCACTAATAGGTCATATATTTTCCACTTTTGATTATTTTCAATAAGTTGATTTGTTTCCCTAAATTACCAAGGAAGTAAAAAAGGGCCTTCAGATCTTCTCATCATGACCAAAATCCAAGAGAGATGAGCCAGCGACTGCAAACTCAAATAAATGGCGTCTGCCCCTTTGTATCCTTGGTGCCCAACAGTGAGGAGCACGCAGTAGGCATCCTTGTACCGTCTGAGAATTTAAAGGAGGGTCAGTGCTTTATGTGTGGCTTCACTTTGAAGATGGATTGGATTATTTCCTGCCACTCTCAATAAAGAACATTTTATCTGATCTCCAAACATTGTTAAAAATTGAAGTATCATTGGCATACAATATTATATTAGTTTCAGGTATACAAATTAGTGATTTGATATTTTTACATATTTAATAACCTCTTCCAATAGGAGGATAAAGTTTCCCAACTAGTCATTTCTTCTTTAGCCTCTTTCTTGATGTTGTCACATGTTTGATAGAATTCAGAGAAGGCTGTGTTATAAATTCCAGATGAAGCCACCTGGGTTTCAGGATACAATTTGAAACTTGGCTGCTTCATGCACGCAAGAGAAGAAATAAAGTCAACTAGAAGAACACAAAGCTTAAAAATGAAAAACGTTCAAATTTAATCATTGCACTCAGAAAGGGGAAGTGAGTATTTTCCAAGAAAAACAATCTGCTATCCATAAAAGTTTAGAGTGTGTTTCAGAAGTAATCTGTAATCATCTCAAATGCAATGATGATAAGGAAAATACACGGTGTAAGCATGTTCTCTTCATTTGTCATGGAGAGCATGTTTTAACCACCTTTTAACTGTTCAGGTACTATAACCACACAAACTAGGTTTATATCCCAGCTTTGCTACTTACTGGCTGTGTGACCTTGGGCTAGTCCCTTAACCTCTCTGTGCTTCAGATTCCCCATCTGTAAAATGATGATAATGTTAGTGTCTACCTCATCAGATTGTTGAAAGATAAAATAGTTAATATATTTACACAGCACATAAAATGGTGCCTAGTACATAGTTCATGCTCAACAAATGTTTGTAATTATTATCATTGTTGCTTTAAACTGGTAGAAGAAAAAAGGGTCTGAACCCTTTAAAAGAGTTTGTGGAATAAAGGAAGCCACATTTCTAGTAGGAAATGCCCAAAATACCAGAGATAGAAACAAAATGTATGAACTAGAACCTTCTATACCTCTGTTTAGAGCAGTTCAAAGCCAGTAGGAAAAACACAGAGTCTGAATAGAGGACAATTTTTAGAAAAATTAGTGCTCAGCTAGTATTAATGAGATGTTTACCCCATTTGTACTGAGCAGCTTGGACCGGTCAATGTCAAGACCATGGCCTTCTTCTGAACACACAGTACAACAAACATTTGGGTAAGTGGAGTTTACACTCATTAAATGCTAAGGAAAGTACTTCACTGGGACTTTGAAGTTTATAACTTCCTTTAGCCCCTGCTTTGCAGGTTGCTTGTAAAATTTGACTGTAACACATTGGACAATTTTTGTAACAAATGCATGTATTTTTGATAGATGGGTAATAAATTTTGCTTTCAACAGCTATTTTTGTCACTAATCTTTCCATGGTTTCAAATTTACTTAGTCGGGTAGCACACAATTTATAAACCTTAAATCTATAGAAGTACTATAGCAAAAAAAAGTTGGAATTTATGGTTAGTATAAAAATAACTACCATTTTTGAGTGCTTATTGTGTCAGGTTCGTTCTGCATTCTTTCCATATACTCTGGTTTCTCTTTAGATCACATAAATCTTTCGCCTTTTTCCATATAATTTAATCTTCCAAGAATCATTTCAAGTAGTTATCTATAGTGGAGTAATTGACTTAGCTATCTGTAACAAATACACCCCCACACTCAGTGGAGGGACACAATATAAGTTTGTATGTAATAATGTCTGATTCTTATCCCTCAGAGTTTGGGGTTCCTTCTACTACGGGGCTCCAGCACTTCTTTTTGCTTCCTACCACATGAACAGGGAGAGAGAAAGAAGGTGAAGTGGGTATACCAGTTCCTCACCCCCTCAGCCCAGAATTAACCCTATATAACTTCTGATTACATCCCATTGGCCAGAAATCAGTCACAAGGTCAACTGAACTGCAAGGGAAGCTGGGAAATGGTGGGGACAATGTAGACATCAGTAAACATAAAAGCACCTGTTGTAGTTTACCCTTCTGGCCACCAAATATCTATCTCCTTCCCTCTTTCCAAACACAGAGCACACTGATCTCTCCCCCAAAGGAAACAATGTCAAATTCCGTGCAGTGGCTGCAAGCAGCTCCAAGTGCAGGAGTTCTGGGCTATGTGGAGTTTTCCTTGTAAGTCTCATTTGGTATCTCTTGATCCAGAGACCTATGAACTAGAAGGAAAGTAAGGTATAAAGCAAAGGACAAGTTCTCTCTCTCTCTCTCTCTCTCTCTCTCTCTCTCTCTCTCTCTCTCTCTCTCTCTTTCATGCACACATGCACACACACAATATAAATGGTGCAACAGTGGTAAGATAACCACAATAAAAATTCCCATTCAGAAAATTAAAAGAAAGAATGAGAGCTACACAGCCACCATTGATCCTCGAGTGGCCAGGTAGACACAATAGAGGCATACTGCCCTGTGGGAGGAGGAGGTTCTGGATAGGGCACTGGCTCCGCTTTCTGGGAAACTCCCTTTTCCATCATCTCTACGGCCACCAGGTCCTCTTCCTGAGAGGCTCCCCTGGCCCACCTTTGAGGTGCATGTTGAGGAGCTGACCCTTCATGTAGCCAACGGTCCATTTCCTTCTTGAAAGACATATTTAGTACAGACTTATAGTTATTTTAGTAATGTAAGTCCTGCCAAAAATTAGTAGGCTTCTTCAAGCCATCAAATGTATATACTATCTCTGTGTTCCCTTTTATTTGTTTGTAATTTGGACATTCCTTTTCTAGGCTCATCTCATTCTTGAAAGACCTTGCCAAGTGCTGTTGATAGTAGCCAACACACACCACTATTTCTTCCCCATCCTTCTCTCCGAGACCTACAATGTTATGAGGCACATGTGGCCTTCCAAGTTGTCACAGATGTCAGTTTCACTGAATGTTTCACCATTGCAAAGCATGCTTTTCATCTTCCCAGCCTCTGGTCTCAGTTTCCTTACCACTCACCTCCTATTAGGTCAATGCCACTGAGTTGAGGTTAGTGTTAGAGCAGGATCCCATGTCCATGACCAATCACAATGTTCATCATGTGACTCATAAATAGGTCTTTTGAAGTACCAGATACACAATGAGGTGCTTAATTAATATTTGTTGAGTAAATGCAGTATTATGTATATATGTAAATAGGTTGTTTTAACATACTTACATTAAATCTTTCACTACTAAGGAAACCAACACTTACAGAAATGAAGTAGCACATCGGAGGTCATACAACTGGAACGTGGTGGATCTGTGTTTAGGACAGTATGTGTGCTTATGTCTCCAGACATCTCCCCAGGAGAAGCCAGAGCAAAAATCAACTCCACCTTTGTCTCTGCTTTCACAGCACATTAAGTCTGAAACCTGACCTCTCCCTGTAGTGTGAGATTCTTTCTCTTTGCACTATTTCAATCAGAAGTGTTATCCTCTGGCCATAGAATAATAGTTACTTTGGGTGACTTCAGAAATCACAGTGAAAAATAATTTATAGCTTTTTAATTGATGAATGAGATTTTTTATGCTATAAGTCGTTTGCATAAATGTACACAGTGAGAATACTTAATAGATTGTGCCTGTGTCAACATTTACTTTCTCCACCAAATGGTTTCATTTATTTAATAAATCTTTTCTAGAGTCATTTAGAGGATTTCATTATATTATAACCATTCATTAAATCTAACAAGGGCATACATTATTTGACCTTTACTATCTGTAGAAGCTTTGACATATTAACCTTGCCTGGTGGGAACCAAGATCTGCAAACCAAGATCGTCAAAACAGTTGATTGGTCTGAACCCATGCACTGTTTTATTCATTCAGTTAAGTGTTTATTGAGCACTTATAATTTATCATGTACTGAGCAATCCCTGATTTAAAATATAGAAAGACAAATACCATACAATTTCACTTTACATAAGAAACCTAAAGAATAAAATAAAAAAGTAGGCCAGATTAACATTTGACAGAAGGGAGGGAGGTTGGGGAACTGGGTAGAAAAGATGAAGGAATTAAGAATTACAAATTGGTAGTTACAGAATAGTCACAGAGATGTAAATTACAGCATAGTGAAGATGTCAATAACATGGTAATGACTTATGTATGGGGCCAGGTGGCTGCTTGGCGTGTTGGGGACCACACTGTAGAGTGTGTGACTGGCCACTGCGCTGTGCATCTGAGGCTGATGCAGAATAGCATTGAATGCAGATTGCAGTTGAAATTTTTATTAAAATATATACTATAAAAATTTTAACTCACCAATTTCAGTTGACCACACTTTAAATTGGCTATAATTTTAATTCACAAGTGTGTGTGTGTGTGTGTGTGTGTGAGAGAGAGAGAGAGAGAGAGAGAGAGAGAGAGAGAGAGAGAGAGAGATATGTCAGTTAGGGAAGGGTGATTTCAGTAAAACTGGTAACACCAGTTACAAACTAAATGTCAGAAAACATATTCAGCTGCGTGGATGAACTCTGCAAAGCAAGTAACCTTTCTGGGGATGGTGATTTGCAAGCAGGATGAAGGTTAAAATAAGACCAGTCACATCAGTTTAGGTATTTCCCCCTTTTCTGAAAACATAATGTATACTAATTTTAAATCTTCGAACAGGGGAGCATTGCATGAGATCACTGTGATAGCGCAGAGCTGTTTAAACACAATTTCACTGGCATCAGCGCTCCCTGAGTTGGGACATAATCTTTCCTATGTACTTCTTGCTCCCCGTGAAGGGGTGCCATTCGTTCTCAAGGCATCACTGGAAAAGGCAAAAGCCACTGGAAGTAACAGGGTGAGAAGGTCCTTGGATAAAAGAGGAAAACAGGCGCGTTCAGATACCTGAAACCCTTGCTGCTCATTTGCCTCTGCCTGGGTTCGTGGAGGAACGTCACCCACTCCTATTCATTCCGAACGAGAGTATATACTGAGCTCTTTGAAATGTGAGTATTATGGGAAGGATCACAGTTGCTTTAAATTACAGGAGCTGGCAAGTGCCTGGGAGGAGCAGGCGGTTGTTTAAACTGAGGAAGACAGTTGCAAAACCTCCTACAACAGCATGAGCTCCGAGCTTCGAACACGTTCTCATGCTCAGACGAGCGCTTCATTTTTCATCAGGTTATTTTTTATGCTGTTCTGAAGCAGCTTTGGATAATGAACACGTATGTCTGCTGTGCATTTTTTAATGGCTTCTAACTTCATGGGACAACCCAAGCCAGAAAGCCTCACGTTCGGGGGGAGCGTGTGATGTCAGCAATGCCAAGAAGAGGTAAGCTACCGTTTTCACTGTGGCCTTTGTCAAAAAATATTTACAGAGGAACTTAAGACAGCTACTTGTAAAGAAACGAGGGGCTTGCGGAAAGTATATCAACAAATGAATCAGAGGCTGGGAAACTCAGCGGCGGTGCTTTCTCCTACTTTCTATTCTGCTTGATGCACAAACCTCCGTGAAGTATCTTTGGACTGTATGAAAAATGCCGTTTACTTTAGAAACGGTGTGCGGCTCTTCAAAGTATCTATTCTGGTGCACTTGGCATTTGCTGGCGTGGCGATGGGCTAACATACTGCCGAGGTCAGAGTATCTACATTTTCTCATTCGGTTATGTGCAGCTCCACTTCCGGCACTATGATCTTGCTATTAACTCAGAAATCTTTCCCATGGAAGTTTTTAATAACATTCCAAAGATCCTCTTAAATACGGTTACTATGGCTTCTTATAAACTTGTTTCACAGGATGTATTTTTCCGAAGTTCAATAAATCATTTGCGTTTTCCTTTGTAAACACATGAGGGGAGGTTGCAGTTATTATGTGTCTTGGGGAGAAAAAAGTTCAACTCCAAGTTGTTCAATCAAGTTGACTGACGGTGCTGTTATCGGAATGGGGTGGCTTTGTCTTCTGGATTGTGCCTCAGAAGCAGGTGGCGAGCAGAGAGGCTAAAACGTTCTTTGTTTTTCCATGCGTCGACCATATGAGAAGTTGCTTGTGGTTTTAAGAGGAAGGGCACGTAAATGTGTGATGCGTTCTTTCAATTTCTCTGAAAAAGTCTGTTATCAGTGTTCCCATCTTTTCGAGGCAGACTTCCAGGTGAAAAAAACCCACAAAACAAACAAAAAAAAAACCCCTAGATATTTGTGGATGTCTGCAAATTCTTCCAGCAGGCTGTGATTTAGTAGATTCCCATATTCATCCCTCCACGCGCACATATGGACTCACAAGCAGAAACACGCAAGCAGCAACTTAAAAGCCCTGTGGGTTTGACCAAGTGTGTGAGTGGCTTGGGACAACTAAGCAACCCAAGTCTGCAAACCCCTCCGATCTAGAAACGCTCGCAGAAACTCCTGTTAGGCCTGCGTGAGAACGTGGGTGCTCCCCGGAGGCCCTGGGCTTGGGTTGAGAAGGACTCGGCCTGTCTTTGCTGCAGCAACTGCTGTTCTGGAGCTGGGCTATGTTCCCCTTCTGTGTTACGTTCTGATCACATACGGTGGGTGACAGTGCCTTCCCCTGCCTTGTGCAGTCTCAGTGAAAGGAAAGAGATAGATCAGAAGAAGGTCGTTATTGTAGAAAAGGGAGAAGGCAGTCCCATCAGCTCATTGCAAGGTGGTCAAGAGAAACTGTGAGTTCCTTTCTCCACCTGTCATTGGTAATGGAGGGACTGAGGGACGCGTGCCTATCTGTTCTTTGTCCTTCTCCTTCCCGTATCTTCTCTCGTCTCCCTGTGTTTGTCTCTCTCCATGCCGGCCATACGGCATCAAGAGAGGCAGCAGTGGGTTGGACATTCAGGAGTAATGTCATCTCCTCCTTCTCGTCTTCTCGGCCATTCCCAAGCCAGTTGGGGAAGCCCCCACCCTATTTGGAGGGGGTCTCCGGGACCCCACCCCATGACCTCATCACAGGCAGATGGAGAGCTGGGATGGCCAGCGGTTACGTGGCGCCTGAGTGCGCCCTGGGGACGGGTGCGGCCAAGCAAAGCGCAGTGTGGCATGACGTGACCGCTGGGGAGCCCAGCGAGGACTTTCCATGCCGGGTTCAGGCTCCCACGGAGGCTGGCCGGCTCCCAGGGAGGCTGATGGCCTCTCTGGAAGCCAGACCCGCCAGGCCCCGCCTCTGGGCCCTTCAGAAGCCCCAATGAGGATGAAAACAAAAGGCAATCAGAGTTGCTAATGAAACCCAAGCCAGCTGACTCATCTGAGGCGCAGCCACTGGGGGGCTTGGTGATGAAACCTGGACAGCGCCCTGGAAAGGATAGGTCAGGGTTGTCCCATAAAGGACGGTGACGAGAGGCCCCCTGCGATCTAATCATGTCTGTTCACCTCCGAGAAGCTGGGAGAGAGGATGGACGGAGGGAGGAGAGTGTTAACCAATGAGCTGCCAGGGAGTGTGGGAGCCATGCTGTCTGAACTGGAAAGGATTTTAGTTTAAACCCCTTAGCCCAGGTTGCCCGCTAGCTACTGCCACACACCCCAGATCTCTGAACCAGGACTTGTGAACCATAACCAGGCTCAGAAATCATACCCTGGAAAGACTAGGAAAGAGATACCCTCACCTGGGTGTCCACGTTGTGCCATAAACCTCAACAAGGCTCTGAACTTGGCCCTTGACGGAGAGAAGGAAGGCACTCAACCCTGTGGGAAGTAGGTGGAGAAGAGCATAGAGCTGGGCTTTGGCAATCAGCCTGCTGACCTCAAAGAGAGCTTCTCATAGAGTGCCTTTGAATAGATTTTAGAGGAGGACTGAAATATCATGAGAGGAGCAAGAGGGGCAAGAGAGTGCAGGCAGAGGCCAGTGAGCAGAGGTGGGAAGACGGCTGCTCCCATGAACCAAGCAGACTGGGGGAACTGAGACTCTACTTCCCAAAGTGCATCCCAAGGCACATCCGTGGCCCAGGTCATTAGTAAGAGGATGACCAGAGGTGTGATATAGAAAGCTGGCCACTATGTGGAACAGAACTTACGTCTGGGGTCACAGACATCCGACTTCAAACACAACTCCACCTTGAACTGCCCTGCGCGCTCGGAACCATCCAAGCATCAGTTTCTTCATCTGTTAAATGAGGATCATAACTCTACCTATTCTTTTAGGGGCATCTTGAGGATTAAATTAGAAATTCATGCAAAGGGTCTGTTATCAGAGTATCTGGCATAGAAGAGCTCAATGAATGTGAGCTCTTATTAGCTATTAAATGCTGCTTTCTTCGCGGCAGGCCTTCTCACACGTTTTAGCTTTTCATTTTATTTTTTGAATACTCTATTTGCATGTATTTGTACTAATAAAAACAAATTAATTTATAACCTTTTACTGACCACTTATTTTGCATCAAGCATTATTCTAGGCACTTTATTTGATAGTTTCATTTAAAATGCACAACCTATTGGAGCTATTACTAGTGATATTCTACTGTCATCTTTACTTTATAATTTGAGAAAACTGTAGCCCAGAAAGGTTAAATAATTTGCTCAAATTTCTCTCAGTAACTTCATATGGAGCTCTAATAATCAAAACTTTTTGATCATCATGCATGCTAGAAAGTTATCTGTTCTCCCATGTTTTTGTTTTTTAATGTGGCCTCTGTCTCTTTATGAGTGGGTCATTAGAATCTAATGTTTCACAAACTCATTAGAACATGAAACCATTTTTTCCCAAGGAGTAGCACACAGCGTATGGAATGTGGAATGCGTGTTGAAAAACGGTGAGATAGAGTTCAGGCCACATGGCCTTCAAGCGCCTGAAGTTTCCCAAGATTTAATTGCAATTTATTAATCTCCACAAGCCACTTCATGAATTGACTTCCCATATTTCTCTGAAACAGAAGCCCAACAACTAGGATTCTCATATCTAAGGAAATTAACTTTTTAAAAATATTGCCAACTTTTAGAAGAAATAGTGAGAGGAAAGCAAATTCTCATTAGCAGTTTCACACCTGAAAGGTCAGCCTTTGCTTGTGGTTCAGAGGCCTGCTGTATAGAGCACATTGCAAAGGATACCAGAATAAAACATGATCCCACCTCCAAGGAGTTATCATTCCAATGGGGAAAATAAAACATGTGTTCCAACATGTAAAATGCAAAATCAGATTTACAAGAAACAATATAAGAGAGGCTCAAGGTGAACGGGGATTCAGAGAAAAGAAGAGCTCGGGTTCCTGGAAAAATCAGAGTAATGTGTAACATTCTTTGCTATTTATCATGTACAAGGAACTGTGCTAAGAACTTTACAATATGATTAACCCATGTGTACTTTACAAGGCTACAAGATGGGTGTTAACTTACCCATTTCACAGATGAGAAAACTGAGCCCTAAAGAAATTCAGTAACCACCTGAATTCTTTGAAGAAGTAAGTGGCAGAGTATGATCTCAAACTCAGGTCCATTTGATGCTCACGGAAGACTCCTCAGAGGAGGTAACATGCAATTTGGCCTTGACGGATGGATAAGGATTGGTGGTAGGAGCATTCCAGGCAGTGAGAAAATATTACCAAAACCATGAAAGAGACCAGTGTCGAGAGGAACAGGAGAGCTTCTCTGGCAGAACTAAGTGCAGCACAGAGAGCAAAGGGAATAAGCTCAAAAGACTTGGTTGGGGGGCAGCGGGGGGAGGGGGACGAGGGCGGTGGTTGGAATCATGTCATAAGAAAGCCTTGAATGCCACAAAATTTGGATTTTTTTTAATGGAGTGACCATTGAAAGTTTGTAAACAAGAAAGTAACTCCCTGGCAGTTCATTAGAAAAATGATTTCAGATGATTAATCAGTGTTTAGAAGGGACAGAGACTAAAACTCCAGTTAGATAGTGATATTTGTCCAGGCAAGTGGTAACACTGGTTTTTATTCACACGTCAATTAAGGGGTGGAGGTAAACATTGGGCCCAGTCTCCTAAGCCTGCTACACCAAGACCCTGACCATCACAGTGGTCTTTCTAACAACATTGGGCCCAGTCTCCTAAGCCTGCTACACCAAGACCCTGACCATCACAGTGGTCTTTCTAACAACATTGGGCCCAGTCTCCTAAGCCTGCTACACCAAGACCCTGACCATCACAGTGGTCTTTCTAACAACAACTTTGAGGCCTTGCTAAATTTGATTTGACCCTGGAAAATAAGAGAGGTTGGGGAATGGAAGGGACAGGGGGCGCTAGCTGACCTCTAGGGGCCTTCTCAGCTCCGGACTCCATGAAGACAAACCTGTGAGCAATTTTATGGAAATCATTAACTCTACAGTTTCTTATTCCATCGCCAATTTCTGGACTTCTCCTTCATATCAAATGGGCATATTTCCAAAAGAACATTAGGGTCTATAAAGTTTTATGAGTTTACAGCTGTGGCAATTAGAAATTGTGATATTGGCATGCAATGATGGAGAGAGTGTATTTTAATATATCCCTTCAGAGAGTGTATTTTAATATATCCCTTCAGGAGAAATTCCTATCCATCAACCTGGCTGGCTGCTTTTTGCATCTTTCAACTGTCTGTCTCTTTTGACTGAGAATTCTTACACACCATGGAGGGCCTTGCCAGGCTCTGAGTTATTTATTAGGTGTCATATGTCCTCCTCCAGCTCCCAAATAGGTGGCAAGGTTCTAAAGAGTAGACATTAATTCATCTTTAGATTCTCCAATGACTTACAGCTATAGCAAGTGCCAATCAAATAACACAGGTCTGCAAGAAATGTCACATTCCTTTCTTTTCTTTCATTCAACTTAACTTGAATCAGATTCCAAGAGTCCATGTCTGCAGGAAATGCAGTTTTAGAAATTATCAGGCTCTTTCCCCCACCACCACCAATACTAGTGAGGTCTTCCTTCACACCACCTGTGACCATTCTTATAAATTGCCTGTCCCTGATGTCTGTGGGATCCCCTGTTTGGGACCTGAGAATCACCATCCAGGCCAGGCACCCTCTGTCTGAGCCACACAGTGAGTGTTTCTACTTCTCCCAAGTGCACTGATCCCCGACCACCAGTCACTGCAGGTCTGGTGGGAAATGTCCCATCAGAGGTCTCTTATTCCCCCTCTTCCATGGACTCGTAAACTGTGGACTTGAACTTTCAGGAAAAAAAAAAGGAAAATTGGTTTTCAAGAAACTTCTGCTTCCTGGTCTGCACAACCCTGAAACAGATGCACACAAGGGACCAGGCAACATTCTTGGAAGCAGTTGGGGATGAAGAACACACAAAGTTATCTCTCACACACCCAGTAGGTATTCAATAATTGTCAGTGAAAGGTGGGCCCCAGTAACGGATGAAATGGCTCCTCCAAAGTTGCTCAGTTGGCCACCAGAGGAAGTGTTTTATGACCAGCAGCACCTAGCATGTGCCAGTACTTTACATATACTTGCTCCATATCACCATTGTTCAGATGAGGAGTGGTGTGTAGCTTACCTAAGATCCGACAAGCACTAGGAAATGGAGCATGTACTAGTATTTAAACTTAAAGTGTTCCAGTCTCCGTAACTCACACTCTTTCCACCGGCCACATGGACCCTGGAAGGATTCCTTACTTTCTGCTAGCAGTCCAGCGGTCTGCTCTTGACTAGTCTTCCAGTTTTAAATAGAGATTTTTTTTTTCACTATGAACATAGTGTGCCTCTGCTCTATATCATAATAATCCCATAGGATGGTTTATTACTCCATCTTATACTTCATCTGGGAGGCAGCAAGGAGGAAGATTTAAAAGAGGAGAGAGCGGTAAAGTGACTTGTCCTAGGCCACAGAGCGGGACAGGAGCTCAAATGCCAACACACATTTGTCTGTTTGTCTGTCTCTGCCTCAAAATCAAGGGGAGGGAGTCAGTCCTAAATAATGAAAGACTAATTATAGAATAGTATTAAATATTTGCATTTTTTCAGGGTCTTTTCTACAAATAACAGCAAAACAGAGCTCAGGTAGCCCCCCTAAAATGCCTCCTAGTGGTGTACTCTACCAACATTTGAGAGTTGTCACTAAGACATTCTTGGTATCCTTGCCAATTGCTAACATTCCTGAAGCAGCTTATTCTCTTAAATTGGTCAAGTGATCTTTATTTCAGTTTCATTTTTAGACCATTATTTTTTTTTTAGAAAATAAAATGTTATTGAATTTATTGGGGTGACATTGGTTAATAAAAGCATACTGTTTTCAGGTGTACAACTCTATAATACATCATCTGTATATTGTATTGTGTGTTCACCACCCCAAGTCAAGTCTCCTTCCATCACCTCTCTCTCCTTTTTTAAATAGGATTTAGTCTCCCTCCCTGCTGCCTCCCAGATGAATAAGATGGGGTAATAAACCATCCTATTCTACCTCCCTCTACTCCCTTTCCCTCTGGTAATCACTATACTGTTGTCTGTCTCTGAGGGTTTTTTCTTTCTTTGTTTAATCCCATCACCTTTTTCACCCAAGCCCCCTACCTCCTCCCCTCTGACAGTTGTCAGTCTGTTCTCTGTATCTCTGAGTATCTTTCTATTTTGTTTGCTAGTTTATTTTGTACATTAGATTCCACATATAAGTGAGATCATATCATATTGTCTTTCTCTGACTGGCTTATCTCACTTCGCATAACCCATGCTGTTGCAAAAAGCTATGTATGGTACATTTACACAATGGAATACTACTCAGCCATAAAAAAGAAGGAAATCTTATCTTTTTGACAAAAATCAATTTTATGAAGTAATAATTTATATCCCATTCCACTCTAAAATCTAATTTGACATCAATAGAATCTTAGTTAAGGAACTGGATTCTTTAAATTTATCAACCCATTTTACCATAGATATTTATATCCATTTATATCTGAGGATCACTAACATCTCCTCTTTTCCTTCACAATTGAGACCATATTCCTTGGCATGGTCTTCAGGGAACTTTGAAAATCTGTCTCTTCACAGCCCTCCTTGTCCACCTCCACCCCAATAGTCATCCATAGACCCATGTATTCCAAATACCACAGATGGGTGGCTTAAACAACATAAATTAATTTTCTCACAGTGCCAGAGGCTAGAAGACCAAGACCAAGGTGCTGGTTGATTTGGTTCTTTCCAAGGCCATTCCCCTTAGTGTGTAGATGGCTGCCTTCTTGCTGTACCCTCATATGGTCTTTCCTCTGTGCAGACACCCTGGTTTCTCCTTGTGTGTCAAAATCTCTTCTTTTATAAGGACACCAGTCCAATTGGAATAGGGCCCACCCTCAGGGCCTCACTTTAACTTCATCACCCCTTTAAAGGCCTTATCTTCAAATATAGTCATATGCTGAAGTACTGAAACTTTGAATTTGGGGGGTGGGGGGACATAATTCAACCCAGAACAATGCAATACCTACCCACAGTTAACTGCTCATAATTTCTTGGGCATCTTTTCTCTATATAACACAGGTCTAAAGAATCAAGTCTATTCCTTTGCCTTTATATGAACTACATTGAGCTATATAAAACTGCTGACCTTCAACCATTTTATTACCTCAAAAATGGCAATTTTATGTGATTCCAATATAGTGTGGAGATTTCACAGAAACTCTCATTTCCTGAAGACAATTTATATGCCAGGCTCTTAAAATGTCACATAAATTGTTGATCATATTCCTGTTTGTCCCTGAGGCTGAGATGGGATGCTATTCAAACAGGCTTTTAGGATCTATCTACATGTCAGATCTCACATCCAACCTCAATGCCAACAGTACCAAAAAGCTCATACTGATCAAGGTAGCTCCTTCCATTAAAACAGAACTGGCCATCAGAATCTGGCCATTCTTAATGTCTTTCCATTGATCCTTGTTCTTATTTCGAAGGTAGCATGAAGTCCATCTCTTTTTTCTGGTGTTTTACATATTAGAAGACTGTCACCCACTACCTTTCCAAAGCTCCCAGGGTCTCCCTACACTGGCAGGGAGGAATTTTCCCTGGGTACTGTGTGGTTCACCAAGAATAGCCACACCCTTCTTGAAGTGGACATCAGACCCGGACACCAGATTCCAGATGACTTCACCCCTACTGCTTACTCCATGTCAATTTCCTGGGATGAATAGTAATACCCTTATTGAGAAAGAATCTGAACCCAACCTCTGGTTAGTAGAAAAGAAGGTAGAGTTCAATTAGTGACACCCACGGAAAACTGGGTGTTTTCTATGGCTGCTCTCACTTCTAATCTGGATACTGTCTGACACCCAGACTACAGGGGAACTATTATTCTCTCTGATTTAAGTACTTTCTTTTCCTTAAAGCTAACCTTTCATTGCCAATAAGCTCATCTCATAAAAAGGCCAACTAAGACACTCAGATTTTTTTAAAAAAACTTAGTTGCAGCAAAGCTTATTTTCACCCATGCTATGATGCTGCTTTTCTTTGTAGTTAACTAAAAGGAATGAAGAATCTGAAATTATGATCTATTTGTATGCCAGTTCCAACCCTAATCCTTCTTGGCTGTGTGAGTGTGGGAAAGTTATTTGAATTCTCTGAGCCTCTGAGAATCTATCTGAGTCCATCACTGAAATGGGAATGATTTGTTCCTAGTGCAGTGGATCCACTGGTAGCATTTTTTTTTTAATATTAATCCTCACCTGAGGATATTTTCCATTGATTTTTAGGTAGAATGGAAGAGAAAGGGAAAGACAGAGAGAAACATCGATGTGAGAGAAAGATCGATGTGAGAGAAACACATTGATTAGTTGCCTCCTGCATGAGCCTTGACTAGGGCCCAGGCCCTGGAGGAGCCTACAACCAAGGTACATGCCCTTGACTGGAATCAAACCTGGGACCCTTTGGTCCGCAGGCTGATGCTCTATCCACTGAGCCAAACCGTCTAGGGCCCCATTGGTAGTATTAAATGAGATACTAGGTAAGATAAAACATGCAGGCCTGAAGGTGAAATACAAATGCCCGTTGTGAAGAACCTGATGTTTTTGGACAGCCGACTAATATTTCCATAGACCTCTTTGTTTTAGGGGATTTTTTCTCACTGGACTGGACAAATTGACATCTGGTAGATGATTTAAAAGAAAAGCACAAGCAAGAGAAAAGAACACACATAGATGCTCAGGGAAGGGACTTGCATGTGAATGTAAACACATCCAGGGAAACAATTTCATCCCAGATGGAATGTTTCTGTGATGCCTCAAAGGTGTGACAAGCAAAATCCATAATGACTTTCCCTGGTTTACTTTAATTATCCTGGGCCTCAGATGTTGGATTTGAGATGATTTTGCTTGCCGTTTGCTAACTCAAATCTACATTGCTGTTTTAATGCTAACGCCTCTAAATATATATAGCCATTTCTCAGGTACATCATCAGCAACACATCACCATAGATCCAGGCTATAACCCTCATCCTACAGGACCTAACAGGACCCTTGCATGAGGGTGTGGCTGAGACCCTGGGGCCTGTGGTGGAGTGCTTCAGTGAGTGGTATCCAAGGAAATGTGGCCCAAGAGTGTCATATCTTAAGATTTTGAAATAAAATCCATGTATCTGGATTTTTATGTGAAATGTTCCTATTTTTAAAATACTTGTGTATTTTTCACCTATAGAAATGGCAATTTCATATGGTTCAACTCAATACACTCTAGAGACAGACATAGAGTCCAAATTTTCTTGCTGCGTGGGAAATCTCAAGAGACCTTTCCCTTCCAAAAATGTCCTACATAAACATGGCATGCACATGCACACACAGTATTAATAGCAAAAGCTCACAAAGCACCCTCCCTACACAGAAGGTATGTGTGTAGGCAAACCCTCATTTAATTCTCCCAGTGCCCCTATAAAGGTTGTACTGTGTTTATCCCTACTTTACACATGAGACCCGAAGCCTTACCTTCAGTTACTAGTGACACACCTGTACATGATATATTAGCCCCTTGCCAAGAGAGCCAGTGCCTTCATGTCTGTTAGATTAGAGGAAGAAATTTGGGATGTATATTACTGCCTACTCCCCCCCCCCACGCCCCCTTGAGATGGCAAATTGTGGAAAAATGATCTTCTGGGTTCTTTGGTTACTTTAAATCTTCATATCCCTTGTATTGGCTCACTCAGGTGCCCATAACAGAATAATACAGAGACTGGATGGTTTAAGCAATGGAAGTTTATTTTCTCACTGTTCTGAGGGTGTGAGTCCAAGATCAAGTTGCTCGTAGAATTGGTTCCTGATAAAAATGCCTTTCTTGGTTTGCTGATGGCGACCTTGTAGCTATATCTTGACATGAGATGAGAGAGAGAGAGAGAGAGAGAGAGAGAGAGAGAGAGAGAGTGAGTTTCTTTTTCTTCTTATAAGGACACCAGTCCTATTGGATAGGGCAGTGGTCAGCAAACTGCGGCTCGCGAGCCACATGCGGCTCTTTGGCCCCTTGAGTGTGGCTCTTCCACAAGATACCACAGCCTGGGCAAGTCTATTTTGAAGAAGTGGCGTTAGAAGAAGTTTAAGTTTAAAAAATTTGGCTCTCAAGAGAAATTTCTATCGTTGTACTGTTGATATTTGGCTCTGTTGACTAATGAGTTTGCTGACCACTGGGATAGGGCACCACCCTCATGACCTCATTTAACCTCAATTACCTCCTTGAAGATCCTGTCTCCAAATACAGTCACAATGAGGGTTAGGGCTTCAACATATGAATTGAGGGGAACACAGTTAAGTGTCCATAACCCCATAACCCTTCTATAAAGAATCAGCCTCTCCTACCTTTTTCTTCTTTTCCAGTCTTTGTCCTTAGTCCTCTTCCTTCCCGGCCCACTTCATTCAGCCATTCCCACTTTTTACCCCAATCTTTGTACCCTGAAGTTCTTTCATTTTCCACAACCTCTCCTGTGTCACTTTGTATAACCCCCTCTCTTCACACATTCTCCTTTCTCTCTCCCCCTGCTTCTCTTTCCTGCACCTTCATTCCAACCATCCTCTTCTCCAAAGTCTTTTCCTCTCTCCTCCTTCTCTTCTTGCCCGCTTCTCCACCACAAGCCTTCCCATCACAATCCTCGCTCTGTTTATATTTAACCTTTATACCCTGCAGTGTAGATTCCCTTGATAACTGAGGCACCACCACACACAGTAGAAGCCCCGTGAATGTCAGCACGCCCCTTCTACACAGGGTTCCAGGCAAGTTCAAAGGAATGTGCAAGATGAAGCAGTGGAAATGAAAAGAAAAAATCAAAGACTTGAGATGGAGGAGGAACAAAATATGTGAACCACAACGCCCCATCTAGTTACTATGATTGAGCGTGAAATTTCATCTTCTGGCAGCCAGACCCAGAGCCTTTCAGATTTAAAGTGACCCATGTGTTCTCTGATGTGCTCAGGATGAAGGGATGGAGGACCAGAAATGAATTCCTTTTCTTTTTTCTTTTGATTTCTCTAACATACATTTTTTATTATTTTTTATTTTTTATTATATATATATTTTTTAATCCTCACCCTAGGACATTTTTCCATTAATTTTTTTTAATTTTATTGTTTAAGGTATTAAAATAGTACCCCCTCCCAACCCAGTGTCTTGCATCCATTGGTTATGCTTATATGCATGCATACAAGTCCTTCAGTTGTGAATTCCATTTCTTTTGCCCCACCCCAGGTCCTGCTTTAAACAACTGTTCCTCCCGCCCCACCCCCCCAACCCCATCTAGCAGCATTTTTTTTTCCAGGTTTGCATTGCTCTCTCCATGGCTAGCGAGGGCTGCACTGAAATCTCACTCAGATCCTATTTAGTACATTGTTTTGTGCAGTAGATAATGCAAATCTTATAATTAAGGCAATTTGTAGTAGGTGTTGTTGCTATAGTGTTGAAGGAAATCTAAAATTTTGATTAATCAGAAAGCTGACTGAATGCAGGTTCAAGTGACAGCTAGGTGATTTGGGATGAAAGGTAGCAGATAACAAAAAGAAGGGGGAGGGAGGAAGGAAGGTAAGGGTTTTTTAAATCCTTTTCTACATTCCCTAAAGTTACTCATTTTCCTCATCTTTCCTTATATTGTGCTCTTCCCGCTTTCCTGTCACCTTTCCTCTGAGCCCTGCAGAGAAACCCACATCTCCATCTCCAGCCACTCCTTTTCAATGAAAACCTAGCCTTTTATTTCCAACATCTTCTCTTGAACATAGAAATCTAGCCACCACCACAAATATTGTTCTGTTACTGACCCAGCCATCCTCCCAGAAGGCACTTGATAACTGGTCAGTGCCTAACATTCTCACTATTATCTTAGTCTGGACACCCACATCAACAGGGCCCTTGTCAAGCTGAACTAGAGGTGGCTCAGGTAACCAGAAATGAGAAGTATTAAAACCAAAGCACAGGAAGAAAGAGTGCAGGGTCCTGCCCTGGGGAGAGGAACACTGAAGGGAGTTACAAGACTAATTTTGAGTATTTCAATATCTTCCTCAAATAGGACTTCTGGAGCAATTCCCCAACATTTGGCATCAATTAGTTAAGATTCTAATCCAGAGAGGATCTGACCTGAGTTAAAACCGCAGCTCTGTCATTTTGTAGGCTTGTGTCCTTGGACAACTAACTCTCCCCATCTCCATTTCTGTGTTGTTCGATGAGGCTAATAGTTTCCATCTCATTGAAGTTATAATATATGCATGTGATACATCCATGTGTGGTTATAATATGGTGCTCAATCAACCATCAATAAGATTAATATTCCTGATACTTCTGATGAAACACAATGGAAGAGAAAGCATTAGACATACAGGGTTATTAAGTTGTTTGGATCAAAAAGCATCAGATCCTTCCTTCTTTCCTTCTCTCTTTCCCCATACCCAGCCAGCCAGCCATACCTTGAACCTGCATTCAGTTAGCTTTCTGATTAACCAAGAATTGCAGAATTCCTTTAACAATGCCATAGCAACAACTCCAACTATAACTTACCTTAATTGCAACGCTTGCATCCTTTACTACAGAAAACTACATTCTAAGCAGGATTTGAGTAAGACCCCAAAAGAGATTCAGATGTGTTTGGCAAGTGGGAGAAACAAAGCTATGCAATATTATATAAACCAAGGAGAGAGAGAGAGTCTTAGCAGTGGTTGTCAACCTTAGCGGCTCTTAAATCAGCAACGAGGGGGCTTTGAAAAATCTCAAAGCCCAGTTTGCACCCTGGACCATTACATCAGACTCCCTGGTGGTGGGATCCGGGCATAAATAATTTTGTAACAATCCCCCCAACATCATTCTAACATGCAGTGATTGAGAATTGCTGTTTTAGAGGAATTCTCTTTCCTGCATCTTCATTCCAACCATCCTCTTCTCCAAAGGCTTCTCCTCTCTCCTCCTTCTCTTCTTGCCCTCTTCTAACCCCTTTCTAATGGGGTGAAAAGCCACAGAGTTGACAAGGCCATATGCCTCATGCAGTGTGTGAGCATGTCGATGGCTTTCTAGACTCCAGAGCAGCAATTTTCAACCTTTTTCATCTTGCGGAACATAAACTAATTACTAAAGCTCTGCGGCACATCAAAAAATATATCCTATTTTTTGCCCATCTGACAAAAAGAAAGAGGCATACTTTTTATTCATTCACACTGGATGGCTACTATTGTGTTGGCTGTTGTCATTTTTTATTTGACAATCTAAGGGAAAACAGGTCAGTGCCCCTGACTAAAGAGCCAGGTATTGCATGTTTTAAAAATTCTTGTGGCACACCAGTCTTTTTGCTGCTCTAGGAGGACTTTCAGGAGACTTGTGAAACAGAAATTAGGCTGTGAAAGGAAGGATGGATGGCGAGGATGAATCCACAGCAGGCATGGCTGAATCCTTCAACAACTGTAGAACCTGGAAGGGAAGAGTGAGGAAGGTAGCTTGAGGGGTTAGCAAAAGCACAATAATATATTTAAAGAATGTGGGAGACCTAAACATATTTGAACCAAAGGTGAGCCCACCATATCTTGTATACTTGCAATTTAAATGTTGGAAAATAGTGAGAAAATGTATCTTGATTATGTCAGATCCATGACAGTATCTTGACCAAATACCCTCTCTGTTTTGCATCTCACTTCTCATTTTATTTTAATTGCCATTTGTTAAATGTTCTGGTCTGTGTCAGATGTCATTTGATTACCTCTCTTAATCCTCACAAATCCTATAAAATTGGCGAGGAAACTTTTCAGATGAGATGAGATTTACAGAGGTTCGGTGGTTCGCTCAGCGTCAGTAGTGGCAAAACCAGATTCAGACCTGGACCTGCATGACCCCAAACGCACAGTCTTTTCACCCTGCCATGGTGCCTCCGGATAAAGCACAAATTGAATCCTCAAAGAGCTGCATGCTTCCATCAAAACCTGCTGAATGACAAAAACTGTTCCCTGAGAGGTCATGTCCCAGCACCAGGGCCTAAATGAAATGAATGAAAAAGTAAAAATGTACCAAAGGCTGCAGCTCCTACTTTTGGTTGCAAAGGCTTCAGCAAGGTGCAAAGCATTTTTTAAAGGAATGGGCCTGGCTGGCATGGCTCAGTGGTTGAGCCTTGGCGTATGAACTAAGAGGGCATGTTTTGATTCCTGCTCGGGCCATATGCCTGGGTTGCAGGCTCTATCCTCAGTGGGGGACATGCAGGAGGCAGCCGATCAATGATTCTCTCTCATCATTGATGTTTCTAGCTCTCTCTCCTTCTCCCTTCCTCTCTGAAATCAATAAAAATATATCTGAAAGGGGTGGGCATGAGGTCTTTGTCATCATTGCCACCGATGCCCAAGAAAGCGATGGAGGAGAAGCCAGAAATTGGGATTGCCCACACTGACACTAATTTGAAAATGCTTTGTTCTGAGCTGCACGCTCAGGTGCAGTGGGGTTTGGACAAGACCAGCCACTCTCCACACGGTCCCTCTCCGCCATCTGCCTACGCCTTCCTCCTTCACTGGACACGCGGTCCTTGCTGACCTCTGCCTGTCCCATCATGTGACCAGCTCCAGTTCATTTGCCCTTCGTATCTTCCTGAAACTGGTTTTCCACATCCCTTGATTGCCCCTGAAAACTGATTAGTATTCATTTGCAAGCATATTTTCCTCCTAGTGCATCTAGTGCATCCGGGTCCAGAGGGCTGCTTTGATTTCTAGAATATTAGCTTAGAGAAGAATGAAATCTAATAAAAACATTAAAATCAGTTCCAAATAGCTACATAATCTGTGTCAAAGAGATGATTTCCATTTGGGCTTCTATCTGTAGATATTATTACTAGTTATTCTTTGCACACAGATAAAGGAGTGAGCGAAACACTGCTTTCCCTCCCAATCAAAAGGCTTAGAAACTGCTGGTGCAATGTCTGCATGAAAGAGCCAGTGACATTTTGTGCTGCTTCTTGAAAAAATATTTTAAAAATTTAATCTTAAAAGAAACTGGCCAGTAAGTTCATTCCAGGACAAGTTTTCAATTTTTTGAGAATAAACTTGGGTAAGACCAAAACAGAGACTGTTTAGTTTGGACAGACAAATTGCCAACATGCCCATAAAAAGGAGAATCAGCTGAGTATTTTTCTTTTGGCTCTTATTTTCAGACTTTCTTCAAAAGATAGTCACACAAATAGTTTGAAAGAATCCATGTGATGTGCTGATAAGACAGGAACACCTCAAAGACATTTTGTGTCTCTGACTGAAATGGTCCAGGGAGTTTGCAGTGACAGATGCCTGCCTACGGTGGCTCTAACTGATTACAAACATCATAAGAAGATAGAACAGGTGAGGCATTTGCTGAGCGCCCTCTGTGTCTGCTATGTGTCATATGTCCTACCTAGGGAGTGGACACTCATGATCTCATTCAGTCCTCCAATCACCCCTTGAGGTAGGTATTATCTCCATTCACCAAGAAACGAAGAAGTGCTGAGGATGATGAATGAACAGAACAGCAGGGCAAGGGGCAGGGTGAGATACCTGTCAGAGAATGAGGCTGAAACTACTCTTTGTTCAAAATGCATTTGAGTCAATGAATAAATGAATCTTGAAACATAATAAGAGAAGTAGATTATACAAGGACTCTATGGGCCCTGTATCCATTCCCACCCCAGGAAATTGGAAGCTGATGTTTCATGCGAGTCTAAAACTTCAGTCAAGGTCCATCCCAATATCTGAGGATCTGGTGAAGAAGTATCATCATCCCCTCCTCCTCCACAGCTGTTGGTATGTGCACTTAATCCTCATTGAAATCCCTCCATCCAGGGAGATTGCAGCCCAGAAGTCTCAGACTTCAAAGGAGAGAGACTTGGACAGAAATCTCTAAGGAATGAGAGGACCCATATCCAGTGGAGAGAACAGAAGGAAAAGATTCACATATGGAGTCCTCAGTGAAGACCCAGCATCCCCACTTGCTCAGAGAAGAATGTTCTAGAAGGAAAGCAATGAGATAAAAAGTTAGGTGAGGGTTGGATAAGAGTTCAAACTGCGAAGAACTCAGAAAACAGGGGAGGCCATTTTGACTTTCTTTTCAAGGAAAAAGAAAACCATCAAAGACTCTGAGTGAGAGAGCCATTGGAAACAGAGTTTCAGAAGGATGATGCTGGACACAGTGTCGGGGAGGGACCGGAAGTGAGGGGACTGGGAGACTTTCCTCCCTGGAATTCCAGTACATCACGAAGGCCACACTCCTCAAAGTCCCGTGTGCCACTTGGGCTCTGCTGGGTCCTGTTTGGATGAAGCAGGCATCTTTGGGCTGCTTGTGCTCTGTGTAATGGGTTCATTTTCAATATGTAAATCCAGTGGCCTTTGAGTGAATTCCAGGAAATCTTTCAGCAGAGACTGAGCCCACAGATAAGGAGTCCCCCTCCCCTGCTACAGGCATATAGACCTTAAGAAACAGGAGATGAGGGGAAAGCACTGGGGAAATGAATGTGCTTGCCTCTTAAGGAATTGTTCCCATGCTGTGGGCACAAATTTAAATGATAGCTCTTAAGCAGAAATGACAAAATGTGAAGGGCTCAATTAGACTCTGTTTGTACTTAAGGAAAGATTTCCCATAGAAATATTGTCTGCCCCTGCTCCTGCCCCACCTCATGTCCGGCCTTCCCACACCCCTGGATTCTTGCTTTCCTCAGAGAAATCTCCAAAAATCAGTGCCTGAGAAATGTCCTAACCAGGCCTTGCTTTGTGGGGGTAACAGTTTACAAGTTGTAAAATTTCCAGGAGGCTGTGTGGAAAAGGGGCTGGAGAACTGAATTGAATCTCAGTTCATTTAGCCATTTGGTGTTGAGTAAATTCATTCAGCAACAGAATAGTAATAAAACCATGAGGATCAGGTGAACTTATGTAGATGACAGGATCATACTCAAAGGAAGGAGCTGACACAGTGGAGAACAAGATCAAATCAATGTCTCCAGAGCCAAGCAGGCAATGCAGAGGATGCGACGGACTGAGAGAAGCCCTAAGACAGAGAGAAACACTGATTGGCCACCTCCTGCACACCCCCTACTTGGGATTGAGCCTGAAACCTGGACATGTGCACTGACCTGGAGTCAAACTTGTGACCTCCTGGTTCCTGGGTCTACACTCAACCACTGAGCCACATCAGCAGGGCTATGATAGTTATTGTTCAGGCTCAATTAAGGTTCCCTTTTTGTGCCTGCTCCTTACCATCCAGAATGGTTTTCATGCCACTCAAAACTGTGCTCTGTGTTTAGAAGGATAAAATATAAAATATGCAGATCCTGACTATTAGAGGATATACAACATTTAAATGACCCATCACAAGACAGGGCAATGTGGTTAGACATGCCTCATCTCTGCAGCCAATGGAACCCTGACATGCTTGGGTTTGGCCTCATCCATCAAGAATCTGGCTGGTAAAAGTAATGTTCTGGCCTGCTGAATAGGCCTTCAGGTCGTCCCCACGTGGAGAGTCAGACATCCTTTGAATAGCCAGTGCTTTGGGATCAAGGCAGATGACCAGGCATTTGAGAGTTGGGTTCCATGGGCAAAAGTAATCCATCAGTCATTTAAAAGCACATACAGTCGATTCTTGCGATTCACAGTAGTTCTGTTCTATTTAGAGTCATTCCAAAGAGTGAATAAGCAAACACTAAACCACTGTTCCTATGGAAAGTATAAGACCTGGGTCCTTCAAGCCTCTGGTGACAGCACTTTCAACAATTGGTCATTATATAACCTTGTTTTACATGTATTTCTGTTTAAAGACACTTTATTTCATGCATATTGTTGACTCAGTAACATTGAACTCATGGCCAGCAGCACAAGAACTCGTATCTGATCGAAACTTACCTAATACACCTATTTTTCTCCATAAGGCACAGCACACAATCTCACAGCCTTCTCACACGTAGGACCTCTCGATACCACTTCTATGGTTGGGGGCCAGTTTAAACAGCAAAATCACCAACCAAATCCAAAGAGTACAAAACACGTAGCACTACACAGACTGTAAAAAGGATACTTGTTTGTACCCTGAGAGCTGAAAGAAGGCAAAGCATTGCCTTGTTTGACCTCAACTGGAACTGTGCATGGCGGCCACCCGGATTTTTTGCAGTTCTGTGCTTACCCTCAAATGACTGAGAAAGCACCATGGATATTGATTTGGGGGTTTCAAATAAAGATCAGAAACTGTGTGAATTTGCAAATACAGAATATGCAAATGACAAGTACTGACTGCATCTAAAAGTCATCCATGCACTTATGTATCAGACCCAAAATGTGCACTTGAACTCGGCCTGTAAGGGCTCCAGTCAATTCCCATCAGCTTGGTTTATAGCTAAAAACCACAAGTATTAACTAGCCCAGAGGGCACCATGGTTTCAAAGAAAATAAAATGTTTTATTGTAGAGTTGTTGTTTTTTCCTCCCTTTATAGGACACAGATCCCAAATAGAGACATTGTTCCAAGATTGGTCACTTGCATATTTTAGTGTTAAATTGATATGAAGGCAGACTTGTTTCTAGAACTTATATTCATTGATCCTAGCTATGTCATTGGGGACTACGCAGAACAAGGTCAGCCCCTCTTCCACATGGTGGTTTCTTGAATATTTGAAGATGCTACCCTCCCCTCCTCTAAGATGGCAATTGCCCACATTTGACATCCCCATTCCTCATAATCTCCCCATCTCTGTCACTTTCTTGAAACAATGTTGTAATCTATCAAACATTAACTGCCATCTCCTGCTTAGGCTCTAGGATAAAATAAGTAGCTTCAAAGTCAGCTGGTAGGACAGTTAATTTACACAATTCTACTGGGGAGTAATTTGGCAATGTACATGAAATTCCTTAAAGAAAGTATATCTTTCCATGTCTCAAAATGTATTTTAAGGAAATATTCATGCTAAGATGTGGTGAGGAGAATGTTCATCCCAGGGTTCTTTATAATTCCAGCATGTGGAAGCAATTGAAACACCCAAGGTTGAAACACTATTAAAGAAATGATGGCACATCCATATAGCCACTAAATACCATGTGTCCATTAAAATGACAAAAAGCACACGTCTAGATGGACTTACATATGTATTTCTATAATCGGAACACAAAAGAAAATTATAAAAGAGAGGAAACAATCTGATCTGACTAGAGTTTTTATTAAAATGTCTGACTACAAAAAAATATCCAACTACAAGAAAGAACAACATCCTCAAGACGTA
The DNA here is from genome assembly GCF_963455305.1 of Plecotus auritus. Classification (NCBI taxonomy): domain Eukaryota; kingdom Metazoa; phylum Chordata; class Mammalia; order Chiroptera; family Vespertilionidae; genus Plecotus; species Plecotus auritus. Next base: position 240,915,696 of record NC_137770.1, on the reverse strand, counting down.
AGTTAACAATCTCTTGAAGTATGATTCACTTTCAAGTGTTTCCATTCTTCTGTATCAATTTTTTCTACAATAAACCATTAAATTAGTAATAAGGAAAAGTAATTGTTTGGCGCTCAAAAAGTTAAAAGGAAAACAACCCTTTGGTAGTTCCCTATTGCTTTCAAGAAAGAGTCCAGCTGAAACTGGTTTGGCTCAGTGGATAGAGCGTCGGCCTGCAGACTGAAGGGTCCCGGGTTCGATTCCGGTCAAGGGCATGTACCTTGGTTGCGGACACATCCCCAGTGGGAGGTGTGCAGGAGGCAGCTGATCGATGTTTCTCTCTCATCAATGTTTCTAGCTCTCTATCCCTCTCCCTTCCTCTCTGTAAAATATCAATAAAATATATTTAAAAAAAAAAAAAGAGTCCAAACACCCTGGTTTGGAGCATAAGACCTTTTATGATTTTACCCTCTTGGGTTACATCTCTACCAGTCCTCACAAGCACTTTCCACTTTGGCCCTAAGAAACCATTAAACATTTCCCAGATTTGTTTCACGGCTTTCCTCCTTCTGCTGGAGACGTCCTCTCGGTTCAGAAACTGGATCGGGGAGCTTGTCTGAAATTATACAACTCACAAAATGGCGAAGCCAGTCCAGGTTATCTGTCCCTGAATCCCATGGTGTCCCCCCAGGATCACAATGACAAATTGGGACTGTCACCATAAGATCTTTGTATCATATTTAATCTCAGTACAGGCAAGTTAATCGCTTATGCTGTTTACAGCATTATCTAGGGAAAAGAAAGCCCTGAAATGTAGTCCTTTCCATTGTCTTACACACAGAGCATCAAAATGACTCCAGTGCGGTGTCTTTCCCTTTTGAGAGGCATGATCCAGGGTGTTTGGAGCAATATTTTAGCCAGACATTAAAGCCCGGTTTGCAGACACACACCCTGTGTAGTCAGGTTTCACTAATATGATCTACTCTGACTTCTTTGTCTTTCATTATAAAACTTTAATATTGAGTTTTAAAATCCAAATGCCATAAATAGATTCCAGATGTCTCCCAAATCCCTAAATCTCCCATTAAAGTAAGGAGAGACATTGCTATTTGTGAGTAGAGGGTTACATTTTCATTCACTGAAACACCAAAAGGATCTCTGGGCAGGTCTGCAGCCTTTCTTCCATGAAGAAAACACATGAGCTCTTCTGAGTTTGTCAAGGAACTGAATCCTCAAGATTCATAGCCCAGCTGTCTCGCATATGTTCTGCTTTATTTATTTCTCCCCCTCGAAGGGTAAAATCACATCATCATGAATGCAGGGCCTTGGGGCCAGACTACCTCGATTCCAGTCCTATGAGATGTCTGTGGGCAAGTCACTTAACTCTATTCCTCAGTTTTCTCATCTGTAAAATAAGGATAATCATAGTACTTACTTAGGGTTGTTGTGCGGGGCTGAATGAGTTAATGATTTGAAGAATTTAGTACAATGCCAGCTACCCAGCAAAATGTTTGCATTAATTATTTCCTGAGAGGTGTGTCTATAAAAAGCTGATGAAAGAGGTCTCCATGGCTAGAAATTTCATTCCCTTTTTTCCCTCCAGATATACAGAGCTATGTCTCCTTAACCTTGCATTAAGAAGACTTTCATCTTTCTGAGAGTGACTAATAAGCTAACTCCATGAAAGTCCTTCATTGCTAACCTTCAACATTCTGTTTCACACCTGTAGACCATGCATCCAGACCAGATGGTCCACTAGACAAACTTGACTCTATTCCACACTTGACTTACCTTTTCGCTTCTCTATAGCAATGAAAGCTTGTGTAATATTTTAATATTTTACAGATCCCTTATACATATGTCACCTTACTTACTCTTCATATCAACTCTGTAAGTAGGTATTATTATGTTGTTGCTGTTATTATCATCAGGATTTTGCGGTTAAAAAAAAAAAAAAACTGACATATTTTAAAAACTTACCCAGAATCATGTATCTGGTAAATGACTCAGTGGGGATTTGAACCTGAATTCTCTGCCTTGAAATTCTGCACTTTTTTTCCTACCCAACATCACTGCTAAAGGTATAGAATTAAAGTGTGAAGACCTTAAAATAAGCTTCACTAATTCTTTGCTTACATCACGTCCATTGAATTTCTTTTTTTCTTTTTTTTTTTTCTTTTTTTTTCATTTTAAGCTTTGATTTTTCTGTTTCCTCTGATGTTGCCATGGTTGGTAAGATAGAACTCAGCACAGCCAAACCGCCAGGTTGAAACTGTTTCTGTTGGTTGTAATGACTGTGTGTTGGTTGATTAAAAAAAAAGAAAAAGACATGTTTAATTGGGGTTTACTTTCAAGCAGAACTTTGTTATATTATAGCCAAATAATGCCTCATCTAGTAAGAACAATTAACTATTTTTAGAAAATTTGTTCAGAAAGAAGCCAAATCTTTTGCAACAGTGAAGTTTATATACAAATCTGAAAGTCTTCCATATTGAGACTAGGATGGAGATGTGGGATAGAGCTGTGTCAGGGAATGTGTCAGTTGATTCATGCAACAGAAACCTAGCTTCAGTGAGCTGGTCAAACCAAGGTGTCTTGATATGTTTTCATCAGAAAAGAAGTTGGTTTGAAGATATGCAGTCATGCGTGGGTTCAATGGCTTATCAATGTCATCAGAGACCCAGGTTCCTTCTACCTTCCTGCTCTCCTTATGAAGATTACAATATGTCTACACCACATTAATGTCATGACTGCATTCTGGGTGAATGGCAAAATACAAAGAACAAAACATGAACAGGTGGCACCAGCTGTCTTTCCCCTGTAGGATGTTTCCTCAGCAACTTCTTCATTTGATCTCTACTTAAATATTGTCCAGACTGGGTAGGTTACATGGTCTTTCCTGGCCACAGGGAGTCTGGGAAGGTGGGTATTCTCCTCGTTACATTGGCTCCCCAAACAAACAAGGCCTCCATTAGTAAAAAAGAAGGGCAAAATGGACATTGGAAAGCAACTAACAGAATCTGTCAAGAGAATTACCATTTATTGAGGGTCTGCAATGTGTTAGGCACAAACTGAGTCAAAGCAAAAAAAGAAATCACACTATCCTTTCATTAGACATAAAGAAAATGATATCCAGAGAGTTGTAAAGTATGAAATGAGGTGTACTTTTTGCAGAAGATCCCCATGTAGATTCTTCTCATGTGCCATTGCCTGTCACTGAGAAGATTCCCCGCCCCCCAAAATGGTTTCAAATGTTTCCCCTCTCCTTGTCCCATCTCTCAAATAAAATTAGAGATGCAACATCAACATACACTGAGAATGCCTTTATATCTACATTGTTTAATTAATCTTGTTATGATTTAATTATGGCTACTTCTCTGGTCCATGTCTTTCCAACCCATGGCATCATTGACTTTATGAGATCCTGCCAAGTATTTCCTGCTTGATATGTTCTTTCTTTCTGATGGACTCTTCAGAGCTATAATGAAATTGTTTTCCCTTTCACATTCATCAGCTAATACCTAAATAGTCTTTTGTTTGGTGGTTTTATCAGCCTTTTTACAATGCTTGGCACTCAGTAGGAGCTCAGTGATATCTTTTGAATGAATAATACTCAGCTTCATCGTTCACCAGCAGTGTGAGCTTGGGCACGTTTCATAACCTATCCTGAGTAAGTGGTAGGGTGGGGGGATAAATGTCTGGTATTACAAGCCACTGAGAGAACCAAGATGGCGGCATAGGTAAACACCTAAACTGCTGCCCGACACAACAATTTCAAAACTACAACTAAAAGACAAAACGTCTATCACCCAGAACCACGGGAAAGCTGGCTGAGTGGAAGTTCTACAACTAGAAGGAAAGAGAAAAGAACATTGAGACGTGCACAAGCACTGAAAAGCTGAGGTACGGAGGCGTGCAAATCGGGCTGGCGGCGGGCGACTGGGTGTGCTGCTTTTTTCAACCCGAAGGGAGACAAGCTCCCAATTACTCTGAACTCCAGTTTCTGGGGAGATGCTGGAGACCCAAACTCCTACGAGGAGAAGCTGGACTGTCTGCCATGGGGTCGGAAAGTGAGGGTGGCTTTCTTGCAGAGGTGCACACAGCAATCATTGTTTACTGCGCTGGGGCATGGGATGCAGGGACTTGGAAACGCGGAGATGCAGAGATGGCGGACTGGCAGCCATCGCTGTTTGCCACACTCTAGCCTAGTGACTCCCTGAGACCCCGCCCCGCACAATCTACAAACCCACCCAAGCTCCACGCAGCGGCTTTTGCATATAAATGGTCTGCCTTATCGCAGCTTAACCTAACAAACTGCAGCTCTGGTCAGACAGCTCCAAAACCTCCAAACTCCAAGCAAAAAGGAGAAAACTGTAGTTCTCACTGTAGCTCCTGCTGGGTGGCCTCAGACAGTAGCTGACCTGCACCCCATTGGAGATCCAGAAGCTAGTGTATCTAGTGGTCAGTGTGAGACGACACCAGATTTTAACTACTCACATCCATAGGTGACACATTCAAGAGGCAGGCTCAGTGAGCACCAAAGCCCCACTGAAGCAAGTCCTGCCCCATAAGCGTGTCTCCAGCACATCAGTTCTTCCATTATAGACACAGCAAGTCCTCACAGCCAATTGGCCTAGAGGTCAATTCCTCCCAGTGTACCAATAGCAATCAAGGCTTAACTACACCAAAACTTTGCACTCGGCCCACAAAGGGGTGCACCAAGAGTGTCCACCTCAGGTGATAGGCTGAACCACTGGTCACCTACCACAGAAAACCACTCCATCAACACAGGGAAGCAGCAAAATGCGGAGACAAAGAAACATGTCACGAATGAAAGAAATGGAGGAAAGCAAACTACTGGACATAGAGTTCAAAACCACATTTATAAGGTTACTCAAGAATCTTCTAAAAACCGCCGAGAAACTTGATGAGACCTCTAAGGAGCTTAGTGAGACCTTCAAGGACCTTAATGAGAATGCCAAAAAAATGGAAAAGGACCAGTCAGAAATTAAGTATACACTGTCTGAAATAAAGAATATACAGAAATTCAACTGTAGATCAAACCAAAGAATGAAACAAAAGATCTGAAATATGAGGAAACAAAAAACACCCAACCAGAAAAACAAAAAGAAAAAAGAATCCAAAAATGTGAAGATAGTGTAAGGAGCCTCTGGGAAAACTTTAAGCGTACCAACATCTGAATTATTGGGGTGCCAGAAGAAGAGAGAGAGCAAAATATTGAAAACCTATTAGAAGAAATAATGACAGAAAACTTTCCCTACCTGGTGAAAGAAATAGACTTACAAGTCCAGGAAGTGCAGAGAACCCCGTACCAGAGGAATCCAAAGAGGACCACACCAAGACACATCATAATTAAAATGCCAAGGGCAAAAGACAAAGAGAGAATCTTGAAAGCAGCAAGAGAAAAACAGTTAGTTACCTATAAGGGAATACCCATACAACTGTCAGCTGATTTCTCAACAGAAACTATGCAGGCCAGATGGGAGTGGCAAGAAATATTCAAAGTGATGAACAGCAAGAACCTACAACCAAGATTACTCTACCCAGCAAAGCTATCATTCATAATTGAAGGTCAGACAAAGAGCTTCACAGACAAGAAAAAGCTAAAGGAGTTCATCACCACCAAACCAGGATTATATGAAATGCTGAAGGGTATTCTTTAAGAAGAGGAAGAAGAAGAAAAAGGTAAAGATAAAAATTATGAACAACAAAAATGATAACAAATACATACCTACCAACAAGTGAATCTAAAAATCAAGTGAATAAAAAATCTGATGAACAGAACGGACTGATGAATATAATAAAATCAGGGACATAGAAAGGGAATGGACTGACAATTCTCAGGGGGGAGGGGGTGCGAGGGGTGCGGGAAGAGATTGGACAAAAATCTTACACCTATGGATGAAGACAGTGGCGGCGGGTGAGGTGGGGAATCAGGTGGAGGGGAGCTATGGGGGGGGGAGAGGAACACCTGTAATAATCTGAACAATAAAGATTTATTTTAAAAAAAGCCACTGTGATTTGAGAGTTATTATTATGGTGCAGTATTAGAGCTGCAATAGCTGATGGCTACAGCCTGCCACCATGTCGTGGGGAAGGAAAATTCACGGAAAGAGAGATGCTCAGCAGATAATGCCAAAGGCAAAGACTATAGAAGAGCATCCATGCAGTAGGAGGACACATTGCTTCTCTAGCATGTGCTAAAATTAACAACCTTAAATTTTAATAACTTCCCATTCAATAAATACTAGAAAAATAACACACAAATCCTCTCAAATCATATTCTGAGGGGTTTAGAGCATGTATAGAAACCACCATGGAAAGGAAATATTTTCTGGCCAAGCATCATTTTGTTTCATCAGTGGGCAAGCACATGGGATGGTGATAATAGAAAATAGCCCGAGTGCTTATCTTGCCAACACAGCTGCATTATAAATGAGTTAGGTTTGTGTTATGGGAAACAATTGAACAATCTTCTTTCTGTACCAAGAGTAGAATGAATAATAAATCTTTCCCTTGTGACGTGAAAATCACATCTTTTGATTGTCCGTAAAAACCAAAGCTGGAGTAAATTTGGAAATCCAACATCTGCCCACCCAATGCTTTATCCCTATCAAAACGTAAATACTCACCAGATTAGAGGGCAGATTCCTAGATTAGAGAGCATCTGCCCTTCTTGCCTGACACACTCATGTATCTGATTTCTTTTTGTGAAATGGGAATTTGGAGATCAATAAGCAGGTGTTTGGCACCACATCTAAGTCCATACATAGAGTGTGAGTCACAGACTAGTGTCTTTTCAAAGCATTCGTCAGATAGCAAAAGATAGCTCTCAAGAGATTTATTTTTCTCAAGTAACATAAGCAACTGAAAATGTATGTATTTGTGTCCCTTAGACTCAAACAGACGTGGATTTGATTCCTAGGACTGCTGTCTGGTAAATGTGCATTAGTACACATATTGCTTATCACCAGTGAGTTTTCTCCTCATCTGTAAAATGGAAATAATACTTAAATAGAACCAAGTGAAATTGCCATATATAAAGTCAAAAGAAGTTGGATATTAGTGATTTTATATGGTTCAGCCTATCTCTGTTTCACAAGTCTGAATTCAGAATAGAAGACTAAGTCCATGTATGTCTACTGGTCACAACTCTTTTGTTACACATGACAGACTCCAAACTCAAGATAGCGTAAGAAAAAAGAGAATGCAAGTAGCTCATGTAACTGGTCAGTCTATGAACGGTGTTAGCTTTCTCTTGGCAGGATCCAGGGACTCAAGTGATCTCCCTCTCTCTCTCTCTCTCTCCATCCCTCCCTCCCTCCCTCCGGCCCCACTTTTTCCTGTGTCTGTTGACTGTGTCATACATAATAACCAAGATGACCAATGACAGTCTTCCCTAGAACCAAAGCGGACATTTCTTTCCCAAAGCCTCTTTCTTGAGCTACATGCTCACCCCTCAAATACCCACTGTTTCCATGTACATCAGATGGCAACTATGTTTGGCCCAGCCTGGTTGACTTTTTCACCTAAAGAAAGGTGGCACAAATAAAGGGCACTACACATGAGAGACTAATTAGAACCACATAAGACAGGGAAACAGTTACCCAAGGATATCAGGGTGCTAGGTAGGCAGAAAAAATGTCTACTACATTGTGTACAACACTTAGCACAGATTCTGGCTCACAGAAGCTGTGCTAAAATTAGCTGGTTTCTTACACAATACTCAAATATAACAGGTCAGATTTACTGTTTCATCCAAAGATAACACGACCAACTTTTCTCAATTTGCCCGGGACTTTCCTAGTGTTAGCACTATAAATCTCTTCCCCTGGAAAACTCCTTGTCATAAGCAAACTGTCTTGGTTTGTCTGAACTGTCCCAGTTTTAAAACTGAAAGTTTCCACATCTAGGGAATGCCCTCAGTCCCTGGCAAACCAGGAAAGCTGGTCACCCTGTCCAAAGATGGCACTTCTAAGTGTAAATCTTAGCTGCAGTTGAAGTCTTGTTAAGTCAGTTTATGAGTCGCTACATCGATAAAGAATGAAGTGGTATGGTGCATCCAAAACCACAGAGCTGCAAGGAAAATGTACAGACCATGTCTGTTTTATTCACAGTTACAGAATCTGACCCTTCTCTTTGCCTTTCCCCTGCTTTCTTTGTTTTTCTTTCACCTTTTCCCCTTTTTTTTTCTTCCTTCTTCCCTTCCTCCATTCCTTCCTTCCTTCCCTCCCTTCCTTGCTTCTCTCGATTTTCTTCTTTCTTTTCTACTTTCTTTTTTGGCCACATAGTTACCTTTCAAATAGCATCTAACTTAGATCTCATTTGTGATCTTCCAAGGATCTTCCAAACAAGCTGTCTTGTTTGACTAAAACAAGCCAACTTCAGTAATTACATTTATCCTGGATAATCCACCAAGTAAGTGGACACTTCATTGTTGATTAAGACAAGAAATGTATGTGCAATAACTGTGGTTTCTAAGACAGCACGGTCATGAAAAAATGGAGAGAGGAGGCAAAAAAGATGATGATAGTGAAATGAGGAGCTTGGAAGGGCTTAAGATTTAGTTGTTTAGATGGTAATTTTGGTTTAACTGTTTGCATAGAAGTTGCATCTACTAACAATGAAAATTTTTGAGATTTGGAAACTCTTTCTTCTTTTGAATCAATATCATTATTAATTCAGCAATGTAAACCAGAAAATCCTTTTTGGTTATAAACTATGCTTTGAAGCCAGGCCTGCATTTTAATGTTTTCAATCAAAATCTTAAAAGTTGAAAGAAAACAATTTCTAGTCTTCAAAGGAGTGCTATCATTGGGGAAACAGAGTCTCTTGAATTATACTTTTGAGAATGATGTAAATTTTATTGCCCTTATTAAAAGTGCTAAAGAATTAACTCCACTTAGGAGACAAATCAAATGCTCCCTCATGGCAAGGTTTCCATCTACAAGTCAGGGTCATTACTTGGTACTTCTTCTACATTTGGGTTTTCCAAATATCACCGTTCATATGATATTTGGGGAAAAAAGTAAATTTGTAGGAAAATATTAGGTAAATACATTTCACATTTCTTGTCATTATAGAATATCAACTGTGCCATGTATTTACCTAATATTTCCCTACAAATTTACTTTTTTTTAATTATATAGTTTAAGCTGGTACAGCCAGTGCAGCTCATTGGGGCTATTGTTTAACCCATAAGTCTATATTTTGTTATAGCAACCCAAGCCAACTAAGACAAGGCTGAATTAGAAAACTGCTCTTATCTATACTAATAAAAGCCTAGCTGACCCTAACACCCTTGCACGATGCCCTCATGTCATCACTAGATGGCCACCCCCACATCATCACAAAAGATGGCTGCCACAAGATGGCTGGCAGGGGAGGGAAGTTGTGGGCATTCAGGCTGGCAAGGGAGGGCAGTTGGGAGTGATCGAGCCAGCAGGGGAGTTCAGTTGGGGGCAATCAGTCCAGCAGGGGAGCAGTTAGGCATCAATCAGGCCAGCAGGGGAGTGGTTAGGGGGCAATCAGTTTGGCAGGCAGAAGCGGTTAGGGGCAATCAGGCAGCAGGCAGGCGAGTGGTTAGGAGCCAGCAGTCCCAGATTGTGAGAGGGATGTCCAACTGCTGGTTTAGGCCCGATCCCCAGCAGTCAGACATCCCCTGAGGGGTCCCAGATTGGAGAGGGTGCAGGCTGGGCTGAGGGACACCCTCTCCCCCATGCACGAATTTCATGCACCGGGCCTCTAGCAGATAATAAAGTTCAAATCTTAACTGCAATGACATTAAATGAATGAATCTTTAAAGGGGCAAAGGAAGTGAATGGAATAATTAAATATGAGCTGGATTTGGAGCTTGAGCATTCTCAAAAGTGAGGCTGATTTTGATTCACTTGGTGCTTGGTTGTGGCTATTTCCAGGGTAAACTCTGCAGATGCTTTTCTATGTAGCTGAGCAAATGTTTTCTCCCTTTTTTCATTCTTACTGTTGCATGAGAAACAGAAGGACATTTAAACTCTAATAAAAGAAACCAGTAATTGGAGAGAAGTGCCAAGAAATGGAATGACAGGGAAGAAAGGTGAAATGTACTCCATAAAAGGAGGAGGAAAAGGCCAAGAACCTAGGAGCTCTGGCACTAAGGGAAGTTAGCCAACATCACAGATGAAATGGAAAATGGCCATGGCACATCCCATCAACAATGTTTTCTGTGTGGAATTCTGTGCTAGATGCTGGAAAGTACTACGTTACAATGTCAAAGCCTACCATTGCTGATAGGTACTATCTCAATGAAGACCTTATTGGAATCTCATTCCAGCAAAATGAGCTAGGCACAGCAGACAGGGATTATGTCCCTAGTAAGGACACTGTGGTTTGGATGTTTACATGAAATTCCTTCCCTTGGCTGGTGTCAGAAGCAGTGGTAAGCCTTGATTTTGTGGTGTCAGACCCAGTGTCATTGCCATGGCAAATATCAAAATATACCTTTTCATCTGATCTTGATCTGGTTTTCCAAGGTGAAAGTTTATCCATATGCGACCCCATTTGCTGACCAATATTCTTCTCCCCCCAAAAGGGCTTCTTGCAACAACAACAATATTAAATGAAATATGAAAGTCCAAAGGAGAAGAGAAGCATGTAAACTGGGACCTGTTGAAAAAATTCCATCACATGACACAATTGGTTTCATCCTTGACATAGCTCTTTCCCAGTGATCACACTGTATGACCAAACAGGAGTAACTTTTATAATCCCCATTTTGCAGCTGTGAGAACTCAAATATTAAGGACCTCATTCCAGTGCCAGGTAGTGTAAAGATCCAGAGTCAGATCTCAAACCTTTGTGTCTGTCCCCACCTCCCTGGAGGGGACAAAACTTTGGTGTGGCAGCCAGAAAGCTGTTTGGTTCCCATTCTTCCTCTCATTTCCTTTGTGAACATGCTCTAAACAGGTAACTCTGGGCTTCATTTCCTTCCACTATAAACTGAAAGGGCTGAAATGCAGGGTCTCTAGGAACATTCTGTCCAGTGGCTTGTAATAAAGCAATCACAATGTGCCTTGAAGACCAAAGGTGCCTTGATTTCCCCCAACAACAAGAAAAATGACAAAACATTCAACTTGAATTTTATACTTAGAACAAATATCGTCCAGACTCTTTGTGCTATGTTTCAAATATGATTTGGGGAGTGAGCCAACAGAGAAGGATATTTATTTTTGTTTGTGAGGTCAAAAATTCTTCTTTGGGGCTCCATCAAACACATAGGAGGTCTGTGTAGGCCACAGCGTCATTTCATTGTATGCTGTGGGTTTTGCGTGCTGTTGCCTCTCTCCCTGCCACTGCCCAAAGCTTGGGAGAATGCTTTTGAAACAAATCAGGAAATTACTTATCAGTCTGAAGCCCCAAAGAGTAATGAGCACGCCTTGCTGCCAAAGGGAAGGGGATTTCAAGGGAAAGCTCCACAGCTGTTCAAAGATTCCAGCTGTTGCAAGGTCTTGCAAGCAATGTAAGTAAAGAGCCCGCCGTCCCGATTGAAGTGAGCTTCTTCAGGCTTTTTTTCTTCCAGAGATGAGTCTTTTGGCTTAGGTTGTTGTTACTCTTTTTCTGTTCTTCTCTGAGATTTGGGGGTGTTTACTGACTGGGGCTTACTCAATAAAACATCTCCTCTGGGGAGGCTTCTGCTGAATAGAAGAGAGAAAGTGAAAGCCATCAGCTTCGACTTTGCTTGGGAAGAGGTCGTTTTGACAACAGCCCTGGGCGATAATGCTCCTTAATGGCTATAAATCAATATTCAAGAGAATAAGGCTGACAGGGACATTTGTGGGAGCAAGCAGAAGTGGCTCTATAGCCTCACCAAGAAAAAACAGAATTGTCATCAAGTCCGCGCCTACATAATTAAAGTTTAAGGTGTTTCTTTCAGGTTGGTAGACTGTAGGATTTTAATAGAGGAAAAGAACACATTAAAGCTAATATTGTTCCTTGGAGATTTCCCTGTTGTAGTATAAATCTCAGGCTCAATTTATTTTTGGTTAAGTGTGCTGATTTATTTACTGTTTGTTTTTTAAAACAAGTGTTCTCATCACTCCACATGGCTATGGGGGTGAAAATCCATTCCTTGCAATGTAGGTTTGTAAACATCTACACTGTTAGTAAAACAATGGGTTTGTATTAATTGTAATTATATGAATGAATTGCATAATTTCATAAATAATGCATTGTGCTAGAGTATGTTTCTTTCATAGGTATTTCAAATCATTGGTTAAGGACTGGGAAGTGATTGTGGAGATATTGCCAATTTAAAGGATATGGTTTTGTTTTAATCAACCTTTGTTCTGAGAAACCCTAAATCTTGCCCAGGAACTTCAGTGTCCTTTTCCAGGGTCCTTCATTCTAAGCGAGCCCTAAGGCTACAGGAAACTCCGCCCATCATCACACTATGCCTCCCCCAATATGGCCTGATTTTAATAAGAAGGCCTTGCCTCCTTGGGCTGCAGGCTGTGCTGTATTCTCCTGACACCCTAGAAAGAGCCCAAAATGAGAATGTTGCCCTTAACTCTAGTTGACATTTGACTTCCTTTCTTCTCTTTGAATAACTTTGGTTCCCACTTTGACAGCTTGTGAGGATTAAGACTGGTCTTGTTTCTGATATGTTAGTGATGGTCAGTCATATGTAAGGTGATCTCTAACCTTTATTTAACAAATATACACTGAGTGGCCAGATTATTATGATCTCTGAATGCATAATAATCTGGCCACTCAGTGTGTGTGTGTGTGTGTGTGTGTGTGTGTGTGTGTGTGTGTGTGTATATATATATATATATATATATATATATATATATATATATATATATATATATTAGAGGCCCGGTGCATGAATTCATGCATGAGTGGGGGGTCCGGCCAGCCTGGCCAGGGGGAGGGAACATGGGCAGTTGGCCTGCCTGCCTGCTGGTTAAACTCCTGGTCGAGGGACAATTTGGCCTGCCTACCCCTGATTGGACTCTCCCACCCCGATCAAGAGCAGGCCTATGGCCAAACACTCCTCCCTTCCCCCAGGGCCAGCCCCATTCCCAATCAGTCCGCCCCACCACAATAGGCCTGCAGCCCCTCCCAACTAGCTGGCCCACTCCTGATCACACCCCCCACCCCAGTAAGGGGTGGGACTGAATGGCCAACCTCCTGCAGCCCTCCCCCTGCCCAGCCCCACCCAAGATCAGACCCCCACCTCATCAGGGGCAGGACCTGCGGCCAACCACCCATGGACACACCCCCAGGCTGCTAGCCCCCCAATTGGTCTCCCTTACCCCATTTAGGGGTGGGGTTGGCCAGCCCACCACCCACAGCCCCTCCCCATGGCTGGCCCCACACCCAATCAGCCCTCAACCCCAATCGGGGGCGGGGCCGGCCAACCAACCACCCAGAGAATGGTGGTGAGTGATGTCCAGTGGGGAGAGTATGAGTAAGGGTAGTACAATTCTGCCCTTACTTTTATGGCAAATAATATTCTCAGCATTTTTTAAGACATTAGCTCCTCACCACACCTTAGTTCTCACACCATACCATGCCTATTACTCTGCTTATTTGACAGATGAGCAACTGAGACTTGGTGCAGTTAAGTAATGGGAGCTCTGCAGCTAGAAATGCTAGAACTACAATTTGAGCCCAGGACTTCCCTCTTCTACCACCCATAAATGTTCCACTCTACCACTCTGCCTCAGAAAGATAATAGGCTTTTTTTCTTTTACACATGCAATAGACATTCTGTTTAAGTTAACAACAAAGAATCTACTTCAATTTTTAAGTGTTGAAATGGCCTCCTGAGAGAAGAGGCTGAGAAATGTCTTCTCTGGAGGTCTATTAAAACCAGATCGATTATATATGTGTCTAATATGACTTTAGGCTGGTCCTCCCCAAGGTAAAAAGATAGACAAAACAATTCCTCAAATTCCTTTCTAGTTCTCCCAACCAAGGGCCAAGTCAACATCAGGCAAAATGGTGGTGACGTGTCAAGTTTAGCCATCCTACTCCCCCTCCCCAACTCTGGCTGAAGTGATGTCTGGATTTTCTGGAAGAACCATAGTCTTTCAGATCACAAGCTCTGCTGGCCATTTTGCCCACAACCAGGAAGGGGATCCAACTCTGTTCTAGTTTGTGCCCAACCAATTTGAACACTATTCCAATGACTATTATCTAATTTTATGACTGTACTTCCAATGTTCCAGAACCATGTATTGGGAAGAAAATAGCATAAAATAGAATTTTTTAAAAATTTCTGGCTATTGTGTGTATCAGTTAGGATTACATTTGTATCAGAAAGCCTAGTTTCTTTCACATGTAAGGGGTCTATTTCTCCCACATAACAAGAAGCCCAGAGATAGGTGATCCAAAGATGTCACCAGGAAACTAGGCTTTTCTACCTTCCTGCTTCACCAGCATTAGCTGTGGCTTCGTCCTTATTATAACAAGACAGCTGCTGCACCACCACCGGGGGTCGAGTTCATATTCCAGGCAGGCAGGCAAAATCCTTCTCCTTGTCAAACTTTGTCTTTTTTTAGAGGTGGGGGAGGAAGCCCTGTTCTGGGACTTCTCATGTGCATCTCATTGGCCAAACCGTGTCACATGGCCACGCTTAGCTGCAAAGGAATCTGGAAGTTAGTATATTCTGTTTTTCAGTCTTTAATATAGAAAAGAGCAAGGGAAAAATGTATTGGAATGGGTTTTGAGTAAGTAAATCCACAGTGCTTGTCAAAATATGCCATAGATTCCAATCTGAAAGCAATACATTTGGAATTTGACACATACATGACTATTTTGCATAGGCATTTGCTAGCTGCATCTATTTTAATACTTAACTGTGAGCAGAAAAATATTTTTAAATCAAGTATTAAGGAGTAGGTAGGAATAGCATTCTACCTGTAGTACCACAGGATAATGGAAAGAAATAGATCTGAATGCCAGATTGAAGTCTGAATTCCAGCTCTATACCTAATTAGGTATGGGATGTCTCTGGACCTCAATTTCTTTATATTTAAAATAGGAGTAATAGAGCTACTTATAGAATTGCTTTAGAATTAAATTCTATTAAAAGAGTTTGACACATTATAGGTATTCAAGAAATAGTAGTTCTCTTCTTTCTTGCTTTGTACCTTCTAGTCAGCAAGTGCATAAATCTTCATAAAATTCAGCTCAGCTAGAGCCAACAGTTGAAGAATCAGCTCTTTGATTGAAAAAATAAATTAAACCAAACCCTCCAAATGGTGTGTAGTTTCTCTCTCCGTGAATGCCAAGAACCTTTCATTTGGGGCTTCAGCACATTATCTTAGCAAGCCAGCAAAAATGTCTAAGTGATTTTGTTTTCTAAACTGCATCGTGTGCTTCAAAGTGCCATCTGCTTGTGACTTGTTACAAAACAGGATCAACGAAGCCATTTTGTGACATTTTACAAAGTGACTTCAATGTTTGTTACCAAGGGATATAATTCCTAGAATTTGTGCAATTTGTTCTGTGTTGTTGAGATGTGAAATGAAGCCAATACAGAGATTTCAGCTGTTTCAATACATGATCCTCTTCTTAACTGGTGAAGCTAGGTTTTAAATTGGGTTTCTTTCCATTTTCATTATCTCCCCATGTTCCTCTGACCTTTCCAGTCCAAGACGGATATTTAAAGTTTTATCACCTCATAGACACCACTGCAAAATTTAAAAGAGGAAACAAAGCAAAACAAAAAGAGTCTGCAGATTTACAGAGATCAGCCAAAATCTCATTTCTAAACAATAGTAAGGTGGGAAAAAAATGGTGGAATCCAATGAAAAGCCATGAGTTGTTGTTTATATGAATTTTGTGATCTTCAGCAAACTATTGAATCTTATTCTCTCTGTTCTCACCTGGAAAAAAGAATGCATATGCCTGCTCCTCCTATTTCACCTAATTGATATGAAGCTCATTGAGATATGTACTAGATATGCCATTCAAAATAATCCATAATATACTGAAGCCTTTTTGGTATTTCCCATTGATTATAGTACAGTTTGTACCATGTTATACCACACAATGAATCCCAAAACCTTTTCAGACTTCCATCTGAACTCTCACCTTATTTTTACAGCCAGACTTTCTTGATAAGATTCCATAGCTCTTCCTTCACTCTCTCTTTCATGCCCTTCATCTGAATTTAGCTGATTCTTCCTGGGTTCTACCAAATTCTAGCTGTTCAGACTAAATATTTAGCTCTCTACAGGCTGACTACCTTTTCCTGACCAGAATGCAGCCAGATTTATCTCAAGATCATTGAATATACATTTTTTATTGGATCCGAAGTGATCCAAATGCACAAAAATTCCTGGTCTCCTAGAGATTACATTTCTGCCTTCTGGCCTCACTGATAAGAACATCCAAACATCAACAAACCAATGTCATGCTCTCTACTATCACTGAGATCCCCCACATGTTTCTATGTTGTGCCCACATATGTTCATGAATTTTTATGCAACAGTCACTATGTAAATCATGATTCAAATCCCAGTCATTATGCAAATCATGGACCTTAATGGTGTCCATCTTGGAAATGGTAACATTCACATGAACAATATAATCTCCTGGCTCCCCCAAAGTTGATTTCTTTAAGCAGCAGGAGTGTTGCTAAATTTCAGGCAGAGAGAGAGAAAGCCACCTCCCATATTGAGTCACCTGGCCCCAAAATCGTTGTGTTCTTCCCAGAGACGCAAGTCTTGACTGGAAATGTCTTCCTGAAAAGTTTTTCTGGAAAAATTTCTTTTAGCAGCTGACATGAACAAATTTCTTCATAAAGCCTTAAAACCAATTTCTGGCCAGAGACTAGAAACAATTTATACCCTCTACTGACTGTTCCTTATCTATCTACTTTCCCATTCAGATACTTGTGCATACTCATTCTCCACACTTCTCACCTTTAATGGTCAATCTCCAAATTCTAGCTGGCTTTAGATGGAACACTATAGAAACCAATAAAATTTAGCCAATCTATCTAAAATTTGGTCCCTTTTATGGTTAATTAATATTTGACAAAGAAGGTAGAACATGCAATGGGGTAAAGATAGTCTATTCAATAAGTGGTATTGGGAAAATTGGACAGATGGGTGCAAAAAAATAAAACTAGACCACCTTCTTACATGCACAAAGACTAAATTCAAAATGAATTAAAGAGTAAGATGTAATACTTGAAATCATTAAAATCCTAGAATAAACATAGGCAGTAAAATCTCAGACATTTCTAGTAGCAATATGTTTTCTGATATATTGTCTTAGGCAAGGGAAACAAAAGAAAAATAAACAAATTGGACTACATCAAACTAAAAAGTTTTTGCACAGCAAAGGAAACGATCAATAAATTGAAAAGGCAACCCTCTGAATGGGAGTACAAAATATTCGCTAGTGATACATCTGATAAGGGGTTGATATTCAAAACTTATAAAGAAAACTCAACACCAAAAAATAAATAAATAAACCCATAAAACAATCCCATTAAAAAAATGGGCAAAGGACCTGAATAGACACTTCTCCAAAGAAGACAAACAGATGGCCAATAGACATATAAAAAGATGCTCAACATCACTAATCACCAGAGAAATGTAAAGTAAAGCCACAATGAGATATCACCTCACACCTGGCAGAATGGCTATCATCAATAGGTCAACAAACAAGTGTTGGGGAGGATTCAAATAAAAGGGAACCCTTTTGCACTGTTGATGTGAATGCAGGTTGTTGCAGCCACTGTGGAAAGCAGTATGGAGTTACCTCAATAAATTAAAATGGAACTGCCTTATGACCCAGTAATTCCACTTCTGGGAATACATCCGAAGAAACCCAAAACACTAATTCCAAAGGATATATGTACACCTATGTTTATTGCAGTGTCATTTACAATAGCCAAGATTTGGAAGCAGCCCAAGTGCCCATCAGTAGTTGAGAGGATTAAAAAAAAAAAGCTATGGTACATTTACACAATGGACTAGTACTCAGCCATAAAAATTAAGGAAATATGATCCCTTGCGACAGCAGATTGGACCTGGAGAATAATATGCTAAGTGAAGTAAGTTAGTTAGATAAAGACAAGTACCATTATTTCACTTATATGTAGAATCTAATGAATAAAATAAACTAGCAAACAAAATAGAAACAGGCTCATAGAGACAGAGAACAGACTGACAGCTGTCACAGTGAAAAGGGTGAAGGCATTAAGCAAAGGGGAAAAAACTTATATATAGCAGTATGGTGATTACCAGAGAGGAAGTAGGGTGGGATGGAGTGGGGAGGTAGAAGAGGGTAAAGGGGGGATAAATGTTGATGGAAGGAGAGTCTTAACTTAGATTGGTGAACATACAATATAATATACCAATAATGATGTATTATAGAATTGTACACCTAAAACCTATATAATTTTATTAACCAATGTTACCCAATAAGTTCAATAGCATTTTTTAAAATGAGTATAATTTGGACGTGGTTATGACCATCTATTGCCAAGCACAGAATGGTCAGACACACCTATGCTTTCAGATAGTAGCTTCTGAAGCATCCTTGGGAAAAGCTGACTTGGTTCTACAAGATGCTTTAACCTACCAGGTCCACTTTCTTGGAAAGGACAGAGATGCATAGTAGTTAAAGGTGGGTCAGGGGAGCTAGGTCAAGGTTATTTCAGAATTGAAAAGACTTGAACATTTGTACAGGTTGAGAGCAACTAGCCATCGATCTGACAGGCAATCTAGAAGGGGAAAAGAAGTTGGTCAAAGCATCCATCTTTGAGTGGGTGGTCTTGAATGAGCCTGGGTTCTGACTCACACCTGTGTTCATTGAGATGGACAGGAAGCAAGTGAAGATGGGTGGGAATGGGGATAAATTAGGGATGGTGGAGAAATTGAGAGGAGCATGATGATGTTCTCTGTTTTTCTCTAGGAGGTTGGAACTGGGATCATTGCATAAGATAAGGACTGTGAGCTGATGAGACACGTGCCTCAAGCACCCAGCCCATTCTTGTCATAGAGTAAACACTAGGAAAAATTATATTCACTTCCTCCCACCCTGACAGATTTGTAGCAAATGTTTATCTCCAAGATCGCATATAAAATTAGCCACCATGACACTCACCATATATTTTGGGTAAATGAAACATATGAGCCTTCCAGAAAAATCTCATTTAAACCCTGACCTCTAATGACCTCTCTAAACTCATCTCGGTTTTGAAAATAACTTGGCCCAGGTGCAGACTGTCAGAGAAGCCCTCTGGCTACCCATAGCCCCTTCTGTGACCCACAAGCCTGGAGAATGTCCTGGAACCTTGCCAACAGAGAGGTGTGCGCAGGAAGAACACGGGACTCTTGGAGCTTTTGATTTCAGGGTTGTGAGAATGGTTCCAGATATGACAAATGTTGGGGAGATAATCTAAAACACGGATTGTTTGTGACTTCCTTTGAAGATTTTAATAACCATCAGCTTTCCTGGGCTAAATCAGGATCTTAGCTTCCAAATGTTTCAGATTTAGACTGTCTTCCTTTGTTTGTTTGAAATCGTAAGGGTCAGTGTGGGGAGGCTTTATGCTCAGACTCGAGAGCAGCTGACAGGCAAACCACAGCAGGTAGTGGCCTCTGGGGGGGAACTCAGGCCTCTCCTTTTCCTTGACCATGAATACCAATGGACCAGGCCCAGGCTCAGCCAGTACTGTGTGACTCCCAGGAGGAGAGTTCTCATGCAAGATTGTTTGGGATTTCTCAAGCACTTTCTCTCTCTCTCTCTCTCTCTCTCTCTCTCTCTCTCTCTCTCTCTCACACACACACACACACACACACACACACACACACACATCTCTTGTAAGTACTGGTCTCTTTGGAATTTAGGAATTCTGGTCACCCACAGGACAAGTATGATCATAGGGAGCCAGGATTAAGTACCCACAAAGTGCCTGGCACTATTCTAGGCTCTTGAGAGACAGCTGTAATCAAAACAGACAAACTCCTGCTAGGCCCCTGCAGTCCAGTTGCAAGGCATATAATCAAAGCTAACACAAAGATGTGTGTGTCAGGAGGTGAGGAAGACCACGAGGAAGGAAGTGGGGTAAGTGAGCAGGTTGTGCTTCAGACAGGTGTGTCAGAAAAGGCTGGGGCCACGGAAGGCCAACCTTTGAGCAGGCTTTTGACGGTAGAGAGGATGAGCCATGCCAGCATCTTGAAGAAGAGCATTCCAGATTGAGCTGTCACAAGCAGGAGAGAAGGCAGGATCGGTGGTGCTTGAGTAATTGCAGGGACACGAGGATGCCTGGGGGCTGGGATGCATGCATGAGGTAGAGACAGGATATCAGAAGGGGGTGGGCATTAGAGTATTTCCAGACTTGCAAGGGATCTGAGCTTTACCCAAAGGGATGTTGGAGGTTATTGCAGGGTTTTGAGCAAGAGAGTGACTGGCAGGTTCTGACTTTATTTCTGAAAGACCACTCTGACTGCTGTTTTGAAAAAGGACTGTCAGGAAGCAAGGCTAGGTGAGTTATGTCATCCCCACTTAGCTCTCAGTAGGCTTGCCAGGCCTATTACTGTTTCAACAACAATAGCAGACTCACGTGATAAAGAATTCTCTTGCAGAATAAAAGGGGCATGCTCAAAAAGTTTGACAACAATCCACCTTACAGCTTATATTTTACATTCCCTGGCTCAGCTTGAAGACAGACAAACCCCATCACAACACAGTAATAAAATGTAATCAATTGGTCTAGCAACATTTCTATTTGTGGCATTTTATTTCATCAGCCAGAAAAGCTCAAATACCAGACTGCTGTGTTCAAAACAAGACCTGAAATGCAAAGAAAAGAGGAAGGCAAAGAACAAAGCTCTGTTAGTGCTGTTTTCCCTGGACCTGCCTTTCCTGGCAGTCATAGGGACATTCCCCAGTGAGTGAGGAGGACCACCACTGAGTGGGCTGCAGGGACAGAGAGGTCCTCAGGGGACAGCCCAGCTTCAGTCAGAACAAGAGAGTGAAAGAACATTCAGAAAGGAGGATAAAGACAGAGAACTTTGCTGATGAGTGACCCGGAGTTTTAAGAGACACCAGGGAAAGACTTCTGGAGTTAGGAAGGATTAGGAGATAGGTCAGGAAAGGGGCCACAGAGGTGAGAGTCCATGGGATAAGTGATGTCCTGGAGCTTGAAGGACATGAACTGAAATGAAGGGTGTGATGGTCTCAAGGCAGAGAGAGGATGGTGGTGAGGTTGTAAATGGGAAGGAGGAGCCAGGCAGGGTCTACAAGAATCATGACAGGTCCTTGGAGGCTGGGAGGTGGGGGAGTGAACAGCTTTATTTGGAGCACCCAGAAAGCTCTGTTTTCATGCACTATCTTGAGGGACCCAGGTGCCCTGATAATCCTGGCTGATAAAATGTGAGGAGAATAAGGAGGCTGGGGTGGTCAGTGGGGGAAGGTTATGGAGAACTATGTTAAAGATGTCAGTCTTCACCCAACAGACCAGGGTTTTTAGTCTGGGCTGTGACAGTGGACTGGGGAACCATGAAGATGGTGGTCTATTTCCATTCCCACATAACCCTACGTATCCTTTGTGTCTACAATTCAAGAAGTTAGGAAGTTGTCAGTTGTACATGTCAGTGTTCAACCCAGGAAACAGAACCAGTGGGGGGTAATACACATTAAGAGATGTACTGCAAGGAATTGGACTGTTCAATTGTAAGGATTCTCTAGAGCAGCGGTCACCAACCTTTCGGATTTCACGGTCCACCGGTTGGCGACCGCTGCTCTAGAGAGTCTGAAATCTATAGGGGAGACCTCCAGGAAGGATACGCTGGAATGCTTAGGCATGGGCTAATGCCAAAGTACATAGGTGGGCTTTCTTCTTTTTTAGGGACGCCTCAGCCACCTAGGACCTTTAAACTGATAAAATCATGCCCACTCCAAATATCTAGAAAAACCTCCCTTACTTACAGTCAACTGGTTATAGACTGTAATCACAGCTAAAAAATACATTCTAAATCTTAGCTATTGTAAATTGTGCTGCTATGAACATAGGGGTGCATATATCCTTTCTGATTGGTGTTTCTAGTTTCTTAGGATATATTCCTAGGAATGGGATTACTGGGTCAAATGGGAGTTCCATTTTCAGTTTTTTGAGGAAACTCCATACTGTTCTCCACAGTGGCTGCACCAGTCTGCATTCCCACCAGCAGTGCACGAGGGTTCCTTTTTCTCCGCATCCTCGCCAACACTTGTCGTTTGTTAATTTGTTGATGATAGCCATTCTGACAGGTGTGATATGGTATCGCATTGTCGTTTTGATTTGCATCTCTCAGATAATTAGTGACTTTGAGCATGTTTTCATGTGTCTCTTGGCCTTCCTTCTGTCTTCTTTCGAAAAGATTCTATTTAGGTCCGTTGCCCATTTTTTTATTGGATCATTTATCTTCCTTTTATTAAGTTGTATAAGGGGCCTGTAGATGTTGGAGATTAAACCTTTATCGGTGATAACATTTGCAAATATGTTCTCCCATACAGTGGAGTTTCTTGTTGTTTTATTGATGGTTTCTTTTGCTGTGCAAAAGCTTTTTATTTTAGATTTGGAAACAGTCTAGGTGCCTGTCAGCAGATGACTGGATCAGAAAACTATGGTACATCTACACAATGGAATACTATGCTGCCATAAAAAAAGAAGGAATTAACACCATTTGTAGGAACCTGGATGGAATCAGAGAACATTATGCTAAGTGAAATAAGCCAGTCAATGAAAGAAAAATACCACATGATCTCACTCATTTGTGGATAATAAAAAACATTATAAACTGATGAACAAAAAGATAGATACAGAGGCAGTAAAGCATCAAACAGACTGTCAAATTACAGCGGGAAGGTTAGGGAGAGGTGGGGGAAATAAGAGATCAACTGAAGGACTTATATGCATGCATATAAGAGTAACCAACAGATGCAAAACACTGGGGGTGAGGGCATGTATGGGAGTGGGGTGGGGGGGGGCAATGGTAAGATATGCACACATATAATACCTTAATAAAAAATATGTAAAAAAAATCAAAATCAAAAAAATCAAAATAAAAAAAAATACATTCTAGGCAAAACCTAGATGAGTGCTTGGTGAAAAACTGGGGATTGATAGATAAAAGTTAAGTTGATATATAAAACTGATCAAGTCAGCGTGTTCCCTAAACTAGTGATCCATAGCTGGCAAGAAGGAGTCCATGATGCTTTAAAGGAGGAAGATTGTCTACCTTGGGTTTCAGAAAAATCAGCTCATGCTTGAGTGGTAAAAAAAATTCGCAGAAAATTCCAGCTAACAGTTCTAAAAATAAAATATTACTTTCTTTAGTGCAAATCCATGTGAATTATAGTTGGTCTCAGTGGGAAGTAAAGCAAGTTGGAAATAACCCCAAAGAAAAGTTATTCCAAACTTCCCTAACTGTTTTAAGAAAGAAAATATTTGTCCAGTGTAGAAGGATGGTTAAGTAATAGTTCAAAATTCCCAGTAACTATCCCATCTTCCACTGAATTCGTGATTAATGAATTGACAAATACTTATGGGCACCTAATTAGCACCCAGCATTCTCATAAAATAGAAAAGAATAACTAGCCATAGTTCCTGCTCCTCCCCAAGAGGCATTCAGGAGTCCATCATTCCCATTCTTTCCATTAAAAGTGACAGAACACCCAACTCAAGATGCTTCAAAGCAAAAAAAAAAAGTGGGGGAGAGGTGGTGTGTGCGGAATAGATCTATTAATGTATAGAACTAAAGTTGGGGTAAATCTTCTGGCTTCAGGTTCTGTTGGATCCAGGGACTCTAAGAATATAGTCAATCTGGACTCTCGTCTTCCCACATCTCTTAGTTCTGCTTTTCTCTGGCTTTGCTATGGGTCCGGTATCCCCTTGCATTGGCAAAGAGCGTCACCAACATAATCAATGCAGGTGATCCTTTGTATATTCAGAATTCTCATCTGTTAAGAATGAATTGAGCTCTGGCCACTGTGGTTCTATTGGTTGAGTGTTGCCCTGTGCACTAAAAGGTTGCTGGTTTGATTCCTGGTCAGGGTACATGCCTATGTTGTGGGTTCGGTCCCCAGTATGGGAGGTGGCTGATGTTTCTTTCTCACATTGATGTTTCTCTCTCTCCCTCAATTTCCCTCCTCTCTCTTTAAAATCAATTTTTTAAAAAAAACATTTTAAGAATGAATTGAAATAAGAGTAGTGAGAGTTATATGCATTCCTTACTAACTGTGTAACTTTGGGGAAGTAACTTAACCTTCCACTGTCTCAATTTCCTCAACTATAAAGTGGGATAATAATATAGTGCTTACCTCATAGGATTAAATGTCTTAATATAGATGAAGTGTTGGGCATACAATAAGGGTTCTATAAATATGAACTATTGTATTGGACTTCAAGATCATCTGTATTTGAAGGTATTCTTATCACCATGTTTTTTCTGGATTAAAAAACTGATGCATAAAGGAATTAAGTGGGTAAGAGAAGGTCTGACAGACTCCAAATCTCAGGTTCTTTGTTGCAACAAAGACCTCATAAACACTGGTGGGCAGGGAGGGAGGTCAGGAGACAGAGAAGGAAGGAGGCACAGAAAAAGCATTCCTGAGTATCCAGGTCCTTAACCTGGATTTACTTTACACAGGAATTAATCATGTTTTCTAGAATAGTCCTTTAACATCAGACTCAGTGATAGTGATTTGAATGGATTTGTTAGAGGGAGTTTTAGCCAGCACTAAAGAAACTGAATGTATTAAAAATGTGCCATAGACACTACACAGACTGTGAGTGCTCTTCCATCAGAATCCCTGAACTCTCCACCCCTCCAGACAGCCAGAAACTTGACTCCAGTTTTTTGCCAGGAGAATGAGACGGCACTTTCATCCCATCATGGTCCATACCTGTGTACATCTATAAGCACTTACTTAGGCTTAGATCATCTCATTTGCTCCTCACCATGCCCCAGAGTGGAAAGGACCTTCCACTCACCTCACAGCACATACAAGATGGAATGGCAGAGCCTGTATGTCAACCAAACCTTCTCACTCCAAGCCCAGTGTACCATCAGCTCCATCACAGGCCTTTGTCCAGCAGAGCAGAGCAGAACCTGTCCAAGGGCATTAGCCCTACTTTCCACACTCTGTAGCCCTGAGAAACAACCATGTCCATCTGGCCCCAGCTCAGCCTCTTCAGGGATGCTTCCCTACATCCTTCCTTCTCAAGGTTGGACTCAATGCCAGGAGGCTCCTGGTGTCCCCAGGGAGAGTGGAGGGTGTAACAGGACAGGACATTGAGCCGGGAATTCCCTGGGTGTCTGCTTTGCTTCTCTGTAGGCTTATTTCCTTTGTCTATCTTCAACAATAAACAGCAATGATTACCATGGAAAGAGGGAAGGAAGGAAGGAAGGACGGAAGGAAGGGAGGAAGGAAGGAAGGAAGGAAGGAAGGAAGGAAGGAAGGAAGGAAGGAAGGAAGGAAGGAAGGACTCTCAAGAAGTAGCAGTTGAATCAACACAAAACTAAAGATAGCCTAAATGCCCATTATTAGGAGAATGCCAAAAAAACTCATATCCACTCAACTACAGAAAACCCTGGGCAAAAACAGATTCCCAAATATTGTCGAATGAAAAAAAAAAGTATGCTGCAGAAAATATTTATGTTTGGATCCCATTTTTTTAAAGAAATTTATTTCTATATGTGTTTATACATGTTGTGGAAAGTAAAAAAGTGTGAAAGAGTGTGCACACAGGATGGTGAGTGGGAATCTTTGAGGATTAGCATTCAAAGGAGGAGATTTGCGGAGAGAGACACATTTTACTTAATACACTTCTCTATCATTTTAGTTTTTACAGCAAATATAAGGTGTCCCAAAAAATGTACACATTTACATTTTTGATAGCTCAATTGATGTTCTTTCTTTTCAGATTTAACCCATGGTAATTAATAATTATTCAAAGTGAGCGTACATTTTTGGAACACCCTGAATATATATTTTATATATTTCAAAAAAACACACAAAATATGTGTTGATCCAAACTGAATTGTAATCTGCTTTTCACAGTTCAGGGATGACAGGTGAGATCATGGGGAGGCTCATGGATCATGAACCATAAAACATGGCTCTGGCATTTTTTTTTACCAAGGTGCCTTAGCTAGGAAATCTGCACCCAATCATATTAGACTCATGCTTAACATCAATCACTGGTCCAAGCTCCTTTATTTGACATCTAAGCCTCTTGATCGGACTCAGGCTTGCCCCTCACCAATGTTGCCCCTCACCAATGCTTGCAGTACTGTTCTGTGCCAATCGATGTTCCTGCTCAGGTCTCCTCTGAGTGGGACCCCTACTCAGATGTCAGGGATGAACTCACATCCTTTTCTACAAATGGCCTTTTCGACCCTCCACCCTGTGGCAGCAGTCCGCTCCTGGCCCCTGTGGGTACCTCTAGAGGAGCTTTACCTAGGGGTTGCTCACATGCCTCTGATTTACACTGCCTGAAATGCCATTTCCTACTCTGCTCTGTGACCTGGGCCAGGTCCCTCACAGCTTGAAGCCTGTTTCCTTGTGGGGATAATGTTATAATATACATAGTGTTGTTGTACGAAGTCAATGAGATAGCCCATGTCAACACTTAGCCCAGTGCTTGAGCATATAGTAGCTAACTCAAATGTTAGCTACTGTCATCTCAGAATATGGATGACACTTGGTTACAGCTGTTGCCTTCATTTCACTTTCACCTCCTTATAGGGAGGAAGGAAGGAAGTTTTGACATGGGCTATCTTATTGAATTTGTACAACAACTCTACATATATTATAGCATTGTCCCCATAAGGAAATGAGCTTTCATAACTGTAGTAACTACATGGGTGTTGAGTACATGGATAAATGAAGTGATTGTCACTTGCAAGATTCATAAGGTGCTTGTGTATAATGTGTACTGAGCACTCACGTGGGACCAGGCATCACTCTGGAGGCTTTCCCATGTATTAGCTCATCAGCTGGTCCCAATAGTTCTGTGGGATTAAAATGTCTACTGCTATTATCACATTTTCACAGATGAGAAAATGAGCTCCAAAAGTTTATGCAATTTTTTCCGAGGCCATTGCCATTGAAGACTGGCAAGGCGGGGATTTGAGCCTGAGTTGTTGGGTTCTGGGAAAGAAACATCACTGGTGCTAACATGCATTCTGGATTTTAGGGAAACCAGACTAGAGTAATGATATTTTCAGTTGTAGCTAGGTCAAATGGTCATTCAAAGATGCAAGATTTGATTCCTAGAAAACATCTAGAATTGTACACACATTTTTTCTAATTATAGAGAAGAGAAATAACAAACAAACAAAGAAAAAGAAAAAAAAAACATTTCCAGGCTGTGAACCACAAGAAAACCTGAAGGCAGCAGCTCCCATGGCTCTCTGAGGGGAGACGATCAGTAAAACTCATCAAAACGCCATCGAACTTGTTCAGAAGTAGTAAACAATGCAGTTGACAGCACTGAGTTCCATACAAAGGAAGAAATGTGAAAGGAAGCAGAGAGAGGCAGAAAGGGATTAAGTTCCATTGTTTTGTTTCTTGGTGAACACAAGAAATATGAAACCCTCTGCAACAAGACACCTTAACTTTGCAGGTGCTACAAGATTTCTCCTCCAACATTCAGGGAAGCCATTGAAGTTAGTCCGTTTCCTGGACAGGTGATGCACAGTCTGCTCTGAGGCACACCTTCCAGCTAGCCCTCGCCTGTTCACCTCATTGTTCAGGCTTCCTCATCTTTGATGCAGAAATAGGTGGCTTTTCTTGCCTTGTACTAGTCAAAGAAGCTAGGCTAGACAGGAGTAACAAGCAAATTCTGACTCTCAATGGCTTAAAACAGCAAGTTTATGCATTTTTTAAAAATTTATCTTTATTGTTGAAAATATTACAGATGTGCCCTTTTTTTCCCCCTATTGATCCCCTCCACCTCGCACCTACCCCTCCCAGGCCTTCACCATACTATTGTCCATGGGTTATGCATATATGCATATAAATTCTTCGGTTAATCTCCCCCCACCCACCACCCACTCCCACCTTCCCTCTGAGATTCGTCAGTCTGTTCCATGCTTCTTTGTCACTGGATCTATTTCCTTCACCAGTTTATTATTCATTAAAATCCACATATGAGTGAAATCTTATGATACTTGTCTTTCTCTGACTGACTTATTTACTTAACATGATACTATACAGGTCCCTCCACGCTGTCTCAAAGGGTAAGAGATCCTTCTTTTTTACAGCTACATATTATTCCATGGTGTAAATTGTGCTGCTATGAACATAGGGGTGCATATATTCTTTCTGATTGGCATTTTAGGTTTCTTAGAATTTATTCCTAGAAGTGGGATTACTGGGTCAAATGGGAGTTCCATTTTTTATTTTTTGAGGAAACTCCAACTGTTTTCCATAGTGGCTACCCTAGTCTGTAGTCCCACCAGCAGTGTACTAGGGTTCTCTTTTCTCTGCATCCTGACCAGCACTTGTCATTTGTTGATTTGTTGATGGTAGCCATTCTGACAGGTGTGCGGAGATACCTCATTGTCATTTATTGTTATTACTGCTACATATTGTTGTTGCTACAATATTGTTATTATAACATGCTCAATGTGGGACAGTAGAGTCCCAACTTTGCCAGCTTCCTATGCTACCATCATTACATGAGGCTTCCTTGTTCATCATGGAAAGGGAAGAGAGCATGTGGGTAACTCAGGTTACTTACTTCCACTCACATTTGCTGAGGAAGGTGGGCAAGTCTCAGAAGAGGCCAGAACCAGAAACACTGGTGTATACCAGGGCTGTGTACCTCACATAGGATGTCAGAATATCCCTATAAAAACCTATTTACACATTGCAGATAGCTGGGGGGAGGGGCGGGTGTGAATGACAAATAAATGAAGAGGAACCAGGAAGACACGCCATGTTTGCTGTTGAGGAAGAGTTTCTGGTTGGGAGAGCCTAACCTGAGGGAAAAGGGATGTATAGGGCTCGGGAGAGACAACCCATAACTTCATGGATTGGAGCCATGCTGACCCCCTGGAGACCAAAGTCTGAGGGAGACATTTCATGGTTGATAGGATGGCAGAGACCACAACCTACTCGGGAGCCCAATTAAGCAAGCCTCTCTGCCTCCTCTGCACAGTTGTTGGTCAAGCAGCTGGATACACCGGCTCATGTTGAAATAATACCACAAAAGGAATCAGGCTGTGAGGGCCCCAGCATATTGCAAGACGGGGGAACTAGGAAGATAAACAAGTGCCTATGATAGATTTTTAAAAAAATTTGGATCATAAATAATCCATTCCTGAGAACAAAGAGATTAGTCTCTTCAATCTTAAATGAACCGAAAACATGGTTTTGCAGAAAATTTCAAAGAAGAAATGTGGGTTCAAAAAAGAAATAAGAAGAAAACCTGTTGAAAAGTAAACTGGCAGAACTCAGGAAATAAACAAAAGATAAAAAATAAAGCAATTATAGAGATGAAAGTCAACTCAGAAGCAACAGAAAATAGGTAAGTACTGTTGAAAGCACAAGCCACACATAAGAAATCACACAAAATAGAAAGGAACAATGAGCTAAAAGTGATTACAGACAAGACAATACGAACTGAAGTAAAGGAAGCTGACATGCACAAATTCGTATCCTGCACAGAGGAACAAAAGGGAACAGGAAAACACTTAAGAAAATTCAAAAAAGTTTCTTGAAGTAAAAGAAGTTAGGTAACTCTAGATTGAAAGGGCACACCATATGCCAGGAAAAATAAGCAAAATTGGCAACATCAGTAAACGTACTGTGAAGAGACTGAAATTCAATGGCAATTGTCCAGTTTGTTTTGTGCAGAGAGCACAAATCATAAGATCCCTCCCTCTTAATACAACCCTCAGCACTAGACAACAACAGAATAACATCAACCAAGTTCCAAGGGGAAAAAAGGTGGCCCAAGAGTTTTCTACGCAGCCAAATTCTACTGTGACTATGAAAGGAAGAGGCAAACGTTCTTAAACACACAAAACGTCAAGGACTATAATAACAAAGCACTTCTTGAAAAATGTTTGATGATAAAATCCATCATAACAAGACATGAATCAAAATTAAACACCCAGCACTAGGGACGTCACCATAAAGGACAATAGTCAGAACTGGATCCGTTTAAACATAGAACCAGGACTAAGTAACAGTGGAAATGAGTTGACAGAACAGAATATAAATATTACAGTTCCAGGCAATCCAGAAATAATAATGTAACTAAGCAAAAATTGGGAGGCTGAGGGTGGAAGGGAAAAGGAAGTGCATAATATCCTCTTTCATGATAGAAAGTAAATGCATATCATATTAAGCAAAAGCATACAGAGTTTTTAAAACGTGAAATGCTGCCAAACTCTTAATATTTTTTTCATAATTATCTTTTAACCTCAAAAACATCTCTTCGGAACGAATATCCCTCATTTTGAACAAATATTTATCTGATGTTTAACAACTCTTCCAGTATGGTTCTCATTTATTTCAATTCTGATAAACTCAAGTAGACTTATGTTTAATCGTTCTTATAAAAACAAGCATACATAATCTGAATCATCTATTTTTGTAAATTTATATCTACCAAGGTTTCTGGCTACATATGTGCCTCGAGGGAAGTCTGGGGTAATGTTCATCAATGTTGGCAAAATAATTTCTGAGAGATGGAGGTTTTGGTTTGCTTTGTTTTTCCTTTGCTCTTTTCTGAAATTCTTTAAAATTTTTATAACAAGCAGACACATTTTCACAAAGATTACCCCAGTCTCAAACAAGTAAGCAGTCATCTACAAACATCACTTACCTAGCTCCAGGAGTCCCCCAAACCCTATACAAGACTAGCAGTCCACTCAGCTCAGGGAGAATGCCTTGCCAGCATAGCTCTTCCTTACTGTAGTCAGCAACAACTTAGCTCTGTGGTCCTTATTTCAGACACTGAGTGTTGGTCTCATCCTGTCTCATCCTCTTACATGAGTAATGTGGTATTCGTTTCCTGTGGCTGCCATAACAAATGACCACATCCTTGGTGTTCAAAACAACACAAATTTATTCTCTCACAGTTCTGTAGACCAGAAGTCCAAAACTAAGGTTTTGGCTTGATTTGGATCTTCCTGGAGCCTCTCAGGAAGAATCCATTCTATGCCTCTCTCCTAGCCTCTGGGGGCCACCACCAGTCCCTGGCCTATAGACACATCCCTCCAATCTCTACCTCCATCTTCAGGTCATCCTCTCCCCTTCTCTTCTAAGCACACATTGGATTTCACAGCCACCCTAAACCGGGACAATCTCATCTGACGATCCTTAACTTAATTCTATTTGCAAAATCCCTTTTCACACTCACAGACTTTGGTGGACATGTCTTTTGGGAGGCACCATTCAACCCTCTACCAATGCTTTCTGAATGATGTGAAAACCAAGACTGTGTGCTGCTGCTTCTGTGGTTCATGGAAGCAACAAGCAGCCCCCTAGGTGAGAGTTTCACACAATGCACAAGGCCCAAGGACTCTAACAAGCACAGACTTTGGTACCTGGTCTGAGTATAAGCTCCTTTTGTCCACTTACTTAGCTGTATGAGTTTGGGAAAATAACTTTTTTGAGTCTTGATTTTTACCCGGAAAATCGTCTCTAGTCTACAAATCATAGTGAAGATTAAATAAGGGTTAGAGTCTTTCGACCAGAACGATCATCTTCCAGTAACTTGCCAAAATGACTAACACCAAGGGAAAGAGGAGAAGCACCTGCTATATGTTCTCTAGGCCTTTAGAAAACATGGAGTTGTTCCTTTGGCCACATACATGCAAATGCATAAGAAAGGTGATATTGTGACATCAAGGTAATGGGCACTGTTCAAAAAGAAATGCCCCACAAATGTTACCATGGCAAAACTGGAAGAGTCCACAATGTCACCCAGCATTGTTATGAACAAGCAAGTTAAGGGCAAGAATCTTGCTAGGAGAATTAACATATGTATTGAGCACATTAAGCACTCTAAGAGCCAAGATAACTTACTAAAATGTCTGAAGGGAAATAATCAGAAAAAGGAGGAAGCCAGAGAGGAAGGTACTTGGGTTCAACTGAAGCACCAGCCTGCTCTACCCAGAGAAGCACACTTTGTGAGAACCAATGGAAAGGATCCTGAGCTGCTGGAACCCATTTCCTATGAATTCATGGCATGATACATGAAAAAAAAAAAAAAGATTTCTGTGCTGATAAAAATGTATCTCTTAATTGAGTAGATATGTGGTGTCCCTTCCCCCAAAAAAAATAATTAAAGAAAATTTTGTGTCCTAAAAAAAAAAATGAGGTTTAGAGATAATGTTTATAAAATGCTTCATGAAGTGCCTAGAATATAGTAGGTATTTATGATGCTTATGTTGTAAGTTCTACTTTAGAGGGATTACCCGGGGAGACCCACTTCAATAATTGCACCATGGAAGAGGGGATGGCTCTGACTCAAAGGCATTGGAATGAATCAGCTCAATGATCAGGGTCAGTTAAAAGTGTGTTCTCTGCTCTGAGGTACACACTTGGGACTTTAAATGGTACAGTCAGGGCAGACCTGCCTGGGGCAAGGGTATTGTTACATTTTTCATGGGAACTGAGATAATGGGAACCAAACAATCTGAGAGAGAAAGAAAGCCCAACCATCTTTGCAGCAAAACCTTTGGCAGGACTCACCTCTCAGGTAAAGGATGTGTACAGAGCACTACAGAAATCTTTCTTATATTACGTGACCATTGACTAGCACGTTCCCATAGCATTGATATCATAAGCCCTAACCCACAACACACAGGCTTCCCACACTGGGTTCAGTAATCATTTAAATTTAAATATACACTGGGATTTTCAGAATTTTTATGATTTGCCTAATATTCTGTGAATTACTAATGGAGTCAGTTCCCACTTTCCCTCAGTGATAAACATTAGTTGGGAATGCTTTGGCTGCAATCAACAGAATGCCTGAGTAACAGCAGCTTGAATTAGGAGGGTTTCTTTATTTCTTCACAACAAAAAATCAGGGGGCTGCTGGCATTGGTTCAGCTGCTCACTAAAGCCATAAAGACCCAGGCTGCTTCTCTCCTCCCACTCTTTCATCCTTAGTATGGTATCTTTCATACTCACGCTTGTCATCGAAGGATAACAAGATGGCTCTGTGCTTTGAGATATCACCTCTGTGTTGTGTCTGTGTCTTTCCATTGGGAAAGTAAGAACCTTTCCAGGATTCTTCACACGATGTTTTCTTATACCTGATTGGCTATAATTATGTCACAGGCCTCCCAAGGCCACCACAAAGGAGGCTGGGAAGTGGGCATATATTGCCACCTGACAAAACCAGAATTCTGGTAGCAAAGGTAAAGTGGGAATGGATATCAATTTAATAACAGCATCTGCCGCATTGAAAAACCTAAAAAGCTCAGGAAGCTAAAATTCCAAAAATCATGTTCCTTCTTCCTAGACAGTATCTATTGAGAAGCTATTGCTTTCCCTGATGAGGATCTATCATCTGGATAATTTTGGCTTAGGATAAAATTTGAGCAGAGTGATTTTTTAAAAAATGAAAACCAGATCATGTTCCTCTCCTGCTTCCTTCAAGAGCTTCCTGTTGAACTTCAAATAACATCTAAACTCCTCCCCAAGGTTCTTGAGATCCAGTAGCCCCTCTCTAGCCCCTCAGGGCTCATCCTAACACCCTTGCTCCCTCCTGGCCAACTCATCTCCTACTTGCTGCTTTGGGAACAGCCTGGATTGTTCCCACTGCAGTGTCTCTGTGGAGATCTCTTGTTCCCTCCATACCCACATCTTCTCTGAGAAACCTCCTCTGATCTCCTCCCCAAGATTTGCCATCCCCTAACTGCCTTCCAGTCTTCTAGGCACCTACCTTCATTGGAAATTATCACTGCATTTGTTCCCTTGATTGATGTCTGTCAATCATTCTACACTACCAAGGGAAGGACTACTTTCCATCTTACTTGCTCTCTGTTTCCCCAGTGCCTGTATCTGGGCTTTGCACATCATAGGTACTGAATAAATCTCTGTTGAATGACTGAGAAATAAACCAGAGTTAGGAAATCAGACATCAAATATCCAAGAAGAACCAGAAACATGGGTGCAAGTTCAGGGTTACAGGCTGAGAGTAGAAACACACAGAGGGCCCTCTACATATTGGAGAGGAGATGAAGATAAATACTTCCCTCTAAGGAGCACACAGTCCACCTAGAAACTAGTGCAAGAACAAACAATACAGGTTTTCTGTAAGAAGGAAGAGGTAGAGAGGGTGTGGGTGGACTATGACAGCTGCCAGCTTCAAACTTCCAAACTGGAGAATGGTGCACAAAGATTTCAGCAGAGGGATGTGCATTGCAATGTTATTCGCAAAAGCAAAAATTAAAAACAGCCCAACATCCTACAATAGGGAATTAGTTAAGATAATTTCAATACATCTATATAACTCAACTTAAAAACTACATCGCAGAATTGTATTTTATTACATGGAAATACGATCCTATACATAGTAATGACAATAAGATTCAAAGAAAGTAATGACAGAATAGTGCAGTGGCAAAAATAAGGAAGAGGGAGGATATGCATCTTTCCAATGTAGATCCCAAATGATAACAGGGTTACTTCTGGGTGGTCTGATTACAGCTGGTTTTTATTTTCTTTCTTTTGTCATCCATATAGCCTAATTTTTCTATGAATAGCATGCATTAATAGTGTACTTTTTTTCCAAATTGGAACAACTGAACTATGATGCACGTTTATAAATTCCATCTCAACATTATGATCAAGACACTACATATCACAGGGTCTTTCCTTGGAGCAGAAGAGCAGGCTGCTGTTAAATATCACTCCAGGCACACGCAAATGTTTAAAAGGCATAATGGGTCATGGAACAAGAGTGTTGGGAGGCCAGTACCATTGATACACTCCTGGCATGGCCTAGGAAGCTCTTTGCTTAAGGGCCAGTGACACCATATGGACCTGGGAAACAGCCACCATGGAACTCTCCTTCTGTCAAACATACTGCATATTCAGAACATGCAAATTAGATAACCCTCTCCCATATTACAGATGAGAATCCTGAAGTTCAGGGAACCTCAGCTAACTTGTCTGATAACCTCCAGAAAGTAAACGTTAGACCAGCCCTGCCTGAATCTGAAAACCTTGCTTATTCCCCTGCACCACAGTTAATCCTCACACATCCTATCAGCCTCAAGCCCAAACAAGTGGAAGACATCTAGCAAGCAGTTAATCCTGAGGATATCAAACATACATTCTTGTTATTGTTCTGGAACCATTGTTTGGAAACAAATTTTAATCAGAGGCAAAATCAAATAAGACACTAAATGCAATGTGGTATACTGGATTGAGTCCTGGGACAGAGAAAGAGCATTAGTGGAAAAGCTGGTAAATCTGAACAGCCTAGAGTTAAATACTAAAAAGATGATGATAGATAGGTGATAGATAGATAGGTAGATAGATAAGGTAGGTAGATAGATACATGGTAAGTAGGTAGATAGGTAAATATATATATATATGTGTGTATATATATATATATATATTAGATAGATGATAGATAGATAGATAGATAGATAGATAGATAGATAGATAATAGGTAGAGAGATAGGTGATAGATGGATAGATAGATGATTTATAAATAAATAGATGATAGATAGATAGATAGGTAGATAGATAGATAGATAGATAGATAGATAGATAGATAGATTGATAGAAGCTTCTTCTTGTGGGATGATGATAGTGAGGAGCGAGCTGATAACCTCTGGAAAGTAAAAGTTAGACCAACTCTATCTGAATCTGAAGGTAAAAACCTGCTTGCTCAGTCACCAACACTTCATTCCATCTCAGCCCCAAAGAGACCTCTAGGTCCCCCTGGGGAACACTTTGGATACTTTTGAGCTGATCCAACCAGCTTCCTTTTAGATGAAGAAATAAAGCCCAACAATTGGAATAACTTACCCAAGAGCACTTAGCTGGACATTGGCAGAGTGGGCAAGAAGCCTAGCATTATGGACGGAATGTGTTCCCCCAAATTCATGTGTTGAAACTCTAAACTCCAATGTGATAGTATTTGAAGGTGGGGCCTTTGGGAGGTAATTAGGTTTAGATGAGTCAGGAGGGTGGAGCCCCCACGATGGAATTAGTGGCTGTATATGATGAGCAAGGAACACCAGAGCTGTATCTCTCCACCATGGGACAATAGAACAAGAAGGTAGCCATCTGGGAGCCAGGAGGAGCGCTCTCACTCAGAACCCCGTCGTCTGCCACTGTGATCTTAGACTTCCCAGCCTCCATACTGTGAGGAGTAACTGTGTGTTGTTTACACCGCCCAGTCTATGGCGTTCTGGTATAGCAGCCCATGCTGAGATACCCAGTCTCTCCAGGCCAGCGCTCTTTCCAGTCCAACAATTGAGGCCCAAGGACACATGAAATCTTGAGATTGATTTTCAATTCCACTTCTGCTTATAAACATTTTCAACCAAAATATAACACTCTCCAAAATTGTTTGATTTTTCAAAACCAAGAAAAGGTAAACTTATTTTAATGAATGTTTCTATTCCTGAAAAACTGCATGCATCGATATTTTGCTCACATCGATACTTCGCTCTGTCTTTCCCTCTCTCTTCCACTCTCTCTAAAAATCAATGGAAAAATATCCTCCAGGTGAGAATTTAAAAAAAAAAAAAAAAAGAGTCCAGGTTCCTGGGAAAACCTTGGAAAGTCTAAATCATTAAAACTTGAGAATGGATCCGCATGTACAGTGTTTTTCTCAGGGAAGACCAACTGGGGAATGAGGGGTAGATGTGGAAGAAAGATTCAGATAGTATTATGCTTTTTATTATATGAAGTTTTCGAACACCAACTGTGTACTGCCTATTTAAAACTAAACTTAAAAATTCCCCATGCACAGCCGCAGTAGGGAGCTACACATATAGTGACACGTTGTTGGATCTCTTAAAAGGAGAATTGGCTGAGGGTCTCGGGGCAGCCTGGTGAGCTAGAGTACCTGTTGAGGTAATGAGCATGGAGTCCGACAGCCCCGGGTCTGAAGCTGCCTCTGCCCCAATGACTTGTGTTCACTCTTCTGAGCATCTCTCGTCTGTAACATTCTCACAATAGGACCTGCCTAACAGACCTGAGAGGACAATAAATGTAAAGCACGTAGCACAGAGCTTGGCACGGAGCGAGCCCTCAATAAATAATAAATATTCTGCTGGTTTTTTCCTCCATAGCCCCTGTGCTGGAAGGGAGGTCACTGATACAGTCAGAACTGAATTATTTTGGAAAGCAAAACTCTTTTTTGTTTCATGAAGCCAAGAAAGCGTATGTGCTAAAAAGGTCTGCTAAGTGCTCTTGGCCAGGATTTCCCACCCTGTTTTTGTTGGCTTCAGCACAGATCTAGGAAATTAGAATTCCTTAGGCAGTTTCATTAAGTTGTAACTGTGTGCATTCATAATTTTCTTGGACCTTTTCCACACTATTTGGAATCTTTGGCTTATTGCTTTATGTTTTTTTAAACTATTTTTCCTTAGATATATAAATAACAATAGGATATCACAAAATATTTGGAAAATAAAGAGGAAAAAAATTCATAATTCCACCACCTTAACACAATGGATGTCAGTATCTTGGTATACTTTCTGCTGGGCTGTTAACATGTGAGTGATAATCATTATAAACATGCTTACACTAAACACAATTTTGTCTCTCAGTTTTTCTCTTAAAAGTATATTGAAAATATTTCCCTTCTTATAGTAAAGTAATTATAACCACTGAGTGACAGTTCTGTAATATATTTAACAATTCCCCTATTGTCTAACTTTTTGGTTTATTCCATTTTTAAAACCATCTTTGAATGTAGACATTTTTATTGAATTAAAAACTATTTTCTTAGGCCAAATTCGTACAATGGCAGGCCTTCTGGTTTCTAATGTGAAATTATATTAGAGAACAGAATTGCCCTAACCAGACAGACTTAGAAGATCCACAATTATTTCATGTGAACATGCCTTTTCCCGGGTTTTCAGAATTTATCAGGGGAATAACTTTTAGCAAAGCAGAAACCAGTTAGCTTGTGGTCTACTAGGGACAGAGTTGCAAAAAGTTCAAAGGATGCCATCTATTTGCCTGCTACAGCTTCAACGTCCATTTTGAATTATAACCAAGAGACAAAGCAGAGTTTTGAAAAGCATCCATGCCTGTCACCCAGTTTACATCTCTTTTCCCACATGTGAACAGAAGGGAAAGAAACTGCCATTGGCCCCCACGGAAGGAAAGTCTCTGTGGAATGAACATGTATACTAACTAAACTAATCCTTTGATATCCCTCCGCCACTACCTGGTAAATTTCTACCAGCACGTTGATGGCAACAAGTCACTCATTTTACATTATTCCAGGGAGACAGTAATTCATTTCAGCAAGAACTCACATCTATTAATGACAATTTGCATTCCTTGAGCACTTACCACATGCCAATTTTCTAATATATAGGGTGCCCCCAAAATCTTATATACCCACTTTGAATAATTATAAAGGCAGTATTTATCAAAATACATTTCATTTTCAAAATTGAGCTATCAACTGTTACAGTATGTATATTTTTTGGGGGGACAGTCTGTATATCCTAAATGTATGCTAACTTTCATCCCATTTTATAGAAGACACGCTGAGGCACATTTTCTCAAAATCAACAATTAGTAGGTGGGAGAGTTGGGCTGCAAACCCAGAAATCATTGAGGTTTTTGTTTTTTGTTGTTGTTTTTTTTAATTTTTAAATCTTTCCTGTTGAAAGAATTACTTATGTCCCCCCTGTTTCCCCCATAAGGAATCACTGTTAATCAGCCCCAGAGATCCCCCCTACCCTCATTCTTACTGTCACCTAGGGCTCAGGCAGGGTCTCCTGGTTTCACCTGTATTAGTTTCTTATCACTGCTTTAACAAATAACCACAAATAACACAACACAGTTCTAATCCTACAGTTCTGGAGGTCCAAAGCCTAAAATGGGTGCACAGGGCTGGGTTCCTTTGGGGAAGCTGTTTCCTTGCTTTTCTATTTTGTAGAGGCTGCCTACGTTTCTTGTCTCATGGACCATCCCTCCATACAAACCCATCCGATAGCATTTTCTGTCTCTGGTTCTGTTTCCCTCTGCTTCCAACCTCACATGGCTTCCTCCCTGTAATTCTGACCCTCCTGTCTCCCTCTTATAAGATCAGTGTGCCACCTGGATAAGCCAGGACAGTCTCCTTACCTCAAGATCTTTGCCTTCATCTGCAAAGCCCCTTTGCTGTGTAAGGCAACATATTCACAGATCCTGGCGGTTAGGTAGTGGACATTATTCAGCTTACCATGCCTGGGAAGTAAATAAAACTAAAAGACAACTTGAAAAGACACAGTATACCTGCAGAGCTACTTTTCCAGAGATAATACAGGAGGAGGAGACTATTATATTTAGAATCCCAGCAATCCCCACAGAGCCAGCAATAGGAATCAGAGATAGCATTAAAAAAAAATCACGTACCAACCCTCCTCAGTTTTGAGTACCTAAAACGTTCCTCATACTTCACCCACCTGAACTCATTTCATCTTCACAACAAATCTGGCAGGGGGCATGCTTACCTGCAAAACAGAAGATGAGAAAATGGAGGTTCAGATTAG
This sequence comes from Plecotus auritus, assembly GCF_963455305.1. Classification (NCBI taxonomy): domain Eukaryota; kingdom Metazoa; phylum Chordata; class Mammalia; order Chiroptera; family Vespertilionidae; genus Plecotus; species Plecotus auritus. The sequence continues at coordinate 240,875,986 of NC_137770.1, read as the reverse complement.
TGATGTGACTCTCTTGATGTCGCACAGCAGTGCTGGGGGGCACCAGGCCTGTGACAGGAACCAGGTAGCTCTGACTCCAAAGCCCAGATGTCCACCCTACCCAGACAAACCAAAAAAGGATCACACTGAACAGCAGCAGTGCTGGGCATTTACAATAAGAGGAGGCAGACCTATGCATACAACCCCTCCATCACCATCATGTTCAAGCATTTCAGCACTGATTTCCTTAGTTATTTATTTGTCTACATGTTTATTATCAATCTCTCCATGAAGGTAGGATCTTGCCTGCTGCTGACTGTTACCCCTCCAGCTCTGAACAGGCTGGGCACATAGTAGATACTAAATAAATGTTTGTGTAAGAAGCGAAGAACACGCTTTTAACCCGAAGATAACCCATGTGAGCAAATTCAACCACTTACAACATGGATGGAACACTGAAAATGAACAAACACCCCAAAAAGACATCTCAACAGCCAAAGTAAACAACTCTTAAGTCCAAGGGAATGCACTATCTCTTTGGAAAACCCCTGGAGACCTAGTCCAGATCCCTCTTCTCTTTTCTAACCAATTTGTTGAGCTCTTTATCACTTAACTTCCTGCTAAAATGGACACCTGTCAGCTATAGTTAAAATTACAGAGGAAGATTACCTAAAACACGTGATCTGAGGCAGCGAGGTAATAGCACACAAATATCATAGAACTCAAGGAATGTGTCGGTAAAGTTAGAGCTGCCATAGAGGGAGACAGGATTCAGAGAGACTGATTGGTTACCTTTCTCAAACTGACAAGTTGCAAAGCCTTAATTCCTGTGCTCCTCACTCAGCCCCTACAAAATGGATCATCTTCAGTCTTAGTCCCCATCCTCGAATGAAACAAAACAAAAGGAAACAGAACAACCTAGACTCCAAGAGATGATATTCTTTCAGGCACACAGGACCTTGTTATTGTCATCGTGTGTGCTTAATTATTTTAAAATTTTGACTCTGCAGATGAATATAATGGCCACTGCTTTTTCTTATTCACACTCTGACCTCAAATGTACTTCCCCCATGGCAACCATTCACTTCTTAACTATTTGTCTCTCTCCCCAAGACTGCTAAAAGTTTCTTCAGGGCACGTAAGAAGCTACATCATCTTTGAATCTCTAGCCTTACTGATTGGCACCTGCACGTTGGATGAATGAATAAGTCCTTTATTATAAAACAAGTGCATGGCTATTAAAATTTCAGAAAATAGAGAAAGGTAGAGAGCAACAAATATTTTTATGATCATAAAAAACATTTAATTATATTTCTCTCTGTTCTTTTTTTAAAATGTAGAATGTTTTCTTTTTATTTTTCTCCTTACAAAATCCTATGCCACATTTGTGTGTTGGGACATTTTCACTCAACATTGTCACTTAGCTTTGCCCCATCTCCTAATTTTGAAGCTGATTGAAGATGAAGAAGTTTCTAACATGGTTCTTAGAAGTACAAACAAATTTTATGCCCTTATGCGCATTAGCCTCAACTTTGCTGTAACCTGAAGAGAATTCCACCTGCATCTCAGCTATTCTAAATCAGGCTTCAGTTCCCTGACTCTACTAGAAAGTCCCTTTGTTTTCCCTCCTTTACCTTTTAGAATCTGGGACCTCAGCGTGATAAACAACAACAGGAATCCAAATCTATCCCTAACATCCTCTAGCGGGAGTCTTTTGGCAAAATATGGTGTTGGACATTCTGGTTCTAGTGCTGTTCTATTGGGGATTTTGATTAAAATAAATGTTTTCATGAACTCACAAAATGTGTTAGTCATAACCATCACAGAGTTCCAGTTGATGATTCAAAACCAAACCAGGTTTGGGAAAAAACCAAGATGCCGTCCATACTCCAAATTCGTTCCCCGTCAACAGAGAACAGAGGCCAATGCCTTGAAACCGAACATATTTTTATGAAACCAAACATCATAAAACATGAGCGAGCATACCCTGACATCACTCAGGCCACTAAGATTAATAGACATGCTGAAAGCATTTGTTTCACACTTGCTCAATTGAACAAATACATCTTTTCACAAAACAAATCCAAAGACTTGGCCATTCCCAGATGTCTACAATCCAAGACGCTTTGCTTTCAAATTCCTTAATGAGAAGGTGGAGGAGAAGAAAATTTGGGACAGTAACCAAATGTTTAAATCTGGCACCAAGAAGAGAAGCTTAAACTGTACATTAAAGAGCAAAAAAAAGAAAGAGAGAGAGAAAAGCAAAAAAAAAAAAAAAAAAAAAAAAAGGAAGGAAGGAAGAGGACATACACTGAGATAAATGTCCACAAATAATCTTTTATATTACCAATGTTTTATTCTTTGAGTAAAAGGATTTTTTTTTTCGTTTACACAGGATATTTTCCATCAGGTGGGTAGAGTGAAGTTTTTTGTTTGCTTTTACATAGCATTTATTGACTTTTCAAAACCAAAAGAAATATGCTTATTGTCCCTTGCAGAAAATTAAAAAAAAAACAATATAAATGAAAATAGGAAATATAAATGATCCATCACCCTTCATATGGTGAAAGAGCCACATTAATATCTTGGTATTAAGGCTTCACATCTTTTTGATATATATATATATATATATATATATATATATATATATATATATATATATATATATATTTAAGCCAGAATGAATGTTCCAACACTAGAGACATTGTTTGATAACCTACTTTTTTTCTTTAATATATTATAGACATTTGCCTTTGTCATTAAATGTTCTTACAGAATATAAATTGTAATGGCTGCAAAGTAGTCCTTTTGTTGATGTGCCATTGACTTAACAAATCATTTATAATGGCAAAAAATGGTAGGTTATGCTGTGATCATCATCATTGTACATATGGCTTTGCCTACATTTTTTTTTTACCTTCTTCACATTAAATTATAAGAGTGGAAGTGTTGATACAAAGGGTAGTGCAATTTTCAGACTCTTCATACATATTGGTTAATATAAATTTTTCACTCCTAAAAGATCATGTCACTGTATTTGCACAAATAGCATGTGAACATGCCTGTCTCCTACCTAGTTTGAATTCTGTGCTTCTTTATCCAACTACTAAGCCATTAAAAATTATTTTATTTTGCTACATTCATTTATCCATTGAGCAAGTGCTTCCCCAGTGCATTCTATGTGCTGGGGTCTATTCTTGGGTTGGAGGCACTGCAGTGAACACAGGCTCTGGCACCAGGCAGATCAGGTTGGAATCCCAGCTCTGTCTTGGTCCCTCTGTGACCTTGGGCATGTTCCTCACCTGAGCCTCCATTTTCTCAGCTACAAAACACCCACCAAAAAGGTGATTCTGAGAGTTATCCATGTTGACGTGCACAGTGGTGGGACCCAGGGAGGGTCCAGGGCCCCTCAGTAAGTGTTGGTGCCTGAGCTCCACTTCCCTGTAAGCCTGGGCAATGACTCCATCAAGGAACCAGCTCTTTCCATGACATTCAATTCAAACTCAACTGGGAAGACTCAGCCCTCCACCCTGGTGGGCCCTGGTATCTCAGATGACTCCTTCTCCATCTAAGAGAAGAGAGACTAATTATGGAAAGCTAGTATCTGCAGCTTGTTAGAGGTCACATTGACATGGCCTTCATTCTAAGATAGCAAGTGTGGCCACAACACAACACATCTGGTTCCATGTCTTTGATGTCCCCCTTCTTAATGTCACAGGCTTTAATGGAAAGAGAATTAAGCTGAAATTTGGCCAACTTGGCCTTCACACTCACTGATTATACCCTGTTCTATTTTAGCTAGCTTTCTCTATACAAAAAATTTCTAGCGATAATCCAAGTAATGGTAGGTCTGGATTTTTTGCTTCCGATCTTTTATAAATTTTTAAAATAGTTATTTCTTTCTTCCTTTATTTAGAAACAAAAAAAAATTATAGGTTTCCTTTTCTTTATCCTCAGCCACTACTGTGAACCTAGTGCATTTGATTCCAATGCTTTATTTTTTATTGAGGTGAAACTCGCATAACAGGAAATTCACCACCTTAAAGTGAATACTCCAGTGGCATTTAGTACATTAACAATTTTGACCAACCACCACCTCCATCAAGTTCCAAAACATTTTCATCACTCCCAAAATAAAATCCCATACCCATTAAGCAGTCACTCCCATTCCTCACTCCCACCGTCAAGCCTTGGCAACTACCAACCTGCTTTCTGTCTATGAATTTACCCGATGTGGATCTTTCACACAAATGGATTCATTCAATATGTGGCCTTTTGTGTCTGGCTTCCTTCATTCAGAATAATGTTTTCGATGTTCATGAGTGCTGTAATTTGTATCAGTATCCTGTTTGTTTGCATGGCGGAATAGTATTCCATTGTATGTCTCTGCTGCCTGATTCAGTTTGGTGGAGTTCCCTGAACACCTACGTGCTGGCTGCTTGCATTGTGCCAGGATTTTAAATTCAATAATAATCCACACCAAGGCCCTGCTCTTCAAATGTGCAAGTTGGTGGGAGGTGCAGACAGAACACCCAAGGTCTTTTGTCACCAGCAGAAAGCAGGTTGCTGGTTGCCAAGGTTTGGCGGTAGGAGTGAGGAATGGGGAGTGACTGATTAATGGGTACAGGGTTTTCTTTGGGGATGATGAAATGTTTTGGAACTGGATTCAAGCCACGGCTTTCACACTTTATAGTTATATGAGTGAGATAAAGGCAACTGGCCCTTCATGCCTTTGTTTCTTCATCTGTGAAATGAAGATGAAACCTCATATGAGGTTGCTGAGTGCAGTACACAAGAGGATGCACATAATACTTAGCACAATTCAATAAAATTTAAAAACATCTATCAAGCACCTACTAAAGGGTAGGCACTGTTCTAGTGATAGGGTACAGCAGTGAGCAAAACAATGAACAACAGATAGCTCACAGTCCAGGAAGTTAGCAGATGAAATAAATGGAGATCATCACCCAGGAGATAATAGGGTGGGGGGCCACGAGAACAGAGAGAAGGTGATATGGAGCTGGCTGGTGTTGAGTACAGAAGCAGCTTCCCATAGGAAACTATGTCTGATCCATCAGAACTTAAACAAAAATATGTTCAAAATCTCTCCATGTCTCTCTTTATCTCCTGACACCACAGTGGCCCAGCCATGATCATCTCTTGTCTGCTTGGCTGCATCAGCCTCTCCACCCCTCTTTAATCCACTCTCTGCACAGCAGCCAGAACACCATTTTAATCATAAGGAAGATGATGGTTCCCTTCCCATTGCTCTTAAGATAAAATCTACACTCTTCAAAGCCCTAAAATTACCCCACCTTGCCTATTTCTCTGACCACCTCTGCTATGTAGGTCACCTTGTCATATAAATGCCAACCCACCTTCCTTTCATTTTCTAGAATTCCCAAAGCCCTCTCCTGCCCCAAGATCTTACATGGCTCTTCTTCTGTCTTCACCCGGCTAAGTCATCCTCAGGAATCCTCTTAAATGTCCCTTCCTAATCCCTCAAATTAAATTAGGTCCCCCTTTTTAGTGTCTGTCTCTAATCCCTCTTCTTTTTCACTGTAGCACTTGCTGTCCTTAATGTGTATAGTTACCGAAAAGAGGTCATAACATGTAGTGGTTAAGAGTCTAAGACTGTGTAATCTCAGACAAGATGCTACTTGTGCCTCCATTTTTTTCCATATATAAAATAAAACCAATAATAGTGAAAATCCTAACTGTTGTGTAGCTCTCTAGCCCACTGCAGACTCTGAGGCCTCATCGAGTCTGCTCAAAGGTGTTGACCAATGCCTGGGCACATAGTTGAAGATTAATGGTGATTTTCAAAAATGAATGTGGAGTTGAACCAAGTGAAGAAATAGAAAGAAAGATCATGCAGGTTGAAAGAGAGCAATAACACTTAAAATCAGAGTGCTCCTAGAAAATGAAGTATGTGTGAGGACCAGAATGGTCTTGTCTAATGCATGGCCAGTGCCTGAGACAGGGGGATGCTGGATAAACTTGCTTGGATGAATAAACCACCTTGAGTTAGCAGAGCTGGTGTTCAGCTCGACCTGGATAAGTGGGAGGTTCTAGACAGACTAAGAAGCAAAGGAAGTTCAAACCACAGCAAATGACCAGGGCAAAGGTCACCAGTAGGTCCTGGCCAGTGCAGAGCCTTGAGGGGAGGACTAGCAGGGCTGACATCTTGGGTGTGGAAGAGATATAAATGGATTCTACCTCCTCCCTGGTCATGTGACTCTTTGATCCTTGAGCAAGGACTCTTGGAAAGCTTTATAAGGAAGTCCCACTCTTCAAAGACCCCTTAGAAGAAAAGCCTGGTGACTAAGGGCCCCTGGTGTCCTTGAGCCCCGTCCACACCAGGGGGGGTGATAGTTCTGTCCAAACACAAAGCTGCCTCTCGTGTCCTCCTGAGCTATCTACCGAGGGAGATAAAGAGATAACTTCAACCCAGGCAGTGTGTCTCATCACTTATATCCAATCTGACAAGGGAGGTTGAGCATCTTAACATTCTCAGCACAAAACTAGTTCTGTGAAATTACTAATGAACAGGGCTTAACCCCTGGCTGAGGGTGTGTAGGGAATTTGGAGCCATCCAACCCAGAGACAGCACAATTGGCAATACTGCTGGGAACAAGCTTTGATGTTCTCTCCACAAAACACACGTCTATGGTCAAGCATCAGTGGAGGCTGGCTTCACCACCCTCTGAAGTTACTTCCAAATCAGACATTCCATGGCACTGTCTGTGTTCCAGAGACTGAAGGTGCCTGACCATTGTAGAGCTTACTTTCCCCTGGATTATGTTGTCATACAGTGGTGAGCAGTGTAAATGCAACCCAAGAGATTGTATACCTGAAATTAATGTAATGTTATATGTCAATTATATCTCAATTTAAAACACACACACACACACACACACACACACACACACACACACACACACAATAAAGCTATCTCTCAATGCCAAACATTGTTCAGGAACGTGTTGCTGTTAGCTTTCCAATTCCAAGACTCCAGGATTACCGAACATTTTAAAGACAGCCTCACTAGAGAGTGTTTCCTAAAGAATCTTGATGGTGTGGCAGGTTTTGTCAGTGAGAACCAACAACTGGAACACCTGGGCCCAGCCCCACCCATCTTCACGTGTGGCAACATTGAAGACCTCTCTGCAATTTTCCTTCCCAGAATCCAAGTCTTCTTGGAATTTCTGTAACAAGCCATCGGAGAACTCCCCCTGCTCTCTGAAAACTTCACTGAAAAATCTTGACAGCTACATAAAATTACATTTAAAACATTTAGTATAAAATATAGCCGTTTGTGTTAAAGTGCTTTTAAGACATTTTTTACTGATCTAAAGTATGCTCATTTTTGGTTAAAAGGCCTCAAGGGCTGATTGAGATGCATGGTGTCAATCTGTTATATTACTCAAGATGATAAAAATGTCTAGGTTTTCCCAAAATAGTTATGGAATAAATGATGCCATGTATGGGATTTGTGGGCAAAGGGAGGACAAGTGAATGGGTGTATGCATGAAACAGGATTCCCCATGGGTGACTGTTAAGCTGGGTGGTGGGTTCATGGGACCAAGTCATCCATTTGATCTCTCAACATTTTCCTGAGAAATGTTTGGCATTGAGAGATAGCAAATATGTTTGTAATTTTTAAAAATTTTCTTATGAGTTACAATACTAGAAGTGGTGTTTTGGGCATAAAGATGAGGATCAAGTATCATGATCTGGGATAATACTATACTGTTAATTCCCAATTATCCACAATAATGGATATTTTTATCTTTAAAAAAAAATAGTGTAGTGTCTTCTCCATGTGAAGTTAGGAATCAGGTCTTGGTGAAAGGCTCTGCTCTGCAGAGGAATCTTATAAATAATATAAGAGACCCAAGATCTAATTATGGCATTGTGCATAAAAGTGGCCTTTGGGCAAATCATTTCTCAATGGAATCTGTGTTTCCATCTACAAAATGGAAAATCAGACTAATGACCTCTGAGGTTTCCTCTTTCCACAAGGATGTGAAATTCCCCCTGGCATGGGAGCTCCAGGTGCCTGGGGAGACTGTCTTCCTCTTTGAACTCCTTATCTCCAGGGCCTGGCCAGGGTCCGGCACATAGTAGGGAAACATGACATTTGTTCATTTGATGAATGGGTGAATTTTCTTTTTTAAAAAATACGCCAACTCCTTTTGTCATAAGGACTCACATCTTGTGCTATAATGAAAGCAGATTCTGTTCAGAAACCAAACTGAGTCTTCATATCTTATTGAACTCACCTTTAAAAGCCAGGAAAGTGGAAACATGCATCACCTCTACTTATATCATCTTCATTATTGTAAGCGAACTAGGGTTGAGGGGGAGATGACAATATGTCTCATAACATCCCACTCACAGCTTTTCAGGGGGTCCTTCTGTTATTGAAGAATTGCACTGGTGGAATCTCTCTGTTGTTAGTGGGAATGCGGTTCTTACAATAACTTGAGGAAAAGAATTTTCTTACACTGGCATGGGAGAATGAGTGATTTGTATTTGTGTAGTTATGTCCCTCAGTTTATAAAGGCCCGTTTCCCTTAAGCCAGTCCCAGAAAAGGTGCAGCTGGGATCCAGCAGAGCTGAAAGCGAAGCCAGTGTCCAGAATTTCCATTCCATGGTGAAGCTGAGTCCAGCAGAGCATCAGGCTACTTGTAATCCATTAGACAATGGTCAGGCACTTTTAGTCTCTGGAACACAGGGACAAGAGTCCCAATAGATCAAGAAGGCCAAGAAAGGGAACTCCATTTGTTCAGAAACTTATGTATCTCAGATTTCAAGCCCTTGCAGTGGCTATGCCTATTCTGGCCAATGACCTATTCCCAGGTATAACTGACAAACAAGCACCCTCTTTACGTCATTTAGAGTTTTCTGGGCATGTGTCTATTCTTTCTTTATCCAGTCTCTTCCCCCAGGATCTTCAAGGGACAGACCTGAGGAGTGTTAAACAGCAGCTTTCTGCCTATATTATTTGGTCTTTCCTTTGCTCCTTTTCTGTTAATTAATTAATAAGTTAGTTAATTACAGTGGTGTCACTACTACCCACAGGATCAAAATCAGAACCTCCCATGGCCAGAAGAGTCATGCCTGCCTGGTTCAGGCACATCTTCCTTCCAGGCACTTGTTCTCTTTTGCTCCTTTCAATGTATGACCTTCTTTCAAAAATCATTCTACCAAAGGGCCTTTGCATATGGCATTTCCTCAGCCTGAAGGTGTTTTCCCACCCCTCTTCCTGGTTAATGCCTACTCCTGTTTCCTATTTCAGGTCAGATGTCATTTCTTTAGGCAAACTTGAATCATAATCTCAACTAAGTCTCCCCACTAAACACTCTCATAACACCCTTTACTTTTCCTTAGAACACTCTCCAGAGTTTACTGATTTTATCAAATGGTGTCTCATCTGTCCTTAATAGGGTATAAATAAGAGACAACCTCATTTTCTCCTATCGATTTTTCTAGTCAAATTCTGTTGGGTCTTTCTTCCTACCTTTTCATGACATCTCAGGCAAATTCCTTAACTTTCTGGTCATTTTCAGTTACATGAACAATCTTACTAGTCAGCTGTGACTTATTTTCAGATATTGAAAAAGATAAATATAAGTCAAAACTTCAATTTTACATCCAATATAAAGCCTGTTTCCTTTGCACTTCTTTAGCTCAGGATATGCTATGCTTTTTCAATCTCCCCCCAATCCTACCGCTCTTTCCACTTTAGGCATGTCTGGAGTCAGATCAGGAAGTAGGAGAATTAGAAAAACATGACCAAAGTACTTTACCTTAATAGATGCCCTTTGCATGGTTCTCTCCTGGCTGCCATGCCTGCTGTGTGCCCCAGATCTTTAAATGCTGTCTCTCTCTGACTGAACATACTTCCAGGATCAGTAGAGGCTTTTCAGGTAGTTAGTGGAAAGCAAAACTTTTCATTGCCTACTCTCCCTGTTGCTTTAGCTGCCACCAAATGGTGACACTACTCATGCACAATCCAGTAGATGCCTGTCCATTGCTAGGGGATGCTCTCCATGACCCCAGGATTAATCTCTTATTACCCCACTACTAATATAATGACTTTCAATTCACCAGCATGTGTTCAACCATCCTGCAACGGATAGCTGCTTTGACAGAATAACTGAAAGCAGTTAGTTTCAGCCTCATTCATATATGTACCCAAGCTGGCCGTTCCAGATTCCTTTAGGTCTCTTTACCCAGATTCCCATTTACCTCCTGGTCATTTCCATCCTGTGCTCTATAGTGTTTTACTTTGCAATAGGCTTTGAAACAGGCCAATTCTACTGTCTATTACTAATTTCCCTACATTTACATCATGGAGAGAAAAAGTTGAACCCTGGTTCCTTTCATTCCAAAGGTCCTAGATGCTTTAAGCAAATAATCTCAACCCCTCTCTAGCCAAGGGTACTTGAGAGGAAGAACCTTCATGGAGCCACTCCCAAGTTCCTCCTTTGATGTACAGCATGAAAAGCCATTGGTGTGACTTCTCTCAATAACAACAAAAATCTCCTTCCAGGAGACTTCTATGACTATATGCATAGAAGTGGCTGAAACCATTTTCTTAAATTCTATCCCATCCAGCACAAGCACTTTTTAGAGACTATTAAGAATTGTGAGGAAACCTAGAAATAATAAAAAACAAGTTTTATCTTGAGGATGAGAAAAAAAAATAACAGAGATTAAGGCCCTAATCTGTAGCTTACCATGGGATGAGGACACAAAGATAAGGTGGATGGTGTTTAAGGGTACTAACTTGTAATGAGTAGTGACTAAGCCATAGGGACCTAAATGCACAGTATAATGAATATAGATAATAATATTGCACTCTAATTGTGAAATGTGATAAAAAAAAAAAAACACACTACAATGGCAATCATATTACAATATATAAATTTTTTCAAGGTGGTACTCTGTACAACTTCAACTTATACGATGTTACAATGTCAATTTTATTTAATTAAGAAATAAAAAGATCTTATGCTAATTTAGTGAAAACCTGTGCCTCACTCCTTTGTTTATGCTTTTACCACCCTATGATGGCACTCAAATTTTGAACGGCCAGCAAATTCAAAAGACAGTTTCCTTGGGATGGGAGGGTGGATAGCAAAGGCAAAATGAAGCTTATGGGAATGCGAAGTCCACTGAGCTTCTTGGTCAAATTCGTGGTCAGAGTGCACTTCCCTAACTATTAGAGTTCTCAGTTGCTTGAGAATAATGATGGAGAAAGTAAGATGAAAACAAGATTTTTCAGTCACTTCATTTCCATAAATGACATCATGGATTACATAGTGCTGTTGCTAAGGAGATATAAGTACCTATCAGAAGGAAACAACAAAATTGATTGCATCAAAGACAAGTGGTCATAGGATCTGAAGAACCATTCTGCCCATTGAGTTGTTACTGTCAGTTCTCTACAAGAACAAAGACATATTAGGCTGTTAAGAATACCCAATTAATTGTCCATTTATCAGGAAACAAAGAAAACATCAGTACCCTACTCATAACTCTGTTTCATTTTGCAGCATGTAGAACGAGGGACCATTTTTCTGCCATGTTTATCAGAACAGGGACAAATCTCCTTGTTATTCCCCAAGACACCACCCCATGTCCAGAATCTGAAGGCTCTACCTTGAAAATTCTCAAATAGAAAGTGAGTCTTTTTTCTAAGTTAACAACTAATTTCCAGCCAGTGAGTAATTTTTTTCCCTGAAACATTCCCTCAGTGGAAAACAAATGAAGAGGGAAAAAATTAAGTAAACAAATCTGGAAAAGAGGCCATAGCACACAGAAATGGAGGCGCCTGTAAACTTTGTCAACAAAAGCAGGCTCGTAAGGTTTATGTCAAACAAAACCATAGTTTTAACCAACCCCTGCCTGCGCCTCACTTGATGAATGACTTCCAAGGCCTCTGACTCTTTGGGACTAAAGGAGAACATTATTTTTAGCACAACTATTTGGAAATCTCTGAGAACTTGGATCTGTTTTTCTGTCTGGTACCAAAGCAAGCTTCTCGCTGAGCTCTCATGAAAGATCCTCGGTCTTTTGTGGATTTAGAGTCCTGGAGCAACCCACCATCCCAGAGCAAGGTATGGTGTTTACTCTTTCTTTGAGAATTTTGGCAAATGTTGGTCCCATGCCCATATCATTATGGTAGCTTTTGAGTGTATTAAACAGACAGCTCTCTAAGAAGAATCCACGAAACTGAAGACTTGGGTTCAAATCTCTGGTCTGACACTGGTGTGGTTGCCATGAAGAAGTTACCTGACTTCTCTAGACATCAGCTCCCTGTCCAACCTACCACAAAAAGGGTCTTTGAGAAGATGATATGGACTTAACATTACAATATGTTTGACAGATGTCAGTATTTATCACTGTTGTGCCATCATAGCACTTTACATAAAGCAGCCAAAGCTATAGATAAAAATAAATATTGATGAATGAATATCTTTTCTTCTTTCAATCTTAGTTGAGCCTCTAATTGTAGACCAATCTTTGTCTTAAATGTTGGTGATACAGAGTTTATATGTTGGTGGAGAAAAAGCAAGTAAATAGCCTTAACAACCCTAGCCAGTTTTACTCAGTGGTTAGAGCATTGGCCTGAGGACTGAAGGGTCTCAGGTTTGATTCCCACTCAAGGTGCATACCTCCCCGGCTCTGGTCGAGGTGCATGTGAGAGGCAACCCATCAATGTGTCTCTCTCACATCAATGTTTCTCTCTCTGTGCCTCTCTTCCTCCTTCCCATCCTCTCTAAAAATTAATGGAAAAAATAACCTTGGGGGAAGATTAACAACAACAAAAATAGCCATAACATTGTGGTGTGTGGTCTTATAGAAGACATAGTGACAGGACAAGGGAAGGTGATGCATGGCCAATGGAAGGAGCAGTTCTGGGGAGGAAAACTGGAGCCTCACAGTAAGAGATGAGGAACCACAGAACAGAAGTCACGAACATCTAAGGTTCCATCCTGTCTCACTCACAGGGCCACTCCTCATGCAGCTAGAGAAGGAAAAGCCTGCTGTTGTGAAATCTCCCCTGCAGGCCAAGGATACGTCTTGTTTTGGCTGCCCTGGTTACCTATCCTCTTCCTAATGATTTCCAGGCAAAACACATTTTCAACTTGACTTAATAATCAAGTCCAGCCCTTTGTCATGAAGTAATGTTACAGTTCACCTCACAGGATACAGGGGAGAACTCAAGTGTTTGGAAACAAAAAGAGCTCAGTTCAAATCCTGCCTGAGCCATTTTTATGGCTGTGTGGACCTGAGCCCTCAGTCTCAATTTTCTTGTTTGTAAAATAAAAGTCGTGTGGGGTTATGAATATGTTGTCTCTAAAACACCCAGCAGAGTAATAAAAAAACCACTATGTTTTCTCCATTCCAATATTTTTTATTTAGTATTTTTAATTACGGTAAAGTATACACAACATAAAATATATGATTTTAAGCATAGAGGTCTGTGGCATTAAGCACATCACAGTACTGTACAGCTATCATACCACCATCCATTTCCAAAACTTTCCATCTTCCCCAACTAACACTGCTCATTAAACACTGACTCCTCTCTTCCTCCTCCCCTCAGCACTTGGAAATCATTATTCCACTGTCTGTCTCTATAGGGTTTTTTTTTTTAAATATATTTTATTGATTTTTTTACAGAGAGGGATACAGAGTTAGAAACATCGATCAGCTGCCTCCTTTACACCTCCTACTGGGGATGTGCCTGCAACCAAGGTACATGCCCTTGACCGGAATTGAACCTGGGACCTTTCAGTCCACAGGCCAATGCTCTATCCACTGAGCCAAACTAGTTAGGGCATGTCTCTATAGTTTTGACTGTTCCAGTTACATCATATAGGTAGAAACATACAACATTTGTCTTAGCATAAGGTCTTCAAGATTCTTCTGCAAAATAGAGACAGACTCATAGGTAGAGCAGGCTGACAACTGTTGTGGGGTGGGGACGGGGAAGCTGAGAGTGGCTAGTGATTGAGCCAAAAAGAGAAAAGAAGAAAAGGAGCTAATGGACAGGGACAACCGTGTGGTGATTGCTGTGGGGGAGTGGGGAGAGAAGAAAGGTAGGGGACAGTGGAAGAGGGTATCAAGGGGGATAAATGGTGATGGACAGAGACTTGTCTTGGGGTGGTTAACACACAATACAGTGTACAGATGATGTGTTGTAGAACTGTACACCTGAAACCTGTATAATTTTGTTAACTGGTGTCACCCCAATAAATTCAATTAAAAAAATATTCTTCCATGTTGTAGTTCGTGTGAAAATTTTGTTCCTTTTGAAGGTGGAGTAATATCCCATTGTATGCATGTACCATATCTTGTTTATCCATTCCTTTGTTGATAGATACCTGGGTTGCTTTTAGCTTTTGGCTGTTGTGAAAAGCGCTTCTGTGAACATGGATGTTCAAATATCTTTTTGAGTCCCTATTTTCACTTCTTTTGGGTAAACTCCCAGAAGCGGAATTTCTGGATGTTATGGTAATTCTGTGTGAAATTTTTGGAGGAATTGTCATACTGTTTTGCATAGCAGCTGCACCATTGTACATTTCTCACAACTACAGGGTTTTTTTTCCTAGTTTTACTGAGATATAATTGACATATAACATTGTGTAAGTGTAAGGGGTACAATGTGAAGATTTGATAGTCACTTGTGGATTTATAATCCTGGTTCTTGTGAAATGATTACCACAAGCAGATTAATTAACACTTTCATCCACCCCCCTAATTATCATTTTGTGTATATAGTGGCAACATTTAAGATTTACTCTCAGTAATTTTAAGTATATACTATAGTATTGTTAATTATAGACACCATACTATACATTAGATCCCCAAAACAGATTCATCTTATAGCTGGAAGTTTGACCATTTGACCAATATCTCCCCCTTCCTCCCACTCCCCAGCCCCTGAAAACCACCATTTCACTTTCTGTGTTTATGAGTTCAACTTTTCAGATTCCACATATAAGTGATATCATACATTATTTGTCTTTCTGTCTGATTCATTTCACTTAGTATAATGCCTTCAAGGCTCATCTATTTTGTCACAAATGACAGGATTTCCTTCGTTTTATGACTGACTAGTATTCCTCTGTATGTATACACCGCATTTTCTTTATCCATTCATCTATCAATAGACACTTAGGTTGTTTCCACATCTGGGCTATTGTGAATAATGCTGCTATGAATGTAGAAGTACAGATGTCTCTTCAGTATTTTGTTTTCATTTCCTTTGGACATATAACCAGAAGTGGAATGGCTGGGTCATGTGGTGGTTCTATTTTTAATGTTTTGCGTTGTTTTTTAGTTGTTATAGTGTTTTCCATAGTGGCTGCACTAGTGCACAAGGGTTCCCGTGTCTCCACAGCCTCACCAACACTCCTTATCTCTTTTTGATAATACCCATTCTGATAGGTGCAAGGTGCTATCACACTGTGGTTTTTCTCTGCATTTCCCTGACAATTAGTGATGCTGAGCATCTTCTCATGTGTTTGTTGGCAGTTTGTATGTCTTCTTTGGGACAATGTCTATTCAGAATTTTTGCCCATTTTCCATCAGATTGTTTTTTTGCTATTGAGTTATATGAGTTCCTTATATATTTTGGATATTAATGCCCTACCTGATACATGGTTTGCAAATATTTTCTCCCGTTATATATGTTCCCTTTTCATTTTGTTGATTGTGTCTTTTGCTGTGCAGGAGCTTTTTAGTCCCACTTGTTTATTTTTGCTTGGGTGGCTGTGCTTTTCATGCCATATTAAAAAAAAAAATGTGTTGCCAAAACCAATGTCAAGGATTTTTTTCCTGTTTTCATCTATAGGTTTTACAGTTTTGCATCTTACATTGAAGTTTTTAATCCATTTCTAGTTAATTTTTGAGTGGTGTAAGTTAGGGGTCCAATTTCATTCTTCTGCATGTGAATATTGCTTTCCCACCACTATTTACTGAAGAGACTATTTTTTCCCATGGAGTATTCTTGGCTCCCTTGTCAAATATGGGTTGACTGTACCTGCATGGATTTGTTTTATTTTTTAAATAAAAGGAAAAATACTATTTACAAAGGGATTCAATCTGTGCATACATTTTCTAGAAGTCCAATTTTTACACTGAATTATTCAGTATTTCCCCAAGTGTTTTCCATGGCTAGTTTAGCAAGAATAAAGTATTTCATCACTAAAAATATATTTACAAAATACTGTATACTACATCCTTGCCTTACAGATTCAAAACACACATCAACATGAAGGTTCTTAAATCTACAGTTCCATAAAGTAATTTTTTTCAGTATGTGTTTGAAATCTAAAAACTTATTACTTTGTAATCCCTATAGAAATATAGAATAGATGGTCATTTACAATTCACATCAAGGACAGATCTGTTCAAGAATACCAATATCTCCAGAGCTTTGATTTTCTAACTCCAAAGAAGCATAATGGTGGGGAAAATACATGTTAGCACATATTCTATAAATTTGCATAATTCAATGCAATCCTTCAAAGCATTTTGTATGAGAAGTGACTGCTAATGTGTATAAGGATTCTTTTTGAGGTCTTGAAAATGTTAAAAAGTTATGTTGTGATATACATTGAGCTGTATACTTTAAGTTGGTTAATTTTATGATGTGTAAATTAAATCTCAATAAAGCTTTTTAAAAATATTGTAATCTTTATAAAGCCATGACATGCATAGGTCATTCCCAGCCAAAATAACCAATTCATTGCAAACCAGTGGGGCATTGGGTGAAGGATAAATTATCCAATATAGAGTGTCCCCCAAAAAAGTATACACACACTTTGAATAATTATAAAGGCAGTGTTTATTAAAATACATTTAATTTTCAAAATTAAGTTCTCAGATGTTAAAGTGTGTATACATTTTGAGGGGACACCCTGTATAAGTTGTTAAAATCTAAAATTGGATCCCCATCTTACACATTTTGTCAGAAAAATTCTAATGGGTCAAATGTTAAATGTGAACAAATGAAACAATAAAAGAACTGAAAGAAAAGGGGGAGGATTCTCTTTGTTATCTTGAAATAAGGAAGGTCTTTCAAACACAATAAATTGAACCTCAAAAATGTGTTTCATAAAAAAAGTATTTTTAAAAATACATAAACAAAATAAAAAAGCAAACTGGGAAAAACTTTTAACTGCCATAAACCATGTATAAAAAATATGAATATACAGAGATATTCTTTGCACTATCCTATACAATAAAAGGCTCATATGCAAATCGACTGAACAGAAGAATGACCAGTCTCTATGACATGCACTGACACTCAACACAGGAGCTGTTCCCTGGTGATCAGTGCGCTCCCGGCCACAGATTTATGTGAGTCACAGAGCCCATCCCCCTCCCTGCAGGCTCCCTGCAGCACCATAGGAACTGCTAGACCCACCCCGAGCAAGCAGGCCTCTTGCCCACACAGGGTGGCTCTGCTACCTGAATTTGAGCCGAGACGTGCATACACTGGGAGGCTGTTTCCCACAGTGTGCACTCCAACGACCAGACCCCACACCCACACAGGGCGGCTCCACTACCTGAATTTGAGCCTGGGCAAGTGCACACGGAAGTCTGTTTTCTGCAGCACAGGAGTGGACCTCCTGCCGACACAGGGCAGCTGTGCAACCTGGTCCCCCAAGCAGACCAGGGACCCTGTTTCTCCATGTGAGAGTCAGCACTGAGCACCAGTGAATTGACACTGTTTCTCATCGCACGCTCCTGGGATTCCTGATTCCCAGTGCACGTACAATAAGAGCCAATGACTCCAATTCTTGGTGCATGCACACACAGGGACCCAGATTCTCAGCATGAGGCTGCACCAAGCAACAGAGACTCTGATACTCAACTCTCGGTGGGGGAACAGAGGGACTCTGACACCTGGCACATGCTAGGGGACTCTGCTTTTCAGCACATGCCAGCAGGGTCTCTTTTTCAGCACGGCACAGGCAGGGTCCCTGATTCTAGGTGCACGCACGAGGCCACACTGAGTGCTGGTGACTCTGATCCTGGGCGAGCGTGACTCCACCAACCCTTGACAGCCACATGTCTTGGTGTCGGAGCTCTTCAGTGACACTTGGGTGGTGCGAAACTCCCACTGCACATAGCCCAAGCCCCCACAACTCGGTGTTTGAACCTTCTGGTGATAGTTAGAATGGGGAGACAACAAAACAATCCCCAGAGGAAAGAAAAGGAAGAATCACCAAGAAAGGAAATAAGTGAAATGGAGGCATGCAGCATGACAGAAAATGAATTCAGAGTAATGGTGGTACAGTTCATATGCTGGATGGACAAGAAAATCAACAACCTATGCAAAAATCGGGAAGAAATCAAAAGTGATATTGCTATAATCAAAAACACCATGGAAGGTTTCAACAGTAGACTAGAAGAAGCACAGGACCGAATTAGTGAGTTAGAAGATAAGGTAGAGAAACAAGTCCAAACTGAATAGCAACTGGAGGAAAAAAAAATAAAAAGCAGGAGGAGAGCCTAAGGGAGCTTTGGGACAACACATAATGAAGTAACATATGTATAAAGGGCTTCCAGAAAGACAAGAAGAGCAGCAAGGATTAGAAAATCTATTTGAAGTAATAATGACAGAAAACTTCCTTGATATGGGGAATAAAAAAGTTACACAAGTACAGAGAGTCCAAAGCAAGATGAGTCCCAAAAGACCCACACTAAGACACGTCATAATTACAATGGCAAATGTTAACAACAAAGAGAGAATCTTAAAGGCTGCAAGAGAGAGACAGAGAGTTACCTATGAAAGATACCCCATCAGATTATCAAATGATTTCTCAACAGAAGCACATCAAGCTAGAAGGGAATGGAAGTAATGCAAAGCAAAGGACTGAATCCAAGAATACTGTATCCAGCAAGACTATCAATCAAAACTGAAGGGAAAATCAGGAGCTTCGCAGACAAAAAAAAGGCTAAGGGAGTTTATCACTACCAAGCCAGCAGTGCAAGAAATGCTAAAGGAAATGCTGTAAAAAAGAAGAAATAGAAAGGGAGGAAGGAACACAGGCATAAAGTACAGAAATGGCTACAAACAAGTACCTATCAATAATAGCATTAAACATAAATGGATTAAATGCTCCAATCAAAAGAAATTGAGTGACTGAATGGATAAGAAAACAAGACCCACATATATGCTGTCTACAGGAGACCCACCTCAGAACAAGGGACTCACACAGACTGAAAGTGAAGGGATGGAAAAATATCTATCAAGCAAATGGAAATGAAAAAAAAAATCTGGGGTAGCAATACTTATATCTGACAAAATAGACCTCAAAGTGAAGGCCATAACAAGAGACAAGAAAGACCACTTCATAATTCTAAAGGGATTGATACAACAAGAGGCTATAACTTGGTAAACATTTATGCACCCAATGCAGGAGCACCCAGATACATAAAAAAAAACTTCTGGAAAATATCAGGGGAGAGATTGACAGCAGCACAATCATAGTAGGAGACTTTAATACCCCATTACCATCACTGGATAAATCCTCTAGGAAAAAAATTAGCAAAGAAACATCAATCCTAAATGACTCACTACATCGGATGGACTTAATGGACATCTTTAGAACATTCAACCCCAAAATTATAGAATATACATTCTTCTCAAGTGCACATGGGACATTTTCAAAGATAGACCACATATTGGGACACAGGCAAAGTCTCTCCAAATTCAAGAGGATTGAAATCATATCAAGCATTTTCTCAGATCACAATGGCATAAAATTAGAAATCAACTACAATAAAAACAATCACAAAAATTCAAACACTTGGAGGCTGAATAGCATACTATTAAATAGTGAGTGGGTTACTAAAGAGATCAAAGAAGAAATAATAAACATCCTGGAAACAAACGACAATGAAAACACAACAATCCAAAATCTTTGGGAAACAGTGAAAGCAATCCTGAGAGGGAAGCTTATATCATTACAGGCCTACCTCAAAAAAACACAAGAAAAACTGGTAATAAACCATATAACTCTGCAACTTGAAGAATTAGAAAGAGAGCAACAAGAAAAGCCCAGTGTGAGCAGAAGGAAGGAAATAATAAAGATCAGAGCAGAAATAAATGACATAGAGACAAAAAATCAATGAAACCAAGAGTTGGTTCTTTGAAAGGATAAAAAAGATTGATGAACCTCTAGCCAGGCTCACCAAGAAGCAAAGAGAGAGGACCCAAATAAACAAAATCAGAAATGAAAGAGGTGAAATAACAACAGACCCCACAGAAATACAAAGAATCGTAAAGAAAATACTATGAGCAACTCTACTCCAACAAACTGGTCAACCTAAAAGAAATGGATCTATTCCTAAAAAAATGGGGAGACCAGGGGGAGGTTAATGGGGAAAAAAGGAGACATATGTACTACTATTTGTAATACCTTAAACAATAAAATAATAAAATAATAAAATAAAATATTTAAAAAATCAGCAGAATGAGGGAGGACCAGAAAGTATCATGTTTCAATGTTCAATAAGGTGGTAAGAGTTGGCTTTCATGAGAGGGTGGTGTTTCAGCAAAAACTGGAAGAAGGATATGAGAGATTGAGACATGCCTGAACAGAGTTCTGGACAGAGAGAAAGGATAATGTATAGACCCTAAGGCAGAATATTCTGAGTGTCTTTGACTTGGTGTCAAGGAACACCAAGATATTCAATGTGACTAGAGCTGAGAAAGTGGAAGAATAGAAGGTGAATTCAGGGAAGAAGGAGGCTTGGTGCCCAGCCAAGGAGGACCTTGCAGATCATCTTCCATGAGGCTTTTGACTTTTTTTATATATATTTTTATTGGTTTCAGAGAGAAAGGGAGAGAGAGAGAGAGAGAGAGCAAGAAACATCAAACATCAATGATGAGAGAAAATCATTGATTGGCTGCCTCCTGCATACCTCCTACTGGGGATCGCACCCACAACCTGAGCATGTGCCCTTGACTGGAATCGAACCTGGGACCCTTTAGTCCGCAGGCTGACACTCTATCCACTGAGCCAAACCAGCTAGGGCAAGGCTTTTGACTTTTAAGTGAAGTAAAATAAAGAACCATTACAGGGTGATGCCACTGTCACTTCCCATTATAATCCACACCCCTTTATCATCCTGATGCACTGAATCCCAAAACTCAACTGGCCCTTCAAAACCAGGCCACCATCACATATCAGGCATCACAACCCATTGTTCCTCAATTCTGTTGAGGACTGTTGATGGATTATCATTTTGAGTGCCTTTCAAAACATCTAGCTGTGGCTGCTTCCAGCATTTAGACTACTGTCCAGAAAAGATTCCATTTACTTGTCGGTGAAAGCAAACCATTTGTTCTATGAATGCATTTGTTTCCATTGTTTCAATTCACTCCTCTTTTGAGCACCTTGTGGCCTGGCTTTTGGAAATAAATAGTAATACCCTTTCTTTCAAGTACATCTAAAATTTCTTTCTCTATCCACCATAACCTAGACCAGTGGTCGGCAAACTCATTAGTCAACAGAGCCAAATATCAACAGTACAACCATTGAAATTTCTTTTGAGAGCCAAATTTTTTAAACATAAACTCCTAACATCACTTCTTCAAAATAGACTCGCCCAGGCCGTGGTATTTTGTGGAAGAGCCACACTCAAGGGGCCAAAGAGCCGCATGTGGCTCGCGAGCCGCGGTTTGCCGACAACTGACCTAGCCCTTCACCACACACGTCTTCACTGACTGTC
Organism: Plecotus auritus; assembly: GCF_963455305.1. Lineage (NCBI taxonomy): Eukaryota > Metazoa > Chordata > Mammalia > Chiroptera > Vespertilionidae > Plecotus > Plecotus auritus. The sequence continues at coordinate 240,854,233 of NC_137770.1, read as the reverse complement.
CCCTGACTTGTGTTTTCAGCCTCTTCATCTGAGTTTCTGAGATGCCCTTGCCCAGAGCAACTTCTCTCCAGATAATGTCAAGTCCCTCTTAGAAGCAGCTCCTGGCCTGAGCTACAGAATCCCATCGATGTCTGATTGAAAGCCTTTTTATGATTATCTTGTATGAGCATCTCTTAAAATCCCTTCCGAAAGCCTCCTCTGATCAGTTTTTTAGAAGGAAGAAGAACTAGCAATGCAATTATTGCATCTTGTTTTAATTGTGGCAGGGGGTGTGGTTAGAAAGCCCTTTTCATTTCCTTCATCTGAGGCACATTTGAAAAGGCTGTATTTTTATCAGATCCGCTAGGCTCTTCAGAAAATGCCTTAATCCCAGTTTAGCCACAGGATCAGTCATTTTGAGTTTGTGCCATGTGACCAGTCAAGCAGACAGAACATGGCAAAGATATCCTCCTTGAGTCTGGGAGGGAGGGAGGACCCACTGGTAACATGGAGATTTGGTGAAGGATACAGAGCCTATATTTGGACACGTTGCTTCAGTTTTTCACTAATAATATTTCTAGGAATTAGATCTGTTCCAAACCACATGTGCACACTGTTTTCCTCGGTTTGTCATTCCTATGCTCTGGCAAATTTCTGGGTCTGATTCCAAGATGTTGCAATTTCCCCACGGGCACCATAAAAATGGTATTAGTGTGCCTGGGTAATTTTCCGATGCCACGATCAAAAAACCAAAGGAACTTTATCTGATTGCTTTTCTCACATTGTATAATGTTTTCCTTTGTGTAAGTATATATTAGGCATCTATATCAAGCATTGCACAGATTTCTTATTAAAGTAGAGGTCCAACTATCTAAAAACTATTCATTCATGAGGCCCCGGAAGGACATGCATACATTCTCCCATCCAAGACACTGCTGATGCTGAAGGTCATTTAGCCTAGGAAATCAGGTGTCCCCAGCCTACACCACCCACCCTTCAGCCCATATGCCAAATGTCATGATAATAAATGATCCATCATTCTCAGCTGCCAGGCTTATGGAGGGCAAACCAAGTTCTATCTGATCATAGCTGCAGACCTATTGCCTGCTCCACTCTGAGCGTGTGGCGCTAGGCAAGAAAACTTTGATTTCACTCTCGGCTCTTTAATTGTGTCTTTAATTGTGCTGACAGCTTAAATGGGACACCACGGCATCATCTCCTGCAGATTTTAAATTAAAGTTTGAGACCCCCTCTGGACATGCAGAGTACTCAAATTAACACTAATTGTCCTTACACGTGATTATTTGGTGAAAAACGTGGTTTTCCTGAAAAGAACACTTCTTTCTTTCTCCTGCTTTACAAAGCCCAGAAATTCTAAAACAACCAGGGATGCATGCAAAGATTCTATATAAGGATCCTAGCATGGTGTTTACATTGGCAGAAACCTGGAAACAAACATCTATAGTGGGGAATTCTGTACATAAAGGGTAATAGAGACAAATCCAACAATTTCTTTAATGTTATAAATAATTTTTCACATGGGAAGATGCTTGTGATAAAATTAACTGGACATAGTTGAAGAACTGCAAGAGTGATAAGATATCACTTTTCTCTATGGCTTAGAAAAAAGACTGGAAGGATACCAATATCAAAATGTAAATAATTATCTTTGGGTGGTAAAAATAAGGTTCACATTTATATTATTCATTTGTATCTCTAATTTTCAAAAAAAATGCATTACTTCAGCAAAAGGAAATCATTATTTAGCAAAGTCTATCATTGATCCCTGCAGAAAATATGCAACAAAGAAATTTTTATTTTTTATATATTTTTTTAATTTTTTAAATAAATTGTCCCTTTCCTTTTTGCAGGATAGTTTATTTTATTTTTATGTTAATCCTCACCCGAGGATATTTTTCATTTGATTTTCAGAGAGTGGAAGGGAGGGGGAGAGACTGAGAGAGAGAAACATCGATTTGAGAGCGACACATCATTTGGTTGCCTCCCACATATGCCCCGACCCAAGGTACGTGTCCTTGACCAGAATCAAACATGGGACCCTTCAGTCCTTGGGCAAAGGCTCTATCCACTGAGCCAAACAGGCTAGAGCTATTTTGAAATTTTGAAATCAATCCTTCATCTCCACCAGCCCTGCGTGGTACACTGAGAATTCTCTATTAGTAATGAGTGGATAGTTTCTAATGGATTATGAGGATGAACAGTGTGTTTTTATAGTCATGGAAAGTTCAGCACTGAAGTGATGTATTGCAAATGCCCATTCTCATGTTCCATTACACCCAAAGCCCCACCTGAGAGGGTGCCTTTATGTCTGTGTGTTTTTCTTGCAGAGCCAAAGATGTTTGTCTTGCTCTATGTTACAAGTTTTGCCATTTGTGTAAGTGGACAACCTCGAGGTAATCAGTTCAAAGGAGAGAGCTACTCCCCAAGATATATCTGTAGCATACCTGGCTTACCTGGACCTCCAGGCCCTCCTGGAGCAAGTGGCTCCCCTGGACCCCACGGTCGGATCGGCCTTCCAGGACGAGATGGGAGAGACGGCAGGAAAGGAGAGAAAGGCGAAAAGGGGGCTGCAGGTAATGAATGATGAGGCTCTGAAAAGCCCCCCTCCTTCACCCTCCCTGAAAACTACTCCCTTTCTTTATTGCTTTCTCTAAATCCCTCCTCTACTTCACCTTCATCAATCATAACAATTTATTGTGTGTTGACTATGCTTCAGACGCTGCTCTAGACTCTATGTGCATTCTCGTTTTATTGTAATGACGACTCTTTCAGGGGGAAGTCATCACATTTTATAGGTGGGAACACTGAGCAATACCACAATCAAATGAATTACTAGTGAAGGAAGAGCAGAGCTGGATCCCTACATCAGGTGCCTATGACCACTGGGGCTGGTACATCCAGCAGGCAATGCCTGCATACAAGAGGGTGCAATGGATGGACAGACAGATGGACAGGGGGGGAGGTGAAGCAGAGGCAGAATTAGGAGCCAAAAGCCTGCTGCTTCCTTCTCTGCACTAATATCCTGAACATAAAGAGGTTCCAGGGGATTTTTTCCAAAGATGAAATGACAATAGTAACATGTAGCCTTCGTTTCCTGGTTCATCACTCTGCCACCTGTCCTGTAAAAGTGAGAAAAAATAGGTTTCTCATAGCTCTTTACAGCAACACAATATCCCCTAGTCTTTCAGTAATTTGCACTTTTTCCCGTACAAATAAGTTGTCCCAGGAAGCTTGACAGATTTGCCAGCCCTTCAGAGTAAAATGGATTAAAATTCTAGAGAGGTCGTGTTTACCCAAAGAGAGGAAGTGATTTGGAATCAATCTTTGAAAACACATTTCTGAGTGCAAAAGTTGGGACAAAAGATGGGCCCAAAATATCAATAGATCTAAGAAGTGTGTCTCTCTCTAGTCATTGCACCTCGTTAGTGCTGTTATATGAAACAATGTAATATATATGCAAATTATTGGCTAATTATTCATTTCTGAATTTGTCATGCAGAAGGTATTTGGCAAATCAGTAGCTACCAAATGCACGAGTATTGTCCAATATCCGGTAAAGACTCTTTAGGTGAAAGTGCAACATCAGATAAAGAACCGTTAATGGGGAGCTTCAATCTTATATTTCAAACCTTATCATACAACAGCATAACACAACTTACTGTGTCATGATCATGAATGTCCTTAGTAACACAAAGATCATAGTTATTACCAACACTTTTAGTTTGCTATGCCTGGAAGCAGTAATGTAGTGATTACATAAACATCCATTGGAGTCAGAAAGACTTAGGCTGAAATCTTGGCTCCTTCTGTTACTGTTTAGTATCATTGGGCAAAAAGCCTCTTTGAGCCTCAGTGTTCTAATTTGTAAATAGGGAGTAGTAAGGGTGATTGTGAAGATTAAGGACAATAATACCTGTAAAACACGCAATAGAGTAAGTGCCATGTGGTAAGCACACGGGAAATGTTAGCTGCTATTACATGTGACATTGTGATCTGCAAATATGAGTCATAGCTAAGTTCGTGAATATCCAAAGCTACATAATTAACTAGAAATGAGTGATATGTCTTACAAGCTAGTTCTAGTGTTATTTAAAGATGTTTATGGATATGCATTCAGATTAAATCAGATGCTCATGATTGCTCTAATTTTAACCATGCATGCGGCCAACTACACCCCCATATTCATCAATCCACTTGTTCATCCAGCCACTCATGCTTTATTCACTCCACAAGCTTTTTGCACACCTATTGCTACCCGGGATTGTTCTAGACCAGTGTTTCATAACCTCCACCCTAATGACATTTGGGGCTGAATAATTATTTACTGTGGATGACTATCCTGTGCATTGTACAACTTTCAGCAGGTTCCCAGTGCATTCTAGGGTCACCCCTACAATTGTGATAACCAAAAATGTCTCCAGACATTCCCAACGCTCCCTTGGTGGGTGATGTGGAATTGCTCCTCATTTTTCAGAGTTCCAGACACAGAGAACACAAACTTGAATAAGACGTTGTCCTTGACTCAATAAGCAAACATTTGGGTATGGGAGTCTAACATGGAAAAACACAATCACAATACCAGGTGGGGCAAAAGTAGGTTTACAGATGTTTGTATAGAAAATAATGTAATAATTAAAAAATAATAACACAAGAATACACTATGTTTTGCATACTCACAACTGTAAACATACTTTTACCCCAACCTGTATGTCATCATCATCATCATAACCATTTACTAAGAACTTACTATACCTATGTATCAGAAATTTTACATTTAATACTTACTGTCCACCATAACCCTATTAGCAATTATTGTAATCAGCAATAACAATAATGTTACAAATGGGGGAAAATGGCGATTTAAAAATAAAATGACTTTCCCAACCTGAGATTATTTAAATCCAGTATCCACATGTCCACACATAAGGATGTATGAGAGCTAAGACAGGAAAAGTAAGAACACCTTTGTGATCAATGAAGAGGAGCACACCTCACTGACAAACAGTGGGAACAGAACCCTGGGGCTTGGGGACATGTTTTCAATGTGGCTGAACAGGACACAGCACAGCTGGGAGCTTCTCTTCCCTCTTCCCACTTAGTGACACCACGAAGGCCTTCTCATTCATGTGCCCTTGGTGGTCATCCCCACAACATTTACCCCCACCAAGTGCATGCAGAATCAAGCATAGTTTTGGTCCAATTTCCCCATCCTAAATTACAAGCACAGAGCTCATTATACTGAATTATACATTTTCTGCTGAAATATTTGTCTCCTTCACTGGTCGATAGCAATTACTGTTGTCTCATATTATTAACATTTAATTTAATTTAATCTGAATGCACATCCACATAAATATCTTCAAATAACACTAGACACCCCCCATGAAATAGATAATTCTGGTTTATCATATAGCTTTGGATATTTATGGACTTAGCTAAGACCCATATTTGCAGATCACAATATAATATGTAATAACAGCTACCTTGAAGGTGGAGCAGGTGTCATTCATGTCAAGGTCTCACTTAGCCTGGCATGTAGTGATGGTCAATCAACATTAGATAGTTCAGGTGGATGCATGCATGCATAAATCCATGGATGGGTGGGTGGATGGATGGATGGATGGATGGATGGATGGATGGATGGATGGATGGAAGAAAGAAATGACACTGAAAAAAATATTTGTGAGCCCATATCATGGAGAGTTGAAAAGAAATCCTTTCTCTCCAAGCTTTAGTACTTAAGCATAGATAATAATTTCTCCATAATTCTCTTCTCTATACAGTCATATATCTTCCTGAATAGGGAGAGGGAAAATGATCTATCCCTTCTTTCTATTCTTCATTCGTTGTTCCTTAGCCCAGGAGCAAATCTGTGATGTGAACAGGAAGAATTACTATAAATTATTACAGCTAGTCCCTGATTATCTAATTCCCAGCAGTTGAGAATAGTAAACAACTACAGAAAATCCAAACATTGAAATTATGACAACCTTTTCATTGTAAAATTGTATCTTAGTATTATGGTTTGATCTCAAAGAATTTTCAATAGGATGAGACCTCATGCAATCTAGTCCAACATCTTCATTTCAAGGTCTGGGAAACTAAAGTCAGAGAGATGAAGCCCCTTTGTCAAATTCACCTAATTCCTGGCTGAACTAGGGTTTTATCCCTGCTCTGCTCAGTCACTGTTTACTGCTTTTCCCACCAGATTTGGAGTGGATTTGGATCTAATTTCTTCATAGTACAAATGGAGCATTTGGAATTCAGACAAGAATTGACTTGCTCAAAGTCAAAAGAGGCAAAAGGATTTGAGTATATAATGAAATTTAATGGTCAAATTGTTACTGATGCCAAAATGTGTGTGTTTTAATTAATCACCAAAAGTCACTGATGAATACAACAAAAGTTGAGCTTCTATTGAACATAAAATAACAACTTAGAATTTGTTGACTTTGATTCCAAAGTTAATTTATTAACAAAATAGTATTTATATTATACATCTATCAAAAACAAGTAATCATTGAGAGGTCAAACTATTGTAGCCTTATTTAAGAAACAAATACCAGATTGTGTTCTGGCTGGAGTCAGTGGAATTTCAGTTTAAAATCAAATGTCACCCTGGCCAGTGTTGCTCAGTTGGTTGGAGCATCGTCCATACTGAAAGGTCACAGGTTTGATGCCTGGTCTGGCCACATGCCCAGGTTGCAGGTTTGATCCCCGGTTGGGGTGCAAATGGGGACAACAAATGAATGTTTCTCTTCTCTCTCTCTTTCTCTCTCTCTCTCTCTCTCTCTCTCTCTCTCTCTCTCTCTCTCTCTCTCTCTCTCTCCCTCCCTCCCTTCCTCTCCCTCTCCCTTTCCCTTCCTCTCTAAAATCAATAAAAACATATCCTAGGGTAGGAATTTAAAAAGAAAGAAGAGAAAAGAAAGAATAAATGTCATCTACAGCTAGAGAACACTTCTATGATCAGTAATAATGCTGGTCTCAGTCACTAAAAAAAAAAAATGCATTCATTATTGGCATCTTTTGTGCACCATAAATTGTCAAACAGTATCTTTACAAAATTATAGAAACAAAATATTTGATGTTTTAAGAGTAAAGCTTTAATTCTTTTCAAATTTACGTTATCCAGAACACTTTATTGCTAAATTTGCCAAATAACTGAAAAATGATCAAACTCATACACCAATGCATATGTAATATATTGAAATAAATGATACCAAAACACATTGAGATAAAAAGGCTCAGCTTAATAGAAGTTCCTGAGAATAAACTACACAATATACCAACAATATATTTTCCCTGACTACAAAGTACATTACAAATATCCAAATAATTTGGATATTTTTGAGAATGTATCATTACACAGGCACTTTTTATGGAATGGATTTGGCCATAAAATTGAATGACCTTTTTTATGCTATTAAGTCATTGCTATTACACATATGATTTAAAAATTAATTAGATGTTGCTTATCACTTTCAAGCCATGATCACCACTTCTCTGCATTTAGCCAATGGTTGATCTGTAGACAAAAAACATGGGGCAGACAGAAAATATTTCTCTATGGTGATTTTCAATTTGTTGAAATCTTTTCACAGCTGCTATGTCTTTTCTATACGTAAGGAGACCAGGAGAAATTAAGGGACTTGCCTAAAATGATACAGCCCTTAGCTGTAGAGCCAAACAGAATTTAGGATTCTTGATTCCAGCCCCAAAGGTAAGAGGCATTTTGATGAAGGGGAAGCATCAGTAGACTGAGACTTGGATTCCAGTCCTGGCCCTGCTTCATCTCTCTTGTGCTCAGTGTTCTCCTCCATAAAAGACTTACTGCACAGTGTGGCAGTCACTGTTGTTGGGTTATTGTAGCATCGTGAGCCCTCACTATGGGCCAGGAGCCCTTTACAATTCACACTCTAGCCCCGGAAATGCTCAGGCTCCTGAGTCAGGCAGGCATGAGTTCAGGTCATAGCTCCGTCATTCACTAGCTCTATCTCCTTGACCAAATGAACTTCTCCATGGCTCGGTTTCTTCATCTATGATGGAAGTAATAATAGTAATGCCTAGCTCATAAAACTGTTGCAAACCTTGAAGAAGATAATACATGTAAATAAAATGCTGTTCCTGATATATAGCAAATGTTCAATAAATATGAGCTAGTCTCATTTGATTAATTCCTTTTCATTTATTTATTTATTTTATTTAGGGTTATTATTTTCTTCTTTTGCTGATTAATTCTTTTATTATTAATACTAATAGTAGGATGGGGCATGAGACAGAACTGCCTCTGGTTCTGTCTGCCCCCATGACCTCACTCTGGGAAATGATATCAACATCATTCTCCTTAAGTTCCTTCTATAGTAATGAGTACCTGTAATGTAACTAATTTAGTGACAGGTGATCCATCATCAGAATGGTAGTTAAATATTCTTAATTATTCAGTATGAAATGATTTCTCACATAGGAAAATTTACTTGAAATTCTGATGAAATTTTTCTATTTCCATTGTAGTGATTCAGTGATATTAAAAAAAAATAATTGTTTAGTAGTACACAGTTGAAAGTTGTCTGAAAAGACAAATGTAGGGTATGCTGGGACTATGTGGGCATGCTTTTTGTCACTCTGTATTTACAAGAATCATTAATTAAAATTTAAACTCTTTTTAAAGGTTTGAGAGGTAAGACTGGACCGCTGGGCCTAGCTGGAGAGAAAGGGGACCAAGGAGAAACAGGGAAGAAAGGACCCATGGGACCAGAGGGTGAGAAAGGAGAAGTCGGTCCAGCTGGTCCTGCTGGACCAAAGGGAGACAGAGGAGAGCAAGGGGACCCAGGGCTGCCTGGAGTTTGCAGATGTGGAAGCATCGTGCTCAAATCTGCCTTTTCTGTTGGCATCACCACCAGCTACCCAGAAGAGAGGTTACCGATCATATTTAACAAGGTCCTCTTCAATGAGGGAGAGCACTACAACCCTGCCACGGGGAAGTTCATCTGTGCTTTCCCGGGGATCTACTACTTTTCTTATGATATCACATTGGCAAATAAGCATCTGGCAATCGGGCTGGTGCATAACGGGCAGTACCGGATAAAGACCTTCGACGCCAACACAGGGAACCATGACGTGGCTTCAGGCTCCACAGTCATCTATCTGCAGCCGGAAGATGAAGTCTGGCTGGAGATCTTCTTCAATGACCAGAACGGCCTCTTCTCAGACCCAGGTTGGGCGGACAGCTTGTTTTCCGGATTTCTCCTGTACGTTGACACAGATTATCTAGATTCCATATCAGAAGACGACGAGCTGTGACCAGGACTGCTGACCAGCATGTTCCAGAATCCTTGTGGGAGACACTTTGATTTCATCGAGGGGCCCTGGAAGGTGGAACACACAGCGATGCGATCCAAAGACTCCTGCTCCGATTCCAGAGTATTTACAGACAGCTCTAGCGACATTTATTATTAAAACAAGATGATTCACCAAACTATTGAAACCACACCAAGAGGAATGATATAAAACAATAACCCCAGATATGAATTCTCTTGAAAGCAGTGTTCATAAATATTTAAACAAATCCAAGACAATGTTAACAATTTTTTTATTAAATTCCCTGAGTGATCAAACCAGACGGCAATGATAATGTCTCATTAAATCTTTATAAAATCACATTTTGGCCTGTTATTTAAAAGAATCATAACATCCCAGACAAGTCTTTGATAATTCTCCAAATGCTATAGTTAGAAACCAAAGGTAAGTGATCCTGAGGAATGTCAAGCAATTTAAAGTGAAGTCATAATTTTCTTTTTTATTATTTCTTCCTTCGTGCTTGTATGTGAAACACAAAGTTTATTCTTGTATTATTATGTATTTATTAAGTATTGTATTCGAAAGTGGATACAACTGTAAACCTACTTTTGCCCCACCCTGTATATTTACTCAATAACTCTTTTATTTTTATCTTTATTGTTGAGAGTATTACAGATGTCACCCTCTTTTCCCCCTCCCCAATACCTCCCTCCACCCAGTTCCTGCCTCACCCCAGGCCTTTACCACCCTATTTTCTGTGTCCACAGGTAATGCATGTCTATCTATTTAAAGGCTAATATGCTAGGTGTCCTTCCCTTCATCCAGGTAATGACATCACGTAGCAATGCCCGGCTTCTTCTCCCAGCGACAACTAGACTCTTTGCAGTTTCTTCAGCTCAGGAACACTTTAGCCAGGTGGAAACACTTTTCACTGTAACCAACTGTCTGTGAAACATTTTCCCTTGCCTCGTCTCATTTGATCCTCACAGAAGTCCTGGAGTAGGTAGATAGGAGACTCGGTGGAATCCTATTTTCTTTTCATTAGCCAAAAAACAGAGATTTAGGAAGTTTAGAAACTTGAACCGACTGAAAAGAAGTAAGAAATGTTGGACCTTGAAAATGACTTCAGGTTTTCTCACTGCGCAGAATACTAGTATAGTCAAACACTGCTGCAGTTACTAGTTAATATTTTACCCTTTGTTCTCCCTGCATGATCTGCAATAATAATCTGCTTTGGTAGATATTTACTGCTGTGTTGCTGACAATTACCTGAGAGAGAAATTGGGTTACTTCACTGGGCTGGAAAAAGTTTAGCTACATCAGAAAGCAGGTCTCATGAAGCAAGTTGGTTCTATATCTATAAAAGGCTAAGTTGACTCGAGCATGCACGATACATATAAAGCTCTCGCTGGCGCCAATCACACGCATGTGTTTCCATCTATTATTGTTGATTGTGAATTTGGTTGACATTTCTATTATAGAGAAAGGGTGAATAGCGATATTAAAATATATCTTCTAATTAATTTTCTTTCAATGTGCATGAATTCATGCACCAGGCCACTAGTATGAATATAAGATCTTTGGTTAATCTCTTCCCCCTCATGCCTTCCCTCTGAGATTCATCAGTCTGTTCCATGTTTCCATGTGTCTGATTCTATTTTATTCATCACTTTATTTTGTTCATTAGATTTCTTGTTTGTTTATTTTGATTTTTAGATTCAATTATTGATAGATATGTATTTATTACCATTTTATTGTTCATAATTTTTAGCTTTCTTCTTCTTCCTCCTCCCCTTCTTCAACAACTCTTTAACTAAGCCTGTATAAACCAGACACTATGATGCTGGGTCAGATGTAATAACAAGTTCAGACAAAGTCCCTACCTTCATACAGGCTAGTGTGTGATGAATATACTGTCACAATTCAGTGTGATGAGCACCAAGGCAAACAGACTGGCTCAATGGGAACCAGAAAACATGGAGAAACATTATGCATGCTAAGGTGTGTGTCTTTAAGTAGATGGGAGGTATGCAAAGAAAACAAGGAATTCAGTGGTGGCATTCTCCCCATTCCATCCTCAAAACACCATTGGTATTTGCAATCAGGAAGGGGTGAAAAACCCAGAGAGAGAGGAGGCCTGGGAGGGGTACTGGCAAAAAAGAGAAGCAAGTTACTGAGACCAGCCAGTAGGTCATTCTCCTAAATCTGTTAGCTTGATAGTTTCCCAAGAAAATATTTGTCTTCTTGGCTTTCACAAATAGGGAAGCTACTTTACACTGTGGTGACGACATTGTGTCTCATGGATTTTCTAGATACTGAATTCAGATAAAGCAAAGCACTTGTCCACTTATTTATGAGTGAGATGATGGGAGGAGGGATCAAGAAGAACAGAGAGAGAGACCAAACATCTGAGCAAACAGCTTCCCTTCCAAGTCTCACACCTCCCCATCCCACACTCTCTTAGTGTCAACTCCTTGTTCTCCACTGAACTGCAATCCCTCAGCTAATTTCACCCATAATTCTGTCATCTGCCACTCTCTCGACTAGTAGTAATAGCCCTCCCTTATTCTCTCTCCTTTGGTATTTTCTAATACTCCTTCCATGCATTCCTCTCTCTGATTATTCATTTAATAAAAATGTTAATGCTTCCTATGTGTGAATCACCATGGTGGGCTCTTTGAAGATGCAAGAACACAAAGGTGAATGTGGCACAGCCCCAAGAAAGGAAATGGCATACACACATGCATACACACACACACACACACACACACACAATATCTAGAATTCTGAAAACAAACGTACTAAAATATGCTAAGTACTAAACTGGAGATAGCGACAAAATGCTGTGGGAGGAATTGATTCAGGGGGGAGATTTTTACTTCCAAATTCAGAGGTGAGAGAGGAGAGCTAGGGAAATCTCTGTTCCCTGGGCCTGAAGTGATGGATGGGACTTGCAGTGGCCAAACTTAGGGAAAGGGCACTTTAGACAGAGGTAATAATGGGACAAATCATAAAAATGAGAATCCATGGGCCATATTTGCAAGATGGCCAACCTGTGGGTGGGAGACTTTATTCATGAAAAGATGTGGAGCCCCTGTGTGTTCCCAAGCTGGATGCTGTCATTATCCAAGGTGAAATTCCAATTACCAAGCAGCTGTGTGTGAGGGCAATGGTCCCATCTTCCAGATCTATCATGTTTTCATCATCTTCTTCTGCCTCCTATCCTTTGTTCCCTGGTTCTTCTCTTTCTGAGTCAAAACATGGGTCAAGACAATGTCAATAACCCTTAGACAAAGAAGACTGAACAAAGGTGATCTGAGATAGTCATCTGCCTCTAGATAATACCTGAACCTGGAATTCCAGGCTAGAAAATATTAAACAAAACAGCCAACAGAAGAAGCTAATCTGGGGAACATGAACGCATGGGCCCTTTGAAGACTATGGAATTTGCTGGAGAAACTGGAAATGGAGAAGTTATTGTTGATTGTCATGACCCACGTGATTATTATGTAATTTAAATATTTTTAGCATGATCAATTAATGCATTCATTTTTTGGACATTGTTTACTTGCTCATCTTTTAAGTGTTTCTTTCATTGTAAAGCCTATTTTGAGTAGCTTTTTAAACTAAAAATTCTTTAGCTGGTTCTAGGCCCAGAGATAAATTTCATTTTGAAATACCTGGTAGGATGGTGATGGGGATCAGAGAGCCACCATGGATAGTGAAAGGTTATTTTAGTGTTGAAGTGATAAACTTTTAAGCAAATGCAGGTGTCTTTTACTCCTTAAAAAAAAACAAATGCAATGTATCCACATTTATGGATATTTGTGGAAAGGAAGTACAAGAACAATTTTGGTTTAAAATATTCCAAGCCTCATTCCAATCACTCTTTGTAAGGGCTGACTTGGAATGAATATGCATTAAGAATTATTTATTTACTAGATACCATCTCATTCCAGAATGATCTAAAGCCACTTACAAAGATAGACCAAAGAACACATAGTCAGAACAAGTGAGAATAAAAGAGCAAAACAAAAAAAATGGAAGGAGTGAGGCTAATACAAATCTGCATGTACAAGAATATGTGTACCTTACATGCCAAGGACATATCCAGATCATTTATCATCATGAATAACATTGTTTGTGGTGAAAAAAATCCATAAACTCCGAATATACTTTTTCTCTGCTACTCTGTGAAAGTTATCCTAGCCATAAATTCATTTTAGATGTCAGCTATTAGTTGTTTTATACCTTCCTCTCTCTCAGCTTCTGTAGCTCCACTTTTCATAAAGGGTATCCCTATCCATATTGGCCCCAAAGCCAAAACCTAAGGCACATTCTGGAAGTCTTCCTCTCCTTCCCCACTGAATTCATTCAGCATAAAATTCTTACGGTTCTAGACACTAGCTGTATATTTCTGAGTCATTGCACCCTTCCATTCCTAGTCCTGAGGTTTCACTCATGTACTCATCATCACTTCCCTGGACTAGTAAAAGCCTTCAGCCACAGCCCTCCGATCCATACTCCACATTAGGTTGGTTCTCTCCTTCTTAAATACTAATCTGGTCATGTCACTCCACAGCTTAAAAGCCACCGGTGGCCCTCCAATCCCTACACTATAAAAGGTGTCTTGAACTTCTCTGGGTTTTTCTACCTAGCATTCATTCCATATCTTTCTGCTGGTATTCATACCCAACTCCCTTCTGAGGGACCACCCTCCTTCACATGCTGGGTCTTTGAGTTTCTAAGTGGAATTGATGCCTGCAGTATGTAAATCTCAGGCCCATTCTATCAGAGCATAGCATTACACTCACCAAAATCACTGGTTCAGGTAACTCGATCAGAGCCAGTGAGATTTTGCTGGGACTTCTTTAGAAGAGAACCTCACTCTTTCGACTGGACTTGAGCCTGTGACCTCGGTCAGACATCCTACCATCACAAAGCATAATATCATTTGAGAATGGAGCCATGGACAGGTGAAGCAAAGAAACAGAGATAAAGGACTTGGAGTCATCATTTCAACTCTCATCTAGACATGTATGTGGTGGCCATCTCTTCATTTACACTTTTCAGTTATTGTAGCCATTAAGGGCCATTTTTACAAAAGCTTTTTGGAGGTAGGTATTAGGTCACTTGCATAAGATGTTATCCTACCTAATATTAACACAAGCACCCTTTGGGATCTAGCCTCTGCTTACTTTTATAGTCACATCACCAAAAGTCACCCACATGCAACCTATAGTCCAAGCAAATGCAGATAACTGCAGTTCTAGGATGCCTTGCTCTCACATGCCTCACACCCTTCTCATGTGCTGTTTCATTGGCTGCCTGACTAGCTCATCTTCTAAGGATCAGCTTAAAAGTTACTTCCTTTTCTCTTGCCCTATGCCCACCTGGAATCATGGATGACCTTGTATGTCTTCCTTACCACCTGGGATTTAGTGCATAGTCATGGTAACAATAGTGAATACTTACCAAGCACTATTTCAAGTGTTCTACATGTATTGGCTCACTTTGGTCTTCTAATTATTCTCTCTATTTTATGTAAGAGGAAACTGAGAGGCAGAGAGGATAAGAAATGGGTTAAGTAAATAGTAAGTGGCACAGTAGACCCAGGGAGTCTGGCTCCAGAATCCCTGTTCCTAACCATCATGCTAGGTCCTTATCCTATTTCTCACTCATTCCGAAATAGTGTCATCATTGTATTGCTCATACATTTCTATGTATCCACCTTATTGAGGTTTTTGTCCTATTCATCTTTATATTCCAGTGTGGGGAAGCACGGGACTTGGTTAGAAAGTCTTTAATAGGGGGACATTGCTGAAGGTGGCAACCCTGCCTTGACATTTCCAAACAAGTCTGAGGCCCCAGGTGTTTTACTGGAATCTTAATATTTAGATTTCAAAATGTCCTTGCTCAAAGGACACTATAGACGCATGTGTTTTCTCGAGGATGCTTATGCTACTGATAGTATCTAATAGTTAATTTCAGTTCAAGCTGTGGCGACAATAAAAGCCTAAGGAGGCAGGTGGATGGGGCTGTTTTGTTTCCTATAACCAAGCAGCCCCTTAGCCTCTCTTTCACAGAAATATGTGTCAGAGTAATCCATTCATCTGTCACTCAGGGTTTGCTGGTCAGTCCTGGCATTCCAGGACTGTACACAGTGCCTGCCATAATATATGCTCAATAAAAATGTGATGATTAATCAGTGACATGTTCTTTTCATTTACAATTTTTACATGTGGAGAGAAAGAGAGAGAGAGAGAGAGAGAGAGATCACAATAGAACAGCCCTATGGTCACCTTGTGTTTGGATGACAACTGCCAGAATACAACTCAAACTGGCTCAAGAAAGAGGGCACTCACTGAAATCACATAAAATTCTAGAGCCAGATCTGGGTAATCTATTGTCACCAGTATTTTATCTCCCAGCTCATGAATCAGCTCTTCCCAGGGCTGACTTAACTTTCAAAAAGGCTCTTTGTGGCAAATATAGTCACCAGGAAAATAATATGTATATTTATCTTTCTCTTTCTCAATAGTCCCAGCAAAATACCTAGGAATGAAAGCCTTTCAATTCTGATCGGTGCTGCTTAAGTCACCCCTCAATCAATGACTGGCCAAAAGGATGTGCTGTTCCCATTCCATGCCTATGTCACATGTCCATGCCTAGAACTAGAAACAGAATCATCCCTCTAAATCACATGGGCTGGAGGTGGGGAAGAGGTTGTTCCCCAAAGGAAAATGCAGGTTCCAGGTGTAGAAAAAGAGCATTTGGTTGATGGACAGTCAAAAGCAACAGGTGACTTCCGTTGACTGTTTCCATATAACTTCGAAACCACATTTATTTTGGTCTACATGACACAAAATAAACGTGTTGCTAGGGTAACTTTTCTCTGAAATAGTCTACTTCTTACAGTATTTGCTCAGAATTGATTGAATATTTTGTGTTACATAAACCTAGCATCTATGATGATCTCATGCTATAGTCTGTCATATGGTAGGTAGCTCCCAACTGACACGTCTCATGCAAGAACGCATGATTCTCAACTAAAATGCTTCCTCTCCTCCAACTTTCTGATTTTTTACATCAGTACCCTAGAATATGCAACAACCCATGCAGCTGTATTTGATAATCATAAAAAGGAGCATTCTTGGAGATTAGTCTCTTTGCAGAATCAAAAAAGGGCCAGTAAATGCAATTCATTCTTGGCCAACATAGTCACAGGTCTGAAAGGGGGGATTAGAAAGCCATCCTAGGCTATCGACTACACTGATGTCATGTTTTACTTCTGCTTTTCTGAGAGACCATCAGTCAGTGCCTAGAGATACCAGCAGCAACCATTTACTCTGTGCCTTCTTAGTAATTGGCACCATGCTGAGCCCTTTTAGCATGGTGCCTTATCTCATCCTCAGGAAAAGCAGTGTCTCCTCCACCTCTCTGCCCCCTAGAAGGAGAAACATCCCTGTGGACCTGTCAGCAGCCCCAGTGCTGGGATATCAAGCATGACAAGAAGGTCAAAGTAAAGGCCACATACCAAGGTATATCTCTATGTATTTTTCTCTTGGGAATGTGTCACTCAGCATCCAGCATCAAGGCACACTCAAAAGGAATGCTGAATGGAAGAACTCAACATTCTGGTCATGGTAACAGAGTCTGATCAGCGTCCACAATCTACCTGTTGGTCAAAACCATTTTCCCATCTGATATTTTTCCCCCAGACATAACCACATGGCTGGTGGCCATTTCGTGCAGGATATCCATTCCCTTCTAAGAACCCCTAGTTGTACAGCACCTTTCCCTGGGAATGCCCCCATCCCAACACTCTCTTCCTAGAGCAAAAATGTTTCCAATGTGTTTTGTCAAAAATACAAAAATCACATCTTCAATTTCTAAGAATGTATTCCAAGAAAATAATTAATAATGTGTGCAAAGGTTTAATTACAGAAAGAGCCTTGCAGCAAAGTTGTAAGATGGAAAATTGGGAAATAGCCTGGGTGTCTGATAATAGAATATTGGTTAAATGAGCTGTGAGACATTCATCCAGTGGTCACTGAAAGTCATGAGAATGAAAATGCATTGGCACCAGAAGATGTTCATGGCATAGTAACAGAACAAAATCAATTATTGAAAAACACTTTCTGTAATTATCCCATATTTAAAGTGTGTTTGCATATGTGCATAAAAATGTCTGGATAAAAATAATTTACTAATTGGAATTTAAAAATTTCTACTCTTTGATCTTTGTTTTCATTTTTTAGAGTGAACATATTTTACATAAGTTCTTAGATAGTCAGGGTAGTTGCACATTACTATGCTCCCAAAGGCTTGCAGAGAAAAAAGTCTAAGAGAGGAAAAAAAAAACCCTAAAAGTGTAGGTTGAAGTGAGAAAAGGCATCATCCTTAAAGTTTAAAGATATCATCCTGGATATCTCTTCCAGAGTATTCTTTAAAGTATGAAGAAAACCAAATACCATATATATACACACACACACACACACACACACACACACACACACACTGAGTGGCCAAATTATTATGATCTCTGAACACATAATAATCTGGCCACTCAGTGTATGTGTGTGTGAGATATATCCTATCTAATAAAAGAGTAATATGCAAATTGACCATACCTCCACTACAGCCACAAGCCACGCCCACAAGCCACATCCACAAACCAATCAGGAGAGAATATGCAAATAAACCCAACCAAGATGGCTGCGGCCACAGAGAGCAGGAGGGAGGCTTGGGTTTCCCCAGCAATGGAGGAAGCCAAGCTTTCCGCCTGCCCTTGCCGGCCTTGGCCGGGTGCAGAGCTGGGGGCAGAGCCAGGTGACTGGAGTGAGCTGGGGGTCCCCCACCCAGGGCCAGAGGCTTTAGGCTTTGGCAGGGATGGAGCTGGCGATTGGAGGGAACTGGGGGACCCCTGCCCAGTCCCCAAGGCTTTAGGCTTGGCAGGGGTGGAGCTGGAGATCGGAGGAGATAGGCGTGAACTACAGAGGAAACACCTTTTCTGACTGCTCATTGGCTAAGCTCCCTGTATGCCACTGGTAATATTCTTAGTAACTTGGGTATAAGAATCCAAAAAGGTGATCTAGTGCTCTTCCACCACACTTCTGGAGAAAAAAACGAAGGTCCGCTGCTGGAGGGCTAAGAAATGCCATATCCTGCCCTAGGCGGTTTGGCTCAGTGGATAATGTCTAGGTTTGCCGACCGCAGGGTCCGGGTTAGATTCTGATCAAGGGCATGTACCTAGGTTGCAGGCTCCTCCCTGGCTGGGGCCCAGGTCAGGGTTCATGCAGGAGGCAACCAATCAAAGTGTTCCTCTCACTTTGATGTTTCTCTCTGTCTTTCCTTTTCTCTTCCACATTCTCTAAAAATCAATGGAAACATATCCTCAGGTGAGGGTAAAAAAAAAAAAAAAGAAAGAAAGAAATGTCATATCCTATGAAAGACACATCTTGAAAATGCCTAAAGAAAGTTGTCATTTTTTCATGGTGAAGGGACCGGAGTCCGTGTTGATGAAAACACCTTGGTGGCTGCAGTGACTGGCAGTGGCTGCAGCAGCGGGGTGATGGGGCTGGTGCCTTTCCCTGGTCAGCCCGGTCGCCTCCCACAAAGGGAGGCCAGACTGCGGCTTAGGCCCGCTCCCCAATTAAATATCCCAAATATTTAACTGGGTGCCTTGTGTTCCTATTTGCTAAATGTGGCAACTCTACTCCCCTAGAATTCACCACAAAGACAATGTGAATGCAGATGACCTTCAAAAGGGCTGTGCGTGTAATGTCTCATGTGAGAAGAAACAGTTATTATGAGGACAATGCATTCTTAGCTTCCCAAAACAGTTTCAAAGAGTCCAATTTCACTTATTCAGAAAGACAAAAGAAAAGCTGAATTGGAAGTTAAAAAACTTAAGATCGAATCCCAGCAATTCCAGTAACCAGCCTTGTGTGGCTCTGGGACCAGTCACCCACGTCCTGCACATCTGTTTCCACATTAGGTTTGTGTTGGAATATACCTGGTTGCAGCCTCAGGGTCCTTTCCAACTAAGACTCCAGACAACTGACAATGAGATGAAATCTACGCTCTTATCTTCCCTGAATTAAATGAGCCTTATATTTCCCTTCTGACTCGAATGAAAGTTTGAAATCCTCTGGATTCCAATTCAACTCTAACAGGCAAGATCTCACCTAGTTTCACACCCTCTGTTAAATGCCTTCCCCTCCCACGTTTATGAGAGAGCTTCCCCGAAAACCTCTTTCCCCTTTAATCCTGGGGAACTGCAGAGGAGCAAGCCCATCACCCCATCTGCCACATCCTTTTCAGTTTCTCCTTCGTCCTGTCACACAAACATCAATGCAATGGGTCTGCCCGATGCTTCACGCACTGGGGCTGTATCTTCTGTTCATTCCATCTCTCGCACCAAGATTGTAGTAAGTGTTTAGCAAAGGGAGTCTGGGGATGTCAAGACAGAGGCTCTAATGTCCAAAGGAAAACTGTTTCCCTGGGAACGTTTCTTCCTTCTCAAAACCAAGTGAGAAAATGGTCGTTTCGCTTTTGCTTCAAGGCTCACTTTGATGGCCCAATAGAAGGAAGGTGGCCAGCTACCTTTTTTAAGTGCTGACCTCTAGTGGCCAGCAACAGTAACTACGCTACTAGAGAACAAAATTCCAGTGTGAGCTTGGGGCGGCTCTAGAGATCACCTTTCCCGACTCACTTCAGGTTCCAGAAGAGGAAAGAGATCCGTGCAAAACGAGGAACTTCTCAGTGGTCACGAAGATGGGACTGGAGCCTGGAACTGGTTTGTTCTTTCAATCATTTAACACAAATGTACTGAGTGTTTACTATGTGCCAATAATTGTTTTTATTGGGGGGTGAGGTATGGGAAGCCCTGTTCTATGCATTGTAGGAGGTTAGCAGCATCCTTCGTCTCTAACTACTAGGTGCCAGTAGCATGTCCTTCCACGTTGTGACAGCCAATAATGCCACCAATCTTTGCTAAATACCTCCCGGGAGGGCAAAATGCACACTGGTTGAGAAGCACTGGAATAAACTGAAGAGTGTAACCTTAGAATCTCAAATAGGAGGGATCTGGGGTGGGCATGGAGACTCCTAGGCCCATCAAGGCACTGTTTCCTGCAGTAACCAGCTGGACACCTGTCTGTCGCCATTGGCATTTGGACGCAGGACCGCTGTGTGATCTGAGTAAGCCTCTTAAGATTTATGAACAACTCCAAGTGAAAATGAGCCCTCCAGGGGGAGACACTGGGTGCCCTGCTAATAAAAGCAAGCATGTTTTCAAACAAGTAATTAGAAAATGAATGCATTGTGATGATATTTGCACTCTATGCTGGTGAAGCAGGTCACACCAGTGAGACACACTTACTAGTAAGGGAAGCAGCTGGACAGAAGAGAATGAAAAGCTTGTAGAAGAAGAACCTTTTCAGCAAGAAAAATATGAGAATCCACTCCTCATACTAGAGCAGCAGTTTCCACTGCATAAGAGTGTCTCCAGATATTTCTAATGATGACATGAGTCTCTAAAGAAAATGAATCTTATGGCATTTTATTCTCCATAGCTCAGACAGCTCTCAGGAGGCGAAAATGCTGTGAAATGAAGCAAATGAGCACAGTTGTTGCAAATGAAAACAGGTTGAAAGTCATAGCCCTGGACAAGAAAATTAAATGCCTTAATATGTATCATATAAAAATAGGCTAATAGCCAATATATCTAAGTCAGTAAGTGTTTCTCTCCATTTACTATGGAAACAAGAGGTTCAAATTTGCTGGAGTTCGAGTTCCACTCGAGGGGAAGATGTATATAATTCAGTAAACTAAGAAATATAAACCAAGCATTGAAGAGCATGGTTTTATAAAATTTATGATTCAAAAGTGATTCCTCGGCTTCCAAGTAGAGCCTTATTTTAGTTATGTGTTTTTCCTTGTGATATGTTTGTTTGTTTTTATGGAGAATGAATCAGCTACAACAACAAAAATATTATAAAATCCCAAGAACCGAGTAAGAAGAACACATTTCTCTAAAGCTGCAATTGTGTTTCAGGTGATCAGGTGTGAAAAGCATATTTTTAACATTTACTGACCTAAATAACATACTATTGCAGGTTTCCTCTGAAGAGAACATAGCATGGTAATCTCATTTCAGATCCTACAGTTATCCCATGTTTATTCTAGTGTCTTAATCTCCCATCAAGGCTTCAAATGCATCATGGTTTCGGAACATTGCCATTGAAGGCATTAAATGCATTTGCCTATTTTTTTTAGCAATACATGTAAAAATTAATATGCCTCAGAGTCCTGTGTAAAAAAAATAACGACTATATTTTATTCATTCACATATTTATTAGTTTATTTAAAATGTGACTGTTACAGTTATTATTGCTGCATAACAAATGCAGTGGCTTACACAATCATTTTATTATGCACATGGATTATGTGAGTCAGGAATTTGAACAGAGCACAACTGGTTGACTGATCTCTATTCTACAATATCTGGGGCCTCAGAGGAGAAAACTTGAACCCTGGGAGGTAACTCAACGTCTAGGGTCTGGAATCATCCAAAGGTTTGTTCCACGTCTGTCTGGAGCCTTGGTTAGGATGACTCAAAGACAAGGACTGTGGAACAGAGCGTGTCCACTTGGCCTTTCTGTGTGGCCTGCCTCCCTCACAGCATGGTGTCCTTCCGTAGATAAGTGGATACACAAAGGTGATATATCCATACAAGGGAATGATGTACCAGCACAGGCTACAAAATGGATAAGCCACAAAAACATGCTGAGTGAATTAAGTCAAATACAAAGGAAAAATATTGTATGAGTCCACTTACATGAAATAACTAGAATAAATTCATAAAGACAGAAAGTGGGTTAGAGGTTGCCAGGAGCTGAGCTGGGTTACCAGAGGGAAGAATGTAGAGTTACTGTTGAATGGGTACAGAGTTTCTATCTGGAGTGATGAAAAAGTTATGGAAATAGGTAGTAGTTTGGGTTGTATAACATTGTGAATGTTCTCAGCACAGAATAAATAATTTGTAACTATGTGAGGCAACAGAGGTACTAGTAACTAAACTTATTGTGGTAATCATTTTGCAATATGCAGACATATTAATAATTAAATATCAAATCTTTATGTTGGACACCTAAAACTAATACAATGTTATGTATCAATTATATCTGAAAAAATTATTAAAATAGTAAATTTTATGATATATGTGCACATATTTCATCACAATAAAAAAATCTCATCAGATCCACAGTTTTATAGACAAGTTCACAGTACAGATAATGTGTGTGTGTATGTGTGTGTGTGTGTGTGTGTGTGTGACAGAGAGAGAGAGAGAGAGAGAGAGAGAGAGAGAGAGAGAGAGAGAAAGAAAAAAAGAAACAGAAGGACAGAGAGACACAGGGACAGAGACATAGAGAGGGATAGAGAGAGATTAGTCTGCTTTTTGAGATTGGAAATATCCTTTATGCAGTACTAAAACAAAATAAGAGCAATGCAAGACAGGAAAAAGCAATAGTGCAATCTCAGTTACAAGCATAAAGGCAAAAATATCTAAATATTAATAACCAAATCCAGCAATTATTTTTTAATATTTCAACCAAGTTTAGTATATTCCAGAAATGCTAGAAAAGTTTGACTCGAGAAGCCTAATGTAATTCACCACATTAAAAGATGAAAAAAGAAAAATCATATTTGATTCTCTCAAAAGCTGCAGGGGAAAAACTTTCGGTATGTGATTCAACACTTGTTCTTCATTTAAAATTCTTTTGCCAGCTAGACAAACATACTATAAGAATAAGAATTTTGCATTTTGATTTAAAACAAATCTGCTAGATTTCATTTATTTTGCTTGCATAAGAATTTTCACAAGAAATGATGTTTTTGAATTATGCTTTTTAATAACTTCAGAAGATTATGAGGCAATGTATAATTCTTATGAGCTGGTTTAGCGAAATGTGTTGAAAGATAAAGGAGGTTATAATCAGAAGGTTAATTAGCACACAAGTGGTGAACAAATTCCACCTCTTAGGACAGTTAATCACTTCAAGTGACTGATCTCTTACAATAAACATCTGCTATACACTGAACTGTGCCCCCCGCCCCCCAAATCTCACAGGTTGCTGCCCTAACCCTCAATGTAACTATATTTTGAAATAGTGATTTTATGAGGTAATTAAGGTTAAATGAGGTCGTAAGAGTTGAGTCCTAATCCAATTGAGGATGCCCAATAGGAAGAGTGATCTCTCTCTCTCCATCTGAATGCATCAAGCAAAGGCCATGTGAGGACACAGCAAGACAGGAAGAAAGCCCTCACCAAAAACTGAATCAACTGGCACCTTGACCTTGGACTTCCCGCCCTGCAGAACCGTGAGAAAATCAATTTATATTGTTTAAGCCACCCAGCTATGGTATTTTATTAAAGGTGTCTGAGGTAAGATAACATTCACCTTTTTTTTTTTTTAAACCTATAGCATTTGCTGTCTGCCAGGACTTGATAAACATTAACTTAATAAATCACCCTCTGTAGTAGTTACTATTTTGTTGTTGTTGTTGTTGTTGTTGTTGTTGTTGTTATTGCTCTTCATCCAAGGATATTTTTTCCTTTGTTTTTTGTTTTTAGAGAGAGTGGAAAGGGGTGGAGGGAGAGAGAGAGAGAAACATCAATGTGAGAGAGGCACATTGATTGGTTGCCTCCCACACATGCCCCAACTGGGGCCAGGGATAGAACCTGCAACCCAGATATATGCTCTTGTCCAGGAATCAAACCAGGGCAGTAATTACTATTATTAATCTCATTTTATAGATGAGAAAATTGAGACCTAGGGGAGTTAGGGAAGTTGACCAAGATCCCTCAATTTTAAGATCCAGCATTTATCTTCTTTTGCTCTTCTCTCTTCCTGAGACTCATAGATCTCCTTGATTTCTCCCCCAAGACTTTCATCCACTCTTTCCAATTTTCCATATCTCTGTGCCACATTTTAATTATATTTTTTTCATCTTTATTGTTGAAAGTATTACATATGTTCCCCTTTTTCCCCCACTGAGCATCTCCAGGCCGCCCCCATCCCCGCCCCAGCCCCGGGCCCTCACTCCTCCATTGTGTGTGTCCATGGGCCATGCATATGTGCATGCAAGGTTCTTGGATGATTACTTCCCACCCACTCACCTTCCCCAGCTTTCCCTCTGAGATTCCACACTCTGTTCCATGCTTCCTTGTCTCTGGATCCACTCCGTTCATCAGTTTATTTTTTACTTAGATTCCACATATGAGTGAGATCATGAGATACTTGTCTTTCTCTGACTGACTTATTTCACTTAGCATGATACTCTCTAGGTTCCTCCATGCTGTCTCAAAGGGTAAGAGAGTCTTCTTTTTACAGCTGCATAGTATTCCATGGTGTAAATGTACCACAGCTTTTTTATCCACTCATCTCCTGATGAGCGCTTGGGCTGTTTCCAGATCTTAGCTATTGTAAATTGTGCTGCTATGAACATAGGGGTGCATACATTCTTTCTGATTGGTGTTTCGGTTTTCTTTGGATATATTCCTAGAAGTGGGGTCACTGGGTCAAATGGCAGTTCCATATTTAATTTTTTGAGGAAACTTTACACTGTTTTCCATAATGGCTACACCGGTCTGCATTCCTACCAGCAGTGTATGGGGGTTCCCTGTTCTCCACATCCTCGCCAGCATTTATCATTTGTTGATTTGTTGATGTTAACCATTCTGACAGGTGTGAGGTGATACCTCATTGTCGTTTTATGGTAATTTGCATCTCTGTGATGATCAGTGACGTTGAGCATTTTTTCATATGTCTCTTGGCCATCTTTATGTCCACTTTGGAGAAGTGTCTGTTTAGGTCCTTTGCTCATTTTTTAATTGGATTGTTGGTCTTCCTTTTGTTAAGTTGTATGATTTCCTTATATATTTTGGATGTTAACCCTTTATGAGATGTATCATTGCCAAATATGTTCTCCCATAGAGTAGGCTCCCTTTTCGTTTTGTTGATGGTTTCTTTTGCTCTGCACATTTTACTTATTTTTTTATTTCTTTATTGATTATGGTATTACATATGTGTCCTTATTCCCCCATTAACCCCCATCCCCCATTCATGTCCCTACCCCCCTGTTGTCTGTGTCCATTGATTAGGCTTATATGCATGCATATAAGTCTTTGGTTGACCTCTCCCCCTTACCCCCACCCTCCCCTACCTTCCCTGAGGTTTGACATTCTAATTGATGTTTCTCTGTCTCTGGATCTGTTTTTGTTCATCAGTTTATGTTGTTCATTATATTCCACAAATGAGTGAGATCATGTGATGTTTATCTTTCTCTGCCTGGCTTATTTCACTTAGCATAATGCTCTCCATCTCCATCCATGTTGTTGCAAATGGTAAGAACTCCTTCTTTTTTACCGCAGCGTAGTATTCCATTGCGTAGATGTACCACAGTTTTTTAATCCACTCATCTGCTGATGGGCACGTAGGCTGTTTCCAAATCTTAGCTATGGTGAATTGTGCCGCTATGAACATAGGGGTGCATATATCCTTTCTGATTCGTGTTTCTAGTTTCTTGGGATATATTCCTAGAAGTGGGATCACTGGGTCAAATGGGAGTTCCATTTTTAGTTTTTTGAGGAAACTCCATACTGTTCTCCACAGTGGCTGCACCAGTCTGCATTCCCACATTTTAATTCTTTAAATCTCTTCTTTACACCATTAATTCTCTTTCTAGCTCTTACATCAGAAATTTAACTTATGCTTTGCTTCAAAAAAAAATTCATACCTGTATTATTCATTTCTGAAAGCTCTAGCTGATTCTTTCACATTTGCCTGCTCTTGCTGATGGTACCTCACTCTTCTTCATATTTTCAAATCCTCCTTTTAAGTTCTTTTGTGGTCGTCATTTTTGTTACATTCTCTCTCTGATCATTGTGTTATCAGAAGTTCTTGAGTGTGTAGCAGTGCCCTCCTGTGGCCTACAGGTCTGATTGTTTCCTCCTGTGCTGTCTAATTTTGGATTGTGAGCTCATCTTCAGCAAGATTTATCTTCACTCACCCTGAGCTGGCTACTTGAATGTGTATCTCTCCGGAAATGTTTTGTATCTACTCTTGCCCGGCACCCCATAGGGATACAATAACCTGAGTGCACTTTTTAAAATGTGTCACATAGGGTGTTCTAAAAGATATAACATAAATAAGACAGTTAGACAGCGTAGTGCAGGCCATAGTGATGAATTCCCTGGAGCATATTTTTCTCACCCCACGCGGAGCACAAACTGAGACAGACAGAAATATGTTTGTTGTCTCCTAGAGCCAGCTTTCAATCTCAAGACTTACTCTTTCACTTTGGAGAGTTTTTCTTGATTACCTGTTTGATAAATTTCACCTTTTCATTTTTTCGTTCTTTCTTTCTATACCTACAAGTGTGGAATTTCTTCACCCGAGATCCCCTCATTGTCTCGGGGATGCTTTTTGAAAGGGTGATGCGCTAGTTTCTTTCAGTGGAGGATCCAAAAATGTCAGTATCCGGGATCTGTTCTTTGTGAACATTCAGTTTCTCCAGGAAATAATTTCCCGTGTGTTCTAATTTGACGCTGGTGGAGGTGGGACAAGGGAGCCAGCGTGATATTTTTGGTTGTCTTCGTTCTGTGAGGAGAGCACACTCTCCACCTCTCCACTTAGTCTTCAGTTTTCAACCCTGAAATACACCCACCCTCTGCCATTCCTGGGGCCTGGAGACCAGTGTCTGGTTCACCTTCCCTAGGATCCTTGACTCTCCTACGTGGCAGAAGAAGCGGGGGTGGGAGGAGGCATACCGGACAGGAGTAAGGGGGGGGGGGGGTCCTGAGGATCTAGCCCAGCCGTGGGCAAACTACGGCCCCGCGGGCCGGATCCGGCCCGTTCGGCTGTTCTATCCGGCCCGCGGAGCCGAAAGAGCGGAGGGTTCTCTTGCTCTCCCCTCTGCTCCTTGACCAGCAGCAGTGTTAACATGGCAACGTCGGGAAACACGGCCGCAGCTCCTTCTTCTGAGTGGGCGGGTTTATATCCCCCATTCAGTAGAAGGAACAACCTCTCCATCTTCCAGAGGCTCCTTGTAATGCCCACGGACGCGTCCCCGACATCACCCTGGGAATGCGTAGACACCTTATCCTGGTGATGTAGGGAGACACGCCCCTGGAGAGCAGAGTATCAGAGCATTAGCTAAAAAGGAGACCAACAACACCGTTCCCACTGAAGTTGATGTTTTAAAGACCAAAAACCTTTCAACCCAGTCTACATGGCCATCTACATCTACGTCCCGGGCATAATTTGGAAGTTGCACTAAAGAAAACGTTTAATTTACTGTTTACACATTTTGTTCTTTTCTATTTGTTTTAGTTTTAAATTATTGTATTATATTTAAGTTTAATTTGAAAGGCTTTTGTACCTTTCCTTTGTTAGGCAATTTTATTTTGCCTTTGCCATCTTCAATATAAGGTATGTTATTGTGCTATGATTCCTCCATTTTTTGAAGTTTCAAATTATCATAATTAGTGTTTACATTCTTCTTGTTAAAATGTTTGAAATGAATAAAACTATTGAAATAAAAAAAAAAAGACCGTACCCTTTTATGTAATGATGTTTACTTTGAATTGATATTAGTTCACACAGACACTCCATCCATGCTTTTGTTCCGGCCCTCCGGTCCAGTTTAAGAACCCATTGTGGCCCTCGAGTCAAAAAGGTTGCCCAGCCCTGCCCTAGCCCCTCAGTAAGTAGACTTTCAGCTCTCCTTGCATTGCAGCCCCACTTCCCTCTGCACTCTCCTTGGTATCTGACTGCATTCGTTTCCTGAGGCTGCTGTCACAAAGCACCACACTGAATGGCTTAAAGCAGCAGAAATGCGTTGTCTCATGATTCTGGAGGAGAAAACGGGCATCGGCTGGGGGGTTCCTTCTGAGGGCAGTGAGGGACACTCAGTCCCTGCCTCTCTCCAGCTTCCTGGTGCTCCTCCGCCTGTAGATGCTGGCCCCCACCCCGTGTCTCCTCACGGTCCGCCCTCTGCGTGTGTCTGTCTCTGTGCCCTGACTCCCCTTTGCCATAAGAACACGTGATATTGGATTAGGTCTAATGACCTCGTTTTAAATTGACTCTCTGTCAAGTCCCATCTCTAAGTGAGGTTGCATTCTGAGGGACTGGGGTTAGGGCATCTGCATATCTTTTTTAGAGGGACACATTCAGCCCATCACACGACTAAGCCCAATCCTGAGCCCCTGGCGTTCTGCAGAGTGACCAACTCATTTCCTCATTCTTATGCCTACCTGTCTCACACACAGAGGCACATGTCTGTACACAGACACACACACAGAGATAAACACACATGCAGAAATATATACACAGATACACAGAAACACCCAGAGAGACATGCATAGACAGAGACACACAGACATAGCTACACATTCAGAGATACACACAAACACACAGAGGCATATGTATATACATGTACACATGTGATGATATATATAGATACACAGAGAGACACGCATAGATACAGACACACAGATACACATATAAACACAGAAAGACCCACAGACACAGAAACACACAAACACACAGATACATGGAAACACAGAGAGATACACGTAGACACAGACACATAAAGACACACACAGATACACGCACGCATGTGTGCACGCACACACACACACATATACTTGGCATGTGGCTTTCTCTGGTCTGTCCACTCCATACTCTTGCATCTGCTTTGCCTCTGCTCTCATTCTCTCTGCTTTTTTGAGCCATAACAGTTATATGTTCGTTCAGTGATTTCAGTGGGATTCGGAGAATACTGGGAGATTAATTTTGTACATTCACTCCCCCACATTTAACTGAAACCCCCCAGAGCAACATTCCCTGGGGCCGGAGCACCTCTAGGGACCTTTGCTACAAAGAAGACACCCTCACCCTGAAATGATGGCCTCTCAGGATCCTGACCAGCTGCTCTGAGCATTTCCTGTCTTTGACCAGAAACTGTGACCCCAGGACCTGAGGCCCTGCATGCAGCCTGACCTAATTTCTGCCAGCTCCTCCCCCAGCTCATTTCTCTTTGTCCTTGTCCCACGGGTTGTGCCTGCTGCTCAGCGTGTTTGTGTTCCACTATGAGGATTAACCTGTCGCTTTAAAAGAAAAAAAAAAAGAAAGCCACCGAGTGACCTTCCTTAGGAACGGGTTGCTAAGTGGGTGTTTTTGCTGGAGACTGGCTGCAGCTTCCCAGGGAGCCGCCCGCCCCGGCCCGTCCCTAGGTTCAGCCTCTTCCTTCGGACCCTTAGAAGATCCAGAGTAAGAAGGGCCTCCTCCACTTCCCTCCATCCCAGAGAGCAAGTGGAACCTGCCCAGTGCTTGCAAAGTGTCTTCAGGTAAATCAGTTCCTGGGGAGCGGGGCTGCAGCAGTGGGTCCTGCTCCCAGTCCCCTCCACCCACCCCCTGCCGCCCCCTGTGGAGTCCAGCCTCCCCCCCCCCCCCCCCCCCCGCCGGGACTGAGCAGATTTAAGGAAGAGCCAAGTTAGGGGTTGTCCACATTCTGCTTTCCGGAATGAGAGCAGTGCTCGGCTGCTTTGATTGAGCTGCTGCCTGGAGCCTGTTTGCAGAAACGCCAGGTCAGCTCACCAGCCCCATGCACTCCTCCCGTCAGGCAGCCACTCTGCCTCCTCCCCGGGACATCCAGGCCAGCCTGTTGCTTTCCAGTCCCCGGAGACATTTGCTGCACATTGCATTTCTGGGCCTTTTTGCTCAAATTGGTTCAAAGGGCTAAGTGGTAATTATTTCAAGCTTCCCTTTTCTTGGCATTAGACAGAGAAGGGCCCGCAGCAGACAGAGGGCTGAGGATTGCTGGTCCTCCCTACCCCTCCTCCTCCCTGCCCCCCCCCCCCAAAAAAAAAAAAAAAACACAAGGAAATCTGGGAGCTGCGATGTAGACGGATTGCTTCCATCCACTGCAAAGCGGTGCTGTGAGAAGCTAATAAAGTCTAATGGGAAGTACATGTATGATATTACATTTTCGGATAACTTCTGCAAATAAAGTGCACCAGAAGGAAGTGTCTCTGTGTGTCTCCTGGAGCTCATTTGCAGAATCATCCATTCCAACATTTATTGAGCATGAACTATGCGCCAGGCAAGGTGCTGAAGCTGAAAGCACACACAGAGTGATTCAGATCAGGTCAGGAGCACAGTTTAATGGTGCAATGAGCTAGGTGCCCGGAGAGATTTGTAAAAGGGACTCACGTGGTTAAAGCCCAGGTGGCCCCTCCAGGAGGGCCTGGGGGCACTCGGTTCATCAAGCCAGTGCACTGGGCATATATCACGTAGCGCAACTCAAATACTTATCTGCACTCTTTGAAGGTGATATATGTTATATCGAGCTGATTACATGATTCTCTGAAGCTATTTGTCACTAACCTTATACCCCGGGAAGCTATGGCTGGAATAACTCACAGAATTAGGTGATGAATTAAAGAAGGGTGCGTGTGGCACCTACCTGCCCAGGGCTCCAGGCCACAGCTCTGACAGGATGGGACAGAAAAGGTCAGCGCTGTCCTCAGGGAGAAAATGCTCTCGGGTGTGAAAGCGGGGAAGGCTTCAATCATGCCGCCCATGGAAACCGAAAGGAAGCTGCCTGTGTGGGCGAGGCCTCTGACTGCACATGCTTTACCATTTAGCCCTTATGAAATAATCTCCCACCGAGGTAGGAATTATGACCACATGTTCACAGACATAGAAATGCATCTCAGAGGGGCGAAGGCATTGCTCCAAGGCAGTGGTCGGCAAACTGCGGCTCACGAGCCGCCCTTTGCCACTCTGTTGACTAATGAGTTTGCCGGCCACCGTTCCAAGGGAACATAGCTGATGGATGGGCTGGACTGTGAGCCCAGGCCCATGTGGTTGTTTATAGAGCCCTCACTCCTCCCGTGAGCCCACGTGTTCCCTATTCTGGAGGAAAATGCACATATCGGATCAGATTTTAAGCAGCCGAGATTGAGATGCAGACAGTTCTGCCCTTTCCTTACACCTCCATCCCTTTCTCCTGCAGCCTGTTGAATATGTCACGGTCCTCCTATGACTGACCCCCTGAGGACCCTCAGAGATGGTCCATTTGTCTAGATGAAGTATCAATTCTTTCCTTCAAAAATGTGCTCAGTTTTCTGCACTGAGTTAAATAAATCTTTAACCTAACATAGCCAAAGCCCTTTCTCACTGGGGCAGTGCTCCCCAGTTTCCAGTTGTAAATACTTCCAGAAACTTGGACTGGCAGAACAGTTACTGATATTATTGAAAAACTAAGAATTGACCAACCAGTGTGGCTTAGAGTTGAGCATCCACTTAGGTTTGATTCCCAGTCAGGGCACGTGCCTGGATTTTGGGCTCGATCCCCAGTAGGGGGCATGCAGGAGGCAGGCAGACAATGATTCTCTCTCTCTCTCATTGATGTTTCTATCTCTCAATCCCTCTCCCTTCCTCTTTTTTTTAAATCAATAAAAACATATTTAAAAATAAATAAGTAAAAATAAAAAAGAATAAATGGTGAGGCAGACAGAGACCTAGAGTAGCTGGTGAGGGGTTGGGGGGGGCAGTGGGAGGGACCTCTGGAGTAGCCTTGAAGTCAAATTCTGAATGTGACACTTAATACCTATAATCTTGGACAAATCAAGTAACCTGTCAGAGGTTGACCTCAGAGGAAACCTGTTTCCTGACATGTAAACTGAGCCAGGTATTAGTAAGCCGGGAGTGTGGTAGTGAGGCCTAGCGATAACATGTATCCAGAGAGAGCACCAAATAAGTCTGCAGTAAATCATGGCTCCAGTTTCGCTATTGCC
Source organism: Plecotus auritus (assembly GCF_963455305.1). Lineage (NCBI taxonomy): Eukaryota > Metazoa > Chordata > Mammalia > Chiroptera > Vespertilionidae > Plecotus > Plecotus auritus. The sequence goes on along the minus strand of NC_137770.1, from coordinate 240,822,063 downwards.
AATAGAAATGTATTAATAAGCACTTGGTGCATATGCTGACAAGCTGTATATTGAAGCTGGGCAGTATTGATTTATCGTCTCCTAGCAGGAAAAGAAAAAATAAATTTTGTTGTCATCTGATTTCCTTCGAAACTCATTCAAAGGTAATGATCAGGAAAGAATGAGAAGAAAAGATCAACGCAGCTACATTTTTCATTTTCTATTTCTTTTTCACAGATAACATTTTTTAATTTATTGAAAACCTTTACTTAGTTACCAAAATATTTCACAGTCCTTTTTTTTTTTCCTGGTTCATAATTGCCAGTGTTGTTTATTAGAGTGTGTTTGTGTGCTTCAGAATTTTATTTTTATCATCTGCCCCTTTGTGCTCTCTCGATTACCTCCCCACCCTTTTATTTTCTTAACTGCTGCATCATTCCCCTTACTCTATTTGTTGCAGCCTGTGAGGAGGTCTGGGTGTGAGACAATTGAATTTCAGGCGCTTTATTTCCCTTTAACATGCTCATTCCCCAGTAGGGTCAGTGAAACCTTAAACACCTAGATCAGTGGTTCTCAACCTTTCTAATGCCGCGACCCTTTAATACAGTTCCCCATGTTGTGGTGACCCCCAACCATGAAATTATTTTCGTTGCTACTTCATAACTGTAATTTTGCTATTGTTGTGAATCGTAATGTAAATATCTGTGTTTTCCAATGGTCTTAGGCTCTACAGCAGCGGTTCTCAACCTGTGGGTCGAGAACCGCTAGCAGGGTCGCCTAAGGCCATCAGAAAACACAGATATTTACATTACGATTCACAACAATAGCAAAATTACAGTTATGAAGTAGCAACGAAAATAATTTTATGGTTAGGGGTCACCACAACATGAGGAACTGTATTAAAGGGTCGTGGCATTAGAAAGGTTGAGAACCACTGACCTAGATGAACTGCTTAAATGACCAGGTCTCAGTTAGTATGTCAGGGAGGGCTTACAATTTGTCAGCCCTGATATTTCTCCCCATGTGCTCATCTAATCTTCACAGCAGCCCAAAGAGGACAGTGAAGTGATGATGGGCTCCAGAATGTGGCCATGGACACGCAGCCAGTAGTGATTTAGTCATTCATTTGAAAAATATTTATGAAGAGTCTAAATGTGTCCCATAGTCCTAGGCTCCTGGGGTAAACAAAGAATAAATGTTCTTGTGAAAATCAAGTTTCTTCCTCAGACAAGAGGTAAAGAAGGAAAATTCAGCCAGCTGATTTTGTTTTTAGTTTACTGCTGTCCTGGTCAGAAGAAATTATTGGTCTGTTGTTTAAATTACTAAATACAGCAAGATACTTGTAAATTATCTTATAATAAACAACTTACAATAAAAAAAAAAAGAACAAATGTTCCTGTCCTCTTGTGGCTTATATTCTAATGAGGAATGGGCAGACCATCACAAGTAAATATGAATGAATGTGTATGTCGACTGGTGATAAGTACCATGGGAAAATAAATCATTGTAAGGTCGTTAGCAAGTTCCAGAAGGTGAGGATAGAAGGTTATCGCTGAACTGTGAGTGTTCAGGGGAGATCTTTCTGATAAAATGAAATTTGAACAGAGCCCTGAAGGAACTGAAAGAGAGAGAGCCACACAGGTGTCTGGGGAAAGAGCATTCTCTGCAGCGAGAATAGCATGGGCCAAGGCCCTGAGGCCAGAGGATCCAAGCACAGAAGAGATAGGGCCTTGTTGTAGGCCCATGGTTGGCAAACTGCGGCTCGCGAGCCACATGCGGCTCTTTGGCCTCTTCAGTGTGGCTCTTCCACAAAATACCACGGCCTGGGAGAGTCTATTTTGAAGAAGTGGCGTTAGAAGAAGTTTAAGTTTAAAAAATTTGGCTCTCAAAAGAAATTTCGATCATTGTACTGTTGATATTTGGCTCTGTTGACTAATGAGTTTGCCGACCACGGTTGTAGGCCATTGAAAGAATTTGGGGTTTTACCCTGTTGAGAAAATTTTGTGTGGAGGAATGACATGCTCTCAGCTAAATTTTACACAATTCGGTCCGGTTTCAATGTAGAGACTAGAGTCCAGGGGTGGGCAAACTTTTTGACTCGAGGGCCACGATGGGTTCTTAAACTGGACCGGAGGGCCGGAACAAAAGCATGGATGGAGTGTTTGTGTGAACTAATATAAATTCAAAGTAAAGGAGCGGAGGGGAGAGCAAGAGAACCTCCACTCTTTCGGCTCCGCGGGCCGGATAGAACAGCGGAACGGATCTGGCCCGCGAGCCGTAGTTTGCCCACGGCTGGTCTAGACTGTAGGTAAGTACTAGTCTGGTGGGAATCAGAGAAGTTAGGAGGTTCTTGCACGAGGCCGCATGAGACACAACAGTGCTCAACCAGAGTGACGTAGTGGAGGTGCACAGAGGTGGCTGAATTCTCAGTATAGCATGAAGGCAAAGCCAGCAGGATGACTGATGGGTTGGATGTGGGGTGTCATGTGAGAGTCAGAGCAGAATCCAGAATGACTCCAAGGTTTCAAGCTGAGCAAATCGAGTTCTGTTTGTTAACAAGGAAGGTTGCGGGACAGGCAGGTTGGAGGTCAGGACTGGGAGCTTCATCTGGAGCATGTTAAATGAATATCCATCTAGCACTTGGCCATCTGAGTCTAGAGTTCTGGGGGACACGTGAGGGCCCAGGATATAAACTTGGAGAATCTGAGTAGACAGATGGTATTTAAAGGGAAACCACAGGGTGAGACCGCCAGGGTACTGGGCAGAGGCAGGGCTGAGCCCAGGCACCCACATGGGGTGGTCGGACGATGAGGAGACACCAGCCCAGGAGTTTGAGAAGCAGTAGCCAGTCGCAGGTGGGGCGGGGGGGGGGGGGGGCAGGGCGGGGGGGCAGGAGGTACCGAGAAGAAACATGTCCCAGAAGCCACATGAAGAAAATATTTCGAGAGAAAGAAAGCAATGGGTCACTGTCATTACTTCATGGCTCTATCGGGTCATATAAGATGAGGACTGAGGACAGATGGTGAGATGTGGCAGCACAAGGTCCTTGGAAACCCTGCAGGAGCAGTTTCAGGAAGGCTGAGCTCAAAGAACTGGTTGGAAAGAGAGGGTTTGAGGAGTGTTCCTGTAGAGGGTGGAAACGTTGAGTGGTGACTAGAAAGAAACATGAGGTCCAGAGAGCTTCTTTTTAAGGAAGGGGAGCAGTTTCAGCACTTTGTACACTAATAGCAATGAGCCGATAGAGCAGGAAGAAGTGACTGTCCAGGTGAAAGGGAGAAATTGTCCTGATCACGGTCCTGGAGGTGGGGGCGGTGGGGGGGCAGTGCAGGGCAGAGGACCTGGCCCCGATGCCAGCAGGGACAGGCCACAGTAGCAAGTGGAAGCAGAGGAGGTGACAGGATTCAGAGGGGAGGGGAAGAGAGGTGGAAACCCTCTCTCACTGAAATGAGGACCAAGGTCAAGGGTAGAGGCTAAGTGGGAAGGGGGAGGTTTGAAGGGAGAGAAGAAGCTGTGCGGTAGCCTCCCAGAGCTGGATTCCAACCCGGGTCTTCTGACTCCCAGAGCAGAACTCCCACCTGCTGCCCAGTAAAGCTGGGCTCATGGCCAGGCTGATGGGGACAAAGGGTCTGGCATCCCTCCTGTTCCCCAAGGGCTCATTCCCACCAGTCCTGGGTCTGCAGGAACCGATTCCTTGTGAACAGGACATCTACTCGGTTCAAGCACGTCTCTAACCATGGAGGTCAGTTTCCTTCTTACCAATAGCAAGAAAGCTGTGGCACTGATGTCCAGAGGCCTGACTCTTTGTTCTTTGCCTGGCAGGCAGGAGCCATCACAGCAGAATGGATCCCAAGGAAGAAAAAGTGAAAATAATTACAGAGGTGAGCGGTGGCTGAGATACCCCCGAGTCGGTGCTTGTGTGGGCAGTGCACTCAAATCACACATGTTTGGGAGCGAGGGAGCTAAGCCCGCAACAAGCATGAATTGCTGGGCCACTGCACACAGTGGGGGCTATGTCAGGTGCATGATGGGGAGGGGGATAGTGAAGGAAATGCAGCTCTGAGGGCAGCTGGGGTGCCTCTACTTGTCATCTTGCCCTGAATTCTGACACAGCAGTTCTAAGGTACCTGCAGCTGCATCCAGCTCAGCTGAAGCACATAGAATGCTAACGACATTCAGAATGAAGATGGCAATCATAGATTACAGCCACGAATCAAATCCTCCATCTCGTGGAGTTCCGCAATTTCTAGCTCATTGTGTACAAAATATCATTAACACTGGCTAGCACACAAAAGGAAAGCTGTCTCCAACTGGGAGACTGGAGCCCTCCAACCAGAGGAGACATTATTCCTCCCAAACCTTGCTTCTCTCTCTTGGCTCCAGGACTCACTCACTGGAGACCACAGAGGCAGAAATGGAGACAGTATGCTGTTCCCGAGAGCAATTCAAAAAGCCTGAAGGAACAGCAGAGAAAACCACATCAAGCCGAAACCGGTTTGGCTCAGTGGATAGAGCCTCGGCCTGTGGACTGAAGGGTCCCGGGTTCGATTCCGGTCAAGGGCATGTACCTTGGTTGCGGGCACATCCCCAGTGGGAGGTGTGCAGGAGGCAGCTGATCGATGTTTCTCTCTCATCGATGTTTCTAGCTCTCTATCCCTCTCCCTTCCTCTCTGTAAAATATCAATAAAATATATTTTTAAAAAAAATTAAAAAAAAAAAAAAACCACATCAAAACACCAGATAAAACCACATCATGCTACATTTGCTTATTCCCTCATGCAGCAGATATTTACTGTTCCTCTGGTCCCTGGGGATGCAGCGGTGAATAAAACCCTGTGCCCTCATGGAGTTTACATTCTGTCTAACTTAAAGTCCTACTGGGCCGCTCTTCATTGATGAAGGATCAAATCATGATTGAGAAGCCAGAAAGAACCTAGACTTCTCCAAAGTCCATTGTAAGCCAATAAGAACTTAGACTTGTCTTGCCCTGGCCCGCGCTGCTCAAAGGTAAGAGCATCAGCCTGCACACTGAAGGGTTGCAGGTTCACTCCCCATGTGTAGGTGCTGGAGGCAACCTATCAATGTGTCTTTTTCACATCCATGTTTCTCTCCTCTCTCTCTCTCTCCTCTCTCTCTCTCTCTCTCTCTCTCTCTCTCTCTCTCTCTCTCTCCCCCTCGCTTCCACTCTCTAAAAAAGCAATGGGAAAATATAGCCTCAGGTGACAATTAAGAAAAAAACTTAGACTTGTCTTAAGAACCATGCTTGCACACCTCAATGATATCAGCATTGTGTATCTAATCCAAGTTGGTGAGGTTTTTTAGCTAAGAGCACTACCTACCTGGTGGCCACCTGAAGGACAAGGTCCAAGTGAGGCTTGCACCCAACGGATGAGTCAGAGAAGAGAGATCCGTTGTGTGGACCAAGGGAAAGCCTGCACCACACCCATTCCCTGGTTGGGACCTCTGACCTCTTCTATAACTCAAGTTCCTGTCTTCTCTACCCCAAACAGCCAAGGACACTGAAGTGTAACTGAAACCCAGCCCAGCAACCTCATGGCGTTCCTTTGAACTCTAATGCCAGGGGTCTTTCCCAGCATCTAAAAGGGTTCAGGAACCTGGAAAAGGTGCTACGGCGTAAATTAATAAAGAGACTAGAAATATAAATTTTTAATCCATGGGGGAGCCAGAGGAGGGCTTGGCTTCAGTAACCAAGTTCTCTGAGTCTTTGGACCCCTTGCTCTTTATTAACACAAATTGCCCTAAAGCAAAGTAGATATACATATCAAAGGTAAGTTTTAGTATACAGTAGGCATTGTCAGATTGGGAAAACTGCCTTCAGCTGTTCAGGTGTTTGGCCAGCAGGAGGCAATAACATGTAGATTAAAATGCCCTCAGCTATCTGGTAACAGGCAATAATATATGCAGATCTTCAGGTTTGGGGAAATGCCTTCGGCCATTCCAGTAGGCAATAATATATATTCAGCTCTGCTGAATATAGAAGCCTCAAGGTTCCATCAACCTTTTGATGAAACTTCTCGCATTTATGACCTGCTGGGATTAGCCTCCAGCAGAACTCTTCTATCATTAAAATCCATGCTTTGAGTTCTGGGTTTGTTTCTGTTTAAACATTTTTAAATTCCCAATTTTAGAGAAAAATTCTAATAAATTTGGTGTATCAGGGAGAAGTTCTGACTTTATCTTGCAATTACTTTTATACCCAGAGGTGCTTGCTCCCCAGTTTGAAAAAATTTTAGGACTAGAAAAGTTGAAAGCTTGATGTTTGAGAGCATTGAGCTCTCACAATTTATGACTAAACCTTTAGAAAATGTAATATGGAAGAAGAACAAAGGTTGCAATGTTAACGGATATCTCACTTTTCAAAAAGATCTGCTAAATTTTTCTTTAAGTCAAAACTTTCATGATGATTTGACATGTACCTTTGTTATTCTCTGCCTGATGGTAAGACTGGGAGCAAAGAAGCTCAACCCTCGAAACCCTCAGTATGGCTCTGAGGTCATCCTGTGCTGGGGTCCTGCCTCTGAGCCAGACCACCTGTCCTGGCAGATTCGCTCCTTAGCTGCTTTCTTTAGATTGCAACTTTTGAGGGCAGGGAGTATCCTTGTGCCACCAGGGCTGGGAACACAGCAAGTGATCAATTAATGTCCTAGGCATGAAGGAGCACTCAGGACAATAGAAGCGCCATCATCTCATTTACCATGTTTCCCTATGGATACAACTTTGGAAGGACATACCTAGTTTGAGAAGAGTGGATGAGGATGGCTGCTTTGAGTCCGTCCATTCACACTCAAACTCAGTGCATGGTGATTGTAACACCCAAAAATCACACCCTGTTTCTTTTAATGACAACTCTTCCATTGCATTTTAACAAAGGAGTTCATTGAAAATGATGAGGATGCAGATGTGGGAAGAAAGAAGAAGGCTTCAAAGACTCAAAGACAAAAAGGAAAGAAACAGGTAGGGAGTGACAAGAAACATGGGTCTGTCTACAGCCACCGGCACCCACAGGGAACACACATCCTCCGGGAGAGGCAGGGATGGGGTGTGTGGTCCTGGTGTAGCACCTTGTGTGGGACAGATGCCCTTCACAATGAGACCCTGATTGGATGGGAACATTTTTTCTGTAAGGTTTCTCCTGTCCCCTGGGAGAGGAGTGTAGAAATGATGGGAAGAACCCGTATAGTGTTGTCATCAAAGGTCATAAGCTAAGACGGGCGATAGATGGCAGTGCAGGATTACAAATCTTAGGGAACCCCCCTTCTTTCTCCAATTCCCAGCCCCAATTCTGCTTCAGCCTAAGCAGCAGGCAGATTCCTGTCTCCCGGGCCGCTGGCAGTCCCTCCCGCCCTCCTCTCCCTGGAGTGGCTCTGCTTAGCTGGGAGCTTTCCTGCAAGGTCAGCTGCTCAAGGTAAATAGATTCCCTGGGTAAGAGTCCTTGCCCTCTGGAGGGAGGATTTGTTTGGAAGACTCAGATGCCAGCTGGGAGGGAGGAGCAGGAGCGCCATTTTGAGCCAGCAGCCACGTGAAGTGGCCCTGCAGGAGGGTGGCAGGGTAGGTGGGGAGATGGGAGGATCCTGGAGAGCCCAAGGCTGGAAGAAACCCTCCTCTCAGCTCCCCCCCTCCCCAGCACACTCCAGTTGGGATGAGCTGGGCCCAGGAGCTTCCGGCTTCTGCAGCTGAGATGGAGCCTCCCAAGGGGAGGGCCCAGGGGATGGGAGGTGCTTCCCAGCCACGTGGCTGGTCCCTCTGGCCACTTGGAAGCGTTAACCCCTTCCTGCAGGGTGAGTGATGGCTCCGCAGCCAGGGGCAGGGGAGCCCATGGAAGCAGCAAAGGCCCAGGGCAGATAGAAAAAGTGCGGGTCTTTAGATCAAGGGCCACCTGAAGTGGTGAGCAAGGCTGGGGGTGGGGGGTGAGATGGAGAAGAGAATCCAGTGTCAGGCATCACACTTCCCAGGCATCATCTCATTAATGTAACAGGCGCCAGGGCCCTGATCACCTGATCACATATGGCACAGCATGAAATCTAGCTTAATGTTTCCAACTCCAGTGACACTTCCGGATCACTGGGGATTTATTTTTCAGTTGATGCCTCAGATATCCCCAGGCCATGCATTTAAGTCAGAATCTGTGCTTGGCACAGTGAATTGATACAGAGCAGCATCCCAGTGAATTTCAATTTCCTTTCCTTCACAGATGAGGAGGGAAGGACGTTAGGAAGTCCCATAGCCCTCCCACGTCTCACAGTAAATCTGAGCTCCAAGGCCAGCCTTTGTCTGACCTTATAGGCTGCCACTCGACCATGGCTGCCCCTGCCACTCTGCTCACCTCCCTCCTCTGAAAGTTTGGGGAAGAAACCCGAGGCTGTTCTTTGCCCTGGATTATCCAGGGACACGAACAGCTGTTTCCAAGAGTTGGAGTTGGGCTCAAATAGTTTGGTTGCGACTTTCCTTCTTCCCTTTCTCTACACATCTCTGCAGAGCTCTGTACATTATACCTAGAAGAAGTGAAAATATTCACCTTGTTTGGGGGTGACTTAGTAATTTCCTGAGACACCTCAGAGAAACTCGGGGTTGGCACCGCTTCCCTGGGGGGTGACCACAGTGGCATGCATCGATAGTAGGGTCTCAGGTTATCTAGATCTGATTAGGGTCTAGTCTCTGCTTAAGTGATGCTCCTCATCCTGAGATAGGATCTGAGTCCATGGAAGCCCTGAGAATCACAACCTCCCACCCTCTGCCCGCAGCTGCGCACTGCTGGCCCCGAGGAAATGGTGTCTGGAAAGCTCCATGGTGGCAGCCAGCAGGGGCCTGCGCAGGAGGATCCCGACCCTGACGCCCACCTTCTGAGCATGCCCACCCAACGAGGCCCACGGAGTAAGTGTCTCTGGGTTCTGTTCTCTAAAGATTAGTGATGCTCAGCATTCTGTCATACGCTTGTCGGACCATTCATATGTGATGTTTGGAGAAATGTGTATTCTTTGTCCAGTTTCTAATCCAGTTATTTGTTTTGTTGCTATTGTTGTTGAGTTGTAGAAGTTCTTTATATATTCTGGATCACGACCCCTCGGCAGATGTATGATTTGCATTATTTTCTCCTATTTCGTGGTTTGCCTTTTCCCGCTGCTGACGGTGTCCATGGATGCACAGAGGTTTTTACGTTGGCTGTGGTCCCTTTTGTCGCTTTTTGCTTTTGGTGTCGTGTTCAAGAAATCACTGCCAAACTCAGTGTCATGAAGATTTCCTCGAAGCTTTCTTCTAGGAGTTTTCTAGTTTTAGGTCTTACAATTAGGTCTGTAATCCATTTTGGGCTAATTTGTCTATGTGGTGTGAGGTAAGGGACCAACTTTATTCTATTGCATGTGGATGGCCAGTTTCCCAGCACCGTGTTGAAGAGACTGTCCTTTTCCCATTGGGTGGTCTTGGCATCCTTATTGAAGATCGTTTGAGCAGACACGCGAGGGTTTATTTCAGGACTCTTGGCCATGAGGCCTTGAGCAACAACCAAATCCACCTGCACCACAAGAGCCTCCTTTATAAAATGGGAGTAACAAACACCTGGCTGTGTGCAGCTGTTGGGACAATGAAATCAGGTGAGATGCCGAAAGTATCCCTCACAGGGGTCCTCAAACTTTTTAAACAGGGGGCCAGTTCACTGTCCCTCAGACCGTTGGAGGGCCGGACTATAGTTTTAAAAAAAAACTATGAACAAATTCCTATGCGCACTGCGGGCCCGGGACGAGTCGGCTGCTAAGCAGGACAGGCAGCGGCACCCGGCGGGCCGATAAATGTCCTCAGCGGGCCGCATGTGGCCCGCGGGCCGTAGTTTGAGGACGCCTGCCTCAGAAAGTCTGGTGCGTACCTGGTCGCCTCCTCCAGGTGAAAGAGAAACTTGATGCTAAATAACTAACAAAAATAATTACCTTTTCTGCAGTTAGGACACGGCAGGCACCATGCTAAGGTTTCTACGTGCATCACATTACTCACTTTCCAGAACAGTTCTATCATCCGGCATTGCTCTAGATTAGGAAACAATGGTGCAGAGAGAACCAACAGCTAGGAGTGGGGCCTGAGCACAGACTCTGGTCTGCAGGCTCCAGTGCTACAACCAGCCCTGTCCACAGTGGCTCCCACGGTCCCAGGGACTCTTCAGACAAGGCACAGAGCCAGCTCAGCGTCTTCACAAGGTTGTCAGCCTGCTGTGGCACTCTCTTTTACCTAAAGCGTGTCACTCAGGTAAATCACACACCTTACTCTCCCAACCTAGACTAACCCCTTCTCTATTTGGGATTTTTGTGTGTCATCCTAGCTCCTTACCTTTCAAAAATTAGGATACAGCACAGCTGGTATGGCTCAGTGGCTGAGCATCCGCTCATGAACCAAGAGGTCACTGGTTCAATTCCAGGTCAGGGTACATGCCCGGGTTGTGGGCTCGATCCCCAGTAGGGCATGGGCAGGAAGGAGCTGACTGATGTTTCTTTCTCATCAACATTTCTATCTCTCTATCCCAATCCCTTCCTATCTTTCTAAAAATCAATAAAAATATGTAATTTTTTTTAAAAATCAGGATACATATCACCCCCTTTGGGAAGGTTCTCCCCCTTCCCCTGTGTGGCCCCTGTGCCCATGTGAGTGTGTGAGGCCTCTTTTTATTGGTATGCAGCTCCTCTGTTCACTGAACTAGAGAGCTCTGAGGGCAGAGGCTTGTGGGTAGCACATGCTAATATACAGCTGGCACTCAGCAATGCTCACTGACTGAGTGAACAGCTGTCTCAGGCTGGCCTTTCTGCCTTGGACTGGAGGCTGTGCTCTGGCTGCGGTTTGCTCACTCGCCACACCCACCTCCACGCCCACCGCGCCCTTCCCCCCAAGTCTGCCTACCTGGGTGCAGAACTCTGACTTGCCAAGCCTCTCGGGGATCTGCCGTACCAGCTCCTCACCTTGAACCTGCCACTGTCTCTACTCTGTGGCAGTCCTATATGGCTCCAAAAGTTGTCAAGGTCAGATGAGGTTCAGACACTCGGATACCAGCACCCTGATTCCATGGCCGCCCCCACTGCACCAGGCACATGTCCGGAGGTGCTACATCCCTGATTTACGGCAGCACAAATCTACGCAGTGGATGTTTTGGCTTCTAATTTGCTGTTCAAACATGTACACAGTCAGGACGTCCTGAACCAGGAAAGCGCTCCACTGAGCAGGCACTTGTTCCAGATCAAATAAACACAGAACAAAAGTACATTCATTCCCCCAGGATTCCAACTCGCATCCCGCTTCAGGGAGGGACTATCACATGTTCCCATGAACATAAATTTCTTCATTACTGGCATCTGTTTTCCATTCCTTCGTGTTACTTTCTCTGATTAAAGCATCACTTCAGAGCCAACTTCTCGGTACTGATTGAAAAGGAAGTTTGGAATCTGATGAAATTTGATGCAAATGAAAGGAAACATCATTTAAGTCAGGCACACTTTCTTAAAGCTGTCAAGGCCTAGAGAGACGGACCCAGGAAACAGATGTTAAAGGGACATTATGAGACAGAAGGGAGAACTACCCGAAGGGGCTGGGTGTTGGGAGTTACGTCTGAGCCCAGCAGCTGGAAATGGGAAAGAACATTCTAGTCAGAGGATGCATATTGGGGATGCAGGCATGCCAAACAGTTCACCTATGCTGGAGACACTACCTCACATGGTGATAAAGAGATAAGTGTAAGTAAATACTACATTGTATTCTAAAATATTTTTATTTTCTGAATATTATGATGGAATGACTTCAATATCTCATCCATAAGTTTTTGCATAACCCCAAATCAAATCTTTAATAATTTTAAAAATTGATCAGCCAGTGTGGCTCAGTGGTTGAGCACTGACCTATGCACTGGGAGGTCCCCAGTGTTGATTCCTGGTCGGGGCACATGCCTAGGTCACAGGCTTGATCCCCAGCAGGGTGTGTGCAGGAGGCAGTTGATCTATGTTTTCTTTTTATTTTCTTTTTTTTATATTTTTGTTGATTTCAGAAAGGAAACAAAGGGAGAGAGAGATAGAGACGTCAATGATGAGAGAGAATCATTAATCAGCTGCCTCCTGCTCGCCCCGCACTGGGGATCAAGCCCGCAACCTGGGCATGTGCCCTTGCCTGGAATCAAACCCAGGATTCTTCAGTCCTCAGTCTGACACTCTATCCACTGAGCCACACTAACCAGGGTTTTCATTTTATTCTTAGTTACCCAATGTGAAGCTCCTGGCAGGACCAAGGCTTGAGCTGTTGATCTCAAAGAAGCCCAGACAAATGGAGGGCATAGCAGCCTTTCCTGTTTGTTTATGCAAAGTTCTAAATCTGCAAAATAAAACTGCATTCTCTTGTTATTTTAATCTAATCTTTCCTTTGGGGTGCGGGGAGTATTGTTTTAAAGTAAATTTCTTATGTTTTTTTAGGCTTACCTCCACTCCCTTCAGCTTCTAGAACGGGCTTTGCAGAATTTTCCATGAGGGAGCGCATGAGGGAGAAATTAAAAGCTGCGAGGGTAAGAGGACCACGTGAATGCTTTGTTCAGTCCTCACAGCAGCTCTCTGGGTCTTGTCTCTAACTTGCTTTGTTTGTTCAAAACTGTGTGGGTCTGAATAGTGGTAAATGTTTTTCACATGTTGAATGTTAATGTAGTATGTAACATTGGCGCAGACAGACATTAGCCTTGAGAAGCATTCATTGTTGTTTTTCTAACGGACCTTGCTTGCTCTCATCACTTACGGAGGTGAAGCGTGTATCTTTCACTGATTGTACTCACCGAGCGGGTGACTGTGGTTTTCATAGCGTTACTGACCCCATGTAGCAGTAATTTGCTGTTTGACTTTTTAGTCCAAAGCAGAAAGTGCATTGCTCCAGGAAATCCCCACCCCGCGGCCCAGGCGCTTACGAAGCCCCAGTGAGAAAGAACTGGAGACTGAATTTGGTGCGGAGGTGAGAAACGGACCATCTCTGCTTTATGGTCGAAGACAGTGAAACAGAACGTAAAGGTTCCAGCAGAAGTTCTAGAACAGAGCTCTGCACAGAGGAGGTGTTAAATGCTTACTAATAATTATAATAGCTTCTACTTATAGAGTGCTACTCTGTGCCAGGCATGGTGCCAAGTCTTGTCCCCATGTTATCCCGTATCATTACCCAACTCCCCTAGGGGGTGGGTGCTATTTTTTTCACCCACATTTGACAGATGAAGAAACTGAGGTTCAGAACGACTGCAAAGCCCTCCCCAGGTCACGGAGCATGTAGGTGGAAGAACCAGGATCTGATCCCAGCCCTATCTCATCCCCACTCTGTCTCGTGGGTCAGAGTTGCTGGATCCATGGATCTTGCTGGGAAACAGAGAGAGATAAGAGCAGATTCAGATGGTGGGGGCCTTGAACATCACACTGAGGAGCCTCAGTGGTTCTCTACCAGCCGTGGAAATCTGTTGATGATAGGATGGGGCATGGAGTGGATGCACTGGGGTGATTTTGTTCCAATCTGAGGGGTTGGTGGGGCATCTCCATGGGTGCTCTTCTAGAGAGGTCTGTAGGGGAGGGACCAAGCCTGGAGAAACACATTTAGGAAGCATTTCTACTGAGTTTTGAAGGTTTGAGGTGCCTTTGCTTGCTGGAGAAAAGAAGACTGGATGAGGAGGGTCTTGCCACTTGGAGAAAAACTTACAGTAAAGGCCTACGAGGCAGATAGGAAGCCAGTAAAAGCTAGAAAGACTTGGCAAGGATGTGGACAAAGGACAAGCTGTAGGAGGGTAGAAGAAGGAAAGGGAAAAAACAATAGAGCAAATGATTCAACGAAGTGTGTTTGCAAGTCTGATCTAACTGTTTGTTGTTGGTGATGATGATGTTTTGGTTGTTCTTCACCATGGAGACAAAGAAGCACAGGCTTTGGGAATATTTCCGTAGCATACCCGCTGATTTCTTAGATGTTCCTTTTCCTTTTTCTGGGATGAGAGGTTATAAACATTTAATCTTCATCCATCCCAAGCAAACCAAAGATTCTGTGATCATCAGGAAAGTTTCAACCCTGCTCGTGTGCTGTGGTCCAGGGTTCTTTAGTAGGAACACTCAGTGGGCCCATGAGGTGTCTTTTGGACACTTTGCTACTGCGTTCTACTGAGCAGACATTTCTTTTTCAGTCATTCTAATTTACTTATTTTTTCCTTGTAAGAGCCACCATTTTTTTTTTAATATTAGAAAATTCAGAAAAACTACCTAAATTCCCATCAGCTTGGGGCAGACACTTCAATTATTTTGGTAGGTGTGTGTCTCCACATCTGGGCAAGAGGGTTAAGTGATAGGAGGATCTGATCTCGTCTATCAGGTCTTGTCTATACCTTCTGATTGATACTCAGCTTTCACTTGTCCATGGGCCATGACTATGATATCCCAAAAAAAGCTGGAGGTTCTAGAAGTACAAATATATTCCCTTGGTGTACGAGGTATTTATTTCTCCTTGTGAATAGATCCTGACTTACATGTCTATTATATTCCCCACCCCCTAAAAACCATTCCATGGAGTTCAGACAAACATCAACTACCTTGTCTTTAGACCAGATCTCAGATTCTTAATGGAACATCTTGCCCATGAACATATCTCTTTATATATATACATAACTCAACCCAGAAGGAATATCTAAAAAGTGGTCCATTTCCATCCTGTGGAGCAAAGGGTATAGCACACAAAGAACCCAGCTGCCCAGTGTTAAATACTGACAAGCTCACTCATCAGCTGTATTACCTTGGACATGTAACTTTCCACCTCTGTAAAATGGGGATATACCAGACCCTAATTCTTGGCTTTGTATTGAGGATTCGAAGTGTTCACACATGTTACAGTGTTTCTAACAGTCCTGGCACACAGTAAGCCCTCTCTAAGTATGACCTCATGTTAGAGGCTGTAGAATCAGAGAGAAGAGCAGAAATCAGTTGGGAATACTTCGGTCAGTATCTAAATTCACCAACACAGACCTGTGCTTACTCTCATCTGCATTTCATTTCACTTTATTCTCAGTGACTTCTGATAAAAACACAAATCTCCAAGAACCCTGAAACATCAAGGTAGAAATAACACAGAACATTTGAATACTTGGGCTCCACTAGACAGGACCAAAATTTCTCTATTTGGGGACCTGGGTCAGTGTCCCAGGTTACCCAAGATCTGATCCTTTGACACACATTCTCCCTGGTGTCCAGCCAGCATCTATGGAGACTCCTTCCTGCCAGGTGTCCAATGGGCTCTAAACTCACAGTGGTGACAACAGCCCGCCCTTGAGGAGCCCTCGGGATTCAGACATGTTCACGGACAGTGGAGATATAGGGTGGTTAAGCTCGGCCATGGCTGCTAGGTGGAGTAGCAGCGCTCTAGAAGGGATGTGTTTGAAGAGAGATGAAGACAAGGTGGGAATAGCACCTGGTGGGTTGGCTAGCAGAGGGAAGAAAGAACACCCATAATGAGTGTTAGCACAGTATAGACGGAAGGCTCAGCTTCCAGTGGACACGAGAAGGCCAGGCCCTGTGCCCTGAAAGGTATATGCCATACTTATTTACATTCAGACATTATTGATACTTTTCTTCATAGACTGTTTGGAAATTATCTCTTTCAAGGGTATCTATTGATCTGAGGAGAAGTAACTCTTGTCATTTTAAGGTTTATGGAATATAAAATTTTAGATTTGTTTGGTCCTGAGAGAGACAGAGCCGAGCAAGACAATATTCAGCAACCTTAACCTTCCAATATATTTGACATTTGTTAGCATTTCATTCCTCAGGAATGGTGATCTAAATTAATGGTCACAAGATATGCCTTGGGAGGGTTAATACTTGTTTTACAACAGTCTTAGTTTTTTTATTTTTTTTATTTAAACGGTGTATTTATCATTTTCGACTCATCCAGCCAGGGAGAGAGACCCAAAGGACTGCACAAGACAATGACTCCCAAAGTTATTCAAGAGTCAAGTTCCGTGACTGTGTCCGAAAAATCAAGTCTAAACCCCCGGTGAGAAATCCTATCTTTAAATCATGCTTGTTTTAAACCATGCATACTTTAAATCATGGGCTTTTGTTAATTTCTATTTTTCAAAAATATCCAATGAGAGTTGACAGTATACATGACCTGCCTCCTATTGCTGTGGAGAATGAAGAAAAAAAGTATGAGAAATAATTCCTACTTTCTAAATCCTAGAAGCTAGCTTGATTTGGGGCAGGGAAATGCATTAAAGGGCAGGAAAGACTATTTATTCAGCTCTGATGTTGCAACAGCTTTCAATATGCGAAAAAGGGGACACTAACTCAAGAAGACCTAAAGCTCCCCCTTCCCCCCCCAAAAATGCTCTTTTAAAAAAAGGCTAACAAATCTTGTATTGCTCATGATTAAATAAAACCACCTCAGCATTGGCCTATAAAATAATGAATCCATTTCTGAGCATTTTAATCATCCTTTCTAAAGCTTTTACTGCTATTGATGATATATTTATGTGATTGTGGGGGTGTAAATAATAGCCCGTTTACAAAAGGTAACTCATTAAAGGTACTTATTAAAGGAGGCCACCAGCTGCCTGTTGCCCTTGTCACAGCTAATTACCAGTAGTCTCGGACCTTCAACAGAGGTAATATGCCTGATGCCATTAGCATGGAGCCTGCTGCTAGCGAACAGTGCACAGCTCATCCCAGCTTATAAACCCTGACACTCTGTTGCTCTCTGCTTCTCCTCAGCCTCCGCCTGGCTTCCCTTCTGCCGAAGAAGCCTATAACTTCTTCACCTTCACCTTTGATCCTGAACCAGAGGAACTGGAGGAAAAACCAAAAGCAAAACCTAGAGAGGGAGCCAATCAAGAGGAGGCAGAGGGAGAGGAAGAAGGGCCACCTGTTCAAGGAGTAAACAAAACGGTATTTAATATTGTGATGGTGAGATGATGATGATGGTAATGACAATGAGGACCACAATGATGATGATGATGATGATGTTAATGAGGAGGAGGAGGCGGAGGAGGAGGCGGAGGGAGAGGAAGAAGGGCCACCTGTTCAAGGAGTAAACAAAACGGTATTTAATATTGTGATGGTGAGATGATGATGATGGTAATGACAATGAGGACCACAATGATGATGATGATGATGATGTTAATGAGGAGGAGGAGGCGGAGGGAGAGGAAGAAGGGCCACCTGTTCAAGGAGTAAACAAAACGGTATTTAATATTGTGATGGTGAGATGATGATGATGGTAATGACAATGAGGACCACAATGATGATGATGATGATGATGTTAATGAGGAGGAGGAGGAGGAGGAGGAGGGAGAGGAAGAAGGGCCACCTGTTCAAGGAGTAAACAAAATGGTATTTAATATTGTGATGGTGAGATGATGATGATGGTAATGACAATGAGGACCACGATGATGATGATGATGGTGATGGTGATGTTAATGAGGAGGAAGAGGAGGACGACAAAGTGGATGAGGATGATACCCTAGCCAGGAAGAAAGTGGCTGAAGGCAAAACTGCCACCGCCACACAGAACAGCTCATCCATGTCTTGGGTGAAAGAAAGGGGGTACTAGCTTCACGTAACCTTCTGTAGCCTTTGATGTCACCCCGCATTTTGGGTAGTGAGGGCCTTTAATTAAATCTGTCCATCTTCTATGGAAAAAGAAAAAAAAAAGCAGAACCATGTGGCTTGCAGATTTTTCTTGCCCCCACAACCTTACAGGCAAGCAGCTTTTGGTGCCCCGTGCCACACCCAAGCTACAACTCAGATTCCATAATTGTGAGTGGTATGTGTGCGATAAAAGAGAGCATGTCTGTAAAAGTGTGGAAAGGACTTACCTGGCTGGTGTGGCTCAGTGGTTGAGCATCAACCTATGAACCAGGAGGTCACAGTCCAATTCCCCATCAGGGCGTATGCCCGGGTTGTGGGCTTGAGATCCCCAGAGTGGGGTATGGCCTCCTGGTTCATAAGTTGATGCTCAACCACTGAGCTACACCAGCCGGGCAAAACATGCCCTTTGAAGTCATCTGCATGAGAAGCCCTCCTGCAGTCCACGCTCCGGCCTGCCCAGACCTTTGTTCACATTTTCATACTCAAAGCGGACTTGGTCTTTCTGGCGGGAGTTTTAGATCATTTCGAGGCCCTTTCGCTCATTTCCTTTTTCTGTCTTTGCTGTTGGTCTTCGCTCATCACAAGCTGAAGTAGGGCAGGATCAAGAGACATCCTTCCTTTTTTTTTTTTTTTTTTTTAAATATATTTTATTGATTTTTTACAGAGAGGAAGGGAGAGGGATAGAGAGTTAGAAACATCGATGAGAGAGAAACATCGATCAGCTGCCTCCTGCACACTCCCTACCGGGGATGTGCCCGCAACCAAGGTACATGCCCTTGACCGGAATCGAACCTGGGACCCTGGAGTCCGCAGGCTGACGCTCTATCCACTGAGCTAAACCAGTTAGGGCACATCCTTCCTTTTTGGAGGTGTTTGGCATTCTCTGTCTTCAAGTTATGCTGAGGGCTTTGTTACCACATAGATTTACTCTTCCTTTCTTATTGTTTGGGGAGGAAATATAGGAGGCAGGTAGCTGGGCGGCCGCCGTGTCTTCAGCTACCTGCAAGTCTCCACAGGATTTTAAAAGGTATTGCTGTTTTTTTACAAAGCCTTGATTTTTTTTTAATATATTTTATTGATTTTTTACAGAGAGGAAGAGAGAGGGATAGAGAGTTAGAAACATCGATGAGAGAGAAACATTGATCAGCTGCCTCCTGCACACCTCCTACTGGGGATGTGCCTGCAACCAAGGTATGTGTCCTTGACCGGAATCAAACCTGGGACCCTTCAGTCCGCAGGCCGACGCTCTATCCACTGAGCCAAACCGGTTTCGGCCAAAGCCTTGATTTTTAAAAAGGAGAAAGTAAGAGGAAAAGGAGAAGATGAAAAAAGAGAAAGAAAAGAAGCAAACGTGTGAAAAATCCTCAATTATGCAAAACTAACATGCTTCCATTAATATTTATAATTACAGGTCCTGTGCCTAATATTTTTAAATGGGTCATTTAATCCTATCCTCACAAAACCCTAAGAAGTCATCTCTATTAATGCACCCATTTTACAACTGAGAAAACCGAGGGTCAGAAAAGTAGACAAGATCCCTGGGGCTGGGACTCCAGGCAGTCTGAGCAGAGTGTGTGGACCCTACACTGTGCATTTGCCTGGGGTGGGGGCCAGGTGGAAGCTTAAGATGCTACATAGCTTATGAGCGCATGTTCTTTAAATAAGTGTCAACCTTCCAAGGAGGCCAGAGTTGTTGAGGTTTCATAGCTTCCCTTAGCACAGTGGTCAGCAAACTCATTAATCAACAGAGCCAAATATCAACAGTACAATGATTGAAATTTCTTTTGAGAGCCAAATTTTTTAAACTTAAACTTCTTCTAATGCCACTCCTTCAAAATAGACTCGCCCAGGCCATGGTATTTTGTGGAAGAGCCACACTCAAGGGGCCAAAGAGCCGCATGTGGCTCACGAGCCGCAGTTTGCTGACCACGGCCTTAGCACATCTCTTCTGACTTCAGCCCGATCTGATTTTGACATTTTCCAAGTATGGGGAAGAGTGAGAAACAAAGGAATTCCACTTGGTAAAGATGAAAGGCCATGTAGCTTTATGCTTTTGTTTAAATGAACAAATAAATAATAAGTAGGTAATACTATTGTAGGTTGTGTTGTTTGATGAGTTTAATATCATACATTATTTTTTCTATATAAACTGATCCTCTTAGCATGATTTTTGTTGTCATTTTCTTAATGCCATGCAGGATGAGGAAGAGCTGCTTAATGGCAGAGATGCGGAGGATTTCCTATTGGGCTTAGATCATGGGGCTGAGGATTTCGTGGCAGTGAGACCGGCCTATTATGAAAGCGTCCACGTTCAGCTGCAGAAGGAGAAAGAAATCCTGTTCATACCCAGTAGGCTGACAGGTACAGCTCTTTCTGTCTTCCCGCTCATCTTTCTTTTCCTTCCAGTGACAAAAAAGATGATGGTGTCTAAGGGTGCTAGATCTCCATCACTGATCCCCGTTTCTAATCTGATTTCATAATCAAGAACTATCTCCACACACCCACACAAAAAAACGTAGAACATGGAAAAATATCCACTGAACAAGCCATCATGGACAGAATCACATGAGAAATCCCAGAATGCCATGGGAGCCCCTTCATCATATCAGTGACCATCCCTGGGAGCTCTGAGAGGAACAACTGTGAAAAGGAACAACTGTGTTGCACCCTGTACTCACACTCAGTGCTTCTAGAACAGTCCTGTGACCAGATGTGTAGGTTTTTACTTACACCAACCAATCCTCCCATGCCAGCCAGATGTCCTACAATTCAATCCTGCTCTCTCTACCAGTGGTGAGTGCAGACCCCACACATTAAGGGCTCAGTCCTACAAGACTACCCGCTACTTCAGACAGCAATTACCAAATAGCATGTCCCCAGGCTACACACGCTTTTACTGGACTTTGCTGCAAATCAGGGGTTCCCCTGACTCCCTCTTCAGGTTTGATAACTAGATACAACAGCGCCTAGAACTCAGGAAAGCACTTCTATTTATTGGTTTATTATATAACTAGAGGCCCGGTGCATGGGGTTGGGGGGGTCACCTCAGCTCAGCCTGCACCCTCTCCAATCCAAGACCCCCTGGGGAATGTCCAACTGCCAGACATCCCTCTCACAATCCGGGACCCCGGGTTCCTAACTGGGCCCCCTGCTGGCCTGGTCACCCCAACTGCACCCCCTGCCAGCCTAGTCGCCCCTAACTGCCCCCCCACCAGCCTGGTTGCCCCTTACTCCCCCCCACCACCAGCCTGGTTGCCCCTTACTCCCCCCCCACCCCCGCCAGCCTGGTTGTTCCCAACTTCACTCACCTGCTGGCCTGGTTGCCCCTAACTGCCCTCCCACTGGCCTAGTTGCCCCTTATTGCCCCCCATGCCGGCCTGGTAGCCCCCAACTGCCCCCCTGTGGGACTGGTTGCCCTATGCAGCCTGCTGTTTGGTTGTTTGGTCACCCCTCACTAACCCCCCTGCCAGCCTGGTTGCCCCACGCAGCCTGCTGCTCAGTCGTTGGGTCGCCCCTCACTGACTCCCCTGCTGGCCTAGTCGCCCCACGCAGCCTGTTCAGTTGTCTGTTTGGTTGCGATGGTCACTTAGGCTTTTATGTATAGAGATAAAGAACATAGACCTCACAGGTAGAGATGCAGAGGGCAAAAGGTGTGTGTCACCAACCAGGAAGCTCTCCAAAACCGACTGATTACATCACTGCCGTTGGTGATTAATTCTGTCTCTGGTCCCTCTGTCCCTCTTTTCTCCCAGAGGTAGGAGTGGAGGGAGTGGGTGATGAAAGCCCCAACTGTCTCCTCATGTGATTGGTTCCCTGGACACCACACTAATCCTGAGACCATTCAGAAGTCTTCTCATTAGCATACAAAAGGGTGGACAGTTATCACTTTGGAGATTCCAAGGGTTTGAGCAGCTGTGTGTTTGGAAGCAGTCTGGGGGAGTTCCTTGAGGTGGGGAGTGGCCAGGGTACTGGAGCAGACGGTCTGATTAACCCCTCGTTACTGCTCCTTGCACTTAGCTATTGAATTATTTCATCTCTACAACATGGTATCGCAAGTAAACACATTTGTCTTTCCCTTTGTTCTGCTTCGAGAAATTAATTTGGAAAATGGGCCTTTTTCCAAGAACAGAAAGGAAATCTTCGGGGGGTTGCTTTAATTCACCACACTGCAGTTGGAAACGTTAGGTGGTCACTGACGTGGCTGCATTTCTCTGTGGACTGTCTAGTGCCCACGTATAAGAAGCTTCCTGAGAACGTGCAGCCCAGGTTCCTGGAGGACGAAGGCCTGTACATTGGAACCAGGCCCGAGGTGCCGCGGGCCACGCAGAACATCATGGAGAACAGGCTGCTGGTGCAGGAGCCCGTAAGCACACCCCCCTCCCAGCATTGCTCTGAGCGACCCAGGGGATCCCTGTCCCCACAGGGCAGTCACTGCACCACCGAACTCATTTCCCCTGCGAGTGTCCATACACAGCCATTTAGTTTTTTGTAACTTGTCTCAGAATGTGTAATGATCTCAAACGGCACACACTCTCACTGCTGAAAACACATCTGCCAGCTGCATTCCAGCTTCTGTAAATCAGATGTTGGCAACGATTTCCCAATTCATAGAAATAAATGTTCAAAGGTCCACGATAGAATGTTCTCTATTGCTTTTCTCCTTTTTTTTCTTTAAATTTTTAATGAATAGAATAGAAAATTTTCCATAGCAATTATTACAGCTTTTTCTTAAGTTTTTTTTATTTTTATTTTTTGCAGGGGGAGGGGGTGGCGGTGAGGACTCTATCTTAAATTAATTGTGGGGGCATTCGTGAAGACTCGATTTCTAATGGAAACAGAGACTGTAGAAGATCTATTGGGGGAGGGGGAAGGTACATGAGATGTGTGTGTGGACCTGGAATTTCCCTGCAAATGTTGTTTATTTTGTAAACCATTTCTGTCCAATGAGAAGAAAATGTCCTTCCCTCTGCCTGCTTCCCAGGACAGAAGGTGGTTCGGAGATGACGGCCGAATCTTAGCTCTGCCCAACCCCATCAGGCCTTCCCCTTCCCGGCCGCCAGCCTTGACCCAGGAGCAAGACATTCACGCAGAGCTTGAAACGCTATATAAGAAGGTACACTTCCTCTCATTTTTAATAGGTGCCTTTGCTTGAAAGTGCTTTGCTGCTCGAATCACTTGGAGTACTGAATTTGTAGTGTTCTTCTTTGATTTATTTTTTTTAATAATTTACATCTTACACATAAAGAACAGATAGCAGGTGTATTTATAAGCGAGTCTACTGTGCTCACCTAATCCCTTCTTTAACCGGGAGCAGGTTTACCAGGTGGGATGGCTGAGACAGTGTCTTATTTGCATATCCAGGTTAGTTGCTCTTATTGTTCTTCTTTCCTTTCTGTCATCTTACTTAAGTTGCTACTGTTTTTCCGGGGCAAATATGGACACTTGGATTTTAATCCCGCCAATGATTATTCTTTTTCTGTACAACTTTATTATTTTCTCCATGGGCATGCATCTCTACTCATGCTGAGAACGTCAGCAGATGGTCCATATGCACCATCGCTGACAGTTCTGGTTTTCAGTTTTCAGTTAAAGACTGAGGATTAAATCAATTTCAAAATTAAAATAATTTGCCCTATCAATGTTATTTATTCTTGGGAGGAATTGTAGCAAACAAAAAGAAAGACAACAAACCAGGGGGTCTTCCTCCCCACTGGGAAGAGAGTTGGGGTCTTTGGAGTGGTCTTACCCAATGACTCCCAAGAGTCCTGGGAGCTATTTTTACTTCGTTGAGCTCAGCTTACAGCAGAGGTCGCCAATAACCACTTGAACATGGGCTAATGCAGATTTGGGGAAAGAGACACAAAGCACAGGTGCCCCAGGTAATATTTTAAGTAACTGAAACTATGCTGCCAACGTTACTTATTCACCAAGAAGAGTACAAGATGGAACCTGAGAGCCACACCTGAGTGATCTCATACCCCATGTAAAAGGAGAGACAAGGCAAGACCCAGCCAGAGCCAAGCAATTAGGAAGGAATGCTCCTTTAAGTCTGTGGAAGGATGTTCAGTTGTACATGCCTTTGTGAGGTGGGAATGTTCCAAGTCACCCAGGTAGTCTGGGTGCTCACAAGACACATCGTGACCACACACGGAGTAAAAACTTCTAACATGAATGCAGGTGATAACTGGATACTTTTACTGGAATAAAAGAGGAAAGAAATGGATCTCCACTGTTGCCATCTAAAGTGTAAGGATCTTAATGACCAGAACTAGGGCTTTCATAACATACAAACTATTGGTGGAATAAGACCCATTCAGGATGGGCTTTCTGCCCTATAAATCCAAAGTGAGATGCAATTCAGCCTATTTTGGAAGGGACTGAGACATAGTCAATCCTTTTCCATTTGTAAACACATCCTAGTTTACAAGGACTTTTTTAAAAAACAAAATATCGACCAATCTTCTCATCAAAGACATTTTAATGCTTTTTTCAAAATGCTATTTTTGAATGCTATTTTTTGGAGAAAATATGTTGTTTTATTAAAAATAAATGTAGGATACACTCTATTGGACTCTTGCAGAAAATCCTAAGTCCTAAATATACATTATTAGTCTACTAATCTGGCAGAGGACAAAGTATGAGATTAAATGGCTAAAAAGAAATAAACTCATATATTCTTACCAGTGCAAAACAGACAGCAACACCAAGCCAGGACAAATTTACTGGTAAATGAAGGCTCATATGTACATGCTTTGCTGTAAGTGTGAATAGTAATACCAGTACTATTTCGATGACTAATAGTAACTGAAAAGCAGATAACCTGTGGGAGTATATTTTTTTAACATATTTTATTGATTTTTTACAGAGAGGAAGGGAGAGGGTTAGAGAGTCAGAAACGATGAGAGAGAAACATCCATCAGCTGCCTCCTGCACCCCCCCGCCACTGGGGATGTGCCTGCAACCAAGGTACATGCCCTTGACCGGATCGAACCTGGGACCCTTCAGTCCACAGGCCGACGCTCTATCCACTGAGCCAAACCGGTCAGGGCTGTGGGAGTATATTTCTGTACAAAATTGCATGTATGTACACACACACACATACACACACACATAAACAATCTAGACCTCCCTTTCCTATTCTTAGTCTGAGAGGGGAAAATGTTAGAATCTTATAATCATAGGAGTCTCCTCTACTGGGCTTCCCAGACTCCCTGTGCACACCCCAGGCCTTATCCTTCCCCCCTCGTGTTATAAAGGTCAGATCCCAGTCCTCCTCCTAATACAGTGGCTGCTTGGGGACAGGCCCAGCACATCGCAGACATCCACTCATCTTTGTGGAACAAATGAGATGGTATATGAGAAGTGGTTGATATGCTGCCTAGTGATCTACAAAATGCTAATCTTTTCTCAGCCTCCCATTTTTACAGATGGAGAAATAGGCTCAGGGATGTGTAGCAACCGCATCAAGGTTCCAGAGCAAATTAGAGTTAGAACCAGAGCTGGAATCCAAGCTTCCCCCAGCCCAGCCTCTTTAGATGTTGCCATGAAGAGGAATTAAGTGAAGAGATTACTGAAAGTTACCCACAATTTATGAAAGATAGACGCTTTAGTTCTCACTAGAGCTTCTACAACTTCCATTTAACTTCATAACTAATAAATAATACATTTATGTCACATAAACTTGTCATTTTCCAGATAACATAAGTAGGTTCCAAAAACTCCATTCTGCAAAAACAGAGGATCGAGAGATGTGTCTCACTGCCCACTTCCCGATCACAGTCAGTGTCTACGACACAGAATCAGAAAGGTCTCTCCACCTTGCACCTTCCAACCTCAAAAGCAGAGATGATCTATGGGGCATATCTTAAAATTTTATGGGATAAACACAGAAGGATTTACTGGGCTCACTATGCACGAAGCGATCCATGGACGTCCCAGTGGAAATTTCCATTCCTCGGCTGCTCCATCTCCCTCTTCTGCTGTTACTTTGTACATGGAGAGTATATCTATGATCGCAATAATGATCAGTTTGGACCAGAATCTATGCTTCTCTGGTCAAAAGAATTTCAAGATCACCAGAGACAAAACCTAAGAAACAGGATAATCTGCAGGACAAAGATTAGGGCTGACTTGGAAGAAAGGAAATCCAAAAAACCTTGGAGACAAGATTAAAATGGTTTCCTTTCTCACTCTTGTTTTTCATTTTTACCTTTCAACTATTCAGAAAAGAGCAGGCCCCTAAAACCACCAGGAAAGGGGATGGAGCATCATTCTGGCTTGACCGGGGTAGGAGGTATTTTGCATCTGACTGTCTTTCCATTGCTTATTAGGTCATTATCTAGTAAATGCCTTAACTGTGTTCCCCTTCCCCCGACCCACCCCCCTACTCTGCTCTCTTTGGCAGGCGGTCAGATATGTGCAGAGAACTCAACATATGATTGGATCTGGAGACCTTCCTGAAAATTTCCAATTGGACATTGATATTTCAGGGTTAATCTTTACCCATCATCCCTGTTTTAGCCGAGAGCATGTTTTGGCAGCCAAGCTGGCCCAGTTATATGACCAGTACCTTGCAAGACGCCAGAGAAACAAGGCACAATTTCTTACTGATAAGGTACACTCTTCCATACTCATTGTTGGTGGGGTTGGTTCTTCTGATGGGCCCAATCAACAGAAACATGTCCAGCAGCAAATGTCCATGTGGCCCCTCTTTCTAGGATGTATGATATGTTGTTGTACCCAGAAACAAAAGGAAGGACATGACTATGTACTTGAACGTGTGCAAATTCAGTGGCACACACTTGGCTAAAAGAGAAAGGTTTGTGCAAATAGTGCAAGTGATCTCACCTACCAGGGTTGGGTATTAGATGAAAGACGCTTGGCTGTGTCTTGCTTATGTGACCTCAGATGCTGAGGCTGTTCAAGGCTAGAGAATCTCTCTGTCCTTAGAAACATTCTCATTGTATATATAATTCCCCATAACATGGCACCTGAACACAAGTCAGTTGTTTCAACTGATGCTCAAAGAAATGGCCATCCATTTTAGAATGGTTTCCAATGTAATCCCATCCTGTGGAATTTTCATGGATAATTTTGACTATGGCCAATTTTAGTCTTCTACCCTGATGTTAAAATCTACTACCTCCAAAAATAGATAACTCCATGATACCTTCTTTTATAAGTCCATTATTTTATGTTCTCTTCACATCACAAAAATATCAGTGTAAGTCCAAGATCCAGAAAGGAACCACTTTTAGCCTTGAAAAAAACCTTGTGTCTGAGACACACACATAAAAGCAACATATCTCATGAGCCTTTTGCTTATCTGAGCCACAGAACAAGGACAGACATGCAATGTTCTTTAGTATTCCTTATTTTTTTTTTCAAGAATAGAAGAAGGAGTCCATCCCTTCGATAGCTCAGCTGGTAGAGCAGAGGACTGTGGTTGATTCCCAAGAATAGAAGAAACAGCTCCTTGTCAAAGTTCATTGTGGCAAAAGCCTGGAAACAGCTGGATGCTTGGACATCCATTTACATGATGGGTCCTTGGGTCATTTTGTGGGTGGGTCATTTTATATGTGGGTCCAGGCACGTGACCTGCAGTAGGGAGGACAGTGTCTAACTCAAAGCATGTATCCATGTCTTTTTAAGCTCCAAGCTTTAAGAAATGCTGTTCAGATCGGCCTTGATCCAGAAAAATCTTCTATGTCTGTTGATATAACCCCAAAAGCCATCAATGAGTATAAATCTGAAATTCGGTGAGTTAAAATCTATAATTGTAACTTTCTTTTTCCCCGGTTTGATGTGCAATTGTTGAGAGCTCAATTTTTTCAGTTTTTCTGAATGCATTGAATACATGTGAAATTAAGCCAAAAGAAGCAATGAGATATATTCATCATATTAACACCAAATTGGAAGCCCAACAAAGGAATGAAGATGTAGGATGTTGTGACTCGCACACTCTGCTGGTGGAAACGAATACTGCTGCAGCCACCCCTTCAGGGAACAGCCTGGCCGGAGACAAGCAAAGTGAGGAAATACCCTTCAGCTAAGACCCAGAAATTCTGCTTCAGACGTGTGCCCTCCAAGGAGCCATGCACACATGCACCTGTAGGCGCCTGCAAGGATTTCACAGCATCACTTACAAAATCAGAAACCAGAAACGACCCCATAGCACTGAACACATCTGCTAGAGCTAAATGAAGCATCTATACCACCGTCAAAGTGACTAAATTAGCGCTGCATGTATCGATATGGGTAAAATAATGTTGAATTTTAAGAGGATGCTTGCTGTGTGATACCATTTACTAACCCTACAGAACACCTGACACAGTACTCATTTGTCCTAGGTACACACGTGTGGGACACATGGACAGAAAAGTCACATGCCAGCTAGTAAACGATAGAAGCAGGATTTACATCTGGGGAGTGATTCCCACATTTGTGTCCTTAACCAAAATGCCTTGATGCTCCTCAAGAAGAATGCTTTTTATTCTAGTTCACTGCATTCTTGCTTTTCCACCTTCTGCAGAGAGTCCGGACTCTTGGCCACCCAACCACTAACTGGCTGTCATCTTCCTTTTCCATGACCACCAGTCGAATAATTAGAAAACCATCCCTCCATGCTTCTCTGTACCTTCTCCACAGGCTTAGTCATCACAAGGACAACTCCAGGCTCAAGCCTGCCTTCTGGAGGTCAAGCCCTCTTAGGCCAAGCTCACATTGTATGTTACAGTCATTTATCTATGTGCCTGTATCCTGAGCTAAACTTTCTGACGACAGGGACACCTTTTATCTCCTAGACACTTCGGAATCCCCTGACATGGCACCTGGTACTTGCTCAAGAAAAAAAAACACCTGTCTAATTAATTAATTAATGGCATAATAGAGTACATTTGGGTTCTGGATTAGGCTATCAGCCATGGAGAGCTTAAAGTAAGGCACTAGATAATTGGCAAACACTTTAAATAATGGAAATGAAAACCGAAGCATTTTCCAAGGCGCCTGCAAGGATTTCACAGGTTTTTACCTCTTCAAATCAGGCCAAAGGCACCCACTAACATTACTTCGTCTCCTAATGGGAGAACTGTGATTTGTGCTAACACAGACTTGGATATATTTGTTGTTCACTGGGACAGCAACAAACCCCCCTATGTTAACAATAATCTAGTCCATAAAAACTGCATATATTGGGCTCTTTATTTTTATAGTGTCAATGGAGCTGATTTGTTAAAGGTACATTGTATTAATAATAATTTTAAAAGTTAATTTAGTTAAGTTGAAGTCAGATTCACCTAGCAAAAAGAAAAGAAAAGAAAAGACCCTCTTAAAATATATCAACATCCTATTGTATTCAAATTTACATTCATGGTTTTGGTTTTCTATATTATAGCTCTTAAATATGCAATCACTATAGCATTATTAGTTCTTTTTAATTTGCAAACACAGCTAAATAACTTGATATATATGTATATGTGTGTGTGTGTGTGTATTATATCTTGTAGGCAAACAAGAAAACTCCGTGACGCTGAACAAGAAACAGATCGAACGTTGCTTAAGACCATCATAAAAGTCTGGAAAGAAATGAAGTCCCTGCGAGAGTTCCAGAGGTTTACAAACACGCCCTTGAAACTTGTTTTGAGAAAGTAGGCTTTTTTCAAAAATTGTTTTATTGGATTATATCATAGAGAAAAATGTATAAAACACAGGTGCAGTTTAAAAAATAATCACAAAAAATACTTACAAATGAAAAAATAACCATGTAACCACTCCCCAGGTTCAGAAATAAAACATAACCTGGCAGCCCCCATGTTCCTAACCCAATTCGACCCTCCTCATCCCGGAAGTAACCCTTTTCTGGACTTTTATGATCAGTGTTTCCTTGATTTTATTTACAGGTTTGCCATTGATGTATAATTCCTGGGAACATATAGTTTTTTACTTTTCCATAAATAAAAGTATTTTGTGTGTATTCTTTAGTGAACACACACTGGTTTCTTTAATACTAGGTGAGATCCATCTACTTCATGGCACATAGCTGCAGTTTCTTTGCTTTATAATTCTTCATTATATGATATCATAGGACTTCTCCATTTTATTGTTGGTGGACATTGAGTTGATCCCATTTTTCAATTGTTATAAACAGCACTTCTGGGGACATTTCTGTGGACATGTCTTTTAGGGTTCGTGTGCCTAACCTTCCAGAAGTATACCTGGAAATGAAATGGTTGAGTCGTAAGGGAGGCATTTTTCCAATAATTTACATGCTGAATCCAGACATTTTTGCAGAGTGATTGAGATGATTTGTACTCTGACCAGTGTCCCCGTAGGTCCAGGTCACCCATATCCATCTCACCTGATGTCCAACATGAACATTGTGCTAATCTAATGATGGCATGTTTTAATTTTTATTTCCCATACATGAGTTGGCCACCTTGGTTTCCTCTTCTCTGTGGTGTCTGTTCAAGGCTTTTGTTGATTTTTGACCTGGATTGATTGTCCTTTTACCGTTTTCGTAATTCGTAGGAGTTCGGCATACACCCCGCTCACGAGACCTTAGTGGATGGTGCCTGCCGCAGTGGCCTCTCCCATCTGAACCTGTCTTATTACTCTCTTTCTGCTTTTTGATGAATAGTTCTTAACTTCGAAAAGGATATTTTAGACCAGGGGTCCTCAAACTTTTTAAACAGGGGGTCAGTTCACTGTCCCTCAGACCGTTGGAGGGCCGGACTATAGTTTAAAAAAAAAAACTATGAACAAATTCCTGTGCGCACTGCGGGCCCGGGACGAGTCGGCTGCTAAGCAGGACAGGCAGCGGCACCCGGTGGGCCGGATACATGTCCTCGGCGGGCCGCATGTGGCCCACGGGCCATAGTTTGAGGACGCCTGTTTTAGACTTTTCTTTTGTGATCGGTGCTTTTCATATCTGCTGAAGAAAACCTCTGAGTCATGAGATAGTCCATGTGGTCTGTATATTGTCTCCTACAGTCTTTACAGCTTTATCTTTCACATCCGTCTCCAGCTCACTTGGAGCTGACCAGGGCATGGTGTGGGGAAGGTATGCTTTGACAGCACTTATGCTAAGGAGGCCGCATTCACTAGGCTTTGATCCATGAGCAAGAGTGCAGTTAACACAGCAAAGCCTTTTCTGTGTATGGATTCAAGAGTCTCTCTGCTGGTGTTAGTCCCCTCCAGATGGTTTCTTCTGAATGAGTGTTGTGATCGTATACCAACACGAAAGTGACAAGTGTGGGCAATGAGCTGATGCTTGGCTTTGAAATCAGCCATGTTTTAGCCAAAGAGAGCTGCGGATGGTGATTTTGGGGGGTTGTAACCATCAGAGGCTGAGAAGACATCCTCCCAATGTAAACTGCTCTGTGAGGTCAGGGACCTTGTCGCCACTGGAACTCTGGTCCCCAACAGAGCACCTGCCACTGGGTGTGTGCTCGTTGAATGTTAGTTCATGAAAAACAAATTCAAAGAGTTTCTCCCACAGAAACCATGGATGTCTCCCAGAAATTCGGTGTTTCTACTTCTAAAATCTGTCTCCCAGGCTACCTTTCTAACCTCCACGGAGAGTATTTATAAGATTGTTTTCTTCTTCCTTGCTTCCTTCCTAAGTTTAGGATAAACTGAAATTTATAGGAGATTTACCCTTCAGGTCACCTCTAGGTTGTCACTTTCGTAAAACTTAGGCCCCGTTTCTCCCTAAGTGCTTCTTCCTAACCTCTTCTGGAGTGCCCTCCGTTCACATTCATGGTTCCTCTAGCCATCTTATGATACAGCATAATTTTTTCCTGCACAAGTTCCCCCATTTCCACCAGCTCATTCATGTTTCCGAATAACAAGGAGGAAGTGAATGCTTCCTTATCTATCAGAGATGGAACTAAACTTTTGAGCCAGGCTTCCCCAATGTTTATAAATTTGAGGTGTCACTGTGCTTCCAAATGGATTTCTTAGGTAGAATCCTAGAAATCTGTAAACGTTTGTGCCTTAGGGGACTGCTAATTGTTAACGTACCAGGCTACACATATACATAGCAAACATTTCTCAGCTCTGGGCACTTGACTAAGTTTATCTAAAAGGGACAAGGCGCTTAAAGAGGCCAGACAGCATTGACCTGGCCTGACCACATCAAGGAGATAACTGCAGGTGATGAGTGGCAACAAGTGCTTGGTGGGACGCACTGGGTAGGCATGTCGGCCATCCCCTCCTAAAGAGTCACACTGCCCATTAACCTGCAAAGATGAGCAAGGGGCCGCTCCCATTTGTTTAACCTCAGGTTGACTCGGGCAGTCACAGAACTAGTGTTCTACAGAACACACCTTGGGAAGCACTGCCTTGGGTTGAGCCGAGCACCTGATGGAGTGTCTGCAGAATCATCCAAGAAACACTCCAATTGTCAATCCCAGGTCAAAAAGTGGTTTTAGGGACTGGGTAAGCAACATGACAAAGTGAGTCCTCAGAGACTTGAAGGATTAATAAGATAACTATAGTGACCTTCTACTGCTACCGGTGGAGAGTTTACCGGCACCATGTCAGTATGCCATCTGGGTCACTTAACTCAGAGGGGCGTTATTGTTTAGCAGTAAATATTCTAGCTCTTCCACCACCAACTGGTGTTCTTGGGCAAGTTACTTACCCTCTCTGTGCCTGTCTTCTCGTGTATAAAACATGGATGATCAGTCTCTGCATCGCAGGGATGTGAACTGACGTGTGCAGAACTTTTAGAAGAGTTCCTGCCACAAATTAAGCCTGGTGCAGGTGGTTGCTGCTATTATTACTCTATTACTTCATTTCAAGAAATAACCAAGGTACTGTAAATTTTTTAAAGGGAAAAAATGGACCTGAAAGCAGACGAAGAAGCATATGAAGCAGAAATTCAAACTGAAATAAGCGAATTGCTGGAAGAACACTCGGAAGAGTACGAGCAGAAGATGGAAGAATACAGAACCGAGTATCAGCAGTGGAAAGCCTGGAAGAAAGCCCAGGTTCACACACGGAGCCTCAGCCTTGAACTGGGCTGACCTGGGGGAGGGGGAGGGTCTAGAGGGCACCCCATGAGACAGAAGGAGGGAAACTGGGTAAGCCAGACCGGGGTTCCCTGCTGGCTCTGCTCTGTCTCTCTCCTTGCCCCCTTGCCAGGGAACAAAAGAATTAGTGAATGAACTGGCTAATGAATGCACTTATTTAAAAAGCTACAGAGCTAGCTGAAACCAGAGAGCCAGGGTTTTCCAACTGTGTGTTCTTGGGCAAGTTACTCTTGCTATCACTGTTAGCTCTCTATTACCACTCTGTGACTATCTGAGAGAACAAACAAGTCATAACAGTACTTGCTCATGTATGTGTCAGGCATGTTACATGCATCATCCCATTGAATGGAGGGCATTGATGCTTCGGGGTCTCCCTCAGAAAACTACATAACTTTGGACACATGAGCTGCAAAATTGAATCCAAGGGCAATAAGTAATAGATGAAGAGGACCTGCAGTGCCAGTCCTGCTCACAGCCTTACTTTTTTAAAAAAATATATTTTTTTATTGATTTCAGAAAGGGAGAGGGAGAGAGAGATAGAAACATCAATGATGAGAGAGAATCATTGATAGGCTGCCTCCTGCACACCCTACACCAGGGATCGAGCCTGAAACCCAGGCATATGCCCCGACTGGGAATAGAACTATGACCTCCTGGTTCCTAGGTCCACGCTCAACCACTGAGCCACGCCAGCCGGGCCACAGCCTCACTTTCATTTCAAGATGTGTCCTTGGCCTTGAGAATCTATATTAATAATCATTTAAATAGCTAACTTTTGTAAGCTCTTTCTAGGGACCAGGCACTGTGATGAGTGCTTTACAGGCATTAATTACCCCATTTCATCAGCCCTGAAGGAGTTTCCCATGATTGTCCCCATTTTGTAGAAGAGAAAACGGAGGCACGGAGAGGCCAGGTAGCTTTGTAACCTGCCTGAGTGCACATGGTTACCTGAGAGGGAGCTGGGTTTGCATCCAGGTCTATCTGATTCTGAAGACTGTGTTCTTCAATGAAATCCCAACATTTCCGTCTGACATAAGGTTGCCTCTCACCCAACAGAGGGCCAAGAAAAAGAAAAAGAAACAAGCAGCTGAAGAACACTATGATGAGGAGGTGGAGGAGCCATCTCCTGGGGAGGGTCCCATGAAACCCATCCCCCCAGAGCCCACCCGGCAGGCAGTGCTGGAGCAGCAGGTGCGGGAGAGAGCAGCCCGGAGCAGGAGGAGGCCCGGGGAGCCCATGCTGGTCCCAGAGCTGAGCCTAGCTGGGAACGTAACACCCAATGACCAGTGTCCCAGGTGAGGTTGACAGGTGACGCACAGACATACCCGTGAACATGCACACACATACACCCGGTGTGGAGTATGCATCTCCTGTACTCCCCCTGACCGACACCATGCAATCAGGAGAATCGTTAACTCTCTGCAGACATGTATTTGATTGAACCACATGAAATTGCCCATATTTGTCCATAGTTTGGTGACTCCCTGTGGTTCACCTCCCTAGTTAATGCATCCCTGCTGGCTTCCCCTCTGGCTTCCCAGGAGCCCAGTACATGAATCTGCCTCTAGAGGGCACTCTTCACAGTTGCTGCCTGCATGTCTTTTGATCTGGAGCCTTTATCTATAACTTCACTGTGTGTTTTCTGTCCACCGGTAGCACCCCTCTCCGGGGCACAGACACCCAGGTCTCCCCTCAGCCCTGGATTTCAGCCACTTCAGAGGCCAGCTTCGCCCTTTGCTGAAATTGCAGAGCCTTCCAAGGGAGTTGTGGACACTGTGTCAGGCATCTGAAGCCTACCCTTTCCTTAACAAGCTTGAGTTGCCATTGACTTAACCAACAATCAGAGTTTGGGGTGGGCATCTTTGCACATATACATAGTAAAATTAATGGCCACTCTTGTTGGTTTTGATCTATTTTTTTAACTTCCTGGCTTTAAGAATAATATACTTCCCAAGGATACCTTTTTTGGGGATTCAAATGACCTTTAAAAATAAGGGACATTTCTCAATCCCCTGCAAGCAGTGAGCCCTCACTCACTATTGGAAAGTGTTAAGAAACAAAGCAAACTAAAACAAAACAAACAAGCAAACAAAACCAGCTTGAATCTCAGAGAAGCCAACGTGGCCTAACTGCTGTGATATGCTGTTTTACACTGAGTGGCCAGATTATTTGATCTCTGAACACATAATAATCAGGACACTCAGTGTATATCCTATATAATAAAAGGCTAATATGCAAATTGTCCCCTCGACCAGGAGCTCGACCAGCAGGCAGGCCGGCCAACCACCCATGTCCCCTCCCCCTGGCCAGGCTGGCCAGATCCTACCCATGCACGAATTCATGCACCGGGCCTCTAATATATATATATATACACATACACACACACACACAAACACACACACACACACAAACACACACACACACACACACACACTGAGTGGCCAGATTATTATGCGTTCAGAGATCATAATAATCTGGCCACTCAGTGTATTTTTAGGATAAAATGTCCCACCCAAATATAAATCACTACTGCCCCTTATGGTTTGAATTCTTTCCATTTAAGAATTGATGTGTCTGTTTACTTAAAGCTTTGGGACACAAATGTAAGGCTTGTTTGAAAAACATTAAGGAAACTGTTGTACAGCGATGCTTGGACCCGATTCTTAGATCCCAATGGCCTTTCCGGCCTCCTCCTCTCTATCACAATCTTTATTATAGAAGCTCAGCGAGACCTGGAGTCCTTTGGGTTCAGTGAGGGCTAACATGACAGGCAGCGTCATCTCCAGCATATCTTGTCTTGTTTGATGTCCATCTGCCAAGCACTCCAGTTATCCTCAGTCAGTGAACACCAGCCTCACCTGCCAATGGTCTCCCTTTGCAGGGCGGAAGTCTTACGAAGGGAAGATGTCAAGAGGCGCTCGGTGTATTTAAAGGTGATCTTCAATGACAAGGAGGTGTCCAGGACCGAAGGGCGGCCACTCGGGGCAGACTTCCGAGTCCACTTTGGACAGATTTTCAGTTTGCAAATCGTCAGCTGGCCGGAGAGTTTAACGCTGCAGGTAAGCATTATAATGATAGTCACTGTCCTAAGAATATCTTGGTCATCTCAGGAGCAAGGCGGTTGGCAGACACCTATTGGCTCTGCCAGCCTCCTGGTAGGTTCTCAAGGGTCAGCCTCCTCCTGGACATGTCTGTGCGTAAGGTTTGGCAGAAGGAGGTCTGTTACCTACCCCAACTCACCTCCTCAAAATGTGGACAGAGTAGTGCTGCCACAGTGCTCAAAGGTGTGCCTCGAGAAAAGGGAGGCGTTGAGGGAGGGTGGAGGTAGGGAGAACCTCTGGCTCATTCATCAGAGGAGTGCCTCTGTCTCACCCTGTACCAGTACCCTGGCATAATGTACCAGAGAAATCAGTTATGCTATAGTCACAGGTGGTTAGGAGGGGGCTTGGGAGAGGAGTTACAAGTGTTAGGACCCCCCCCAAAAAAAATAAATCTCCCTACTAATTTAAATCCCACCATTAGCAATGTGTTTATTTCTGTCTGTTTTAGTTTCCTTGGGCTCCCATACTAAGCAATGCAAATGTGGTGGCTTAGAACAGCAAATGTTTACTCTCTCAATCCTGGAAGCCCTGAAGTCTGACACCCAGGGTCAGCAAGGCCACGTTCCCTCCAGGAGCTCCGGAGGTGGGGGAGGGTCTTTCTTGGCCCCTTCCAGCTTCTGGTGGCTCTGGGAGTTCCTTGGCTTATGATGGCCTAACTCCAGTCTCAGCCTCCGTCTTCACATGACCTTCTCTGTAGCTCTGTGTCCTTTTGTCTCTTACAGAGATACTCATGTTGGACTTAGGGTGCACCCTGATCTCAGCTGTATTTTTTAAAATATATTCTTACTGATTTCAGAGAGAAAGAGGGAGAGAGAGAGAGAGAGAAACATCAATGATGAAAGAGAATCATCGATTGGCTGCCTCCTGCACACCCCACACTGAGGATGGAGCCCACAACTGGGGCATAAACCCTGACCAGGAATCGAACAGTGATCTCCTGGTTCATAGGTCGACGCTCAACCACTGAGCCATGCCAGCCGGGCTCGGCTGTATTTTTAATTTTTTGAGGAATTGCCATACTGCTTTCCGTAGAGGCTGCACTGATTTACATTCCTAGCAACAGTGCACGAGGGTTCCCTTTTCTCCACATGCCCATCATCACATACTTGTCGATTTATTGATGATGGCCATTCTGACAGGTGTGAGATGATATCTCATTGTGGTTTTCATTTGCATTTCTCTGATGATTAGGGACGTGGAGCATCTTTTCATGTCTGTTGGCTGTCTGTGTATCCTCTTTGGAAAAAATATCTACCCAGGTCCATTTTTTAATTGGATTGTTGGGGGGGGGGGATGTTAAGTTGTATGAATTTCTTATATATTTTGGATATCAACCCCTTAAAAGATATAACATTTGTGAATAGCGTCCTGTGCAGCCGGTGACCTATTGCCGCTCTTATGTGGCTATTTCTCTTCCTCGATTTCAGGTATATGAAACAGTGGGGCACAGTGGCACCACCTTGCTAGCAGAAGTGTTTCTGCCTATTCCTGAAACCACCGTTGTCACTGGAAGGGCTCCCATCGAGGAAGTGGAGTTCAGCAGTAACCAGCATGTGGCCCTGGACCACGAGGGAGTTGGAAGTGGTATGGACAGCGGACTATCCTCAGGGGCTCACAGTTCTACTGTCAGATGTGAATGTATCTTTTTTTTTTTTTTTTTCATTTCCCGGTCCACCCGATAATTCTAAAATTGCCATCAGAAATTCAAATTGAAACAATAAGTACATACAACTTTTTGCAAAGTTGTTTTTGATATGCTACTGGGGGCCAGTAAATTCACGGAGCTCTGCAAGAATAAAGCAGTTTGGCAGAGTGGATTAAGGGCAGTTAGAATGCCTTTGATACCTTCATTCTACTGCTAGGAATCTTTCCCAAGAAAATAATTTGAGATGAGGACAAAGTTTCGTGCATTAAAAAAATGTACATTGTGATATTATTTGAAAGCTGTAAAATTTGAAGTAACTTACATACTGATAACAGAGAGATCGTTAATTAATACTCTCTCTCATCTTTTCCTGCCCTTCTGGTTAGATAAATGATGGACCATTTCACTCTTTCCACTGTGTTTCTTACACTTGATATCTTTTTCTTTCACTGCTACATTCTGTGTAATTTCTTTATATCTGTCTTCTGAGTCATGAATTCACACTGGCTGTGCCTAATCAATGCAACTCATTGCGTTCTCATTTCAATTCTTGTAGTATTTTTTCACCTCTAGATATTCTATCTAGGTTTTTTTCCAATAAGTCTGGTTAGGTGTGATAATTTTTTGTCCTTTTTTCACTCAGTCATTTTTTTATCCATTCACTACTTTATTTTTTAAACATATTAAAAATATTTTTAATATTCTGTATCTTATCATTCTAATACTTACCTGCTTATTGGTCTGATTCTGTTGCCATTTGTTAAAGGTGGTTTTTTTAAAAAAATGTATTTTTATTGATTTCAGAGAGGGAGAGGGAGAGGGAGAGAGATAGAGAAACATCAATGATGAGAGAGAATCATTGATTGGCTGCCTTTTGCACGCCCCCCACTGGGGATCAAGCCTGAAACCCAGGCATGTGCCCCTGACCGGAATCGAACCTGGGACCCTTCAGTCCACAATCCGACGCTCTATCCACTAAGCCAAACCGGCTAGGGCTCAAGGTGTTTTTTCATTGTGAGGTCACAGCTGGAGATCTGTAAGAACTCCAAGGCCCAAACTCACTCACTGTCTAAAAGCCCAAAGACGGAGACTTTAGTCCTGGCTCTGACACTGAGAAGCCCTGTGACCCTAGCTGTCACATAACCTCTTTGAATATCATCTTTCTCGTTCATAAAGTAGATCTAATACTACCCCCTTTATAGGCTGATAGGTATTTTGAAGATCAAGATGGGATGTTTCATATGTAGCAAAAGTCTTGGAAAAATACAGACGCTATTATAGAGTTTCGTGTTAATAACATCAATTGGAAATCCAGCGTGTGAAGTTGCTCTATTTAGTGCTTGAAAATCTTTTCTTCCTCTGGTTGATTGAACTTACTGCCCAGACACTTCTTATCATTCATTTCCGTTCAGCGGGGGCCAAATCCGGGAGGCCTTACTGGGACCACAGAGCTTAGTAAGAGAAAACGTTTGCTGAGTGGT
Source organism: Plecotus auritus (assembly GCF_963455305.1). Classification (NCBI taxonomy): domain Eukaryota; kingdom Metazoa; phylum Chordata; class Mammalia; order Chiroptera; family Vespertilionidae; genus Plecotus; species Plecotus auritus. The sequence continues at coordinate 240,783,207 of NC_137770.1, read as the reverse complement.
CACCGTTTCCCAGGCACTAGCGCTTTGCCAGTGTGACCTCACTTCACCCGCTATTCTTCACCCCCAGCCTCTTACACTCCCACCTCAGGGTTCTTACACTTGGTCCTTCTGCCAAGAAATGCTCTTTCCCAAGATTTCTACGTCTCACGAGCTCAGCCTCTTTAGGCCTTTGCTCCAAAGTCGCCTCTCCTGGAGCCTCCCCTGGGCACCTGAAAGCTCAACCCCTGCCCACCCGCAAACACACACTTTCTCTATACCACCCCTAATATATGCTTCACTTTTGTACTTATCACTCTGAAACATACTGTGCATTGCATTTAACTTATTGCCCACCTTTCCTACTCAAATATAAATGGCCTGATATCAGGGATTCTTAACATTCTTTACTGTTGTCTTCAGTGCCTAGAGTAGCACCTGGCCCAAGGTAGGAGCTCAAATAAGTGTCTTCTGAGTGAGTGAGTGAGTGAATGAATGTCTTCGCAATAACCCTTGGAAGGAGATGCCGTTCTTATTCTTATTTTATACATGAAGAGGTTAAGTCATTTGTCTAGCAGGTGTCCTCCTCAAACTACGGCCCGCGGGCCACATGCGGCCCTCCGAGGACATTTATCCGGCCCGCCTGGTGCCGCTGCCTGTGCTGCTTAGCAGCCGACGCGTCCCGGGCCCGCAGTGCGCATAGGAATTTGTTCATAGTTTTTTTTTTAAACTATAGTCCGGCCCTCCAACGGTCTGAGGGACAGTGAACTGGCCCCCTGTTTAAAAAGTTTGAGGACCCCTGGTCTATGGTCACATAGCTGCTGAGTGTCAGAACCAGAATGTGCACACAGATGGCCCCACTCCAGGTGCATTATTCATTACAATGTCTGCACTCTGTTGTCAGAGACAGAGCCACACGGTGATTCTGAGCATCATCGCCTGTCACCTGAAGAAGTTCAGTGATGTTGAATTATGGGTTCCATCCCTGCCACCCTCACCCACTCCTTTCACTGTCTACTGCCTGCTTTCTCACCAGGACTGAGCTTGCTCCCTCATTCTAAACAACATCCTGTCTGATGTGGTGTTTCCCTAGGCGTGCCCTTGTCATTTGAAGCTGACGGCAGTAATCAGCTGATCCTGATGACCTCAGGGAAAGTGTCCCACAGTGTGGCCTGGGCCGTTGGGGAGAATGGAACACCTTTAATCCCTCCACTATCACAGCAGAACACGGGATTCAGGAGGTAACGGGTGGCTGGTTTATCCATTTATCTGTCACTGGACATTTAGATTGTTTCCATACTTTGGCTATCTATATATATAAAAGCCTAATATGCAAAGTGTCCCCTCGGGAGTTTAACCGACCGGGAGTTCGATCGCTCACTATGACGTGCGCTGACCACCAGGGGGCAGTGCAGAATGAAGGAAGGCCCCGGCTGGCAGCTGGCAGCCAGCAACCAGGGAAGGGAGGCCCCGGCCGCCGGCCGGCAGCTGCTAGGGACCCTACCCATGCACTAATTTCCTGCACTGGGCCTCTTGTTATAAATAATACTGCAGTGACAATGGGGGATGCAGGTACCTCTTAGGGATAGCGATTTCATTTTCTTCAGCTATATACCCAGAAGTGGATTGCTGGATCACATGGTAGTTCTACTTTTAATTTCCTGAGGACCTTCCATACTGTTTCCCACGGTGGCTGCACCAGTTTACATTCCTATCAATGTTTCTTCTCTTGATAACAGTAATCCTAATAGATAATGAGGTGATATCCCACTGTGGTTTTGATTTGCATTTCCCTGATAATTAGTGATGGTGAGTACTTTTTCATGTACCTGCCAGCCGTTTGAATCTCTACTTTGGAAAAATGTCTGTTTAGTTCCTTTGTCCATTTTTTTATTGTTTGGGTGTCTTTGCTACTGAGTTGTATGAGTTTCTTATATATTTTGGATACTAACCCCTTATCAGATGTATGGTTTGCAAGTATTTCCTCCTACCATTCATACTTATTTACTGCCTTATATTTAATGACAATCTTCAAGTAAAGAAAAGTGGCAGAAATCTGTCCTTATCGTCAGACTTCCTGTGGTGCAGAATAGCAGCGTCCTAAGCCATGCATCCTGGGATTTTGTGGTCCTGATGCAAACTGCTCTGTGGTCAAGCCCACCTCACGGAATGAACTTTTTTTCCAGCGCTTTGAAAAGAGCAGATGCCATCTCATCTATTGGCACCTCAGGACTGACGGACATGAAAAAGTTGGCCAAGTGGGCAGCAGAGTCCAAGCTGGATCCGAACGACCCCAACAATGCCCCTCTGATGCAGCTGATCTCGGTAAAGTGGCAGCAGAGCCATGCACCACACCGTGTCTGGACTTGGTGTGAGAGGAATAGAAAGGGCTCGGCCCTTCTCACACGCTGGCTGTCATAGCGTGTTCTCTGTGGTGGTGCTTAAGAGCGTAAATGCTGAGAGAATGGCAGATTTAAATTCCAGCTCTGGCCCGGCCGGTGTGGCTCAGCGGTTGAGTGTCAACCTATGAAGGAGGAGGTCCCAGTTCGATTCCAGGTCAGGGCACATGCCCAGCTTGCGGGAGGGAGTGTGCAGGAAGCAGTCAATCCATGATTCTCTCTCATCATTGATGTTTCTCTCTGTCCCGCTCCTTTCCTCTCTAAAATCAATAAAATTTATTTAAAAATAAATAAATTCCAGCTCTGCACCCACTTGGCTGTGCGATCCAGGCCGCACTCATGTGTCTGAGCCCTGAGATGCCCTCAAGGTGCTGTGCTGTCAGGATCAATGAGCTGCCCCGTATCAGTACTTCGCTAGGCACACAATGGGCGTGCAGTAAATATCAGCCGCTGTTGATCTCTGACCTCAAACCTCTGCAAAGCTCTAAAGAAAGTGTTGATTTCCCCCTTAGTCCCTTGCTCAAGGTCACACAGTTAGTGAGAACGCAGATCCAAGCTCATCTAGTTTCAGAGCTGTGTCCTTCCCTCTTCACCTTGATGGACTGACGGGCCGTTCTAAAAAGCAGTGGTTTTGTCTGTATTGTTGTGTGATGATTAATTTGATTATTATTTAGGTTTCATTTAAGTATTTATGGGATAAGCTGCTTGTATCTGTCATAACATTTAGAACTCTTCTTCGGTGAATTTATAAATAAAACGGGTCATTAGTCAGTAAATGATCTTTCTTGGTATCAGATATACCAAGATCATAATTCTCACAAAAACATCATAAGCAAGTAGATGATCCAGAAAGTGACTATAGCAACACATCCTGTGATCATGTTTATGAGTATAAGTTGATGCGTAGGGTAACTATAACTAAGATGAAAATTTTCATTTCTCTCCTGCTATTTCTAAGTCCCAAAGCAAGCTTGTGACTCGTCTTTATAAACTCTCCTTGCAACATGATACTTTTACTGTGGATATGAGAAGTGTTAGAAAGAACAGATCATATTCCCTAAAGGGTAGTCTATTCCATGTAAACTTTTCAAATCACGGTTCGATTATGATCTTTAAATCAGAAGTAATATAGGACACGTGTCACCTTCATTTTCCCTTTATAACTATCTGCCTTCAGAAGCACACACACAGGGATGCCTTCCTGACTGGTCTCTTCAAGAACCAGTATTTGCACGGCAGGGTTACCTCCCCATCACAAAGCCCAGGACACCCTGTGCCCGGCTCTCCTTCTGCCCCAGAGGAGGTCACAGCTGGCAAAGGCCCAGCAGAGGAGCTCGGGGACACCTGGGCAGCATCAGCCCACACCTGCTCAGCCTGCAGAGGTACGGAAGCCAGCTTTCTGTGCCACCGTACAGACACATTGGAGGTCAGCGCCCAGATCCATCCCTGGCTCACTCTCCCCAGTGATCAAGGTTCAGGGACAGGAGGGCCTGGCCCTGGAGCTAAGCGAAGGTGATCGGCGGACTCTGTGCTTGTATCTACATATGGGCATAAGACTAGGAGAAAGTTGCAAAATAAATGTAAAACATGAGGAGGGCAAAGGGGGTCAAATATATGGTGATGCAGGAAGACTGGACTGTGGGTGGTGAGCACACAACGCAGTGTAGTACAAATAATGAATTATAGAATTGTACACTTGAAACCTACATAATGTTATTAACCAGTGTCACCCCAATAAATTTAATTAAAAATATGTAGATATTTAAAGCACATATATATGATTTTAAATAGACTATGCATGTGAGTAACCTTATTTGCAGTTGGTACCTAGTAATATAATAATTTATAAATCTCTCATGTTCAGTCTGTATATTTTCATAACACCTATTAGGGGAACGTACATACCAAAAACGCACCTTATAATTTCTATTTCTTTGGAAAAAAGTATTTGTGGTACTTTTTATAGCTACTAAGTGATTTAATAGCATCTTCCTTATTACCATCACATTTTAATGTACTTTGTCTTTAAGTGAAAGGCAGGACACATCGAGTCTCACTGTCTAAACCAGTTAAGCTTCCATTCCCAAACACTCAGTGCTGGCTTTCCTTGGCTGAACCCCGCCCGTTGTCTGGAATTTTGCATTCTCTGTTCTTCACAGGTTGCTACCAGTGGCAAATCCTACGTCCCCGATTTCTTTCGCCTGGAACAGCTGCAGCGAGAATTTAACTTCGTTTCAGATGAGGAACTGAATAGAGCCAAACGATTCAGGCTCCTGTGTCTCAGAAGCCAAGAGGTGCCAGAATTCCGAAATTATAAGCCAATCCCAGCATATGACCGAGAAATCATGGAAAAGGTATTCCAGGTAAGAAATGGCGGTAATAAAATATTGCTGTGCTACTTGGTAAACCTTTCTCCATGAATCTTGCTGTTAATATGTTCCCAGTAGCAATAACGGTTTCTCTTTTGCAGCACTTTACATAACCTTTCCATTATTTTTCTTTAATCCAATCTTTAAAGTAACTCTTATCTCAATGCAGTGAATGACATAAACTAAGAAAAATTAGAATTGTAGGGTTGAGAAATATCTTACATGTTAATGTGGCAAATTATCTTGCCTTAGTCAGGAGTTCAAGGCCATTTTAATCCAACCGGTTAAGCACAAGGCCCAGTGGTGAGCACTGTGGGGAAACAGATGGGTAGGATTAGAGCAGCCTTGGGCTGGGAGGGGCACAAAGGAAGAGGGGAGCAGGGCTGGCATCCTGGGCAAGGGTGGCAGGATGCACAGAGTGGGGGTTTGGGGGAGTGGGTAGCAGGAGCCATCTGAGGGCCGTCGGGGCGGGACCTTTGAGGGCTCACAGGTCATTGGCCTGTGTAGATGGGGCAGGCCAATGAATCCAGACAGGGGAAGTTGTATTTGACGAGGTAAATGGAGAGCCATTAGAAACTGGTACCAGTAGGACTTTTCATGCAGAAGCTGTTCTGGGAGAATATTTTCAGTTACTCGGTTCTTGTCTGCAGTGTCTGGACACGTGATTGTGATAAAAACCCAACTTGAGCCCAGCCGGCTCAGTGGTTGAGCATTGACCCATGAACCTGGAGGTCACGGTTTGATTCCTGGTCAGGGCACAGTGTGGGGCATGCAGGAGGGCAGCCAATCCAGGATTCTCTCTCATCATTGATGCTTCTATCTCTCTCTCCCTCTCCCTTCCTCATGAAATCAATAAAAATATATTAAAAAAAAAAAAAAAACAACCTGAACTAGCTCAGGCTTCAAGAGGAGTTTACTGAAAGATGAAATCCCAAATGGGGCTAAATACCTAAAGCTGTGTGAATGGCAGGAGTTTATCCGTGCCCCTTGGTGACGCCTGAATACAGGGCCTGAATGCCACCAGGGCCCCTCCCCGTCCTGCCTGGGCTTCCCTTGCTGTGGTGGCTTCACTTCCTCCCATTGTGGAAGGACTCTCTCTGGTTGGCCCCAGGGTCCCCCTCATTCAAGTTCACATCTACCAATTTCAGCCAGAAGGGAGAGGTGTGTCCTCTTGCCCCAAGTCTAAAAATCTTGGGACCAGCTTGAGTTCCACAGCGTGGGGGAGAGGCCCCTGAGTGTACGGTGTGAGCAGGAGAGGACCGAAGGAGACATGGCGGCTCCCACATGGGATTTTATTAGTGGAAAAGAAAATGCAGCGGCCTCAGCAGACAGTACCCACTCCAAGTTGGTGACCAGGTCGGCTGCACACCGATGCTCTTTGCTCCTTTGTAATGCTTTACTTAAGTTAGAAAAAGGCAAAAATTAAGCAGAGGGGCCCTGTCTGGTGTTTCTAAATGGTTAGAGCAGTGATCGGCAAACTCATTAGTCAACAGAACCAAATATCAACAGTACATCGAATGAAATTTCTTTTGAGAGCCGAAAACCGACATCTGCGCATGGGCCACAAAGTTTCAGTCACACTGTACGTGTGTGCCCGCACATGGTATTTTGTGGAAGAGCCACACTCAAGGGGCCAAAGAGCTGCATGTGGCTCGCGAGCCGCAGTTTGCCGACCACTGGGTTAGAGCATTGGCCTTCGCCCCTAAGGGTTTGATTCCCAAGGCCTGGATGGCAGGTTCAATCCCAGCAGCCAATCAATGTGTCTCTCTCATATTGATGTTCCTTTCTTTTTCTCTCTGTCCCCGCCCTCCATCTCTAAAAAAAAAAGGAAAAGGAAAAAATACCCTAAGGTGAGGATTAACAACAACAAAAGAACAATACTAAGCAGAGGCTTTGGCAAAGTTGCTGGGTGAGCTTAGTGTCTTGAACCACAGCCACTGTTACTGTGTGGCCTCTACTTCTTCCCTCAGGAACATTTCAAATTCTAATTACAGGGTGCTCTTCTACTTCCAAGGCATCAACCAACTGTCTCTGAATTCTGGCTCCCACATCAAAGGCTAATTCTGAAACAAATGTTCAGAGGAAGGCAGAAGAAACAATTGGAACCATCATTTATGAACTTGAACCACACACGATAAATTCTCTAATCTCAGGAGGGCATGAGAAATGACTAATAGTTTAAAATCATAAAATTATTTCTCTTTAATCTTTAGGACTATGAGAAGCGGTTACGAGATAGGAATGTCGTTGAGACCAAGGGCCACATAGATAGCCACCGGGCGGTAGTAGCCAAGTACCTCCAGCAGGTAAGGAAACCACTGTGAACGGTCCTTACAGGGAAATGGCCAGCGCTCTGAGATGGGAGGGGGGAGGTCCCCTTCTTTTCAATATCTATGTGGTGCTTGACCCCTGAAGGCTGATTGTCTTGTAGTCACAGATACGAAACTGATGAATAGCTCTCTTCATCTTGTGAACGTATGAAAACATTAGGATGTATCTCAGCTTGTGGTCAGTGACTCTCTTAAGTGGGGTAGGATGACAAAGAACAGTATTTGACAGTATTTGAGTGTTTGCATCATACTATCTTTGCAATAAAATAGAAGGTTTATAAATGACATACTTCCCCCCTAGCTGGTTTGGCTCAGTGGATAAAGAGTCAGCCTGCGGAATGAAGGGTCCCAGGTTCGATTCCAGTCAAGGGCACATGCCTGGGTTGTGGGCTTGATCCCCAGCGGAGAGCGTGCAGGAGGCAGCTAGTCAATGATTCTCTCTCATTATTGATGTTTCTTTCTCTCTCTCCCTCTCCCTTCCTCTCTGAAATCAATAAAAATATATTTAAAATAAATAACTAAGTAAATGAATGAATGAATGACATACTTTCTGCCCTAGGCACTAGAAACTTAAAGTGTCTTTTTGTCCTCTCTCTCTCTCTCTCTCTCTCTCTCTCTCTCTCTCTCTCTCTCTCTTGTTCTTCCTTCCTTTCTTCAATAAATTTAACTTATAAGAAAGGCTTCTGTGACTATGGTACATTTTTCCCATCCAATTGATCTGCCTTATAGCTCATGTATAAAACAACAACAACAGTTTACAACATTTAAGAGGTCCTTTATTTGAAGGAGTATTAGGAAGTAAATCAGTCTGAATAGGGGAGGACCTCAAGAATCACGTCGGAATTGCGCGTGCTCCGAGACGGGGCCTGGTTTTTGTTTGTTCCTCCGTTCAGCACACTTTCACTCCCTGTGTGTCGGACTTCCAGGTCCTGGGAACTGGGCGGTGAGCAGAGCAGCGGCCCTCTGCCTTAGGAACTTGTACTAGTGAGCAAAGCGGGTGGTGTACAGTCGGAAGTCATGCTGCGGAGAAAGTGAGGGTGCCGGGTGGGGGCTGCCCTGAAGTGACACTGGGGTGAAGACTCAGAGAAGTCTCGGAGGGACCCATGAAGGTCTTAGAATGAGAACTTTTAAATGAAACTGCTTTCCTTCCCCAGGTTAGGGAGTCTGTGTTAAATCGTTTCCTAATTGCAAAACACCATTTTCTTCTTACGGATTTAATAGTTGAAGAAGAAGTTCCCAATATCAGGTAAAAGCAAACTTTTGTTCCTTCTAAAAATTATCTTTATTGCTTTATATTAAAAATTTCATGTAAATCTAAGATGCTTATCATTGTTTAGTGTGTATTTGGGCCACGAATAATTCTAGAAACAGATAAAGCTTGATTAATGCCTTACGATTGCATTAGGTGAGGGGTCTCTGTTAGTCACATGAGATCCTCTCTATCACGGGCCCAGGAAACCTGTCTCCCTTCCCACTACTGCCATGTCAGCTTCACCAGTCTTTGCCATTATTTTTTAATATGTTTTTATTGATTTTTAGAGATCAAGGGAGGGAAAAGGAGACAGAGAGAGAGAGAGAGAGAGAGAGAGAGAGAGAGAGAGGAACCTAGATCAGTTGCCTCCCTTAAGCACCCCCACCGGGGGTCAAGCCTGGAACCGACTGGGGAATCGAACCGGTGACCTTTTGATGCATGGAACGATGCTCAACCAACTGAGCCACACCGGCCAGGCCGAGCCTTTGCCATTGCAGTCCAAGTCTGACAGCATTTCCCTCCTGCACACACTCCTCCCCATGCCAACTTCCCTTACTCTCCCATCGTGGGGCAGTGGGGTAGCTGAGAACCAGCCACGGAGGTCTGGGAGGCCAGGGGATCTGGGAGGCTGGGAGGTCTGTTCCAGCGCTGCAGCTGGGAGGAGAGAGCTGCTGTGTTTGATGAGGCCCAAGGGCAGCGGGGAAAATGGGTGTTTACGTAGAAGCTAGAAATTGACTGTATATGTGTGATTGTCTTACTATCATTTAGAAAAAAAATTCAAATTGTCTCAACTTGGGGTGGATGCACAAAAGATGGAAGATAACTTTCTCCACTGGTGGTCTTGGGCAGTCCATTAACCCCATTACCCTTCCTGGGACTGAATCTCTTGGCCTCCTAAAGGGGTTATTTCTTATGCGTGTATTTCCTCTCCAATGTCAGGGTGGGAAGGACACAAAACCTTGTGCTGTCCACGGCCACTCCTGACATTGACCTTGCCTCCCTCCACGCACAGAAGAGAGTCTGTGTCCACATCGATTCATGCAAACCCATTCTCTGTGCTCCAGGCCCACAGCCTAGTCATCGAATGTTTTATTCAGTCATGAAAATTACACTTAGACTAGATGGTGATTTTTTTTTTCATGCTGTTTTTCCATTTCTTTTTCTTTTTATCTGCTTTACTTTCTGCATTAAGTTCTGAAGGCTCAGGGTATGTTCTTTCTTCTTTTAATTTTGATTTGTTCTTGGCTTTAAACTAAGATGTTTCTGTATTTCGTGGTGCCAGCCACCAAGATGCGCCCTTGCTGACTGCCATCGAGACTTGGGGAAACGCCCTCTCGGGGGAGGGAGGCGGTATTAACAGAGGAGGGGATGTGTCACATTAGGGCCCCTGGCACAGGTATCCCTCTCAGGTCCCAGGTTTGGGTTAGGTAGGTCCTGGGAGAGCGAGCGCTGAAGAAGATGGGCTGTAATTCGTGACAACAGGGGTGGTCCTAGAGGGCTCTGTGCAAAGTGAACTAAGCCAGACAGAGCAAGAGAAATACCATACGATTTCACTTACATGTGGAATCAAAAAAAAGGGCTGAGGTATAAGAGAACTGGGTGTAGGAGATGCTATTTCAGGGTACAAATTTATACTAGTAGATAAGTAAGTCCTGGCCATCTAATGCCCAACATAGTGATTATAGATAACAGTACTGTGTTATAAACCTCAAAGTTACTAAGAGACTAGATCTTAATTGTTCTCACCACAAAAAAAAGACATGACAATTATGTGACATGATAGAGATGTCAGCTGATGTCATGTGGGAATCAGACTTAAATCTAGGAACCCATCAACCCAACGGGTTGTACACCTTACACTTACACAACATACATCCAATTGCATCTCAATAAAAATAAATTTAGAATAATGAAATGTATGTAATCACACACACACAAAGAGATTGGAGAAAATGTAAAATAATGTCCCTCTTCTCACATTTTGTTTTGGAGAGGAGAGCGAGCCTTCAGACTTGTACATCATGTTAACATGGAATGGATGGGCTTGTTCTTGTTTTACGTGAGTTAATAAATGTTAGATGTAAATGTTTAAAAGGAAGAAGGTGGGCTGTGAGCCAGAGTGACCCCAGGCTGAACCCCAGCTCCCTGCCCCTAGTGAGGAGCTTTGGCAAATCCTGTCACCGCTCAGAGCCTCCGGCTTCTTCATATGGAAAATGGGGTAAACATTATGCCTGTGAGGATTAGAAATATTCTGTGTAAGGCGCCTAGCACTGTGCCTGACTCACGACGGTGCCGATGAATGGTTGCTGTTCCGTGGGATAGAGACCCTGGGAAGGATGGAACAGCAGCTCCGGGAGCCCTTGGGAGCGCGCCTCCCCAGCTGGCGTGGGCCTCCTGGGCAGAGGGCTCCAGCCCTGCTCAGGGGGAAGCCGGGAAGCAGGAGAGTGGGTGTTGCAGCCGGAGGCCAGCTCCTCACGGCCTTTGTTCTGTGCCATCTGGTGTCGTCAGTCATGTCAGCTGCCAGATACAGAGCCATATCTGGGCTTCTGTTTAGTCTCTGGGCCCAACTTAATTATTGGCTCCAGGGCCCTTTCTCCCATGAGTCACTGAGCATGTTGCTCTCATCTTCCAGGAAGTGTTTATGTGACATCATCTCAGTGAGAGGTAGGGAGATGTGAGATCCTTGAGCTCCCCCTGCCATCTCCCTTCCTCCTCCAGCATAGTCGCTGGCGTCATAACTACTGTCATCACCCCACACCTAGCACTTCACCTCTGCTTGTACTAGATCAGAGCCCCGGTGCTCTGCAGGCACCTCCTTACCTGATCCTCTCAACAACCCGGGAGATAGCATGGAACCCCATTTTACAGATGATAAAACAGAGGCTTAAAAGGGTGAAGTCATTTGCTCAAGGTCAAAGAGCAAGTGGAGCCTGGATTCATACCCAGTCTTGTCTAACGCCAGAGAGTGAGGTATCCCAGGAAGTGCCTGGAAGGGCAGTAAAGTCAGCTGCCAGGAAGATGGGGCATCAAGAAAGTGCTCAAGGGGCTCAGGAGCGGGATCCCCTTCTAGCTGATGTGCCCGGGGCTCCTAATGGGGAGATCCTGCCCTGAGGAGGAAGGCAGAGGGAGGTGCCCCTGTGCAGGGACCAGGGACAGGCAAAGGCAGAGAGTAGGAGAGAAGGGGATGGTTTGAGGGGCTGCAGGGTAAGCAAGAAGGAAAGCAAGAGGGAAACTCAGGGAGGGCCCAGAATACCCTTTTCTTCCTCTGATCAGTAGCAGCTACAATAAATGTTAATAATCCATACAGCAGGATCACTCCCATCTTAGGAGAATTTCTTGATGATTTCCACGCTATTTAGAAAGACAGTTTTCAGGGGCCTATAAGGGACCTTGGGGCAGAGCTTGAGTTGTCTGGTGACTTTCCAGATCTTTCTTTTCCTTGGAGTCCTAATTCTGTTCTGTAATCATTAGCATTTTGGGCCTGAGCCTTTTCAAGCTGGCAGAACAAAAGCGACCCCTGAGGCCAAGGAGAAAAGGTCGGAAGAAGGTGACAGCCCAAAACCTGTCCGATGGAGACATAAAGCTGCTGGTGAACATCATCCGGGCCTATGACATTCCTGTGAGGAGACCAACCGCAAGGTGAGAGCCCTCAGGCAGCTCTGGATGGACCATGTGGGGTCCTGGCCACACCCATCACTTCTCTATAGCACACGTTTTCCTGTTTTTAACATAGTGTTATTCTGTGGGGGCCAAAGTCGGACTCGCATTAGTTGCAAGTAATAGAACCAACTTGGTCAATTTAGGCTAAAGAAGGGATTATGGGACTGTCTCACGGAACTCAAGGATAAGAGGTGCAGCTGAACTAAGGGTAGACTGTAAAGATTAGGATGGTTCTTTTGAGGCCCCATCATCTCCCTTGCTGGCTTCCCTCTTTGGGTTTGCTTCCTTCTTCGCCATGTGATGGAAGTGGTCCATCCAGCCAGGGTACCACCCACCAAGCATCAGCTTCTCATGGGAGAGGAAGGGAAAGGTACCTAGGTGGAGCTCTCTGGAGATGAGTTTCATTTCTTTAAGAATATCAGCTCTTGCCCAACCGGCGTGGCTCAGTGGTTGAACGTCAACCTATGAACCAGGAGGTCATGGTTTGATTCCCAGTCAGGGCACATGCCCAGCTGCGGGCTCGATCCCCAGTTGGGCATATGCAGGAGGTGGCCAATCAATGATTCTCTCTCATCCTTGATGCTTGTATCTCTCTCTCTCCCTCTCCCTTCCTCTCTAAAATCAATAAAAACATATATATATATATGTACATACATATATATGTATATATATATACACATATATATACATATGTATACACATATATACATATATATGTGTGTGTGTGTGTGTATATATATATATATATATATATATATATATATATGAATAGCAGCTCTTTAAAAGAGAAAGACAACAAGATCCATGGCTCCTAACTCAAGCTAGGAACCCCTGACCCCGCCCTTTTGCCACTGAGGCTTGGGAGGTCCAGAGAGGTGTTTACTTAGGATTTGTAGGTCAAGGTTCCTGGAGAAGGCAGGTTCAAAGAAAATACAGTAGGAGAGGAATTAGTTCGAGACAAAGAAGGCTGGTCAGGAAGTTTCGGATACTGCTACCTAAGAGGGATTGAGGTTCATTTATGGGGAAAGGGCAAGTTCTCACTCAGGCACCCCCTCCCAGAGGAGAGAGAAGAGGACTCTGTCCTCTGTCCTTAGCTATACAGGTGGGTCTAGGGATGGAAGTTGGGGAGTCTGTAGTGATCACTGGGTGACTGGGGATGACCAGAGCATACTAAAAGCCTTCCAAAAGGGTCAGCAAGCTTAGAGAGAATATCTGTCACCAGAGCCATACATCTTTGGAATAACCATCTGTTCAATATACAATTAGTCTTTTCCTGTCGTTTATTTTTTTCATACATTTTCCCTCCTAGCAAATTCCAGCAGCCATCAAGGTCTTCAAGAACTTTCAGGGAAAGGCACGCTGCTTCCCCAACCACACACAGCCCAACCCACAGTGCCGACTACCCCCTCGGCCAGGTGAGATGACCCTGTGCCAGGTCTCTGCTTAGAATCTCACCCCTTACATTTTTAAGAATTCCCTGGAAACTTCCTGGCCTGTTTTCTGCTTCATTTTTTTTGGATGTATACTATCCAGCAAACATATTCCACCTCCGCAAAGAGCAAAATAATTCAACTAACTGTATGGACTCTTACAAGTTGCTTTTGATTTTAAGGTTTTAGTACGTCCTTTTGTAGAAGTCTCTTTTCAACGAACAATTTGCCATACCACAACGGCCGAAGGACCAAACCCCAGCTGGAATGAAGAACTTGAACTTCCGTTTAGGTAAGCACATGGTACTCTTTAAAGCACTAGAGGATATTTTGAAGAGACGGGAAGGAAACAGAGGCTCAGAGGGAAATGGCTGAGGTGAAAGTTTGTGCAGCTAATGAGCTGAAACAAGAATGGGGAGTCCTGACACCAAGTCCCTTTGGTTTCCTTCCTGTGCCACAACTCACTGCCATCAAGAATAAAGTAGGGCCCTAGCCAGTTTTGCTCAGTGGTGAGAGAGTTGGCCTGTAAACCGAAGGGTCAGGGATTCAATTACCAGTCAAGGTCACATACGTCGGTTGCGGGTTCCCCAGCCCTAGTAGGGGTACCTGCGGGAGGCAACCACTCGACGTGTCTCTCTCTCTTTCTCCTCCCTCCTCCCTCCCTTCCACTCTCTCTAGAAATCAATGGAACAAATATCCTTGGGTGAGAATTTTAAAAAATAATAAAGTGGGAAAATGTCCAACTTGTGAGACTCAGGCTCACTGCAGGACACCACCCTCCTCTCCTGGCTCTGCCTGCTTATGGCCCAAGCCTCCCCTCTCCTTCACCCACGACCCCTCCCTCCACTGCTTCTCCTTTCTTCCTTGTCTCCCCAGCTCTGGAAGCTTTAAGTAAATTTGAGACTCTCTCGTTTTCCGAAATCATGCTTTTCTCTTACCAGAAATACATAGGCATTTAAAAAAAGAAGGAAATCTTACCCTTTGCAACACCATGGATGGACCTGGAGAGCATTATGCTAAGAGAAACAAGCCAGTCAGAGAAAGACAAATTCCATTTGATTTCCTTCCTATGTGGAATCTAATGAACAAAATGAACAAACAAAGAAAATAGAAACATATAGATACAGAGAACAGACTGACAGCTATCAGAGGGGAGGGGGTGAGGTTGAGGGGGGTGCACTGGGTGAAAAAGGTGAAGAAATTAGGCAAAAAAAAAAGAAAAAAACAGATACAGACAACAGTATGGTGATTGCCAGCAGACAGAGGGTTTAGTGCCCTTTCTGTGTGGCTGTTACGGGCATTATGTTATGGTGTCTCCCCTGTGCAGACAAACCTTTAACAGAAAGCACAGCTCCTAATCCTCACAGCTGTGCTCATGTTGGAGCACTTTTTAAACGCTGACGTTTGTGTGCTCATTATTTCTGTTTTTCCCATTCCCCTGTCCCCTGGTCACGTGTGCCCACCTGCAGGGCCCCGAATGGGGATTACAGCACGCCCAGCTTGCAGTCAGTGAAGGACGACGTGTTCATTAACATTTTTGATGAAGTGCTGTTTGATGTCTCAGAGGTGAGCTCCCCGTTCCAGGAAGATGTCTGCACTCATTCTCACGTCCTCCGTCCACCATATAAGACCCGAACCCGTTGTCCATCTTTCTTGTATTTTGAACGTCTGAAACTTGACATTACCCATGGGGAAAGAGAGAAAGGGCACTAGCGTTTCTATTGTCGATTATGTTCCAGGAATTGTACCAGGTGCTCTTCACACATCTTTTCCTATTTAACTCTAAAATAATGCTGTGACATAGACTGTTCAATCTCCAACTTAGTAGTGAGGACACTGAGGTTCAGACTTTCTTCGGGTCATAAAACCATTAAGCATATGAGCCAGAATGTGACTTAGGTCAGTCTAACCCAGTGGTCGGCAAACCGCGGCTCGCGAGCCGCGGTTTGCCGCTCTGTTGACTAATGAGTTTGCCGACCACTGGTCTAACCTAAGCCCATGTACTTTCAGTCCAAATCCTGCTGCAAAATTCACCAAGTGAGTGTCTGGAGTTCCTAACCGATTATTACTACCCACCCCTCCTTTAGGATGACCGGGAAAGAGGAAGTGGAATCCACACGCGTATTGAGAGACACTGGCTGGGATGTGTGAAAATTCCATTTAGCACAATATATTGCCAAGCAAGGGTAAGCATCTGGCATTGGAATGCCATGGGAATGGGGAACTGCTCTACCCATTTTCTTGTTAAACTTTCTCTGGGGGTATGTACCGCCAACTCTGAGAGAACCTATGGGCCAAGCCCCCTGGGAAACATAAAAACCACTATATAAAGGCATTGGTTTTCGGTCAGATTTGCACCACTTATTAAATACCCATCTTCCTTAGAGTTAGTTGTTAATATATGACTGTTCCAATCTGAGATTTTTTAAAACATTTAAGTAGAAGTGAAGGAGAAGGTGGAACAAGGTGGAAACTTGTAAAAAGTGACAAAGTGGAATGGACAGATGCCGGGAAGTAACTTGAAGAAATCAGTCAGGACATTGGATGGCCCATTGAGTCAAGTGCATTTCATGAATGTTTCTAGAGTCCTCACCATTTCAAACAAGAAGAATGGTTAGCAGAGATTCGCTCAGCTAAGACATCCTTCTTCAGAGTTTAGCAGTTTTTCTAAAGGCATCCGTTAGGTTAACAACTCTTCCATGACCTATCGCCTCCCATCTGGGACAGTTAGAGATTCTGAAGTGGCTGTAACGTCCCAGCACTGAGTCCATGGCAACAAGAGGCGTTGAGCCACCAGACTGTGGCTAATCTCACACAGCTAAGGAAGGAGGCTTCAATTCCCCAGGCGACGAGGTTGCAGAGCAATACTGCCTGGGCCACAGAGTCCGGCAGGGCCAAGACCAAGCCTCAACCCTGAGAGGCCCTGGTTGGTTACAGTCTCATGGGTCCTTGGGAAGTGCATCCTCCCCAGAAAAAAGGGACAGTCTACAGGTGATGCTGCTATGACATGCTTGCCAAAAGAATTCACATTTCCTTCCTCGAATATATTTTAAATGACAAAAAAAAAAAATGTAAAGCACGTCATTCTGCAACCGAAATTGCCCATGTGATTTGGCCGCTGCTGAATTTCACATTCAGAAGAGTACTCAGAGGAGCGTATGCTAACCCCTTCTTGATGGATGAATCTCCTTGACTATATCCAGGTAATGTCCCTTCCTCCCTGGAAGTCATGTCCACTTCTAATTTAAAACCTTTCCCTATTTCTCCTGAGACACAAATGCCACTGAAGAGTGAAACAAAAATTTGAATTCTATACCTTCACATCCCAGCCCTGAACTGGTTTGTAGCACGAAATCCTATCTAATAAAGAGGGAATATGCTAATTAACCATCACTCCGTCACAAAGATTGCTGCACCCACAGCTGAGGCAAGTTCCCATAGGAGCCTTAACAAGCAATCAGCAGGAACCTGAGGCTATGCCCTCCCCAGCCCTGTGGGGCTTGACAGGGGATCTCAGGCCACGCCCCCTACCCGGAGGGGCTTGACAGGGGACCTCAAGGTGCACTTCCCATCCTGGTGCTGGGCTAGGGGACCTCAGGCTGCTCCCCCGACCCCAGCACCAAGCCAGGGGACCTGAGGCTGCGCTCCCTTGCCTGGCGGGGCTTGACAGGGGACCTCAAGATGTACCCCCCAGTGCTGGGTCGGGGGAACTCAGGCCGTGCCTCCCTCCTAGGGGGGACCTGAGGCTGCACCCCCCTGCCAATGGGGCTTGACAGTGGATCTGAGGCTGTTCCCCCCTCCTGGTGCCGGGCTGAGGGACCTGAGGCTGTGCGCGCCCCCCCCCCCCCCCCCCCGCCTGGTGGGAATTAACGGGGGATCTCAGGCCATATCCCACACCTGGCTGGGCTTGACGGGGGACCTCAAGGCATGCCCCCCCACCCTGGTCTGGGCTGGGGGACCTCAGGCCATGCCCCCCGTCCTGGTGCTGGGCCAGGGGGCCTGAGGCTACATTCCCTGTCCAGCGGGGCTTAACAAGGGTGGGACTAGCCAGGTCTGGATCTATCCCAATGGGGAGGGGTCGGCCAGGTCTGGGTCTCACCCGATTTTGAGGCGCATGTGGGTGGGCGGGGACTTGACTCTGGGTCCCGTGGTGTGCCCCAGACTCTGACAGGAGGAAGGTTTTCATATACATTTTACTAATTTTCTTTCATCTCTGACACTTCTATTATAGAGAAAGGGCAAATAGCAATATTAAATTATTTCCTCTAATTAATCCCCTTTAATGTACACAAATTTTGTGCACTGGGCCACTAGTAGTCTAATCAACATACTGTCGCTTTGACTCTGCAAGCGGTAAGAGTCCTGCCCTTCTGAATCTCTGCACAGTTCGATCATGTCATAAAAGTGGCTTATAATCCAGTCAGCCCACATGTCCTGGGTATCTGTTGTGTACACAAAACACTGCTGTACATCGGAGAAGGGTGACACACAGGGAGTGGATTACGGATTCTGTTCACCAAGAGCAATCATCCGGAGGGACATCGTAAACATGCACTCAACTGTAAAGTCTGACAGAATGTGCCCGTGTAACAAATGAAGAAAACAAACTATGTGTGAGGCTGGTGGAGATGACAAAATAATTCATGAAGGCGATAACATAAAATCGTTACAATTTTGCAAGGTGGAGATGGGAGGCTGGGGCATGCAGAAAAGGGGGGTGGCTGCTAGCCAGCACCTACTGAGCAGTTCACCACCCGCCAGGCGTTCTTGTCCATGTTGTACATCTATTAAAGCATCCGGCACACGCAACTGCCCTGCAGACTAGGTACTCTTATCCTCGCCCTCTTACAAACACATATGTTGAGACGTGGAGTTTAATTCAGGATGTGAACCCAGGACTCCTCGTGTTAGTATCAACATGCATAACTAGTCCACACTCAGCTGAACCAAGAAAAGGTGAAGAAAAAGGGAGCCCTTTCTGTGAATGCTTAGGGAGACAGGCTGTTAGAGCATCAGCCTGTGGAGGGAAGGGTCTGGGGTTTGTTTCTGGTCAAGGGCACATACCTCGGTTGCAGGCCCTCCCTGACCTGGGCCCTGGTGGTGCAACAAATCGATGTGTTTCTCTCACATCGATGTTTCTCTCTGTCTTTCCCTCTCTCTTCCACTCTCCCTAAAAATCAATGGAAAAATATCCTCAGGTGAGGATTAAAAAGAGAGAGAGAGAGACGGGCTGGAAAGATGGGCGACCCTGGATGCCAGTCTGGGCAGTCCTTAGTGAATTCATCAGACAATGAAGCAACACTTGCTTTGAGCGTCTGTTGGAAAATGACCGGGAAGTTTACCGAGTCATGTTTTGTGCACAGATCGATGGAACATTTAAAATAGACATCCCCCCTGTCCTCCTGGGCTACAGTAAGGAGCGGAGTGTGATCACCGAGCGGGACTTTGACTCCGTCCGCAGCCTCAGTGAAGGCTCCTACATCACCCTGTTCATCACCATCGAGCCTCAACTGGTTCCCGGGGAGTCGGTGCGAGAAAAGGTAAGTCTGGTACATGTCCGTCATGTATGACGTTGGCAACACAGGAGAAATGCTCGCTAGGCCATGCTGGGGTGAACTGGGACGGCGGGGCACAGCAGAGGTTTCCTTTCTCCAAATCCACTCAGTGCTCCGTCTGCTTGGACAGAATGAAGGGGAGAGAGCAGCATTTGGGTCTGCATTTCCACCCAGCCAACAATTAGGTCAATCAGCATTGTCAGCTTTTAGGCAAAGCAAGACGAACATAAACATGCTCCCCTTTCAGAATTTTCTCAGTGGGAGGGAGACGAAATAGGACTCTTCATCTGGACATGTTTTGGCAAACACGCTAACATACATCTGCATGACCTCACATCTCTGGCTGTGCTGTGCACTGAATCGATGCACAGGATTCTAAGGCTAGGTGACCTTCAGGGGTGACCTCCAGTCATTCCAGTGTCTCCGGATAGAAATAGATATGTGCACAGGCACTCTAATTTTGCACAGCTCTAGAAAAAAAAGAGCTTCCAGAACTTTCATTTGCTAGCAGCTGTTTCCCACCCTTCCTAGTGGGTGGAAGCGGGGGCGGGTACTGTGTTCATGTAGCATGCCCGTGCAGCCTTGAGGCGAGCCACCCTCATTGGATTGGGGAGAAACTATTGACCATGACCTCTTATCATTGTGAACTAACACAGTAATAACAACCACCACAAACAGGGCCTGAGTTCTTCCTCTGTCCAGAGCACTAAGTCAGGCATTTGACTTACGTTCTCCCCTTTAATAGTCCCGCTGTCATGTGAGGTGGGTCTCCAATGGGAGGTGAGGAAATAAAGCTCCTCTTATCCTGGTTCACCCAGGGAGTAAGGGCAGAGCTGACAACAAAACGTCTGTCCAACTTGAAACCTGATCTACTCACCATTTGCAGAGAATCTTCTATGTAGCAGGTGCTTTTTAGGCATGAGGAATACAACTAACAGCCTAGAAAAGCACATAAAAATTCCTTGGCGCTTACAAGCCCAAGTTGTTAGCTACTAAGCTGTACTGCATCGATCACTATGCCGACTCTGTATCCGCTGTCATTAAGACTCAGATGGAGGTTTTCTTCAATGAGCACATCCTCTCTCTCCTTTTCAGTACCACAATTTGGTTCACAGAGGAATATACTCTTGTTATTCCCCATTTGTAAGGCATTTGCAGAAGACATAAAGGATGATTGGAAAAACAAATCTACCGAAATCCAAATTCCTCTTATGTGCTGGTCTTTATCACCAAAGTTGTAACAAGGATGCTGTCTAGAAAGCATGTTAGATATATGCGTGCATTTCTAAATAGTTTAGAAAAGGAAGCATATTCAGAATGTGTCATCTGGAGAGA
This sequence comes from Plecotus auritus, assembly GCF_963455305.1. Lineage (NCBI taxonomy): Eukaryota > Metazoa > Chordata > Mammalia > Chiroptera > Vespertilionidae > Plecotus > Plecotus auritus. Next base: position 240,762,901 of record NC_137770.1, on the reverse strand, counting down.
ATGCCAGCAGGCATGTTTACACAGCAGGATGCTCCCATTCAGGATGGTTTCACAGTATCTGTGTATTCTATCAGGAGAGAACATAGTCAGCTAATCTCCCCCCCCCCCCCCCGCCCACCCCATCCCCCCGTGGGTGATCTCCAAAACCTGTGGCCGCTGTCCACCTGTGACTGTGGCTAGAAGGAGGACATCAGAGACCCCCTGGCACGTGGCGCATTCAAGGGCACTGGCCTCCTATCATAGAATGTTCCAGGCCTCCGGGGCTCTGAGACCTAGTTCCCACATCCTGCAGCCTTCCTTCTTCAAAGCAGATAACCAGTCTGTCCTCCTGCCTTTGGCAGCATTTCACTGCCCCGCTGTGGCTGCAGGCAGCATTTCTCTGAGACCTCTAAAAACGAGGCCACCAGAAACCCCGGGAGCCCAGATTCTCTGATGCTTTTGGATAAGGAAGGTACCTGGGCTGACAGCACCCTCATGGTCCTAAACGCACAGAGGCAGACAACGTCCCTCAGGGCTTCCCTGTACTTTACTCAGGAAAGAGCAGCTCTCCCTAAACTACCAGGGACCCACACCTGGAATCTTTTCCCACTGACTGCAACTTCCAGGATTCGGGGATTAGTCTTCCCTCCACCATCATGCCACACGGAGCCATTTCATGCGATTTTTTTTTTAAGTTATTTACTTATGGGATTTTCTAAAAAATCCGTAGCAAATCCTGAAACTCTTATTCCAACATTGTCTTGGTAAAAACAAGTTTTTGAAAATAGATTGTTTCCGCTAATGAAGTCTTTCTCTTGTTTCTTTCCTTCTTTCTTTCTTGCCTCTGAGAGATGAGTGAGATGCTTAAAAAGGTACCAAGTCTTTTGTGTTTACCCTTCACCAGTCAACAGTTCCTAGGCTTTCACTTTCATTCTCTGCTTTGGTCCTGCCCACCTTATGGCGTCTAGTGGGTCCTGACGTGTATGTGAGTGTGAGTGTGTGTGTGTGTGTCCCCTTAGCAATGACCTTCAGATGCCTGCAGCTGCACGGTGAATGTCCAGCTTTGTCTTTCGGCCCATTTCATTTTGTCAGGATTCTTATTTAGCTTTGAATCTAGGAAGTCATGGGCCTGAATGTCACCTGTATGCTGGGAGCTACCTACCTCCAGTGTTTCCATGGCTCTAAAACCCCAGAGCTGCTTCTTACAGAGACAGTGTGTCCGTGACAGTTATTTCTGATCAGTGGAGCTGTCGAACTGTGGGTATTCAAAGAGGGAATAATCCCATTCAGCTTCCTGTAAGTATTTATATTAACCTCAAGGGTAAAGAATTGAGCCACTTAAGAATCTTCCAAGTTTCATGTTGAATCAAATGGTGAAGTTGGCAGCTCCACCTTAATCAGTTTCATGACAAATGATCCGAATTCTTTCAGCATGGAGCTTTTGCTTGGCACTTCTTAGATTACCAACACAGCATCCGACTCACTCCTTAAATTACTGTTTCACGCCATGAAATGGCATCCCAGTGGCCTAAATAAGTATTAATGACCATTGATACTTATTAAGTGTTTACCTTGTACATGTTCGGTGCAGAAACGAACAAAGAATGATTCAAACATGGGCCCCACCATCAGGAAGCACTCGTTACAGAACCAAAATATAACACGGAACATCCAGGTCCAAGTGGCAGAAAATGTTTGAAACACTTTTTTCAACTTGGAAGCCCATAGTCTTGATTCAAGATTGTCCTTGCCCTTTCTGGACAGTGCCTGTGTCTGCTTCTTCAACACTCCCAGAGGGCATTGTTTATCCCCATACAAGTTCTGGTCAAGTACCCTAAGCACCTGATTGCTCATCAATGTTCTCCCCTGGACTAGAAGCTCCTTGAGGGGACTGTTTCAAACTCATTCACCCAGAGTGCCTGGAACCTTGCAGACTCTCAGCAACATGTTTCAAATAACCAGATGGATGGATAAATAAATGAATGAATCTGAAGGAAACAGGGGTGAAATTTTACTAGGTGCTTTTTAAAAAAATTTTTTTTTAAATTATTTCAGAGGGGAAGGAAGGGAGAGAAACATCAATGATGAAAGAGAATCAGCGATCATTTGCTTCCTGCATGCCCTCCACTGGGGATCAAGCCCACAACCCAGGCATGTGCCCTGACCAGGAATCGAACTGTGACCTCCTGGTTCATAGGTTGACGCTCAACCACTGAGCAACACCGGCCAGGCAAACTGGGTGTTTTTATCCACACCACCCTTGTTTCATAATTCTCCATCTTTCTAAAATTGTAATTCTTTCTGGCCTGGCAGTTCTACCCTAGGAGCCCATGACACGCCTATATCAAAGCCTTAGGAGCTCACCTTTCCCATTTATTTATGTATTCACCACAGCACCTGTTAGATAGCTGCCATGCCTTGGCACTGTGCTGAGTTGTAGGTGGTGATGATGATGATGCTGTCAAGATTCCAATAGCAGAGGAATATCCTGTGGGAATATATAGGAGACCTTTGGAGATACCTCTGTCCTATGGACCCCCACAACTGCTACCCCAATTTCTCAGGGTTCAGAGACCAAATTAGAAACAGAAGCCATGGCCTAGCTCCAATATAAGAGAGTCAAGAATAATCAGAATACTCGATTCTAGTGGAAGTCATAAGCAGTAATGTGGGAGTTTCCACTCATTCATTCACTGAACAATATTTGTTAAGCACTTACTATGTGCTGGGTAGCATTCAGTACTGGAGATAAAAACCAAGGTCAAAACAAAATCCCTGACTTCAAAAACTTATACTATAGAGAAGACAGAGTAAATAAACATATCATGTAGCAGTGATTTTAAATGCTATAAAAAAAAATAATATAAAGAGAGATGAGGGGCATAGCAGCGAATGAGGGGAAAAGCTGGATGCATTTTCATCCTCAAAAAAGAAAACCAGAAAAACAAAATGAAAAGCTTCAAGCACTGCCTAGAATCTAAATTGAACTTAAAAATTAATTTCCCTAATAAAACTGTATTTGCGTTTGACTCGAAATTTTTTGAAGTATAAGCACCAATGCATATATTTTTAGATTAAGCAACAATTTTTTTTATAAAAAACATTTAAAGAGCTGCTTTTTATGCTATATTTTTAGCAATGGCTTGAGGCAATTGAAATTTGTTCTGTTTCATCTGCTTTGAGTTACTTTCAAAAGTCTGGGAAATGGTAGCTCATCTTGGATCAGAGAACCACTGAAATAACTACTATACATGTGATGTTTCCAGGTCTGCTCCCTTTTCCTTGAGAACATTACTGTTATTATATTGATCATGGATATGAAACTTTTTAGTGCACCCATATACTTCTGTAAATTTGTCGTCCCTTTAATATAAGTTGCTTAAGCTTTGCATTTGAGATTTTAGACTTCTGAGCCCTTTTGGCCTCTAAAACCGACATCAAAATACACTTCAAACTATTGCTTGGTCTCATCAATCAGAATTAGTACCTCATCGTTTATGTTTTAGAGGTTGTTTTATTAATCCCATAGGGATGCTTGTCTGTGAACTACTTTCTTTCAGTCCTGTTAAGTATATTTTAAGTATTTAATGAATCCATCTAATTTGAAGATTATGAAGCATCAGGGACACGGGGCATGGTGGTGTTGGAAGGGATCACTGAATCGTAATTCCCGGAGCTCACATTTAGTTTGGGCTGACTATGAGATCTGAGCAAGTTCTACTGTGTCTCCTGTAATCATATGCAAACTCCATGGAGTCTTTCTCTTTGAAGTTTGATTCTCAGGAAGATGAGAAATTGCTCCAAGCAACAGAGAAGTTTCATGCTGAATGCACCTTAAAGTTCCCAAATCGGCAGTGCCTTACCACGGTGATCGACATAAGTGGGAAGACGGTTTTTGTTACTCGTTATCTCAAGCCTTTAAACCCTCCTCAGGAGCTTCTTAATGCTTATCCCAACAACCCACAGGCCACCGCAGTAAGTATGTCATGACCAATCAAACCTGGGGCTAAAAGTGTGTTAAAATTTCAATACATTATCATCTTAACTATCATATTTCATAGTAGTTAAGAAAGTAACGATAGCCCTGGCTGGCGGACTCCTTAGTTGGGCATCGTCCTGTGCACTGAAAGGTCATGGGTTTGATTCCCAATCAGGGCACATGCCCAGGTTGTGGGCATGATCCCAGGTCTCGGTATGTGTGGGAGGCAGCCCATCAATGCTTCTCTCTCCCATTGATGTTTCTCTCTCCCCCTCTCCCTTCCTCTCTCTCTCTAAAAAAAAAATCAATTGAAAACTTTTTTTTAAAGAAAGTAACTAAATTCAGATCATCAGGGATTAAAGTAGTGATTAAAACATTTTTAGGACCAATGAGGCTTGTGTTCTTTAGAAAAGTTTGAAGGTTCCAGAGAGGATAATAACCCTTGGTTCGTTCTTTCAACACGTATGAAGTGCTTACTGTATCCTTGGCAGGATACTGGTGCTGGGAAATGGATATTTGGGAGATGCTCTACACTTTCAGTGTCTTCCATAAATGTCTTCATCATGTATTCTTGGTAGCTTCATAGCATCTGAACCTCAGGCCCTGACTTCAGAACCCTGGCACTTCCCACTGTACCAAGTCAGTGTTATACCTAATGTTACAAGCATCCCTGAATTCCAATTAAGCAAAAATGCCTTCCAGTATTTGAGTACAGACAGCACGTGTGCCATCAACACAAGCACGTCCACAGTGGCCCGTTGAAAACGCACACGCCTTCCTCAGCTCACGGCTACTCAGCACAGCTCCCAGGGACAGAGCCCATGTGATCAGCAGGCTCTTCGGTGAACCCTGTAACCCCTGACTGTCTGTAGGGAGGGGATGGTGTTGGGAATAATTTCTGCTAATAAGTTATTAATTAGTAATTTAGTAATATAGTCATTTAGGAACAGGATAATGAGATATCTATTTGCAGATATAAGTACATTAAAAAACACCTTGCATTCCACATTTCATTTACTTTTTTTATTAATTCACTTTTATTGAAAACCATAAAGGGACTTCTATTGTCTCTAGCATAGTAGAGTAGGAAGAAAACTTCTCCCAGCATAGAACATTTAAGAGTGATGAATTAAATATTGAAAGCATTTTTTAAATCATAGCCGAAATAGGAAGAGACAGGAAACAGCAAGAGAGCAAGATTCCACAAGGGCGAGGGCTTGAAATAGTGTTTGCCCTGAAGGCATCGAATAATTCCCAGTGCCTAGAGCTGGTTTTTCATGGGCCACAAGGCCGCTGGGGGTGGGGGGCGGGAGGGGGGTGCTGAGCAGGCTGAAGGCTGAAAGAGAGGCTCCACTACAATTAGAACCCTTGATAGGTGACGCCAGTGTGAACTAGGAGCTACTCTGCCCTGTGGGAGGAAGCCTGCCTGACTCAGCCTTGACTCTGGACAGAAGAGAAAACAAGGAACGTCTCCCCCTGGGAATTCCTAATCACAAAGCTGTGTTTATTCACATTCAGCACTGGAATTTACACAACCAGTAAGACCCAGAAAAACTCCAACTGAAAATTTAATGGAAAGTACTCCTTATTGGTAGCACCCCTAGATCTCTGTCAGAAGCAACACAAATCCTTCTAAAAAAACACCCTTTAAGCTCAGCCTCAAAAAAATTCCACAGAAAAAGTTCCGAGCAACATGAACATATAAAAAAGAACCTCAGTGGAGAAATAAGTCACCATGAAGAAGGGAAGAGTTAACAGAAACAACAGACTGTAGAATCAGGCCATAAGCACTGAAGAGATTGTAATGGTCAGATTCAGAATATAAAATGGGTATGTTTAATAAGTTTCAGAAGTCTAGGGAATTGAATATATAACAAAAGAACAATAGACTATTGCCCTGGCAGGTGTGGCTCAATTGGTTGGGTGACATCCTGTATACTGAAAGGTTGCCAGTTCGATTCTCAGTCGGGACACGTGCCCCTGTTGTGGGCTTAATCCCCAGTAGGGGACATGAAGGAGGCAGCCAATCAATATTACATTCTCACATTGATGATTTCTTTTTTTCTCTCTCTCTCCCTCTCTCTTCCTCTTTCTCTAAAAATCAATAAAAATATTTTTGTAAAGGACAATAGATTATCAGAATTGGCAATCAGATGTTAGAAGTACACTTGTAGAAATAAAAGACTGTATAGTTAACATTAGAAATGAAACAGGTTAAACAAAACATTAAATGGAGTTAAATATAGAGTTAAGTAACATACAACTACATACAGAGAGAATTAGTGAATTAGAGTACATATGCAAAGAAATTATTGGGTATATAGCACAGAGATTTTTTTAAATGGAAAATATAAAGGTTAGGAGACATAGATGGTGGAGGGAGGAGGACCAAATTGTATATAAAAGAAAAAAAGCAATATTCAAAGAAAAAGAGCTGAGAATTTTCAAGATTTGATGAAAGACAACCATCTAATTCAGGAAGCCCCGTGAACCTTGAGTAAGATAAATAAAAAAGATGAAAATCTAGTCATATCAGAGGGAACTACAAAGACAAGGAGGATCTTAAAAGCAGCTCAAGAGAAAACATAATCTACAAAAGAAAGTGGTTAGACCAATAGACTTCTGAGATACACAAATGAAAACCAGAACAGGAATATCTTCAAAAAACTGAAAAAATAGCCATCGAACTAATAATTTATACCCAGTGAAACTATCTTTCACACAAACATTGGGAGAATTTACATCCAAAAAACCCTCACTTAGGGAATTCCTTAAAATATATACTTCAAAGAGAACAAAGGTTCTCAGAAATTCTAGATGAACCACATAATGCTAGATAAGAAAAAAAGAAAGGAAATTAAAAAATGACAACATTGTTTTCATAGCAATCATAATAGCAATGTGGGTGAAAAATCAGGATAGAACAAAAATCCTGAAAATAATGCATATATATCAGGACAGGATTGGTAAAAATATTTTCTTTTTTCAATTTATCCCCCTTCACCCTCTTCTACCTCTCTTTCCAGCCATCACCTTACTGTTTGTTGTCTATTTTTTGTTTTCTTAATGCTTCGAGCTTTTTCATGCAGCCCCCCCCAACACCCCTCCCCTCTCACAGCTGTCAATCTGTTTCATGTATTCATGCCTCTGGTTCTATTTTGTTCGCCAGTGTATTTTGTTCATTAGATTCAACATATAAGTGAGATCATATGGTACTTGTCTTTCTCTGACTGGTTTATTTCACTTAGCATAATACTCTCCAGGACCATCCAAGCTGTCACAAAAGTAACACTCTTATATTTTCCGAGATGAGGACAAATATATTTATTAACTTTTGAACTTAACTGAAATTTTCATGTTGAAATTTCTATATTAAGCACTTAAAAGAATAAGAAAAGTGAATACTATAACTTCCAAAATAGCAGCAGAAAAAAAAAAATAATGAAATACGGTGAAGAGAGTGGGGAGAGGAAATATATAGAAAAACTACAAGAAACAAAAAGCACAGAATAAGGTAGTAAAAAATAGTCTAAATATTTACCAATAATCACCATCAGAGCTCAGGGATTAACCTTCCAGTTAAAAGACAAAGACTGTTCAAATAGACTTCCAGTTGTCAGGGGAACTTGACCAGCTGATTCTAATATTTCTACGGAGTGCAAAGTGTCAAAATAGCCAGTTCGGCCCTGCAGAGTGAGAAACCAGTGGGAAGATGTGCGTCTTCATTTAAATCTGCGGTCGGCAAACTGCGTCTCGCGAGCCACATGCGGCTCTTTGGCCCCTTGAGTGTGGCTCTTCCACAAAATACCACGGCCTGGGCGAGTCTATTTTGAAGAAGTGGCGTTAGAAGAAGTTTAAGTTTAAAAAATTTGGCTCTCAAAAGACATTTCAATCGTTGTACTGTTGACATTTGGCTCTGTTGACTAATGAGTTTGCTGACCACTGATTTAAATGAATGTAATGACAAAATAAACTTATGTTCTTAAGAGGAAAAAGACAAGAAAGATTCGTCATCCCATACCTCCAGACTGCTGATGAGACCAGAGTCATTAAGGGAAAATGGTATTGACACATTTAGAACAAAGAGAAAAATAAAAGAGAATAAAAACTCCAGACTAGATCCACTCCAATATGACCCACTCAAACCTGATATGTAACCAAACTGGCATTGGAGAGGAATAAAGAGAAAATGGACTGTTATATCAATGGCACCAGGGTCACGGATTTTTCATATGAAAAAATAAAAACAGATTCCTGCTTCACATCATTCAATTGCAGATAGATTGAGGACTCAAATATGACCCGAGATAGAAAGTTTTTCTTCAACAAGACAGAAAAGTACAAACTATAAAAAGGATGATAAATTTGACCACATTAAAACTGAGAACTTGAGTTTATGAAAAGACACCATAAAAAATTGAAAGGACAAGTCACAAATCAGGAGGGGATATTGGCAATATGTACAACAGACAAAGGGATAGTAGCTAGAATATGTTAAAAACAAACAAACCTACAAATCAATCTAAAATATGCAGAAGGGGCCCTAGCTGGTTTGGCTCAGTGGATAGAGTGTCAGCCTGTGGACTGAAGGGTCCCGGGTTTGATTCCAGTCAAGGACACGTACCGGTTGCGGCTTGATCCCCAGCCCTGGGCAGGGTGCATGTGGGAGGCAACCAATTGATGTGTCTCTCTCACATCAATGTTTCCCTCTGTCTCTCTCCTCCCTTTCCACTCTCTCTAAAAGTCAATGGACAAATATCCCGGGTGAGGATTAACAAAACAACAACAGAAATATGCAGAAGTGAAAATGCGAGAGGCCATATGAAAAGATGCTCAAGCTTCTTAGAAATTACATAAATCCGGGTTACCACAAAGGTGCCCTGACCTTGGTTGCTAAATGCTATTGCCCTCTAAAAGGAGAAATGGCTGCTTTCAGGACTGAGCTAGAAAAAATACAAGATGATCCCGGAAAGCCTCTTTTTAGCAGAGAGTAAGGAAGTGGCGGGGGAGGGCGAGGGGTGGGGGGTGGAGACGGCGCGAGTGGGGTATGACAAAGACATCAAAGACATTTCAAAGAGACAGAGGAGCCAGTTTCTTCATCTGTAACAAATGGATAATGACAGCGACCTTCTTCATAGGGTGTTTGGAAAGGGGGAGCACTCGGCGAGCGTGAGCATCGTTGCATTTTGTACACACGAACATTTGTGATATGTGAAACTTTCTTGCAGGCAGTGAGGCACAGGATCCAGCCTTCTGTTTGATAGAAATGATTTTCTTAAAGCCAGCTTTGTTTAAACAGGAACTGGTGGCTCGGTATGTGTCACTGATTCCCTTCCTGCCGGACGCCGTTTCGTTTGCGGGCATCTGTGACCTGTGGAGCACGTCGGATGTAAGTCGTTCTCCCTCACCGAGTACTGGTTGGAGCTGACTCCTCGGAGTGTTGGCTAAATGCCTTGCATGACTTTCAATTGCAGCATTCATTAGTCATTATCCAAATCTACTGTCACCCGTTCCAGGATGGGCTGAATTCTGAAGTATTTTTTCTTTCTGGATTAATCTGCCCAAAGATCAGAAGTTTAATTTTGTTTTATTTGCACAAAGAAATTAAAAAAAAACCAAACACTTCAGATGCCTTAACTCTGATTTATCCTCCGAGTATTGCCTTATCAACATCCCAGTTTTAGCCATTAACAGCCGTGGGCAAACTACGGCCCGATCCGGCCCGCTCGGCTGTTCTATCCAGCCCGTGGAGCCAAAAGAGCAGAGGGTTCTCTTGCTCTCCCTCCGCTCCTTTACTTTGAATTTATATTAGTTCACACAAACACTCCATCCATGCTTTTGTTCCGGCCCTCCGGTCCAGTTTAAGAACCCATTGTGGCCCTCGAGTCAAAAAGTTTGCCCACCCCTGCATTAAAAGGTAACAGCTACAGCCTCTGTTACATTTGGAATTGTATATTCCTTCACTTGTGGGCTTCTGAAGGCATGCCATGTCATTATTCGTTCGGCATGTATTTCTGGGCCACCTACCAGGTGTCAGACACTGTACTAAGCTCTGGCCACAAGCGAAAGAAGCGCGGCCTCTGCTCTCACGAGCTTACAGTCTGTGCCACTGACTTCCTACGGATCTTCTGCAGGGTAAACAAACATGTACCGCTGGTATTCGTTCTGTTTCTACATTCCCGGTTGTACTGTGTTTGCATAAAATTAAACTATGCTACACAACGCCCTTTGAAGGATAGCTCTAAGCCGAAGAAACCGAGGTGCACTTAAAATATTTTGTTCCCCAATGCATTTTGGCAACATAATGCTGACAACTTTAGCGATAAAAATTTCCACAACCTGGAGACGTCTATAAGAAGATATGCAGAAACTAGTCCATGTGCCCCAGAGCCAGACTGCTTTCCCCCCTCACCTCTCTCTGTCTCCACTTCCCCTCAAAGGCTTGCTCTGGGATTAAATGCAGTGTGTCTAAAACTCTGGGGGCAGGTGGGGAGACATATATGAGTTAGTGGAGCACAGAGGATTTATAGGGCAGGGAAAATGCTCTGTGTGACATTATAATGAGGATGCATGTCCTTATACATTTGTCCAAACCCACAGACTATACAACACCAAGCGTGAACCCTAAAGTAAACGATAGACTCTCTCTGGGTGACTCTGATGTGTTGATGCAGGATCATCAATTGTAACAAATGTACCTCTTCGCTGGGGGGATGTTGATGGGGAGAATGTGCATGTGGGGATCAGGGGTCATATGGGGAATCTCTGTAACTTCCTTCCGACTTCACTGTGAACCTAAAACTGCTCTAAAAAACAGACTTTAAAAAAAAAAATGTTTGGGCCCTAGCTGGTTTGGTTCAGTGGATAGAGCATCAGCCTGTGGACTGAGGGGTCCCAGGTTCGATTCCGGTCAAGGGCACATGCCCGGCTTGTGGGCTCCATCCCCAGTGGGGGATGAGCAGGAGTCAGCCAATCGGTGATTCTCTCTCATCATTGATGTTTCTCTCTCTCCCTTCCTCTCTGAAATCAATAAAAATATGTATGTTTTTAAAAGTGTTTGGTACACAGTGAGTTGTCACATATAAATTCAAAACAAAATGGAAAACATTGAGATTTGTCTCCCTTGCCCCATAGTGCTAATTGGTTCTAGAAATCCATGTCATTATGTCTGAGAAAGCACCCTGTCCACCAAAAGTGCTTTTTTAAAAATAAAAAAAAAGAATTAAAACATGATACCAAAATTTGAGAATAGATTTTAAAAAATAGGTCATATACTGCAGGACACCAATTTTAACACTGATGTTTTAAAACCCTGCACAGCCAATCCAGAATAAAGCAGTCAGTCAAGGCAACATGATTTTTGTGTTTTTTTTTTTTTTCTTTTTGTCAGCAATTCCTGGATCTCCTCGCAGGAGATGAAGAAGAACATGCAGTATTACTATGCAACTATTTTCTCTCCCTGGGGAAGAAGGCCTGGCTCATGATGGGCAATGCCATTCCCGAGGTAAGACGGGTGGGCTGCCTCTAACAGAGGCGTGGCATTGTCTAACAGGGTTGCTATGTTCCAGAGCATCAACAGGGCTGATTCTCATAACTGTCTTTTGAGTTGTAAGGAAAGGGGCCCAGAGATTCCCTAATAGGCAGAGAGAACCGGTGATAAGACACAAAATGGTTTTCAGCCGTACCGAGTACCAGGCCCTGCACAAGACTTCAGATTTTTTGGCAAATCTGCATCCGTTCCCACGCAGAGCCCCACCAAGCTCTGCTCTTTGAGTACGAGCCTCTCCTGCCCTTGTTACTAAGCATTCTGACTCCCTCGGTGACCCGGTGTTATCCATGCTGAGGAGGGAAGGGGATCAGAGTGTGGCCAGGCTAGAGACCTCTCCTTCCACTCTTGCTGCTTCTACAGGCGCCTGCTACTAGCCACAGGCAAAGGGAGCAAGGCAGGGACCACAGGAGCAGAGAACGTGAGCAGCTGTATTTTGATATGCTATTGTTTTTATTAGACAGGAGACTAGTGATTACAATTTGTTTCCCCAGCCACTGCAAATATCCCTACACTCAGAGCACATTGGGGTAATTCTGGGTACGAGGTTAGAAAACTCACAGGGACTGAAGCAGTTTATCCAAAACATGTTTCAAAAAGAGGCTCTGAGGTCTTGGGAGTCCTCTAGGAATTCGATAGCACAGGTTGCTGCTGGGCAGGTGGCATCGTGTCTGAATCCTAACCATTCCCCATCAGTATCTTCCAGATAAGATAGCCTGGTCCCGGGCTGGGAAGTTGCAGGGCCTGGCTTCGAGGCTCTGCACTCCTCCTGGCTGTGTGACTGTCAGCAAGTCACTTCACAACTCTGAGCTGTATAAGGAAACTGTGAGCACGAGCTAAAAATGAATAAGTGCTCATTGTAAAAAAAGAATTCAATAATATAGATGTATTCCATGCTCCAACCCCCAATCCCACACCTTCCTCAGGTGTAGTCACTGTTAAAAGTTTGATATTTATCTTGTCAAATTGCCTTTTTGTATTTATCTATACTAATAAAAGAGTAATATGCTAATTAGACCAGGAGACCTTCTGGACAAAGCCATGGTGGCGGGGCTGAGGCAGAGGCAGTTAGAGGAGATCAGGCCAGCAGCGGGGGGCAGTTGGGGGCAATCAGGCTGGCAGAAGGGGGCAGTTGGGGGCAATCAGGCTGGCAGGTGAAGGCAGTTAGGGGTGATCAGGCAGGCAGGCAGAGTGTTTAGGGGCGATCAAGCAGGCAGGTAAGCAGTTAGGAGCCAGTGGTCCCAGATTGTGAGAGGGATGTCCGACTGTGGGATCGGGCCTAAACCAGCAATTGGACATCCCCCAAGGGGTCCTGGATTGGAGAGAGTGCAAGCCGGGCTGACTGACCACCACCCCCTGCACCGTGCACGAATTTTGTACACCGGGCCTCTAGTATAATTATAAATGTGTATCTAATGTTACTTAATGTATGAGAAATAGAAGTAGTATTCAGAATGATCAGTCTTCTAAATACTTGAAAGGCAATCTTACTGACTAAAAGGAAAATGCCGTGAGTGCTTATTTCCATTAATAACAGTTATTCTGCCAACCTGAAGCTATATTGGTTGAGCAACACAACTAATACTCTATTTGTTCACTAAATTACACTAGTAACAGATGGGAGAATTCTGCAAAAATAGGCATTCATCTTATTTCTTAAATCTAGTGAAACCTAGAACTTCAAACTAATTTTTACCATTAGCCATGGATTTTATTTTATTTTACTTTATTTTTTTTTTTTGGATTTTAGATATAATAAATTATTTGTGGAAAGTACTCTCGAACGTAATTGCATAATTAGTAGCACTCTTCTAATGGCTGTTTTCCTTCAGGGCCCAACTGCCTATGTGCTAACTCGGGAGCAAAGCCACTACTTAATATGGAACCCCTGCAGCGGACATTTTTATGGACAATTTGATACATTCTGTCCCCTAAAAAGTGTGGGCTGTTTAATAGGCCCTGACAATGTAAGTATTAATATCTCTTCTTAAACACAATTGGCTGACTGTTGCTTTATTTTTTGTAACTGACCTACTTACTTAAATAATTATGTATCCAAATTTATATAAACATACACATATACCTTTTTTTAAATCCTCATCTGAGGATTTGTTTATTGATTTTAGAGAGAGAGGGAGGGTGGGGGGGGAAGGGAGAGAGAGAGAGAGAGAGAGAGAGAGAGAGCGAGAGAGAGAGAAACATTGATCGGTTGCCTCCCATATTCACCCCAATAGGGGATCGAACCCATAACCTTTCAGTGTACAGGATATTGCTACAACTAACTGAACCACCCAGCCAGGGCTACATATATACCATTTAAAGAAATGTAGCATCAAGCATAGTTACACAACTCTCTTAAATAAAAGTTTTGGTTGAATTAGTCACCTGACCTGCAAAGAAGCAGAATGCTAAAGAAATAATATAGGATTCAATTCAGAGGAGCCAAGTTTGTATCCCCGCTCTGTCCTGTTTCTTCTTCCAAAACAGAGTTCACAACGCCTACCTCATAGTGCTTTGATTTATCATCTGAGAAAATTGATTCTCTTTTTTTAAGAGGGATTTCCAGGTACTACCAGGTAATTCTGGCTGCGCCCAGTTTGAGGGCCATTTAATTTTGGAGGGTACTGTATAAAGCAGGTATCTGCCTCTCTGTACATACATGCACACAAACACACACACAGTGTGTGTGTGTGTGTGTGTGTGTATTAATGGTGATCTTGTCTTTTTTAGATTAATGTGGTCTTGTCTTTTTTAGATTTGGTTTAATATTCAACGATATGATTCCCCACTAAGGATAAATTTTGATGTCACCAAGCCCAAGCTATGGAAATCTTTCTTTTCAAGAAGCCTTCCATACCCTGGCCTTTCCAGTGTTCAGGTATAATTTTTAATAACAATTACATGTAGACAAAGAAAGTGAAGAATTTGAAGTCACTGTACTGGGTAGCCAGATACTTTTTGACCCTTAATTCGACCCCTAGATATTTTTTTCTAAAATAATATTTGTTTTACAAATTTAGTTGAGCCCAACTCACAATAAGATATATACCATCATGTCATGAACCAGTATACACATATGTAAAAGAAAACATTTTGACATAAGGAGTCCCGTGACATAAGAGAGTATCACAAAAGTTATTCTGCGTAATTTTTAATATTCTGGTGTCAATGCACTAAATTAATTTCATAGCATGATCCACTCATAAAATTAATATAGACGGGTCCTGGTAAAAGATTGCAAGTAGTAAGCATGAGAATTGTTTACTACCATTTTGGTTTGAGAGCTAGATATGTATGTGTATCCTGGGTGTATAATATCAAATGTATTTTTTACTGTGATCAAACCTTTAAAAAAAAAAAAAGACTTAATAAACCCTGCCCTAGAGAAATTCTCCCATGTGTACAAAGTGACATACACAAGACTTTTCATAGAAGCAATGTTTGCAATAGCCTAAGAATTGGAACAGCATAAGGATAAATTATGGTACACAGTGGAGTAGTTTATAGTTGTTACACAAATGAATCAATATTAATTTTAGCAAGCATTCTAAAAATGTGTGTTTGCTATTATTTCTAAATATAATGTTAAGTGAGAAAAAGCAAATTGCATACTCAGGGTATAAAATTATCACTTAGTTTAGAAAACATGCAAAACAATACAATAGATCATTTAGGGATCCGTATGTCTGTAGTAAAATCATGCACACATTTTATTAACTTGCCTATCTCTACTATAATGTAAATATCATGGGGGCAGAAATGTTTATTCACAGCTATATGCCCATCACCTGCAAACGTGCCTGACACACAGTAGGTACTTTATATGGAATGAAAGTGCTAGAAAACAAATTTCAGGTCATGGTTACTTCTGTGACAAGAGAGAAAGGAAACTGAGGACGAACTATCATTTATTGGTGATGCTTTACTTAAGATGGGCCATGCGTACATTGGCATCGGTTATTCTCTGATTGATTGTCTAAGATTTCATAATTTTTTTTTAAAAAAAAGGAGTTAGAAAAGGATGTGGAGTATTCAAATTAGGTGTACAAGATTTCTAGAATTTCTGAACTTCATCTTTTACAGCCTGAAGAGCTTGTTTATCAGCGCACAGACAAGGCGGCCGCAGCCGAGCTACAGGACAGGTCACGTGGTACCGTACATGCACATGCATTCTGTCCCTGGGCATGTAATCCCAAACTAGACGATTCTCAGCCTGGAGCCATGTGAAATAATTTGGGCAATTACATTGTAATCCCTGTTTATAGACCCCAAGTACAGACGTGATCTCTAAATCCCATGACTCAAAGGAGGCTTTGGCATCAGCATGGTGTGGGACAGACAGAAGTGAACTCTGGAACGCTAGGCAGTCCTCCAAAATTCAGCCTCAGATTAGAGTTCAACATCATGTCGTTATGGGTCTTGTTCAGACAGATCATAATCCCCAGCTTATATGCCTCTTTTGTCCAATTAGTGGCTTACTAAACTTCAACCAGTTTATAAACCTAAAACGTGGCCTGTAAGAACCCATTGGAGTCCCGATAATCCTTATAATCCTGCAACATACAACATACTCTCCCAGTTTCACAGATGTGGAAACTGAGTCTCAGAGAGGTCCACATGCTGTTAAGTGTTCAGGGGGCTAGAGCTCCACCAGATGTTTCTGCCTTCAAAGCCTGTGTGCCCTTTCTATGTATCAAGCTCTGAGCAGCAGCATGTCAAATCACACAAGACTAAACGTGGCCCGGTTTCAGGTATTCCTACTAGGAAACACCAATTCACTCTCAAGTTCAAATTTAGATAAAGTCTTGTTAGGGATCCCCACACAGAACGGCTAACTGCCAAGAAGTTCCTTATGTCTTCTAATAGCTCCAGGGTACTGTGGATTAGCCTCCCATCGTCTGTTTCTGCAGGACTGAGGAGAAGTGCAAGGCAGTTCTTGCTCAGACCATCTTGAAACCCAACACAGAGGTGGTGTTTTATGCCAAAAGAGAAAGGATCCCAGAGCTCTGAGTAGTAGGAAGACAGTGGGATGCTCACACCTGTGTGTCTGGTTAGGGGTGCACAAGGGGCTTTAGAGCTGGTGGGGCCTCAACTCAAATCCCAGCTCCCCTGCCATCCTCCTCCTTTATCCTATCTCACTGATCCCTCATAGGTAAAATTGTGACAGTATTGCCCTACCTCTTTGGGTTATTGCTAGGATTACATAAAAATGTATGAAACGCACTAGCACAGTATCTAGTGAATAAGGGATCAACAAGTGGTAGCTATTTTCTTTCATTCTGTGTTTAAGCTTCACTTCCTTTGGACCCAATACCCATCACATCCTATCTAATAAAAGAGTAATATGCAAATTGACCATACCTCCACTACACCCACAAGCCACGCCCACCAGCCAATCAGGAGCGAGTATGCAAATTAACCCAACCAAGATGGCTGCAGCCACAGAGCGAGCAGGGGGCTTGGGTTTCCCCGGCAATGGAGGAAGCCAAGCTTCCTGGCCTGCCCTGGCCTCCACTCAAGGCTACAAAGTTTCAATTATGGAAGATAAATAAATCCCAGATACCAGGGCCTCCGATTGGGTTGCCAGGGGGCATGGCTGGCCTGCAAACCACCACAGGCCCCTCACCCAGGCCACTCCACATGCCAAGGGAACCCCCACCCTGATCCGGGACACCCTTCAGGGCAAACCAGCCAGCCCCCACCCGTGCACCAGGCCTCTATCCTATCTAATAAAAGAGTAATATGCAGATTGACCATCACTCCAACACACAAGATGGCTGCCACAAGATGGCCAGCAGGGGAGGGCAGTTGGGAGGAACCAGGCCTGCAAGGGAGGGCAGTTGTGGGCAATCAGGCCAGCAGGGGAGGGCAGTTGGGAGGGACTAGGCCTGCAAGAGAGGGCAGTTGGGGGTGACTGGGCCTGCAGGGAAGGGCAGTTGGGGGGGGCCCAGGCCTGCAGGGGAGGGCAGTTAGGGGCAATCAGGCTGGCAGGGTAGCAGTTAGGCATCAATCAGGCTGGCAGGGAAGTGGTTAGGGGGTGATCAGGCTGGCAGGCAGAAGTGGTTAGGGGCAATCAGGAAGGCAGGCAAGCGAGCAGTTGGGAGCCAGCAGTCCTGGATTGTGAGAGGGATGTCTGACTGCCCGTTTAGGCCCGATCCTACCGGGATCAGGCCTAAACAGGCAGTCGGCCATCCCTCAAGGGGGTCCCAGATTAGAGAGGGTGCAGGTTGGGCTGAGGGACACACACACCCCGTGCACGAATTTCGTGCACCGGGCCTCTAGTTAACTATAAAAAGGGTATCAAAACTTAAGTTGCAATGATTATGGATATTTTAAAGGCAGTTTTAAGGCAATTTAGAAAAATAAACCTCATGACTAGAAGGCACTGGGAAGCAATCAATATGGGGTATTTACAGGCCACTTGAAGCTCTCAGCATAAATCCTACCCCTTATGCCTGGATCTCATTTGTCTGTACATATGTTACCAATGAACAAAGTGATAGAACACTGCATGAAAAATCTGTTGCTGACTGTACTGAATTTAGCTGTCCCCCTGATTCACTGCTCCCTCTGTTGTGTTCCGGTTCAAGCATCTGTTATGGCCCTTAGAATATCGTCCCAAAGTCTGCTTCCCATCCCAACCCTGTATGACCCGTAAGGGCAAGGATCACTGGTGTTAACTTCTGAATCCTCACAGATTAGCCCCTATTAGGTGCCAACTACTCCTAGCGAACAGCTCCACCTACGAAAATGTGGTTATGTAATCACCTGAATCCCCACTGCATGCAAACCGGATTTTTGTCTAAAAGGGAAAAGTCAAATCAGCCAAAAAAAATGAAGTTTATGTTTATAAACAGGATTGAAAAAATACTGAAAGAAAAAGTCATGGACTGGAGGCCACGGCACCTGACGCGGTGGAACAGGTACTGCACCTCCACACTGCGCCACTTCCTGCCTCTGTTAGAAAGCAGCCGAGGGGAGGAAGTGGAAGAGGACCACAGAGCGGAGCTGTTGAGACAGCTGGGGGACTACAGGGTAAGCACACAGCTCTCAACTGAGCCTGTGGATTCCCCCATTTCAAATGGGAAATTGCTCCTTCATGGGTTTTTGTCATCAAAATTCCTACAATGGCCCATCAGATGAGTGGACAAACAGCTGTGGGACTTCTTTTTTTTTAAATTTCAGGGAGGAAGGGAGAGGGAGAGATACAAACATTAATGATGAGAATCATTGATGGCTGCCTCCAGCATGCCCCCTACTGGGACCACGACTTCAACTGGGGCATGTGCCCTGGCCTGGAATTAACAGTGACCTCCTGGTTCATAGGTCAATGTTTAACCACTGAGCCACACCTGCAGGACAGGCTGTGGGACATTTATGCAATGGAATAACACTTGCCCACAAAAAAAAAAAAAAAAAAAAAAAAGAGGAAATCTTACCTTTTGTAACAGCATGGGTGGACCTACAAGGTATTATGCTAAGTGAAATAAGCTAAAAATAATATCATAAGATTTCACTCATATGTAGAATCTAATGAACAAAATAAACTAACAAGCAAAATAGAAACAGACTCATAGAGAGAGAGAAAAAACTGACAGCTGTCAGAGGGGAGGGGAGTTGGGAGATGGGTGGAAAAGGTGAAGGGATTAAGCAGTACAAATCGGTATTTGCCGAATAGTCACAGAGATATGGATTGCAGTGTGGGAATATAGGCAATAATAGAGAGATAAATGGGCATGGGGCCAGGTGGGTGCTTGGGGCAGTGGGGGGATCCTGTGGGAGGTGTGGTTTTCTGACCACTTTACTTTGCATCTGGAGCTGGTACAGAATGGTATTAAATGTAGACTAGAATTGAAAAGTGAAAAGAAAAAATCCTCCACTGCTCTACAAAGTATATGAAGTAGCACAGACTAAAAAATGTCATTAACAGTTCAAATCTCAGTAACCTATCATTAAGTAGCAGAATACTTTTCAAATAAAAATACCATTTTATAAGATGACCCTATAAAAAATAACTTACAAAATACATTGCCAGTAAAATAAAATGAAATCATCTGGCTAGTTCATGTTAGACTCAACTATGCATACATAAAGGTAAAACCAACCACTCTCAATCAGGTTTCTTAAAAGGGTATGGTTTTATCCTAATTGTTTTTCATTGCTACGAAAAGTCCTCATTAATAGACAGCATATCTTCTCTACTGCCTGTTGGTAGTGCTGAGTGTTCACAGCTGAGTAAGAAAACCTAGCAAGCAGTCTCCAACGGAGGCAGTACACCTTGCTGGACACACAGGGTGAAGCTGGACATATGATTTAAACATATCCTTTAACTTTTAAGGCCCGGTTTTCAGCCAGGTATTCTCAAGTAACAGAAAACTTAGTTCAAGCACCCTTGGGCATTAAAAATAAGTTATTGGCTTATTTAAGTAGAAGAGCTGAGTCCTCCCTGTGATGGCATCTTCCTCAAGCTGGCTTTTCTCATGGTAGCACGTGGCTGGAAAGTTCCAGGCAGGGCTCACACCTATTGGCAACACGCACACATATTGACAAAGCAGGAGAGTGCCTCTCAGGGCCAGTATTCCTAGCAAGTTTCCTGAAACTCACGTTGAGACTCGCTGATCCACCCCTCCGAGAACCACTGTGGCCAGGGGGGTGGAATGCAATGCTTAGCTTAATCTGGGCCCCTGGAATTGCATGGGTTACTGGGCAAACCAGGAGCTATCAGGAAGAGGGAAGGGAACAGCAGCGGGTGACCGACAGGTGTCTTATATACCAAGTCAACACGCTAGCAACAACAAAAAAGACATTTAGCCCCACTCCGTTTTCTGTGTTGCTAATATACAGCTGAACAGAAAGACAGAACTAAATAAATGACTTTGCGATCCAGAGGAAGACTTCTTAAGAATATTAAGAATTGCATATTAAGAGTAAAAAATAAAGTAAAATCTTTAAACTTCACTAATGTCTACAAACCTTGTTTTTTCCCTTCAGTTCTCTGGATTTCCTCTTCACATGCCCTATTCTGAACTGAAGCCTTTAATTGAAGCTGTGTACAGCACTGGAGTGCATAATATTGATGTTCCTAATGTTGAATTTGCTTTAGCTGTATATATCCACCCATATCCCAAAAATGTTTTGTCTGTTTGGATCTATGTTGCCTCCCTTATACGTAACAGGTAATTTTTTCATTGTATACTTTTTTATACGATGTAAAACTGTAATTAGGATATGAGAATATTTTTAAGTGATACTGATCAATCGCATCAGAAGAAAATATAATTTGCAAATGAAATAAAAATTTCAAACTGTACCCCCAAAAAAGCGTTCATTAATCACCCGTCTCTGCCACTCTGACTCGACATTCAGCGACCCTCACAGTTCCTCCTTACACTGTGAGCTTCCTATCACCATGCTTCTGTGCTTGCTCACCTCCTACGTGCCCTTCTTTGCCTGTCCAGCAGACTATCAATCATACTTTTAAGACCCAGTAAAGTTACACAACTTTTCTGACAGAAGAAGGAACAACATTGCAATATATTATTTTTAACGCTGACGTCATAAGACCATACTCTACAGAAATACTGAGCAACTAGACGCATGCATACCCATGCACGTATATATACAACACACATACACCCATTGGTTAAAATAATATAGTGTTTTATGGGAGAAAGGAGGATATTTTTAAATATTTAACAAAAGGGTAGTTTCAAAAATTAAGACTTGCAATGGTTTCTTAAAAGGGTATGATTTTATCCTAATTGTTTTTCATTGCTAAGAAATCCTCATTAATAGACAATATATCTTCTCTTACTGCCTGTTGGTAGTGCTGAGTGTTCACAGCTGAGTAAGAAAACCTAGCAAGCAGTCTCCAACGGAGGCAGTACGCCTTGCTGGACACAGGGTGGAGCTGGACATTTAATTCTAGTCACTGACTTAGTTGGTCTCCCCCACCCTCCAATTCCTATTTTGAAGTGGTATTTCGATACCCCTGTAAATGGTATTTGGAGATGGGGCCTTTGGGAGATAACTGGGTCAAGAGTGGAGCCCTTAAGATGGGATTAGTGCCTTTGTAAGACAGTAGAGAGCTTGCTCCACTCTAGGCCATGCGTGGATACAGTGTGAAGATGGCTGTCTGCAAACCAGAACGAGAGCCCTCACCAGAAACCAGATCGGCCAGCACCTTGACCATGGACTTCCCAGCCTCCAGAACTGAGAAATGTCACTGAAGTCCTTCAGGCTATGGCATTCTGTTATAGCAGCCCAAACTGACTAAGACAGACAATACAGATACTATACTAAGCCATTGAAGAGGATCAAAATGTACCCACAATAGAAACACACACAAGCGGACTTCTCAACAGCAGCACTATTGACATGCTGGGCCATGAATTTGCTGGGGGATGTCCTGTGCATTGTAAAATGTTTAGCAGCATCCATGCCTGCCTTTACCCACTAGATTCCAGGTGCATGCCTCCCCTCTGCCAAATGGTGATAACCAAGAACGTTTCCAGACATTGCCGGATGTTCTTGACGATATAAATGGGCTCCAGTTGTGAACTGATGTACCTGGAATAGGCTCTCACTTCAAAACAAAACAAAGACAGAGGGACCAAATTAAGGAAAAACTGTCACCTTTAGCTATATTCCCTTGTGCCTTCCTCTGTCAAACTATGTTACAGTGATGTATTTACATGCCTGATACTGCTATGACCTCTTCAAGGGCGAGTTCAAGGACTGACCCTTAACAGCTATCAGTGTAACAACATAGACAGAATGGCATAGTGGTTAAGAGCATGAAGTCTAGAGAAATCCTAGTTCTGCCACTACTGGCTGGGAATCTGTGGATGAGTTGTTTAACTTGTTACTTATTTCCCCCCATAAAAGATGGTGGTAATTACATTACCTGCTTCATCACACCGCTGTAACACACCAGTCGGTACATGGAAAGTGGATAGTAGCTGACCCTCAAACAACACCATGATTGGGGCACCAATTCAGCTCCCCCCCCCAAAAAAAATTCACATATCACTTTTGACTTCCAAAAACCTTGGTTGTCCTGCGGTATTCCTGGGGGATTGGTTTGAGGACAACCCCACAAATACCTAAGTCCAAATGTTCAAGTCCCCTATATAAAATGGGGTACATCAGTGCACAATTGGCACCCGTAGACTCCCAAACGGGGATCAAAAATTCGAGGAATTTATTGAAAACCGTCATGTATAAGTGGACCCGTGCAGTTGAAACCCAAGATGTTCAAGGGTCAACTGTCCTTAGGGCACTGCCCAGCACTGAGGCTGATGTCTGTCAGAAACCACAAGGCACTTTACATTGTATTCTAAGAATGAAGTTTCAATAGTTCATGAAATCACTCATAAAACCCAAGATAAATTTAAACTAAGTGTATATAGTATATCATTATTAACCATCCCCTTAAGTTAACTATGGAACAGCAACAATGTATAAACATTAAATGCACACTGCTATCTCCCCATACAATTGGAGGGAAGGTGGACAGCAGAAAAACAGTTCCCACATGACCAGTGCCGACTTGAAGTCAGTGTGGTTCAAGCTTGCCAAGTCCTACTGAATGGTTTGCTAACATCAAGCAGCATAGGACAAAGCAAAAGGGAGGCACCTCAATTACCTGGAACCCCTGGGGAAATTAGCTGCTCAGATTAATTAATTTAAAAGGATAACAATTAGAGCCAAGTCCTGAAACAACCATTTAATCATGATTTTTTAAAGTATTTATCGTAATTTCCCCCCCCCAAAAAAAACAGTATACTGTCTCCTGCTTATATGGGAGAAACTTTAGTGCTGCCTTGGTAACCCAGGGCATGGTTATAGATGAGTAATTTTACCATGCAGTTCACATAACTACAGGTAAGACCAAGTACATGGTTGGATGGCACTCACTGAAGAAAAATTCTTGTCGTCTGTTTTCTTGAAATAGTCCCTGATGTCAACTATTCAAATAAATTTTATTACACATTGAGAGAAATAAACATATAGTAACTATAAAACAGTCAACCTTACAACATACAACTTCTGAGCCTGTAACTGTTCAATAAGCTCAGATTTCCTTTCAAGTCCTCTAAGGGAATCAAGAAGCAGCTCAGGCCAGACTCAAGGACAAAGCCAGGCATGAGCAGTACCACAGAACTGCTTAAGTTTAAGAGCCACAAACTCAGAAACAAAGATGGTCACCTTACACGAAGCTGCCCTGCAAGTAACTTGTGGTGGGTCCATCATTTATTTTGCAATTGTTAACAGGAATGGAATTTCGGAGAGTCATTCGATATCCACCCTTTAAAGCTGATCTTCCCTCAGGGTCTTTAATTCAAATGTTAGTGAAATTTACAAGCATGTGTGAATTCTCCTTATTTATATGCCCATCAAATGATTCTTCTTTCACCTTTAGAAAACATTGTCTAAGATGAAGTTTTCTCTTAGCCTGAGCTGAAACCTGTCTTCCTAAAGTTTGTGTCTCTCCTACACCTCCTCTCCCCCAGTAAAACAAACACCTGGGACCACAAACGGGACTACAACCCTACCTCCTCTTTCACAGCGTTGCACGTATTATAGACACAGAATTTCATATGGCATTATATAAAACTGACTCAGCATGCACCTTTCTGAATTGTAGGTCTCCACTCCCATTACCTTTTCACACAGCAATTCAAATTTTGACTACTGCATAATTAATTAAAAATAAAAACACCAATTCAGCTCAACAAAATTAGGTATCTGTCCAAAACTGCTTTATCAAGGTCAGGATTTCATGGGAGCTAAAATATTTAGTCCTAGTTTACCCCCAAGTAAACCTTCATTAAGATTTATAATGAGCCCTGACCGGTTTGGCTCTGTGGATAGAGTGTCGGCCTGCGGACTCAAGGGTCCCAGGTTCGATTCTGGTCAAGGGCATGTACCTTGGTTGCGGGCGCATCCCCGGTGGGGAGTGTGCAGGAGGCAGCTGATCGATGTTTCTCTCTCATTGATGTTTCTCACTCTCTATCCCTCTCCCTTCCTCTCTGTAAAAAATCAATAAAATATATTTAAAAAAAAAAAAAGATTTATAATGAAATCAAAACACAAAAGACACTTGGTAAAGTCCTCAAAGTAGATTTTATTTATACATTTCTTCAAATGATTGTAGAATTTTTAAAAATCCCTCCCAAATTTGACAATTTAGGAACAGTGGTGGGAACTAGGGTTCTCTGAAGAAAGCAAATACAAATAAATTGGTGCTTTGCTAGCTCCAACTGAGCAACTGCCAAGAATCCAATTTATTCTATAATCTGAAAGAATCTTGTATGTGGGTATGTTTGAATTGGCCCTCTGAGAATTGTTCAAATAAAGGAAACCTTATGGAAAGCAGGTTGGTTTCCAAAATGTGCTGTCTTTGAAAATAAAACTTCAGAAGTGTATGTTTGAAAGATCTGTAAAGCTTGGTACAGTGTTTATATAGAAAGACAACCAATAACCCCCACTGACTTTAAAACTCAAAATAATCTAAAAAATACTTAGAATGGCAAGGCATTAGTGACATTATTTTCAAAGCATTCAATTTAAAAGAAATCTGATAAAACTGTTCTCATCCTCATGAAAAGACCTAATCCCTTTCTAAAACAAAAATGTGATTTGCAAGAGATACATACAACACTGTACAATTCACTGGTAAATTTTAAGATTTCTGAGGCTGTAAGGATAAGGCCAAAACAAGTCACACTCAAAAAGGATGGTTAACACAAGAAATGTGCTACAAGTAAAGTGCATGAAAGGAAGCCTGCTCAGCTAAATGAAGTAGACAAAGGTCAGAAGTCAAGGGTCATTCGCCAGAGCGGCAGCAGGCTCGAAAACCACACTGCAAATTCTGGCATCCGCTGGCGGTATCAGCATGAGGACCTGTATAAAAACAGAAAAGTGTGAAAGGAGGAATTTCTTAAGGATCACATAAAAATAATCTAGCTTTTATGAGAGAGCTTAAAACATTGATTTTTTTTTTTTTTACCAGCAAGCAATGCATTTATAACACAGAAGTAAAATCTCACAATGAGTGTATAAAAATTTATTCTGACACAAACATTGCCAATAGTTTGACTTTAACTAATGTATCCTTCATGGTCCAAAAGCTAAAGGAAAGAAGGAAAATAATATTTTGGCAATATTCTTACAAAATAAAAATCTAAGAAGAAAAAGAGATAACCCACAGACAAGGCTGTCAGGGGTGGGCAAACTTTTTGACTCGAGGGGCACAATGGGTTCTTAAACTGGACCGGAGGGACGGAACAAAAGCATGGATGGAGTGTTTGTGTGAACTAATATAAATTCAAAGTAAAGGAGCGGAGGGGAGAGCAAGAGAACCCTCCGCTCTTTCGGCTCCGCAGGCCGGATAGAACAGCCGAACGGGCCAGATCTGGCCCGAGGGCCGTAGTTTGCCCACGGCTGGTAGCTCAACAGCTTTCTTATACTCTGAACATCCTTCCGGGAAATATAATAAAGGCAAACACAGCCTTAACTGTAATAGATCAGCTAAAGAATCTATTATTAAACGATTATAATAAACATTATATCCAAAAATTTTAAAAACTGTGTAAACATAGGTTTAACATGTTTGTCATATTTTTATCTAACATCTGCAGCCAAAACAAATCATATGATTGGGTTAAGTGAAATTATCTTCCAGAATTAAGTACATAATGAGTGGTTAACTAAATAAACATATTAACCCATAAAAAAATGTGATTCAATTACAAAGAACAGTAAAACACTTGTGGAATAGCTGACATTTTATCACAGTCACATTATGCTACCCAAACACTAGATAAAAAGACCATTAGGAAACATAGCTGTGAATTAGGGAATGTCAAAAAGAGGTATCATAGAACATACTCAAATGTTAATTACTTTGAATGAATCAGTTTCATAAAGTCAGGAAAATGTGGAAAAGGATGTCTTAACTATATTGAAGACTTTCAGTATATCTGCACTATGAACAAATAAAGAGTAGTTAATAGTTCTTTAATCATCAATCAGAACCAAAATATTTGCAATTGTGATATGTAAGGATCATAGGAAAAGTACATGAAATGTAATTTTATTATAGACTTTGTCAAAAGGTTATAATTGAAATATTTCAGTACTCTGGATTGACACCTAGCTTAACCAGAAACGTATTTTAAATTAGCTTTGTTTTGTTTTTTAAAATAGCGACCTATTGTCAAAGGCCATAGTATGCTAATACCAACCTAAGAAAATAACTACTTGCAACTGGACAAGCAGCACACACTTATTTCCCAGAATTTAACTTTGCCTCATATCCCTGAAATGGCATATACAAAATACAAAGGGCAAATTTCTTAGGATATGTAATCAATGAAGCATAATGTTCATATATTTCATTATTGAAATGATAATGTATCTTTAAGTAAAAAAAAGCAAACAATGAACTTTACAAACACGTGGAACTGCAATAGTTTATCATTTCATTTACTTTCACTTATGTTTAACTTTAGAATAGATGTGGTGCCTGGGGCATGGGGAGCAGGTATAAAAATGGGCAATGGTATATGAAAGATATTGGCATAGGTTTATAATTGCTGAAGTCAGTGATACACAAATGCTCATTATATCAGTCCATATTCATAGGTTTAAATTTTTCTGAATCTAAATTTTTTAAAATCTAAAATTATTTCAAATATAAAACTGAATTACCACAAGCCCAATGTCATTTAACCAAAATTAAAATCTGTTCTATTTTTAAAATGAGAAGTTGAATGTGTCAAATATTTAAAATTCACAAAGTAGGATTTTTGTTAGGATTAGTTTCCCTTAAAATAAGACACAAGGTTAGTCATCTTAACCAAAATCAAAATCAAATTTCTTAATACATATTATCAAGTATTAGAAATGCCCAGATAAGGAATCCTATAGTTAGAAATCCTTCTCCCACTGTCGATCTTTCACCTGGTTTTCCAGAAGTTGATACATTTTCAGCTTCTATATTTTCAACACCACCCAACCCTCCATGCCACCCCTTCTTGCCTTGCCTCACTATCCTCGCCCTCCTCTGGTTACTCTCCTGCCTACCAATCACACAGTGCCTTTCTTCAAAACCCAATCCCAGGTTAGGGCACATGCCTGGGTTGCAGGCTCGATCCCTGGTAGGGGGCTGGAGACAACAAATTAAAGTTTCTCTCTCATCAATGTTTCTATCTCTCTCTCCCCCTTCCCTCTCTCTGAAATCAATAAAAACATATTAAAAAAGACCCAAACCATCGTCCTGCTCTGACACTTAGTACCTGTGATGAAAAGCTTGAACTAATGGGTTTTGCAAAAACGTATCTGATTATCATTTTCTCAGTATGTAATTCTATTCCAAATTTCTAAAAAGGAGAAATAAAAGGAAAGAGACATGGAAACTTCATATAATTCTCCAAACTAAAATTCTTCCTAAAATACTTCACCACAATGCCTTTATAGTGAATTCAACAGTGACCTAGAAAAAAACATCATAAACAATGACTGAAAGCAATGAAAAGTGAGGTCTGCTACTGGTTTTCAAGGGAGAAAATAAAGGGGATCCTTCAAAGGAGCTAACTGGACTGAGGAAGCTATTCTAAAGATCCCCATCTTTCCAAATACCACACGGGTTTTTACCATCCTCCCCAAAAGACAGGGGCCCAGCATCCTCAGTCTCCACACCGGGTCACTCTTTGCTCTTAAAGGCTATGGGATTGGTAGTAGGAATAGTAATGAGAGAAAAAATTTGCTAGACAGTAACCCAATCCTATTGTCAACTTCTTCTTATTCATCACAAAACAAAGTTCTCACTCACACTGGTGTAAAATGTGCCCCTCCCTCAAATATTTTCACTAGAATATCTGTGTTTCAGTGGGATTCTAAGTGAATAGAGTAAATAGAGGAATTAATATGTCAGTGTTTTCAATGTTAAGGTAGGAAGCGTATGGGAACATAAACAATAACTGGAACAGTAACTGCAATCCCATCATAAGGTCAATGACAGAGCAGGTGTCTGGTCCTAACAATCCATCAAAGCGATGCCATCCATGAAGAGACCGTACGCTGTTGATGGCCTAGGCTAGGGCAAAGCAAAAATGCAGACAACCACCATCTTTAACTTGGGTTAGTCTCATATTGTAGGAAAATGGGAGAGTAACCATTTCCCAAGCCTGGAAATAGTAAGCAATGTTAACAGTAAGACCTTTAAGCATCACAGAAGGACTGTTCAGAAAGGGAATAAATGAACAACAGAAAAAGTGAAGCAGCACTGGAAAAAAATATGACTAAGATATGTTATGTTAGCTGTAGTTATTTACCCAAACTTTTTACTGAATGATTTGTTTTTCCTTGATATTAAACATCTTACTTATACTGTATATCTGCACTTACCTTCACTTACCTTTAATTCCTCTTTAACTTAAATTAGAAACATAAGAGAGCAAATCATCTGAGACTGTCACCTCCAAAACTATAATCTAATCTATCTTAATTCATAAATTAGACATATATTGAAATGCAAATCAGTACAAAAAGTTTATTTACTATCATTGTTCAGAGTTCTAAAACTATACAATTGCACTTAACACTTCTTAAATGACATCTTTTAAATATTATGGCTAAGAAGCCTTCTTTTATATTTAAATCTTAACTTCATCAATCAAATAAATTTAAATATGAAAAATCATTCAGAAGAATAAAAAATGGCATTTTATAGCAATGTTTAGTACAGTGTCTGTCTCCCAGTAGGTACTATTTAAATATTTGATTTCTAAATTACCTTCTGCAAAATCTCTGCCTGTGCTTATGAAACAGATCATTCTCTTTTATTCATCACTTATTATTTAGATAATATCGTTTATTAGTATTTACTTCTTTTAGTTAGTAACCTGGTATTTATGTAAACTTTCTTTTGACAAAATACATTATAATTAAATGTTGCTCTCAAATATTTAAAACATTTGTCATCTAAGTATGCTCCTTATTGTTCTAAGATTATGTATAAGCCTATTAGCTACTTTGAAAAATAATAATAAAAAAGGGCCCCCTAAGCAGTCACTAACTATTTACTGTACAAGTTGGGCTATAGTGAAAGATACTGGACCATGGTGTCATCCTGCAATACTGAATGCAATGTAACTTTATTCTAACACTTTCTAGGTTGTCCGTGTCTAATTTTTAAGAAAAACATTACATCAGAGCAGCTGGCTGGAATTCTGGAATACAAGTTAACATGACAAGTCACCCTATTATCTTTAAAAGGTTTCAATTTCCCCACAGCATGCTCCTTTTAAGAAGCTGTATAAAGATACTTAATATATAATATTAGGTTATATAAGCACTGTTAATTTCCTTCCACATCTTTCATTATATATTAATATTATATATTAATATTATATAATAGATTATATAAACACTGTTAATTTCTTTCCACATCTTTCAAAGTCAGATGCCTTCATTAAATTACATTTACTGAAAATTACCACTCACTTATCAAAAAAAAAAAAATCTAAAATTCAATGAAGAAATGTAGCAGTTCCTTCGGAACATTTTAAAATGTATATATTCAAAACCAGTTGAGATTAAAGGAATTTTAACATCCTAACAAAGAGCAAAAGATTTTAAATATTTTATCCCATCATGTAAATTATTTCAAAAAGTTTATAAAATTACACACAAAAAGCAAGAAGGCAGATCATAAAAATGAACTGAGACCAATCTACCCCACCCCATAACTTCTATATGCCCAAATAAATTAGGTTGTAAGATTTATTCCCACAAGCATAACCTATGCTGAAATCATATATGGACAATTCAAGTGCAACATACATGTTTTTCTTATAAAAATAATTGTTTATATTATATTTCACAGTATGTCCTATACTATGTACTTTAGGAAGTACAATACTGTACCTACAATAACATAACTGTACATTTAAAAAATATCTCCCTTCTCAAACTCATTGCATCCATACAAGAGGCAAGCCCTTCACTACAGCCATCATACTTTGTTTTGGACACGTGGCAGGTTGCGACTAAAATGTTCACCATTCCGTGATTACACACCGAAGGCAACAAAGAGCCAGGAAATGCTCCAACTTAGTGTTGCTATTTCAGGACATGCAAGGCCATCTCCTGCATCACCAATGTGATCCCAGAAATAAGAGAGCTGCTATCTCCCGTCTCCTCATATATATTTTAAGGAAAATAGCAGACTTGCTCACTTCTCTGCCTACTGGTGTGTAATTAAAGAAGAGACCACTCCTCTGGCCTTCCTAGCTCCTGTCCATCGTCCTGCCTGAGAGAAACTCAGCTGATCTTCCCATCATCTTAAGATGACTCAGGCTCAGACAACAGTATATGGTGTAAAAACACAGATGCATAGGAGAATTTGAACCATCTAAATTTTTTCCAGTTATAAATACAGAAAGCTAAAATGTTTACTAATAATTGAAGAGCAGCTTTGTATGCTTTTGGGAATTTCAGTCTCTACGAGTGAAGATCACCAAATGCTCAAAAGGGCACTGACTATACTTTGCAAAAGCATATGGAACAAGCCCACCGCAGGGTAGGGTTAGGCTTAAAAATCAAAACAAAACTTAAGAAGTGTTTACCTGGTGGTTGTTAAAAGCAGGTTTAGGAATCAATCTTCAAAATACTATGAGAATTTTAGTCATGTCTAAAGCACCTCAGACACACTAACTCCTCAGTCTTCCATGATCTGTTTGGAACTAAACCCAGGATCCCTGAGGAATTCACTTTGCCAACGTCCTTTTCCTACTGCATTTTATAAACTTGTCCCACTAGAAACTGTCTATCATGCCTAAGAAATCAATGTATCTAGAACATCAATACATCCAAATAGTTAATGAGTGCTATATCATCCTAGAGTATGTACCCAAAACTTTATAAGACTAAACTACCACAAACTCAAAAATATGCCAGAATGGATATTTGAAATATCTGTAAAACAAATTACTTTTAGAGAAGCTAATTAAGGAAAACATGTGATTTTTAAAATTTTATCAAATATAAAGGACTAAATCTGAAAATAAAACAATTTGGTAATTAGAATCTAGAAAACTAAACAGAAACACTAAGAAAGATCCAAATTATTAAAAATTTTAAAATCAACTCCTTCAAAATTATCTCATTGATAAAAGGCATTACCGTTAATGTTGTCACAGTAGTAAAAGTATTCATCGTTTAGAGAAGGGCATGCTGAAACCAAATCCTGCAGGCCTGCACCAGTTACAGTAAGACAACCAGAGAGATTAAGGTGCTCCAAATAAGGCAGCCCTCCTCCCAGAGTCAAAACCCTGCAAGAGAAGCAATCCAGCTATTAGAATATGTTGATCTATGTAAACTTAAGTATTCCATTCCAATGGCACACTGGGCCTCTATCAACAGACGGTTCCATTTGGTAATGAGAAAAATTAAAAACTTCCATAAAACATAACTAACCTCATTCCTTAGGCAGGGATACATCGAAGTGTGTAAGTGTTTGTATATAATTGAAATTAAGTTGGTTGTCAAAGTAGGCTGTTTTAAATTCTGTTAACTATATCTCCAAGGTAACAACTAAGAAAATAACTATAAAAAAATACAGAGCTCTGACCGGTCTGGCTCAGTGCATAGAGCTTCGACCTGCGGATTGAAGGGTCCCAGGTTCAATTCCGGTCAAGGGCATGTACCTTGCTTGCGGGCACATCCCCAGTAAGGGGTGTGCAGGAGGCAGCTGATCGATGTTTCTCTCTTATCGATGTTTCTAGCTCTCTATCCCTCTCTCTTCCTCTCTGTGGAAAATCAATAAAATATCTTAAAAAAAATACAGAGAAGGGGAAAAAAGGGAGTCAAATGGTACATTATATACATATTTTTAAATGTAAATCAAACACTCCTATTAAAATGCAGAGATTAGCAGACTGGATTAAAAAAATATGATGCATCTATATGTTATCTATAAAGGACCTCACTTTAAATGCAAAAACACAAAAAGAGGTTAAATGTAAAAGCATGAGAAAACACAATCCATACAAAAAGTAACCAAAAGAGAGCCAGGTGGCTATCCTATTGTCAAACAACAGAGACCTTAAATTTTTAAAAAAAAGGTTACAAGAGACAAAGAAAAATATTATATATTGACATAAGGTTCACTAATCCAAGAAGATAGAACAATTATAAACCACACACACACACACACACACACACACACACACACACACACACAACTGAGATAAATAAAAACAAAACCACAACAAACCAAAGCTGCTGGGATGGAGCAAAAAGAGGGCCAAGAGCAAAATTTACGGTTGTAAATTAAACATGAAGATCTTGAACCTAACTGAACACCTTAATGAATTAGAAAAAGAGCAAACATAAGCTAATAAAGGAAAGAAATAATAAAGACTACAGCAAAATAATTTTTTTAAATAGAGAATCTATATACATAAAAGCCTAAGCAACTGAACGACTAAATGACCGGTCGCTATGATGCGTACTGACCACCAGGGAGCAGACGCTCAATGCAGGAGCTGCCCCCTGGTGGTCAGTGCGCTCCCACAGCCAACCTCCCATGGCCAGCCTACCTCCCACGGTCCCTCCCCCTGCCAGCCCCGATCAGCCCAGATCGCCGGCCAGGCCGAGGGACCCCACTCATGCACGAAATTGTGCACCAGGCCTCTAGTACAAAAATAATAAAAATTAAAAAATCAATGAGACCAAAAATTGGTTCTTTGAAAAGGTCAATAAAATTGACAAACATTTTGTAAGACTGCCCAAGAAAAAAAAAAGAAAGAGGGCTCACATTATCAGTCAGAAATGAGAAATGGGACATTATTACCAATTTTACAGAAATAGAAAAGGTTATAAAATAGCGCCATAAAAAAATATATGCCAACAAATTGTATAACCTGGAGAAAATAGACTAATTCCCTAAAAACACAAAAAGTAGCAAATTGAGTTAAAAAAAAAAAATCAGAACAGACCTATATAACAAGGAGACTGAATATGGTAGATATATTTTCTTCTCTATTACAAGTAAAAATTCTTATTTTACTCATGTTTATATCCACTAAAACATCACAGAAAATGTGTTGTAGGCATTTGCTAAGTATTTATAAAAATTTATGTGCTTCCAATATATCACAAAGTATTTGAACTGACTGAAATGAAACTTCATGCTGAAGTTATAATGTTCCAACACTTTAAAGTAAGACAAATCTTGGTTAACTCTTTTGGATAAATAAATCAGCGAAAAGGCATGACACTTAGATTCAAAATTTATATTCCATTTGAGAATGAGATCATGTCCATTTCCTAATACTTAGCAATTGATTACTTACCTGAGACCATGGTCTGTGATCTGATAACACCCGGACAGACTGAGAAACAGAAGTACACGTCCAGTCTCTTGATCAGATTTTTCACTCCCAGAGTAGATTAAGTCCTTTTCCCTAAGCAAGCTAGTCCTTGATGCCTTTCCACACAATGCAGAAGACTCTGGGAGTGCTGACATAGTTCTTAGAGCTGTTCCTGTACAACAAAACGAATGACCACAATATGCAAAGGCTGGAGAAGCACAATGCTGCTGCCAACAGACACTAGTCCTTAGTCCAACAATATCTTTACTGTAACAGCCAGAGGAGGAACAACTCAAGTTGGATGCTGTTTCCATTACACAAAGACTTTCCACATTTCTATGTCTCCATTCAACAGCATCTTCAATATCGGCCAGGTCTTCAGCATCTAACATCCACACGTAAGGAGAAGTGAAATCCTCAGAAGAAACAGGCTTAGTCCAGGGGTTTTCATTATCTATTTCTTCTCCAATAGCCTTGTTAGTTAAATCTTGCAAACAAGCATACTGTTTGGTGGACTGCATGTTAATGTCTTTATTTTTCCATGTAGTCGAAGTAATTTTGCTTGTAGACAAAAGGCCACTCTGATGAGATGTCAGAATTCCAAGAGCTCTAGAAATCTTCTCTAGAGCCACATCTGTGATTTTTTCACATCCAGACAGATCAAGATGCCGAAGACTCTGGCAGCATCCAAGCCAAGACCAACTATAATTAAGAGGTTACAAGACTATTAGTGGATATTGTTAAATTCTTCAAAAGCATTTGACTATATGTAAGTATATAAAAAACAAAAGAAAGTCTTTAATATAATCAAACATTTACTGAATATATATTGTCAGGTACTATTTTAAATGCTGGAGATAAAAAAAAAAAAAACACAATAAGGGAAATAAGAGTACTTAACCTAATAGAAGGTTAGGAGAGGAGAAGACCTAGTTTATTTGACTGAAAAGTAACCAGTAAATGAGAGCCTGTACCCACATAAAAAGAGAGTAACTAATGATTAATTCCGGAAGAAACAAGCTCTAGGAAATGGTAGAGCATTAGCTTTAGCCAGAGAAGAATACACCCCTCCCTCTGAAATGGGAAGGGAGGTGCTGATATAAATGCTAGGATAAAAAAAAGGAAAGTGAGGTAGAGGGAGAAGGAAATTTGTAGCATCTAAAGAAGTAAAATCTGTGAAAAGTGTACCTTGAAGGAAGTGTTACAATTTCAGAATAAATATGAAGAATTGTACGAGGGAGCCTTGCCAAAAGTTACTAGAAATCAACTAAAATAGCAAACATCTTAAAAACAATAGAGCACAGCAAGGCTCAGAAGTCTAGACAAAGTGCAGGTTTATAAAAATGACAGGATGATGCAGACTGGAGTTTTGGATCAACTGGGACCTGACAAAAGGCAAAAAATTGGAGGTGCTATCAAATTACAACCATTCATCACTCAGAGTTGACAATAAAAAATAATAGTATGATTAAACTACAATTATGCAAATAAGGAACTACAGAACAATTCTATAAATTCATAGTTAAAAATCATATTTAAATATTTAAAAACAACTAACCTGTCAAATGCAGCATCTGAAATGTCAGTCTGGGTAAGATCAAGATGCTCCAGATTAGGACAGAGCTCTAAAATCTGCCTCACCTAAAGGGGAAAAAAGTCACTATGAAGATCTACAGACTTTTCATTACACAAGAGGCAGGTGACTTTTAGTAAGTGACATAATCCAAAGGTTCTCAAACATTTGTGCATGGAAAAATCACTTCAAATCTGCATTGCCTGTTCATGGTGACCAGCGTCACCACAATCAACTTAATACATAAATATTTTTTAAAATCTGCATTGCCAGTATATATGTTGGCTCAAACCCCAGAAAATCTATTTTAGTAGCTGTGAGTTTAGACCCAGGAAACTTACATTTTTAAGGAATACCCAAGGAGATTCTGATGTAGGATGTCACAAGATACATTTTTGTAAAACAAAGATTTAATCTCATTGGCCATCATGACTCACATACTATAATCATATAAAATTGGACTTCATCACTTAACACCTGTAAAACTAAATAAATGTTTAACCTCTCCTAGTCTCTGCATCCTTTTGTAGAATGTGTAGACAATGATATCTATATACAAATATTAATGTGAGAACTGAAATGAAATCATGTAAACATCAGCAGTGTATGCCTACTCATGGGAAGGAATGTAAGGTGTATTTTTTCCTTAATTAAACTCAGGAAAAAGCAAACCAAATTTAGATCATTGCTAGTTTTTGTTAATACCCAACTAGTGCTAATTTATACATACCATTTTGCTGGAAACTGCAGAGCTGTATGCTAATACTAGAGTTTTTACAGAAGTACCAACATATGGCAGAACATTATGAATTAAGCCATGGAGTAAACGTTTTTCCATTTGTGCAATGCTGATAGCAATCGATTCTTCTGCAGACTCTTCTGTAAAATGAATTCAAAAGTCTAAGAACTTGATATACTAATTATAATTAGGCTACTCATGGAATCACCAACATTAAATATGAAATACTCTTTGCTATCCTTAAACTCCCCTATGTATGCAAAGCAATTTAAATGGACAAAATCTCACTCCCCAGGACTTAAATGTTTAACTGGTCCAGCTTCAATTAAAAAGAGGTGAAAGAAGAAAAATAAAAGGTTTACAATGAGAATGAAGGGAAGGTGTGTTTTTTTCATGTTCGGTATTTCAAGATTGAAGGTAATTTTGATATCAAGATAGGCAACAAAGGAAACAAAAAAAAAATAACTCCAGTTTCAGGCACTGAAAACAGTTTTATAAAAAAAAAACTTTGAATACTTGAAGAATATTAGGAGTTCTTTAAGAGAATATAGGACACCAAAAGAAAAATGAACCATAATAAAAGTAACATTTATTATTTTACCCAAATAAAAGGGACATAGAGCTGGAAGAGATTTGAAACCATTAAGTTAGCCTGGTCATAATAAATCAAGCAAAGTAAAGTACCTTAGGGTTTTTAAGGAGTTAAAAATGAGCATGGCTTTTGCTTTTTGCTTAATAATTTCTGCAGAACTTGGATGTTTACAACAGGATGCACTACTGTAACAACAAACACAACAAAAAACTGCAAACTTCAATGTGATATAAGAAAAAAAACACTACAATAAAAAGAATGAACTAATAATTTTATCACCTTTCTCAGGGTCCTATTGTTATTATGCTTACCTGAAGACCTAGCTTAAATGTCTCTAAATATAAACCAATTTTATACACACACACACACACACACACACACACACACACACACACTAAGTTAAGGAAGTATCATTAAAACAAACAAAAAACAATGTAGCTGACAAAAGAAATATAAGTAGAAAGACAAGTCTGAATTTGTAATTAATGGTTCCATGTTTACAGATATTATCCTAAATTCTTCCTTTAGCCAGACATAATATATGGATAAAAATGACTTTTAATTAAACCTATTTATTCTGCTATACTTTTATTCACAAATGAGTGTTCTTTCTGTTGCCCTCCCCATCTAAATGTGTATTGTTTACTATGAAACCTTAAAAAAAAAAAATTAAACATCCTACAAAGAACATTAACTTCTATACAAGATTGGTAAGGACAGCTAAGCTGAAAAAGAACTAATATAAATGGTAGTTTAGTCTTATATCCACTAAATAACTGAACAGACAGAAGTATTATCTTAAAAAGGGCTTGACCTTATAGCCTTAATTTTCCCCTTTCAATACATAGGAAAACAACAGCCTTCACTTTAGCTATCTTCAAAGGTTGAAGAGCAAACAGTTTGGTAAAGCCTTTAAAACTAAACATAGGTATTATGAATTAATTTTCTAGGACAGATAAATCAAGTTTTCCCTAAGATGACATCTGCGTGAAGACCTTACCTGCTTGAGGTCTTTGCTCAAATTTCTCAGGGGACCTTAATTAATCACTCTATTTAAAATCATAACTTCTTCCCTCTCTTCCTGGCACTCTTGCCTTTTTTATTTTTCTCCACAGCATTCAACACTATCTACTATAGTATATATTTTTGCCTGCATTTATTATCTGCCTACCCTCTCCAAATTTTATCCTAAACAAGGCCAGAGATTCCCCGCCCCCCATTTTGTTCACTATTAACCCCATGCTCAGGAAGTACCTGCACAGGATAAGCACATCACCAAATCTAACTGGAAGAGACCTCTCTCTCCCTTGTTCCTTATGTTGTACCTTGCAAATGCTCAAAACTATACCAAAATGTGGCACCTTCATTTCATAAAAATAAACTTGCTGCTGAAAGAACTTTAACTTTATAGTCCTTACTTTCCACATTTAGTTCTTTTGCCAGACCAGCTTACTATTTTTTAAGTGGACAATATAAATAAAAATTTCCTACAGGTTCAGTTTTACCAAGTAGAACAGTATCTTATCTGTTATTTTTTTACTATTTCATCATCTTTTAGTAATTATTATCTGAGTAATATCTAAGACAAACTTTATGTTTTTTCTCCTTTCCCAAATAGCATATTTCTGTACCTCTATTAAAATGCAGTTTTCATTATTTACATTGAATTAAGAATCATGTATTCTAAGTTCTCACCTGTGAGTACTTTAAGGGTAGAAAATAAAGTCTTATTCACCCATGAATTCTTCCAGTGCTTAATGAATGACTACACTAGTCCCTTAGAATTGTAAAGAATTTTTACAGATTATTTTACAATTCTACAACCATCTGAGGCAAGCAGTATAACTATTTACAAATGCAAAAACAGGTTCATATAGGTGGGATAAATGGTAATGGAAGGAGACTGGACTTGGGGTGGAAAACATACAATATACAGATGATGTATTATAGAACTAATAATATAGTTATGTTAACCAATATCACCCCAATAAAGTCAAGTAAAAAAAAAGAAAAAAACAGATTCAACAGCTTCATGCTCCTTCCTCTGGGCCACAGATGACTCAATAAATGCTACTGAATGACTAAATGAGCACATTTAAAAACACACATTGTAAACTTCAAAGCATTATCATAAATGCACATTATTTCAATAAAAAGAATAACCAGCATTTTCTGATTAAGGTATTTAAATATAAAAACATATGAAACACAATCTTATACACACTAAAACAATTACTTCAAACAGAATACATTTAATTTAAAAAGTAGTAGGCTTAAAAATAAGTTTCTTTAGAAAACACAAAATACATAAACATTACCATGTATTTACTCATTTAATATAATTTTAATTATTAAAGCACCATGTAGTAATTTTATTTCCAAACAGAGCTTACCAGATTCATCTATATCGGCATCTTCGTCCCATTCTTGAAAAGCACGACTTTCATCCTTCCTACTTTTCACCCATTCCTCATCAGGTTCAGTATCAAGTTCAGTTGCAGGGCCACTGTACCAGTCGCCTATTTAACAAATAAACAAGAACAAAATAAGATTAGATTGACTACCATTACAAAAAAACATCCTATTTATAATAAAAATGTCTGCACACACATGAGCCCTAGGCAATGGGCCAGCTATTGTTAGAAATATTCAATTATGGTTAAAAAAAAATTACACTTAAATAAGCAAAGAATTCGATTTCAGACATACTAAAAAGAACAATGAAAAATAATTATCAATAATCTTCCTGGCAATTTTAGAAATCACTGAAAACCACCTAACTTTTTCCCCTACAGAGGCTTCACACTGGCTCTGGCAGTATCTCCATTATAACGACAGCTAATAAACAAAAGGAAGCAAGACTTTCTGCTGAGTAGTGGATTAGTCAGCAATTCAGAAGGAGGTAGGAACAGAAGTAAACGGGTCAGATTAAGGTAAAGTAAGCCATAAATTTAAAGATCCTGGAGACTATACTGCATTTAAATTACATGATTGTGAAGTGAGAGACAATGCATAATTAATTTACTGAACTCCCACCTAAATTAGAGTTTCTCCACACTACTGATATTCTGGGTTAGGGAATTCTTGGCTGAGGGGTCTGTTCTACACATTGTAGGGTGTTTAGCAGCAACCCTGGCCTCCATCCACTGAAGACCAATATGTAAATTCCCTGAGACTGGACAAACAAAAATGTTTCCACAGACATACCAAAATGTCCCTCAAGGAGGGTAAAATCAATTCTGAGTGAGAACTACTGGAAACAAATACTATAAATGCATAAAAACTGTTTCTATTGGAACTTTTTAAGCATATTGAAACAGAAAAAAGCACACATTAATATCCATTTAACTTCACAGAAGTCTAGCATAGCATCATCACATTTGATCTTTTTATTAAACAGTAACTACATTATATATTAATTCCTAATAATTATTCATAATTAAAAACATAGCTAAGCAAAAAAAGCATTTAAAACATCCATATTTGTCTTGCTTGACTTTCATTATACTACAACTAATAGAAAAAATTATTCCACATAAAAAATAGTAATTCTTCCCTCTCACTGAAACAAGACTTGTTTGAGTTGTCTTGTACCCATGGTATAGGGAAGTGGGTTTTTGATATCTAAATCCAACTTAGCACCAGGAATGCTCAGGGCCTACTCAAGAAGGCAAATAATCCTTTCCACTAATATTTACAGGGTAAAATAAGATTGTTGTTAGAGTATTAAATTTGACAGTAAAATAGTAGTCAAGTTCTCAGACTAATTTAAATTGGCTAAGTGAAATAAGCGAATATTCTAGAAAAATTAATGGTACTGGACAAAGAGCTGTTCCTAAAGTGTTAACTAAAATTTTTATTGGTAGTTCATCTCATGGTATAATTGCATAACATGTAATGAACCTAAAGCAGTCATATTTTAGTGCAAAAAATTAAAATTTAAAAGCTATCAAGACCACATAATAAAATTTCCAAAAGCCTCCTCTTAATATTTAAATCAAAAAAGGGGGGATAGTAGAAGAATATCACGTAAGGAAAAATATCCTGTAAGTAAATTACATCTAGAAAATTTTTACTTTAGAAAATTAACTTTCATTTGTAATGCTAACAGCAAGACACGCACGAAAAACACACATGGTGTCTAAACAAGCCAAAGGAAAATTGTTTGGGCAAAAATGAAAAAGGATCCCAAGTCAAATTTATAGAAAAGATTCCTTTATTAACTTTTGGTTGAGAATATGTTTGTATATTTTCAGAAAACACCTCCAAGACCATGTGGATTCCTGCAACAGAGAGGAATTGACAGGACTGCTCCAGCCATGAAGACAGAAGAGAAACAGTCCAGAGATGGAAGACGCTGATGATGCCTTGCCATACTAGCAGTCCAGCAGCTGTGTGTCCCGGCAGGTTGCCCAGGACCAAACCAGAGAGGGTCGGACCTGCATTACCACCATCCAGAACTGAAATATCATTGCTGACATGTACACATAAGGAACTGTTTGACATTGAAATTGGGACTCAAAAGAACTGTTGGCCCAGAAAGAAACTCACTACAGACTGAAAAAAAAAAAAAAATAGTAATTCTAGATCATTTGGCTCATACAAGCCCACCCACTACTCAAAAAATGTTAAATATAAAACGTATTAAAATCATATTCATAATTTAATTACGTGAGAAATATATATTTCCATGTCAAAGTGACAAATTATAGGAAACTAAGAATAATTTAATGTGAATTTTGAGGTTAATACTCATCTAGAAATTATTTTAATTCAGCGACAAAAAAATTACATGCAATAGTAGCTGTATTTATCCCATAACTGCATTATATGCTCATGAAATTTTCTTTAATTGTTCACATGTAAAAAAGTAACTTAACACATGAATTAATATAAATTTTTGATTTACTGAACGAGGCATTACTAATCACACAAAAAATAAAAAAATATGCTGGAGACAAAAATAGATTCAGTTATTTTGAGCTACTACCAAAAGGCAGCCATAATAGCATCTCATCTTTATATTTAATTTAATTTAATTCATTCAGTATTTCTTAAGTACACAAACAATCTAATTATTTAAAGCTGTTCTGACATCCTATCAATTTGATTTCTAACTTTTTGTTATGGAAAATTCCAAA
The DNA here is from genome assembly GCF_963455305.1 of Plecotus auritus. Taxonomy (NCBI): domain Eukaryota; kingdom Metazoa; phylum Chordata; class Mammalia; order Chiroptera; family Vespertilionidae; genus Plecotus; species Plecotus auritus. The sequence continues at coordinate 240,720,967 of NC_137770.1, read as the reverse complement.
AATAATTTAAAAATAGGAAGAAATTGCATTTAAAAAGTAGCACAATGAATACCCATGTACTCGTCACCTATCTTCAACAATAACCAACGTTTTGCCAATTATTTTGCATTCTCTCCCCAACAATTTTCTCCTATTTTAAAGGAAATGGCACACATCACATAACTCACTCCAAAATGCATACAAAGAACACAATCTAAGGATGACATCTACTTTTTACTTAACCTCTCAGTTTCCCAATAATTTCTAGATGAGTATTAACCTCACTGGCCTTACTTATTAATGTCTATGAGTATTTCTTTTAAAAAACAAACAAAGAAAACACCAGACTGAAATATTTTTAAACAAACTAAACGTCCCATTTACCTACCTCTGGCCCAATGAACAGGGTAAAGATGCTTCCAAAGCGATCCAGTCTTCGCCAGCTGAGACCATTTGGTGCTTACTTGACTGCATCGACATAATTCTTGAGGATTAAGATAACTGAAAATTGACAGCATTACCTCAGGAGGAAGATGGTTTATACCTGTGGATCGTTCTGACACCTCTGCTTCTGAAATAAAAAAGAAAGTTTACCATTAGATGATATAAGAGCAAATGCAGTAAGAAATTACAATCACATTTCTATAAATAAAATCAAGTGCCTAAATTCCACTCCTTCCTGCTTGCAAGATGTGAAAAGGAAGTAACATGGATTAGAGGTAACATAGGGATGTTAAACTTGTTAAGAATCCGTAGGGTTAAACTATCATGGCTCAAATCATACTTCATCAGTGGGAGCTACAATAGCAAACACAGAATTGACTTCCTCTTACAAACGCGTCACAGGAAAAACAATACTCACTTTGTAGCATAAGCAGCATCATTTGAAAAAGAAATCCAACAGGTTATACAGCTTTAAATCAACAAGTGTGGAGTCGACTACATTATGAGATCTCCTAGGCATTTTTAATGACACACACAAATCTCATAACATTTTCCATTCATGCATTATGACTCCTGTGAGTATCTTCCGAGTTTCCCCTCTTTTCACATTTAAGAGTCTGTGAAATCTGAATTCTTTAACCTATAAATAATACCCTAATCTACTTATATGTCTATATTTATGAGCCAGTTGAGACAATATAGTATTTCTAATGCTGACATACATTTACCAGGAATCTTTTGTCAGCAACTATTGTAGAAATTAATCATTGGATGTCTAATATCCTATAACATTAATTCAGTAGCAATTTTCGGGGTGGGGGGAAATTAGGAATACAATAAGGAATATAAAATATAAAAGATTCATTGTTGAAGTACTAGGAAGAATTTGAGGACTTTGTATAATTTGTCTTCACAAAAATATTGTAATGCTATGAACAAATTACTTACACCCAACTCTTTTTAAGTAACAAATATTTTTAAAATAATGCAGCTATAATTTGCTTTGAAGGAGTGGGAAAATTAAATGTAATAAGTGTGATGCTTTTAAATCCCATGTTATATACTACAATTAAACCAGACACAACAGGTCTTGGCTTGGTGTTTAAGGCCCAAGTTGAATTTCAGAGTGAAGCACACAGGCTTTATAGGTTTAATTATAGCTTAACCTACAAAAACATTTTTGTTTCAACATGCATCTCACCTACTTTGTTAAATAAAAATAACAGAAAAGGAACAATTTCAAAAAACTTTTTATGCTATTTTAACAGAAATGTCACTGCTACTGCCCATCTAGAAGAATCAAAGGAATTTTTACTAACCTAAGGATGCCCATTTTTTAAAACGATGTTTTAAATGGCAAAGCTATCAAAGACAAATAAAAATAAAAAGTAGGAAGTAGTCTAAGAAAAAAGTAGGCATATTTTGCCCTGGCTGGTGTGGCTTAGTTAGTTGGCTGTTGTCCTGTGCACTGAAAGGTTGCCTCGAACCCAGTCAGGACACATGCCCAGGTTGCAGGCTCGATCCCTGGTGTGGGGCACGAGGCAGCCAATCAATGATTCTCTCTCATCATTGATGTTTCTATCTCTCTCTGCCTCTCCCTTCCTCTCTGAAATCAATACAAATCTTTGGATGATACTGCAAAAGTGCTCTGTATATGGTAGTTTTCAGTAATTTTGATAGGCCAATTATTATTAGTTTATGTATATATCAATCCCTTTAAGAAATACAACATTCAAGTGTCCCAAGTATATGAGATGCTAAATTATCAAACAACACTAAGTTCTAAGATATAAACTAATGTCTTCAATTAAATTTGTACTTGAAATTAAATGACTTAAATTATTCCTCAAACAAAATCTAAAGTTCATATCAACAAAAGCAAGTGGCCTTGAAACTAATTCATCTGCTATCTACAGATGAATCTCACCTTTATCTGACTTTTCATCCACAGAATATTTGAAAAACTTCTGTCGCTCCTCAGCTTGATTCCACAGGCTAAGACCTCTAAGGAGTTCTGTGGTATCTTTTTGAGAGCAATGTTGTGCAATCACTTTCTTTTTAATATCCTTAAGCTCTTCATAGGTAAAATATTCCATTAACATGGGCTGAAAAACCTAAATTAAACAAAATAGTCATAAGGAAAGATGCTTATTTTATTTTACTCTACACCTTTTAAATTATTAATGGCTATAGTATTATGAGCATCTATTTCAAAGAGATAAAAATTTTATTTATTACCACCAAGTTAGTTTATCCAAAAATTATAGAGAAGACTATTAGCAAAAAGATCCTTCTCTCTATGAATTCTCTGGCTAAGTCAATCCCTAAACAATTTCAAAGCATCAGAATGAGGCTTCCTGTACAGAGCTTGTCCAACACTCTTCACTCTTCTCTAGAGTTAGACAGTTAGGTCAGTTAACTGCCTTCTGCTAATACAGTAACTGGCCTCTACCCAACCAAACAGGGCTCTAAATCCTAGGAGAATGGATGGGGCCCAGCTCTACTGAGACTTTCAACCATTCAACATTACCTAGATTTCTTCTTCAAAATAAATGCTTAGTCCCAACTGCTCATTTATACAATTAGAACCTTTAGAGATGGAGGGTTTTTTTTATGGTTCTACAGATAATTTTGATGTGTATCACAGGTTAAAAAACACTGCTCTAGTAACTCTGTGGTTTCAAATGCTGGTTGCTTATGATGATAATTTGGGGAACCTTTTAAATATACCCATACCAACATCCCACCTGATCTAACTGGTCTAGAATGGGCTTAAAAGTATTTTGTTTGTTTTTTTTAAATACCAATCTGATTATAAAGTGAAACTATAGTTAGGAATCACCATAATAACTGATTTACAGCAGTTCTTTATCAAATATTTTCTCTATTCCTTACCCTAATATTCATCCCACTTTAGTTTTTGATTGTTTTGTTTTGGTTTTTTTAAGTGAGAGTAAGTTTATCAAAGCTTGAAACAGTAAGGCAAAGGAAGGGCCCCTGGAGACAAGATCAGGGGGTAAGCCCAGTGCTTCCCTGGGTGCAGGCTCGTCAGGACCCTTCCAGCTTAGGAAGCAAAGCGCACGCCTAAGGAAAGGGGGCGAGGGTGTGCTCAAAGAAGAGTGTGCCCATCCCACTTCAGAGAAAGAAGAGAATGAGAAAATATGTTGCTCTTCCGTTCAGTGATATCCTAATACATGTATACTAGGCATAAGATGGATAAGTTTAACACCATCTTTTAATTACTAAAATCCACTACTAAAAAAAGAACACTAAAAATTCTTTATTAGCCTGGAAATACAGGACAAGTTTAAAGCATCCTCTGAAAGTTCTCAAAATGCATTAGGGTGACAAAAAAAGTTATGAACATTCAATATAGTGCCAATTTCATTGTAAGAAAATAAATATTGAATAAATTAAATAATTCATTCAATGAAAAGCAACAACCTTTCTGAGGTTTAAAAAAAAAAAAGATTGCCTTTTTCTCTAGGGTTTTTCTTCATTTCTGAAAATAAACTGGTGGCTTATCTTCCTATGTATTATTTTGAAGAATCAAAGGCAAAATAACATTTTATTTATTTATTTATTTATTTATTTATTTATTTATTTATTTATCTTTCAAAATATAAGAGAAAGTTTATTTGGAAAGTCACAGAAGTAACAGAAGTGAGCCAGCAGGAATGCATAGGCTCGGGAAACAAGTAATAGAGGCAGAATAAGGGTCCTAGGAGCTTAGGAGAGGGAAAGGCAAAGGTAACACCCCTGGGAGAAGAAAAGGGGGAAGAAAAGGCATGCGCGTGCTCTGAGAGGTAGAACAAGCCCAAAATAACATTTTTAAAAATTTATAAGTCAAAATCACAAGGAGGAAAAATTATGCTTACCTCCTCTTCCTCTTTCATATGAGGAAGAAAATCTCTTGTAAATGCCTCCAATCTCTCTTTCAGCTGTTTCTCATAATTTAACTGCTCATATTCATTCTAGAAACAAACAAAATAAGCATTCTGTAAAAATTCTGCTTCATTATTTCCACTGTACCTGGTCCTAAGAAGTCAATTTAAAATGCAACATAAAACCTTTAAAAAAAAAAAAAAAACCCACAAACAAATAGCAAAGTGGTCTCTGTACTTTCTTAGTATAAAAGAAGTCTTAAGGCCATCTTGAACCTAAAAATAGCAAGTATTTGCTCAAAACTTCTATTGATTTCTAATGTATATATTTATGTAATTTCTGTATCAGTTTTCTTAATATATCTCCAAGTAGTCCATAGGAGCCTATAGGACTCTTGCCATTAACCCTTTAAAGATAGTGATTTTCAACTGGTATGCCCCCCAAATTTTTAAACCATGCAATACTTGACTAGTCAGAGGCACTGACCTCTTTTCCCTTAGATTGTCAAATAAAAAATAACAATAGCCAACACAAATAAGAGCCATCCAGTATGAATGAATCAAACTTATACCTATTTTATATTTTTTGGTGTGCCACAGAATTTTAGTAATTAGTTTATGTGTTCCAGGAGATGAAAAAGGTTGAAAAAGTCATCTAGTGTATCTTCCACTAAGCAATTCAAAATACATGTTACATTATCCTACAGAAGACCATATACATTTCCAAAGACAAGGTATCAACTTCTAAAGGCAAGGAGAGTTCACTACATTTTTCACTACAGTAAATCACTGTAAGTCCAGACAATTGCTAAAAAGTTCTTCCCCATATGAATTAAGATCACATCTGCCTGTAACTTATCTATCACTTCTATATCAGCCCTCTAAACTTAAAATGTGGAAAATTTACAAAATAATGAACTTCCAAAATGTGGGCATATTTTATCCCTTTGGAGTTCTCACTAATCTCTTCTTTTTTCAACTAATTTATTCAATTGTTTCCTAATATTCTACCCAATGTATTATTCTCTTAAAACTTTATACATTTTCCTGCTCCAACTCTGCTTTTAGCTATAAATGCCCACTTGTTCCTTTTATATTCAGAGTTGAAACCCACTACAATAACCCTGAGTAAAGTCTTCCTTACAGTTATTAACAAGTGTCAAAATTTTTATTCTGTAACATAACATCATTTACTATAAAATGCTAAAAAGTTTTACCAATGACATAGCAGAAGATGACACAAGTTGTGATAGTAAAATAGCCATTTTTACAACTCACCTTAACATTCTTCAGTCCCTTTTCAAAGAGGCTAAGCATCTCAGAGAGTTTATTGTCAGAATGTACATTATAAATGGTCTGGCTGCGTTGTTGAAGCAAACCAATAATGTATTCATTTTCAATCTGCTCATGCATTTTGAACTCCTTAAAAGTAGCATACAGTGACTGCAGAAGAGCACGGAAATCGTTGTTGTTGGAAAAGTTGGTTTTAGAAAGCTGAATAAAAATTTAAAAAGAAAGGCATAATAAATACACATAAATATGCACCAATAAATATTAAAATGCATTATTTAGTTTGTACATAGCAAAATAGCTCTCTTATACTTGGTTAACTTACTTATTAAATTTACGGTTTCTTTAAATAAAAGTGATTAGACTAAATTCCCGCCAAACCCAAAATTCCATTAGTATATACATATGCTAAATACAGATACTCCTATACAGGAGAATTAATTTAGCTTCTGTAAAAGGAAGCATGGATTAGGTATTAAGAGTCATTTATAGAAAACCAGACCTATGGTCAGTCTAAGATCGAATCCCAGTTCTACCATTTATTTAGCTGTGTAACTGTAAGTAAGTTAATTTTCTCCCTCCATGTCTTAGTGTCTTTTTGGTGTTAAATGGTAATAATAATGACACGTTTACTTCACAAGGTCCCTGTGAGACTAAAATGAATTAGTGCTTAGTAAATGTTAGCTATCATCATTTTGAAAATTAATCATTCAACTTTATAAATTCATGCATTTTTTTACTCTATTCAGACATTTAATGAGCAGCTACCATGAGCCAGCTACTATTTCTGACACTTGGGATACCTCAGTTAACACAAAACAACATCTCTGCCGTAACAGGGATTACATTCTATAATGTAAGTGAAGGGAAATAAGACAATGAATAGTAACCACAATAAGTAAGTAAATTATCTAGAAAAGGGGTTGGCAACTTTTTTTGTGAAGAGCCAAGCAGTAAATATTTAAAGTTTTGCAAAGCAATTCAGCTGTTGTTACACAAAAATAGTCATACGAATAAGTGTGGCTGTATTCCAAAAGAACTTTATTTATGGACTTAATTTGACTTTCATATAATTTTCACATCCTAAAATATTATTTTAATTTTTTCAAATGTTACCTACTGAATCACACAAAAACAAATGCAGACTTTTATCCCAAAAAATGTTGCATAAGATGACAACAAAATTCACTAGTGTCTAATTTCAGCAAATACTATCATTTGTCACTTTATTTTTTTTAATTTAAAATAAGTTAGTAGAAATAAGAGATAAATCAAAAGAAAGCATTAAAAATGGCTATAAATTTTTAAAAAACAAGAACAAAAGCATGGCAAAAAAAGTAAAAATGCCCCACCGGTGTGGCTCAGTGGTTGAGCATTGACCTATGAACCAGGAGGTCACAGTTCAATTCTTGGGCAGGGCACATGCGTGGATTGCCTGCTTGATCCCCAGTGGGGGGCATGCAGAAGGCAGCCAATCAATGATTCTCATTGTTGAGTTTCTATCCCTCCCTCTCTCTTCCTCTCTAAAATCAATATATATATATATATATATATATATATATATATATATATATATATATATATATATATATTTTTTTTTTTTAAGGTAAAAAATGTCCTAGGCCCTGGCCAGGTAGTTCAGTTGGTTAGAGTGTCATCCTAATATGCCAAAGTTGTGGGTTCGATCCCAGGTCAGGGCACATACAAGAATCAACCAATGAAAGCATAAATAAGTGGAACAACAAATCAATGTTTATCTTTCGCTCCCCTACTCCCCACAGCATTCCCCTCTCTCTCAACTCAATTAAGGGGGAAAAAAGTCCTCATATGAGTTAAGGAAAGTATTCTGCATATATTCTCATTGACCTATTAGAAAAATCTTTCAAATTTAAAGACCAACTGCCCAGGTGCAGGATCCAGATTGAAACCAAATCACATATATAAAAGGACTCTCTATGTTATATGTGGAGTCAATCCAGAATAGTGGTTAAAAGTGCTGACTCTGGAGCCAGATTGCTTAGGTATGAATCCATCTCTGTCAGCAAAAGCCATCAAATTGCTCTGTGCCTTGGTTTCTTCATCTGTAAAATAAGGCTAACAATATTAACTACCATATAGGGTTCTTGTGAAATTTAATGATATATTTAAAGAACACAGACTGTAACCTATGTAAGCCTTACTTGGGCTTTTCTGTTATTTCTATAGTTAGTTCAAAACCATTATTGAAACTACCCAAGTTAGTTTTTCTCCACTTGAAAATAACTGTTTTAAAACTGATACTAAAGTCAGTAAATTTAGCACTTAAATAACCAGAACATAAACTATTTAACCTTATAAAATCTGTTTATGAGTTGTTTTTTAAAATTTTGTTTGGCCTCTGTAAAGTTAGTCAAACATATAGGTTTGATTGAGAAAAGAAAATAACCCATACACTAATAACATCTGGGACATATTGAGGCCTATGCTGTGCTAAATATTATACAAAGTATTTTTATATATTATCTTACAACAATCATAGAAAGTTATTATTTCCCATTTTATAAGTGAAAAACCTGAGGCTCGGAGAACATAACCCAAACCAGACAGGTAGTAGACAACAAAACAGAGATAAATCTCTATTACTCTAAAATCTATGATCTTTCCACAAGATACAATGTTAGTTCCAATCATAAAGTTATCTTTTCAGATCCAATAGTTAAAAAGAATGCCAGCTCTAAAGCAAAAGTTCTCCCTAGGGGGTTGATTTTGTCTCCCAGGAGCTTACAGGCAAAGTCCAGAGACATTTCTGGATTGTCACCACTGCAGAAGTGATACTGACCTCTAGTGGGTAAAAGTCTGGGATAGGGCTAAACATCCTACAGGACAGCCCCCACAACAAAGAATCATCTGTCCCAAAATGTCAATAATGCTACAGTTGGGAAATGCTGCTCTAAAGTAGTGTTTTTAAAATATGTTTAATTATCCTTAGTATAAAATACACTGCAATCTAGACACACACACACATCACAAACATTTCAAAAAATTTCAGCAAACAATATTCCCTAACTTGTAATGTACTCTAATATTGACTTTTCCATTTCATTTTTTAATGCTGTTTCTGACCCACAAAATTGATTTAATGACCCACAAATGGGTCATAGGATACACTTTGAAAAACAATGTTCTATAGTAGGCTATAAAAGTTCCTAAGTGACCTATAAACTTGTATACTCTGATGCCTAGCAAATTCAACGAAGAATCTATGTAGAACACAATACACCTAAATCAACAAATAGTAATAACCAGTAACATGATACCTCCCATATCTTAAAAATTGAGAGCTGACTCTGTTTCAGGCATTCTACAACCTAAAATCTTAGAGCCTGGCTTCAAATTGATTTGAAAAGTTGTGTGTCACTTAAATACTAGATAATAAGTTCAAAAATAGCTATGAAAATAGCATAACAAAACCCAAACACTATTATTACCCAATAAGGTTTTACTTTTTGTCTACTCAGCCATACAATGCTGTCTTTTAGTCAAGGGAGATTTACACATAATGAAGAAACCCAACTATCTCTGGTCAAACTAACTCTACAAATAGAAAAAAAACAACAACTGTGGTTCACTAGGAAAATGTTTTGCATAAAACCATAAAGCTAGTAATAAACAGCAGAACCGGTAAGGTAATGCAAAACATGGGCTTCAGAAGGGAGAAAAATCCTAAGATTAAAATTCAGGCTCTCCTAATTACTAGTTGAGTGAGCTGGGTAAGTTACTTAACCACTAAGTCCGTTTCTTCATCTTTAAATGAGGGATAATGCTTGTCTCACAGAGCTCTTGTGAGGATTTAAGGAAATAACATAAGCATGTAGTAAGAACTCATTGAATACCCTTGTCCTTCCTCTCCTAGCTCTCAATTCACCATTGTCTCAAATAAACCAATCTTCTCCATGCCAGTCAGTAACACTTTTTACAGGTATGCAAAGAAATAGAAAAACAAGGAAAACTAAAGGAATTCTTCATAAAGCTACATTCGTTTAATTTAAAAAAATAATCTGTTCAAATTGTTCTGAGCTTACTTCCTCCTTAGTTGCTTTGGTCATAAAATGTCCTTTCTTTATAAAATGATAAAGTAGATGACACTTTTAATGTTCATACCTGAAAAACTTGGGCATTCCATAAAGCCTCCACCACTAGAATTTTTTATAACTGGCTTATGTGTAAGCCTGGGAATCTCTGTACCATGTACAACCTACAACCACCACCTACTTTGTTCTCAGAAACCAGTCTGAGGAGACTCTAAGACCAGTCCCAACATTTTAATGTACAGCTGACCACACACCTCTTGGCTCCCACTATTGTGCATTCGGATTTCCATCCTACCATAAGGGTTTCAGTGTAAATTCCTTAAGAATTGGGACCTCATCTCACATCGCCAACACAAGTTACTATACAGCCAACTGACAGAAGAAACTCAACACTCACTGGCAGAATTAATGTTGTTAAATTCTGAGGATTAGAGGAAAGACTGAAGAATTGGAGTAAACTGGAAAAAGAACGTCAGTTGATGCAAATGTTCACCAAAATTATCCCAACTGGGAAGGTCAGTAAATTAGCAAAAAGATTTCATAAAAAACTGCTACCAAAAATTTTTTCCAGAAACTACTCTGATTTCATACACAGAAAATTAAACTAGGAATCAAGATCCTGACTTGGGTTTTCATTTGGATCTATCACTAGATGCTTATGTAAACTTGGTCTAGCTAACCTAGGCCTACAAGTCCCAGCTGCTTCTTTATAATTACTGGACAGAGTCAACATTTAGAATACAGTGAAATAGCATGCTTTGTATCTTTTTAGTTTGAGTATAAAAACTAGTTCTCATTTTGTAAAGTTTTAATGTAGGCTGTTTGGGTTGGATATCCCTGGTCTATGAAACCAAAAGATGGTGAAGGCAAAACTTGGGTTTGCAAATAGTCTATTCAGCCATTACAAAAAACTTATTTTTTCCAAGATAGTTACCCAAAAAACGTCCTAGGAGAGTTCCATTAACTATTAGCATCAAGAAGAAATCCGGATGTAGAATTCTTATGTAGCCTCCCCTCCCCCTCCCCAAATCACCTAGGTCTCTGATCCACAGGTCAGAAAATTGGACTATTAATCTTCTTGATGACTAAATCTCATTAACTACCTGTAATTAGTCCAGAATTGGTGATGATTTTCACTTATGATATATCAAATTGAAAATTATTCCACCGTAGCCAGTTTGGCTCAGTAGATAGAAAGAGCACATACCTTGTACCTCAGTTGCAGGCTTGATCCCTGGCCCCGGGGCGTGCTCAGGAGGCAACCAATCTATGTGTCTCTCTCACATCAATGTCTCTCTCTGTGTCTCCCTCTGTGTCTCCCTCTCCCTTCCACTCTCTCTAAAAATCAATGGAAATAAGATCCTTGGGTCAGGATTAACAAAAAAGAAAATGCTTTTTAGTTATTGCAAGAGGAACATTTAACTAAAAAGAATCTTATTTGACTCAAATATTGTTTTTAGAAATGGCACTGTATTTTCCAAATTTGTTCTAGTATTCTCAATCACCAGGTAATGACATACAAAACTAGTGATTAACTTTTTAAAATTTTTAAATAAGGTTGGTTAGTCTAGTATATAATTAAATAAATTTGGGATTCCTAATTATTTTAGTAGAGTAGCAAGCATTTAGAAATCCAATGAAGGCCACAAACCTCCTAGGGAAATGTACACAGGCACAAAAATTTTCATAACCATTTCTGGTGATCCCTGGACTACATCTCCCCAAATCTAAAATGGAGAACTCTTCAGAATCCATCAGTCCTCACTAACTTTTCCTTTTTGATTTTGGGAAAGTAAAAAACCTCCCCATTTTTTTTTTCTTTGCTGCAATTAAAGGATACTGTCCGAGAAGCTAAAAACACTAAGTAAGCTAACTCAAAAAATCAGGGGTTCCTCAGCTTAACTAACGGCCGCTAACCCATTCTTGATGCTTCTCCTGGATAAGCAGAGGTTCTCACCCTTGGCTGCACACTGGACTCACCTAGGAGCTTAAAATTATACAGTCATGCGCCCCTTAACGATTGGGCTACATTCCGATACCTTCATCGTTAAGCGATTTCATTGTTGTACTATCTAATACAGCCTACTAGACACCTAGGCTACATGGTATATAATAGCCTATTGCTCCTAGGCTACAAACCTGTACAGCATGTTACTGTACAAAACATAAGATTAAATCAAGCACAAGAGACAATAATGCAGTCAAGAGATGTGCCATGACATGACATACAGCAAACTTGTTTTATAAGCAGAAAAGGTACACTCAAAAAAATAAATAAACACCGATAAAAAGTATAGTATAATAAATACAGAAACCAGCAACAGAGTCGTTTATTATTATCAAGTACCATGTACGGTGCAGAATTTCACGTGCTATACTTGCACTCAACTGGCAGGGCAATAGGTCTGTCCCCAGCAGCATCACCACAAACGCGTGAGTAACGCGCTGGGGACAAAGACTGCAATGTCACTGGGCCACAGGAATTTTTCAGTTACACGATCATCTTAGGGGACCAAGGTAGTGTATGCGGTTCCTCCTACACGGAAGTCATTACGTGCACATGACTGTACATCGGGTGCCTGGGTCCCACCCGCAGAGATCCTGATTTTACTGGTTTAGGCATCAGAATTTTGAACAGCTTCTGGGGTGGTCCTCACAAGCAACCAAGGTTGACAAGCACTGTCCTAGAATACCTTGGTGTTTAAACCTATATCTGAATCAGGTTTTTTTGTTTTGTTTCTTTTAATATATATATATATTATTGATTTTAGAGAGAAAGGGAGGAGAGAAACATCAATGATGAGAGAGAATCCCTGATAGGCTGCCTCCTGCACGCCCCCCACTGGGGATCGAGCCCACAACCCAGGCTTGTGCCCTTGACCGGAATCGAACCTGGGACCCTCCAGTCCGCAGGCTGACGCTCTACCCACTGAGCCAAACCGGCTAGAGCTGTTTTGTTTTTTACTTTTCAAAATGAAGGGAAGGGAAGGGAAGGATGGTTGTGGGTGCCCTTTAAGTGCTTGGTTTTGAGTGTGGCCTAGCAATGAACACCCTGGCATCCTCCAACCATTTCCCTGGGCTGTGAGAACTCCTCTCTTAACGGCGGTTCTGCTTAACGCCATGTAACTTCTGAAAATTCCTAAGAGTGGATTTCTGTGCTTAAACAACACTTTAAATGTTGTTTTTGTGTTTGTTTTTTTTTTAATTTGGTTCATTACTACGCGAAACACAACTGCCCGAAGTTTTCAGGATATCCACATGGACTTTGCCCAATGTAAACTGACCAAAAAGAGGACTCTTACTATTGTTTTAAAATCCTTAGCAAAAGGCCCTGAACCATCTCCACGAAAGTGCTCGCTCAGCTTGGGCTGCACCCCTTAAGAGTCCAAAAAGGTCCTCACGGGGAAACCAACTTTTCCCGAGGCCCCTTTCATCCGAACCCACGTCAAGAATTCCAAAATCCACAAGGCGTTAAGACCTCGGGACAATAAAAAGTTGCCACGAAAAAATAACCACAAACGAAGAGTTCCTAAGCCAAGGGACCCGAGTTTTCTCCCAAATCAAACCAGTGAAAAGCTGGGGCTTCAATGACCTGGGGGTGGTTGGAGAAGCTTCCCCGTGAGCCAGGAAGCAAGGGTGAGGCTCGGAAGATGGATGGATGGGTGTTTGCAAAGGGACTGGGGGGCCCCCCAAACCGGCCGCGGGGACTGCGGGGGCCGTGGTGATGCGGGAGGCGGGACAGCGGCGGACACGGCCTACCCCCGGGCTGTGGGGAAGCCCACCGCAGGTGGCCGACCCCGAGTCCCGGGAGGTCGGTGCCCCTCTTTCTCCCGGCGTTGGAGCAGGAGGCAGGCGCGGCCGCGGGAAGCCGCCCCCCGCCAGGAGGACCCTGCCGCCCGCCCCGAGGGCACGTCGGAGGCTGCGGGGCGGCGAGCGCGGCGCTGACAGCTACGCAGGCGGCGATCGGCGCGATCTGCGATGGGGGCGGCGCGGCCCGGGGGCGGCGGGCGCGACGCAGGCCAGGCCGCCAGGGACCGGCCCGCTCCTCCCCGCCGCCCGCGCCGCCCGGAGCAAGGGGCCCCGCACGCACGCCGTTACCTTGTCGCAGTACAGCCCCACCAGCTGCTTCATCCGCCAGTGCGGGGCGGTGAACACGTCCACCTCTTCGGGGAAGGGCGCCATCGCCGCTGCCTCAGCCTCCGCCTCAGCAGCCGCGGCTGCCGCCTCTCCATAGACTCCCTCGCCGCGGGGCAGAGGCGGCGCGCCCCCCTGCGCATGCGCCCGCCCCGTCGGCGCGCGCACCAGGACAGCCCGGCCGGTGGGGACGCGGGGGCGCGCGGGCCGGCGCCATGCGGGCCCCCCGCCCACGTGACCCGGCGCATGGCGCAGGCTGAGCTCCCACCTCCCTCCTTCGCTCTGTGCGTTCCTTACCCTCTTCGCGTGTCGCCGCAAGGAACCAAGGCTTATTCTTGTTTGTTTTGCAACATAAGACACATTATCTGTGGAGACGGGGTGTCGTTTTAGGGGCGCTCTCGGCGCATCTCTGACCCATACGCCCACCAGACCTTGAGGCCAAGACAGCCATGCACAATGGTCGCCGCAGGACAGGGAGCGCTGCCTGCCCGCCTAGGCCCTGATGCCCCTGTGCCAGGGTGACTGTGCTGTGCGTGGCCCAGTCCTCCTGAGCCGCCCTTGGCCTCCTGCCATTCCCAGGTGTGGGTCTCCCCCAGCCAGGGCTGACCTCCCAGTGGCCGGTCACAGACCCCCGTTACCCCAGCAGGCAGCTCAGGGCAGGCGCCTGCGTCTGGGCTTGGGTCTGGGGCCAGGGCAGGGATCAAGGCGCCGGGCATCTCCGACCATGTCCTCCGGGGCAGGAGGGAGGGAAGGGCCTTGGAATTCTGGAGGCTTCAAGAAGGAGAAAATTTCAGGGCATTGAGGAGGCGGGAAGGCGCCTCAAGCACTGGAATGACAGGTCAGGGATGTCAGAGAGGCCTTGGGCGGTGGGGGACCGTGAATAGGCACAGAAGGGTGGTGCGGTTGAGAACCTTGAGGCATGTCCATTTTAAACAGCAGCTCAGAAAGAAAGGAGCCTTAGGGAGATCACTGTGGTCAACCTAAGAAACATTCAAATCTGCGAAGTTTTGTGAGTTTATTTGAGTCAAACTGTGCACAAATGCTGGAAAGCAGAATATCAGCAGACTGAGATAATGCTGGAGAATGGCAGGTTTGCACCCGTTGTATACAGCACAATCAAAAGGAGATGTAAGTGGGTTCCATGAAATGCATTGGCGATAGAATAGGGAGGTGGAAGAAAGCAAAGCCGGGAGACCTCTGGGATTGGATAAAAAGTAAAATGATAGGCACATACTTCTTTTACGTAGGCGGGCGCAGGGTAGTTAACAGTCAACAATTAACTCGATGACAATGAGGGGATTGGTGGTCTCTGCAAGAGTAGTGCCTGTGCTTTGAGGGGTCCGGAGAAAAGGAAAATTACTTTCACATTCCAAAAATATGCTAGTGTCGATGCAAAAAGACAATAGACAGGCTCAGTTAAGGTAAAGATTGACCTTTGTCAGGGAAGATCCCGGCCTAGGACTTAACTACCCACCATAAACTGCTTTTAGTTTTAAAAAGTTTTAATTTCAGACCATCCTTTGGGTTTCCTTTAGGTCTCTTGAGTTTGCAAGCCTGCCATGCAGCCTTCCCTGAGCTAGTCAGGTTAGCATGTGGCCTATTCTCGCCTATATTGCTAAAAGAAACATCGATGTCTGTCTCCCACAGGTCACCTGGTCCCCACCCCAGCCCTCCAGACCAGGAAGCCCAGTTTATGGGCACCATGTCTTACCTGAAAGGGGACCTGGCCCAGACAAGGTCTGCCTAGTGCTGCTGGTAGTGTGTGGGTTCTTGACTTCCTGCAGGAACATTTCACAACACGAGTCTTGGTGATGTCGAGAGGACGTTTATTAAAGTTGGGGAGAGTGAGACAAGGAAGGGTGTAGGATAGAAGAAGCAACAGGAGAGCGAACAGGTGGGACTGCTTTGTCTAGAAATGTTACAGCAAAGAAATGAACAGCGGAAGGGCTGCTTTAGCTCACTGGGAAGAAGTCAGAGAAAAGGGACCTTGGGGGCAGGTTTAGGGGTTCACTAGGGACCAGCTGCCACTGCCCGTTGCTCTCCTAGTTGCAAGTCTTGAGGGGTCCCTTAAAGTTTAAGAGATGCACGCTTGGGGGTGGGGAACATAAGGACACATATGTAATACCGTAATCAATAAAGAAAATTAAAAAAACAAGAGAGAGATGCACGCTTGTGGAGAAGATGGGGGGGAGGGGAAAGGTTCGAGCCCTTTATCTTGAGCGCTTTTATCTCGCTTTTACAGGGTAGTGGGAATTCTAGGGGAGGTCTCAGCAGAGGGTTTCAACAGAATATTCATCAGTTTTCCAGATGTGACCTTTAAGGGTTGGGGTCTCTGCTGATTGGTCAGCACCATTGTATCTAGTCCTGGCATCGTCCACCTGGTTTTGCTGCTTTTCTGGGCCTGGAGCTGAAATATTACTGAGGCCTAGATGTTATCTCTAGGGACGTGACCTTCTGTATCTGGCTGTAAATTTTTCAGCCAGTGTGTTCAGTTGTCTGTTTCCCCATATTACTTGCCAAGGAATTTTTCTAGCTTCTTACTCTTCTGCCTCACATTTACCCTGATCAACTCTCCACTGGTTGGCTGGAGGACCAATGTACGTACACACACACACACACACACACACACACACACAAAAGGGGGGGGGGGGCGGGGGGACAGGAAAGGCTGAGAACCTGGGAAGGGTTATATTACTTGCTTCATGGTGAGTAAAGAGTGAAGAAATAAAATGGAGTCACTATATTCAAGTGTGACTGTGTGTTTGGTTGACAATGGCCATAAACTTTAGGAGGGCAAGAACCAGACATGTTCTGTTCTCCTCTTCTATGCCTGTTATCCATCACAGTTCCGTGACACCACAGGGGTTTGATAAATATTCTGGTTTTGCCAGATACTACTTGTATGACCTTCGGTAAGCTAAATGACTTCCCTCAGGTTCCTCATGCATAAAATAATAACTATGGACTAACCCTGAAGGGGGCCCTCAACCATGCTGGCATCCTGATCTTGGACTGCAAACATCCAAAACTAATAAGAAATAAATTTCAGTTGTTTATGAGCGCCCCAGTCTAAGCTGGCTAAGACAAATACTTACCTTATAGGATTGTTGTGAGGATTAAGAGAGTGCATCTGTGTCTGTCTCCCACAGGTCACCTGGTCCCTACCCCAGCCCTCCAGACCAGTATACTACTTATACTAGTACCTGGGACATAGTAAGTACTGTCAGCTCTCATTATTTATTTTTACTTTATTTTATTGATTTTTAGAGAGAGAGGAAGGGAGAGAGAGAAATGTCAATTTCAGAGCAAGACATTATCAGCTGCCTCCTGTACTCTCCCTACCTGAGATTGAGCCCACAACCCAGGCATGTGCCCTGACCAGGGATCAAACCAGCCCAACCCACTGAGCCACACTGGCCAGGGCTAACTAACTTTTAATACACCCTGTTCTATTTCCCAGTGCCTGTCTGTGTCTGTGTTGTTTGTCTGAGTACCCCCTAGAACCAGGCGCATGAAATAGGCATTGAACAACCAAAAATCCATGAATACAGTTTCACTGTAACCCAGAATTTGAAGCTGTGTAGTCTGCTGAACAATAAAAACAGCCACTTTGGACTCTGGCCATTTCAGGGAATTAGTTTAAGATGACAAAATGAAAAAATAATAATAAAGTAATAAATTATAAGTCCTATGGGTCATTCTTCCCTTTGAAAGAAGCTATTAACATCACTTCCATATGCTGAGTAATGTAGCAATTAATAACCTGATACATCCAGACAAATGATTGATTTACATTAAACTTTAGCCCCAGAAAGAAGACATTGATCAATTTAGTATCATTATTGTAGGTTATTGCAACTACAGCAGATCAGGAACTCTTATTGAGGCCAAGGTTGTTGGTTTAATCACCTCCCTCGGATTCTTTCTGGTTTAGGAGAGCAAAGAAATTCTAACTGACAACCTAGCTACAGGCCAAGGAGACTGGATAAAGCATATGAACGGAGCGGTAAAAATCTGCACTGTATAGTGAATACTTGGAGGACATGTGGTTTCTTCTTTCTCGTTCTCTCTGAAAAACTGCATGCTACCGGGAAAACAAAAGATGCCCAATCATTTCCTGGTGACCTAAAAATATGACACTAGGTCACTTCTTTAGTGTTTTTTAATCCTAGCTTGAGGGCAGTGGAAAGGGTTACTGGTCAGGGAAAGTCACCTCTAAGACATTTAACTCTGTTTATTTGAGTGTGTGACTCAGCACTTTCCCCAACAGGGGGTTAGTTGTGAAAACAAGCAATGAAAGAATGTTGCTATTGTAAAACAGCTGGAATTCCATTCCTAACTCCTACCAGAGTTAATCCTCCCTGTCAGTCAAAATAGCCAATCAACAACTGTTACAGAATTGACAGGAAAGCTTTTAGTAGGGGTGATGGCATTATTAAAATAAAAGATAGGCACTGAGTTAAAATGCAATGCCAGATGCTACTTTTTTTTTTTTCATTTCCCTTTAGGTTACTTTATATGCAAATGACCCTCAGAATGTGACATAGGTATAGGCCTGCAGTTTGCCCAAATCCTTACTTCTTTTTTCACTGATATAGTGGAAATATAATAAAACCTTTCACACAATGACCAAAAATATTGGAAACAATTTTTTGGAAACAAGTCAAGAGGATACCAGATATTAGATAAATAAATTACAGCAATTATAGCATATTCATTCAATGACAAATAGGCGTGTTAAAAAGCATAAGATAAATCTATGATCCCTGTGAAACCAATATTCACTAAGTTAAAAAAAAAAAACACAATGTGGAGAATATGAATATTCTTTCATTTTTGTTTTTTAAAAATAGATACATTTCTAGAATAACAGCAGAAACTTGTGAGCAGGGTTCTGGGATGTAAAGCAGTTAAATGCCTTTTAAATATGTACTCTTTGGTACAGTTTTAGTATTTTGCTATGTTCACGTCATGCTCTTACAGTTATAAAAATTCACTGATAAGAAGAATGCATTTTTAAAAAATTTAGGCAATAATTTTTAAATCTTTAAAAATGCTATTAAAGAAAAATGTTTGATTATATGTAATCAGTAGAAACAGTGCTAATTGCAGGTAGAACCATTTTATATTTATCCCCAAATTTTATTCTAACCTGTGTTGTGCCTCTGCTTTGCCTCTGGCTTTTCTGTTTACAGCACCATTTGGTCCACATCCACCTTCTCCTTGGGACCGGGAGCATCTTGAGGGTAGGTACAGTGTTTTTAATCACATCGGGGAAATGGGTATGATAGAATGTAAACTGAAAAAAAGTGGGCTGAAACCGGTTTGGCTCAGTGGATAGAGCGTCGGCCTGCGGACTGAAGGGTCCCAGGTTCGATTCCGGTCAAGGGCATGTACCTGGGTTGCGGGCACATCCCCAGTGGGGGGTGTGCAGGAGGCAGCTGATCGATGTTTCTCTCTCATCGATGTTTCTAACTCTCTGTCCCTCTCCCTTCCTCTCTGTAAAATATCAATAAAATATATTTTTTAAAAAAAGAAAAAAAGTGGGATCAAAATTGTTCCTACAGTATAATCCACGTTTACAAAAATGCATAAGACTGGAAATGAAGTCTTAGGGAGTCTCTTTTGGGTGATATTTTTCTCTTCTTTCCAACGTTTTAAATGAGCATATTTTACTTTTAATGTCAGAAATGCAGAAGTGAATATATTACAAACTATCTAATGACAACCATATTCGATAAATACATCTAAAAGAGGTTAAAAGGAAGTATATCAAAATGTTGACAATGGCTGTCCTTGGTGGTGAGACTGTGGCTGATTTGGGGGTAGGGGAAGCTACGTTTTTCTCAAATTTTTAACAAAAATTTTCCCAAAATTCTGTAGTTGAAACACAAAATTATTTTTTTAAGATTTCAGTGTTATGCCCAGCCGGTGTAGCTCAGTGGTTGAGCGTTGACCTATGAACCAGGAGGTTGTGGTTCAATTCCCAATCAAGGCTGGATCCTTGGTAGGGGGTGGTGCCGGAAACCATCAACGTTTCTCTCTCGCCATTAATGTTTCTCTCTCTCTCCCTCTCCCTTCCTTTTTGAAATCAATAAAAATATATTATTTTTTTTAAAAGAAAGATTCTAGCCCTAGTCGGTTTGGCTCAGTGGATAGAGTTGGCCTGTCTTGTACCTCGGTTGCAGGCTCCTCCCTGGCCCAGGCTCTGGTCAGGGCACGTGTGGGAGGCAACCAATCCATGTGTTTCTCTCACATTGATATTTCTGTCTTTCGCTCTCTCTTCCACTCTCTCTAAAAATCAATGGGAAAATATCCTCAGGTGAGGATTAATAAAAAAAAAAGAAAGAAAAAAGCAAGGTTCTAATTTTTAAAAAAAGATTTCAGTTTTATTGACATTAACCATCATAAGATCTATAATACAGGTACTCTCTCCAGTCCTGTGGAGGCCATTCCACCTCACAGCCATGGAAAGAGAGTCCTAGGAGGCTTCTGTACCTGTGCCTAGAGGCCTTTGACTTCGTCTCCTGCCACATGGCCCCATCCTTCTGGCATGGCACTTTCTCAGCTTGTCACTAGGAAGCCATTCCAGCAAGTTCTAGCTGAGTTCTGTTCCTGAGACCACCAAGCCCCTGTGGCACTTCCTACATGTCACATACAGGGCCCTTCATCATGGCTGGGCCTCCCTCGCCTGCCAAGGTTGCCACCAGCTCTTTTTTTTTTTTTTTTTTAAATATATTTTATTGATATTTTTACAGAGAGGAAGGGAGAGGGGATAGAGAGTTAGAAACATCGATGAGAGAGAAACATCGATCAGCTGCCTCCTGCACACCCCCTACTGGGGATGTGCCCGCAACCAAGGTACATGCCCTTGACCGGCATCGAACCCGGGACCCTTCAGTTCGCAGTCCGATGCTCTATCCACTGAGCCAAACCGGTTTCGGCGCCACCAGCTCTTTTAAAAGTCCACAGAGTTGCTAGAATGTTGGGGGAGGGGTATCTGTCACATTGGGCATTTCCCTGCTCAGTGTCCCTCTGTATTCGCAACGAGTCTCAGTGCCCCTTCCTAGAACTTCAAGGTGGCATTTTTGGAGCACATGCTTCCCGTTTGTGACTAACAGGCTAGGACTCAGGGGTGGGCAAACTTTTTTTTTTTTTTAATATATTTTATTGCTTTTTTACAGAGAGGAAGGGAGAGGGATAGAGAGTTAGAAACATCGATGAGAGAGAAACATCGATCAGCTGCCTCCTGCACACCCCCCACTGGGGATGTGCCCGCAACCAAGGTACATGCCCTTGACCGGAATCGAACCCGGGACCCCTCAGTCCGCAGGCCGACGCTCTATCCACTGAGCCAAACAGGTTTCGGCGGTGGGCAAACTTTTTGACTCGAGGGCCACAATGGGTTCTTAAACTGGACCGGAGGGCCGGAACAAAAGCATGGATGGAGTGTTTGTGTGAACTAATATAAATTCAAAGTAAAGGAGCGGAGGGGAGAGCAAGAGAACCCTCCGCTCTTTCGGCTCCGCGGGCCGGATAGAACAGCCGAACAGGCTGGATCCGGCCCGCGGGCTGTAGTTTGCCCACGGCTGGGCTAGGTCATCAGATTGGAGCACAGCTGCTACTTACTGTGCCTTTTTGCAAGGTGTGAAGCTCTTGTCCCTACACGTGGCTCATTGATGCCTCACACAGGAAAAGAAGAAATGGTTGGACATATGCAAAGGCAGAGGATGACAGAAGGGCCAAGGCAAGGAAGAGGCATAAAAGAAGAAGGAACAGATGGGACAGAAATAAAGAGATGAGGGAAAACAGAGTGGGGAGAGGAATAAAGGAAAGAAAAGGGATATAGGTGGAAGTAGAGAGAAGAACATAATAATGATAACGTATTAAAGGCCTTGCCATGCACCAGGCACTATACATGCTTTACGTGGAGTATCATGTGTAAGCCTCACAATTACTGCATGTATGTGGAAGGTTCTATTTTTCTCACTGGGCAAAAAGTGAAATGATGTTTAGACAGAGTTATTGATTTGTCCAAGGTCTAGAGCTAGTTAATGGAAAATCGGGGAGATAAAATCTGTCTTTCTCAGCCTAGAACAGATACTTAACCCTACACTGAAAGACAATTCTCTGTCATTAATTTTTATCAACAAACTATATACCTAATAGGTGCTACGAACCGCTGAGTTGCAGTCAAAGGTGACTGAGAAGAATATAGGTCACACCACAAGCTACATAAGCGTCCAAATACATAGTCCCATTCCTTAGATTACCTATTGAAGGGAAGTAGTTTAGATAATGCTAAGACCATAGTTTACTTCAATACAAATATGGAGCTGTAATGTGCTAAGTGCTTCATAATGTTGCTGTGCAAAAATTCCAAACAGAAGAGAGCCTTTTACTTCCTAAACATGCCAGTGTGGCGCTTATCTTGTTTTTAATAAGTATCGCCAAGTCTATACAACTTCTGACTTCCCATCAAAGGCTCTATTATGGGCTGACTTGCATGGAACAAGATGGTACAGTGTCAGTGTATGTGGCCTGAGGGGAAGGTGGCTGTTCCCAAGGCAACTTGCCTGAGCTGTTCGCACCATGTATCAAGGAAAACCATCACAAATTGGAACAGAAATGAGCGATAAGCTTCCTGTAAAGTGTCGGCTTGCAGTCCCTGCAATGATGAAATCTGGCAGATGGTTGCTTAATTCCTGCCTACAGAAAGGGAAAAGAAGTGTTCAGGGATGTATCAGCTATTTCCTTCCTCCCAACCCCTGACATTAAACAAACAAAACAAAAACGCACCCTCAGAAACCCAACACACAGTACAAAAAATATCCCTGATTCCATAAGGTTACTCCCAGAAAATTATAAAATGCTGAGAGCTACGTAGGCAGAAAGAAACAGGAGTGTCTTACACACCTTTGATTCCCATTAATTGACCAATAGCATTTTGGGGGAGGGAACAGGAGGGGGGAACAGCCTGGTTACAGAAAACATTGACCTGAGTGCTGATTCTACCTCCGCCCCTACCACCTACCCAAGGGGCCGTGGGCAAATCTCTTGCACATTCTAGAGCTTCAGTTTCCTCACTTGTGCACTAGGTGAGGTCAGGGGGCCTTTGAGAGTGATACACCATACATGTTAATTAATCTACAGCACATGTAAACAGGACTGTCCCGGGCAAGAGCTTACCTATTATGGGAAGTCAGTCACCAACTATCTAGATAAGGCCACCAAGGGCTACTTGCCCTTCAACCAAACATTATTTTCTTTGTGTCACTATTTAACTGTGATTTGGTCCATGCACTTTTCCTCAAATGTCTCTACCATGGTGATTATTTGGATACTACAGGTCTTTTCCCTCATGTGCAAGATTGTATTAAAACATTGACATATGCTTCTAATGGAACCTGCTTGGAAAGTATTGTGTAACAGTAGAGAGACAGTAAAGGAAAGTGGTTGGAGTGCTGACCCGGCTTACTCATCTATAAAATGCGTTAGTGAGTATCTACCTCACAGGATGTCCTGAGAATTACATGTTTTGTGGAACATAGTAGAGCCCGGCATAGGAAGCTCTTAAGTATTAGCTTTCACTTTTGCCTGTGAAATGAGCAGATAGGGCAGGATTTTCTCTCTGGTCTCCTCCGGTTCTCAGTTTCTGGAACCTACACACAGCTCCTTGAAAACTGTTTTGTTGTGTTTTGTGTGTGTGTGTGTGTGTGTATGTGTGTGTGTGTGTGTTTTAGGTTAATTCTACACATTAACTGGAGAAGGGAGGGTCTCAGAGTTATATTTCGCTGTTACGTGACAGGAAACACAAAATGCCACTGGCTGAAGGAAGAGGACTTTTTTTTTCTTCTTCTCATAACATTATGTATCTAGTGTTGCATAGTAAATTACGCCAAAACATAGTGTCTGAAAGCGTTCACTGGTTCACAGTTCCTGGGGATCAGGAACTCTGGAGTGTCTTAGCTGAGTCTGTCTAGCTCCGGTTCTTTCCTGAGGGTACAGTCAAGCTGGCCGTCTAGCCCACTGAGTGGAAACGTTAGTCATGTTGATCTAGTCTGCAGGATGAGCGGTAAATGAGATGGTTGTGAAATATGTACTGAATGGACATGTCCAGTTGGAGTTTAGGGTAGGCTGAAATAAAAGAAATGTTATTATTCATACGGAATTACATATTTACACATGTTTAATCTTGCCAGTCTCTAATGGAACATTCCTAAGAAATGCTATGCCTCCTTTTACATGCAGCAAAATACTTCTGTGATCTTCCTCTCCGAATGGAAGGGTGAATTATGCGTTGATGGTAGCCTTCAATGACTGCAACTCAAAGACTAACTATATACATTATCTCACAACCTTGTGAAGCAGGTGCTGTCAACCCGGTTTCGCAGGTGAATGAACCAAACAAAGCTCCAAGAAGCACAAGCAGGATTTGAAGCCAGCTATCTTGTTTTCACTGGCCTGCAATGCTCTCTCTCTCCTGTATGTCTATCACACTTGACTTTCCACTAAACACCTGGCCTACCAGGTAGCCTTGCTAGGAGCTCCATCAATGCAAAGGGCTGCAGAGCGGGAAACAGGATGTGGGCAAACAGGAAGCAGGAGACACACTATTTCAAGGTTCTTAGCTAAGTGCTTCTCTCAGCTACATTAATGATAGATCAGAAATAATCATCAAGAAGCAATAAACTATGGCCTGACAATGCAAATGCAATGACTTCAACCAGAGAGTGCAGAGGCCCAGGGTCCCTGAACTAGTCCCATCCCTTACAGTGTTCTTCAAAAATGGTCCTCAGGGAACCTGATGAATGCCCCATCAGGTCCTTTGAAACTTTAAAATTTAAAGATAAGCTGCTTCCTGAGACCCACCCTTGGAAATTTCATTCAGTACACTTGGGGCAAGGTCTCATGATTCATATGTAACTAATGTTTGACAAATACTATTCTGGATACTAACTGGGTAAGTTGATTGTAGAATTCATGGAACTCATGGTATCACTTATAAAACACAATGACGCAATACACTCAATGTAATACAGCTACATTTAGAAGCTAGTTTACTGTAGAAAGTGTATGGACTTTGGAAATAAACAGACCTGTACTAAAATCTCTCTCTGCTGCTTAGTAATTATGCTACTATGGGGAAGTTCTTTGAACATCTCTGGGCCTTGCTGTACAATATTGATTATGATACCTTGATGGGTTTTTGTGAAGACTGAAGATAAAATATGTATACTGTCTGGCACATAGTACCCATTCAATAAGTGATAGTTTTTTTATTATTAAATATCAAGTACTATAAAATAGGGCACCATATCTTACAAATATGGTATTAAGAGATATTAGGGGACAGAGGTTTCAAAACACTTCATTATCTGGGTTCAAATTCCAGCTGGCCTACTTTCTTACTTTCCACCAGCAGAGTAAATCAGAACTTCGTTCACCTTCCAGGTAGGAACGAAGCCTTTGTCAGTGTTGTTAAGCCACAAACCTGTTCACTATTCTGCTAAAGAAACTGTGAAATGGAAATAGTACTACCTATCTGACAGGGTTATATGAAGGTTAAATGAGATAATACAGGCAAGGAGTTTATGACAGTGCCTGGAAGGTGATCAAAGTGCTTTAAAAAAGAACCTGCCCGTTTCTATTATTATTTAGCAAACTCTGTGTAACTACCATGTATCAGAAATTCCAAATTCAGTGTTTCTAAAAGTGAATTCACTATTTTCTGGGTCCACTGAGTTTGCCAAGCCCAAATCCTCACCTGATTTTTATCACTACCCATCGAGTTACCCTTGATGGAACAATGATAGCAAACAAACCTGAGTACAAGACACTGTTCTAAGCACTTTTTGGTAATAAGTTATATCTATTCACAGAAAAACTGTATGAAGTATAGATATGATCATCATCCCTACTTTACAGATGGAAAAACTGAGGAGAAGATAGGCTATCCCGTGAATAACAAAGCCAAGATTCCAATCTAGGCAGGCCACCCCCAGAGTCTGTATCTTCTCGTGGACATGATACTGCCTCTAGAGATTTTGGAGTTATTTTAAAAGCTTTCGCTTTCCATCACTTCAATATTTAATAAGATACACAGTCCTCTTAAGTATCTCTAGTCCACCTCACCCACCTTCGCTGCTCATGCTGTTGTCGACCCAGTTTAGGCCCTACTTGAGTCCTGCTTGGTCTCCCTGATTTTAACCTCTCTTTCAATCCTCTCCCAGACCAACTAGTCAGACATGTTCCTAAAACATAGATCTGATAAATGACTCTTCTTTAGTGTACAAACATTTAATGGGCCCTCGTCAGTTTGGCTCAGTGGATAGAGCATCAGCTCTGTGGACTGAAGGGGACCGGGTTTGATTCCAGATCAAGGGCATGTACCTCGGTTGCAGGCTCAATCCCTGGCCCTGGTTGTGGCATGTGCAGGAGGCAACCAATTTATGTGTCTCTCTCACATTGATGTTTCTCTCTCTGTCTCTTCCCCTCCCTTCCACTCTCTAAAAATCAATGGGAAAAAATATCCTCAGGTGAGGATTAACAAACAAAAAAAAAAACACATTTAATGGTGCCCCAATTCCTCCAGAATAGGACCCAAACATTCTTATGTGTCATTCAATGAGGCAGCTAGTCCAGCACCCCAGCTCACAATGAATGTGTTGCATTTTCTTTTCATTGATATGAACACGTCCTTTTCCTCACCAATGTGGGCCCTTTTGGAAAGTAGGGACACTGCTTGGTTCATCTTTATAGAACCCATATTTCTCCAGGTCCCACCAGCTCCCAGATACAAATGAGGTCACAATAGCATTAATGTGTGAACCTTAATGATTGGTCCGCCAGCAGGCACAGAACCTGAGGCATCAGCACATCTTCCCAAGCATTACTATGAAGCGCTTGGGAGTCCCCATGGGTGTTTCTCACAGGCTCAGTTACAAATTCATTATAACTATGCTGCTCCTCAGGTGACAAGTGAGCCACTGGGTCTCTTCCATTCCTCCTCTGGGTCCTGTATTTTCAGATCATGAACTTAGGTAGTGAAGAACGGCTTTCTTCTTTGTGACAGGTTAAGGAGTCTCAAAGGAGAGTTGTTTCAGCCTCATGTGCCCTAGGAAGTAGCTTCCAAACGTATTCACTTAAGTCCTGTAGCAGCGGATATGCTCTCAGGGGTGTGAGCCAGGGCAAAGGTGAGGGACAGCCATACCATCATGTTCAGAATCCCGCCTCCACTCCAACCAGGGTTTTTGTGCTGGTCCAGCTCATTCCTCTTCCCCTCAGGATGACCTGTCTTTGTGAGCTACCTCAGTAAATCAGGTAAAACTTTCATGGGCCACGCTACAAGGATATCAGATGCATCTAAAATGATCCGAACTCCAGAGTGCCCATAGGTAGTACCCAGGTATACACTCCAGGCTATTTGTCTCCTCTTCCCGCTCCCCTCACCAACTCCACTGCCTACTTGGAGCTTTGTGTACACGGGAGCCGTAATAAATGGTTTTAAACATGTAATAAAAAATAACACTTTAAGCCACTTGAGCAGATTTACAGTTTCCCCGAGGAAAGGAAGGCAAACTTAGGATGAGACTACCTGGCCCTCAGTTCAAAACTATACTGACATCCTGACATTTGAAGAAAAAAATAAATAAATAAAACAACCCCACACCCATGAGCTCTCAGTTGAGATGGATTTAGATGTTGCTAGGACCCTGAAGACTAGTTACACACACCTGTGTTCTCTAAAGGAGCCTTCCAAAGAATCTGGGTCACAGGGAACCTTTCAAGGCCATATGCCACACCCTTGGAATGAAGCAAGAGGAAGTTGAATCACTTTCCTTACGGTCAATTGCAGGCAAATTGCCTCAAGTTCTATTGACACATTTGTTGTTGTTTTTTTTAAATGCAATTTCTATTTTTTTTTTTTTCTGGGGAACTTTTCTCAGTCCTTAAGGACTTAGCTCATGACATGGGCTTTGGTGGAGGTCATGGGGCAGCCCCTGAGGTCTAAATCAGGGTTAGGGTGTTCAGTCCTTCCTGCTTCCCGAGAACCATTCCTGACCCCTTTGCTGTGAATGGCACAATTCACCCAGCAGTGGAGTTTCACATACCGCTTGGGAAGCACATAGGCGTAGAAGACACTTTGGAAATATTTCTAACGGCTACAGTCTCTCCTACGTTTCAAATGACAAACTTTTTAATGGACTTGTCCTTGGGTGCGCATCAGGCACAGTTGCTGCAGTGAACAGGCTGCACAGGGCCACAGCCTTTGTTTTGGCACATTGTTGTCTTTTCTTAGTCATCTTGGAAGCGAGAACCCCGAGAACCCGAGAGAGGATCTGGTATGGCATCCGGCCTGTCTCTCTTGTATATTATTGACACATTCTTTAACATACACACACACACACACACACACACACACACACACAAACCATTTAGTTATCTTGTTTATGTAACGCAAACCTTTTAGGCCGATTTGACTTTTCAAATTTGTAATACCTGTTTGTTGCTGTTTTGATGAAATTCAGCCTGTAGGGTAATGTAGTATTCATGGAGAGAATCCATCCAATTGCTAAATAAATTAATGTTTTAAACATTGGTATTGTATCAGTTCACTGGTAGTAAATAAGCTTCATTTCAGAAGAAATTACCTGAGCCCTCACTGATGTGGCTCAGTTGGTTGAGCATTGTCCCATGTATAGGGAGGTCACCAATTGGATTCCCAGTCAGAGCACATGCCTGGGTTGCGGGCTCGATCCCCAGTAGGAGGCAGCTGATCAATGTTTCTCTCTCTCCTTCTCCCTTCCTCTCTCTCTAAAAATAAATAAATAAATATTTTTTAAAAGATAAATTAATAGATGTTCAATACTCTCTAGTTCAGTGGTTGGCAAACTCATTAGTCAACAGAGCCAAATATCAACAGTACAACAATTGGAATTTCTTTTGAGAGCCAAATTTTTTAAACTTAAACTTCTTCTAATGCCACTTCTTCAAAATAGACTCGCCCAGGCTGTGGCATTTTGTGGAAGAGCCACACTCAAGGGGTCAAAGAGCCGCATGCAGCTCGTGAGCCGCAGTTTGCCGGCCACGGTTCTAGTTTAATGTGAACCTTATAAACCATACTAGTACTATTATAAATTGCAACTATTAATCATAAAAGTTTCATCCCACCCTTCTTTTAAAATGTTCTTATTGATTTCAGAAATGTTCTTATTGATTTCAGAAAGAGGAAGGGAGAAGGATAGAGAGATAGAAACATCAATGACAGAGAAACAGCAATCAGCTGCCTCCTGCACACCCCCTACTGGGGATCCAGCCCACAAGCCAGCATGTGCCCTCACTGGGAATCTTACCTGAAACCTCTTGGTGCAGGGATGATGCTCAACCAACTGAGCCATACTAGCCAGGCACATCCCACTCCTAAAGATCTAAGTCATGGTATAGTGCAAAGGCACTTTATGTTACTATACTTAGGTTCTATTCTTTGATTCCCTCACTAAAAATCTCCATGATCATGGGCAAGCTCTTTCACCCTTATGGCAATCTATAAGAAAACATATGTAAAAGTTCTTAGCACGACACTTGGCATATTTGTATAAGTATTTAATGTTGATTAAAATGGAAGTTCTAACACATATTAAACAACCTATGTCTTTAGGAGTTACATGCTAAGTAGCAGTACACTCCTAAGACTCATCATGGCATTCAAATGAGACTAAGCCAGTGGTTCTCAACCTTTCTAATGCTGCGACCCTTTAATAGAGTTCCTCATGTTGTGGTGACCCCCAACCATAAAATTATTTTCGTTGCTACTTCATAACTGTAATTTTGCTACTGTTGTGAATTGTAATGTAAATATCTGTGTTTTCCGATGGTCTTAGGCTCTACAGCAGCAGTTCTCAACCTGTGGGTAGTAACCCACAGGTTGAGAACCGCTAGCAAGGTTGCCTAAGACCATCGGAAAACACAGATATTTACATTACGATTCATTAACAGTAGCAAAATTACAGTTATGAAGTAGCAACGAAAATAATTTTATGGTTGGGGGTTACCACAACATGAGGAACTGTATTAAAGGGTCGCAGCATTAGAAAGGTTGAGAACCACTGGACTAAGCAAAATCTCATGTTGCCTCTAAACACAAATCAAACGGCATAGTGTAGTGCTTTTGTAAACAGCAGGTCACAAGCTAATCGTGGATGGAAACCAGCAAATTTTTTAATAGGAAATGCCAGAGTAGCTTACTCTGAGCAAGGACTGTGCCTGCTGCCACAGCTGTGGCCACTGTTAGTTCCTGATAAATAAAACAGAAATTGGCTAGGATATTTTGATTTCTATCTTTTCATTTGGCATATTGTGAAACAGAAGAGAACAAGACTCACATATTTTCTTCCAGTATGTTTAGATATGGTGTGTATAAATTTAAGTCTCAGCGAATTAATTAAAAGCTGTACCGAGTGACAGCACAGTACCTCGTTTGTTCACTATTGCAGGACATTTAGAAGCAATACTTAGCACAAATCTATAGATACAGCAAAAGCCAATCCGATGAGAACAAGCTGCATAACACTTTCAGTTTGTTGGGTACGTGTAACAAGATCATGCAGTATAGGTTATGTTATGTTGTTTAAACATAACTTCACACAAAACTGAATTAGATATACTATTTACAGTAGATACTGTATTGCTGGGGAATATTAATCATAAAAATGCTTTATGATGGAAAATTTCAAACAAACACAAGACTAGAAACAACAGTATACTGAATACTGCCATGCACTTGAATCTAATAATTATCAACTAACATAAAATATAACAAGTCTGCCATCCAAACACATTCCACTGTTTTCACTGAGGTATTGAAAAGCACAGTGAAAAGTTATTTTTAATAAATATTCAACAAGACTTGCCCAGCCGGTGTAACTCAGTGGCTGAGCATCAACCTATGAACCAGGAGGTCACGGTTCAATTCCCAGTCAAGGCATATGCCCTGGTTGCGGGCTACATCCCCAATACGGGATATATATATATATATATATCCCTTCTTCTCTCTGAAATCAATAAAAATATATTTTTTAAAAATTTAAAAGAAAAATAAAAACTAATACTTGGTCAAATATATTTTATTTTTTCTAGTTGAAAAGCAATTACTATTTGGGCAAACATTTCCAAAGACAATATCTAATTAATAACATCACATATGTAATTGATATCTTCAGCATTCCTGATGAACTACTTTTACAACCACAGGAATTTATTTCAACATCAAACATATCCAGAAGTTCCAAAAGGCATTACTGTCATGGCAATAATCACCCTCGCTATTACATGCTCTCCGATTGTCACAACATATGGAAGAGAACATTAAGGCATTTTGAAAGAAATAAAATGAAAGATTGTTACATCTCACTTTTTTGATATACACTTTTATAAAAGCTTTATGGAATACAAATGACATACAGTGAACTACACATATTTGAAATGACAAAGGCAAACACAAGAAACTCATCTGAATCAAGGTGTCGCCACCATCCCCAAGTCTTACAATACCCTTGACGAGCCCTCCCTCCTGCAATGTCAAACCTGCCATTAATCCCATGGCATTTTATATTTCACACATTATAGTGTTCATCCCTAGAGTTTGGTGTCTATCTTCCATGTCCTATTTAACTTTTTAAACATATGGAATAGTTATAATATATGCCTATTCAAGTTTCAGTTGTCTCCTCATAATGAGTCCTTTTCCTACTTATTTGCATTTTTGGTAAACTTTGGGTGCCAGACATTGAGAATTTTACCCTCCTGGGTACTAGCTATTTTTGTATTCCTATAAATGTCTGTTCTGGGATAGTTACTTGGATAGAAACCATTTTATGCTTTCAGGTTTTGCTTTAAACACAAGGTAAGATACAACAGTGCTCAGCCTAGGTCTAATTATTCCCAACAACTGAGGCAAGATCCTTCTATATACTCTACCTAATGCTGTAAGTAATGTTTTCCAGTCTGTCTGTGGGAACAGCCATTATTCCCAGCCCTCTCTGAGCTGGACTCTATTACTTCTAATACTTCTGGCCTCAGATAATTTCCTCACCTGCACACATTGATCAGCACTCACCTGAAAACTCAAGGAAAAATTAAGGGAGATTCTTTCCAGATTTCCAGAGTCCTCTGTGCAGCTCTCTCCTCTGTAGTGCTCTTGCTGCCAATTCTAGCCACCGCGGTTTCACCAGACTGTCATCATCAAATCAGGGATCCCACCAGGCTCGCTGGTGTTCCCACTCCTTGTGGTATGGCCTGGAAACACCCTCAAGGCAGTAAGCTGGAACAATCACCGAACTCACAAACATCATGGATCAGCTGCCTCCTGCACAACCCATCCTGGGGACGGAGCCTGCAATCCAGGCATGTGCCTTGACCTGGAATCGAAGCATGACCTCCTGGGTCAGAGGTCTACAATCAACACTGTGTGGCTAGGGTTCGCATTTTTAATTTCAGTGTCCTTAAAAACATTGTTTTATATATTTTGTCTATTTTTTAATTGTTTCTGGGCTGTCTCAAATGTTTAGCCAAATGTCCCAGAAAAATTAATTGATACATTCAAAGAAAAATATCAGGAGATTCATTTGCTTTCTAAAACTCTGAATCAAAAGTTGAGTTACACATTAGGAATATGAATTATAACTTACTTTCCGTAAACAATAGTGACCAAGAGCCATTAAATTTATTATTCTTTTGGATGAAATAAAATTTCCCATTACAAAGAATGCAGCACTAATTAATAGTACTTTTAATATGTAATCCAATTAAGAACAAAGGAAACAGGGTTACTGGTGTATCAAATATGTGACAATTGCCCTAGCCTTGAATAAACTTATGAACAGAAAGCACACTAATCACATTAAATATTCCTCAATTGTTATTTCTGTTGTGTTTAGTTGGGATTATTTCTCCATGTTGCATTTAAGTATTAATAAAATTGTATGTGATCACTTTCTTCTTCTTTCAAAGGTATAGTTCCGTGAAACTTTTACTTGTCATAAAACTTTCCCTTCTCCCATCAGCTCACTCATTTCTATTGTTAGAAAATGATCAAGGTAAAGGCTTTTAAAATAATTTGTGATGGCCTGGCTGGTGTGACTCAGAGGTTGAGTGTCAACCTATAAACCAGGATGTCACCGTTGGATTCCAGGTGAGGGCACATGCAGGCTCCATCCCCAGTAGGGGGGCATGCAGGAGGTAGCTGATCAATGATTCTCTTTCATCATTGATGTTTCTATCTTTCTCCCCCCACTCTAAAATCAATAAAAAGTATATTTTAAAAAAGATTTTTTAAGATAATTTGTCATATGCTGACAATCATTGTTTTTACAAATTCTCATCAGTGCAGTGGGAGTCACTGAAAAAGAAAGCACTACGTTTATACATCAAACAGCTAAAGCAACTCCGAGATATTTCAGCGAAGTGTAACCAGGCTGAAGATGACTTTTACACATCACTGATTTTACAGCATCTGCTCAGTTATGTAATCAGTAGAGGAATGTAACTTCCCTCTAGTATTCACTGTCTATATTTTGTTACATAATTTATTTTCTTCAAATTAACATTAACTCGGTTATTTATAAGACAAGCGGGGACTAAAATGGGAAACAAAGCATACCAGTATAAAAATAAATGAGGTGAACAAATACCACAAATAAAAATTATTTAGGACTAAATAACTGACTACTATTGTAGTCTATCAAGATTTCTTTGCATTCTTCCCATCCTGGATTTACCAGGTTTCAGGCTTAGTCCTGCCTAAGGCTTCTCTCTCTGACTTCCAAACTCAAGTCTTAGCTCTCACACTGGCAATGCAAAAACACAGGACTACTCAAAGGGTGTTGAAAGTTTACAGTGTACGATGTCTTACCTTTTCGGTCACAAAAGCTAGCTGGACAGGCAGAAATGCCATCCTGACTGCCTCTTCTTTTTGGATGCACAAATACCTTCAGATTATGGCATATGCAAGTGAGACAAATTCTTAAAGTAGTTTAAAGTGAAAAAGAGCCCTACCGTCCATTAAATTAGTTGTTTTGGCAGATGTTTAACTCTCTGGGCCTTATTTTCCCCATCTGTAAAAACAGGGAGGTTGGAGGTGATAAGACTACAGAGGAATATAGCTTACAGGAATCATATTATTGCTTTATAATTCTTAATTCACATATATTAGGACACCATTTCAAAATATTATTGAAGCCTTTCACCTCCTGATATATATGTAGTAGTGTTTATAAACTACCACATAAGAACAATTTTTCTCCCCCCAAAAAAGTCAAACTTTAACTTAGTCATCTACTCTTAAAGGGAGAGCCTGTTATATATTAAAAGAGATTTAAAAAAAATCAACCAAATGAAATGCATAGACACAGTATAGATCCTAATTCAAAGAAACGAGTGTGAAAAAGCATTTTTAAAAAAAAATTTAAAAAATCCAAATACTAGTTATTAGATGAAATGTTATGATGACCAAGATTCTTTAAAACAATTCTGGTTGGGAGTGGGGTGTGTGTTTGGTGGAGGAGGGGGGGTGTCTGTGTGAAATGTTTTTATGGTGTGAAGGGAGGGGATAAAGGAATAGAAAACTTGGCCAAATATTATTAATGCATAAAGCTAGGTGTTGGGCTGTTGGGTTCATTTTACTATTTTCTGTGTTGAAATTCTTTCCCCTTGATTTTAGAGAGAGAGAGAAACATTGATTTGTTGTTCTACTTATTTATGCATTTGTTGATTGATCTTTGTATGTGCCCTGACTGGGGCTTGAACCCTGAAACCTTGGTGTATCAGGACAACACTCTAACCAACTGAGCTACCCAGGCAGTGCAAAAATTTTCCTAATAGTAAAAAAAAAAGTATTACTTTCCAATCTATTAATTTTTTGGACATTTCCTGATATATCACCACTCCTGTTGAACAAACGGAATTCTAAGTACAAAATCTTAACACACACAAACACACACACACACACACACACACACACACACACACACAAAGTAGTCACTGAAGGCCCAATTATCCAAGTGATGTAACCTGCATGTATTAACAAAATAAACCACTAAAACCTGTAAAATTAATATACCCAATCAGATTCAACAACTGTCAACTCACAGTACAGTTTTTTTTCCAGGATATCCAAAACCCCTATTCCAAATTAGAAATGATTTCTTAAAAGGCTCATTAGTTTGGTTTTATTAAAGGAATTTTTTTTTAGTGTTTGGGGCAAAAACCATTTCCTATGCTTAAGTACACTTTACTTTCACATCTGACAGGTTCAGGATCATGTACATATTTATTGTTAAATAAAGTAAAACACTCATTAAAAAATAAGATAATATATTTTTAACTCTGAAAATTGTAAAGAATTTTTTAAATAAGATATAAAAGAGGACAGTCCATTAACAGATACATCTTACTTTCATTTAATTCTTATCCATCAGTAAGAAAAAAAATAGCACAACAGAAAAGTGCACAAAGATATAGAAGGCATTTTATTGATAGAGGAACAAGAAACATAAAGATATCCAACTCTTGCCAAAACCGGTTTGGCTCAGTGGAAGAGCGTCAGCCTGCGGACTGAAAGGTCCCAGGTTCGATTCCGGTCAAGGGCATGTAACTTGGTTGCGGGCACATCCCCAGTAGGAGGTGTGCAAGAGGCAGCTGATCGATGTTTCTCTCCTCTCTCATCGATGTTTCTGACTATCTATCACTCTTCCTTCCTCTCTGTAAAAAATCAATAAAGTATATTTAAAAAAAAAAAAAAAGATATCCAACTCTTAGTTATCAAGAAAATACAATTAACATGAGAAAAAGATTCCATTTTTCCCACCAGACTGGAATAAGTAGAGTCTGATAATTAGGTATTAGGTATGTGTGTTAGTTTTATTACTTCTGTGGTATAATAAAAATATACTTAATCATTGCCTGTTTCCTGTTATATAACTCCTGAACCCTTGGAATTTCCTAATAGCAGTGTCTTCTATTATTCATGAGTTCCTTTCCACTAGGGCTGAGTCTTGGCATGGTTGGGAGATCCTATGTAGCTTCCAGATACAGGGTGGTCACCAGAAAAACCAGCGAGGTGATTATAGTCAGGGACTTTCAGGCCCATCCACTGATTCCCAGAAAGGGAGAGGGACTAGAGATTTGAGTTCAAATAGCCAGTGATTTAATCAATCATGCCGACTCAATGAAATCTCATAAAAAACCCTAACAATCAGGCTCAAGAGGCTTCCAAGATGGTGAATACACCAAGGTGCTGAGAAGGTGGCACACCCAGATCTGCACTCCTATACTTGCCTTATGTATCTCTTCCATTTGACTGTTTCTCAGTTGTTCCCTTTATAACAAAACTAGATGCCCGGTGCGCGAAATTCTGCACGGAAGCTGGGGGGTGGGGGGCGGGTTCCCCTCAGCCCAGCCTGCACCCTCTCACAATCCAGGACCCCTCAGGGGATGTCCGACTGCTGGGATCAGGCCTAAACCAGCAGTCGGACATCCCTCTTGAATTCCCGGACCGCTGGCTCCTAACCACTTGCCTGCCTGCCTGCCTGATCACCCCTAACCCCTCTGCCTGCCTGATTGCCCCTAACTGCCTCTGCCTCGGCCCCCACCATGGTGCCTTCATCCGGAAGGACGTCTGGCTGTCCAGTCTAATTAGCATATTATGCTTTTATTATTATAGATTATTATAGATTATAATAGTAAGGATAGCATTTTCTTGAACAGTCCGTCATTCTAAAGATTTATCACTCCTGTCACCCTCCTGGTGTGGTTCAGTGGTTGAGTGTCAACCTATGAACCATGATGAACCAGGAGGTCATGATTCAATACCCAGTCAGGGCACATACCGGGGTTTCAGGTTCAATTCCCAGTATGGGGTATGCAGGAGGCAACCAATCAATGATTCTCTCTCATCACTGATGTTTCAATCTCTCTCTTCCTCTTTTCCTCTCTTCAATCAATTAAAAAAAAAAAGAAAAGAATGATCATCCCTGTGGAAGAGGGTGGGTAGTTGTAGAAATCCCTGAACTTGTAGTCAGCTGGGTAGAAGGGCAGGTAGCGTGGGGATGGAAAATGAAGAAATAACAGGAATACAGAGAATAGTGAAGGTGTAATAGAGAGAAATAAGTACATGTATTCGAATTTGCTTATATTTACAGAAGGACTAGAAGGATAAGCAGGAACCTAATTAAAGGTGGTTATCGATAGGAGACCACGAGGAACTGCACTGGACAGTGACTAGGGACCCAGCGAGTTTCTCAGTGTATGGCTTTTCATGTACTTTGTATGTGATTCTTTTTATGTAGTTTCATGTAGCTCAAATCTATGTGTTGGACTGAGCCATGTAAAATAAATATTTGCTAATCAAATATTTTGTAAAAACCTCTTTGTGTAATCTTGTTAGTAAAAGAAGTGGTAATTTGAAGTAAAGAAATGCTGACAAAGTCATGTGAAGTCTCAGAGTTGAAACTAAAAGTTCTGTATCTAACTTTGTTCTCTTTCTTAAACTAAACTTTATTATAATTTATTTCAAAATAGTTGGCTTATAACCAGGATCACTTGTTTGCACCGACTTATTTTGTTAATAATTAAGAATTGCATTGTTAAATTCATTACAGGGCAGAAACAGAAATATACATATGTGTTTAATAGTACATTTAAAATATACTTAGTGAAATGCAGATGCATGTTAAAAATCAGTCACTGATTTTTAGTATTTTAGACTGACAAAGATAGAGATAAAACTATATTACATGTGTACTATGATTATTAAATACAAAATGGCTCTCTAAATAAGGAAACAGGTAAAATGATATTAAAATGATAAATTCTTTAAAATTCTCTTACAAAGACTGTCAAATTACTTCCGAATGCGCTCGCAGCTGCATTAGCTCGACCGGGAGGACGAGGGAGGCAGAAGCTGGGTGGTGCCCAGCTCGGGGACGGCGGTGGGTGTGGCTCGGGGACGGCGGTGGGTGTGGCTCAGCGCCACCGCCGGCTCCGCCTGGTTCCGGGTACGGCTGCGGCGCTAGCTGGAAGGCCTTCCGAATGGGCCGCGGCCTCTCCTCCGTCCCCATGGTGGTGCGGCCCGCGGGGACGAGGCCCGTCTGCGCTCGGCTGCAGCAGGACCCACTGGCCACACAATGAATCTCCAACTCTCCGACTCTGGGCAGCCAGCTGTGGTTCCCGCCAGAGCCGTCAAAGACCTCACGCGAGAGTAGGAAATGTCGCTAGGCTGCCTCGAGAGTGTCGGGAAGGCGAGAGGAACCGGCCCCAGGTTCCGCGCTTGCGCAGACACAGAGACAGCCCTCTTCCGGCTCGAAGTGGGATATCTGCGGAGGCTGAGGTTAGGCCGGAAGTGGAGTTGCCGGCCCTAGGGAATGTGGGGCGAGCAGAATCGCGGATCCAAGGGCTAGACGGGAGGCTCGCGGAGCTGGGCTGGAGGTGAGGAAGAAAGGCAGCCTCTGAAGGGAACGGACCGGCGTCCGCCAATGGGAGACATTCCAGAGTTCCTTGCGGGGGAGACACAGCTAGGTTTTGCTCAAAGGATGAATGGACGTCTGCCGCGGGGCGGGCAGCAATACAGGATCTGAGGGGAGACATTCTAGGGTCGCCTGGAAGGGTCAGGCGGAAGGTCTTAAAAGGCATTGCAGGCTCCCCAGAGGATTGGAGGGAACAGTCGGGAACCTCCAAGGGGGAGGGCTACATTCTAATCTATTAAAGCTCATACCTTGCCCCGTTTGACTCAGTGGATAGAGCGTTGGCCTGCGGATTCAGGGGTCCCAGGTTCGATTCCAGCCAAGGGCACATGCCCAGGTTGTGAGCTCCATCCCCAGTAGGGGACGTGCAGGAGGCAGCCAATCAATGATTCTCTCTCATCGTTGATGTTTATCTCTCCATCCCTCTCCCTTCCTCTCTGAAATCAATAAAGAAATATATTTTATTTTTTTAAAAAAAGCTCATACCTGGAAGCTCCCATCCAGCAGGCCTGTGTACTGATGTGTGCGCGATGACAGTGTGGGAAATAAAGGGGAGAACAAGGATGGAAATAATTTTCAATGATTGGTTATGAGAAAGGTTTGCAGTGCCTTCCGGAGGGAATCAAGCTTTATACATACTTTTTTTAAAAATAGAATATTTTAGATTGACACAGGCAGAAATAAAACTATACTACATGTGTACTTGCCACTCAACTGGAGAAATCAATTATTATATAAGTAATTGAAGTCTTTTGCTCCACCAATCACATTCTGTTCCCTCTTGTCCAAAATGACCCACTTTCCCAAGCAACTTTGTTTTAATTTTTAATTAGTGTTGTTTTGCATATTTTTAGCAGTCAGTAATGGTATATATCCTTTTACAGCTTTCTTTTACTTAATGCTTTTTAAGATTTGTCAGTGTTATGTAACTTTTCTTCATTAATTGCAACAGCTGGACACAGGTATTCCCTTATATGAATAAATCAGTATTTGTTTTCTTGCTTTGTGTCCCCAGTACCTGATACATTGTAAGTGCATAACTGTTGGTTGAATAGATGAATGTTGTAGCATTTGAGCTAAATCCTAAGTAGTTAATAGGATTCCAAATAACTTAAGGCAAGAAAAGCATTCCAGGCAAAGGGAACATTAATCTGAACAAAATCAAAAATGTGAAAGTGCATGAGGTATTTCAAGAACTTCCATAGTCTTAGAACTTAAAATGTAGAATTGTATGGAGATATGTGATGAAAGAGAAATTTAGAAAGATAGGATGAAGCTTAGATTTAAAGAATATTATCTGAGGAGATTACACTAGCTCAGAGCCATTTTTGAATTATGAGGAAACTGATCAGAGCTGTATTTTTAGAGAATAATATTCATAGCACCATGAAGATACATATAAGAGGTAAAAATTAGTGGCAGGTAATTAAAGACCTCATCACAATAATGATCATTACATTAAACATGTAAGTCAATCATGCAGACTCACTTAAAATTCTACAACAATTTCCTAGTTCATGGTATCCTTTCCCTAGACAACTATTTCATACCTTCTGTGAAACTTGCAACATTTTCTCCTGCCTCCCATTTAGCTGAAACCTTACATCCTATTCCAGAAAAGGACATTCCCTTGCTTTCATCCCCACATCTACAAAGTCTATTCCCTAATACACTACCTGTGCTATTACTGTAAGTAAGTTGTCTGAGGAGAGAAAGCCCTTTAAGAATACTTTTTAATACTACATTCTGAAGCATAGCCAATTATAAACTCATATGACTGGATTGAAATGGGAACAGTAAAATATAAAAGAACAGAAAGATTAGAAGACAATTATTTTGTCTAAAAATGTAAAGAACCCATACCTATAGTAATATACATGAGATGTTAGTTTTTTTATGTGAGTTTCTTATTTTCAGGTAGATTAGCAATTGAGCTTTATATGCTAAGTCTAAATATAATTGATATTTATGTTTTATAAGACCATTGTTTCTACTATGTAACATTATAAGTAGTTTATTTTGAAATAGATATGTTTGATGATCCTATATTAAATAATATATTAGTCTTTGTCTTACATATTATCAAATTGTAAGTTCAGTAACATAATTTTCACTGACTGATAAAAATAGAATGCACATTGTATGACTTAGTACAGGTGTTATTT
This sequence comes from Plecotus auritus, assembly GCF_963455305.1. Classification (NCBI taxonomy): domain Eukaryota; kingdom Metazoa; phylum Chordata; class Mammalia; order Chiroptera; family Vespertilionidae; genus Plecotus; species Plecotus auritus. The sequence continues at coordinate 240,680,483 of NC_137770.1, read as the reverse complement.
ATTCTCTCATTCTTTCAAATATATTTATTGAGTACCTACCATATAGTAAACTATAGGTAGATAAAAAGATTCATTAGTGGAAAATCACTAGCCTGAAACCATATCACCTGACTGTATTAATGCATCTTGATATATAAGAAACTTTCAACTGCAGGCATTTGGTCACCTTAATTAGAATTATTTCCTAAAGGATGCCTAAGCTAGCTGCACAGCATCATTGCTCTGAAGTATGGTTATATATCCACAACAATCAACCTCAGTGCACACATCTTGAGCATTAGTGCACGACACTCAATTTATGTGAATGAAGTGATGTATAGGCACATCCTACTGTGGCCTATAATGCAAATGTAGGTTATATGCAAATACCATGCATTTTATTTAAGGGACTTGAGCGTCCATAGATTTTGGTGTCTCTGGGGGACCAAGAACCAATCCCACATGAATACTGCAGGACAACTTTATGTGGTGAATGAGTTCTACTTCATCATGGCTTGCTGTATTCAGCTTTTTCAGTAAACTTTGCAATTCCTGATGCCAACTTGCAGGTTTTTCAGGCATCATTTTTCTTTTTAAATATGTTTTCATTGATTGCAGTTAGAGGAAGGGAGAGGGAAAGAGAGATCGCAGCATCAATGATGAGAGAGAATCATTGGATCAGCTGCTTCCTGCACGTTCCCCACTGGGGATCAAGCCTGCAACCCAGGCATGTGCGCCAGCCAGGAATTGAACCTCGACCTCCTGGTTCATAGGTCAGTGCTCAACCACTGAGCCATACCAGCCAGGCTGACATAATTTTTCTATTTACTAATCTGTGCTGAGGAGTTTTGCCTTCCAGAAATAGGCTTAAGCCTATATAACAGTGATGAGGAGATCTATAGGCTTTTTGCTTCGGCACCCACGACCTTGGATTTTGTAAAGGTCCCCAGAGCTGACAATAATATTGCTCTGTATTGTAATGCTCTAATGTCTTGTCTCTGTTCTTATTCCTAGATCAAGGATGCATTCCAAGAAAGTACTAAAAAATATATCACCAGCTCCAACCTGATAGTTGACCTAGCCATGGAAAACCTCATTGGAGCCTCACTAAATCAGACCATAACTGGCACTTAAAATCTCTCCCATCAAAAAGTATCAGGAATGACTATCTTAAGATACAGATCTACCACTTCAGGAAAGTTCCTGTACCAGTCAGCGTCGGCAGGAGGTCCACTCCTGTGCTGCGTAAAACAGACTTCCATGTGCACTTGCCCAGAATCGAGGTCAGGTGGCACTGCTGCCCTGCGTGGGCGTGGGGTTTGGTTGCCCGATTGCATTATGGGGAACAGATTCCCAGTGCCTGAGCGCGCACCCATTCTCAAATTCCCCATTCTCAAATTCCCAAAGCAGAGTTGCAGCCCTGTGCGAGGGGCGGGGCGGGTCTAGCAGTTCCTATGGCGCTGCAGGGAGCCTGCGGGGAGGGGGATGGGCTCTGTGACTTACAGAAATCTGCGGCCGGGATGACTGAATTCTTGACGTCTGTGGGTCTGCAGCTGTGGTCACAGGTCTTTGTCCTTAGTGGTCTCGGTTTGCGTCTGAGACCAGAGTGGGTGGTGCTGAGGCCAGGATCCTAGTCTCAAGCAGTTCTGTTTTTCAAGATGGTGTGGTCTCTGTGCCCACGCTGGCTGCCCCTGGAGTGTCTGCGGTGGCAGCAGGGTTTTGCCATCTAAGTCTGCCCGGTTTGGCAGCCCCTTGGAAGACCTGCAGGATCTAACTGTCCCTAGCTCATACACACACACACACACACACACACACACACACACACACACACCACACACGTCCATACACTCCTCTATCGCTCCCTCCCTCTCTCACACACTCTCCCTCCCTACCTTCTTGCCAGTCTCCATCTCCATCTTAATCTTCTCCTTGGTATGTACAATTTTTGATGATAAATCAGCTGATAAATTAAAAACTATTCCTAGTGATAACACAATATTTCTTCCAATTTGTGCTATTGCAGAACATTTAGAAACAATGCTTATGTCTCGGTTGCATTCTGGTGTAGATTTTGCAATCCAGCTTGATTAGAGCACTGATGTTGGGAGTTGGGTAACACTTTTAGTTTATGTCAGATATGAGTGCCAAGGTGATTCATGGAGGATTTTTTGTGTTGATTACATTTTACCTCAGACCTAAGTGGATTAGACATTTTTACAGAATTAGAAAAGTGCATTGTTGGTCAATATAAATGAAACTGGAAAAACTGCAGAGGAATTACAAGTGACGAACAGCAAACATAACTGGAAAGCATAGCAGAGTCATTTAAAAAAATTGCTAGAAGTTACTAATAATGGTGCTGTGTGGAATCATTGTTTTATACATTGTGAAGCTTTGGGATTCAGAGAAATTCCACAGAATCTCATGGAAGTATTGAAAGTTCAGTGAAAGTTTAATTTTATTAAAGGAAGCTCACTAAATAGCCAACTTCTTGAAACATTTTGTTCAGAGATTGGAACTAATACCCACTTACTGTATCACACCAAAGTTCGGTGGTTATCTCAAGGGGAAATACTAAGCAGGGTTTACAAACTCAGGAATGAGATTCACATTTTTCTCATTGAAAACAAAAATCTTATTTGGCAAGTATTTTTGAAGATGCCATTTGGGTAATGAAATTGGCATATTTAACTGATATTCTTGGCATTCTTAATGAACTAAGTTTACAACTACAGGGGAAAAACGTGATAGTCCAACATGTTGAACGTATCCAAGGATTCCAAAAGACATTATTGTTAGGGCAAGCAAGGGCTTCAAAGCAACTGGCCTACCTACTACATGTTTCCAAGATTTTTGCAACATAATGAAGAGAATATTATTAATGAAACCAACTTGAAAGAAATAAAATTAGAAATATTGTTACATGTCGCCTCTTTATCTCATACTTTTAACCATTTGTTTCCAGAAGAGAAACTTGAAACATTAAGAGAAAACTGTTGGGTAAAAGATCCATTTGCTTTTCGAAACCCAGAATCAATAGTTGAGTTAAACTTACTGCCTTAAGAAGAGAGTGAATTAATGCAGCTCAGTTCCTCATATACATTGAAGAATGATTATGAAACATTAAGTTTATCAGTATTTTGGATTAAGATAAAGGACGACTTTCCTTTGCTCAGTAGAAACAGTGCCCTACTATTATTACTATTCACAACAACTAGTTTATATGAACTAGGGTTTTTAGTCTTATCCCAGTTAAAAATGAAGAAAAGAAATGGATTGAATGGTGCAGCAGATATGCGAGTAGCACTGTCCTGTGTTCCAGACTGGAATGAACAAGCAAGCACACCCATCACATTAAATTAATCTCACCTAGTTTTTGGTTTTGTTTCCTATTTTGTGGTATTTTTCTATGTTGTATTTAAATGTTAATATATATAATTTCATGTGATAACTTTGTTACGTTTTTATTTTCGTTGTGCTAAATATTAATAAAATAGTGTAATTTTATATTCATTGAACAGACATTTAATGAACTTCTCTTAGAGGCCAGGAACTATTCTAGAGACATTTGGGATACAGTAGAGCTAATGTTCTGGCAAGGAGAGAGACAATAAATATAAATGAGAAGATACAAGTGCTATGGGAAGAGTAATAAGAAAAGGGGGTCAGGAAACTATTTGGGGACCAAATCATAAAGGGTTCTGCCAGTCTAGGGCCTCTGGGATTTTTTTAAGTGGAATGGAGAGCGATTGAAGGATTACCTAGAGGAGAGACAGGGTCTGAATTAGGTTTTAGAAGACTCACTCTGCTGTTTTGAGAGTGAATGAAATGTTCCTTTCCTCAAGAGGACTTTCCTAACCACCTTAGTTTGGGTAAATTGTCCATATTCTCCCTTTTATTTCTTTGTAGTATATAATTTGTGATATTTTTTCTTACTTGATTACTAACTAGTTCTGTCAGTCTGCCACCCTAGAATGAATGCTCCTTGTGAACAGAGATCATATCCATCTTGTATGATGTAGAGTGAATATTCAATATACATTTGAGGAGCAATTGAATTAATATCTAACATCTGTAACTTGAGGTCATATTCCCAGGAATAAGCATGAAATATGTGGAAATTTCTTTGCCTTTTTTACATGTTAAAATCTCATTTGGCCCGGCCGTCATGGCTCAGTAGTTGAGCATCCACCTATGAACCAGGAGGTCCCCAGTTCGATTCCTGGTCAGGGCACATGCCTGGGTTGTGGGCTTGATCCTCTGTGAGGCAAGCAAGAAGCAGCCAAACAATGATTCTCTCTCATCATTGATGTTTCTGTCTCTCCCTCTTCCTTCCTTTCTGAAATCAATAAAAATATATTTAAAATAAAAAAATCTCATTTGTCAGATAATCTCTAAAGCATCTATAAATGGCATTGATTGATGTTACTTTCTCACATTGTTGCTGATAATTAAGCAACGTGCATTGCTTAATATATTTTCCTCAAACTAATTTCACCTTCTGCCATTCTTTTCCTGTTCCCTGACCCTACTGGTGATGTTTCTTTTGGCATGGTCTTTCTCTAAAGTCATATAAATCAGCAATTCCTTTCCGTCAGCCTAGCATTATTACAATATTTGAATTTTCAGGTTTTCTGTTCTATTAAAAGTAATAGATCCTCCCCACCCCCTATTGGTGCTTGAAATAAAGTGTCAGAAGACAATTCTCAATAAGTAGTTCACATTCCTGTAGAGTCTGGATTCTCTGAAAATATTTGCATCTAAGTTCAGAATGTTTGTATGAGGAGACATTCCAGGATAATGAAGCTAGAGACATCTCTCTCTAGAGACATTCCAGGGAATTATAGATCGAGCCCTCTCCTGCCTCCCCAGAGATGTTTGCTTGAGTAATGAGTGACTTCTTTATAGGAGAGGATGGGAAGATGTAACAGCAATCCCACAAAACCCTGGTCTCCTATTGCATGAGGAGGTAGCATCTGTCCCATACTATGATACTGTGGGACTTGGGGCATGGGGAATTGATACACAATGCTGATCTGGCTGCTTTTTTTTTTTTTTTTTTTTCTATTCATAATAAATTGTGTCTCTGACCTAGAGGCCTTGGTCTTTCTGTCAGTACCACTTCTGTGAATCCCCTTTACTATGCAAGGCAGCATATTGGGAGTGGGATGGGGGACCATTATTCAGCCTATCATAGTCTAGCCCCTGGTTCTCAAAGACTCATATCCATCTAACCTACACAGAATTACATCCATTTACTCATCCAAAGGTCTCCAAAGTCTCAGCCCATTATAGCATTAACTCAGGTCCACAATCTCAGAATGTGTCTCACTCAAAGTCTCAAATCTCGTATCTAACTTAGGTATGGGTGCAGTTCTGGGTATAACCCATGGTGGAGAAGATCCTCTATTTGTGGAACTGGGAAACTAGACAGCAAGTTATTTCTCCAAAAATACAGTGGTGGGGCAGGTATAGGGATAACAGTTATAGCCATTCCCATTTAAAAAGGGAGAAAATGAAAGGCAAAAAGGAGTCACCAGCCAATCACTTTTTTTAAAAAAAATATATTTTACTGACTTTTTACAGAGAGGGAGAGAGAATTAGAAACATTGATGAGAGAGAAACATCAATCAGCTGCCTCCTGCACACCCCCCACTGGGGATGTGCCCGCAACCAAGGCACATGCCCTTGACTGGAATTGAACCTGGGACCCTTGAGTCCGCAGGCTGACGCTCTATCCACTGAGCCAAACCGGTTAGGGCTTCAGCCAGTCACTTTTAAAGTTCACCTGGGATAACTCCATTAAGTTTAAAAGCTTGGGAATAACTCAAGTGGCTCATGCCTCTGCCCTCTGGACCCATGACTCCATCCTGAAGTCATCCTTTTTCATGAAGAGTAGCACATATCTGCCACAGTAGTTGTGGATTTTTTGGTTAGTCCACACCTGAGGATATTTTCCCATTGATTTTTAGAGAGAGTGGAAGGGAGAGGGAGAGACAGAGAGAGACACTGATATGAGAGAAACACATCGATTGGTTGCCTCCTGCACGTGCCTCAACCGGGGCCAGGGATCCAGTCTGCAACTGAGGTCCATGCCCTTGACTGGAAGAAAACCTGAGCCACTTCTGTCCATGGGCCAACACACTATCCACTGAGCCAAACCAGCCAGGGCTGCCACAGTAGTTTTTATTTTATTTATTTATTTATTTATTTATTTATTTATTTATTTATTTATTTTATTTAATAAATCTTTATTGTTCAGATTATTACAATTGTTTCTCCTTTCCCCCCCCATAGCTCCCCTCCACCCAGTTCCCACCCCACCCTCTGCCCTTACCCCCCCACCACTGTCCTCATCCATAGGTGTACGATTTTTGTCCAGACTCTTCCTGCACCCCCCATACCCTTTTCCCCCTGAGAATTATCAGTCCACTCCCTTTCTATGCCCCTGATTCTATTATATTCACCAATTTATTCTGTTCCTCAGATTTTTAATTTACTTGATTTTTAGGATCATTTGTTGATATGTATTTGTTGTTCATAATTTTTCTCTTTACTTTTTTCTTCTTCCTCTTCTTAAAGAATACCTTTCAGCATTTCATATAATACTGGTTTGGTGGTGATGAACTCCTCTAGCTTTTTCTTATCTGTGAAGCTCTTTATCTGACATTCCATTCTGAATGGTAACTTTTCTGGGTAATCTTGGTTGTAGGTTCTTGCTATTCATCACTTTGAATATTTCTTGCCACTCCCATCTGGCCTGCATAGTTTCTGTTGAGAAATCAGCTGACATTCGTATGGGTGCTCCCTTGTAGGTAATTAACTGTTTTTCTCTTGCTGCTTTTAATATTCTCTCTTTGTCTTTTGCTCTTGGCATTTTAATTATGATGTGTCTTGGTGTGGTCCTCTTTGTTTTTTGTTTTTTGTTTTTTGTTTTTTTTTTTATTAAGGTATTATATGTGTACATATCTTACCATTGCCCCCCCACCCCACTCCCATACATGCCCTCACCCCCCAATGTTTTGCATCCATTGGTTACTCTTATATGCATGCATATAAGTCCTTCAGTTGATCTCTTATTTCCCCCACCTCTCCCTAACCTTCCCGCTGTAATTTGACAGTCTGATGCTTTACTGCCTCTGTATCTATCTTTTTGTTCATCAGTTTATACTGTTTTTCATTATCCCCAAATGAGTGAGATCATGTGGTATTTTTCTTTCATTGACTGGCTTATTTCACTCAACATAATGTTCTCTAAATCCATCCAGGTGCCTACAAATGGTAATAATTCCTTCTTTTTTATGGCAGCCTAGTATTCCATTGTGTAGATGTACCATAGTTTTCTGATCCAGTCATCTGCTGATGGGCACCTAGGCTGTTTCCAAATCTTAGCTATTGCAAATTGTGCTGCTATGAACATAGGGGTGCATATATCCTTTCTGATTGGTGTTTCTAGTTTCTTAGGATATATTCCTAGGAGTGGGATTACTGGGTCAAATGGGAGTTCCATTTTCAGTTTTTTGAGGAAACTCCATACTGTTCTCCACAGTGGCTGCACCAGTCTGCATTCCCACCAGCAGTGCACCAGGGTTCCTTTTTCTCCGCATCCTCACCAACACTTGTCGTTTGTTGATTTGTTGATGATAGCCATTCTGATAGGTGTGAGATGGTATCGCATTGTCGTTTTGATTTGCATCTCTCAGATAATTAGTGACTTTGAGCATGTTTTCATGTGTCTCTTGGCCTTCCTTCTGTCTTCTTTCAAAAAGATTCTATTTAGGTCTGTTGCCCATCTTTTTATTGGATCATTTATCTTCCTTTTATTAAGTTGTATAAGCTGCCTGTAGATGTTGGAGATTAAACCTTTATCAGTGATAACATTTGCAAATACGTTCTCCCATACAGTGGGATTTCTTGTTTTGTTGATGGTCTCTTTTGCTGTGAAAAAGCTTTTTATTTTGATGTAGTCCCATTTGTTTATTTTCTCTTTGGCTTCCATTGCCCTAGGGGCACTATCAGTGAAGAAGTTCTTTCGGCATATGTCTGAGATTTTGCTGCCTGTGGATTCCTCTAGTATTTTTATGGTTTCCCGTCTTATATTTAAGTCCTGTATCCATTTTGAGTTTATTTTTGTGTATGGTGTAAGTTGGTTATCTAGTTTCATTTTTTTGCATGTATCTGTCCAATTTTCCCAACACCATTTATTGAAGAGACTGTCTTGACTCCATTGTTTATTCATGCCTCCTTTGTCAAATATTAATTGTGCATAGTGGTTTGGGTTGATATCTGGATTCTCTATTCTATTCCATTGATCTATATGTCTGTTCTTGTGTGGTGTGGTCCTCTTTGGATTTCTTTTGTTTGGGGTTCTGTGCGCTTCCTGGACTTGTAAGTCTATTTCTTTCACCAGGTGGGGGAAGTTTTCAGTCATTATTTCTTCAAATAGGTTTTCAGTATCTTGCTCTCTCTCTTCTTCTGGCACCCCCATAAATCTGATGTTGATACGCTTGAAGTTGTCCCAGAGGCTTCTTACACTATCTTCAACTTTTTGGATTCTATTTTCTTTTTGCTTTTCTGGTTGAGTGTTTTTTACTTCTTTGTATTTCAAATCTTTGACTTGATTCTTGTGTTCCTCTAGTCTGCTGTTGGGTCTATGTATAATATTTTTTATTTCAGTCATGCAATTAATTTCTAGTTGGTCCTTTTTCATATCTTCAAGGGTCTCATTATATTTATCGGCCTTTTCTAGGATATTCTTGAAAAGCCTTATAATGGTGTTTTTCAATTCTATATCCAATCGTTTGTTTTCCTCCATTTCTTTCATTTGTGATCTGTTTCTTTGTCTCCACATTTTCGCTGCTTCCCTGAGTTGGTAGAGTAGCTTTGTGTGCTAGGTTTCCTATATGGCCCAGTGGGTCGGCCTCCCCAGTTAACCTGAGGTGGACACTCTTGGTGCACCCCTTTGTGGACTGTGTGTACAGCCTTGTTGTAGTTAAGTCCTGATTGTTGTTGGTATCACTGGGAGGAATTGACCTCCAGGCCAGTTGGCTGTGAGGATCAGCTGTGTCTACACTGGGAGAAGTTTGGTGCTGGAGACAGCCTTATAGGATTAGCCTTGCCAGATTGCAAAAGCCTCTGTGCTCAGCTTGGATGGGGTGGAGTCTCAGGGCGGAGCAAACAGTCTTGGCTTCCCATCAGCCCTGCCCTTGCGCATGCACCTCCAGACCTCTGCCTTCCATGGCTCCCCTGAGTTTCCGCCTGACAGTCCAGATTCCCCCCGTAAGAGCATGGGTCCCCAGGGGCTCGCCCGGAACTTGGGTTCAGTGCAGTCGGAACTGGGGTTCAGGGCAGTCAGGAGCTTCCAACTCCCTTCTGCTAGGGAAAGCCTGCAGCAATCTCTGCATTCAGTCTTTTCTGCAAGCACTCGCACACGTGCGCCTCCAGACCCCTGCCCGCCGCAGCTCCCCCAAGTCTCCGAGTACCTTTCTCTCTACCTGACAGTCCAGACTCCCCCTGTATGAACCTGGGTCCACAGGGTTTCGCCCAGAACTGGGGTTCAGTGCAGTCAGAACTGGGGTTCAGTGCATTCAGGGGCTTCCTTCCCCCTCCCGCCAGAGAAAGTCAGCCAGGCACTCAGCCGACCTTCCTCTCTGCACACGTGTCTCCGTACCTCAGCCCTTTGCCACTCCTCTGATTTTCTGTGAGCTTTTCTCTTTCCTTCTAGTTGTAGAATTTCCACTCAGCCAGCCTTCCTGTGGTTCTGGATGATGTCCGTTCTGTCTTTTAGTTGTAGTTTTGAAATTGTTGTGCGAGGCAGCAGTTTAGGTGCTTACCTATGCCGCCATCTTGGTTTCTTAGGAATGCAACTCTTCCACAGTAGTTTTTATTAGCCTATTTTCTGCCTGAAGAATTTTAGGAGTCTGATAGCCTGCTTTCAAAATTTTGTCCTCTGTCCTTTATAGTCCAACTTGAAAATGTTTCTGTTCGTATAACATTCTAAAAGCACTTTGTGGGACACAGAGATTCATGCCATCAGAAAAGAGACTATTCTGCAGATCTTAACTGAAGAGTCTCATCTATTTTTGGCTCCTGCTGAGATAGCTGAGAGAATCCATGAGTCACACATCCCTTCAAAGAGCCCTCTGTGTTCTTGAATGCTCTAACCTTTTGTGCTTTCTATCATATGTGTCTCTAATTTATCCATTTCCTTTTTATAAGGACCCCTATGATTACATTGGATCCATCCAGGCAATCCATGATAATTTCCATCTCAAGATCCTTAACAACCACATTTTCAAAGCCCCTCTTACTATATAAGGTAAGTATTCACAGGTCGTTGGAAGCCACCCACTGCCAAAAATATCTAAAGGGTGCACCAAGGACCTTGGGCATTGACAGGGCTGATGCTATGCACTGATTGTTCATGTTGAGATAGTGGTGGCTCAAGGCAAATTCCCTAACCTGATAATCCTTTTACTGTTTACCAAACTTTACCTTTGATTTGCTTGTATGCATTGCTCAGGGGCAAATGTGTATTCAAGTAAATAAAAAGTGGACCAGCCAGAGGTCATTGTGCTCTTCACGAAAGAGACACCATCTGGCCCCCACCCCTTAATAATTCATATTTCTTGTCTAGTATTTTCATTTGTGCATCAGCCCCTCCTTCAGATCCTCAACCCAGCCATGCAGGTCACAGCAACAGGTTCCAGGGGACTAGGACATGGACATCTTTGTGGGGCCATTACTCAGCCTACCACAACAGAAAATAAACAGAGGCACAACTAAAATGATGCTCATTATCCAAAACATTCATCGAGAGGGCATTATGAAACACACGGTTCTAAGACCGTTCCATCTTCTAACAGCCAAGTACTCCAACCAACAAAAGAGATAAAGTTTTCAGTAAGGAAGTTCAGGGATTACTAAAAGCTCTTAATGTTCAAGAGAACAAAGTCCAAATTAGTATTGTTTTCAAGGCCTTTAGAATATGACCCTAACTTTTCTGTCAAGCCTCAATCTGCACCCTAAGTACCAGTCAAAATAAGTTTTTTACCTTTTTCAGGAGATGCCCCACATTTTCCATTCTGTCTTTGCTCAGAATTGATCCCATCTGCAACTCTTTCCCCCCAACTCTATACGTCAGCATTCTATTTCTTCTAGAACTTCATATAAGGTGAATAATAAAGACTTTATTTTATGTCAAGCTTCTTTCAGTCAGTATATACACTGAGTGGCCAGACTATTATGATCTCTGAACGCATAATAATCTGGCCACTCAGTGTGTGTGTGTGTGTGTGTGTGTGTGTATATACATATATATATATATGTTAGAGGCCTGGTGCATGAATCTGTGCATGGGTGGGGTCCGGCCAGCCTGGCCAGGGGGCGGGGCCATGGGCAGTTGGCCGGCCTGCCTGCTGGTTGAACTCCTGGTCGAGGGGGCAATTTGCATATTAGCCTTTTATTATATAGGATATACAATGAGTGGCCAGATTATTATGTGTTCAGAGATCATAATAATCTGGCCATTCAGTGTATATTCCTCATTGTATCAGCAGTTTGTTCTTTGTATTGCTGAGTAGTATTGCACTGTATATATAAAAATTTGTTTATTATCTTATGGACATTTGCATTGTTTAATTTAGGGGCTATTATGAGTTAAGTTGCTATGAACATTTCATGTATAAATCTTTGGGTAGACAGTTTCATTTTTTCTTTGGTAAACACCTCGTAGTGGAATATCTTCTTTGGGAAGGTATCTTTTCAACTATTTTGCCCATTTAAAAATTTGGGTTGTTTTTCATCTTGTTTTTGAGTTGTTGAGTTCTTTCTATTTTTTGGATACAAGCTTTAAATCAATAATCTGCACTTACATTATTATGACTTGTAAATATCACTCATGGCTGAGTTTACAGAAAGTTTCCTTTCTTACTTCTTGCTTCCTTTAGAGATAATAATCCACCCCCCCCCCTTTTTTTTCTTGGAAACATCCTTTCTAGAGTTGTCAGCACAATGAATGGAAACACTCACCCCCAACTTCATCTCTGAAATTTAATGCTCTTGAAGATAAGAAGAAATCCTAAAAACTTCCTGAGGTGGGGGAGAGGTCAAATAAGCAGCATTAGGAAAATGGCTTCAGATTTTTCAACAGTAACACAGACAGCAGAAAACAATGGAGCACTACCTTCAAAATTACCTGGGAAAATGATTCCCAACTTAAAATTCTCCCCAACCAAACTTTAAATCATGTATGAGGGTAGAATAATAGCAGTTTGCATTATTATGCCAAAGTCTAAAAAAAAAAAAAAATTAACCCCTTTGGCATCTCAAGGAGGTATTGCAAAGTATACTCCATAAAACAAGAAGGAGGAAGAAATAGGATCTAGGAAACAGGGAATCAACCCAGGAGTGATGGGAAGGGGACTACCAGGATGACAACTATGCAGCAAGTCAAGAGAGGAACCAGCTCAGATTGAGATAGTAGACTGGACAGCTCTAGCAAGATAGATAGATAGATAGATAGATAGATAGATAGATAGATACTACCTGAAATATTGACTGATGCTTTTGAATGCACTGAAAGGCTTACATGTCTTACAGAGAATTTGACTATAATCGTTACAAAGAACACCAAGGCAAACAAATACAAGTAAGCCAGGGGTAGGGGAAGGGAGATAATTACTACCCTTAGGATAAGCATGAAGTTTACAAGAAATAAAACAAAATCATAGAATAACATAAGCTCAGCCATGAATAATATACGTAAGGTAATAATTATGTAAATGCTGATTATTGATTTAAAGCTTGTAATATGGGGATATCTATAACAGTGTCAACAAAAATAAAGAAAAAATACAGAAAGCAAGAGATTCAAATAAAATGTTATAGAACTCTCCAGACCTACCCTGCAGCCACCTCCCATGTTAATCAAATAACTATGTTGTGATATGACTGTGTTAAGAGGATGCAGGGTACAGAAGGATGCTTTTTGAGAATGTGTGGGGTTAACGGTAACATTTCCTTTTCCATACTAGAATAGCTTCCAAGGTGGAAACATCAAGAAACAGTGTATGGGCATGCTATTTAGAAATGTGGGAGTATGCCCAGCTGGTGTTGCTCAGTGGTTGACCATTGACCCAGTAATCAGGAGGTCACAGTTCAATTCCCAGTCAGGGCACATGCCCAGGTTTTGGCTCGATCCCCAGTATGGAGCGTGCAGGAGGTAGCCGATCAATGATTCTCTCTCATCATTGATGTTTCTATCTCTCTCTCCCTTTCCCTTCCTCTCTGAAATAAAAAAAATATATATTTAAAAAAAGAAAAAGAAAAATGTGGAAGTAAATACCAGGAAAAAACTGTTGAAATAATTAAAAATGCATATTCCTGGAATGTGGACTTGAGGAGGGGCTGGACAGAATGCGGGGATACATGGAAGAGACTGACAGCTGTCAGAGGGAAAGTGGGTACTGGATGAAAGACGATGAAGGGATTACCCAAGGAGCATATATGCATAACCCATAGACACAGACAACAGTGTGGTGATAGCCAGAGGGAAGAGGGGAGGGCAGAGGCAGGGTAGAAGAGGGCAAAGGAGGGGGTAATGGGGGCATCTATAATTGTGTCAACAATAAAAATAAAGAAAACCGAAAACAAGAGATTCAAATAAAATGTTGTAGAGCCCTCCGGACCTACCCCGCAGCCACCTCCCATGTTAATCAAATGCCTGCCAGACAGTCAGAGTTCATAGCTATCATCGCTGGGAAAACTGAGAGGTTGGCCCTCCACGTGGAATTCTGTTAATCCTGGCATCCTAGCTCTCTGCACTGACGGTCTCTGGGACTGCACATCAGTCGGAGAGGGAGATGGTGACCTCAACAAGTTCCTTAACTCCCTGGGTTTCTTCATCTGTTAAATGGGCATGATAAATCTGGCTCAGAGGATGTTGTGAAAAATAATGAAAACTGCAGAGTTCTGGGTATCTAGAATAGCTCAATAATATTAGTTTGGGTAATTATTATTTCCTGAAAACAACTCACTCATCACTAACAGGTGGAAAAGAGGGTGTCTGTCAAAGTGGGCATCATTTGGGGCCAGAAAAGTCTTCCCTCGGCTGACTGCACTCTCTCCTGTTCTTCAACCTCCTGCTGTGGGGGTTCCTCCTTCTTGGCTCAGGGCAAGATTCAACAAGAGCTGTGTCCCTTCCCGGGTGATGTCCCAACTCAGCTCTGGAATTGACACAGGAAGTGGGACAGAGAGGGAACTAGGTGTTATGCTGAGGAGCTAGCAGGTGTGTCTTGAATTCAGATGTTGCAGATTATGACCTGCTGAAGGAGGAGGCACTGCCTACTCACGTGATCAACATGACCCAGCGGCAGATCTCAGCATCTGCAACTTGATTGAAGTTGCTGTTTCAAACACCCACACAAACAGGAAGGATTTTGCTTACAGATGCTAATGTGGGTGTGGGATGAGTCTCCAGGTGCAATGCCTAGGGAAGGAGTCATCGTCCCGCCAACAGCCAGCTGGAAGTGGAGAGGAACAGGGTAGCAAACACCTATTCTATACTTGGGGCGGAGATCACTAACTTTCTCCGGGCTTAACTCTTGGTGGTTATTTTTAAAGTGTCCCAGAAAAGCAAAGCGGGAATTTATGGCGGTAATCCTGAACTCAAGTCTTTATCTAAACGTCCAGACCCTTGGTGTGAATAGGGCGACAAACTGTGAAATGACTAGGCAGAAACTCAGAAAAAACACACAAGTGTTGAACGCATTCCAATCTTGCCCAGGTCAGCTGGGGTGGGGTGGGGCAGCTTACGGTAAAAAGGGGAAGCAAGTCCAGCAGGCTCTCCAAAGTCCCCGCGATGGCTGCCCAGGGCTGCGCACTGTCCTGGATGTCGCTCCGGCTCCCTGCGCTGCTGCTGCTGCTGCTGCTGGCGCCCGGCTCTGCGGGAGCCTCCGGTGCGCGGTGGAGCAGCGAGGGTACCACCCCGCACCTGCAAAGCATCTTCCTGGGCCGCTGCACCGAGTACCTCGCGTTGCTGAACCCCCAGCTGCGGTGAGCTCGGGCGCGCGGGCGGACCTGGGGGCGCAAAAAGGAGCGGACTAGGTGGGCGGAAGGGGCATAAGTGTGTGGGGGGAGGAAGAAGAGGAGGAGGGGGAGGGGGAGAAAGGGGAGGGGGAAGTGGGCCCTCTGGAGGTCAGGAGGTTGTGGGGAGGAAGGAATGGGTTCTAAAGACCAGGAGTGTGGGGGAAGTAAGGGGTCTTGACATGAGGGTGCTTGTGTGGGGAGGGTGGGGGTTCTGAAGATCAGGGGAGCCAAGGTCAGGGAGTCTGGGGGTGACAAATAGAGATCTGTCACATTGCGATGTAGCTTTTTTTTTTTTTTTTTTTAAATAAACGTGTGTTCCTGCACAGGGACAAGAACTGCACAGACATCTGGGAGGCCTTTCAAGTGGCGCTGGCCAAGGACCCCTGCTCCGTGCTGCCCTCCGACTATGACCTTTTCATAAACCTCTCCAGGCACTCCATTCCCAGAGACAAGGTAACTAAGGCGCTCAAACGTGGCTCTGTCTTCACAGAGGTCAGAGGTGTGAGATTCGCTGTGTCCAGTGTGGCTGAAACATCAGCCACAACCTCCCAGAGCACGTGCCCCCTGTGGGTCTCTGGGTGGGAAGGTGGCTTTATCTTCACCAGTGATCCCGGCCTCCTGCCTGCCTGGGCAGAAGGAGATTTCCTAAGTCAGCAAGTCAGTGCAAGAGTCACAGGGACATCTGGACATTGCCACACTCCCACCCTGGGCCTCCACCCAGGCGGATTCTTTTTGTTTTTGTTTTTTGTTAATCCTCACCCGAGGATATTTTTTCCATTGATTTTTTAGGGAGAGTGGAAGAGAGAGGGAAAGACAGAGAGAAACATTGATGTGAGAGAAACACATTGATTGGTTGCCTCCTGCACAAGCCCCAACCAGGGCCTGGGCCGGGGAGGAGCCTGCAACCAAGGTACTGCCCTGGACCAGCATTGAACCTGAGACCCTTTGGTCCGCAGGCTGACGCTCTATCCACTGAGCCAAACCGGCTAGGGCCAGGGCGGATTCTGAGTGACCTCTGTCCTCACTGACCCTAAGGGCCTGACCTTGAGTAATTCAGAAAGTGCTCAACATCAAGTAGCCTCCCAGAAAACCCATTTCTCCTTTTAACGGGCCTTAAGGTTATATCTGTTCAGTACCAATTTAAGAAAACCACATATCTGGCCGAAACCGGTTTGGCTCAGTGGATAGAGCGTTGGCCTGCTGACTGAAGGGTCCCGGGTTCGATTCTGGTCAAGGGCATGTACCTTGGTTGCGGGCACATCCCCAGTGGGAGGTGTGCAGGAGGCAGCTGATCGATGTTTCTAGCTCTCTATCCCTCTCCCTTCCTCTCTGTAAAATATCAATAAAATATATTTTTTAAAAAAAGAAAACCACATATCTGTACATTGTAATATAATACATGAATGAAGTTATGTATGTATGTAGGTAGGTATGTAGGTATGTATGTATTTATTTATTTTGGTTAATCCTCACCCGAGGATATTTTTCCATTGATTCTTAGAGAGCGTGGGAGAGGGAGAGCCAGAGAGAAACATTGATGTGAGAGAGACACATTGATTGGTTGCCTCCTGCACACACCCTGACCAGGGCTAGGAACCTACAACCAAGGTACGTGCCCTTGACCGGAATCAAACCCAGGACCCTTCAGTCCAAAGGCTAATGCTCTATCCACTGAACCATACCGGCTAGGGCAGAAGGTTACTTTTGAAATCAGTGGCGGGGAGCTGCTGTGGAGCCCCTGCCGTCAGCGAGGGTGGTAGCCGTGGTGTGCGGTGGGTGCTCCGAGCTGTGGGTGCGCCAGGCTGTGGACCTGGCCATGGTGCAGCAGCTCTCTCTGGAGCGGGGCATCACCCTTCACAGGGCCTGAAATAGATTTTCTCGTTTGGCATCCACATCACTTTACATCAGAGTGACATTTATCCAGCTGAAACCTTTCTTCAAGCTCAGACATATGGACTCATCCTTGCCTGTCACCACTGATACTGAGTCCATGAAATACCTAAGTCATGTGATGGAACAATTAAAAGACCTGTTATGCAAGTGCTCAGTTCAGAAACGTGTGGTGGTCATCTAAATATTTAAGTAGTGAGGTCCTTGAACGATGGCAGTTTGATACTGAGGGTACAAGACTGCCAAAGATGGCAGTACACCCAGAGAAAAGCTCTCAAGGTGAAGTCCGCCCGGCACTCACACAGAACACAGCTACAGTGGCATGTCTGCCACTGCTGGAAGCTTCCTGATCTGCACAGGCCAAGATTTGGCTGTACCTGCAAAGTGGGAAGAGTCGGGACCACAGTTTATAACCCATTCTGAGCAAGTCCCTTTGCCTTCCTTCTGTTCTATAACCCCTGAAGTAAGCAGCACGGTGCCCGACAAAATCCTGTCCATGACTGGAGATGGGACAAGAACAATAATGGAATTCAAGAACAATGATGGAATTCTCAAATGTGTGTTTCCTGAAACCAAGCCGACTATCATTCATGTTTTATTTCATTGGTTAATTTTGAGATGGGGAAAACAACACTATATTTTACTGAACTGTGTATAATTGTGTCCTTTTTTTGGTGCCTGTTTGACTTTCCATCAGGTTGGCATAATGTTTTGCCCACTGTTCTAAAGGGAACCAGCAGGTTACATCAGCATTGTAACGTCATTTCATTTCCTTTGAAGATGGTAACTGTAGATGGAAAAACTTGCTATAAAGCTAAATGCCTTCCTAACTTAGATCTTTTGGTCATGTAGCTTGACTCGGAGTATAGGTAAATATGAAACACAGCAAAAGAAGTCTGAATATTCAGAATCTTTATTTAGGTCCTAAAGTAACTGATAATCCACAATCACAAAACATTCCTACTAGGTCCTTTTGCCATTTGTTTCATTTGTATAGTTTCCATATTGAAAAAATCTCCAATTATTTTATTTTAATGTATATAACTTACACTTACAAAGCTATCACTATTTCTACTCTTTAAATTCCCATAGTACAAAACTCTTAAAAATGTCTTTTTTGTGTTTTATAAAATCAGGCTTTAAATGACAATGATAAATGTGTATATTTAAAAGAATAATAATTTAAGAAATGCAGCCTAAAATGTTTTCTTTGAACAGTGCCTTGAGTTAAGGACTGTTAGAGAGCATTTTTATTTCTCTGACATAGTAATTCTTAACTTGATTTTTAATTGTAAAGTCAGGTAACATTGATGGTTACAAATGAAAAAAAAAATCTTAACACTAATTTTTCCCTTTGAAAAAGAGGTAAATGGAGCCAGGAGGTTCAGAGATATAATAGACCAAAACCATGATTTTTATTTTTATTTATTTATTTTTACATATTTTATTGATTTTTTACAGAGAGGAAGGGAGAAGGATAGAGAGTTAGAAACATCGATCAGCTGCCTCCTGCACACCTCCCACTGGGGATGTGCCCACAACCAAGATACATGCCCTTGACCGGAATCGAACCTGGGACCCTTGAGTCCGCAGGCTGACGCTCTATCCACTGAGCCAAACCGGTTAGGGCAAAACCATGATTTTTAAATATATGTTGAACCTTGCTGCTTCCCTGACGGTAAAGAGAGGAGCCATAAATTTTGTTCTCCTCTCTTGTTGATTTTGGTTGTAGTTGATGAACTCAGTAAATATTTGCTGAGCTTCTTCCATGTGCTGGGCATTGTGCTAAGGGTTGAGGATGCATCGGGGAACAAAACAGCCCTGCCCTCAGGGAGCTTCCTGCCTAGGCAGAGACCAGTTGGACTGCTGAGGATCTGATGAGATAATGAGTGAGCGGGGTATTGCTTTTGTCTTATTTTTATGTGAAAACAGTATAATTTTATCTTATTTTTAAATTTTTACTTTTCAATTGCAGTTGACATAATATTTTATATTAGTTTCAGGTGTACAGCATAGTGGTTAGACAATCACATATATTACAAAGTGACCCCTCAATATTTCAAGTACCCACCTGATACCCTATATAGTTATTATAATATTATTGACTATATTTTTTATGCTAGACTTTACATCCCTGTGACTATTTGTAACTACCAGTTTGTACTTCTTAATCCTTTTATCTTCTTCGCCCAGTTCCCCAGCACCCCTCCCATCTGTCTGTTCTCTCTATCTATGAGTCTGCTTCTGTTTGCTCATTTGTGTTATTCTCTAGATTTTACATATAAGTAAAATCATATGGTATTACCTTTCTCTGTCTGACTTATTTCACTTAGCATAACACCCTCTAGGTCCATCCATGTTGTCGCAAATTTTTTTATAAACTGTTATATGTACCACCTCTTCTTTATCCACTCATTTCCTGTGGGCACTTGGGTTGCTTCCAAGTCTTCACTGTCGTGAATAACATTGCAGTGAACATAAGAGTGCATATATCTTTTTGAATTAATGTTTTGGGTTCTTCAGATATTTATCCAGCAGTGGAATTACTGGGTAAAAATACTGTAACTTTATTGTGAGAATATTGCAGAATCATCTTCCAAAATTCAGGTTTTATACCCGCTGCACTAGGAACACAAACATTGAGACACTGGTGCGTGGAGACAGAGAAAGGTTTATTGGATTTTTCCAGGGCGTCTGAGAGAGCAAGATCTCGCAAACCCATCTCTTTCCAAAAGCACAGTATGAAGTTTGTATGCAGCTTGGGAGTAGGGGTTGGGTAGTTCCGGGGAACTGAGAGAGAAGTCCGTGTTTCTTAGTCACAGATAACATTTTGTGCAGCCAGACTCCTGGGCAGCAGCAACTAGTCACAGCTGCTTTGGAGACATTCTTTCCTTCTGCAAGGCAAACTCATAAATTTCCCGCAGGACCCCGAAGTCATCATCTCCTGCTTGACAATGAGACCCCCCTCAGCAACTTATGACACATTCGTGAGAAGAGAAGAGCAGTTAATGTGAACAAAGGCCTAACCAGGAATTAAATTAATTAATTCCAGCTGCCCCCAAAATGAGGGACACTAAAACCACCTGGGGTTCAGCTACAGGAACTGTAAAGTCTAATATAAAAGGGATATATTGCATATCATCCTAAACACAGCTGTGGAAGAAGAGACGGGCTCATGCTCTCCATTTCCCAGATGTGGAAGCTGAGGCACAGGGAGAGAACATGCTTTGGTCAATGTAGAGGTGTTCTCTCTTTTCCGCGTCCAGCCCGGAAAAGGAACAGGTCCGGTTCCTGAGTGGAGGAGCTGGGGATTAAGAAATAAAAGAAAGAGACCAGATAGAAAGATAGAAACAAAGCTGGGAGCCAGGTGGGACGCCATCCTCTCTGATGGAGAGGCAGGGACCCCGGAGCCCACGCAGCACATTTATTTTATACCCCCAAATACCAGGAAGTATCACCAAAACTTAGGATCAAAGGAGCTTATTTGCATTCTTGAGTAGGCCCTAGTATTCCTGGTGCTTGCCTGGATTTACATATCAAAGCCCGCTCCCCGGCACCTGGACAAAGGTAAAAAGTCAGTACTGATAACGCCCCCCACCTTCTTGGGGAGGGCGTAACCGAGACGCGGCTCTGCCAGTCGCCTCGGGCTCAGCTGACAATAATTTAAAGAAATGCCCATGTGCCTTCCCAGGCAGCCCTCTACAGGTCAAGATCACATATCTAATTTATCACAAACCCAGGCCCCTTGATCTTCTTTTAAACCCAGGGGTCTTCATGCACACATGTGCGCGCACACACACGCACACTGTATTGTACTACTGGGAAATATTTCACTAACATTTGCACGATACCCTTGGACTAACAGGAAGACATTAAGACCAAGGAAGCAAAGTGCATTTGATGTGAGGCAGGTCAGAGCGGAATAAGAAATGGGTTGCCTGACTTAGCTTGATGACACTGTGCCTGAAAACAGTTTGTTCTGATTTCATTTTATATTTGAATGTTGTGTTTGTTTTTCCGTAGTCCCTGTTCTGGGAAAATAACCAGTTCCTTGTAGCCAGCTATGCGGAGAACACCCGTCGCTTCATCCCTGTGGGCGATGTTCTGTATGGCAGGATTGGGGATCTTCTGAGCTGGTGTCGGCAGGAAAACGCCTCTGGTAAGACTCTTGCACAACACACAAGACAAATAAGAGTTCTTGCCTGGCCAGTGTGGCTCAGTGGTTGGGGGTCAACCTCTGAACCAGGAGGTCACGGTTCGATTCCTGGTTGGGGCGCATAACCGAGTTGAGGGCTTAATCCCCAGTGTGGGGCGTGCAGTAGGCAGCTGATCAATGATTCTCTCTCATCAATAATGTTTCTGTCTCTCTCTCCCTCTCCCTTCCTCTCTGAAATAATAATAAAAAGGAATAGTTGTTTCTTTCTTTAAAAAAAAAAGAAAAATAAGAGTTCTTGCTTACTAGGCACTCGCCGTGTGTTCTAAATGCTTTCATATGCATTCACCTCATTTCATTCCCCCCCCACCACCACCATTCCTCTGCAGTAGGTGGTAATAATAACAATCACCATAGCAGATAGCACTTATCTTTTGATGGGTACATCCTAAGCACTTTCCGCACATTAACTAGTTTAATCCCTGAGACAGCCCAATGGGACAGATCCAATCCTAATTCATATTTTGACAAATAAGGAAATTGAGGCACAGCAAAGTTAAGGAACTTGCTCAGGGGTGCACAGCTAGGAAGCAGCAGAGTCGGACAGTCTGACTCCAGAGCACGTGCCCCCCACCCTGCACAACTGAGCCTCACTCTCCTCATTTTCCAGAGGGGGAAGCTGAGGCTTAGGGAGGTTAAATCACTTGAAGAGGGAGAGGCCAGGATTCAACCCGTTCTGAAAGATCTGAGGCCTGGGCTCTGAAATGCCTCTCCAGGCCTCCAGCAGGTATTTCCAGATTAAAATCACAATGAAAGTTAAGGTCAGGAGAACTGACCTGCGGGTAGGGACAGCTCTCCTCCTCCATCCAGCTCCCCTGCTAGGAGCTGGCAGCAAAGTGTCCCCACCCTCAGGGAGCTTATAGCCTTAGAGAGACCTTTACCCATTGTCGAGTGCTAGGACACAGACAGGGCTGGGCTCCAGGGAGGAGCAGAGTGAGACACCAGCCAGACCAGGGTGTCCAGGAAGCTTCCAGGAGGCTCTCGGCTCTGGGTGAGTTTCAATGGACAAGCAGGAGCAAGGCCAGCAGGGAAAGGAGGTGGGGGAAGGTGTTTTCTCCCCGAAGGCTAGAGATTCTTCCTCCCTGGGTATTAGAGATGCTTTAAATGTTAACCTGAGCTCAGTTCTGCTTATTTTCCTTCCTTCATCCATCCATCCAACTAGAAGTCATAGAGTGCCTACTATGTGCCAGGCCCTGGGAAAATAGCAGAGAATCAAACAGGAAAATAATACCCATTCTTTTTTTAAAATATATTTTTGTTGATTTCAGAGAGGAAGGGAGAGGGAGAGAAAGATAGAAACATCAATCATGAGAGAGAATCATTGATCGGCTCCTCCTGCATGCCCTACACTAGGGATGGAGCCCACAACCCAGGCATATTCCCTGATCAGGAATCAAACTATGACCTCCTAGTTCAGTGGCCGGCAAACTCATTAGTCAACAGAGCCAAATATCAACAGTACAACGATTGAGAACCAAATTTTTTAAACTTAAACTTCTGCTAACACCACTTCTTCAAAATAGACTCGCCCAGGCCGTGGTATTTTGTGGAAGAGCCACACTCAAGGGGCCAAAGAGCCACATGTGGCTCGTGAGCCGCAGTTTGCCGACCACGGTCCTAGTTCATAGGTCGACACTCAACTACTGAGCCATGCCAGCTGGGCTAATACCCATTCTTACATTATAGAGGGACAATAAGACAATAGACAAGTAAAATATATAGTCTCGCATAAGATTATAAGGACTACAGAGAAAAACAAAACAAGGGAAGAGATGGAAGTGCTGGGCAGGGGAAGGGGAGAGGAAAGTGTTTCAGTGTCACATAGGCCGAGAGAAAGTCTCACCCCTCATGAGCAGCTGATATTTGAGCAAAGCCTTTAATAAAGGAGATGAGGAAGAGCATTCATGACAGAGGGAACAGCAAGTGCAAAGGCCCTGAGTTGGAGGTGTGTCTGGCATATTTAAGTACAGCAAGGAGGGCAGTAAGTAAAGAGTGAAGTGGGGGCAGTCTTGTGGGACTGAGCCCTTAAGCTGTGGTGCCTACGCTAACTCTGCATACTTAGTGTCTGAACTAAATTGAACTGTGGGACCCCCAGCCTGGAGAGTTTGGAGAAGTGATTGTGGTCAGAAGTGTTGAGAGTAAAGCAGCTCAGAGAAAGTGTCCCAGAAAATCACAGGTTATTCTCCACCTCTCTCATCCGATTGATGTCATCTTCTAAGAGGTCTTTGTTTAAAAAGGGAGTGAAGCCCAGAGTTTAGGATCAGGAAAATAATGCTATGTTCATGTCATGGTATCTCCATGGAGCTATGAACAATGATGGTCTGGCTTTGTGTCTTTTGATCTGGTGATGTGTTTGTGATATATTTTTAAGTGAAAAAATCAAGTTAATTCAAATAAAAAATATACACACAAACACATATGAAAATATACACATGAAAGAGTCAAGAAGATAGCAAACACGAACTGTTCTTGCTAGGAATTTGAAGTCATGCATTTTTTAATTTTTTAGTATTTATTTTTATTGATTTCAGAGAGGAAGGGAGAGGGAGAGAAAGAAACATCAATAATGAGAGAGAATCATTGATCAGCTGCCTCTTGCATGTCCCCTACTAGGGATTGACCCTGCAACTGGGCATGTGCCCCAACCTGGAATCGAATTGTAACCTCCTAGTTCATAGGTCAATGCTCAACCACTGAGCCATGCCAGGTGAGCTGAAGTCATACATTTTTTTCTTATCCATATTTACTTCAGTTTTTGTTTTTTTAGTTTAGATAATAAACTATTTTTAAAAATATGTTTTTATTGATTTTTAGAGAGAGAGGAAGGGAGAGGGGTAGAGAGTTAGAAACATCAATGAAAGAGAAACATCATTGATCGGCTGCCTCTTGCTTGCACCCCTGCTGGGGATTGAGCCTGCAACCTGGGCATGTGCCCTGACCAGGAATCGAACTGTCAACCTCTTGGTTCCTGGGTCAATGCTCAACCACTAAGTCATATCAGCAGGCTAGAATAAACTATTTTTAATGAACAGAATTCTTCAACTACATAAATGATCATTAATAATACTCACCAGTTGTTCATAGTCTAAGAGCAAGAAAGTATAAAACAGGCAAATACAGAAATTACTTTTGGGACAAATACCACCTAAAGCCATGGCTGGCAGAAATGGTGGGAGGAGCAGTGGGAAGCCAGAGAGTTTAATTCTGATCCTCCGTGCCATGTACCATCCCTGGGACCTCTCTGAGGCTCAGAGATCTCTGAGAAATTTGGGCTCTGGCCTGCCCCCATGATAACCAGAACTATGTTCAAGTCTAGAGTGTGTACTTCACAGGAGTAATTACCACTTTCTTATACTGATCTTCTCTTGAGTTACGCAATGGACCTTGCGCCTTAACAACATTACAGGTGGTTGCATTTGCACCTCCCTGAACACATTGCCTGCCTTCAGGGACACATTGTGTTCTGCTTGGTTCTCCCTGGAACAACTTGTCAATTAGCACGTTCCTTTTTTTGGTTGTTTTTTAATAGAGTATATAGTGAACAAATACCATATATATCTACTGAATTATGTCCTTAAAGTTAATGCAACTTAATACATTTGAACATGTAATAAAATATCTATTTTCTGGCTAAGACTATCACTTTCTGTTTTCCTTGTATTTACTTCCAAACCAGGGCTAATTGGAGAAGGTACTTCTTCCAGTGAAGCAAAGTTGTATGTGGTATTTTTTAAATCCCTTTACTAGCATTCCAGTAGAGAATACCCCAGCTAACATGCTGGTGGCTGGCCAGGCTCACTCATTAGCCAACTGCTTAGTTCTTCACCTTCCTTGCATCTGTGCCGAGCAAGATGACATGTCTCCGTATCACAGATCGGACGGTCACTCACCAGGCTCCTGTGGGTTGGGTGGGCAGAACTGTGACTGCTCAGCTTGAGCACATTGTGCAGAACACAGGCTGAATATATTTTTCAGAGCCAGAAAATACCTTTAATTGATTCTTCCCAATATAATCTTTGAAATGAAATGTGCTTGTTTTCCTCCTAGGACTCGATTACCAATCCTGCCCTGCGTCAGAGGATTGTGAAGACAATGCCGTGGATTCTTTCTGGAAAAGGGCATCCATGCAGGTAATCCTGGGGTGCACAGCTAGGGGCTGGGCACAGCAGGGACCCCTGAGCATGGGACAGAGGGGGTCAGAGACGTTCTGAGACTGGGCCATCGGATCACAACGTACCTTCTTGGAGCCTCACTTTCCACCTTTTTAGGACTGATTTAGTCTCTGCTTCATAAAGTTGTGTGGACTTGAGCTTAACGTGGCACAGAGGAGATGTTCAATCAGTGTTAGTCAGAGATGAGGATATTAAATAGTCCTTATAGCTGTCAGGTGGTGGTGGTTGTTAGGATTTCGAATCAATGTGATTTAAAATATAGATAGATAGATAGATAGATAGATAGATAGATAGATGTAGATAGATAGATAGATTTCAGAGAGGAAGGGAGAGGGAGAGAGAGATAGAAACATCAATAATGAGAGAGAATTACTGATCAGCTGCCTCCTGTATGTCTCTTATTGGGGATTGAGCCCTCAACCCAGGCATGTACCCTGACCGGGAATCAAACCGAAACCGTGACCTCCTGGTTCATAGGTTGATACTCAACCACTGAGCCACTTCGGCTGGGCTCGAATAATTGTGATTTTGATTGCTATATAAAATAGGGTGGCTCTGCTTTCTGGGAGGCCCTGGGACACCTGCTATCTAGATGTGGGAGTCAGAAATGTCTCTAAGACTGATGCCCGTGGGAGAGGAGGTGAGAGAGGACTGAGGGCAAACTGGAGATCCAGAAATGGTCTCCTTGAGGGAAGTCTATTCCTCAGAGAAAGTTGTCACCGGGGGTGATGGTAGTTATCAGTGGTTATTAAATGCCAGTGAGTACAGTTTACATTTTCTCTCACCAGGTTGGAACAAATATTAGAAATTAATGAGGGTTAAGTCTTTAGCTCTGTGCCCGGCAAAGAGTTGTCTACTATTAAATGTTCCCTGTATTGACTAGGTGGCCCACGGACTTCAGGGTCCCCTGACCCATCGCTGCCAACCAACCCCCTTTCAGGGCTATCTGTGTCTCTTTGGGTCCCATTTCCTGCTCTGCATTCCCAGGTGTCCACCGGGCCCATTGTTAATCAGGGTACGAGGGACTTTGGTCAAATCCTCCACCACAGATGCCATTGGGAGCTAAGCAGAGGGCCTGCTCTGGACAAATACATTAAATATTCATCCAGTGCTCTCCAGGCAGCTCCGATGGGAGCCATGTGTATGCACCCACTCCCCATAGGCTCTGCTTTGAGTACAAGTTCCAGGCAGTTGGCCATGGATGCTTTGTCACCTGGACGTGGATCATAAGGGCAACTCAGGGCACATATAAGAATCAACCAGGAAATGCATGTATAAGTGGAACAACATATCGATGTCTCTCTCTTTCTCTCTCTCTAAAAACCAATTAATTTGGCTATTTCATAGCTGAAAATGACTCATTTCTTCTTGCAGTATGCAAAAGACAGTTCTGGGGTGATCCATGTCATGCTGAATGGTTCAGAACCAACAGGAGCTTATCCCGTAAAAGGGTAAGAATGTCAGCACCGACCAATACAGCAGAGATGCCAAGATGTTTACCTAGTTGTTTTGGAAGGAGGCTTATGAGAATGGTCCTAATCCCCAACCTAATGCCTGCTTTTCTAAGTTCAGGTAGAGCAAAACGATTGAAATACCTGGAGATCAGATATATGTTTATCCAGTTACACCATTAACAGATGATGAATGAATGAATGAAATAAGTAACCTAAAAGTTAACGCTGAGAAATAGCCCCCAAAGGCTTGAAAAAAAAAAAAAAAAAAAAGTAATGTGTAACTCAGCTAACATTGAACTGGCAAAATATCATATTGCTTTAGGACTTTAAGCAATGTCTTTCCTGTTTTTCAGGTTTTTTGCAGATTTTGAAATTCCCTACCTCCAGAAGGATAAAATCACACGAATTGAGATCTGGGTTATGCATGAAATCGGGGGACCCAACCTGTAAGCTATGGTGCTCTTGAGGAGGGTAATCCTGCAAACCTGCTTTTCCCGGAGGGGATATGCTCGTCTCTTTTGCATTTTCATTTTGGGGAAAACAATAGTCTCTTTTAAAAAAATTTTTACTGATTGGTTTTAGAGAGAGAGAGAGATATCTGTTGTACTTAGGCATTCATCAGTTAATTGTTATATGTGCCGAGACCAGGGATCAAACCTGCAGCCTTGGTGTATCGGGATGACGCTCTAACCAACTGAGCTATTGTGCTTCCAGTATTGTGCTCCCTGTCTGTGATATGAATACGAATACCATGCCTGTAGACCACACCTGTTTGCCTTTATACCCGCCCCCGCTGCTTAATCACCAAGGGGGTCAGGGTGGGGCCAAGAACCCCTGTTGATGAGAAGGTGGGGAAATGGACACCTCATACTCTGCTGGGGTGATCAGCTTGGGGTACAGTGTGGTGGTGCCTATCAAGAGCCTTAAATTGCATTCAGAAGCTTGGTACCAGAAAACCCACTTTCAGGACTTTATGCTAAGGAAACAAATAATGAAGGATGTGTATAAAAATGAAGATTTATCAAGGTTTGTTGCAGTGTGCATGAGATTGAAATATATGAATGAACCTTGATCTTTAAGAGGCGGCTGGTTTTAGGGATTATGTTCCAATTATGGAAGGGAGAGTACATAGGAATTAAAAACAAGGGCAGGCATGTATGTATGTACACAGACATGGGCAAATGCAGAAAACAAAATGCACGGACAGCGGAACCCCACTGTTATATTTCTAATCTCATGGGAATAAGTATATTTAAAAAGTCTAGAATGACATACATCAAAATATTAGCAGTATTACCTCTAGTGATGTAAGATTTATTTTTTCCCTTTTGTTTATTTGCACTTTCTAATGTTTTTTTGAAATTGCATCTTTTTTGTGGCCATATAAAACTTAACTTAATACCCTGTCGGTAGGACAAGTTGGCAGTTGGCACTGGTCAGGGGCACTTCCCAGGGGTGTGTTGGTGGGTGGAGCCAAGAAACCCTGTGACACACCTGACACCTGCGCATGAGCCTGTAAGGCCCTCCTGGGGCACTTGACATGCAAGCTTTGGACTGGGTGTTGGGTGCTCAGAGCAGCCCCTTTGGGGTGCTGGGGGGTTACTGAAAGCAGCACTTTTGGGTCCAAATATTTCTCCAGAAGAGGAGACTATCCCAGAAGCACATGGTCAACATACATTTTAATTAACCTAGAAAAGACATCTTCTATCTTCTTATTTTGTATTTCTGTGTTTGTGTTTTAGGGAATCCTGTGGAGAAGGCAGTGTGAAAATCCTGGAAGACAGACTGAAGGGGATGGGTTTTCAGTACAGCTGCACTAATAATCACCTGTACATGTCATATTATCACATCAGTGCAGATAATCAGTGGTTTTGGAGGGTCGGGGTTGTTTGAAAGGGTTTTAGGGGGATCAGCTCTGAAGACCAAGGGACCGTGCCTTCTGGGTTGTCAATGGGTCGGGGGAAGGTGGGTGCCTTCTGGCCAGGGTTCTGCCTGGCTCCACCCACTTCGGTCCAGAGCCCTTTCTAATTACGGAAGGACAGAGGGAGCAGCCCTTCCTCATTTGCGCATATCCAGTTTGCCCTTCACCTGGGAAGGGCACAGTGAGTAACCTGCGAACAGGAAGCATGGTGCCTGCACCTTTGGATGCCACATGCCTGTGGGGTCCTTCCCCATGAGAGATGCTAAGGCGGAGTTTGTCTGAGATACTTGCAGGCAGGTACATCTTGACTATAGGCCAATAGGAAAATAGTACCAGCTACCGTTTAGTGAGCGCATTGTGGGCCAGGAACTTGATGTACTTCAAATCAGATATCGTTTGCGGGCATTCCTGATTCTCGGAAATGTTGATGAGTTTGGCTCAAAGCCTGGGAGAGTGGGAAGCCCTGCCTTCAACTGGGGATTCCTCACCTATGTCTGCACCCCGCTTGGTTCCTGGAGATTGGAGTCCAGCACTTCAAGCCTTAGCGGCTCTCCCCAACGTCTGAGGGTGTGGCATCTCCTCCAGCGCCCACAGCTGTCCAGCACCCACAGCTGTCCAGCTGGCTCTGCCACCTCCGCCTTCTCAAGGACCCCAGGGTTGGGTAATCTTCCCATTTGAGCAAAGCCCCTGGAAGTGTGGATCTCCCCCAACTCCTGCCTCCCCCATAAAAGGAGTGCCTCAAAGCTGTTCTCTTAAACCAGGGGTGGGCAAACTTTTTGACTCGAGG
Organism: Plecotus auritus; assembly: GCF_963455305.1. NCBI lineage: Eukaryota > Metazoa > Chordata > Mammalia > Chiroptera > Vespertilionidae > Plecotus > Plecotus auritus. The sequence goes on along the minus strand of NC_137770.1, from coordinate 240,650,980 downwards.
GCCACAATGGGTTCTTAAACTGGACTGGAGGGCCGGAACAAAAGCATGGATGGAGTGTTTGTGTGAACTAATATAAATTCAAAGTAAAGGAGCAGAGGGGAGAGCAAGAGAACCCTCCGCTCTTTCGGCTCAGCGGAACAGGCCGGATCCGGCCTGTGGGCCGTAGTTTGCCCACGGCTGTCTTAAACCCACAGCTCCAAGTTGTCCATTTTGCTCATCTATTGTTGTTAATGCTTTCAGTAAGCTCAACAGTCAGCTGTTGTTACCACCCAAAAGCATGTGAAAGCTAATACTTTTTTTTTAAAGAAATATAACCTATGTACAGAAAAATGCACAAACCCTAGGCATCCAGTTGAATGAGTTTTCACAAGTTCAACATACACCTGTAACCAGCACTCAGATCAAAAAACAGAATGAAACTGGGACCCCAGTGCCTTCCCTGGCCTCCCTTTCAGTATCTCTCTAAACGTGCAAGGTCATGGGTTGGTTTTGTCTGTTTTTAAGCTTTGTATAAATAGCCCCATTTTATGAATGTGCAGAGTAAGGATCAGAGAGGTTAAGTAAGTTCCCCAAGGTCACCACTCAGTGGCTGACAGACCGCAGTTTTGAACCCAGCATTGTGTGGCCTTGAAGCATGCTCTTCCTTTCTTCCTACTGTAGGACTCTTCTTTCTTCACGCACCAGATTTTAGGAGATTTTGTAAAAGTTATTTCTTACTTTAAAACAGCTCAATGATGGAGAAAATTGTGGCTAAAAGTTTCACATTTATGGCCACTTTGCTTTGGTTCAGGGACATCCCGAGGAGGCTGTCTTATTTTAAGTCATTGATCCAGGTGAGAGGCCCAGCCAGAGTCCAAGTTCTCCTTCCTGGCTCGTAGCTGCCCGCAGGGCCTCAGCCTGCTTTTGTTTCCCCTTTTAGGTCCCCACCTAAGCTGGCCTCAGGGCTCTGGCCTTGAAGCCTGGCCCAGCTCCCATTTCTTTATTGCCCATGAGCTCAGTCTGTGTTCAGGTGGTCTTTGTGTTGCTCCTGGGAGCACAGAGGCGGTAACAGAAAGTTTAAAGGACAGAGATTAATGAATCAAACTCTGAACTCCTTGTAAGTGAGAACTCCTGCCCCTCAAAATGTGGGTGACATAGCCTCTTGTAAATTTTGGCGAGGTCTTATCTTTGCATACCCCGTCTTGCCTCCTAGTTGGTTTCTGCTTAGCACTGTACTGAACCAGACGTAGTACAACTCCATGAGTTTTGGAGGGCACAACACAATAACTACTCTATAAAACATAGCTGTGTTGGATAGACGTTACTGAAAAGTGGGCGTGTCCTCCCAAGGGGCCATGTAGCATGTCATAGAGTGAACAATGTATTTCCTGTTCACCCCAAGTCCCCTCTAATCACCCTGCCATGAGAGAGCCTCTCTTGGCCCGCCTCCTACCTAATGTCCAGTGTGCCATCTCTGCCTTGCTCCTCTGTTGCCTGCTGTTTCCCCTCCCCTCCCACATGCCCCGGGACCCCACATCTTCCCCCTCCATGGTGCAGAGCAGTTTAGCTTGCTTTGCCGAAGCCTGGACAACAGCCAAAATCCATGTGCTTCAAGTCCAACCTTCTTCCCAAAGTACCCATTGAGGGTTTTTCCCCAGCAAAATAGTATGTCCATGCAGAAGTGAATCCATGCTTGGGTCCCAGAGTGAGCCTGCAAGGTTCAAGTTCAGCTCCCCAGCTTGCTACTATGAGCACATGGGCAAGTCCTGTGGACAGCTTTCTTTACTGTAAACTGGAGATGATAATAGTACCAGTTCTATGTTGTTGTTGTGAAGATTAAATTATATAATTGATGTAATTAGTATATGTAATTCTCAGTACATAATGCTGGCTAATATTTTTTAAAAGAAACTGTGTTCTTCACAGGTCGAGACTTTATGTCCCTGGGATTTTGCAGGCACACCACAAACGTTTGATGAATGAAAGCCATTTAAACAATCCCTTGCCAGGGAGAGGTCAAAGGGGGGAAAAGGAGACTCATGTAATACTTCAAACAATAAAAGGAATTAAACAAACAAACAAACATACATACAAAAAACAATCCCTTAAATCTTTTTATTCTATAGGCCGGTGAAGCTCTTAATGTGTGTGGACCACAGCACGCATCCTGACTGTGCCTTAACTTCGTAAGTAAATGTCCTAACCCGACCTCATTGCTTCCCCAGGGATAACCAGTCCGTACTCTAGAGAACACGGGTGAATTGCAATGAGTTGCTAAATGCTGACTGCAGAGCCAGGTTTGCACTTCTTTGGCCTGGTGCAGGTATGACCCGGCTGAGCCTAACTCCCACCATGCACCGCGGAGCTGAGCCTGCCCTGGTGCAGCAGAAATTCTAGGAGGACCTTTTTTTTTTTTTTTTTTAAATATATTTATTGATTTTTTTACAGAGAGGAAGGGAGAGGGATAGAGAGTTAGAAACATCGATCAGCTGCCTCCCGCACACTCCCTACTGGGTATGTGCCCGCAACCAAGGTACATGCCCCTGACTGGAATCGAACCTGGGACCCTTGAGTCCGACGGCCGACGCTCTATCCACTGAGCCAAACCGGTCAGGGCCTAGGAGGACCTTTTAAAATTATTTTTCATTCCTAATGTTATAAAATTACATAATCTTGTTGGAAAAGTAACACATATGCACGGGATGAAATTCATAGTATAAAAAAAAAAAGTTGAGAAAGAGAACAATCTTTCTTCCTCTATTCCTAGCCATCCAATTTCCTTACCCAGAGGCAACCACTACTTCCTTTTATTTTTTTCAATTACAGTTCACATTCAAGACTATTTTGCCACTAGTTCGTTTCTTGTGTATCCTTCTAGAATATTCTGTGCTTGTAACAACACACACACACACACACACACACACACACACACACACACACACAGGCATATTTCTCTTATACTACGCATATAAATGATAGCACACATGGGATTCTACAACTTCCCTTTTCTGCATAATAGTGTATTTGGTGCTGCTTTCATATCTATGGATGAAGCTGCCCCACCCTTTTGAACAGGTCTGTGGTGTTCTGTTGTACGTATGTATCACGACTTACTTAACCCATTACCCATAGGCGGGCATTTAGATTGTTTCCCATATTTAGTTGTCACCAGCCATGAAGAAGAGGATATCTTTTCCCTCTGCTCCATTTCCTCACAGTAATTTCCTTTAGCATTTTTGGTTCCTTTCTTGCTGTGTGTCCTCAATGCTCAGGCCTACACACGTGTTACAGATGCAGATGTAAGTTTGCTTCTTTGGTTTTGGTTTGGTCTAATTTCCTTTTTTTGCCTTTGTTTCTGTACAAAAAGCAATCATGCTAGACATATTGTTCTGTGGGCTTTTTTCACTCAGCATGGAAGGGGGTCCTTCCATGTCTGGTCACGCTCTCTGACTCGGTTTTTCAGTGGCTACTGAGTGGTCTGTAGGAGGGCCACTCCGCCATTACTCACTGTCCAGTCATAGGCAGACTCATTTGTAGGTTGTAGTTGTTTTGTTGCTCTGAACAATGCTGAGGTACAACCCTTGAGTGTACACTTTGAGCTCTCGTGCAAGCATTTGTGTAGGACAGATCACCTGCAATGGACGTGTGTGTAGTTTGAATTTTGATGTTTCTGAGAGGATGCACATGCGTACACACCCACCAAAGTATAAGGTGGGTGCTCCTTCCGCCCCCCGCCCCCCTCCCCGCTCCCCCTTTGCCACCATTGGGTTGTAGTGTGGATCCTGACAGTTGTTTCTTTTTTCTTTTTTGTAATTAAGTGCCTGATTAAGCTTTGATTGCGGAGACATCCACTTCCACAATGGCTGTTTCCAGTGAACAAGCCACCAGCCACTGGACTGAAGAGCCTGCGCCCAGCCCCCTTGGAGTTTCCTGAGTTTTAGAGATCTTGGTTGATCCAATAACCGCTCATTCAGGCCACTGTTTTTCCTACTTGCCCTCGCTTTAAATCCCTGCTCTTAAGTTTTAAATTCACCAGTAAAGATTGAGTCCCCCAAACCCCAGGCCTTTACCCACGACCCCAGTAAAAGCAGAACCCAGACCTGTGTGTTCTCGCTCTACCCACGACTTCACTGTGTGGCCCAGGTGCGCTGGGTGATTTCCAGGTCCTATAAGTAATAAAGTTTTCCCCCTCGAAGTTCTGTGATGGTTATTGCTAAAGGGCATTTTGCAACCATGAGAAAAACCACAAGGGTTGGCACAGCCACCGTGCTGGATATTGGGAAGCTGAGTCTGGCACAAAACATGGAGATTATCTGTGTCTGAATCTGTACCGGTACCTATCTCTATACCTAATTATTGTTGTTTTCATTTGTGTTGGCAGGAAGATTTCCCTTTCATTTCTTCCTATCTGCTAAAATCATACTTACCTTTGAGGACCCACCTCCAAATGCCCCTCTCTACAGGGTTCTCCTGAGTCTACTGGTGGATGGAAGAGCTCCCTTCTCTGTGCTCCAAGGACTTTGTACCCAGCTTGAGGACACCACTTCCACTTTCTAGCCTCGTTACATTACATTCCACACCATCCGTCTGCTTCTCTTGACTTGGATATCGCATCAACGTCCTCTCTGTGAGTCTCATAACAGTTGCACATAGTAGGTGCTCCATGAATGTCTGCTGGATCCATTTCTCCATCCACAAGGGGAAGAGAACTAATCAGGGCTGGACATCAGCGGTGTGCCAGGCATTGTGCTATGTGCCTTGCATAGAATGTTTCCTTCACCTTTATAACTGGTCTGTATGACTATACAGACAGAAAGAGAGAAACTGCTCATCAGCCCCATACAGCTCTTCTTCCCTTCATTTAGTAGCAGAACTTCTGAATTTTAGTCAGGTTCATGGCTGCCAAGAAAAACGAGTGTCCTTCCTAGCCTCTCTTTCACTGTGGCCGCATGATGTGTGGAAAGAAAGGGAAGGGGAGCCCTTTCCTTCTGGTGGGCGCATGGACCCAGAAGAAGTGGTGCTGAGCCATCTCCAAAGGGGTGTGTGCCCTGGATGGGGCTGGAGCCACCTGGACAGTTACTGAGAGGGAAATGAATATCTGTCTTGTCTAAGCCATGGAGATTTGGGGTCATTTACACAGCAACCAAACCTGAATATGAACCAGTGAGGGTAGGTTCTGATATGCTTATGCCAGAAATGGAGAACCTCTGATTCAGAGAAACTACTTAAGAACTCACTCAAGACCACCCAGCAGCGAGTGAGTCTGAAGCAGCAGTTGCCAACCTTTCGGACCTCATGGACCACCAGTTGTCCGTGGACCACCGGTTGGCGACTGCTGCTCCAAAGGTTTCCTTAAACCAGTGGTCGCCAACCTTTTGGACCTCCAGGACCACCAGTGGTCCGGACCACTGGTTGGCGACAGCTGGTCTGAAGCGAGTCTGAGGTTTCCAGAATCTACTCTGGCATATATCCTGGGAGCTAATACCCAGGGATGGCTGGTGAGCTGAAATACTATGAATTTGACATGCATTATTTTGGAGTCTACTCATAGGAGATGGACTTGACTTTCTTCACCTGAGAAAGAAACCTACCATCTCATTCCCACTGCTCCAAGACCGTCACGGTTCCCTGCGAGCAAGTCCAAACTGCTAGCCTGGCCTTCCAGGTGCTTCATTGCAGGGTAGCTTTGATCCACTTCCCTAAAGACATCTTTCTGCCCATCTGGGCACACTGACCCTTTGGGCAGAGTAAAAGCACTGCAGTTGGAATCCGATGACCTCACCCACAAAACTAAAACTAATGGAAAACGTCTCTGAGTTTGTTGTGAAGACTGAATAAATCAATATGTGTAGAAGCTCCCAACATCCTTTCTAGACAGGACACTGAGAAGACTCCCCAGAGCCTGGGATGGGTGCAGGATTTTAGTTCTTAAAGTTCAAGTAGGGAGCTCATTGGTTGAAATTCTGAATTGCAGGTATCACACATCAGCCCCAGGCAGTTCAGGGGAAATGGGATATATATAGTAAAGGATTTTAGGTCACTCACAGAATCTTTCTGAGAGAGCCAGAGAAGCAGGACTGGAGGTCACACCAAAGTTTCACTCAGAACTGCCCCAGGGAAGATCTCACTGCAGCCTGTGTGGGTTCTCAGAATACCTGTGTTGCTCACACCTGGGTGCTTCTTCTAGAATTTCTGCCTTGGAAAGCTGTTGCCTTGGGTACTTCTGAGGCTAGAATGGACTCTGAGTGGCACCTGTTGTTTTAATCCACTGTGTTCACATATATACAGATGTACCCAGATGTGGGTATATCTGGTTGGTAGAGTTTTGGTCACATGCTTTGGCTCTCAACTGTAAGGGAGTTTGGGAAATTGAGTATCTGTGTTAAATTCAGTCTCATGGCTTTCAATTTCATCAATATGCTGGTGACTCCAAAATGAATACATGTAGTTCAGGCCTTCTACTAACTCCACACTTGTACACTGAGTATTATGATCTCTGAACACATAATAATCTGGCCACTCAGTGTATATCCTATATGATAAAAGGCTAATATGCAAATTGTCCCCTCGACCAGGAGTTCAACCAGCAGGTAGGCTGGCCAACCGCCCATGTCACCTCCCCCTGGCCAGGCTGGTCGGAACTGCCCCCCCATGCACGAATTCATGCACCGGGCTTCTGGCCACTCAGTGTATATTCAACAGTTTACTCAATAGTCCCCCTTGGATGCCGCATAGATACTTCAAACTCAACACATCCCAAAATGAACTCCTGAATATGCTCACGGTGGTAGGCTGAGCCATGATATCCAAAGATATCAGCTCCCAATTCCTGAAACCAGTGAATTTTACCTTCTATTTATAGACTAGAGGCCCAGTGCATGAAATTCATGCATGGGGGTGGGTCCCCTCAGCCCAGCCTGCACCCTCTCCAATCCGGGACCTCTCAGGGGATGTCTGGCTGCCAGTTTAGGCCCAATCCCGATGATTGGGTTTAAACTGGCAGTCGGACATCCCTCTCACAATCCTGGACTGCTGGCTCCTAACTGTTCACCTGCCTGCCTGATCGCCCCTAACTGCCCCCCCTGCCGGCCTGGTCACCCCCAACTACCACCCCTGCTGGCATGGTTGCCCCCAACTACCACCCCTGCCAGCCTGGTCACCCCACGCAGCCTGTGTTTGGTCGTCCATCCAGTTGTTTTGGTCATGATGGCCCCTGGCTTTTTATATATTAGGATGAGGCTTTGCAGATGGGATTAAGTGTCTTGAGATCAGGGCTTATCCTGGATTACCCAAGTGAGCCCTAAATGTAATCATAAGTTTCCTTTTAAGATGGAGGCAGAGGAACATTGACATGGAAGAGGAGAAAGCTGGGTGATAGTGGAAGACAGATTAAGTGATGCACTTTGAAGATAAAAATCAAGGACTCAGATTCTTCCCTCAGGAGGTTCCTGGGAAGGAGCCAGCCCCTCTGATACCTAGTGAAACTGGTTCCTGACTTCTGGCCTCCAGAGCTGTAGGAGAGCCACTAAATTTATTTTGAGCCACTAAATTTATTAGGGCAACAATAGGAAACTAGCACCCCTAAACTTGGTCTACCCATAGTCTTTCTGTCTCGATTGATAATAATTCCCACCATTCCAAAAACCTCCAAATGCCCCTTCCAAAAACCTTGAGCCACCCTTCACTCCTTTCCTTCTCTCACCCCTCCCCAGAAAATCCTGCAGGTTCAAAATTGCTGAACTATGCAGTCATCTACTGTGACCAGCCTGTTTTGAGTGGCTGTCATCTGTCACCTGCATTTTGGCCATGAACCCTGGCCTCTTTGAAACCCAGATACTAGAATTAACTTTTTAGTTTTCAATAGGGACATTTTCAAACATACATGAAGCATAGAGAATAGTCCTTTAAAAAGTCAGTCATCTCATGCATGTGCTCACAATCCTGCCATGGCTCTCATGTCGCTCAGAGTGAGAGCCAAACAGCCCTCCTCCACCCACCCCCCTGCCTCGCTTCCCTGATTTCTCTCCTTACTCCCCCTGCTCTGACTGAGCCTCAGCCACAGTGGACTCCTGGAACACGCCAGGCACATCCCCACCTCGCGGACTTAGCCCTCGCTGTGTCCTCTGCCTAGAGTCCTTCCCAAGCTGTCCATGTGGCTGCCTCACTTCTGTATTTGTTCATGCCTCTCCTCTATGAGGTTACCTTGACTTCAGTATCTAAAATTGCAGCCTGCAGACTGTGAACTTTATATGGATACAGATAAAGCAAAACTCCTCTTTGCAACACCCATTGCACTGTACACTGCTGCTCCTGAAATAGGAAACTGGTGCCACTCTGGCAGAAGTGCCTCAGTTTACCTCCCCTGCTGCAGGATGTGTAAGGTGAATAAGGGTGGCTCTTCTGCCTGCCCTCAGGGCATTCCGAGTGCTTTGGACATGTCAAGCTTCCAGCCCAGCACTCAAGAGTCTTCACCTGTTTCATTCCTACCACAAATTCTTGCCAGGTGGGCAATTTGACCCCAAATGATGATGAGATTCAGAGAACATGGATCCAGGCATATAAAACAAATGAAGACAAAAACATGTTTCTATCTGTGCATAGTAATGGGTATAAATGTTAGAAATAGGTCTGAGAAGATAAACTCCAAATTGCTAACTTCTAGGGAAGGGAGAACTGGAAAAGATAAAAGGAGACTTTCACTATTACTGTGTTTAGTTTGGTATTACTCGTTTTCTTAAAAAATAAATTTATCCTTTTATATATTAGTTAATTGCGTAAAAGCAAAAATAATGTAATTAATATTGAATGAATCAAGTTTGGGACCTTAACTGAATCAGAAGTGCAGTTGTAGAAAATGTCCAGCAGGAGGAGCCCTGGTACAAGTTTGTGGGCTGCTGGGGATTCCTTTAACTGACAGTGGTCGGCAAACCGTGGTTTGCCGCTCTGTTGACTAATGAGTTTGCCGACCACTGCTTTAGCAGAAAGGGTGACCATCATTTTGGCACAGGCCTGACCAATCAGAGCAGACACCCGGTGGTGTCATCAGGAGAGCCACTAGCCTTAGCAACTGGCCAGAAATGTGGTGGGTACCAGCAGCAACCACAGCAGGGGTGGGACTCAACCTGCTCATTGTTGTCTCTTCAGCCCCTGGCTCAGTGCTTGGCACATAAAAGATGCTCAATAAATATCTGGTGAGTAAATGATTGTTCTCTGGGATTGACCTTTCTTCAGAGCCACAGCTTTGGACAAAATGTGTTAAACCTTCCGAGACTTCCTAGCATGCCCTCTTCCAGGCCATGGATGCCGGTTAGTGTAGCCTTGTCATGCTTCCAGCTTCATGCAGAGATTCGGGCATCTGATGGAACAGTGGATTCTTCCCTCGAAGCCAGAACACTCTGGGGGCCTGGGGTGTGGCAGGACCCTGTGTACACCAGCTGTGGGTGTGGCTAGGAACCAGGTTAAGCTCGAACTGGGTTAAATACACAGACTCTGGAAAGGAAGACTGGAAAGCAAGCCTGTCAAACTTGCGGCCCGTGGGCCGCATGTGGCCCAGCCAATATAACAGTATGTAAGAAACGTGTTAATAAAACTTCCGTAACTTAATTTTTACAATATCCTGTTATACATATCTATACTAATAAGAGAGAAATTTACCATCACTCCGCGATGCCCACAGCCAATCAGGAGGGAATATGCAAATTAGCGGGATAAAGATGGTGGCGGCCACAGAGCCAGCCAGAGTGGGTGGGAGGCTTGGGTCGCCCCCGGCGATGGAAGAAGCCAAGTTTCCCTCCCGCCTGGGCTGGCCACTGAAGGAGGGGCCTGTGGGCGGTAGCCACGGAGCAGGCTGGAGCAAGCGGGAGGCTTGGGTTGCCCCCGGCGATGGAGGAAGCTTGGCTTTCTCCATCGCTGAGGGTAACCCAAGCTTCCTGCCCACCTGGCCGGCCGCTGAAGGAGGGGCCTGTGGGCGGTGGCCACAGAGCCAGCCTGAGCATGGGCCGGCCACCGAGGGAGGGGCCTGCAAACGGCCCTCAGCCCCTCACCCAGGCTGGCCACACCACCATCAGGGTGAGGGTCCCTGCTGGGGGGTATGGCCAGCCTGAAAATAGCCCTCAGCCCCTTACCCAGGTTGGCCATGCCCCCCAGCGGGACCCCCCCCTGAAGGTGGTGTGGCCAGCCTGAAAACGGCTCTTAGCCCCTTACCCAGGCTGACCACGCCCCCATGGGGTAAGGGTCCCTGCTGGGGGGTGTGGCCAGCCTGCAAACAGCCATCAGCCCCTCATGCATGGGGGCATGGCCGGCCTGCAACTACCACAGGCCCCTCACCCAGGCCGCCCCGTCCCCCAAGGGAACCCCCATCCTGATCTGGGACACGCTTCAGGGCAAACTGGCCAGCCCCCACCCATGCACCAGGCCTCTATCTATACTAATAAAAGGGTAATATACTAATTAGACTGGGAGACCTTTCAGGAGACCTTTCTTCTGGATGTTCTTCTGGACAAAGCCACGGTGGTGGGGCTGAGGTAGAGGCAGTTAGGGGCCAAGAGGGGAGGGCAGTTGTGGGTGATCAGGCCAGGATGGGATGGCAGTTGTGGGTAATCAGGCCAGTGTGGGGAGGGCAATTGGGGTGAGCAGGCCAGCCAGGGGGGCCAGTTGGGGGTGAGCAGGCCATCAGTGGGGATTAGTTGGGGGTGATCAGGCCGGCAGGGGGGGCATTTGGGGGCAATCAGGCTGGCAGGGGGGCAGTTGGGGTTGAGGCGAGCAGGCTGGCAGGCAGAGTGGTTGGGGCAATCAGACAGGTGAGCGGTTAGGGGCCAGCAGTCCTGGATTGTGAGAGGGATGTCTCAGATTGGAGAGGGTGCAGGCCGGGCTGAGGGACCCCTCCCCCCCACCATGCATGGATTTTGTGCACTGGGCCACTAGTTATTAATAATGAACTACAACATTTGCTAATCACTGATTACTACATAATCGTGTTGCATTCACTTCCCTATGTGCAGGCGCACCCTTTAGTTTTGTACTGACTTGTTTGGTGAGTGCAACAGGAAATATTTCACTTTTAGAGAACAAGAAAAAACAGTTTTATTTGTGTTACGCTTATTAATTTGTGCCGTTATTTCAGTGTCTGGTACGTTAACGTTCAATAAAAGTATTAATTTTAATTAAAATGTTGTATTATTTTATGTTAACAATTACTTATTTATTTCAGTCCTTTGTATTCAGCATGTTTCTATCAAAATAAATCTACGTATCTATGAAAATTGAAGCTTTTGTTTTTTTGCGGCCCACATAAACTCAAACCTTGTTTACTTGGCCGGTGTTAGCCTTTGAGTTTGACATGCTTGCTGTAAAGGAACAAAATCTAAGATAATCTGGCATGTTGCAGAGTATTCACTGGTGTGACTACTGATGTTAATTGTAAGAGTGGGATCAATTTCTTAGAGAAACTCTGCCCAGCTGGGGGCCATCAAATCATGTAGCTTGCCATAACCCACAGGCACCCTACTTTCTCACTCTTTGGGGTCTTGAACATGCTGGTCTCTCTAGATTGATTTCTCTTCCTGTTCTGCAATCCATTTGACAGACTCTACAGCCCACCTTAAGCATCACCTCCTCTCTGAATCCTCTGGCTCCCTCCCCCACTAGAACCTTGGCTGTTCTTTGCTCCTTTGCTCCCCAGCCGTCTGTGAATTCCCTTAACACGGTCCATCTCCAATGTCTGGTCATGGTTTGGGACTATGGCTTCTTTGAAGACTTACCCATCTTTGCACCCTGGTCTGGCCATGCCTGGAGAAAGTGGACATCCCACATGTGGTTTTAAGGAGAGAAAGGATATGTGAATGAACGTCAGAGAAGAAAGCACAGGGTGGGTAATACTTTAATGTTCTTTAATGTAAGTTTTGTTAGAGGAGGTCAGGAATGGTACGAGAGAAGATTAAAAGCATCCTGTGTCATACTTTTCTGTACTTATGCTATTTTTTCAATCAAACATTAGAAATGGGTGACATACAACTTGTGTGGGTGAGGAGAGAGGGTAACAAGTGGCATGAGACCTTGGGATAACTCGAAAGGAAGAGGAAAGGTCCCAACTGATTTCCAATGCGCGGTTCATCTCAGGGCAGCCAACCTCTTGGGCAGAACCCACGGAAGCCCTAGCCAAGGGCGTCTCTCGGGCCAGGCTTGGAGAACACCGTGTCCATCGCCTTTGGGTTGCCGGGTTACCATCCACTTCAGCACTCACAGCACACTGGCCTGTGAATTAACTAGATGCTGCCATTTTAAGTTCCATGGAAAAGAAAATACTTTATTTTTAATGAATAAAATAGTTTACTTTTATCTGAACACAAAAGTAATAAGACCGCTTTTATTAACTTTTCTCCATGTCTATTCACACACACACACACACACACACACACAACAATTTTTAAAAAATTAATGTTTAGAGAGAGAGAAACATCAATTGGCTGCTTCCTACACAACCGCTACTGGGATCGAACCCACAACTGGGGCATGTGCCCTGACCCCAGGAATCAAACCAGCAACCTTTTGGTGCACAGGATGACACCCAACCAACTGAGCCATGCCAGCCAGGGCCACATTTATAATTTTAAATGCATGAGGCTATGCTCGGCATCAGGAATGCAAGTGAGAACAGAATCATTGAACAGAAGGGTCCAGGCTTTTTTACATGTTAAAAATGCTCATTTCAAACATAAAGTTGCCTCCTAACTGGTCTCCTGCTCCTGATTCGTTTCCCCTCCAGCCTAACGTCTACGACACTATCCCTTCAATCATCCTAAGCGAGGATCCTGATTGCAACAAACTTCCCCACCCCCCAGATCAAAATCATCAGTGCAAAATACAATCTAGCATTCAGGATCTCTCCATTGGCCCCCAAACGACCTTCCTAGTCTCAGGTCCCCTGGGACCCTCATGCTCTCCAGGTGCCTTCTCTCAGTTCCCCATTCTCAGCAGAAGCCACCACATTCGGTACCTTTGCTCACTTCCTCCTGGAAGCCCCATGTTGTCTTAGTTTCAGGTGCATCTGTTTTTAGGTCTCTCTTGAGGACAGTGACTTTATCCCTCTGTCCTTATGTTTGTCACAGTGCTTCGCCCTGACCAACTGTGACTCAGTAAACATTTGATACATGAAGGAACCAACACTGAGTTGGCGTCTAAGGAAGTGAGTTCATGGGCATAAAGAACCCAGAACAGTGCCAGGCCCATAGTCAGGGAGCCCTGTGGAGGTGTTACTTCCTAGTCTTATTGCTACTGGAGTTGTTTGATAATTATCAGAGCACTATCTACCAGTACAGTACTTCTAATACAGATCAAGATATTACTGTGCAGTAGACATTGTGTTTAGTACTTTCTTTCATTCTTTTTTTTCTTTTCTTTCTTTCTTTTTTTTTTTTTTTACAGAGAGGAAGGAAGAGGGATAGAGAATTAGAAATATCGATGAAAGAGAAACATCGATCAGCTGCCTCCTGCACAACCCCTACTCGGGATGTGCCCGCAACCAAGGCACATGCCCTTGACCGGAATCGAACCTGGGACCCTTCAGTCCGCAGGCTGATGCTCTATCCACTGAGCCAAACCGGTCAGGGCTCTTTCATTTTTTAAAAAATATTTTTATTGATTTTTAGAGAGCAGAAGAGGAGGGAGAGAGAGAAACCTCGGTGTGAGAGAGAGACACCTATCAGCTGCCTCCCACATGCCTCGTATGGGAGATCAAGCCCACAACCCAGGTATGTGCCCTGACTGGGAATGGAACCAACTGGTAACTTTTTGGTGCCTGGGACGACGCACAACCAACTGAGCCACAATGGCCAGGGCTGTGCTTAGTACTTTCACACAGACCCTTTTTAATCTTGGCCAACTCCTGTTTTACAGAGGAAAACGTCAGAGTAGAGAGTTTTCATTACTTGGCCAAGATCATGCGACTTTGGTGTCCCTGAGAGTTTCCTAGTCAGGGCAGTGAGGGTGGCAGCGGGCCTTAGCAGAAGCAATGACACACCAGCTCTGTTTCTTCATCAGTTGACATGTTCAGTGGTAACATCGTGCCTGGCACACAAGGGGTTGCCTCCTAACTGGTCTCCTGCTTCTGATCCATTTCTCCTCCAGCCTAACATCTATGACACTGTCCCTGCAATCATCCTAAGCTAGGATCCTGATTGCAACAACCCTCCCTACCACCCAGGTCAAAAGCATCAGTGCAAAATAGCTGCATCGCTGCTGAACAAGCGAATCCATGTCAGGCATGTGACCACCAGAGAAATGCTCAGGGAATGTCCCAGAGCACAAGAGAGAGAGCTCGGTGGCATGTGGGCACATGAGTTCTCATCTTCCCTGTTCTGTTCCGGGTCTCGGCAGCAGCCACCTGAGGAGTTGGTCATTTTCCCTCTCGTACCACAGACTCGGGGCCAGGGGACTTTTAGCCCTGAAGAGGAAGTGGACACTATGATGGTAAAGATACTGACAGCTCAGCAAGTCGGAAGACGTAAGTGCTCCTGACTCCCACGGAGAGAAGGCTGAAATCCCCGTGGCTCTGGCAAGATCTCAGGGACCCCCTGACTCCATTTAACCCTCTCAATGTCATCCAAAGCTTCAGTGGAATAGGATAAAACAGAAGCCCCATTGGAGAAGGAATTTCAGACCCTTGAGAAAAAGCTTAATAATGCCTGTGAGCCCTTTCTCGCAGAGATATCTGATGTGCCTGGTGCATATGTGAAGGAGGTGGGACACACACAAAGATCAGAGTATGAGGACATATAAGGGTCTGGATTCTGAGGCATCTGACTACACTGGTAAATAAAAAAGGAGGAAAAAAAAAAAAGAATGAGAGAAAAAGAAATCCAGAAAACATTCCCGATTATTGGTTGATTGAAAATATATATTGGGCTCAGCCTGTGTGGTTCAGTGGTTGAGCGTCAACCTATGAACCAGGAAGTCACTCACCAGTTCAATTCCTGGCCGGGGCACATGCCTGGGTTGCAGGCACGATCCCCAGTGTAGGGTGTGCAGGAGGCAGTTGATAAATGATTCTCTCTCACCATTGATGTTTCTATCTCTCTCTTCCTCTTCCTTACTCTCTGAAATCAATAAAAAATATAATTAAAGATAAAAAATAAAATATATATTGGAAGGCCCAGGGCTTTGCTAAAAAAACATGGAGACTTTCTTCTGTTGGTGCAAGGACATGAGGTAGGGACTACATCCTGGCTGCCTGGTAGATCACATCTAAAACACACCTCAAAAACAGTTGTTATGGCCATTCAAAAAACAGTTATTATGAATCATGTCCCTTCTCCACAAAGTTTACATCTTGTTAGGGCAGCCCTAGCAAGCCAATAAATATTTCAAAGGTAAGGTACAGAAGCAGACATGTGGAAGTAGAAAATAGCTTTCTTTTTTATTTTATTTTATATTTTTATTTTCTTTATTGACTAAGGTATTACATATGTGTCCTTATTCCCCCTTTCCCCCCCTTCCCCTTGCTTATGCCTTCATCCCCCTGTTGTCTGTGTCCATTGATTAGGCTTATATACATACATACAAGTCCTTTGGTTGATCTCTCCCTCTTACCCCCACCCTCCCCTCAGAGGTTTGATGGTCTGATCGATGCTTCTCTGTCTCTGGATCTGTTTTTGTTCATCAGTTTAGGTTGTTCATTATATTCCACAAATGAGTGAGATCATGTGATATTTATCTTTCTCTGACTGACTTATCTCACTTAGCATAATGCTCTCCAGTTCCATCCATGCTGTTGCAAATGGTAGGAGTCCTTCCTTTTTACAGCAGCATAGTATTCCATTGTGTAGATGTACCACAGTTTTTTAATCCACTCATCTACTGATGGGCACTTAGGCTGTTTCCAAATCTTAGCTATGGTGAAATGTGCTGCTATGAACATAGGGGTGCATATATCCTTTCTGATTGGTGTTTCTAGTTTCTTGGGCTATATTCCTAGAAGTGAGCTCACTGGGTCAAATGGGAGTTCCTTTTTTAGTTTTTTTGAGGAAACTCCATACTGTTCACAGTGGCTGAACTAGTTTGCATTCCCACCAGCAGTGCATGAGGGTTCCTTTTTCTCCACATCCTCATCAGCACTTGGCATTTGTTGATGATAGCCATTCTGACAGGTGTGAGATGGTACCTCATTATCATTTTGATTTGCATCTCTCGGATGATTAGTGACTTTGAGCATGTTTTCATATGTGTCTTGGCCTTCCTTATGTCCTCTTTCGAAAAGTAGGAAAACAGCTTTCTTGATTCCTTCTTCCATGAGACAATAAAACTGGTATTTGCCCAGAGTTCTGAGTAGATGTGAGTGACTGACCAGCATCACAGTGAGGATCACCCAAGACCCACTCCACAGTCCAAGTAGTGCTGATTCCACTCCTGGCTCCTATTTCTCCATTTACTGAGTCTTTCAGAAATTCCTCAGTGCAGGAGAGTGGAACTCATGAAAAGGAATCTTCATGGAAGACTTTGCAGTTGCTAGAACTCAACAGGCTTTTGAAACACAGAGTTCAGCTTTGAACTTCACTGGAGACCTTTGTCACCAAGGAAGAGGTCAAACGGCAGCACAGTACCGGCTAGCGGGGCACGAGTATCGCTGAGAAGTGGAAGCTGCTATTTTAAGACCTGGAGAGGGCTCTGAATGTCCACATTAGCAACCAGTGAAGCAGGCTGTGGTATCTGAACTATGCTAATACCAATACAGTTATTCATTACTTACAGCCTTACCTAGTATGTTTTGTGTTGTCTTGGTAGAGACTATTTAAGATATGTCCCCAAAATAAGAAATGTGTATGTATTAAATCACTTTACTTAGTATTTTAAGAATTAGTTGTGTTTCTCCCCCACCCCGCCCTCCCCCTCAAAAAGGTGTGGCTTGCACTAGGTTCTCCAAAGCATATTTATTCGTTGTTATGCTGTTTGGTTCCTTTGAAAGTCCTATTGTTATGTAACTATTAAGGATTGCCTTGCTGTGGAAATTACCCAAACTGTTCCCTGAAATGTCAATTTGAAGAAAAGGCATGTTGACAAGCCAGTGTAAGTGTGTGAGTTTCCATGCTGTGCAGAAGCAGCAGGGGTTAGTTTGGCGTGTACCAGCTGCACCTGTAGGGTTTTGATATAGAACTGTGACATAACTCTAAGACAGTTGTTGAAGATTTTACCATTTGGGAATAGCAAGCACATGGTTAAAAGCTCTCAGAAGAACACATTAAACGTGTTTGGATTCAGTGTGACACAGAGATGTGCACAGAATTATAATCAGAATGAAGTTTTTGTTTCCACTGGCTGTTGTTAAGAGAATGTGGGGGGAGGGAGGGAGAGAGTCACTTCTGACCCTCATTGACTGGTACTTAAACCAGTAATGGTCCTCTGTTCGTTTGTGTGTGATGGAGATACAGGGTGCTTTGGGATTGCAGAGTGGGGAGTCTAATGCAATCTAGCCTCAGGGAACCAAAAAGTGGAGACCAAACAGATAAGGGCTATTTAGCCAGAGGAGAGGCAGGAACAGGAGGGGGTGGGTTGAAAGTATTTCCAGGCAGGGAGACTAGTATGTACAAAGTTTATGTTCTCTGCTACCGAGGTTGTCTTAAATGCTTGCACTTTGCTTATTTAACACATTTATATAGTCATTGATTATCTTGCTCAGGAGTTCTAGGAGAGATCGTGACTGTTCAATGTGTTACACCTAAGGACGCAAGACTGAACTTGGCCCTGTGGCTGTGCCCTTCTCCAAGGGAGTTGCCGAACAAGCTGCTCTAGATAAGCACAGCACAGCTTGGAAAATCACCATCATTATTTAACTTTCAGGTTGTCAGGCTTCCCACTCAAGGCCTACCCTGTCCAAGTCGAGGATGGGTCCCTGAGGCCATCACATCCAGATGCGTAAGTACAGGTGGCCCAAGAGTTCCTTGCTATTGTAGCAACTGTATCAGGAGCCCTGCCTTCCAGACAGGGGATGATGGGGCACTGGGAGATGGAAAGAGGAACATCTAGGCAGAGAGATTGGGAATTCAAAGTTCAGTGTCTATAATTAGAGCTTTATGGAAACTTAGCCATGCTCATTCATTTATCCGAGGCTGCTTTTGAGCTACAAGGGCACAGATGAACAGCTGTGACAGAGACTGTATGGCGGGCAAAGCTGGAAGTGTTTATGACCTGGCCCTGTACAGAAAGTGTCTTCTGAGCTCTGACTCAAAGTCCACAGTCAGTGGCTACACTGGGAAAATAATGGACAATCTGCTGGGTGCCTCATGGTGCCACTTGCTTCACTGAAGAAATCATATCACATTTTCTCCCAACATTCTCAGCTCTGCGGTCCGGGCCCTGAAAAGCCTGTGCGAAGCAGTTTCTCAGGGAGGAGGAGGAGGCGATGTTTCCCTCAGGTTTTTATTGAGCTCTTCTCCCTTGAGAAATTGAGAGTCAAGGAACTATATTTCTTTTGCACAACAAACTGTTGTACACAATGGCCAGATTACATTGCTGATTGACTTAACCAGTTAGAAGTTGTTCTGACTGTGCCCTAACATAGAGAATAAATCCAGGCAGTGGATTTAGGAGGTGATCCCAGGAAACACTGGTGAGGAAGTGGGAGGTGAGACCCATAGAGCAGCAAGCCAACCTGGGGGTATTAAGTGAAGACAACTGATGCTTAATCCTGCAGACAGTAGAGAACATCCTTCATAGTTGTTGCACCTGAGATGGCAGGAGGTTGATGTCTTTATCTACCCATTAGTCATGGGTTGAGGACTGCTCCCCTGAGGACATCTGGTCTACACTGTAGTGGCTACTGACAGCAGCAGAAGAGATGGGATGAGGATGGCAGCGACGTGACATCCCTTATCCTTTTGTCCCCAAGTCTGTGCCAGTGACATCTGCATAAATATGAACTCTGGCCTGAGATCTGTGCCAGAAACTGCCAGCACTCAGGCAGTCAATTTTGTCAGTAAATTTTTACAAAACCAAAACATACACATAGAAATTGCAACAAAGTATGTCAGGGGGGTGTACTGAAATTTTTCAGAGTTTAGAACAGGGGTGGGCAAACTTTTTGACTCGAGGGCCACAATGGGTTCTTAAATTGGACTGGAGGGCCGGAACAAAAGCATGGATGGAGTGTTTGTGTGAACTAATATAAATTCAAAGTAAAGGAGCGGAGGGGAGAGCAAGAGAACCGGATAGAACAGCCGGATCCGGCCCGTGGGCCGTAGTTTGCCCAAGGCTGGTAGAATCTCTCTGTGTGTGTTTAAAATATGTTTTTTATTGATTTTTAGAGAGAGAGGAAGGGAGAGGGAGAGAGAGAAACATTGATGAGGAACATCATCAATTGGCTATCTCCTGTATGCTTCCTACTGGGAATCAGGGTGCAACCCAGGCATGTGCCATGACTGGAAATTGAACCAGTGACTTCTTGGTTCATGGGTTGAAGCTCAACCATGGACCCATACCAGGCAGCCAGAGACTCTGGTTTTGAAAACTGCTGCCACATTGCAAGGAAAATATCCCCAGGCTTAGAACGAAAGCTAAATTTAAAGATTGGTACAATGGACAGAAAAGAAATATTTTCATATGAAGTTTTGGATGATCCAATTATTAACAAGGAAGACAACTTTAACATTAACTTTCCTTGTAATAGATGGCACCATGAAAGAATGTTTAAAGAAACATTTTGAATTGTATAGAAATCTTGAAGCCACTTCTGGTTTGTTGCATGACATACACAAGTTACAGATAATGTCAGAGGCAACATCAAAATTCCATGTACAACTTTCCATTTAAAACCAAATTCAGACTTTACCTGCATGAATAGTTAAGTATTTTTAGAAAAATTGTTCTGCTAGTCATCAGTTCTAGATATATTAGCTATATAGATTAAGAGGTAATATGCAAATTGTCCAGGATGCCGTAACATCATGACTGCTCAGGAGGAGGCTGCGTGCGCAGGTGGGCAGGAGGGGACTGTGTGCCTGGTGAGGCAAACCATGGATGGTGCAGGCCGCTGCCCGGAGAGAAGAGGGTGGGCCTGCCTGCATCCTCCATCGCCGAGGGCAGGCCCAGCGAGAAGAGGGCTGGCCTGGAGAGAAGAGAAGAGGGCCTGCCTGCAGCCACTGCAACTGTGGGCAGGCCCAGAGAGAAAAGGGCCAGCCTACTGTGGTGCACCGGCAGTCCTGCCTCTGCGCGTGAGCTGAAGAGAAAACACCTTTTCTGGCCGCTCATTGGCTAAGCTTCCAGTATGCCACTCACAGTGTTCTTGGTAACTTGAGTAATAAGAATCCAAGAAGGTGATGTAGGGTTTTTCCACCTCACTCCTGGAGGAGAAAATGAAGGTCCACTGCTGGAGGGCTAAGAAATGTCATATCCTGCCCTAGCCTGTTTGGCTCAGTGGATAATGCCTTGACTTGTGGACCACAGGGTCCGGGTTTGATTCTAGTCAAGGGCATGTGCCTAGGTTGCAAGTTCCTCCCTGGCTGGGGCCCCAGTCAGGGCTCATACAGGAGACAACCAATCGAAGTATCCCTCTCACATTGATGTTTCTCTCTGTCTTTCCCTCTCTCTTCCATTCTCTCTAAAAATCAATGGAAAAAATATCCTCAGGTGAGGAAAGAAAGAAAGAAAGAAAGAAAGAAAGAAAGAAAGAAAGAAAGAAAGAAAGAAAGAAAGAAAGAAAGGTCATATCCTATGAAAGAGACATTTTGAAAATGCCTAAAGAAAGTTGTCATTTTTTCGTGGTGAAAAGACTGAAGTCTGTGTTGATGAAAACACCTTGGCGGCTGCAGCGGCTGGCCCTGGCAGCAGCAGCGGGGTGATGGGGGCAGCGCCTTCCCCTGATCAGCCTGGTTACCTCCCGCAGAGGGAGGCCAGACTGCGGCTTGGGCCCGCTCCCTATGGGGAGCAGGCCTAAGCCATCAGTAAGACATCCCCTGAGGGCTCCCGGACTGTGAGAGGGGGCAGGCTGAGCTGAGGACTGAGGGACCCCCCCCCCCGCCCCAGTGCACGAATTTCATGCACCAGGCTTCTAGTAATTTATATTAGGAAATCATTTATCATGTTTATTTTATTGCTGTCAGTATCTACAAAATGTATCTCGTAGCTCCAATAACAGTTACATCAGTAGAAAATGCTTCTCAAAACATAAATTATCAAACATTATTTGCAATCTTGAATTTCCCAAGAGTGATTGGCAAACTTCCACTATGTTGATTGAAAATGAAGTTGCCATAAGTATGTATTTTGATGACCTAGCAAATGAATTTTCAGGAAAGTGAACAGAGAAATCTTATGATCAGTCTAGCACAGCCGTGGGCAAACTACGGCGGCCTGCGAAGCCAAAAGAGCAGAGGGTTCTCTTGCTCTCCTCCGCTCCTTCAGCAGCACTGTTAACATGGCAACGTCGGGAAACACGGCTGCAGCTCCTTCTTCTCAGTGGGCGGATTTATATCCGCCCATTCAGTAGAAGAAACAACCTCTCAATCTTCCAGAGGCTCCTTGTAATGCCCGCGGACACGTCTCCCGACATCACCCTGGGAATGTGTAGACACGTTATTGTGGTGATGTAGGGAGACACGCCCCTGGAGAGCACAGTATCAGAGCCTTTCTGAGGTAAGATTAAGAGCTCTACTCAAACACAATTTTTTCCTGTTCCCACATTCTGTACATCACAATGACTTGTTAATAAAACAACAAAGACTTTCAGCTTTTAGGGCTTGTATCCACTGCAGTTTTTTTTCCCACTGCGGACGCACGCAGCAGGGAAAAAGACACACAGAGGACATGTCACACTAGCCATGCTGAGGCTGCATTTTTTTGCTGATACGGATGCGGTATCAGTAACGCTACCGTGGCCACTAACCGCATGTGTTAGCGGCAAAACAAATGCATTTTGCGCTACGTTTGCTTCTCCCCCTTGCGCCTGTAAAAATGCGTGCTACAGGGCATTTGTGTTAACATGCACCACTGCACATTAGCATCAACGCTGGTGTTAAAATGTTTGAAATGAATAAAACTATTAAAATTAAAAAAAAAAGACCGTACCCTTTTATGTAATGATGTTTACTTTGAATTTATATTAGTTCACACAAACACTCCATCCTTGCTTTTGTTCTGGCCCTCCGGTCCAGTTTAAGAACCCATTGTGGCCCTCGAGTCAAAAAGTTTGCCCACCCCGGTCTAGCACATTAATAAAGTATTATTTATTGTAACATATAAATTTTGTATTATAGCCCTAGCTGCTTTGGCTCAGTGGATAGAGCATCAGCCTGTGGACTGAAGGGTCCCAGGTTTGATTCCAGTCAAGAGCATGTACGTTGGTTGCAAGCTCTTGTCCCTGGTCGGGAGCATGTGGGAGGCAACAAATCAATGTGTCTCTCTCACATTGGTGTTTCTCTCTTACTCTCCCTCTCCCTTCACTCTCTCTAAAAATCAATGGAAAAAATGTCCTCGGGTGAAGATTTTAAAAAAAGTATTATATATAGTATTACAGAAAATATTATATAGAAATATATCAAAATATATTCTTGCAATTTGTAAGTTTTGTATTGTTACTTATTGTCACAATTCTTAGTAATTTTTAAAGGAAAAAGGCTTTCTAACTTAGTAACTTTAGGTGTACTTTTTCCCCTGCTATTTGTACATTTTGCATTTGCGCAAATTAGATAGGTGGCCTTTCTGCTAGAACCATGGTTTCTTTTGGGTCCTATGGCTGAAATGTCAATGAGGTCAGAGCCTTAAAAGCACTTGAGAAAGAACCGATGCAAGAAGCACACTCTTAACCTCCTTTGTCAACCGCTGAGCCAAGTGATACAAGTTATAAGAAAAATATAGCAGGGAAGGGATATAGAATGTTGGGCTGGGGGCTATAGTTTAAATAGGGATACCCAGAAAGGCTTCATTGTGTAAGGGAAGGGAAGATGCCATACCAGGTTGGGTCTTGCGGGCCATTTCACAGACTTTTCTCTGAATGAGATGAAAATCCATTAGAGGCCCATTGGAAAGAGCTTTTTGGCCATAACATCTAGATGCCCCCAAACTCTGGTTGAGGATATAAACCAAATATAAATCACTAAGAAGGTAAAGTGCTAACCTGCTAGAGTTTCCTTCCACCAATGTGTTACCTTCTACCTGTATGTCTTTAATATGATATCATATCCAAAATAATTCATACCGTACTCTTCTAAAATGTCAGGTTACATATGTCCAGATTTCATCAAAGCTGTGTCTGTCTCTAAGGTTCAGATAAGTCTGGGGCTTGCAGAACTCCATTTGTAGGAGAAATTGATAGATAGCAAAAAGGGTTCCAGAAAGTGGAGATGAATTGGATGGTCATTGTCATTTATGTTGTGGAAACTGGTCGTGCACACACATATGTTCATGTGTAAAGACCTAACATCTTGGTTGGCATGTGACAGTGCCAGTTGGTGTTCTTTGTCCCAGTGTAATTATTAGCAGCATCTTTCTCACTAGGGGAAGCATTAGGGAGAAGGAGCACCGTGAGAAACAGAGCCATAAATAGCATTGTGGGGGCACCCAGCAATCAAAGAGTGACCCAGCCACAGCATAGCCGAAGAGTCTCAGCAAAGGTGATCACTAAAGGCAAGGATGAGACGTCAATCTTAAAAATGAAATAGCTGTTATTTTGCCAGCAAAATGAATTTATTCTGGAATAGCAGAGGAATTGCAAATCCAGTCATGAAAATGGTGAACCGTAAGAAGTCTGGAGAACAAAGAAATGGAGCATTCTTTTATAGAGGAGAGGAGGAAGTTGGGGAGGTTGTGGTTTTTGTGTGTGTGTGTGTGTTCTTCAATTACAGTTGACATTCAATATTATTTTGGGAGAGGCTGTCTTAAGTGAAAGTCCATTAGAAACTAGTAGAGTTCAGAGTTGTGGTGACTTCTCACTGGCTGAGAGGTAGCAGTTTCTCATTGGCTGGTTTGTTGCTGGGCAAGGATAAAATCTTCCTCCAGCTAGGGTATGTAAAGTAATCTTCTGGCCAGCCTTTGTAAAGTAAATTGTGAGGAGAGGTGGTGTATGAGAGCTCCCCCTTCAGGGCATCCTGACTCCATTTAAATGAGATTCACCTTTATTAATTTTCAGAGAACAAAATCAGTCAGTCTTGTAGGCAGGCCCAGTTAACACACTCAAATTAGGATCATTTGAGGAGGGTTTAACAAAGTGATAATGTGGTGGAATGTACCAAGACCTGAAGAGTCAAACAGATGAGTGGTTACAGGAATCTGGAAGGAAAGAGTCTAATGGGAAGGCCACCTTGAGAGAAGCAGTGACCATCTGTCAATGAATCAACAAGCATGAGGCAACCCTGCAAGGAGGGGGACAGCTGGGTAAAAGCTATTGTCTGAATGCTTGTGTACCTCCCTTAGTTCATATGTTGAAATCCTAACCTCCAAAGATAATGGTATTTGTAGAGGTGTTCTCTCTTTTCCGCGTCCAGCATGGAAAAGGAACAGGTCCAGTTCCTGAGTGAAGGAGCTGGGGATTAAGAAATAAAAGAAAGAAAGAGACCAGGTAGAAAGATAGAAACAAAGCTGGGAGCCAGGTGGGACGCCATCCTCTCTGATGGAGAGGCAGGGACCCCGGAGCCCAAGCAGCACATTTATTTTATACCCCCAAATACCAGGAAGTATCACCAAAACTTGGGATCAAAGGAGCTTATTTGCATTCTTGAGTAGGCCCTAGTATTCCTGGTGCTTGCCTGGATTTACATA
The DNA here is from genome assembly GCF_963455305.1 of Plecotus auritus. Taxonomy (NCBI): domain Eukaryota; kingdom Metazoa; phylum Chordata; class Mammalia; order Chiroptera; family Vespertilionidae; genus Plecotus; species Plecotus auritus. Next base: position 240,626,263 of record NC_137770.1, on the reverse strand, counting down.
TCAAAGCCCACTCCCTGGCACCTGGACAAAGGTAAAAAGTCAGTACTGATAACGCCCCCCACCTCTTTGGGGAGGGCATAACCGAGACGCGGCTCTGCCAGTCGCCTCGGGCTCAGCTGACAATAATTTAAAGAATGCCCATGTGCCTTCCCAGGCAGCCCTCTACAGGTATTTGGAGTTGGGGCCTTTGAGGGTGATTAGGTCATGAGGATGGAGCCCTCATAGATAGGATTAGTGCCCTTATAAAAGAGGTCTCACAGAGCTTCCTCACCCCTGAACCATATGAACATACAGCAAGAAGGTGCTGGCTATAAACTGGGAAAAGGGTCCTCACCAAAACACAGCCATGCTGGTGCCCCGATCAAGGACTTCCAGCCTGAAGAACTGTGAGAAATAAATTTTTGTTGTTTGTAAGCTTCCCAGTCTGTGCTATTTTGTAATAGCAGCCTCAATGGTTAAGGCAGGAAATAAATAACCAGACTGAACTCTCCTCCCTCCCTCTGGGAGAGCCTGCTGGGACAGGATCAGGGCAGAGAACCAAATGTCAAAGAGCGGAAAATCTGGAGGCTCATCTGGGAGATGTGCAACCTGCAGCCTCTTCAGTTATGTCACCCATGGGGAGTGAGCAAGAAAGAAAATTCCCGATAGAAGTCACAGGGCTTTGTGGACTGAGATGAAATACTCCCTGTGAGAATGCACAGCAAAATAGGAAGGCTACAAAAGCCACTAAATTGAGGTAGCTGGGGTTACTATGACCCCATTGTGAACTCTGGCCTAAAAGGACCCAGGGATTCAAGTATGTTCATCTTGTAAATATTTCTGAGTTTCCAAATATCTTCTCTCAGGCAAGCACATGCCTACAGGTGCTCCTACTAAGGGTCATAGATAAATATTTGCACTTCCTGCCTGCTGGCTCTGTTCTCAGGACCCCTGGAGTAGCAGCAGAAAGGCCAATACCCAGAGGAAGGATGTTGTCATCATTCTGGGTGGTTTTAAACCATGTGAAGAGACAACAAAGGATGCAGCTGAACATGCACTTAATTTTGTAATTTCTCAACTGGAGGGTGATTTGATAAGTGTGCCTGATGCAATGCAAAACATGTGTTGTCTCCAACAAATATGAGTACTTATTTTTGGTTTAGACTACATTTGGTGATTTTTTATGTTATTTCTGAAAAGGAAATACATACACATAGGTCAAAGATAAAAACAATATGAAAAGTCACTCCACCCCTGTCAACCTTCCTGTCCCCTCTCCTTCACTCGTTGTGGCAATACAAGCATTCATGAATAAATATTATTACTCCCTACCTTTTCTTACACAAATGGGAACATAATACACAATACTGTGTATCTTGCCTTTTCCTTCTTACTAATACTTCTTACTAATATATCCTAGAGAGATTCTTTACTTTTTCTTTTTTACAACTTCATAATGTTCCACAGGATAGATGTTTCACAATTTATTTAACCCATCCCCTGTTGGGAACATCATTTGGTTGGTTTGCCATCATTTTTTCTCTTATAAATAATGTTGCAATGAGTAATCTGATATATCCATCATTTTTATATGGGCAGGGATTTATAGGATAAATTCCTAACAATGGAGCCAATGGGTCAAAGAGCCAATGCATTTGTAAGACTGATACATTGATTCTTTGCTGGATCTCTATAGTCCAGTTATGAATTGAACAGTATATATTAATTCCAAGTAAAAAGCTCCAAAGAGGAAAATAAATGCTGAGTCCAGATAGAACCTTCAGTCAACTTAGAGTGCCAGTTCACACTAATGATGAATCTCTGAGTGTTTGTGTATGCCTTGAGCTGCACTCTGAGAAGCAATTTGAAAAAGATCTAGCCATCTGGTTACCTGCAGATATATACCCCACCCCACTTCCAAATAAACAAGTTCCTTAATTATTTCAAGGATTCCAGCTTTGAATTCTTCCACCAGGGCAAGTACTGTGCCAAATGATAGATGACTCCAGGGTTCCACAGGCAGTGTCTAAAAAGTCCTCTCATTCCTTGCAAAAGAAGCATAAGCTTCAAAATTATACAATAAAACATATCTTTGTTTTTAAAAATAACCATGGATTTGGGAAAAACCAAACCCACCAAACCAAACACACTAACAACAACAACAACAACAGTCAAACAAACATGAAAAAACCACTTTCCAGTGTTTTTGCTAATACCCAGCAGGGTGGGTTGCTCATAACACTGCCGACAGCGCTAGAGGACGTGGTCTTGTAAAGGGCTGTGGAAGCAGGCTGTGCAGTGAAACTTAGCTATTAAAGACCCTCACAAGAATGGCCTCACCCTCAGAAACAACTTGCTGAGGGCTTTTCTTTATAATATCCAAGTTTTTTGGTTTTAGCCATTTTGGTCTGTGGCTAACAGTTTGCATCACAAAGCAGGGCTGGGGTTGGGATACATTCAACAAAAGGTATTTATTTTATATTTTTAGTACAAGCCATACCCAGGAAGTGACACTCAACCATTTTCTTGAGCGGAGTGGAGACATGGTGAGAATGTGTTGCATAGGTTAAGGAAAATGGAGAAACATTTTGAGCTATATCATGGCATGCATAACAATCAATTATCCTTAGTTAATAAGAACTCCTTCTCTAGAATAGACTCTAGGCCTGCATAGGGCAGACACCTTGTCTTGAAGGTCTTTTATGTTCCCAGAATCTAGCCCATATCTGGTCACATAGCACAGGCTCAATGCACAGTTTTGAAATGTGTATATGAATGAATGAGTGAACTTTTGTGACATTATTTTGGTGCTTATAGGCCATTTTCTTTTTTTTTATTTTTAAATTTTTTTATTAAGGTATTATATGTGTACATATCTTACCATTGCCCCCCCCCACCCCACTCCCATACATGCCCTTACCCCCCAATGTTGTGCATCCGTTGGTTACTCTTATATGCATGCATATAAGTCCTTCAGTTGATCCAGATGTATACCTTTTTAAACATTTTTTTGCTTGTTTCTTTTTTTTTTAAAATAAATCTTTATTCAGATTATTACAATTATTTCTCCTTTTTTCCCCCATAGCTCCCCTCCACCCATTTCCCACCCCACCTTCTGCCCTTACCTACCCCCCACTGTCCTCATCCATAGGTGTATGATTTTTGTCCAGTCTCTTTATGAACCCCCCCATACCCCTTTCCCCCTGAGAATTATCAGTCCACTCCCTTTCTATGCCCCTGATTCTATTATATTCACCAGATTATTCTGTTCCTCAGGTTTTTAATTCACTTGATTTTTAGGTTCACTTGTTGATAGATATGTATTTGTTGTTCATAATTTTTCTCTTTACTTTTTTCTTCTTCCTCTTCTTTAAGAATACCTTTCAGCATTTCATATAATACTGGTTTGGTGGTGATGAACTCCTTTAGCTTTTTCTTGTCTGTGAAACTCTTTATCTGCCCTTCAATTCTGAATGATAGCTTTGCTGGGTAGAGTAATCTTGGTTGTAGGTTCTTGCTATTCATCACATTGAAAATTTCTTGCCACTCCCGTCTGGCCTGCATAGTTTCTGTTGAAAAGTCAGCTGACAGTCGTATGGGTGCTCCCTTGTAGGTAACTAACTGTTTTTCTCTTGCTGCTTTTTAATATTCTCTCTTTGTCTTTTGCTCTTGGCATTTTAATTATGATGTGTCTTGGTGTGGTCCTCTTTGGATTCCTTTTGTTTGGGGTTCTGTGGGCTTCCTGGACTTGTAAGTCTATTTCTTTCACCAGGTGGGGGAAGTTTTCGGTCATTATTTCTTCAAATAGGTTTTCAGTATCTTGCTCTCTCTCTTCTTCTGGCACCCCCATAATTCTGATGTTGGTACGCTTGAAGTTGTCCCAGAGTCTTCTTACATTATCTTCAACTTTTTGGATTTTTTTTTTGCTTTTTGCTTTTTCGGTTGAGTGTTTTTTGCTTCTTTGTATTTCAATTCTTTGACTTGATTTTTGTGTTCCTCTTGTCTGTTTTTGGGTCTCTGTATAATATTTTTTATTTCAGTCAGTGTATGTTTAATTTCTAGTTGGTCCTTTTTCATCTCTTCGAGGGTCTCGTTATATTTATCGGCCTTTTCTAGGATATTCTTAAAAAGCCTTATAACCGTGGTTTTGAATTCTATATCCAGTCGTTTGTTTTCCTCCATTTCTTTCGTTTGTGATCTGATTCTTAGACACCGCATTTTCACTGCTTCCCTGAGTTGGTAGATTTGTGTGCTAGGTTTCCAATTTGGTCCAGTGGGTCTGCCTCCCCAGTTAACCTGAGGTGGACACTCTTGGTGCACCCCTTTGTGGACTGTGTGTACAGCCTTGTTGTAATTAAGTCTTTATTGTTGTTGGTATCACTGGGAAGAATTGACCTCCAGGCCAGTTGGCTGTAAGGATCAGCTGTGTCTATGCTGGGAGAAGTCCGGTGCTGGAGACAGCCTTATAGGATTAGACTTGCCAAATTGCAATAGCCTCTGTGCTCAGCTTGGATGGGGTGGAGTCTCAGTCTTGGCTTCCCGTCAGCCTTGCCCTTGCGCGCACGTGTGTGCCTTCAGTCCTCTGCCTTCCCGGCTCCCGATTCTCCACCCGAGAGTCCAGACTCCCCCCCAAGAGCGTGGGTCCCCAGGGGCTCGCCTGGAACTGGGGTTCACTGCAGTCAGAACTGGGGTTCAGTGCCGTCAGGAGCCTCTCACTCCCTTCCGCTAGGGAAAGCCTGTGGCAACCTCCGCAGCCTTTGTGCGCACTGGCGCGAGCGGACTTTCAGTCCTCCGCCTTCCCCGGCTCCCGATTCTCCACCCGAGAGTCCAGACTCCCCCCACAAGAGCGTGGGTCTCCAGGGGCTCGCCTGGAACTGGGGTTCACTGCAGTCAGAACTGGGGCTCACTTCACTCAGAACTGGGGTTCAGTGCCGTCAGGAGCCTCTCACTCCCTTCCGCTAGGGAAAGCCTGTGGCAGCCTCCGCAGCCTTTGTGCGCACTGGCGCGAGCGGACTTTCAGTCCTCCGCCTTCCCCGGCTCCCGAGTCTCCGCCTGAGAGTCCAGACTCCCCCCACAAGAGCGTGGGTCCCCAGGGGCTCGCCCGGAACAGGGGTTCAGTGCAGTCAGAACTGGGGTTCAGTGCGGTCGGGGGCTCCCTTCCCCCTTCCGCCAGAGAAAGTCAGCCAGGCTCTCAGCCGCCCTTCCTCTCTGCGCGCACAAAGACCCTTTGCCGTACCTCCAATTCTCTGTGAGCTTTTCTCTATCCTTCTAGTTGTAGAATTTTCACTCAGTCAGCTTTCCTGCGGTTCTGGATGGTGTCCGTTCTGTCTTTTAGTTGTAGTTTTGAAATTGTTGTGCGAGGCAGCAGTTTAGGTGCTTACTTATGCCGCCATCTTGGTTTCTCTAGGCCATTTTCTTTTATGTGGATCATTTTTTTTAAGAACTTAAATCTAAACTGTGTATTAATATATGTGTGTAACTGTATATTATATGTATATAGCTATGTGTGTATATATACATGTGATCAAAAGGATAAATATAAATACAAATTTATAAATTGTGTATATTTTCAAGTTATTTTGCAAAAGGCACATGTTACGCTTTTGATCAGAAAAAAACAATATAAGTTTGAACTTTGCTTTGACTACTAATTAATTAGCAAGATAAGTAGAATTTTGGCATTTATTAGGTTGAAAGAAATTTAGTCTCAGAAACAAAATAATCAAAATGTCCTTCAGTAAGTGAGTGGATAAATAAAAGGTGGTACATTCAGACACTGGAATATTTTCAGTGCTAAAATGAGCTATCAAGCCATGAAAAGATATGGAGGAAACAAATGCATATGACTAAGTGAAAGAAGCCAATCTGAAAAGGCTACATACTATATGATTCTATATATGACATTCTGGAAAAGCAAAACCAGATAGGTAGTAAATAGATCAGTGGTTGCCAGGTGTTCGGGGGAAAGGAGTGATGAATAGGTAAAGCACAGAGGACATTTAGAGCAGTGAAACTATTCTATATCATACTACAATGGTGGATTCATGTCATTATACTAGTATATTTGTCACAGCCTATACAATGTACAACACCAAGGGTGAGTCTTAATGGAAGCTCTGGACTTTAGTTGACTATGATGTGTCAATATAGGTTCATTGATTGCATTAAATGTACTGCTGTGGTCGGGATGGCAAAGTGAGGGAGGCAGTGCCTATGGGGCAGGGGGCTGGGGACAAGGAAACTCTCTACTCTGTGCTCAGTTTTGCTGTGAGCCTCAAACTGCTCTGAAAACTTAAGTTTTTGTAAAACAAAAAATCAAAATAAAATCAGTGAATGATATTCAGCATCTTACTTTCAATGGATTCTTTGCGGCTTTCTGTTGAGCCTTGTGTTTGTTTCGTTGTTAGCCTGCTCTGAAGAATGCTAAGTTGGGAACACACTGAACAGCTGCCTCCTAGATACTCAAGTATGTGTTCCTCCCCGCAGCTGAAATATTTGACCTTCAGCCTCTTCATGTTGGAATATAAGAATGGAAAGCACAAGGGCCCCAGGGAATCAAATAAACACCTCATAGGAAAAGCTGTTGAGAACATCTTGGCATGAATTTTGGGGTGTTCTCGGTGGTTTGAAATGTATATACAAAATGACTAATATATAAACTTTGCTCAAGTTACTAGGAGTGGGCTAAATTTGACATAAATGAGAGAGCTTTTCTGTTGTTTTTGAAAGTCAGTATCTATTTACCCTTCTTTGGGTGACAATATCCTGATTTTTCTCCAGAAAACTTCCCTTGCATCACTCTAAGCCCACGTGGGTCTCCACCGCCCACTTCAGGCAGCAGGAAACTGAGACCTAATCTAATCAGAGCAAGCCAACCCCAGGCCACAGTGATTAGCTCAGAGCTAATGAGAAAGATTTTCTTAAGTGACTATAATTCAGTGGTGTGTGTGTGTGTGTGTGTGTGTGTGTGTGTGTGTGTGTGTGCCTGTTATGCCCAGATTTCGTGATCCCCAAAGACCACCAGGGAGCTGAGTCCAATGCAAAAGCAAAGAGCCTTTAATCGAGCTAGCTCGAGCTCCCCGTCCACCACCCCAGCTGACAGAGCAGCAGGAGGCAGAGAGAGAGCCTCAGGCCCCAAACGCACTGATTTATAGGGGGCCTGGGAGAGGTAGGAGGGGTGAGGTAGTGTGGCCTCCCTGATTGGTCAGGGTCAGGTTACACATGGGGGCAGGGTGCGGCTTACTTTCCTCTTGCATTTCTATTAGCTAATTCAAAAGTGTGGATTGGGCTCTTGGAGAGGTTCTAGGGCGGGAACCTGACTCCACGAGGTGGAGGACATGGAACAAAGGGAACATGGAGTTGGTCTCTCCCCGCCCTTTCATGTCTTTGCTCAGTGAGGGGGCAGCATGCTTTAGAAAATCATGTATCCTGGAGCCCATTGCTTGGGTTTGAATCTCAGTTCCCCAGTTCCACCATGTGCTAGTTAAGTGGACCTTGGACAACTCACTCATCCTCCCTGGATCTCAATCGCCCCTGTAAAATGGGGCAAGAATACTGCCTACCTCCTGGGGTTGTTGTGGGGATTGAAGGAATTCATATTTGAGAAGACTGGTATGGTGTGGGTCTCCTTGGTGTTTTCATTATGGTATGTAATTAGCATCTCAAATTTACTGTACTTCAAATGACGTCTCCTTTCATAGTCTTTGTCAGCTCAATCAATGACATCTCCATCCTTCCTGTTGCTCAAGCCAAAATTCTTAGGTTTGTGTTGGGCCTTTCTCTTTGCCTCTTTACCCTATACACAAATTCTGTCAGTTCTACCTTCAAAATATATCCAGAACTCAACCAACATCTGCTGATGGCAGCCTGGTTCAAATCACCATCCTCTCTTGCCTGGAATATGGCCCCATAGCCTCCTAAATGGTTTCCTTGCCCCTTCAGTTGATTCTCAACAAGCAGCCAGTGTAAGCCTGATGAAACAAAGCCAGGAAAGTTCACTCTTCTGCAGTAGGACTTCGGTGATGGCTAAACTCAGCTGAACACATTTGTGAGTTAGTGTCTTCTTCAATTTCCTTCCTCCTTGCTCCTTTTGCATCAGGCACCTCTGATTTGGCCTCTGCTCCTCTTTCAACACACCAAATGTTCAACACGTGCTCTTTTCTTCCCTATCCTGAAACCTGTCGCCCCAGATGTCATGTGGCTACCTCACCTTTCCTCAGATTCTTACTTAAATGCCACCTTCTCAGTGAGTCCTTCCTTGATCTCATTCCAACATTGCAACCCTCTCCCCAGCCTTTATCCCATTTTCTGCTTGTTTTGTTTCTTAGATGTCACCATCACCTCAAACATGCTATGATTTACTTGTCTTGTCTAGTGTATGTCTACCCCCATTAGAATATAAGCTCCATAACTACTGAATTTTTTTTTAACGACTGTGTATCCAGCACCTAAAACAGTGCATGGAACAGAGTAGGTGCTCAGTAAATATTTAATGCATGAATGGGTGGATAAACAAATGAAAGGAAAAGATTTGCATTAAAGTATGATATTCATCAACAAACAGTTTCCAGTGTCCATTTACAGTCTAGTGTGGGGCACAGGGGAATGAAGAAACTGACCAAATAAAAAAGTAGAAGGTATACATGGGATCCCATATAGGTGCTTGCAACTGAGACATGAAAGCTTGTAAAAGAGGAACCAGACTTAGGGTGTCTCAGATCTCACCTGAAAGTTGAGGAAGAGAAAGTAACTAGGTGAAGGGGTTGAAGAGTAGGTGCCGGAAGCTGCCCACTGTCCTCATTAATAGAGAGATGTGGACAGAGAACCTGGAAGGCTGGTTAACCTTAAATGCTCTGAAAGGTCGGAGCTAATCACTCATTGTTTAGTTGAGACATTGGTAGCTGAAGCAACCTCCACCTGTTAGTCTTATGTAAATTCTTGCTGATTGGCTATTACTGGAATTGCCTGCCTAAAGGCTATGGGTGTATCTCATAACCTTAATAAAAGGGATAGCAAGGCCAGAGCAGTGAGTAGTCCTCCCCCTAGAGGTGGGCTCCCGCCTGGCCCCCAATATTCCCAAATTAATACTTTTCTAGTCTCTTTCATTTGTGTGCGGCCTCCTTCAGAACCCGAACCCTGAACCTGAACCCTGAACCACGCGGGACGTGAAAGGGGTTCCCACAGGTAGGAAGACCTAAGAAGTCACAAATGTGTCTGGTTGAGGTTAGCCATCACTGAGGATGTGGTTGAGGAGATGAATTCTCACGTACTCAGGTCTCTCCTCAGACTGAATGAACAAGCAAGCAGTGCACTCCAAGGAAGAGCAGGCAGCCCAAGTGAATTAAAACACTTCAAGGCATCCTTCCAAGTCCCATCAATCCTTGTTTCATTGAAAATACAAACTAAAGAGTGAATGAACATAAAGTACAGCCTTGCACAGTTTCAGGATGTAGGAGGAGAAATCATGCCACTTTCATATTCATAAGACTGCTAGGAGAAAACCAGATCATAAGCTGTATGTCTGACATCAGTTATTATGCCCAGATTTCGTGATCCCCAAAGACCACCAGGGAGCCGAGTCCGATGCAAAAGCAAAGAGCCTTTAATCGAGCTAGCTCGAGCTCCCCATCCACCACACTCGCCAACGCAGCGGCAGGAGGCAGAGAGAGAGCCCCAGGCCCCAAACGCACTGATTTATAGGGGGCCTGGGAGAGGTAGGAGGGGTGAGGAAGTGTGGCCTCCGCTGATTGGTCGGGGTCAGGTTGCACATGGGGGCAGGGCACGGCTTACTTTCCTCTTGCATTTCTATTGGCTAATTCAAAGGTGTGGGTTGGGTTCTTGGAAAGGTTCTAGGGCGGGAACCTGACTCCACGAGGTGGAGGACATGGAACAAAGGGAACATGGAGTCGGTCTCTCCCTGCCCTCTCACAGTGAGTACACTGTTGTGTGGTTTTTATATTGGACATCTATTCACCCTTCTTCTGGTGATGGTGCTTTGATGTGAGCAGGTACTAAGCATGTTGAGGAGACATATGCAATCCTAGGAAAAAAGGCCCACCCCCAGCTTCCCAGTGATGCTTGGAGCCTCAAGGCTGCAATGGGCTCATGCCAAAGAATACATTTCCACTTTGGACTGTAAATCCTCTGCAAGAACAGGTTAAGTTACTCACTTCTTAACGCCAGTGAGTCTTGATCCGGCATCTAGAAGGGTTCATCAATCTGAAGAAGGGGCTGTGCGTAAATTAAATAAGAGTCCAGAGATGAAACATAATTTTGAAAAGCATGGTGGGGCGGGGGGTGGGGGCAGAGGAGCTTGGCTGAAGAAACCAAGTTCTCCTTGTCTCAGGACCCCTTGCTTTTTATTAACACAATTTGTCCTAAGTCAAGGTGGAGATATACACATCAAAGGGTAGGGTTTCGTGCAGAATCCATTGTCAGATTGGAGAATTACCTCTGGCTGTTTAGGTGTTTGGCCAGGAGGAGGCAATAACATGTAGATTGAGATGCCCTGAGCTCTCTGGCAGCAAGCAATCATTTTATGCATCCCTTTCAGGTTTGGGGAAATGCCTTTAGCCATCTCAGATGATTCAGCCCTTGCTGACATGCTGGAATTGGCTTCTGGCAACTTTTTGGCCAGCACATGGTGGGTGCCCATTAACTATCTGTTGCCTAATGGATAGAGGTAGGGTTAGTTGGGCAGGTTTGAAATAAAATTGTCTGGGTTTAAAACCCTCTTGATGAACTAACTTTAGCCAACCTAAGCCTGTGATTCCTCATCTGTAATATGGGAGTAAGAAAGTGTTTACATGATGGCAATGTTGTAGAATATTGTACATAAAGTATTTGACACTCAATGATGCTAGCAACTATTGTGGAAGGAGGAAAAAGAAGAACTATGTAATTAATTGTACCCTCTCTCCTCTTCTCCCTTCAACACTGTGATTCACTACTCAGCAGATGATCAGCAGATGCTTGCTGATGGCTGCTGAATCTGATGAAGATCCTGGACCTGTTAGTTTCTCCATCCCTGGTAGATGACCAGTCTATAGTAGCTGGGGTTGAACTGTGGGAGAGGGAGATGTTCACTCTGTGGGCATTGCTTGAACACTAACTGCATACCAGGGGCTCAATGGTGGACAAAGATGGGCAGCAGTCTTATTCTCATGAAGCTCACTTTCTAGTGGGAGATGTGAGGACAGGAGGAACCCCCACCTCTAGGGCTTTATCAGTGAAGTTGGTGGCTCTTTGTTTCATACATCCACTCACAGGTGCTCACAGCAAACTCGAGACCCCAGGAGATCACAAGATAAGATGCTCAGGCTCAAAAGAGCTGGGTTGGGATCTGGGCCTGGGCTCAGGGTCTGAGAGAGAGACATAGCCTGGCAGGGATCATGTATGCACAGTGATCAGCATAATTTTTATATTTACATATATATGTGAAATGTGTAGATGTTACCAAATAGTATATGTTGTAACTGATTTTAAAGCTGTCAAAGATTAGCAAAAAACTGTAGGGATAGATATCAAAATGTTAATGGCAGTTGGGTTTGGGTTTTAGAACAGAGGGGACATTTTTCTTCTTTTCTCTATTTCCAGCTTTTAAAATGTGATCATATTACTTGATGACTTGAAATGACTAATGAAGTTGACCAAAGAAAGGTCATTCTGGAACCAGAGCTTCCACTCACCAGCTGTGTGACTGGGAGGAAGTCACTTCTCTGGTGCCCCAGATGTCCCAACATCCACCCTGAAATTCTCCCTACTGTTCAGTGTAAATGCCTTTCCCACTTTTTGCAATCCTTGCTTGCCCGTCAGCCTGACCTAATGTCTCAGTTTTTCCCAGACTTCCTGAAATCCACTCTGATGCATTCTTTTGCTCCTGCCCAAATACAGCTGTCCCAATACTGGTGCGTAGTTGTTGGGATTCTTGCCAGCGGTCCGACATTCAGCTAAATTCTCTCTATATGACCTAACTCAATCCTCAAAGTAATTCAGTGGTGCCCACAAAAATGTTTAAGCCCACTCTACAGAAGAGACACTTGACCTTCAGAGAAGGATTGTTCCTTGCCCAAGTGACAGAGCCCACTCAGGTCCACCTGACCAGAAAGCCCGTGTACTTAACTGCTTTACACAGGCTCCCTCAAGGCCAGTTTACTTGTGTGTTCTCAGCAAGCTACCATGGTGCCTGGCACGTGGTGGGTCTTTAATTTGTGTTGAGTGAATGCATACCAGAATTTGCCATATTTAAGAGCCTCGGTGTACTGTAACTATGTGCAAATAAGTTCACATTGACAAAATTACCATGTGTCCAGTGTCTAACCTTTCCTGCTGTGTATAGTATCCCAATCAATAACCCCTGTTGAGGAAGCACTGTACTGTATCCATTAGATAGATGAGAAAATATTTAAAAATGTAACTTTCCCCAAATCATGCCACAACCAGAGGGAGTGCAGAGGGAGGTGGGTATTTCTTTGCACATCTGCAATCTTCTTTGCCAAGGGCATACCAGGATGCTTGGCATGATAGCTGAGTGCCTTACTTGCAGGAGGATAGAACACAGTGAGAGGGTTCACTGACCAAGTGACTTGGGCAGGCAAAGGATTACAGGGTCCTTCGAGATTTTATTTTCTCAAGTGTCTGTCACACTGAACAAAAGGAGAGACTAAAACCTGAAGTGCTGTTTCGTAACCAGAAATGAAGGCAAAACAAATATAAAAGTGTAACCATGAGAGTTTGAGTGTCGATTGGTGCAACCTCTTGGGTTGTCCTTACCTTGCAAAATCTTAAATGTTCGTTCCCTTTGACCCAGGAAGTCTAATTTGAGGAGTGTTTGTTCTTGGACATGTAGAAAAATATGTGTACACAAGAGTATTTATTCCAACATTTAATGTAGAAACAAAGGAGCGGGAAACCTAGGTGCCGATTTATATGGTCTAGTTCCGTGGTCGGCAAACTGCGGCTCATGAGCCACATGCGGCTCTTTGGCCCCTTGAGTGTGGCTCTTCCACAAAATACCACAGCCTGGGCAAGTCTATTTTGAAGAAGTGGTGTTAGAAGAAGTTTAAGTTTAAAAAATTTGGCTCTCAAAAGAAATTTCAATCATTGTACTGTTGATATTTGGCTCTGTTGACTAATGAGTTTGCCGACCACTGGTCTAGTTCAATAAGCCATGGTATATACACAATGGAGTACCAGGGTCATTAGAGGAATTAGGTAGAGCAATATATGCTGGCAGGTCATGTCTTCCAAATACATCACTATGTGAATAAAGACAGGTGCACAACGGGGTGTGCAATATGCCATGGTTTTTATGAAACAATGAAGGCTTAGCTCTCTGTACATATGTACATGTATGAAGGCTGCCTGTTCATTAATATGGTAAGAGGGGAGTCAGGGGCAGGAGAAAGAATGATGCTCTACGTATTCACTTTGCTCTATTTGACATTTACTTTTATTATTAAGAACAAATATCCTTTTTATTTATTTAAACACTAGTGGCCCAGTGCACAAAATTCGTGCACATTAGAAGGGGATTAATTCGAGGAAATAATTTAATATTGCTGTTTGCCCTTTCTCTATAATAGAAGTGTCAGAGATGAAAGAAAATTAGTAAAATGTATATGAAAACCTTCCTCCTATCAGAGTCTGGGGCACACCATGGGACCCAGAGTCAAGTCCCCGCCCACCCACATGCACCTCAAAATCACATGAGACCCAGACCTGGCCTGCCCCCCCTCCCATTGGGCTAGATCAGGGGTGGGAAACTTTTTGACTCGAGGGCCACAATGGGTTCTTAAACTGGACCGGAGGGCCGGAACAAAAGCATGGATGGAGTGTTTGTGTGAACTAATATAAATTCAAAGTAAAGGAGCGGAGGGGAGAGCAAGAGAACCCTCCGCTCTTTCGGCTCCGTGGGCCGGATAGAACAGCCGAACGGGCCGGATCCAGCCTGTGGGCCATAGTTTGCCCACGGCTGGGCTAGATCCAGACCCGGCCAGTCCCACCCTTGTCAAGCCCTGCTGGGCAGGGGGCATAGCCTCAGGTCCCCTGGCCTGGACCCCGGATGGGGGGCATGGCCTGAGGTCCTCCCACCCAGACCGGGGTGGGGGGCATGCCTTGAGGTCCTCCATCAAGCCCCGCCAGGTGGGGGACACAGCCTGAGATCCCCTGTCAAGCCCTGCTAGGTGGGGGGCATGGCCTGAGGTCACCTGTCAAGCCCTGCAGGGCAGGGGTGCCACCTGAGTTCTCCTGACCCAGCACTGGGGGTGCATCTTGAGGTCCCCCATCAAGCCCTACTGGGTGGGGGACATGGCCTGAGGTCCCCTGTCAAGCCCCACCAGGTAGGGGTGTGTGGCCTGAGGTCACCCAGCCTGGCGCTGGGGTGGGGGGAGCAGCCTGAGGTCCCCTAGCCCAGCACCAGGATGGGAAGCACACCTTGAGGTCCCCTGTCAAGCCCTGCTGGGTGGGGGGCGCAACCTGAGGTCCCCTGTCAAGCCTGCCAGGTGGGGGGGGGGGGCTGCGGCCTGAAGCCCCCTGTCAAGCCCCACCTGGTGGGGGTGTAGACTGAGGTTCCCTGGCTGGGTGCTGAGGCAGGGGGAGCAGCCTGAGGCCCCCTAGCCCAGCACCAGGATGGGAAGCACACCTTGAGGTCCCCTGTCAAGCCCTGCCGGGTGGGGGTTGCAGCCTGAGGTCCCCTGTCAAGTCCCAGGGGGACAGGGGAAGGCGTAGCCTCAGGTCCCTGCTGATTGCTCATTAAGGCTCCTTATGGGAACTTGGCTTCAGCTGTGGGTGCAGCCATCTTTGTGATGGAGTAATGGTCAATTAGCATATTCCCTCTTTATTAGATAGGATATTTTATTGATTTTTTACAAAGAGGAAGGGATAGGGATAGAGAGTTAGAAACATCGATGTTTGATGAGAGAGATCATCGATTAGCTGCCTCCTGCACACTCCCTACTGGGGATGTGCCCGCAACCAAGGTACATGCCCTTGACCGGAATCGAACCTGGGAACTTTCAGTCCATAGGCCAATGCTCTATCCACTGAGCCAAACCGGTTAGGGCCAAATATCCTTTTTAAAGGAGTTGTTTTTGTGGCAGGTCTTAAATGTTTCATTCTACAAGCCAGAACACTATTGCTGTCAGATGCCTCAGTACAATCAGGAGCAGGTGACAAGCTTTGTTACACAGGAACTGGTTTGGGACCTTGCACATTATTCAATATGAAAGAAAGTTCAGGCCCAGGTGAGCCCTGCCTAGGTGAGAAAGAGGCTAACTTCCTCTTGGACTGGCTGGTGGCAGTGGAGGTGAATAAAGTAGATATTTAATGAATATTAAATATCATTAATTATAAGTAATATTAAATATCAAAGATCATTAATATAAGGCAGAAGGAATCAACTTCTGGATACCGTGTTTTCCCGAAAATAAGACATCCTCCAAAAATAAGACCTACTCACAGGTTTCCTTCTGAGTGAAATATAAGGCATCCCCCGAAAATAAGGCCCCCAGGCTCTGTCTCAGAATGAAAATTAATTTACCGTAAACTGGTCGCTAGGGCCGCCCTGACTGGCGTCTAGCAACCAGTGACGTTACGCGGAGTTCTGACGTCACTGCTGTGTGGAGGCGGAGCGGAGGTCGGAGTGAGCGGTGAGCGCGGGGCGGGAGAGAGGAGGAGACTTTCGCAGATGCGTGTAGAAGAAGAGGAGGATTAGAGCGGACGGGACGCGGCGAAGGTGGTGAGTGCTGGTCTGTCTCTGGTGACACTACCTGATGCTCGCGGCCGCCTTCATGATGACTGAAGGTTCTCAGTCAGTGGCAGACCCTGCTCCAGCCCAGATCCAGGCCCCAGCAAGCCCAGTGACAGTCCCCAGGCAGGCCCCAGGGGGTAAATGTCTGATAAAGGGGTAGGGGGGATGTCTGGTAAAGGTGTTCAGTGGCACAGGGGTGGGGGGAGGGGGATCACTTAAAATGACACAGGAGGATCAGAGGGGGCAATCAAAATGACACAGGAGGATCAAAAGGGGTTACTAAAATGGTAATCCCCCCTCTGATTCTCCTGTGCCATTTTGATTCCCCCCTCTGATCCTCCCTGTGTCATTTTGAGTGATCCCCCTCCCCCCACCTTGATACCCCAATTCCTTTTTTTTTTACCCCTATGGTAGAAATGAGCGCAAAAAGAAAAAGCTACTCCGTGGAGTACAAGAAAGGAATCGTGGAAGACTCTTGGGACCAAAATCTTACTGCTTTCTGCAAAGAGAAGATGTTGAGTATCCGATTGGTCCGAAAATGGCGAGCAGAGTATGGTAACCTCATTGAACAAGTGGACAAGGGAAATGCTAAAAAACGCAAGTGTGGATCAGGTCGGCAACCATTATTTTTCGAGCTGGAAGACCTGATCTGTGAATGGGTTGTTGACAGGAGAGCAAAGGCTTTGGTTGTGAATAGGGCTCAGATTCAAGAATTTGCCCTTGCAATGGCACCACAGTTTGACATAGCCCCCGAAGACTTCAAAGCATCACAACACTGGCTGGATAATTTCCTTCAGCGAAGTGAACTGTCTTTAAGAAGATCTACAACATTGTTTAGGTTGGAAGATACTCAAGTTATTAAGCGAGCACTTGCATTCAAGTCCTTTATTGATGATGCTGACTTCTCTAAATACAATCTTTCCAACATGATTGCTATGGATGAAACTGCAGTGTTTATGGGCCAATCATCTCAAACAATAATTGAACAGCGGGGTGCCTCCTTAGTGTACATTCACTCCACTGCTTACGAAAGTGCATGTGTTTCCTGTATTTTGGCAATTTGTCTGGATGGCACTAAAATCCCACCTTTAATCATTTCTAAGGGCAAGAAGAAAAAGATTGAATGTGTTTTGGGTGTTTTTATTTTTGAAACTGAAAAAGCCTGGGCCACACAAGCAGTTATAAGGAAGTGGGTCGATTTAATGCTGCCGCTTGTTATGCAAGGGAGCCAAAGAGGTCTGCTAGTCTGGGATGCAGCCAGCACTCACCGCGCTAAAGACATGAAGACATTTCTTCACGAAAGAAAAATAGATCAGATAATGATTCCCACAGGAATGACGGCCTATCTCCAGACTCTTGATATTGCAATAAACAAGCCATTCAAAGACAATTTGCGCATGGAAATTAATGACTACATTGAAAATAGAATGGAGAGAAATCATCGTGGAAACTTTGTGAAACCTAAACTGCAAGAAGTTGTGACTTGGGTGAAGAATTCATGGGAGAAAATCACTGATAGTTGCATTGCAAATGCACTGCGAGCAGGCTACCTTGACAAGAAGTACTCATTTAAAGACAATGCTATTGCTAAACATGAGAGATTTGGTCCACTGATTCTGAAAGAAATGGAGTCACAAGAAATTCACCAGGAAATTCAGGAATTGGATTGTTATGATGATGTTCCAGAAGATGATGACATGATTGTCATTGAATAAATGAGTAAATTCTTGATACTGTAGGATTCACAGTTTGTCTGGTTTGTGTTGACAACTACCGTACTACCATACTGTATACAGGTAATAAATTTCCTTTATTTTCATTTAACAATAAATGTGTACCGTATTCTTCTTCATGGAAAAATAAGACATCCCCTGAAAATAAGACCTAGCGTGTCTTTGGGGGCAAAAATTAATATAAGACACTGTCTTATTTTCGGGGAAACACGGTAGATGTGTGGTAGGAGGAAGAAGAAAGGGTTCAAAGACTTGCAAGTTTCCAGCCCGAGCTGGATGGGGGGTGAGGGGGTCCTTTTACTGAAATTTGAAAGACCAGGAAAGATCTGGTTTGAAGGAGAAAGATCAATAGTTGAGTTTTGGATGGAGTGATTTGCAAGGGGATGTGATCCCTCCTCTATCAATTCTTTGGCCCCATCAGGCCCTCCCTGCCATGGAGTTCCTCACTGTCTCTCACCTTCCTTCTGCCCTCACTTCGGTTTCTGTGGGACTTAGGTGCTATGTCCCATTATTAAAGTTCCATCTTTGCTGAAACATTCAGCCTGCTTGCCTTTCTCTTACTGCTTTGTTCTTACCTGGTGTGGTGGGCTGAATGGTGTCCCCACCCCAGATTCATATGTTGGAGTTCTAACCCCCAGGGCCTCCGAATGTGACAGGATTTGGAGACAGGACCTTTCAAGAGGTAACTGAGTTCAAATGAAGTCCGTAGGGTGGGCCCTAACCAATGTAACTGGTGTCCCTGTAAGAAGAGAAGATTGGAACACAGAAGTGTGGACCCACAGGAGGAAGACCACATGAAGACACAGCAAGAAGGCAGCCATCTCTAAGCCAAGGGGAGAGGCCCCAGAGGAAATCAACCCTGCTGACATCTTGAACTCTGATTTGTAGCCTCCATCGTTGTGGGACAATAAGTTTCTGTTGTTTAAGCCACAATAGACTCTGTGGCTTTGTTATGACAGCCCTGGCGAACTAATACACAGGTCACACTCCACCCGCGCCCCGCCCTCTCCCCCCTCCATGAAAACCAACTGTCTGTCTACTTTTGCCTAAAATGTGCCTGCACCGCCTGGTGTTTCTTTAACTTCCTGACCACTTCATGACACCCTGAGAACCTCACTCATTTCCTGTTCCATCTGCTCTCCCAGGCTCCGGCAGCTTCCCCAGCACCCCACCCACTCAGCGGGGACTTCTCATTTCACTGAGGAGCAACCAAAAGAGAATGTCCGAGGTCACAGCCAGCAAATCCACTGACCTTCCAACCCCTAACGCCACACTCTTTACCTTCCCTCTGAGGGGCGGCAGAACTCCCACCCACACCTCCCTGTGCCAAGGACCCTGAGAGAGGAGAGGCAGGGGATGTCTGGGAAAAGCCACTTGGTTATTCATTGAACCACCACTTAGCTGCATGCCAGACATTTTCTAAGCACAGCCCATGGAGGATAGAAAGGCACCCCCTTGCACATGCTCACAAAGCAAGGAGGAAGAGCAAACACCGATGGCATGCTTACCATGTAGCAGGCATCACACCGACCATGCTGTCAATATGAACTCGCTTCTCACAACAGCACCGTGCAATGGGCACTGGTATTGGCCCCACTTTATATCTGAAGCACAGAGAGGCCAAGTAACTTACCCCGCCTCGCCCAGCCATTGGGTGATGGAGCGAAGTTTGAACCCAGACCTTTACCAGGATGCCACTTGGGAGCAGGGCTAAGGCTTAGGTGGAGCCTGTAACAGGGGGCTGAGCAGGCCTTTGTCAACGCTAAGTCAATAGAGAGCATTGCTTTGCCGGTGACCCGCATTGCTTGTACAAAGGTGCCCGGGCAGGCATCCAGGAAGCAGTGTGGCTAAGTGTAAAGTTCAAGGCTGGCAAAGGGAGCCCGCCTGAAGGGGCAAGAGTATACCGTGTGTTATGAAGGCATCTGCAGGGTAAGTGGAAGGTGGCTGCCTCCCCCTCCCTTTTATTTTTTACTGTGAGGGTACGTTTATCATTGAGGACAGTGAAACAAGGAAGAGCTTAGCATAGACGAAGCCACAGGAGAGCCTACACCTGCGGGCTTTGGCTCTCTAGAAACCTTACGGGAAAGAAATGAGCGGAGGAGGGGCTGCTGCCAGCTCCCTGGGAAGCCAGAGAAGAGGAGGCCTCAGTGGCAGGTTCTGGGAATTAACCCTGGAGGAGCTGCCGCTGCCCATGTCTCCCCTGATTGCAAGCCTTGTGGAGGCCCTTAGTGTTTAGAGGTGGGGGAAAGGGGGAGAGGCAGGGGATGTCTGGGAATGGGGCAGGGCTGCTCCTGAGAGGGTCCTTGGTCTTGAGGGCTTTATCTCTCTTCTCAGGCAGGTCTCCGGGGAGGGTTTTCCAGGTGTGCTCTTTCAGACTGCTGGTTTCTGCTGCTCGGTCCCAGTCAGGGCAGGGGGTCACTGGTCATCGCAGCTGGCCCTGGTGCCACTCACCTGGTTTTGCTGCTTTTCTGAGCCTCCAGCTGAAATACCACTGAGGCCTAGATGTCATCATCTCTAGGGAGGTGACCTTTAACTGGCTGTAAATTGCTCAGCTAGCTGTCGCAGTTTCTCCGTTCCCCTTGTCAAGGAATTTCCTAGCTTAGATGACTCTCCCCTGGCTCAAGTCTGTTAAAGTCCTTCACATCCTCATTGGTCTGGCAGGCCAGGGGACTCTGAGGGAGGGGCTAGGGTGGGAAAGGAAGCCCAGAAAAGGCAAGTGAAAAATACAGGGGAAGGTGCAGTTCCCGAAGGGGCAGCTCTCTCCATCCTTCCTGCCCAGCCTGGCGGGGGCCTCTCCTCCCACTTCGACCGGCTGACCCTGTAGTGGCCCCCATGTCCGACCACAGATTCAGCGCCGTGCCCACGGAGGAACCCGGCTGCCACCTCTCCAAGAAAGCCAAGGTCTGTCTCGGCATCCTCCTGTGTGTCCTGGTGGCGGTGACGATCGTCGCGGTGGTGGTCGGAGTCCTGAAGTGGCCCCGGGCGCCCCAGCACCGGGAGTGGAATGGGGCGGGCACCACTCCCCATTTTTCGGAGATCGTCCTGGGCCGATGCTACACCTACACGCAGGTCCTGCGGCCAGAGCTGAGGTGAGCTGGCGTCTGGGGCGCAGTGCTGGGCGCCGGGCTGCGGTTGATGCGCGCGGCTGGGGGGCGCGGCGGGGCACCGCTGGGGGCGCGGGGGAGCACCGCTGGGGGCGCGGGGGAGCTGTCGGATTGCCCCAACAAAGCATCTTCTGTTTCGGGTCCCCTGAGAGCCCTCTGGCTTGCCATTTCGCGCGCCCCTTGCAGGAGCGGGGAGCTGTGGCACGGAGCGTGTGCGCGGAGGCCAGCTCAGCTGTGAACACTGGGCAGAGATGAGCGCCCTCTGGGCAAGGTGCCCAGAGCCCGGGCCGTCCTGACCCTCAGCCCCCCTCGGCGCCCACGGCCCCGCCGCAGGGACGGAAAACCACCGCGGACGTGCACGCGGGGGTGGGGTGGGGTTTGTTGGCATTTTCTACTTCGCATGGGGTTTCTGATCCCGGTCTCTGACCTGAACATGCCCGGAAGGTTTCAGGTGACACCTGCTTAAGCGGCTTGCAGAGCTTGAGGTGACGGGATGGCGTCAGAAGGGCCGGGCCTCTGAAATGAGCTTCCTTCTTTAATAGAAAACAGCTCCCCCAGGACCCTGAGTCCTCTTGCGCGTGGGGAAATGAATGTGGTCATTTATCACGGCAAAGCAAAACTTTAACCATTGAGCTATAACTTAAAGGGCAAGGCGAATCCGCTCAATGAATCCATGAATCGGTCCAAACCCTGGAGGCACCACCCACATCAGGCCAAGGGACCAATTCCCGCAGGTTCCTCGCGCCCCCTCCCCGCTAGCTACGAATCTCTCTCCGAAGAGAGCCAGTTTTTTGACTGCCATTCCCAGGGCTTGGCTTCCGCCGGAGAACCCATTTTTTAAGTTCTACTAGAGTAGAACACGCCGGGAAGCTGCTTTTCGGGGTGCCGAAAGCCAGTCTGAGATGCGTACTTCTGCCTCCAAAACCCCTGCAGTCTGGGCTGGGAGCGGTGAGAGCTCCCCACTCCCCACCCCCTTGTTTCCCTGCCGCCCGAGGCGCTCAAGGGTTCGGTTCTAATGCAACCCCCCAGGTCTTCATCGCAAATTGTTCAAGTCCAGAGAGTGCCCGGGTCCCTTAAGTTGTGCTTACAAATAATTAACTAGTTCATTGAGGGGAAACTAGAAGTTGAGGCTTTCCTTCCGGTTGTGACATTTAGTACTAATTAAATCAAGCGCTACCCAATCTGAATTGCTAATGACAAAAGCGATTTTTTAAAACTTTCACCTTAATTTGACATTTTTAAATGTTTTTTGTTGTTCATCTTTGGCTAGCACATCCACATGGCAAGCAGGATGCACCACAGACACCACATGGCTTTTCATGTTTGTCAGGCTACTTGCTCACTATTAAACACACACACATGTACACATATGTATACATATATATGTTCAGCATGTACATGTGTGCTCATGTACATATCTTTACAATATTAACAGGGCCTATGTTCCTTTTTAAAAATATATTTGTTATTTATTTCAGAGAGGAAGAGAGAAGGAAAGAGAGAGATAACCTATTGGGAATTGAGCCTGCTACCCAGGCATGTGCCCTAGACCAGAATGGAACCCGGAATCAACCTGGGACCCTTCAGTCCACAGGCCAGCACGCTATGCACCGAGCCAAACTGGCTAGGGCTACAGGAGCTATCTTCTGTTAGTAGTTTTTGAACATGCAGATATCTCACAATACATGTTCGCTCACTATACATGGGTTAGTAGTTAATGTGGTACTATGTGCCAGGCATTTAGAATATCAAAGCATTTATCCTTAACAACTATACAAGGCAGAGACTACTGCTGTCCCATATTCCATATGAGCAGACTGAAGCAGGGACCTTGAGTACATTGCCAAAAATGGGCTCCCTAGACTGAACTCAGTCATTGCTATAGTAGAGTGACCATAACATGTATTGTCCTTCTCTGGAGACATTTTGAAAATAAAGAGGATGCTATTGGTAATTATTCTTAGTCAGTAGACTTAAACCTGAACATATGGTCAATTTATCTTTGTGTGGTTTAGCGAAGGAAGTCTGGAGCCACTTGCTTGTGTTAAAATCTTGGCTCTGTCACAGCATAAGTTTGGGCAATGACCTTCCTTTGTGCTGCAAGGGTCTCAACTATAACATGGAATGATGGTACCTACACACAGAGCGATTGTGAGGACTAAAAGGAATAATCCTGATATATACTAAGTGCTGAAATGCTATTTTTCTTAAATGCAATATCACAGATGTCTTTCAACAGTAAAAAATGTAGATCAAGGCCAACGTAAAAATAGATGCCTCATATTAGATTTATTTAAATCATAATCCAGTAAATCAGTTCTCTGATGATGGAACTTATGTTATTTTTAGCTTTTTACTATTATTCTCTCTCTTTTTTTAACTTAACAGTTGATCTTGGAGACTTTCCAATGTTGGTACATACAGATTTACCTCATTTTCTTAAACAGCTCATAGTATTCCATAGGGTAGATGTAAACATTTCCTTGTGACAGAAAATTAATTTCCAATGTTCAGTCCCATTCATTCACTCAACAAATATTTGCTGAGCATCTACTATGTTCCAGGCAGTGATGTAGCTACTGACAATACAGGAGTGAATGACAAAGTTCCCACTCTCAAGAAGCTGCCAGCCCAGTTGGGAGAGACTTGTCTCAATGAATGTCATTGTACAGATACTTTTGTGTGGTTATGTTTCTGTAGGATAGATTTCTAGTGGTGGAATTGGTAGATCAAAGGAAGAATTATGCTTATTTAAAATTTTGATAAGTATTTCTAAATTCCCTCCAAAATAACTGGACCACTTTGTACTCCCATCACCATCTACCAGAGGACAGGCTTCCCAAAATCTCCTCATTGTTGAATAGTATCAACTCTTTCTCAGTATGAGAAAAGTAACTTCTAATTGTCCCCTGTTTGTCAGTGAGTCTTCGCTTGTGAGTTTATTGGCCATTTATATTTATTTATTTTTTTGGTAAATTTCTTGTTCAGATCCTTGATGATTTCTACTGAGCTGTTTATTTCTTTTTTAAAAAAATACATTTCTTTATTGATTTCAGAGAGGAAGGGAGAAGGAGAGAGAGATAGAAACATCAATGATGAGAGAGAATCATCAATCTGCTGCCTCCTGCACGCCCCCCCCCCCCCCCCCCACTGTGGAACAAGCCCGCAACTCAGGCATGTGCCCTTGGCCAGAATTGAACCTGGGACCCTTCAGTTTGCAGGCTGATGCTCTATCCACGGAACCAAGCTGGCTAGGGCTGTTTATTTCTTTTAATGGGAATCATTTATATATTGTGCACTATATATATGGAGATTTCTTTCTCTCTGCCTGTCATCTTTGTATCAAATTTAATTTCTGTTGTCTCCCAGATCCTTTAACCTCAAGTTCATGATTGACTAATAATTTCCTCCTTCTTTCTATGTTGTTGAAAGTTTGGCTCCCTGACTATTTCCCTTGTAACCATACCCTCCTAACCATCAACAGTCTTTTCCCTGATAGATTATAAAATCTATACCTGGCCAGATTACTTTCTCCTGTCTTGGTCTTTTATGTTGGGTCAAAGCAGCAATTTATAACAATTATTTAACCTGGTATTTCTACTTTGGCCCTGTTCTTTTAACCTCTACAGATCTTCATTAAAACTATGTAATAACGTATAAAATGTGATATATTATGTATTACCAAACAAAACAAAACCAGCATAAAAATTACACCTATCGTAATTGTAACTACATAGAGTAAAACTAAATGTAAAGAAAAAGATAGTAGGTTCCCTTCCGTATTATTCTTCAAATGATCTATAATCAGGATTTTGCTTACCTTTTACTGCATAGTAAATCATCTCAAAAGTTAGTGGCTTAAAATATAAACCATGTTATTATTTTACCTGGTTCTGTGGATTGATTGGGCTTAACTAGGCGGTTCTTCTGCTTCTTGTGTTGTTGACTGGGGCTGAAGTCATCGGAGCACTCAACTAAGCCTGAATATCCAAAATAGATGAGATATCACTCACATGAATGACACCTTGGAGGGCTCAGCTGAAAGTCTGGTGTCACCTGGGATGCTGGACAGACTGGGTAGCTCTCTCTCTGTGACATCTTAGAGCCTTACAGTCACACCCTTGAAATCCTGATGCCATGAACATGTTTTACTGTCAGTGTTCTTTTTTTTTTTTTTTTTTTAATTGTTTGGAGTATTACAAATAGTAGTACATATGTCTCCTTTTTTTTTTTTCCCCCATTGACCTCCCCCCGGTCTCCCCTTCCCCCCAGTACATGCCTTTACCTGCCCGCCCTCCCCCCCCAGTGTCTTGTATCCATTGGTTATGCTTATATGCATGCGTACAAGTCCTTCGGTTGATCTCTTACAGCCACCCCCCAACCCCGCAACCTCCTCTGCCTTCCCACTGTAGTTTGACAGTCTGTTCAATGCTTCTTTGCCTCTGTATCTATTTTCCCACCTTTTCTTTCCTTTAAAAAATCTTGCCTCTGCAGACTAGAAATAAACGTATAATAACAAAAAATGTTTGAGTCCCAATTTCAATGTCCAACAGTTCTGAGTCCCGTTTCAATGTCAAACAGTTCCTTAAGTGTACATGTCAGCAATGATATCTAGATGGTGGACATATGGTGGCAATGCAGGTCCGACCCTCTCTGGTTTGGTCCTAGGCAACCTGCTGCGTCGCACAGCTGCTGACTGCTAGTTTGGCAAGGTGTCGTCAGCGTCTTCCATCTCTGGACTGTTTCTCCTCTTGTCTTCGTGGTTGGAGCAGACCTGTCAATTCCTCTCTGTTGCAGGAATCCACATGGTCTTGGAGTTGTTTTCTGAAAATATACAAACATATTCTCGACCAAAAGTTAATAAAGGAATCTTTTCTATATAATTGATTTGGGATCCTTTTTTATTTTTGCCCAAACGATTTTCCTTCGTCTTATTTAGACACCATGTGTGTTTTTCATGGTTGTCTTGCTGTTAGCATTACAAATGAAAATTAATTTTGTAAAGTAAAAGTTTTCTAGATGTAATTTACTTATAGGATATTTTTCCTTACATGATATTACCCTACTATCCCCCTTTTTTAATTAATGGAGGCTTTTGTAAATTTTATAATGCAGTCTTGATAACTTTAAATTTTAATTTTTTGCACAAAAATATGACTGCTTTAGTTTCATTGCATGTTCAGGAATTTTACCATGAGATGAACTACCAATAGAAATTTTAGTTAGCACTTTAGGAACAGCTTTTTGTCCAGTACAATTAAATTTTCTTGAATATTCACTTATTTCAATTAGCCTATTTAAATTAATCTGAAAACTTGATTATTATTTTACTGTCAAATTTAATACTCTACCAACAATCTTAGTTTACCCTGTAAATATTAGTGGAAAGGATTATTTGCATTCTTGAGTAGGCCCTGAGCATTCCTGGTGCTAGGCTGGATTTAGATATAGGGCAGCTGCTATCGGCCAAGTCTCTGTCTGTTACCTGGGTCCCAATCTGAGCTGGGCCAAGTCACTGTCTGTCACCTGTGTCTTGATCTGAGCTGGGTGTGGGAAGCAAAGCAACCATGGGGGCAGGAGACCTCCCTCAGATGGGGGACTGTCAGTGTTCTGATGTGGTCATTTCCTTGAGACTATTTCTTATTTTGACATTCTTTTACCTCAAAAAAATAGGGAATGACAAGCAGTTTTATTTTCAAATGCAGCAATAACTGACTTGGAAATATTTTTCTCCTGATTCTGCATAAAAACGAACAGTTCGTTTTTAGTTCATTTTCCTCTTTTTCTCTATTCCTTATCACACACAGTTAAAAGAAATGAGTTGGCACTTTCAACATTGTGCTTGGAAATCTCCTTAGCCACATTTATCAACTCCTTGGTATATTTCTTTTTTAAAAATTTATTTCAGAGAGGAAGGAAAAGGGAGAGAGAGATAGAAACATCAATGATGAGAGAGAATCATGGATCGGCTGCCTCCTGCACGCCCCACACTGGTGATCAAGCCCACAACCTGGGCATGTGCCCTGACCAGGAATCAAACTGTGACCTCCTGGTTCATAGGTTGACGTTCAGCCACGGGCCACGCCGGCTGGGTCTTTGGTATATTTCTATTAGCTCCATCAGTGCAGGTGACAGTATAACTAAACTTTCCACCACTATATAAGTGGGCATCTTTTTCCTAGCATCCAGTGACAATCTCCTCTATGTCTATCCAGCTTTCATGAACAGCATCCTTGAGTCCTTCCTTATGCGTGCTACATAGTCCCCAATGCTAATGCCACATGTAGTAGTTAGAGTTGTCCCGAGTGACAGAGACAGAGACAGAGAGATATTGATGGCCCTTAAGGAATGGGTTCAGGAGATCATGGAGGCTGAAAAGTCCAAAAACTGCAGGGTAGGCAAGCAGGCTGGAGAGCCAGAGAAGAGTTGATGTTGCAGCTCAAGTCTGAAGGCCATTAGCTGGCAGAATTCCCCTTTTTATAGGGGATGTCAGTCTTTTTCTTAACACCTTCAGCTGATTGCATAAGCACATCCGTATTATGGAGAGTAGTCCGCTAAAAATAAAAAAATCTATGGACTTAACCGTTCATCTCATCTAAAAATACCTTCACAGAGACATCCAGATGTGTGACCAAATACCTGGGTACCATGGCCTAACCAAGTTGATACATAAAATGAACCATCATTCACATGTTTTACGTTTTTGTCATGTAGCATCTCGCTTCCAGGTACCACTTCCTGTTCTGGTTTTCTATTGCTGCATCATTCACTACCTTAAAGTGTAGTGACTTCAAACAATAAGCATTTATTATCTACCATGATTCTGTGGGTTGACTGGGATCAGCTGGATGGTCTGCTTCATGCTTCATATGATGTCAGCTGGGGCTGTGCTCATCTGGGGGGCTGACTTGGCTGAAACATTCAAACTGTCACACAGGATGGAGTCATGGCGCCTGGGCTCAGCTGGGACAGCTGGACCTCGGTTTCTCTTTGAATCATCTCAGGACCCCTCCTCTCCTGTGATCTCTCTGTGTGATCTGTCCATGGTGTAGCGGGATTACTTCAGAGCTCCTAAAGTCCTAAAAGTGGGCCCAGCAGGTCTCCTTAAAGCTTTAGACCCATAACTGGCACAAACAGTCACAGGCTGAGCCCAGATCCCAAAGACATAGAAACAAGCGCCAACCCTGGATGGGGGAGTAACATAGATTTTGTGGACAACTTTAACCCTTCATATATCTTTATGTTTGTTTTCTTAATTTCATTTTCTTCTGGTCTTTTTGTTTTTCTGTTACATATATTGCTCTTTCCGCTTTATTACCTTTTATTAATTATATTTTAAAATGACAAAAATCTACTATATTCCTCCTGGAATATAAGCTCCTTGAGTCTAGGGACTTTTGTTGACTGATATATCAAGAAGACCTAAAATAGTGCCTGGAATATAATAAGCAGAAATATTGAGTTGAATTAAATGAATGGTATACAAGCTAGTATGTTAAGAATAATAGCCCTGGCCAGTTTGGCTCAGTGGATAGAGCGTCGGCCTGGAGACTGAGGGGTCCCGGGTTCGATTCCGGTCAAGGGCATATACCTTGGTTGCGGGCACATCCCCGGTGGGGAGTGTGCGGGAGGCGGCTGATTGATGCTTCTTTCTCATTGATGTTTCTGACTCTCTATCCCTCTCCCTTCCTCTCTGTAAAAAATCAATAAAATATATTAAAAAAATTAAAAAAAGAATAATAGACATAAAGAAAGCCATAATTAATATATCTCCTCAATATACTTTTCAATCACTTCCAAAATCCATCAATTTCTATATTGGGCACTTAGATTATTGTTTTTGTTTTGTGTTAATAGCTTCTTAGTGTTAGGACTTGGTCCTCTTTATCTGTTCCTTTTCCTTGGTTTTCCTTTTCCAATATCTCTTACTCCCACAGAACCCACTTCCTGCCAGCCTTTTAGTGTTGAAATAATCTGGGAGCATTACATGCAGAAAACTCCTCAACCGATCAGTCCTGGCCATCCTATCTGAAGGTTCACACACAGGAGCTACCTTCTAACCAAGATGGCCCTGGGCATATGGGACCCACATGGCTCAAGCCTCACCAAAGTGTGAGCAAATTGTTAGCACTCACACTCTGGGGAGTGTCCAGGCAGTAGTCAAGCCCCAGGGAATGTGGGAGAGTGGGGCAGAGCCTACAGGAAGAAATGGGGAGCCAGCACCCAGAGTAAGATGGACCTCCAGGGAGGTACCTAGATGGTGTGGTTTCATTTCCATGAATCTTCTCACCTTGGGGAAAACCAGCCCTCCGCATGAACTGCAGGCATCCATCCTGATGGCTGCCTTCTGTCTAGGGATGGGAGCAGGCCTTCCTATGACAGCTCTCCTCCTCGCTGCCCCAAGTGATGCTAGGGTCCTAGAGGGCAGGGATTGTTTTGTTCACCTCTGTGGCCTTGGCTGCCTGGCACACTGCTCTTCACATTGTAGTCTCTTAATAGGTGCTTGCTCCATTAAACAGGTCCACATCGTGCTGGTTGAAGCAAACAGAGTGAGACACTTAATCAGAGAAAATTCTTCATCCATTTTACTGTATCCCCTAATGATCATTTTTGTGCCCGTAGTGACACAAAGGAGTCTTTCTGACTCCTTTATCTTCATTTCACAATTTATTTTAGTTTCCCTTTCCTCTTCAAAGTTTCTAGCAAGATGTCTTGGGGCCAATTCTTCATTTTTACTTCCCTGTGCCTCTCATTTTAATGACGTTAGCATTTTATTAGCTTCTACTCAGTAAAATGTATTAGTGCAAAATGTACAAAAAGGCAAACACTTAGTAAACATTTAGTAAAGACTTACTGGGTGCCTGGTGCTTAGGGTAGGACTGGAAGCTTCGGGGAGAAAGAAAACACAGGTCCTGCTCTCCAGGGCCCTGCAGGGGTGCTGGGGAGGACTGGCCTGGAACTTAATGCTGTAGGACAGCGTGATCTGTAACAGCAAATAGCCTTCTATGTGATTGAGGGGGGCCCCGGCGGTTGGGGTAGGGTGCTTCTGTGCTGTTAGCTCTCTGCTAGATCCTGTAGGGGTATGTCAGATACAATCAGGTACTTGTCAAACAAGAAAATATGAGAACTGCTGTGAGCCAAGTTCCAGAAAATGCCACTTTGATTCAGAAATGAGCATCGTCAGCCGGTGAGGCAGAGTCAGGAAGGGCTTCATGAAAGAAGTAGCATCTGAGGTCTTCCTTCTACGATAGAATTTCGGGTAAGGTATGATCTGAATAGTGTGTGTTACTCTGTTGAACGAAGCCAGGGACACAGATAAGATGCTACTTCTGAGGGGAAGATCGGGCCACTTGATGGACCAACTCTCTTTGAAGGTTGTGAGACCTTGGGAAGATTCCACTGGTGGGAGGGTCTGGACCTCATGTTGGCTCGTTCACAACCTGGACTTTCTTGGCACACAAGGGACTCTGAGGGTGACTGTACTTGCATAGGACAGAATTCAAGCATTTTTTCCCTTGGGAATGATGGAATGGCCACCTCATCAACGTCTATTCCTAGTTACACACCAAACTTCATCAGAGCATCGCATGCCCTCACATTCACCTGTGCATCCTCAATGCTCAGTTCTGTGATCACCATGCTTCCTTCAATCCCACCTTGCATTCTGGGGCTTGAAACCAGACCCCAGTGGTCAGAGAGTCTTAGATGCTCCTAGCTGAATCTGGGAGGTAAAATAGGGAAAGCACAACAGGGCTCCAAGCTGTGGGGCCTGGGTGCTACTGTGGTCATAAGAGGGAAGTCAGCCCCAGAGCTGAATTATCTGTGGAAGGAAGGGTGGAGTGGAGCACATAAGCAGATCAGCTGAGTTTGGCGCCCATGGGGCTTGGGGTGCTCCTAGGACATCTGGACAAATGTAGCTCTGGGGATAGAAACTTCTAGAAGGAGGAGTTAGCTGGAAGCCCCAGGAGTAAGCACATCAAATGGCTGAGCGAGAGACGGCAGAGATGGGAGGAGAGAAAGAAGGAGAGATGCTATTTCTGTGCTATTCCATCTGCGTTTTGGTTCAGCTGGTGTTCCTAGAAAGGTCCTGGTGCTCCTTGGTGAAGTCCGGCCCTCACGCCTTGTTCTGGTATCATTATTAACTAGAGGCCCAATGCATGAAATTCATGCATGGGGGGGGGTCCCCTCAGCCCAGTCTACACCCTTTCCAATCCAAGACCCCTCAGGGGACATCCCTCTTTCAATCCGGGACTGCTGGCTCCTAACTGCTCACGTGCCTGCCAGCCTTATTGCCCCTAATCACCTCTGCCTTGGCCCCCGCCACCATGGCTTTGTCCAGAAGGAAGGCAGAATGACAGGAAGATGTTCGGTTGAGCCAGTCTAATTAGCATATTACTCTTTTATTAGTATAGATAGCTAAAGGAAGTGGTGGTTTTCCCCAGTAAAGACTTTTATTCTTTATCACAATGAGCACTTGTGGCTTCTCTGCTTCCTCCTTTCCTCTTTGTAGGGAAGACCCTTGGAAAACAGCTGCCACAGTTTGTTGAGAAATTTTGAAGGAAGAGAGGCTGGGAATTGATGTTTATGGGTTGTCTACAATGTCTTTATAACGTTGGTTCTTTTAAAATTTGATCATAATCCTGTCAGGAAAGCCTGACGACACACATCATATGGATGAGGAAATGGAGCCTGAGAGAAGTTAGCAAATGTGGCCATATCTGACAATGAGTTAGGGATGGCAAGGTGACTTGTGGAGCCCTGTGTGAATGAAAATGCGGGACACGTTGTTGAAAAAGCAGGAGAAAGCGTTTCCTTCCTTCCGAGGTCTTTTCCTCTACCTTCCAGGTGGTGTTTACTTGCTATTTAATGTTGAGTTCCCTTGGGCACAGGGGTGTTTCAGGGACAGAGCAGACTCTCATAGGTGTCTGGGGTTGCAATTCACAACTTAGTACATGAGGAAGGTGTGTCTACAAGGGGTGGGCAAACTTTTTGACTCGAGGGCCACAATGGGTTCTTAAACTGGACTGGAGGGCCGGAACAAAAGCATGGATGGAGTGTTTGTGTGAACTAATATAAATTCAAAGTAAAGGAGCGGAGGGGAGAGCAAGAGAACCGGATAGAACAGCCGGATCCAGCCTGCGGGCCGTAGTTTGCCCACGGCTGGTAACCCCCACCCTCCTGTTCACAGGCTCCTCCTGGTGGCAGAGTGTGGCAGTGGTCAATAGGTAGTTGAGAACCTTTCCTAGGAAGGTGGAGAAACAGCTCCAGCTGGGATCATATGTGAGCCCAAGCTTCCAACCGCTGGTGCACACTCCAGTGTCCAATTGGACTTCTCTCACAAAACACAAAAGTCAGGTAAAATCATTAAGAATTTCCTAACATTCACACAAAGTAGAACATTCTTTTCAAGTGCACATGGAACATTTTCTAGGACAGCACATGTTAGCTCACAAAACAAGTCTGAATAAATTTAAGAAGATTGAAATCATATCAATCATCTCTGACCATAATGATATGAAACTAGAAATCAATCACAAGAAGAAAAAATGAAAAATGCACAAAGACATGGAGCTAAATAACATGTTACTAAACAAAGAATTGATCAACAATGAGATCAAGGGAAAAATCAAAAGATACCTTGAAACAAATGAAAATGAGAACACAACAACCCAAAATCTATGGGACAGAGCAAAACCAGCCCTAAGAGGGAAATTCATAGCATTACAGGAATACCTGAAGAAACAAGAAAATGTCAAACAAACAATCTAACTTCACACTTAAAGGAACTAGAAAAAGAACAGCAAACAAAACCCTGAGTAGAAGAAAGGAAACAATAAAGATCAGAGCAGAAATAAATAAGAGAGAGTCTCAAAAACCAATACAAAACAACAATGAAACCAAGAGCTGTTTTTTTTTTTTTTTTTTTTTTTTTTTTTTTTTTTTTAATAAACAGGATTGACAAACCTTTAACCAGAGTCAGTAAGAAAAAAAGAGAGAGTACCCAAATAAATAAAATTAAAAACAAAAGTGGGGAAGTAACAACTGACTCCACAGAAATACAATGATTGTAAGAAAATATTATGAACAACTATATGCCAACAATTGGACAATTTGGATGAAATGCATAGATTCCTAGAAACATACAATCTTCCAAAACTAAATCAAGAAGAATCAGAAAATCTAAATAGACCTATTACAACTAACAAAATTGAAGCAGTAAGCAAAAAACTCCCAACAAATAAAAGCCCTGGAGTCGATGGCTTCACAGGTGAATTTTACCAAACAGTCAAAGAAAAACTAACATTTACCCTTCTCAAACTATTCAAAAAAATTCAAGAGGAGGAAAGACTACCAAGCTCATTTTACAAGGCCAACATATCCTAATTCCAAAATAAGATAAGGACACTACAAGGAAAAAAATTATAGGCTAATATCCCTGAAGAACATAGATGTTAACATCTTCAACAAAATATTAGTAAACTGGATTTAGCAATACATTAAAAAGGTCATACACCATTATCAATTGGGATTTATTCCTGGAATACAAAGTGGGTATAATATCCACAAATCAAGATATGTGATACACCACATAAACAAAATCAAGAATAAAAATACTATAATCATGTCATTAGTGTGGAGTTACCTCAAAAAATAAAAAGTGGAACTGACTTATGACCCAGTGATTCTACTTCTGGGACTATATCCAAAGAAAACCGAAACACTTATTCAAAAGACTGCATGCACTTCTATGTTCACTGCAGCATTATTTACAACTAGAGGCCCAGTGCACGAAATTCGTGCATGGGAGTGTGTGTCCCTCAGCCCAGCCTGCACCCTCTCCAATCTGGGACCCCTACCAGGATCGGGCCTAAACGGGCAGTCGGACATCCCTCTCACAATCCAGGACTGCTGGCTCCCAACTTCTCGCCTGCCTGCCTTCCTGATTGCCCCTAACCGCTTCTGCCTGCCAGCCTAATCACCCCTTAACCACTCCCCTGACAGCCTGATTGATGCTTAACTGCTCCCCTGCCAGCCTGTTTGTCCCTAACTGCCCTCCCTTGCAGGCCTGGTCCCCCACAACTGCTCTCCCCTGAAGGCCTGGGTCCCCCCAACTGCCCTCCCCTGCTGGCCATCTTGTGATGACCATCTTGTGTCCACATGGGGGCAGCCATTCTTGACCACATGGGGGCAGCCATTTTGTGTGTTGGAGTGATGGTCAATTTGCATATTACTCTTTTATTAGATAGGATAGCCAAGATTTGGAAATGGCCCAAGTGTCTGTCAGTAGATGAGTGGATAAAAACAGCTGTGGTACATTTACAAGAGGTATACTACTTGGCTGTAAAAAAAAGAGAAGGAAATCTGGATAGACCTGGAGAGTGTTATGCTAAGTGAAATAAGTCATCCAGAGACGACAGGTATCATATGATTTCACTTACATGTGGAATCTAATAAACAAAACAAACAAAATAGAAACAGACTTGCCAGGCCCACGTTGCTCAGTGGTTGAGCATCAACCTATGAACAAGAAGGTCACAGTATGATTTCAGGTCAGGCCACATGCCTGGGTTGCGAGCTCGATTCCCAGTGTGGGGCGTGCAGGAGGCAGCTGATCAATGATTCTCTGTCATCATTGATGTTTCTATCTCTCTCTCCATCTTCCTTCCTCTCTGAAATCAATAAAAAATATTTTAAAAAATAGAAACAGACTCATAGATGCAGAAAACAGACTGGCAAGTGTTAGAGGGGTGGGGGTTGGGGACTGCATAAAAAAGGTGAAGAGATTGAGCAAAAAAACCCCAAAAAACTCATAAACAACAGTATGATGAGTACCAGGGTGAGGGGGATGGGGGAGGTAGAAGAAAGTAAAGTGGGGTGCTAGGTAGTGACAGAAGGAGACTTGACTTGGGGTGGAGAACACACAATACAATATACAGATGATGCATTATTGAATTGTACACTTGAAACCTATATAAATTTATTAACCAATGTCAGTCACCCTAATAAAATAAAAAAAGAAACATGCTACCATGTCTGAGAATATTAGATGCATGAAAGAACTAGGGAACAAAAATGAAAAAAACAAAACACAAACCCCACAGAATTTCCTGACAGCCAGCGGATTCAGAGCATTAAACTCTGAGCATGGGACCTCTTTGAGCCCAGGTCCCTGTGTGACCGTATCGGTCTTGCATCCATTAAGCCAGTCTTGCAGTTTGGCACAGTGTGGACTGAAACTCAACTCTTTCTACCCTTGGACTCTGCAAACCCATTAGGTTGGTGAGAAAACTGAGGCATGGAGCGATTTTCCCAAGGTCCAGAGTTTGTAAGCAGTAGGACAGGCACAGCTTGGAGCCACAGTGTCATATGGCTTTCAAGAGCGTGCTCTAAGCAGCTCTCAGGGTGTGGGGCAACCCATTTCAACTCTACTGGCATTTCTGTAGACTGCAAAGGAGGCAGCTGGTACTTTTTCTGTCTGTCTCAAAGGTGAGTTAAGAGGCTGGTGTGTGGTCACTGGGCTCCTCCTGTTAGGGAGGCAAGGTGCCAGAGTTCCATGCTTTGTCTTGTACTTTAGGAAATATTATAGGGCTCTGAAGGTAAGGCAGCAGAATGCCATGTCCTGCCCTGGTCGTCAGGACATGTTCTTTGTGGTTTAATCTTGCCTCTTGAACCATTACCTCTTAGAGCTGAGTCGGGAAGGAAATAGTGCTTACTAGTACTCTGTACCCTTAATCCTGTGTCCCTGGGAGGCTCTAATTAATCACAGCACCGTGGGTAAGCCAGGGTCCAGTCTCATAATTCTCAACACGGCAGAACACATAGATGCTACTAATTGGTTGGAGTTGTTCTGAGTGATGACACCTACTTCCAATGCTGATCCGAATCCTGGTGCTTATCAGGAGCAAGGGGTGGCAGGATGAGAAGCTGCATAAAGAAGTTCAAGGGCCTGGGGCTGCTTGACTTGGAGAAATCTGACAGGAGATATTCAGGGTGTGCAGGTTCAAGAACAGTCTTGTTGCAAGGGGGTCAGCTGTGTACTGTGTAACTGTATAAGGCAGAATCAGAGCCCCAAATAGCAAAGAGTTGAGAATAGCAGCCACATTTGCACAGCTCATCACAATTCAAATTCATTTGTTGAAGCAGAAGGTTCAAAAGGTCAAGAGCATGACTTTGTAACTTGGAGAATCAACACGTGTCAAAGATTTATGAGTCAGGAAATGATAAAGTCAGTTTAAAGAACATGTGGAGGCACTGAGTATTTATAAGTATTTAAAAGGGAGTATTATAATTATACTAGAGGCCTGGTGCACGAAATTCGTACATGGAGGGGGGGTTCCCTCAGCCCAGCCTGCACCCTCTCCAATCGGGGACCCCTCGGGGGATATCCCTCTCGCAATCTGGGACTGCTGGCTCCTAGCTGCTCACCTACCTGCCTGCCCGATAGCCCCTAACTGTCTCTGCCTACCAGCATGATCACCCCTAACTGCCCTCCCCTGCCAGCCTGGTTGCCCCTAACTGCCTCTGCCTGCCTGCCTGATCACCCCTAACTGCCCTCCCCTATTGGCCTGGTTGCCCCCAACGGCCCTCCCCTGCAGGCCTGATCTTGCCCCCAACTGCCCTCCTCTGCTGGCCAATTTGGTTCTGATTGGTCGGTTTCTATGCCAGTCAGCATCAAAAGCTCTGCCTCCTAGGCAGCCATTGGCTCCCCACAGCACCCAGATTTGGTTCTGATTGGTCAGTTCCTATGCCAGCCAGCGTGTCTGGGCCTATCAACTTGGCCTGATCAGAAAGGCGTGGCTGATCAGCAGTCCAGGTGGAGGCCTGGAGAGAAATGGAGGCGTGGCTGCTGGCCAGATTGGGGGAGAAAGAGAGAGGCAAGTAGTGATCAAAAGCTGCCTCAGAGGCAACAGATCAGTGCCTGCTTCTCTCTTCAGGCCTCTCTCTGGCCCTGATTCGCAGCTCCCTCAGCAGTTCGTGCTGGGGCACTGCACCTGCAGTGGAAGCAGTCAGCGCTGGGTTGCCACGGTAACCCAGGGCTGACTGCAGGACTGACTTCTGGTTGGTCAAGCCTCCATCATTACTGGTCGTTACAACCCAGGGTTTTTATATATTAGGATTTATAGGTTAGATATTAAGCTGGTTAATGTTCTACAAGGTAGTAAAATGCCATAGGCTTTGGGGATATCTTTCTTCTTTTTTTTTTTTTTTTAAATATATTTTATTGATTTTTCACAGAGAGGAAGGGAGAGGGATAGAGAGTTAGAAACATCGATGAGAGAGAAACATCGACCAGCTGCCTCCTGCACACCTCCCACTGGGGATGTGCCTGCAACCAAGGTACATGCCCTTGACCGGAATCGAACCCGGGACCCCCCAGTCTGCAGGCCGCCACTCTATCCACTGAGCCAAACCGGTTTCGGCTGGGGATATCTTTCTTTAGGACAGAAATTATCCACATCTCTAACAGACAAGATCTTTAAGTTGCTATCAAACTTCGGGAAGTTTGATAGTAAGTAGCAAAGATATTCATTTTGGGATCCAACAACATTGGCCCCCTAAAAGAAGCAAAAGGGGAATACTTGGAGGAGTAGGGGCTGGCCTTGGTATCCTGGGACAAGCTGAACTTGCAGCTAATGAAGAATGTCATTCATTAGAAAAAGATTCTTTATCTCAAACAGGTCATATAGAAGGAATGCTGTTTCAGGAAGAAGGAAAAGGGTGGGAAGCAGCATGGAAAGACAATAAAGCCTTAGTTTCATGGATAGAACAGACTCGACAGACTATAAAAACTCATGCACAAACCCAACAATGGGAACGTGCCTGTACCCTAACTCAACAGGTCCTATTGTCCATGCTAATGCAAATGGAACCTGAAGTGGCTATGAAACAATGGCCAGCTATAATGGCTGCAGAAGCCCAGGCCAGACACTTAATGAGAGTCATTTTCCCCCGGGAATTTGGAAAATTTTGTATGGGAAATGTGATCTATGACATTGTATTTTAAAAGCCTAGGTGCCTTGGTTAAATCCTAAGCTGGAATTCCCAGGAGTTCAACTGGCCAGCATAGGGACCTGTAAGACCCCCAAAGGGACCCTTACTCTATCTCACGGATCGGCGGCAACCCCAATCATCCGCAGGAGGCGTCACTTGATGCAAACAGCAAGAGGCTTTATTCCAGCGCGCTGGGGCTCAACTCCTGACTCACGCGAGCGAGGAGTAGCGCCCCGAGCAGACAGTCTTACAAGTATATATAGGCAAAAACTATACATCGGGGGGTTACACATGTGAGGGGGAAGAGAGGACAAAGCCGCCAGGACATTCCAACAGGGCTCGTTAATAACATGTTTAATGACAGGGCCTAAGTTTTCAGTCAACAGTCCCATCCTGTAATCTCCTGTCCTGCTTTTCTTATCTGTCAGAGCACTATTTGCTTTATCTGCTCTTAACTCAGTGCTATTTTCCTGAGACAGGTCCAAGGGTCTTGTTCCCACCACCGGCGAAGGGGGAAGACCTTGGAGTTTTAAGATAAAACGGACAGCTGTAAGAAAACTTTACTCTTTCAGTTAGGGTTTGCTTTTTTCCTGAAGCTCCATTTTCCATTGTTGCTTTTTAATCTCTGGAGTTAAGAAGTTCAGGATTTGCCCAGATAAGATAAAGTAAACAAAATTCTTTACCTTTCATTCCCCCATTTGCTTTTTGGTAAGTTCTAATCATGGAACTTCTGTCTTTACATACTCTTCCCCAAGGCTGTCTCCCTGTCGGAGTGACTGGTAGTGCTGCCTGAGCATTAGTACCTGTACAGCACTTATTCTCTCCCTGATGAAGGTGACTAGGCGATTTAAGATGCAGGGTCCAAAAGTGAGAATTAAAAGCAGTATAATAAGGGGACCCATTAGGGAGGATATGAGGGTGGTGAACCAAGGGGACCGGCTGTACCAACTTTCAAACCACCCTTGATGTGCCTCCCGATCTCGTTGTCTCGTTTCTAATCTTTCTCTAAGTTTGGACATGGAATCCTTTATTACACCGGAGTGATCTATGTAAAAACAACATTCTTCTTTTAGTGCAGCACATAATCCACCATCCTTGAGGAATAGGAGATCTAAGCCCCGCCTATTTTGTAGTACCACCTCGGATAAAGAGGTCAGCGACTCTTCTAATTTTGTGATTGATTGCTCTACTGCTCTTAGATCTTCATTTACAGCTGCCCGTAACCCCTCGATATACTGAGGAGTCTGAACGAGCGCAGCCGTCCCTGTTCCTACTCCGGCCGCTACCCCCAGACCTAGCAGGACGGCTAAAGTGAGCGAGACCGGTTCCCTCTTCTGTCTACGGGGTCGTAGGTCGAACTCAGCCTCGAAAGAGCCTGCCTCATGGTAGATAACTCTGGGCACCAGCTGTACGAGGACACAGTAGTCTTTGGCGGTGTTGAACACCGATGAGGAAACACATGGGGTCAGCCCTGTACTGCAGGCCCACCATCCGCCTACGGGGGGGACCAGATAGTAGTTGGTAGTTGTTTGGGGGCTTCCTATGGTCCGGTTACACAGATGCTTACGGTTTATAGGAACTGTACCTAAGCAAGTGCCATGCCCAGAGACTTCTGTAAGGGTGAGTTTACTGTTCGACCCCCAGTTACAGGAGTCATGGGAGGTGGTATTGTTAAAGGTCCCTGAGAAGGCAATCCCCTCGTAATAGGGAGGGCTTGACACTAGACATAACCAGCAAGACTCTGTCAGGTTAGGGTTGGAAGCATTGAGAGCGCTGAAAGCTCCCTGTATCAGATTAAGGAGTCTCTGCCCTGTGCTCGGTATCTCGGGTGTATTTACTAGGCCGGGGACCGAGGCAGCAGGAGGCCCCGGTGGGTGGCGGCTGCAGCCCGCAGTCCGGGGACTGGGGAGGCCAGTAACTGGGTTGAGCTGAGCTGTATTATCAGGCCTATTTGTTGTGACTCGGGGAACGGGCGGTCTGATATGGGCGGTTGGTGACCGTCGTTCAGATAGTACTAGGTTAGGCCCTACCTGGACGGCGGCCGGGGTTTCAACCTTAAGCTTGATAGAGAAGGTAAATCCATTGTCATAGCTTGACATATAGAAACGTACTCCCCAAGTTCTCCCTCTAATCTATTCCTGTGATTTCCTTCCTTTCTCCGTGAAGGAGATGTTTAGGGGATTGCACCACCCTTGATTGTTACAGTTGGTGGCCGTAAGATTTTTCTGTACCTTTATCAGATCCCACGAGGAGGTGGGATGCCAATAAGTATTTCCAGTAGTTTCACAGCCCCATTCTGCACAATAATAATGGTCTTTTTCTCCACACCTCCTTGCCTCGTTCCTTGACCTCCCATCCCGGGGGCAGACATAGAAAGGAGTCTGGCTTAAAGTGTCACGGGAGCGTGGGTAGCTACAGCCTGGGTCATACCCCTCGACAAGGCGGTATTCTGCTCCCCCAAAAGGCCTGTCTGAGGGTACCCAAGGGTTGCGAGCCTCCTCGGAGGTCACGGTGGGGATATCCCAATTGTCTAATCCAGCTACTAAGGCGCAAATGTCTGGGGTTAGGGGCGGCCACCAGGCCCAAAGGGGGCTCTCCTTGGTGGTGCTCCATATTACATCTCCAGTCTGGGAGAGGACCTGCCATGTTAGTCGTTGGGGGGCATGAGGGTTAGGACTACTTATCGGCGGGAGGTGCGCCAACAGGAGCAGGAACACGGTGAATGCGGAGCTTGAGGGGGTTGTCCATTTTCTCCACTTTCCACGCTGGGTCTGGTGGTGGCGCGGGCTTGACATGTGAAGCGTGGATCCAGGCGGCGATGCCATCGACCTTCACTGCAGTCGGTGTTGTGAGCAGCACTATGTATGGTCCTTTCCACCTCGGTTCCAAGTTGGCCGCACGGTGGCGCCGAATGTACACCGAGTCTCCGACCTGGAACTGATGAGGTACTTGCAGTTCTCCTGGCTTGTAGGCCTCGGCCAAGCGACTCCACACTTCCCTTTGCACAGTCTCAAGGGCTTTTAATCTGGTGTACAGAGATTGAGAGGAGTAAGATTCTGGGGAAGGGAGGTGCTGGATGGTAATGAGTGGGGGGTGAGTCCCATAAAGAATTTCAAAAGGAGTTAGCTTGAGGGAGCCAGGGGTATTGCGTACCCGAAACAAAGCAAAGGGAAGGAGGACTGTCCAGTCTGTTATGCCAGTCTCTAAGGATAATTTAGTCATGACCTCTTTTAAAGTTCTATTCATTCTCTCTACCTGTCCTGAGCTTTGGGGCCTATAAGCACAATGTAATTTCCAATCAAGCCCCAGGATTTTGGCCAGTCCCTGACTTACCTGGGCAACAAACGCAGGGCCGTTGTCTGACCCGATTACCTTGGGCACCCCGAATCTCGGGAAGATGTCTTCTAGTATTTTCTTGGCCACCACCTGAGCAGTCTCCCTCTTGGTAGGGAAGGCTTCAACCCATCCTGAAAATGTATCTATGAATACTAATAAGTATCTGTATCCATACCTGGCTGGCTTTACCTCAGTGAAGTCTACCTCCCAGTAACTCCCAGGGTGGTCTCCTCGGAGCCGCTTGCCCCGAGATAGCTTGCTGGGCTGGGCGTTCACCATCTGGCAAGGCTTGCATTCTTTTACAGTTGTATCTGCAAGCTCCCCTAGTTTCATGATATAATACGGTGAAGACTGGACTATAGTTTTTAAATGTTTTGGGCCCAGATGAGTTAGCTTATGAAGGTGTCTGAGAAAAATGATAGCCTGTTTTTCAGGGAGGATTCTTTTTCCTTCTGTAGTTTCCCGGATCCCCTCTGGAGTCTCCAGGCGAAATCCTAATCTGTTCATTCCCTCAAGGTCTGATTCTGAATATTCAAAGTTCCTGATAGAGGGATATACCGCATCCTCAGGGTGAGACCTCGGTTTTTCCCCAGACAAAGATAGGACGTTGAGTCCCTGAGCTGCCCGCTTGGCTTCTCTGTCAGCCCTTTGGTTCCCTTCTGCAACCCTGGACCCACCTTTCTGATGTCCGGGGCAGTGAATAATTGCCACTCTCTTAGGAAGGTGAATGGCCTCTAACAGGCGTAGAATTTCTTCTTTATTTTTGATTTCCTTCCCTGCCGAGGTCAGTAGCCCCCGCTGCCGGTAGATGGCCCCGTGGACATGGGCAGTAGCGAAGGCATACCTGCTATCAGTGTAGATGTTAATCTTCTTCCCTTCTGCCAATCGCAGAGCCTGAGTCAGAGCTAGTAACTCGGCCTTCTGAGCCGACGTCCCTTCGGATAGGCTGCTTGCCCAGATAATTTGCTCATTATCCACTACCGCCGCCCCGGCCACCCTTTTACCTTCTATTATGTAGCTGCTTCCATCAGTGAACCAGGTCAGCTGAGCGTCTGGCAAGGGCTTGTCTCGGAGGTCCCTTCGGGTCCCCGTTTCTTCTGCCAGTATTTCTTGACAGGTATGCAGCACACTCTCCTGGGTGGACGTGTCAGGTAGTAGGGTAGCTGGGTTGAGGATGGCAGGCGGCCCGAACTGGATCCTGTCTTCATTCAGTAGGAGACTCTGGTAGTGTGTCATGCGGGCGTTGGACAGCCACCGATCAGGGGGCTGTCTGATGATGCTCTCCAAGGAGTGGGGGGCAACGACCGTTAGCTTCTGTCCCATAGTTAATTTGTCAGCATCTTTCACTAATACTGCCACTGCCGCCACGGACCTCAGACAGGCAGGCCAACCACTAGCAACGGGATCTAGCTTCTTGGAGAGGTAGGCTACTGGCCTCTTCCATGGCCCTAGAGGCTGGGTCAGCACCCCTCGGGCTACTCCCCTTCTCTCGTCCACAAATAGGACAAAGGGCTTTGCTACGTCCGGCAATGCCAGGGCCGGGGCTGACAGTAAAGCCTTCTTGATGTCATCAAAGGCTTGCTGTTGGCCGTCACCCCACTCAAACGGGGCACCCTCTCTAGTCAGAGGATAGAGGGGAGCTGCCAGGGTAGCGAACCCGGGGATCCACAAGCGGCAAAACCCCGCAGTCCCTAAAAATTCTCGCACCTGGCGGGGTGAGCGAGGAACGGGTATCTGAGTCACAGTTTGTTTTCTGGCCTCCGTTAGCCATCTCTGCCCCCCTTTGAGGGCATACCCCAGGTACGTTACCTCCTTTTGGCAGATCTGGGCCTTCTTGGCGGAGGCCCGATATCCTAAGCGGGCGAGTTCTTCTAGCAGTAGTCCCGTGCCTCGTTGGCACTCTTCCTCAGTGGCCCCGGCCAGTAGTAAGTCATCTACATACTGCAGAAGTGTTACCTGGGGATGGCTGGCACGGAAGTGGGCTAAATCTTGGTGAAGAGCTTCATCGAAGAGGGTCGGAGAATTCTTGAACCCCTGGGGTAGCCGGGTCCAAGTCAGTTGTCCTGTGGTCCCAGAGTCAGGGTCCCTCCACTCGAATGCAAAGATGTTCTGGCTGGAAGGGTGTAGTCGTAGGCAGAAGAAA
The DNA here is from genome assembly GCF_963455305.1 of Plecotus auritus. NCBI lineage: Eukaryota > Metazoa > Chordata > Mammalia > Chiroptera > Vespertilionidae > Plecotus > Plecotus auritus. Next base: position 240,583,228 of record NC_137770.1, on the reverse strand, counting down.
GCATCCTTTAAATCCAAGACAGTATACCAAATGTGATCCGGGGGGAGAGAGCTCAACAAGCTGTAAGGGTTAGGTACAGTGGGGTGGATGTCCTGTACCCGCTTGTTCACTTCCCTTAAGTCCTGTACTGGGCGATAGTCTCCTGTGCCAGGCTTCTTAACAGGTAACAGGGGAGTGTTCCATGGCGACTGACACTTCACTAGGATGCCCTGCTGAAGGAGGCGCTGGATATGGGGCCTAATTCCTTCCCGGGCCTCCTTTGTCATGGGGTATTGGCGTACAGCCACAGGAGTCGAAGTGGCCTTAAGCTCTATGACTACAGGCGGCCTTTCTGCAGCTAGTCCTGTTCCAGCTGTCTCGGCCCACGCTCCCGGATACCTGTTCAGCCAGTCATTTATGTGACTTTTCTCTGCTCCCTGTTCCTCAAAAAGTCTGTGTTCATCATCTAGGCGTATGGTCAGGGTGGTAGTCATTCTCTTGCTTTGGGTCACCTCCGGGCCATCAGGGGTGAAGGTAATCTGGGCTCCCATTTTGGTTAGGAGATCTCTCCCAAGTAGGGGCGCAGGGCACTCGGGGATGACTAGAAACGAGTGGGTTACCCGTCCCGTTCCTAAGTCTACCGTTCTTCGGGTAGTCCATGAGTACTGTTGGTGCCCTGTGGCTCCTATGACCCACGATTTCTTGTGGGAGACGGGTCCAGACGGTTTGAGTAGGACCGAGTGTTGAGCCCCAGTGTCTACTAGGAACTCAACTGGCTTCCCCTCCACCTTTAGTGTTACCCTAGGCTCGGGGAGGGGTTCCGAGCCCCGTCCCCGCTAGTCTTCTTCTTCCTCCAGAGCTAACACTTTCTTGGAGGACCCGTTCTTCTTCTTCTTAGGGCACTCTCTAGCCCAGTGACCTTTTTCTTTGCAGTAGGCACACTGGTCTTTGTCTAATGGGGTGCGGTTGCCCAGGTTACCTGACTTTTTAGCCCTGCCCTGGGTCTGTTCCTGGCCTCTCTCACCTACTACTGCGGCCAAAATCCGTGTCAGGTTCTTCTCCTGTCTGCGATCCCTTTTGCTTTCTCTTTCCTCTCTTTCCTTTTCTTTTCTTTGTTCTTTTTCCTCCTCAGTTTCCCTCTTATGATATACTTTCTCTGCCTCCTTAACTAAATCCTGCAGGGTATAGTCTTGTAACCCTTCTATTCTCTGCAACTTTCTTTTAATATCTATTGCTGACTGCCCTATGAAAGCCATGGCCACGGAAGCCCTTTGCCCCTCAGAGGTAGGGTCAAACGGGGTGTAGCGCCTGAAAGCTTCCATTAAGCGTTCAAGAAATACTGACGGGGGTTCCGTGGCCCCCTGGATAACCTCTCTTACCTTAGCCAAATTAGTGGGGCGTCTCGCTGCCCCACGGAGGCCGGCCACTAGAGTCTGGCGATAGACTGTCAGTCGCTCCCTACCTTCTGCCGTGTTGAAATCCCAGTCAGGTCTGGAGAGGGGGAAGGCAATCTCGATGATGTTAGGGAGCTGGGTGGGTCGTCCATCTGCTCCTGGTACATTCTTCCTTGCCTCCAATAAAATCCTCTCCCTCTCCTCAGTAGTGAAAAGGGTCTGCAATAGCTGCTGGCAATCATCCCAGGTGGGCTGATGAGAGAACATCAAAGACTCCACCAGCCCGGTTAAGCGCTGGGGGTCCTCTGAAAAGGGAGGATGATTAGTCTTCCAATTATACAGATCTGCGGAGGAAAAAGGCCAGTACTGGAGGGGCTGAAGAGGAGCCGGTCCACCATCCGTTGCCGCCGGCGGGGGCCCGTAAGCCCTCAGGGGGAGGGCGACGGTGGTGTCGGGAGTCATTCCGCGGCGGCTCCTGGTGCCCTGTGCAGGCCCCGGCAGAGACTCGTTAGGGGGAGCAGAGGGGGCAGCTGCAGGAGCCAGCGGTGCTTCTGGCTCTTCCCGACCCCCTACTGGAACCGGGGCAGGAGGATACGGGGGAGGTGAGTCAAGGAGAAGGAGGTCAGACTGGATTTCTGGATAAATCTTCTTGGGGGGGTCCGAGTGACTGGATTTCTCCCCAGAACTGGGAGATTGGATGGCTAGAACTTGAGTGGCCGGCCGGGGCTTGGGTTTTACAACCCAAGGTCGAACCCAGGGGGGTGGATTTTGCACCAGGTCCTGCCAGACCACGATGTAGGGCTGCTGATCCGGATGGGCTCCAGGTTCTTTCTGAAAAACAATTTCCTTAACAGCAAAAATAACAGATAGGTCAAAGGTTCCTTCTGTTGGCCATCCTATATTAAAAGCAGGCCATTCTGAGGAGCAGAAGGTCCGCCATGGACCTTTCTTGATCTCAACTGATAGGTCGCGACCTCTTCCCTTAACTTCAGTCCAATGGTCTAAGGTCAGACTAAGAGGGGTTGTCATAGTCTGTCCCATCGTCAGTTCGTACGTCGTCAGAAACACAAATAACAAAAATATTACAGACACAAGGACCCACTTACTCCACCTTGTCCGCCACAAACACGCAACAGAATCAGACGGGCGTGATTTTGACAATCTCTGATCCAACAGTAGAACCCGATCAGCGCCCTTACAGTAGGAGACTACCAGGCGTCCCTGGCTCTCCTCCACCCTTGGGGCGTCCCCCAGGGCTGCAACCTGTGGCCCTCCAGGCACGTCTACCAACCACTGTTCGGCCACTCTCACGAGTCGCCGAACGGCTGCAAAACCGAAAGCGCGCACACAGGACCAGACTCACTAGCAAAACACAAGACAAAGACAGACAACCTCGGGGTACCCCTTCTTACCTCCAAGGTCGACTCCGCGGATGAGGGGGGTCGTCAGATCCCGGACGAGCCCCCAAAAATGTAAGACCCCCAAAGGGACCCTTACTCTATCTCACGGATCGGCGGCAACCCCAATCATCCGCAGGAGGCGTCACTTGATGCAAACAGCAAGAGGCTTTATTCCAGCGCGCTGGGGCTCAACTCCTGACTCACGCGAGCGAGGAGTAGCGCCCCGAGCAGACAGTCTTACAAGTATATATAGGCAAAAACTATACATCGGGGGGTTACACATGTGAGGGGGAAGAGAGGACAAAGCCGCCAGGACATTCCAACAGGGCTCGTTAATAACATGTTTAATGACAGGGCCTAAGTTTTCAGTCAACAGTCCCATCCTGTAATCTCCTGTCCTGCTTTTCTTATCTGTCAGAGCACTATTTGCTTTATCTGCTCTTAACTCAGTGCTATTTTCCTGAGACAGGTCCAAGGGTCTTGTTCCCACCACCGGCGAAGGGGGAAGACCTTGGAGTTTTAAGATAAAACGGACAGCTGTAAGAAAACTTTACTCTTTCAGTTAGGGTTTGCTTTTTTCCTGAAGCTCCATTTTCCATTGTTGCTTTTTAATCTCTGGAGTTAAGAAGTTCAGGATTTGCCCAGATAAGATAAAGTAAACAAAATTCTTTACCTTTCAGACCATCCTCTGTAATAATAGAATACTTCCAATGGGAAGTAGATGGGCCATATTTAAAAATAATAAACAATGGGAACCAATCTCACTGTCTGATTGTGGAAGTTGGAAAGGTGATGGTTATGCCCCCAGTCCATATGGAACACTGAACTCACCCAGTCCTGGCCTATGGTATCTACCCCAACGAATAACAATATTTGGTATATGGGAAAGGGGCATTTTTGCTGGGAAGGGTTAAAAACTCATCTGTTATACTAAGCTATTTTTACTGTAATAACACCAAGCTTACATTAAATAATACTGGAATATGGTGTAATACTGAAATTGTAGGCAGAATAACTTTGCCTGAGGTTCAAAAACCTATGATAATATTGATACTGAAAAACCAATGTATTGGGAAATTGAACTCATCCCCATGAAGACATTTCTATGGAAACTAACTGACCAGAAGAAAAATTAGAGCTTCTAGATAATGAAACAGTAGAGAGTCTTCATTCATCTGGCCAAACATATCATAAGGTACAAATGATAGTGGATGAAGGAGGAAAACATATAATTAACTTAATAAAAAATTATGCTAATACATATAAAGGGTTTTTTGGTTGGTTGGGATGCTTGTTCCCCTTAGACTTTTCCTTGTCCAGTATTAGACATTTTCTGTTCCTAATCGGTGTTATTGGTTTAATATTGTTACTTTTGTTCCTGATATGTAAATGTTATACTAGATGCAGAAAAACAAAACTTGACAAACAGCAAAAAGACTTGAATCATGGTGGCTCAAAAATTAGAAATGATCCAGAATACTTTTTTAACAAAGACATATAGGATCTGACTGCCTCCCATTTACCTGCCCTTTTTGAATAATAATAATTCGATCTTAAATGCCATCTAAGGTTATGGTCTTGCCCCATCCCCAGTGGCCCACCTGTTCAGCAAGCGTGCTGACACTGAGACACCCTAGGAATGAGCCTTCCTAGCACCATGGGACTCCGTTATCCAACCAGAAGGTTGGTCACCAATGCTTCCTTTGGATTGATTTATGACCAAAAGGGGGATGTGTGGACGAAAGGGGCCACATGCTGACCTGACAAGCTCAGGGAAGGCCTGCATGGCAGTCTTGCAAACTCAGAGGCCTAAAGTCACCACAAAAGATGGTCTGAAATGAAACTTTAACTAAAAGCAGTTACGGTGGGTAGTTATATCTTAGGCCAGTATCTTCACTGACAAGGTCAACCTTTACCTTAACTGAGCCTATCTGTCTTTTTGCATCTATGGTAACATACCCTCTCAATTCGTTGAGGTTCTGCTTCCCAGCATATGTTGACAGTTTGGCTCAAATAAACTCACAAAAATTAAAAAAAAAAGATATTCATTCTGCTAGATAATGATTTCTTAGATAAACCAGTCAAATACCTCTACCTCCCCTGCTCCCCGACCCTAATTTCCTTCTCTTCTTCCTCAGAGGCAAATAGTGCTACTTGTTTTTCCTTTAACTTTCCAGAAATGTTCTCTGAATATGTAAGTTTATATTCATTTCCCCCCACATATTCTCTCTTCTGTCTCACCCCCCCACACACTTACCAATGTATCTTGATGATCAGTATAGTCTCATTCTAAGTTACATAGTATTCCATTTGATGGATTATTCTTGTTACCACATCCAGACTTATGTTGATGGACACTTGGGGTGTTTTAAACCTTTGCAATATATTACAAAAATGCTGCATCAAAATCCTCATGTGTATAAAATAGAATTCTGGAAGTGGAATAACTAACTTAAAGAATAAAATGCCATTTTAATTTTGAAAACATAGCCAGCTTTCTTCTTATGAGGTAATTCTCTTCTTGAGGCAATGAGAGTTTCTATTTCCCCATAAGTTCACTACACAGGTTGTTTTGAACTTTTTTATTATTTTCTGATTTTTACCAATGTTATAAGGGAAGATGTTACTGCAGTTTTATTTTAATTTGTCTTTGTTTGGGGTTTTTGACCTGTAGAATGAACTTTGCTTTTGCCAGCTAAATACCTAATACTCTGCCTGGCTCTCAGGAAGCATGCTGCATTTATTGAACAAAAGAATGGAAATCTAAAATAGATAAAGTTGTATTTTATTAATATAAATATACTTTATAAGTTCATGTTTATAACAATTGGATAGTATAATGATGATAAATATATTTAATAAGCATAAGAAATTGAAGTAAAGGGTTACAAGTAATTGTCACAGAATGATCATACCCAGATGATGTTTTGTAGAATTGAATACCTGAAACCTGTATAATTTTATTATCCAATGTCACCCCAATAAATTCAATAAAAAATAAATAAATAATTTGTTTTTGCTTTACAGTTTTAGGGTAATTTTCATTCCAACAGATAAATATCAAAGAACTGGCTTAATATTGTAGGAGAAACATGCTCAGGCTTGGAATGGGAATAAAAGGTGCGAGCTTAAAAGGATACATTTTTAGGATATTGTTTTTTTAATGACACACTCAAAATATGTTTTTCCCAAGATCTTTCCTGAAATAAATTCACAAAGTACATTATCTGACAATAATCTAGGAATCAATAACAGAAAGATTGGCATTGCATTTGGAAATTAAAACAGCTCTTGACATGACTTCCTTGATGATAATTCAGATGCTTAGTTCTCTGTCTTCATATTCCTGGACTGGGCAAGAGCATCTGACACAGTTAATAACTTCTTCCTGCTTAATATATTTTCTTCACTCAGCTTCAAGTGCAACCCAATCTTCTGCTTTTTTCCCCTATAACCCTGGTTGTACTTTTCCAATGGTTTCTTCTTCCAATCTCTTATGTCGGAGTGTCCCAACACTCAGTTCTTGGTCATCTTCTTCTTTGTCTTTTGGCTGCTTTGGATAGTCTCACAGCTTTATTTCCCCTGAACTTCAGGCTCATATACCTCTCTGCTTATTCCACAGCTTCACTTGCATGTTTAATAGACATTTAAAACTTGGTGTGACCCAAATTGAACTCCTGATCAAAGCCACCTCCATCCAAAGCCTTCTTCATCCCAGTTATCAGCAACTCCATTCTTCCATTGTCTCCGGTCCCATACCTTGGAATTATCATTGACTCTTTATTTCTCTGACACCCCACATCCAGCTCATTAGGAAATTGCAATGAATCCAGAATCTACTACTTCTTACCATTGTCACTGCTACCACACTGATCTAAATCACCATCAGCACCTGCCCAGATCACTGGTCTACCTACCTCTTCCCTTTCGTTCTTTCAGACTATACTTGACAAAGCAACCTGAGAAATCCTTTGAAACGTAAGTAATACCATGTATCTCCTGTGCTCAGAATTCTCTGTGGCTTTACAGTTCACCATGAGTAGAAGCCAAATGCCTTGCAATGACTTATGAAACCCTGCCCAGCCCGATACCATTATCTTTCGGACTTCATTTCACTCTGTTGCAGCCACGCTGGCTTCTTTGGCATTTCTTGAACATATCAGGCATCAGGGTCTTTGGTATGGCTGTTTCTTCTGCCCAGAATGCTGTTCCCTTGGATATCTGTATGACTAAGTCCCTCACTTCCTTCAATTCTTTGCTCAAATGTCATCTACTGTCCACCCTGTTTAATGATGAATGCTGCCACCTCCTTCTGTATCACTCCTGACCCCCTTATCCTACTCTACTTTTAGTTTTTTCCATGGATCTCAAACATGTCTAAGGTACTCTATAACTTGTTTATTGTTTAGAGTCTCACTCTGATAGAATGTAATCTCCCACAAGGACTGGTATCCTACATGCCCATAAATGTGCCTAGCACATACTAGATTCTCAATAAATATTGTCCAGATTAATGAATTAATGAGTTCTAAGCTTTCCTTTGGCCTGAAGAATCTTCTGATTTTAATTCTGCTGAGAAAATCCCAAGTGCCTCAGCGAATCTCATGAATTGCTCACCTCTACCACAAGGTGGCAGTCTTTGCCTTCAATACCGACTCCAGTAGCCTCAAATTTGAGAACTACTTGAGGTAACCTTCCTGTTTTCTTTGGGCCAATACAACCTGCCCTGCAGGACTTGTCAGCAGGAAAATTCATCGAATGTTTGCAATTGCCCCTCAAGATCCAAGTGCTTTCCCTGGAGAACAACACATTATGAATGTGATGTTGCTTTACTGACAGGGACTTGAAATATAATTGCTAGTGGGAAGGGCGTAGGTTTAGAGAGAGAGGACAGCATAGTGTCATGAACCCTGAAGTAGCTGACAACATACCACCTGGATTTAACCACCAAATGTATCTGTTTTTCCACCTTAGCATGGATGTCATAGCATAAGACTTTAACCCTTTCTGCCCCATCCCTCTTGCCCCATTCACTGTATCCATCGCCTGGGAATAACTGTGCCCCATTCTGGTCTTCAACTTATCATGTTGGGAAATGACAACCCCTCTGGGGTCTGAGGGCCTCACTTCTGTTAGGAATAACCTCATTATGAGACGAGGGCATTGAGTTTAAATTTCCTGTGGGAGGCAGCATTGTTTGAAAGAAAGAGCAAAGTTTAGAATGTAAGGCAGCTCTGTGCTCACTGTTTGGCTTTGGACCAGTTGCGAAACTCTCTGAGCTTCAGTAGCTCTACAACAGGGTTCATGATAGCATCCTCCCTGGAGGGCTAGTGTGAGATGTAAACAGGATGAGTGTAAGTTAAACACAGTTTCTGTCACCTAGTGAGCATGCTCCCTTCTTCCTTCTGCTACTACCTCCTGCCTTTGGCACCTGGAGACAACCTAACTGGGCAAGGCAGAGGTAGGGAGGAGGGGTGAGACATGAACAAGAGGGCATGACTGCTAATCATCAGAGAGATGCAAATTAAAACCACAATGAGGTGTCACCTCATGCCTGCCAGAATGGCTACCATGCACAAATCAACAAACGACAAGTGCTGGCGAGGATGAGGAGAAGAGGGAACCCTAGTACACTGGGAATGCAGACTGGTGCAACCACTATGGAAAATAGTATAGAGGTTCCTCAAAAAATTAAAAATGGAGCTACCATTTGACCCAGTGATCCCACTTCTGGAATATATCTCAAGAAGCCCAAAACACCAATATGCACCCCTATGCTCATAGGAACATTATTTATAATAGCTAAGATCTGGAAACAGCTCAAGTGCCCATCAGTAGATGAATGGATAAAAAAACTGTAGTACATTTGCACTATGGAATATTATGCAGCTGTAAAAAAAAAGAAGGACCTCTTACCCTCTGAGACAGCATGGATGGACCCAGAGAGTATCATGCTAAGTGAAATAAGCCACTCAGAGAAAGACGAATATCACATGATCTCACTTATATGTGGAATCTAAAGAACAAAAACTGATGAACAAAATAGAAAAAAAGAGAGAGAGAGCATGACTCCTGGGGGATAGGGTAAGTGAGGAATTGTCTGGGGTCTTTTGGAAGGAGCAGAGTAGTAGGAAGGGGAGGATGGACCATTGACCTTGAATCCTGACATTTGTGCTCAGCCTACACTACAAGCAGAACACTGCTATCAGGCTAAGACTCCAGCTCAGCAAGAAAAGTTATTAACAAATGGAGACTTTCAGAAGCCGTTTCTGCCAAACATAGGCACTGACTAAGGCATGTTGATTTCCCCAGACCTTTGATTCTTTACATCCCATCCAAGACTGCCTAGTATCATCCATGTCCCGACCCAAGACCATCAGGGACACACTGCAAATGAATAAGGGTGGGCTTTCCAGCTCTTTGCAAGAAGAATGAGCACTCACTGTGGGGATCCACGGGGTCAGGGACGGTTCAGTTCAAAAAGGTTAGAAAAGACTTACAGGATTTGGGCTTGTTTTATGCAATGTTTGAGGAAGTTTCAAGGAGGTTGGCTTTGCATGGATGCTGCCAGGAAGCAGAAGGGATGGGGGTAATTCTGTGATCAGTGTTGGAACTAATCAAATCAGCCAGGCTGGAGGAACAGAGCAGAGCTGAAGCTGTCATTGGCAAAGAAGCAGCAGGCACTACATTTGCTACAGTAAACGGATGTTTGGTCATTTTTGGTGTGGTTTGGACCTTGTTTTTACCTGTCGACATTGCCATCTATTGTGGCCACACAGTGAACATATTTGATGTTATCGTCCTTAAACTATGTTCAGTAGAAGAATGTCAAGGCCACCCGGCGAGTGCCAGGGGCTGTGTTTCCCTTTTTCAGCTCCAGCATCTCCACATACCACCTTGGGCACCCTAGGTCCCAGGGAGGAAGGAGAGGCAGCTGGCTAGTGATGTCGTTACTTGATTTGGGAAGAGGGACAGTCCTGGGGAAAGAAGGAAGGCAAGTGAGCTGGTCTAGTCTCCTTGTCAACTGGACTTCCAGGTGGATCCACTGATGACATTTGCTAGAACAAAGAGACCTGTCTCTGTGTCTTGAGTACCCTTTGCAAGAGGTCCTTGGTTAAGGATTACTCATTGAAAACAAATTCAGAATCTGTAGACATGAGCTCCTGGGAAGCCATGCAAACTGCAGAGCTCTCTGGGGAATACAACGGAGAAGTCCCATCACTTCAGTCCCTTTGGCCGTGTGAGGAGCCCTACACCACCGCACTGGGTGACCTGTCTATTTTTCTGGGCCAGGCAGGTGTATGCCATGCAGAAAGGCAGGCAGGATCCAGGAGGGATGTAGGATGTGGTTCCTTTTCCTCCCTCTGTCTGAGCCTCTCAGTTACTTGTCTCCTTGACATTTTAAAGTTTGAGTCTAGGTATGATCTGTGATTCGTGAGAGTGCGATTTGACAATGAGTCTTGCTAAAGGAAGTCTTTAAAGGCTTTGAGAAGTGGGTGGGGCACCAATGCTAAGTCTTGCTTGGTTATTGTCTTTAACTGGTTGAGGGATGAGAAAAGACACCGCATAGACAAGAGATGTGGGGAGGGCGACCAAGGGGGTTTGGGCCTGAGGTTCCTATGCTCTAAGACATTCCATGGTTCTCAAATGTTTGGTTTAATTGCTCAAGTAACTTAATAAGAACATGAAAGTGTTGTTTGGACCCACAATTGTAACATATGCTTATTATAGAAAGTATAAAACGTGAGGTTAGGAAGCAATTCTTATATACCTAGTAACTAAATATAGCTATCTTTATAACATGGTTCAATTACTATGGTTTTTTTCCTTCAGTTTTTAAAAATGGGTGGTGATCATACCATATTTTCATTAAAAAAGTGTAACCCTTCTTTTTGGATAATTCATGCATCCATTTTTGTTTTCAACCAACAATAAAGAAAAATATCAGGCAAACGTGTAAGTTTCCCTTTAGTCCTCTTCCCAGAGACAACCCCGGTTACCAGAGTGCCCCTCAGCCTTTCTCCTATTTTCTATAAGTTGAAGCCTACTTTTCTCACTCTGGAAAATAACCGCGTCCCAAGCTATCCCAAGCTGTGTTTAAGCACATCGTTCAGAGGCTGCTTTATGGTCCACTGGGCAGAGGCACCTTAGGAAGCCTCCCCTCCTCCTTGGCTGCACATCTCTAATTATTCGGGACCCCATCGAAGGAAGCAAAGCCAGAGAGTGGTCAAATAGAAACTCACAGTGGTTACAAATATAGATGGATTTTTTATGTCCCAGCACTGGAGGAGCAAACAAAGGCAAATCCTTTTCAGAGTGAAGATACTTAGTCACTCAGCCAAGGCCTTTTGTCGCCTTTTGTTGAACCCCGTTTCTGTCCTCTGTGGTAGAAAGTTAGAACAGCTTTCTACTGTTTATTGTGTTCTCCGATTTTAGTGCCTCAGGCAAGTCACCAGTGCTGTAACTGTAATTAATTCTGTTCTTTCTGTCTCCTGCACCTTGATATGAGTGGTTAAAGGGTAGAAATAGTAGTTATTTATCTTTACAGCCCTGTGCCCATTGTGAGGCTCATAGGGGGCCCGGGGTGAGTATTTGTGGAATAAAAGAGTGGGTGGAGGAAGCAACCCAAGTGTCATGACAGAGGAACGGATAAACCAATGCAGTATGCACCTACAATGGAATGTTATTTGACCTTAAAAAGGCAGGAAATCCTAGCACATCCACAACATGGAAGAACCCCGAGGACAGTATGCCCAAAAAGAAAAATACCGTATGATTCTGCTTATCTAAGGTACCTACAATAGTCATATTCATGAGGCAGAAAGTAAACGTGTTATTATCCCCTTTTATAGATGAAGAAACGGAGGCTGGAGCAGTGGAATAGCCTGTCTTATAAGGCGATGCTTTCCCCTCACCACGGGCTGTTTAAAGGGGACCTGGAGTGAAAATTTCTATTTCAGACCATTTTCTCCTTCTGTGGGGCTCACTCAGTTTTCCAGAGTGATTTTTCAAAACAAATATCAAATGAGGCCACGTCCATGCTTAAAACCATCCAAGGGCTTCCCACTGTAATTAAAGTGCAATTTGAAATCTTTCCGTTGGTCCCAAAGGCCTAAGTCATCTGCCTCGCAATTATTGTTTTGACTTGATTTCTCGCCATACCACACCTTCCCTTGTTTCTTTACTCTGCAGTGATGCTGTTGATCTCTCAGTTCCTCAAAATCAGCAAGGTTTTTCTGCCTCAGGACCATTGCTCATGCAAGACCCTTGGGCTGGAATGTACCTTTTCTCATCGTGTAGTCTTAGCTTACATGATCTGTCAGGGAGACTGTTCCTGACCAGCTTCCCTAGAGAGGTCATCGCTTCTGTATTCTGCTGTCGTCCATCCCCACTGATGTTCTGCATATTAATCATCATCTGTACTTACGCTGTTAGCTTATTTGCTTGTTTATGTGCTGCCTGCCTCTCTAACCAGAGAGTGAGTTTTATGAAGGCAGGGACTTTGTGGGGCAGGAACGGTCATGCTCACCCATAAAAATGTTGCACAGATTAGAGGAGACCCTGTATAGGAACTACGTGGCATTCAGTAGATGCCTCCTACATGAGATTTTGGGGGGTAGGGTAATTATGCTCCAAAAGTATGTTCGGAATCTAATTATTCATGCTTCACTCTATTTTCCATGTTTTATCTCACAGACATACAGACTGCGGACAGATAGGGAAGGCATTCATGAATGCATTTCTTTCCAAGGATCCTTGTCACAGTTCAGAGCAAGACTACCAGCTGCTGCTGAAGCTGACCAATCAAACCACACCCTGCCACACGGTAACTGGGTCAAGTTCTTGGTTTTAGAACTGAGGCTGAAAGCCAGAGGGAAGAGGTCACAGGACCAAAGTTTGACCAGGAGGAGGGAGGAGGAAAATCCAGACATAAGAATGTAGGTGTGGTTGGCATATATGGAGTTTGTGGGGCTCATGGGAGAACAGGATGTGATTAGGATTTAGGACATTGGAGAGAGAAATGGGATCACCCAAAGAGGAAAGGACGCTTGGTTAAAAATCAGGCAAAAAATAAAATAAAATAAAATAAAATAAAAACCTAACAGGAAAACCAACCCAAACCAAACAAAAAGAACCCAACTTTAGCGAATTACATAATGCTCCCTGACCCCTGGTGAGAACGAGAACAACAAAAACAAAACAGCAACAACAGAACAACAACAGCCACGCCAACTTGCACTTGCTTCCCTAGAGAGGTCAGCTTGTTGCCATCCTGTGAAACAAGCAGATCTGGTGCTACCCTCCCCCGCCTCCACTTCACCAGTGAGAAAGTGAAGCCTGGGGGGTAGGTGACCAGTTGAAATGGCAGGAGATTTGGAGCCTGGGTTTTAGTACTTTGAGTGAATCTTTTCTGAAGTCAGCACTGGCGGTGAACATTCAACCTGCCCCCAGTCATCTTTGTGAAGCCCTTAAGCTGGATGACAGCCTCTCCTCCTCCCAGGGGTAGAGCTGGAGTTCCCGGAGCAGGAGACCTCACCCAAAAGAGCTGCCAGGTGAACAGCACCTGGGTGACACTGTTGAATGAGAGACTGTGCCTCAGGCCTGGGACTGAGCACTTTATTTGCATTGTCTTCAGCATCCAAGAGCTTCTTACAACTATTCTTGTTACCATTGTACAGATGGGGAAAGTGAGGCTTTGGGTGTCCCAGGTCAGAGAGTGAATCAGCAGTGACGCTGGGCTTCAAACCACACCCTCCACAGCCTCCGAGTCTGAGTGAATAGATTCATGGAGCCGAAGAGCATTCTGAAATTTGATTGTTTGCACCTTATAAGAGATCCTGAAAAAACACTCCCTGTGTTTGCTGTTTTCTTCTTCTCCTTCTCCTTCTCCTTCTCCTTCTCCTTCTCCTTCTCCTTCTCCTTCTCCTTCTCCTTCTCCTTCTCCTTCTCCTTCTCCTTCTCCTTCTCCTTCTCCTTCTCCTTCTCCTTCTCCTTCTTCCTCTTCCTCCTCCTCCTCCTCCTCCTCCTCCTCCTCCTCCTCCTCCTCCTCCTCCTCCTCCTCCTCCTCCTTCTTCTTCTTCTTCTTCTTTTGTGTGGAGATAAGAGAGAATTGGGAAAGGATATAGGGGGATACTGAACTCTTTGAGAAACAACGAACGCTTCTTCTCCCAAAACAATGCATAGACAAAATTGTTTTGCAGTTAAATTTAGGAATTTTGTAACTTCCTAATGTCTCCTCCAGATGTGGTCCGAGCCTATGTTCAGTATAAGATTTTGATCAATGTCTTTAAGACTTTTTTTTTTTTACTGCAACCCAGAAAGATAAGCTCATTTTACACTGTGGCCTACAACACACACACACACACATACACGCATGCACGCACACACCTGGAAAGCGACTATGCACTGAACAACACGTAGCCTAGCTAAAAGTAATTCACTGATATTTTCTCTGTTTGTCTTTCATTTAAAAAGATGTGGGTTAGGTTTTCGTTTTGCTTACTAAATTGATCTCAGGAGTAGATTGTGATGCCTAGCTGGTGTGGCTCAGTGGTTGAGTATCAACCTTCTGAACCAAGAGGTTTCCAGTTTGATCCCCTGGTTTGTGGGCTCTATCCCCAGTAGGGGCATGCAGGAGGCACTGATGGATGGTTCTCTCCCATTGCTGTTTCTCTCTCTCTCTCTCTCTCTCTCTCTCTCTCTCTCTTAAAAAATCAATAAAAAACGTATTTTAAAAATAGTGTGTGTTTTTTCTTTCTTAGAGTGTCTTTTGGAGCAAATCAAATCAGCTAGCTCACCTGTACACCAGGGTGCGGCAGGATATGTTCACGCTGGAGGACACACTGATAGGCTACATTGCTGACGGCCTCAAATGGTGTGGAGATGCAGGCTCCTCTGGTGAGGATGGGGGCCATTGGGATCGTCCAGGGACGGCAGGGTGAAGGAGCCCTGAGCTCTGCTGGGGGCCCTGAAAGGTCAGTGTGGAGGAAGGGCCCCAGGTACCCACCCTGACACCATCTATGCCCCCAATGACAACTCAGCCTGATGTAAAATAGTGTCTTTAAAAAAATTTTTTTTATTGATTTCAGAGAGGAAGGGGGGAGAGAGAGAGAGAAAGAGAGAGAGAGAGAGAGAGAGAGAGAGAGAGAGAGAGAGAGAGAGAGAGAAACATCAATGATGAGATAGAATCATTGATTGCCTGCCTCCTACACACCCGCAACTGGGGACCGAGCCTGCAACCTGAAAATGTGCCCTGACCGGGAATTGAACTGTGACCTCCTGGTTCTTAGATCAATGATGCTCAACCACTGCGTCCAAGGCTGGGCTGAAATAGTGTTCTTTAGACCAACTCATGTGGTCATTCTTTCTTTTCTACCCCCATCACACTCCTTGAGTCCAGCGTACTAACACAGTTCTTGCTGAGACTGTTCTACCAGCCTCACTGCCCACTCCTCAACCCTTTCAGTCAGCCTCCACGGCTACCAAGGATTGTTTCTGTCTCTATTCTAAAGCCTAAATAGCAATCTTTTGCCTCCGGGGTAAGGCCCAAATTCCTCAGCATGGCCTGCCTCTGTCTTTCAGATGTCTCATCTTCCAGGTTCCTGTCCCCATCCCTCCTGCTCTGGTGGTGCTAGCCTAACCCACGAGGCGGTTTCACGCCTCAGCCTTTGCACACACTCTCTCTGCATGGAATACCTTCCTCTCTCTCATCTGTCTGAGGACTCTTACTCATCCTTCAAAACCAAGTTTGGCATCAACCTTCTCTAGTGGTGCTGCACACTACACCCAACCCCAGTGGATCTTTCTCTAATTTATTTGATTATGCTGGATCCAGGGATCTCTGGCGACAGGGCTTCTGTCTAATTCATCTCTATCCCCAGGACTTAATGCTCCAGTGCTTGTGCTGTCAAATGAACAGGTAAAGAAAATGTGGCATGTGTGTATCCTATATAATAAAGAGGTAATATGCAAATTGACCCTCATGCCCTTGCACAAGATGGCCGTCCCCATGTGGTCAAAGATAGCTGCCACAAGATGGCAGGCAGGGGAGGGTAGTTGTGGGCATTCAGGCCATCAGGGGAGGGCAGTTGGAGGCAACCAGGCCTGCAGGGAAGGGAAGGCAGTTGGGAGGGACCAGGCCTGCAAGGGAGGGCAGTTGGGGGGGGGGGGGACCAGGCCTGCAGGGGAGGGCAGTTGGGGGCAACCAGGCCTGCAGGGAAGAGCAGTTAGGGGTGACCAGGCCAGCAGGGGAGGGCAGTTGGGGGTGACTGGGCCGGCAGGGGAGGGCAGTTGGGGGCAATCAGGTCGGCAGGGGAGGGCAGTTGGGGGTGACTGGGCCGGCAGGGGAGGGAAGTTAGGGGCAATCAGGCCAGCAGGGGAGCAGTTAGGCATTGATTTGACTGGCAGAGAAGTGGTTAGGGGATGATCAGGCTGGCAGGCAGGTGAATGGTTGGGAGCCAGCAGCCCTGGATTGTGAGAGGGATGTCTGACTGCCAGTTTAGCCCTGAGAGGTCCCAGATTGGAGAGGGTGCAGGCTGGGCTGAGGGACACACACACCCCCCCGCCCCCGCAGTGCATGAATTTTGTGCACCAGGCCTCTAGTATACATATAAAGCAAAAATTTATCCAACCTTAGAATAAAGTCATTTTCAAAGCATGGATGAGTCTGGAGGGCATTCTGCTACGTGAAATAAGCCAGTCAGAGAAATTCAAATACTGCATGGTGTCCTTTATATGTGGAATTAAAAAAAAATTGAATGCACGAAAACAGAATAGAAAAGTGGTTGCCAGTGGCAAGGGGTGGGGAAATATGGACAGGCTGGTAAAGGGGTAAAATATTCCACTTATGAGATGAGGAAGATTTGAGATCTAGTGTACAGCATGGTGATGATCGTGGATAATAATGTAGAAGCGTAACTGAAATTTTCTGAGAGTAGAACCTACCTGTTCTCTCATAGAGTCGCTTGCACAGATAAATATGTAAGCTGATGGATGTGTTAATTGACTCCAGGTGGGGAAATCTTTTCACAATGTACATGTGCATATCAAATCATCACATTGTGCACTTTAAAATCTTACTATCATACTTGTCAATTATACAAAAATAACTAGAAAATGTTTGTGCATGAAGGCAGATATTCTCGGGAGAAGTGACATAGAAACTGTGTTCATGCTCTGAGTCTATTGTATCTCATGGAGGTTTGAGTCTGTCTTTGTTTGAAAGAATATGTTTTTATTGATTTTTAGAGAGATAGAAACATTGTTGAGAGAGAATCATCGATTGGCTGCCTTCTGCACGCCCCCTACTGGGTATTGAGCCCACAACCCAGGCATGTGCCCTGACCAGGAATTGAACCAGTGACCTTTTGGTTCATGGGTCGACACTCAACCACTGAGCCACACTGGCTGGGTAGCCTGAGCCTGTCTTGATGGTGAGAGTGTAGAAAGACTCCGAGGCCATCTGAGCCTAAGGGTGTGGGTCTAGGGGAGAAGAGAAGAAAGCTGTGGACAGGAGAGTGTTGGCAGGAAGCAGAGGGGTGGTTGGGAGAACGGCTGAGACCCAGCTTTATGTCCGATTCCTCCTGCACTCTGGGACAATGTTGGGTGCTTGTCTCTCAATTTCCCAGAACGATGACTCAAAGCTGGTCACCGTGTTCCTGTCTGGGGTTTGGAGGGTAAGGTAAGGACTTGGATGGGAGTCAGGGGCACTTAGTTAAATTGGGTCGAGATGTGTCTATTCTCCATCCTCCATCTTGGCAGCAATGCCATTGGATAATGGTTCTGCTTTGACTGAACAGCCAGGGAAGAACGGAGCTTAATTACACCTGTGACTTTCCACTTTAATTATTGTCTGCAAACCATGTCTTTTAGAAATGAACTATCAGTCCTGCCCACACTGGAGTAAAGACTGCATAAACAACCCCATGTCTGTGTTCTGGAACACGGTATCCAAACGGGTGAGTACTAGCTGTGAACTTTGAGAATCTGGGAGACCATTGGGAGACCACGGACAGAGTGGAGAGGCCATCTAGCCAACGGCTGGTTTGGATTCTCTTTGGATCACACATCCTTTTAGGAACAGAAGTTTGGGGTTCTTTCCTGATGAAAATATCCCTGACTTACATTCTAGAAGATTTTCACATACAGTTTTAGGATGTGCGTGGGGGGCACGTGGGCTCCAGTGGGAGAATCCCTGCCCTTACCCATTTTTTTTTTTTTTTTTTTTTGCTTTGGCTGCCAGGAATCTCCTGCTTGGTTTAATACTCTGGCCCAGGTCCTGGCCAATCCTAGATTTCTGGACCAGTCTTAGCAATTGGCACCTTCAGAACTTCCTGTGTGCCAGGCACAGTCCTAGCTTCACATGGATTACAACCTTTCATCCCCACAAGTACCCTCTGAAGTAGGTATCATGAGTATCACACCACTTTACAGATGAGCAAATAGTGCTGCGGGCAAGAAAGCAATCTGCTAAATGTCCACAGTGAGTGGCAGGTCTGTGAGTTAATCCCAAATTGTCTGACTCCAGATCCATAATCTGGCTGGGAAATGTTCACCATCTTCCCTGCCACTTTCTCCCTATTTCTGACTTTACCCTAAGCTACCTTTGTGGCTATTTCTTTGTCTTATAAGTCACTCCTTTGCATGAAAGTGGACTAGGAAAAAATGGAAAAGAAAAGAAGGAAGAAGTGAGGGAAAGAAAAAGAGGGAGAAAGTACAACTATGTTACCTATAATTCTCCAAAATTAAATTCAGACACCAAGGAGCTGGGGCAGTGGAAACTCACACTTGTTAATTGCATATTTATGGTAAGTCCTGAGCCAGGTGCCTTACCAATGTCATCCCATTTAGTCTTCACAGTAGGTGCTGAGGGAAAGTTACAGGTGAGGAAACGGAGACTCAGATGTTAAGGGTCTCATCCAAGGTCAATGGGCTAGTAAGGAGATTCAGGTAAAGCCTGGTAGAGACAAAGAGATAACCTGGGATTTGAAATCAGGAGGCCATTTCAATGCACACAGATCCTTTAACCATCTGTTTGACCTTCAGATTCCTCATCTGTGAAATGGAGATAAAACTGATGCCTGTCCCGTAGGGTTACTGCAATGTTTTAACAAGATGCTACTATCCCTTTCACTAAGAATGCATTCCTTTAATGCATATTTGCTGAATATCTACTGTGTGCTGTGAAAAGTCAGAGGCACTGTATAGGTTTTGTTGTTTTTCTCGAGTGGGGGGGGGGAGTTTCTTGCTTTTTCTGAGAAAAGTGTCTATTTTCTCGTTCTATGACATGTTTGGGGGCAGTGCTGCTGCCAAAAACTTTCAAAGTCAATCACATGTTGTATGTGGCAAGCACCTGCTTGTGTTCCCCATAGTGTCCTTGGAGTTAGGAGCACAGCGGTGAAGGGGATCGAAGGTGCACCCTACCATTGTGAGCTACCCTGGGACTGCACCTTTATCTTGGCCAAATGCTTGCTCATAGGTGTAGGTACATAGGCTTCTTTCATCAGAGTAGATCCTTTCTTTTTCTGACAATAGAGGCAGTGCCTCTTGGGCTTGAATCCCCATCCCACTTTCTCGCTTCCAAGTAACCTTAGGGTAAATGGACTCAACCCTTCCTTCCCAGGGCTCTGAGGATTGCATGGCATTGCAGGTCAGTGTTTGGCATCAACCCTATGAGCACTCAGTGGAGTTAGCACTTGTGATTGACGTTAATTGGGCCTCTGTCCTCTGCTCATCACCCCCAACAGAAAGACGGAAGCCACAGTGGGTTTTCACAGTTCACAGTTCACAGTTCCATTTCAAATTGCTAGTGGTGTTTTATTACCTGTAGATTCAAGGCCAGATTTCTTGGCAAAGCCTTCCATAAACGAACTTATCTATCCAACTTCAAAATCCACTGAAGTTGCCCCCAAAACACCACTGTTCTCCCAAGTCCCCCGGCCTTTCTGTTCGCAGCTGCCTCAGCCTTTGCCAGGGGAAACCCTATTCATCCTTCAGCTTTTGTTGCCCTCTGTTATGTGGGTTTTTTTCCCTATTTCTTTCCTAATCTCCATCACAGAGTATTTGGACTTTTTAAAAAAGTTATCTTTATTGTTGAAAGTATTACAGATGTCTCCTCCTCCTCACTCCCCCCCCCCCCCCGCCCCCCCCGCCCATTGACTCCCGCCACCCCACTCCCACATGTTTGGACTTCTCCCTTCCTCTTTTCCTCCCTACAGGTTTCCATGGGTCTCCAAGGCTCCTGGGCTGAGCGGCAAGCAGACAGCCAGGCTCACAGCTCTCAAAGGGCTCTCAGTAGCAGTGGCCAAGCCCACAAGGAAGCTCATCCTCACCAGGAGCCGGTCCCTGGGGGTGGGCTTCCTGGAGGAAATGCGTAGATTGCTTTATTTTGTTCATTTTGTTTCCTCCGGTTCCTAGCAAGGAGTCCGGTTGAATGTTGCATGAGGAAACAAAACTTTTTGCTTAATAATATTCATTCATTCATTCATTCATTCATACATTCCAGATTTCTCTTTGTGCCTGTGCGGGCCTCGGTGTCACCTTTCTTGGTGTCCCCATTCCCCTTCCCCCTGGATCGGCTACCCTGCTCCCTAAGTGAAATGCAGTGTCTACAGTTTATGGCACCAAGAAAGCACTTTTCTCTTCCTCCTCCAGCTATGTTCCTCTTACTCAGCTGAACCTCTGAGCCACCTATTTAGTAACAATGGTGCTGAACTTCATTGTGCAAACACAGATGAGAGCAACTGCTTCCAGAACTCTCCTGTGAAGCATAAGCCTCCAGTGGTTGGGCTGAAAGTACATAGACCTGGGAATGCTGAGCTGGAGCCATCCAGGTTACCCCACCTTAACCACTAGCACTGAGAGCTGTTTTGGGTGCAACTGCTGGGGCTTGCTGATTATGTTTACATGCTGAGGAATTGTGGGCTTTCTTTTTCTCTTTAAGTTTGCAGAAAATGCCTGTGGTGTGGCGCAGGTGGTGCTCAATGGGTCCATCAGTAACACCTTTGATAAAAACAGGTACTGGGGGAGGAGGGTGATGGGAGCTGAGGGAGGGTGTAGGAGAGATAAATGGTGACGGGGGGGAAAAAAAGCAGGTACTTATTGCTTTGCGTTCCATTTGCAAAGGTTAGCACAGCCTCCTATTAGATAGTTTATCTATAGAAAAATATACTTTTCATGTTTAAGGTTACTCCTGAAGTTTTGGGCCAAAAAAGGTAAAAATTTTGTGTTGTATGGAGAGATTTTTCTTTCTAAGTAAATGTTTTTTGTCCTTGCGCTGTGTCCAGCTCCCCGTCTTGGCTTTTTGAAGTCCGATGGAATGTTGTCAGCTCGCTCCTCCATTACACTCCATGCTGCCCATTTCCTGCCTTTGTTCACGCTGTTCCCCCATCTGACCTGCCCTCTTGGTCCTTCTGCCTATCTGAGTCCTCACCAGCCACGAAGATCTGTCCTTAACCCTGTTTCCTCCATGAACATGTGAGTCCCAGTCCAGCACCACAACTATTGGGGACATCCCAAGAGAATTATGTGCCCTTGCCCTTCACTATCTCCTGTTCGTCAGCGCTTCAGTTAAAAGCACGTACTACATAGGGGACTTTATGCAGGGCACTTACATCTCTGAGCCCCTGTAGTGTGTACCTGCAGAGGTGGTGGTGCTATGGAGATGAACGGAGACAGTGTGTGAAAAATGGTGAGCTCTGTGCTGACAGAGCGAAGATACACAATGAGTATCAGCCATTATTCTCTCATTTAATCCACACCATTGACACTTCAATGCCTTCCTCCTCTGCTGCTTTCTATACTTACAGTTTTCACCACTTGGATTACCTTTTCAGTCTTTGTTCTCCAGTCTGTCCTGGGATAAGGCTGGATTGAGAGGAGGGACCACTCTAGGGGCTCCAAATTAAGTTCCCTTTTCTCCTGTTTTAATATTTAATTCTATGAAGAAGCATTTGTCCTTTGTCTTCTGCTTTTGACCTTAACCTTGTGGGCTTTTGGATGAAAGTGCTAACATTCCAGAATTTTATAATCTGGTATGAGGAACCTAAGTACTTGCAATGGTAGTGGCAGGTGTCAGAGACTAATGGGGAGAGGTTTAGGAGTGGGGTTAGAGCAGGACACCAGGGTCTTTCTTTCTTTTTTAAAAAATGTATTTTTATTTATTTCAGAGAAGAAGGGAGAGGGAGAGAGAGATAGAAACATCAATGATGAGAGAGAATCATTGATCAGCTGTCTTTTGCATGCAACCGGGGCATGTGCCCTTGACCAGAATCAAATCCAGGACCCTTCAGTCTACAGGCCAACTCTCTATCCACTGAGCCAAACCAAATAGGGTGCCAGGGTCTTTCAAATCTGTGCTACAACTTACCTGAGCATGTGGATTGCCTGGGGATTGCCCAACTGCAGATTCTGGTCCAGCAGGGGGTGGTGAACTGAGATTCTGCCATTTTAACTAGCTCCCAGGTGATGTCATTGTGTTGGTTTATGGCCCAGTCTTGGGAAAGCTAGTACTTAAAGAATCAACATCAATGTCCAGATAAGAAATCTCATTTTGATAATCTTATTCACTGGGGGTCATGCTGAAAGAGTAAAGGTGGCATCAGTCCCAAGGGTGGGTTCTAACCAATGGCACTCTACCTGCTGGCTTTTCACAGGGGCTAGGGGTACCTGAAGTATTCAGTTTGGGGTCAACAATGTTCTTTGTCTCTTCTATCTTAGCACTTTTGGACGTGTGGAAATCCATAATTTGCATCCAGGAAAAGTTTCTCTACTAAAAGCCTGGGTGATGCATGACATTGGAGGAGTTAACAGGTATATGTTACTACTTTGTACCCATATAGTCTCAGGTTTACTTTAGGAATTGATCAGCAAAAGAATCCACAGTCTCAAGAATGTGTTGAGGAAAGACTGGCTCAGGAAATGAATGGGGCCTTCTTCTACATTCAGCCCATCCCAACAACCTCTCAATTTTATCTCCATAATAGGTATCTAACTAGTTTGCACCTTAGGCTCCCCTGCTGATCTGTGAACTCTCAGAACTGACCTCTGCTTCACCTCTTTATCCCAGGGCTTTGTGCAAGGCCTGCTACCTAGAAGAAAATGACTCAGGAGATATTTGCAAGATCTTGTTATTTTAACACTTTCTTCTTTCTTTCCCAGGCACCACTCATGCTCGAGTCCCATCATAAATGATTTGAAATTTATTTTAAGCAAGAGAAATATTTCATTTACCTGCCAGGATGACTACAGGTAATTGATTTGTTCTTGAAGTAAAAATAGCCATCTTGCCATCTATAGGCATCTTCCCTTGGGCCTTGATGGGGATCTGGGACGGTGACCGATGGTGATCTCTCTTCCTTCCCCTCCCCATCCCCAGCCTAGTCCTTAGGTGTCCCCAGCTCGTGACCTTCTGAAGAAAATGGGTTGCTGCTTTTGCTGTTTCTTGATCATCAGCTGACATTCATAGCCCATGTCTGTGCCCTGCCAGAGCCAAACATTCGTTTTCATCTCCATATATCATCATCAAACATCCCTTCTCAGTATTAATTTTTATGGCTTAACAAGTGAAATGAAACTAAACTGGGCCCCACTTTAAGTTACTCACTCCTGAACGTGAGTTTTCTCCATGTTGTCACTGCCGTAGAGGAACTTGTGTGGATGCTAAGTGATCAACGCATACCTTTGTTGCTAACAAAGGGGCTTCTTTCCTTGATGAATTGAATGGTAGATGTTTGCTCTGCCTCTAGATCTCCTTTTCTGCTTTCTTGTCACAGGCCTATCAAGTTTCTTCAGTGTGTGAAAAGTCCTGACGATTCGTCTTGCAGTAATATGAGCCATTAGCACGGTGCTTTCTGATCTTTGAGCCCTTGTGGTGTACACGGCTGTGTGTGACTCAGGAGACATGCTGATGGAAAGCTGAGGATTTGGGGGATCTTCTGTCATCATGTCAACACCAGAGATGAAAGCCATTCCCCCCAAAGTCTTGAAATAGCTTGTTATTGGCATAGTTTTTATTTTGATCTCTTAACATTCAAGAAAAGATTAATTATTATATAAAATTAGAATGAAAATTTTATGTTGTTTTAATTTTCATATGATGCTTTTATGTTGTTTATATGTTGGACAGAATATGACTCTCTCTGGAAATACATTTTCCAGAGATTATCAGAAGCTTCCAGGTTCTCCAGGAGGACAATAAAAGTTTGGAAGCCTCTTAGTCAAGAAGAACACCCAAATTTACCCCACAGACTGGTCAGGCACAGAAGTCGTTCTTGTCCTGAGGACACTTGGCTGTCACTTTGCCATTGCGAGACGTGGCCACTGCTGCTTCTGGGAATAGAATTAACTAGAGTAGATGGTTCATGGTGATGGGACATGAAGTATGGCACCTGCCTCTAGCTCACCAGCCTCAGGTTCATGGCTGCACAGATCCACCTGCCGCACAGGACCTGAAACATGGAAAGTGCTTAGAACAGAGTTCAGAGCTCAGTTTTTCTACCTGTGAAATGGGGGTGATGACAGTGGTGACTTCTGGATTGTTGTGAGCATTTGAGCAAGATGCTAGGAGTATAAATCTCAGAATTGTGCTTGATATTTAGGAAGAGCTCTATTAAAGTTAGTTTTTTAATTTAAAAAATGTTGGAACCTGTTTTTATTCCTGAGGAAATTCCTTGACTGGCCTACTTATTTAGAAGCTGAGGCCCTGGGAGTAATGGAGAAGGTAAGGTTTGGCCCTCTTGACAATCAGCAGGGTCAGACACACTCTCACACAAGGCTTGAATGGTCTTGGATTGTTAGAACTTGTCCACCTGAGGGGACTGGACCAGGTATCCTCCTGAAATCTTTAACTAAGAGCTGACTCCCATCCCAAGATCAACATTGACAATGGTATTAACAGATAATGGCCCCCCTCCCGCCCCTTGCCACCAAATCTAAGGATTCAATATTTGTAATTGTCATTCTGTAGCCCACCATGAGTTCAACAACTTCCCCTGGCATTGCCGATCCAAGCCCTGCTTGGTGACCAGGGCCCACCACTCTGGTGACAGTAAAGGTGTGCATATCTCCTTAGTAGAATGAAATCAGAAGACACAATGTGTTGGAAGTACCACTTCACTCCCAGTGTAATCAGTGCACTGAAAGAACATTGGGGAAGGGTGAGACTGAGAAGGAATGGGGTAGCTAACCCAAGCCTTTGATACAAGAACAAATCTCCCTTTGTGAATACTACTTAATAATCACTCAGTTCAGTTTCCACAGAGTTGCCTTCCAGAGAATTTCCCTGAAGTGGCAGAATAATCAGATCCAAGTTGACTGCTGGAGGAAGAGAGTCCCCTTTGGGAGCCACTAAGTCTCAGATCACTCTTGGTTGCTCAGTATTAATGACTTTGGCCCATAGAACTCAGAGCTTCTCCAGGCAGATTGCTTGGACTGGTGAGGTAGGAGGAAGTAGCCATGGGTGTCCTTCCTGCTTTCAGCTTCCAGAACATGGGAGGAGTCATTGGGTCAGTGCTGTCAGACTGGATTGTTTTTAAAATGTGTTGTTTTTTAAGTGTGATTCATGACCATTAACATGCCAAATACTTTCCTGTTAAATTAACATAATAGACATTTCTGTAATAATTTATTACAGAATCATGAAAGAATTATAGAACGTTATTGCTTGACCTGTTTTCTTCATTGCTTTATCCTTTACCCCAGGCACCTGTTTCCATGACACCCTATTTCATTCTTGCCTCTGCATCTCAGCTCCCTCCTCCGGACTTGGCTTTGCTGGCCACTTCAGCTTCACTATAAAACAACTTACTGATTGTTCATTCAATCACCAATATTAGTTGATCCTTTTCCTGGATAGAGTCTGGTCTTTGAATTGAAGAGAAAGGTCAATGTGTAGTTTTAACAACATGTGATGGAAATATATTTTATCTGAATAAATTATCTATGGAAAGAAAATGGGTTGGCAGAATTAGGTGGAGAATTTCATAGATGATTATGAAGTGTTTGAAATGTAGGTTAACATGACATTTTCCTCTTAATTTAACTTAAGTAAGACATTAAATTCATGAGATGTCATTATATTGTGTACACATCTGTATATTTTGAATCAGAAACTTGAACTTGAATATGAAACTTCAGAACCAGGTAAAGTGTGTTTGTCCATATCTTTTATATTCAACAGCTTTGGAACTTGTGTGCTTTAAGAGTCTTTGAGGAGGACATAAAATTTAAGGAGGCATGTGTCTTCTGATGCTCAGTCAAAGGAAATTTCCCATCCAGAAGTTATGTGAGCTTCAGAGTCCTCACCTGTGAAGAGAAGACAGCAACTACCCACATACCTGCCACCCTGACAACTATAACACTTCCATGCCAGAACACAGTGTAGGCAGTAAAAATAAAGTCCTATGGGTCAAGGCAAGCTTCCAAAGGTCATGTTCACCTGGATTTGAAGTTCTAAAAGTTGAAGACTTACTTATGGAAGGAGATCGTATAACACTCTGCTGAAGGGAAGAGAGCGAAGTGCTGAGTCATGCTCTGCAGAGGTCATGGTGGATGTAGGCTCACATGTCCAGGCAGAAAGAGAAAGCTGTGTGGAAGCAGAGGGGAGAAAATGGTGTGGACTCTAGAACTAAGTTCAAATCGCAGCTCTGGCATTTGCTGAAGTTCTCAGGGACTGTAGGCAAGTCATTTCCTGTCTAGTGCTCAGAGAACACACGTGTAAAATGGGGTTGGTAATGACAGCTACTTCCTCGAGATGTTGGGGTACTAAATGGCCTGGTGTACTTACTGTGTTCAGTGCAGGGACTGGTGTGGGGTGAGAAGGCAATAAATCGTCATTATTAGGGAAGATTAGAAAACCATTACTAGGATATAAAGTGTTATGGTAGTCTCTAGCTTGTTTTTCATGTTATTCAAGGTTCTTAGTCACATGGAGCATATTCCTAAGTGACAAAAAAGATAGGATTCATGGTAAAACGTTCTACCTGAGTCCTACAGTGAGCAAGTCACATCACCTTTCTGAGCCTCAGTTTTCTCTTTCATAAAATGGGGATGACATTTTACTTATCTCATTGAGAGGATATGAGATCCAATGAGAAAATGCAGGAGAAAAATGTTAGGAAAAGCATAGGACAAAGGTGAATTATTGATGTGGTGGTGATGATGATAACAATGATACGAGTTTTTTAAATTATCATCTTGTAATTTGGGGCAAAAATAGAATTTCATAAACCTGGCTCTACTTAAAATGTCCTTATAAAAACTGAGTATGTAAAGGAAACCTATAGCAAATATTCAACGTCATTAAAATACCAGAATACTACCTAGCAAAGAATAGCCAGTGTGTAAACAAATATAAGAACGGCCAGCAGAGGGAGGCAGATACTGACATAGGTATAGTAGCCCATTTTTCTCATCCCCAGTGTGGATTTGACAATATTGACGGGACAGCATCTCTAGGCTGTTGTTTAGCAAAATGAAGGAAAATTGGGGCAGTGTCTCTGTCTTTAAAAATAACAGGCAATTGCATGAATCATGCACACTCATATCCCATTGGCCTACCCCACTGTAGAGCTGAGACTGCATTCTGTGGACTGGAAACCAGGTTTCTAGTTTAAAATGGGAGTTGATGAATTCTGTTTATTTAACAAGAAGAACAAGAAAATAATAAATACTAAGCAAGAGTCAGTCATCTCCACTACTCCTTTTCTGTGAAGCCCTCCTTGACCACCCCATATATGCTGTACCCTCCATTCTTCTTAGTCTTCTGCCCCTTCTCTGCAATAATTTTCTCCTATTAATTAATTTAAAACCTTCATCATACTTCCTGTGTGCTAGATACAATCCTGAGTACTTTAAAAATATCTTGCTTCTCACAAAAATCCATATGAAGTAGGCATTATTCTTATTTGCATTTCATAGACGAAGGACAGGAAAGTGTGTTGCTTGACCAATGTTCCAGAGTGAATGTCGATGGAGTCTGGCTGTACAAACCCCACTTCGCAGTCTACTTAGCTGCCTTTCATTGCACTTAACACCGTGGAACACAGTATTTCAGTATTCACTTATTTATTTCCTGTCTCCCTCACTGGAATGCAAGTTGTAAGAAGGCAGGGACTTTGTCAGCTCCTGGTCCCCACCTCCAAGACACAGTTTATAGTAATGGTCTCTTTCTTCTTTGTCTCTAAGCTTTTAGAAGACAGGCACTCTGTTATTTTCATTACTTTAATTCCAATAACATAGTTGCTTATTGTTTGAAACTCAAGTATAACCGATTAAAAAACAAAACTAAGTCAGAAAGATTGAAATAAAGCAGATCCTAA
Organism: Plecotus auritus; assembly: GCF_963455305.1. Lineage (NCBI taxonomy): Eukaryota > Metazoa > Chordata > Mammalia > Chiroptera > Vespertilionidae > Plecotus > Plecotus auritus. The sequence continues at coordinate 240,555,139 of NC_137770.1, read as the reverse complement.
AAGCAATACAAACAGCAGAAAATTAACCCAACTGTATGTCATATTGATAACGCAACCATCCAGACACAGGGAATTAATTCAAGTCTTATTCGAACATAATACTCACTGTGCAACATTAAGGGCGAAAATCACCACAAATAAATCTTGAACTTTAACTAACAGTTGGTATTGACATTTTTCATGTTTTGTAGGTTAGACAGACCAAATGAGTACATAGAACACATATATAAAGTGGGAGACGGTGAGAAAAACACCATGGTGTTGGCTTCGAATTGGTGGGATTGCTATGAATTCATACATATTTACAGGCGCAAAACCATTGAGCAACATCGCTATTTTGCTATATTTATTTCAATTCATCTTACATCCTAATTCAACAACCTTTGTTGAATGCTTGGCATATTCCAGACACTGTTCTGAGCACTTCACATGATGAGCTATTTTACTTAATCCTCCCCTGTACACTGTGCGACATGTACACTTGCTATCAAAGCAATAAGAAGCTTGCCCAAGGTCATGGCAGAGATGGGTTTGGTCTGACTCCAGAGTTGTGCTTATAATCACAGTAAGACAAGTTAATATTAAAACCTTTAACCCCATATTAAAGCACTCTCATTCATTTGTGATGCTGAATGAGATCTGACTTCTGAAATAAATAAGCTTATGGGGATTGGGGGGAAGACTCACTGGAATCACTTAATTTGTGAATCACTTATTGTGAATCACAATAAAAGTATCTGTGTCATTTGGTATAGAGCATATTCTAAGTTGCTTGGGAGGCAAGAAACCTGGTTTGAGGCCCTCCTCTGCCCATCCCAGCTGCACAACCTTGTACAAGCACACTAGGCTCTCTTCATCTCTTCCTTCTTTTCTAAACTAAAGGAGCTGGGCGACACTGAGAAGCACAGACTCAGATGTCTACAGGAGTTGACAGGTGACACAAAAGAGGAAAGTGGCCTGATGACCTGTGTCCTGTCTGTGGAAGCAGTGACCCCTCACCTCCAGCCCAATGTTACCAGACAGGTGTGTAGGTCTGAGGTCATCTGATCTTGCAACTCCTCAAGAGAAGCCCGAAATACAGACTTATGTGACTTTTCTCAAATCTTAAATTAAAAAACCATGACATCATGACATACCAGTATGTGGCCCTCAATCCAATACCTTATGATTTTTAGATCAGATGAACTCTGAAGTCCCTTTAAAGATTAATTGTAGAAAACATAATGATCTCTTAAATTGTGATGCTCAAATGCAATTATCTGGTTTATTTTCTCGAACTTTTCAAGGTTTCATTGGGATAGTGGACAAGTCCTGGGACAACACCTCTTGGGCCAACACCTTCTTACCTGTAGAATGAAGTGGCCTCTGGGGATGAGAGACTGGTGCTAATATATAGTGAGCACCCATTAAATGTCAGAGAGTTGTCATAAATCATTTCAATTATATTAGTCATATTAGTCGGGATTTTCCAGAGAAACAGACCAATAGGATATATATACACAACCTTTTGGCTGTATTCTGATCTCTCTCTCTCTCTCTCTCTCTCTCTCTCTCTCTCTCTCTCTCTCCTCCTTAAACCATAGAGTCAATAAATCATCCATGTGTGGAAAGCAATGCTATTTTAGGGAGATTAGTCTAGTAACAGCTTGTAGGATAGACTGAGGAATCTAGGAAACCCCTTAAAAGAGAAAACCATGTAGAAAACCATTAGGATCAAGAAAGGTGACCTTTGTTTTGACCACAATCCGAGAGACCAAAGTACCCAATGCCTCCCCTTCCCCACCACATGCCATCTGATACCCAGTTAGCTTCCAGCAATTCATGGTAATAATTTCCACCTTCCCTAATAAGGGCTGCCAAACTTAAGCAATTTTCTAATGAATATTCTAAGATTTCTTTGAAAGTGATGAACATTCACTATTTTCCCGGAAGTCTTTGCTGTGATTTTGTTTGTTCCAAGATCAGAGAAAGTTGAAAACACTGTTGAAAGGGATTAACTCTACTGGCTTCTCATGACCCATCTCCTTAGTTATACCGTGTTCAATTAGGTCAGACAGTGCCACTCTGGATGTGATTTGGCATGGAATCACCACAATGGCCAGACTCATAATTTGGAAGGCATCAACTTATCTTTACATCTCACACATTATCTTGGCTTTGCAGAAATTTATTAGCAACTGGAGATGTTTACATTAAAATGTCCCATTTCAATTAACTTTCAAGTACCCTTGTTTGAATTCAGTTAGACGTGTTTGCCAGAGAGAGGTAGTTAAATACATTTATTTCAGCCAAGATAGTAAAAAGCCAAACAAACATGTTTTGGGGGAGGAATAATATTATAAAATATCTGGCCTATAATTTGTCCTTTTCGCCTGAGAGTGACAATATATTGATTTTTTTTCTCTCCAGATTGAAGACCAAATATAGTCAGTTAAGAATGAATTCTAAATAAACATGTGGCAAAGAAAAAGTAATGGATATAATTTTTGGATGACAGATTCTAGATTGGAGTAAATAAAACATCAGGATTTGGTCTCGAACTCTCAAGTCCAGGCTCTGAATTTCTTGATGTCTATGGTGATTTTGTCAGACTCAATTCTGGGAAAACTGTAAGTTCCTTTTGTTGTGTAATCTATCTGAGGTCAGTGAGAAGTACCTCAGAGTTCCCTTTTCTCAGTCTCTAAATGAAAATGATTCAAATACTCAAACTATCTTTTTTTTTTCACTGTTTTGTAACCATCGAGCTAACATATACCTACAAAAGAATTAAATAACAACTTTGTATATCCCAAATCTTGAAATTCAAAACTTTCTCTTTAAACTTCTGTTGAACTGATATATCTTATTCTTGAATGCCCCGGGCTTTGCAGAGTGTGGAGAGAAAAATTCGAGGTTACATGTAATATAAATATTATAGCAAATGTTTTTTTGAAATACTTGGTAAAATAAACATCTACTTATTTATAAAATAATTTTTATAACTTTATATAGAATCACAGAACAGCTCTAGCCTATTTGGCTCAGTGGATAGAGCGTCAACCCCCAAACTGAAAGGTCCTGGGTTTGATTCACATCAAAGTCACAGACCTGGGATGCAGGCTCCATCCTTGGCCCTGGTCAGGGAGTATGCAGTAGGCTACCAATCACTGTATCTATCTCACATTGATATTTCTCTCTCTCTCTCCCTCTCTCTCTCTCCCTCTCTCTCTCTCTCTCTCTCTCTGTCCCTCCTCCTCCCTTCCACCTTCTACGCTCTCTAAAAATCAATGGAAAAATATCCTTGGATGAAGATTAACAAAATAAAATTTGGAAAATATGCTAATAAGAGGAAGAAGAAAATAAAAACCACTTCTAATTTCATCACTTAGAGTTAATTGCCATTTTCATATTTTTGATGTAATGTTGAACTTAATACCTAAAAGCAAGTCGTTACATGCAAAGTATTAGTTCATTGGTATGTCCTCAAGTCTTTATTATTATGAAATGTATGTACTTATAAATATGTCTTTAATTGCAATCATAGCATGTGCACTGTTTTGTAATCATCGAGCTAACATATACCTCAAATTACAAGCCAAGATGAGTTATCTGTTTCAAAACAGTGCCCTTGGAAATACTTTACTGACTTAAAACAGGTTGGTAGATGTTTTGCTTTGAACCATCCTAAGGCATATGTGTGCTGCAGGTCAGGTTCCCTGGGAAATGGACTTTAAGAAGGTGATTTAAGAGCAGAAAGTTTATTGGGGTGCTCTTGAGATCAGATCAATACTTGGGAGGGAGGCAAAAGAATCAGGATTGGGCAAAAGGAGAAGTCTCGCTGAGGAATGCTACTCAGCCATCTGATTTTTGAGCAACCCAGTGTTTACCAATTATAAGAATAATATTTTATTCTCCATCTGCCTTCATTCTTTGAATAGTCTCAACTTGGGTGCTATTTCTCAGGCCCTTAAAGCTTTAAGACATGTTTATAGAGGAAATCTGGAAACTTCAGAAAAGCACACAAAAGAAATAACATCCATAATTTCATCAAACAAGGACTACAGTTGATATATTTCCTTCTGCTCATTGTTTTAGAGCCCCTATAAGAAATTACAATAAGCTGGGAGGCTGAAAACAACAGAAATCTCTTCTCTCACAGTTCTGGAGGCCGGAAGTGCAAAGTCAAAGTGTCAGCAGAGCCATGCTCCCTCTGAGACTCTGGTAGAACCCTTCCTTGCCTTTTCCCCGTTCCTGGTGATGGCTGTGATCCTCGGCGTTCTTTGGCTTCAGCACTCCAAACTCGGTCTCTGTCATCACACAGCATTTTCCTCTTCTTATAAGGCCATCAGGCACCTTTGATTAGGGCTCACACTAATGCCATCTTAATTTGATAGCATCTGCAAAGACCCTGTTTCCAAATAAGGTCACATTCTTAAGTACTGGGGATTCTGATTTCAACATTATGGGAACACAGTTCAACCCAAAGCATGCATGTAATCATTACCTTTTTCTCCCCGCTAGCACTTAATTTGTGTCAAGGACTATTCTATGCCCTGCATAGAATTTCATCTTTTAAAGTTGTGCCAAATTTTAAGGAATAATAACATAAAAATCTCAGCTTCTGGGATAGAAAATGACTTTGAAGTGATTCATAATCTTAAAAATGATCTAAGCTCTATAAAAGTTCACTGTTGATTTTCTTAAAGTGGAGACTTCTGTTTGGTTCAGATAGGATTTGGTTTACACAAGTGTTATTTACATAAAACTTTAAAAGATGGGCTCTATTGTGAACAGTAGGCCCACTTATAATAAAGTTAATGAATATACTGTCTACTTCTATCAGGAAGCATGTTTCCTTTTACTGACTTCTGAGAAATTATCAATTGAAATATGTTTGGCCAAGTAATTAGGGAGCAGAGTAAGAGTTGGTATATAATTGTGTGCTGAATTGTGTGGTACTAACTAAATATGACTGTGCTTTGAAGTCTATATGTCGGTAATTAAAATCTAGAAATTGAAGTTCTATATGCAACTAGAATAGAGTACGAAGAGAAGCAATAAGAATTTCATTATCAATTTGGGAAAACCTGTGTTCTAATCTCAGCTCTGCTCTTCACTCTTTTTGTGAGCTTGGGTAAGGTAATTAACTCATCCTAACCCTGTGTGTGGTTGTTTTTTTTTTGTGTGTGTGTGTGTGTATTTTTCCTCCCCAAATTTAGTGCTTTAGAAAAGTAAGCGTTTTATTGAGCACGATTCTGTGGGCTGGGGATCTGAGCAGGGGCCACTGGAACAGCTTCTGACTGGCCCCATGTGGTCTCAGCAAGGACTGGAAGATTCAAGATGGCCTCGTCTGGTCCTTAGCTGGAACGGATTGAATGTCTGAGGACTATTAGGGTGAGTGGACCTCACTCTCCCTGTGGTGTCAGCTGGAATCACTCAAATGTCTGAAATCTAGGTTCTCCTCCAGGTGGTCTTTTCTGTCCACACAGAACACCTGGACCTCTTTCTGTGGTCGGCTGGATTCCCCTCTGAATGCAAGAAGAATCTATGTGGCTTCTTAGGTCCAGGCCCAGAAGTCCCAGAGCATCGCACTGGCTGCATTCTATGGGTCATACCAAGTCACAAAGCCAGCCCTAGTTTCAGGGTTGGGGAAACTGACCCCTGTCCTGATGGGAAGAGGGAGCCTAGTGATCATCTTTGTGGGCAATCTGCCACAGAAACCACGATGGGAAGTCAGCCTTTGCCACACTTCTCTACCAACCTGTCTTCTCTCTGTGTTAAAGTTTAAAATTAAAGAAACTCAAGGCTATCTAGGGAGAGGACAGGGATTTAACGAGGAGAAAAAGGATAATGAAAGAAAAAGAAATGGAACTGAAAAACAATTCTGACAGGCTTGTGTACATTTAAACCTGGGATTGCAAACAGCCACAGCTACCTGTCACTAATCCTATATTCATCACGGACAGTGCTAATCAACCCCTAACTTTCTAATGAAATCCATGCACGTCCTTACCATTCTTCTCAAGTCAAGGCTGTAGGTAACCATGGCTGATCTAATAGTTTGAAAAAGAGAAGAAACCTATTTCCCACGCTGGCCCACCTGCTGAGGGGAGATGTGACTATTTTCAATACACTCCACAGGTTGATCCTGATACTCCCTGCCCTCTCCTAGATGGAGGTCACTGCTTCAGCCCCCTGAGCTTGGACTTGCGGAGTACTCTTAATAAAGTGGTTCTCCACAGGACTGTACTCAGTTTTCACAACACAGCTGAAAGATGAGGAAACTGAGACTAGAAAAAGTTGAACAATTTGCTTCAAATTCTACAATAGGATAATGGTGGCCCCAACCCATCTCTTTCTACGGCCCATAAAGCCTTGCATAATCTCAAACTCTCAGAATCGCAGGCCCTGAAAGCTGAAACTTGATGTCATCAAGTCCAAAGCTTTGTTTTATGTTTTAGGAAACAGAGGCTCAGAGGATTAAAGGTCTTCCCAATGGTCAAGTCCAATGGGACAGGTTACTTCAGGGTTAGAGCCCAGGGCTCCTGATTCCTAGGGAACAGATCTTTACCTCAGTTTCAGTGGAGTGAACCAATGCAACCTGGCCAACTTCAGACCTTTGGCTCATCCACTTGGCTGATCTGTGCTCTGAAATCAAGTCGGGAAGGAGGTGGTTTCTCATGGATACTGGCCCACAGCCTGAAGTGGCCCCTGTACCTCAATTCTGTGATAAAGGCTGTGGAACATTTAAATAAATCTTTAGGTTTAAAATTGGTTTATTCAAACAGGATGGTAAAGATGTGAAATATATCACTGTGACAAATTTTGTTATTGCCTTTGTTGTAATATTTTAATAGGAGGCATTCCATGCAGTACCTGAGGCATTTTATTAAGAATAAAATGTTTTTGCCCTAGCCAGTTTTGCTCAGTGGATAGAGCATCAGCCCAAGGACTGAAGGGCCGGGGGTTCAATTCCAGTCAAGGACATATGCCTCAGTTGCAGGCTCCATCCCTGGCCCCAGTTTGGGTGCATGTGGGAGGCAACCAATTGATGTGTCTCTTTCACATAGATGTTTCTCTCTCTGTCTCTCCCCCTCCCTTCCTCTCTGTAAAAATTAATGGGAAAATATTCTTGGGTGAGGATTAACAACTACAAGAAAAGAATAAAATGTTTTTTTTAATCTGATGAGTATTTATGGATAAACATAACTTCACTAGCTTCTCTATTTGAAGCTAATTTTTATCTATTAGAAGTGCAGCCTCACAATAGAGAGGTTTCAAGACTGAAAATTGTAACTAGGGGACAAGGAGACCAGTCAGAGATTGTCATTTTTGAGTGCTGTTGGGAACTGAGCACTCGCCCACTTAACTCATTTAGCCTTTACAAAATCTGGGTGAGATGAGCATTACAAGCCTCAGTTACAAATAAGGAAATGAAATCAAGAGAGGTTTTCCATCTACCAGCATCTGTACCCACACAGTTCTTTTCCAACTATCACCATAGAGGATATAGAAAACCACTCACTTGTGCACCAGATCCTACTCCTCTAGCCTATTCAGGGACATCCTTCCATTCCCCCCCTCCCCCCCAAAAATAACCCTCAGTTCTCTATAACATCATTTTTGTTTGTTTTGCTTTTTGCCAGATTATTTTTATCAGCACCCAAACATACAGTCAATTTTTCCATTTAATCAAAAACTGACATATCAACAGAAAAATTCTTTTCTGGACTCTTGAATTGGTGACCTCACTTCTTAACTTCCCTTTGCAACAATGGAAGAGTTGACTGAACTTAATGATTCCTATTCCTTTCCTCCTATTCTCTCTTGAATTCATCCCATCTGCCTTTTGGTCCATTTCTCTACCAAGAGAGAGCTCTTGCCAAGGACATAACAACCCCCGTGTTGCTAAATCCACTGATCCTTTACCTTCCTTGCATTTGACACAGTTGATCCCTGTGTTCTCAGTGATATACCTTCTTCACTTGTCTTCCAGGACACCATATTCCTTTGGTTTATGTCCTGCCTTATTGCCCAATCCTTTCTGTCTCCTTTGCTGCTTCCTATCTTTCACCCAGACTTCTTCGCCTTGGAGGCCCAGGTCTCCGTGCTTGGACTCCATCTGCTCCCCTGTTTGCCTCTTATCTCATGGTTGGATACCATCCATATACTAATGATTCACACAATTAGTTCTCCTTCCCAGACCCCTTTCCTAAACTTTAGGCTCAAATATGCAGCTATCTCTTGAAATCTCCACTTGTCTATTGAAGAGCTATTTCAAAATTTGATGTCTTCCAATTGGACTGATCCTTATCCATGTTCCACAAAACTTAATTCTCAGGTTTTACCTCTCTCAGTTGTTGGCAACTTTCTCCTTCCAGTGGGTCAGGCCCAACCCTTTGGCTTTCTCTTTACATACTACACCCTACATCAGGAAGTACAATCAGTTGTACTTTCAAAATATATATAGAATTTGCATATATATTTTCATTTTTCCTATTGTCCCCATGATCCAAGATACTCTCATCCCTTATTAGGATTCTGGCAACAATCTCCTGCCTGGTCTCCCCCTTTTGCTCTTGCTGCTTTATAGTATATCTTCCACAAAATAGCCAAAGATGTCCTTTTAAAATATAAATCAGAGCAGGACACTCCTTGGTTCAAAACAGTCCGTTAACTCCTCATCTCTCTCAAATAAAACCTGAAAGCCTTGCTGAGGGTCTCAAGGCACTGATGTTCTCTTGTACCTTGTTTCCTCCTTCTTCATGCTTGTCCCTTCTCCAGTTTCACTGAGCTCTGTACTATCCTTAGTACACAAGGCCCTGCCTCAGGGCCTTGACACCAGCTCTTCCCTCAATTGGATTGAAATCCTTCCCTGAAATCCTTTCCCCCAATTAAATTTCTTCCATTTTCAAGGTTTTCTCAAAATGTCACCTTTCCACTGAGGCCTACCCTGATAACTCTTTCTAGAAGTGCAACTCAAGTCATCATCTCCCTCATCTAATTATTCAATGCTTTATTTTTCTTTATGTATTTATCAGGACAGTATAATTTATTTACTTATTATGAGATTTATTAGAGGCCTGGTGCACGAAATTCGTGCATGGGGGGGGGGGTGTCCCTCAGCCCAGCCTGCACCCTCTCCAATCTGGGACCCCTCGAAGGATGACCTACTGCCGGTTTACAGGGACTGGGCCTAAACCAGCAGTTGGACATACCTCTCACAATCTGGGATTGCTGGCTCCTAACCACTCACCTGCCTGCCTGCCTGCCTGCCTGATTGCCCCTAACCACTCTGCCTGCCGGCCTGCTTCCCCCCAAATGCCCCCCCACCAGCCTGATCACCCCCAACTGTCCCCCGTGCCAGTGTGCTTGCCCCCAGCTGCCTCCCCTACTAGCTTGATCACCCCCAACTGCCCCCCCTGCTGGCCTTGCTCACTCCCACCTTCCCTCCCCACTGGCCTGCTCGCCCCCAACTGGACCCTGCTAGCCTGCTCACTCCAAACTGCCCCCCCCTGCTGTCCTGATCACCTCCAACTGACCCCCACTGATGGCCTGCTCACCCCCAACTGGCCCCCCTGCTGGTCTGCTTACGCCCAACAGCCCCGCCCCCCACTAGCCTGATCACCCACAACTGCCATCACATCCTGGCCTGATCACCCACAACTGCCCTCCCCTTTGGCCTCTAACCGCCTCTACCTTGGCCCAGCCACCATGGCTTTGTCCAAAAGAATATCCTGAAAGTCTCATGAAAGGTCTCCCAGTCTAATTAGCATATTACCCTTTTATTAGTATAGATTGTCGCCCTGCTCACACTGGGATGCAAGCTCTTCAAAGGCTGTGATGTGAGTCTTGTCTCTTTAGTTCTCTAATATACTCCAACTTCTGGAACAGGGCAGGGCACATAGTAGGTGCTCAGTAAGCCTTGGTTGAGTGGATAAATGAAATCAATTGTTCTTGTTATCAGTTGTACTCTCAGTAGTAAGTATTGAATCATAGTCTACTCATCTCCAATGTACTTGTACTTTTCACTTTGTCATAGTGCTCACAGTTCAACTTGCTACAGCCCAGGCAGTACTGAAAGTACATTCTCTATCTCTTTTGATCATAAAAATGATTCTGTGAGGTAGATACTAATACTCTTAATATTTCCATTTATGATATAGGGTAAGGGCAAAGGTAATGACATAGAACTTCTCTTTGATTTTTGAAACTTAGTTTGTTCTTGGGTGATGGGATTTCCTCTCTTGGAATAGATAAAGCATTGGCATTGTTCAATAGCCAAAACTATTTAGAAAAATGAACATCGAAAAGCCTTATTTCCTAGTTATGTAATTTTGGGCATATTTAGCCTCTCACAGCCAATTTCCTCATCTGCAAAGTGGGAATAAAATTTTCTATCTCATTGAGTTTTTGCATAGGTTAAATGAGGAAACCTATGTAAAATGCTCATCTTGGTGCTGTTCCAGTGTATGTATTCAATAAGCAACAGTGATTAAAACCATTTCAACATGGCTTCCACCATTTGGGGCTTTCCTACATTCTAACAGGCTTTGTCCTCTGGATCCAAAACAACTAAATGTACTTGGTGGATGAAAGGAAGACCTTATGTACAGACCACCTGACCCATGTGGGCTTGTGTCAGATCCCAGGCATTTAAGAGTCTTCTCCCAGATTATTCTACATGAACTGTGCAGCCAGAGGTAAGGAAGGAAGCGTTTTAGACCCATTTCTCCAAAGCCTCCAGTCTAGCGTTGCACGAGGAAAAGTGGAAATGAGGCAAGAATAAGAGGTTTTCACATTGGGAAAGGACTGCAGGGTATTATAGGGTCTAGTCCCCTGCCTTCAGGTAAGCCAGATATGCATTACCTCCACTTTACAGGCATCATGGTCCATTTGGGCTAAATGACGTGGCCATGTAGGGTGAGGGCAGTGCAAAGGGGATAAAACCCAGGTTTCTGTGAGTACTCGAAGCAGCAGACCCATTGTCACACCTTCAGATGCCTGCAGAGGTGGGCGATACGAATGAGTGACACAGGCAGTGGGGACTGTGGCGATGTGGGGGCAGCCATACTCTGTTCCAGTCCATTGTTGCATGCTCCCTGTGGCATTGTTTATTATCTTCAAGGTTTTAAAGAGATTTGAAAATTTTAAAAGATTTTTGGAATGGGAGCCAACAGATTTGACTATGGTATTTAGCCAAGAGGGGGTGGTATTTATCTAAGAGGGATTTTTACCATCAAAACAATAACACTTGACAATAATATAGTATTGCATGCCAACTATACTTTAATAATTTTTTTAAAATAATGTCCCGTGTCTCCTTTTGCTCATCTGGCAAAGGGTTAGTTCTGGAAAGCACAGTAGAACATTGTTCATTCAGAACATCCAGTGTTGAAAGGATATTGAACGAAGCTCCAGGCCAATGTACAGATGAATTCCCTTAATCACAGCAGTTACTCAGTGGCCACAGAAAAAGGATGAAAACAGATGAGTCACTACTGGGTTCAGTGAGAAGTTGTTTCAACCCTGCCCTGATGATCTGGTGGGCAGAGAGTTTGGTGTCCTCACAGCTGTCTTCAGGCTAAAACATTGTCAATACAACTTTGATCACTTAATGTTTCCCTCCAGATTTCTTAAATAGGGGAGCTCTCATAATCCAAGAATCATCTATGGAACAGTGGGCTGCCAATGGGTCCTCTGATTCATCTTTAAATGTCATAGCACCGTGATTCTTATTGAACAATAAACAATGATTGGCTCCAGACTAAAAAGTATTGATGGATGGACTTATCAGCCAGACTTCAGAAACACTTCTCTGAAGCAGTTGCCAACCAATACCAGTGATGTTGGACTAAAACACGAAGATGAAACCTTGACTCCATGACCCAGACAGAGCTGTCAGCTTGATTTCTCCAACTTCAAACAATCGGGATTGGTTGAGAGAAAATTATCTGTTAGTAAAACTTTCATTATAGTTGTTTTAAGAACGTGCTATTATTGTAAAATAAGTTTCTTACTAAAAAATTATTTTTAAAAAGGAAGTGAATAAATAAAAACAAGCAAAATGCTTTTATTTTTCCTGTGGGAAACCCCCACCATATCCCTCCCACTAGTATGAACTGTGAAAGGGATGAAACCCATCTTCCCTGTCTATACTTTCCCAAGGTGTGGGCCAGTGCCTGGGTCTACTAGATGTCCAATAATTGTCTGAATGAAACGGCATTTCTCACCCATACATTGGCTGTCTCTGACTGCAGATTTTGTGTTTGCTCTGCAGCAACTTTGAAGCACAACTCAGCATATTTTTACATTCGTAAGAAGACACTGCATTAGATTTTACTGAGAGGTTTTTAGGGAAAATAACGAAAATTATTTACCTTACAGAGCAGTCAGCATTTCACCCTCCAATTCCCCATCAAACAGCCCCCATCCTGACGATTCAGGAACCCTCCAGGAGTCACCTCATTAGCACAAACTCAGTTATGAATATCAAAGATTCCTATCACCTCTATCACTAAGGAAATTCCATGAAATGTATAAGCTCTGTGCCAGGAACCAAGGACAAATACCGAATTATTATTAGTAGTAGCAGCACTATTATTATTATATCACAGCCTCTCTCTGCCATCTCCCCCTCCAGCCACATTGCATCAGAGACTCTGATCAAGCGCTTTCCTTTCTCGGAGGTGCGCAGGTGTGTTCCCTCACATCACCCTGGTCTCTGATCAAAGGTTAACTTCACAGGAGGCCATTCTGACCACCCACCTCTCTAGCCCCTTCACTTCACTCTGTTTGTCTTTGTAGCAATTATCACTGCCTGACATTCTTCTTTTTTTCTTTTTTAAATTATTTTTTTATTTTTATTTTTTGCTTATCCTCACCTGAGGATATTTTTCTGTTGATTTTTTAAAATTTATCTTTATTGTTGAAAGTATTAAAATGTCCCATTGACCCCCTCCACTCTGCACCACACCCCCAGGCCTTCACCATACTATTTTCTGTGTCCATGGTTTATGCCTATATGTATATAAGTTCTTTGGTTATTCTTTTTAAAAATATATGTATATTTTTATTGATTTCAGAGAAGAAGGGAAAGAGAGAGACAGAAACATCAATGATGAGAGAGAATCATCGATTGGCTGCCTCCCACAAGCCCCCCACTGGGGATCGATCCTGCAACCGAGCATGTGCCCCTGACCGACCGGAAGTGAACCATCGAACCCAGGATCCTTCAGTCCTCAGGCCAACGCTCTATCCACTGAGCCAAGCCAGCTAGGACTGTAGTTATTCTTTAGAGAGATAGGAAGGGAGGGAGGGAGGAGAGGGAGGAGAAGGGTGAGAGGGAGAGAAGGAGGAAATGAGAGAGACAGAGAAGGGGAGAGAGAGAGAGAGAGAAAGAGAAAGAGAGAGAGAGAGAGAGAGAGAGACATCATGTGAGAGAGACTCATCGTTTGCCTCTGGCACGTGCCCTGACCACTGTACCACACTTGTCAGGGCACTGCCTGACATTCTTATAGACACTTTTTCACTTATTTATTTCTCATCTCCATCCTCACAAAAAATATAAATTCCATGAAGGCAGGTTTTCACCACTGTGGACCCATAGCATCTAGATCAGCTCCTGACACATGGAAGGAGTTCATGAAACATTAGTTGAATGGAAGAGTAAATATTTTCCTAGCTCTGACAGACGATGGCCTTTGGGTCAAGTGACCTGCTTGATGCTACTAAGATTGAGACAGAGGGCAACTTTCCAACTTTGCATTTCACAGTTGTGGGGATAAGGGTGAGGAGCTCTTTCTCATTCCTTTCCTTTCTCCTTTGCCAGGGAAGGCAATATTGTAAAGATCTCTTTTTGCCTCATTCAAAAATGGCTCTTCCTTACTCCAGGTTAGCCAATTGCTCAGAGCTCAGTGGGAAATTTCAACCCCAGCATTCTCTTCCCCCAAGAGGAGTTCTCTCTCTGTGATCTCTTATGCCTTAAATCAGGACCTAAAATGAGGAGACACTTAATGTATGCTTGATGATATACAAATGGAGAAATAAACACATGGATGACACATGAATAGAAGACACTGCAAAACACATCACACATGGATCAATCCATCTACAGTATTTGCTGGAGCAGGTGACTCAGGATCCACTTTCTATCTTCATATTCTCCATCACGCAAGTTTTGTTATGAACATTTTCAAATATTCTGTCCTCTTTCTTCATAGAAATATGGGTGACTCTTACTTGCCCAAGTTTGGAACCCAGCCCTTCAGGAAATAGTTGAGAGGTAACAGGTAGAAGTTCGTTTTCTTAATCTCCTTCTGAGGTCTGGCCTCTCAAGGACACCTAGGTGGTGGAGTCATTTCCCAATTTGTCAACAGTCGCCAGCAAGAATGAACATGCAGGCAGTAACCGTCTGAATGGGTGAGCTTCCTCAGGGAAGTGGTCTCTGACAAATTTCCTTCCTTGGGGCACAACAGACTCATTCACCCAGGTCATCTGCAAGAAAAAGAGGGTGACAAGACCTCCTTGCAATTTTGTTGCAATATTTAGTATTTAAATTATATGAATATATTTTGTTGACTAATTTTGTCAATTAAAAAAGCAATAGAAAAAATTCATCTATGTATATATAGATAATCCTCCCTCCCCTGTTGTTCCCCTCAGATATAATTCCTGCTATCATTTTCTCATGTATCCTTCCAGAGACATACTATGCACATACAAACATATTTATGTAAACATGTGCATTTTTTCTTATGCAAATGAGACCATCTTGCACACACACTGTTGCCTTTCTCCCTTGGACCTGATTTCACATCAGCACACAACACGATTGCATTCCTTTTCACAATGCACACCTTGAGCGGATGACTCTGATATACCTTTTCGCTTCCCTTTCAGATTGCTTCCAGATTTCACTGCAACAGCCATCATTCATTATTTTGATGTAATGACTAATCTTGGGTAAATGCTGTTTCCCACACATCTGAGTCTATTAGAAGGCAAATATCTAGAAATAGATTTTTGAGGTTAAAGGGTTTGTTCACTGACCAGTTTTATTAGATATTGCCAAATTGCTGTAGCAATGATAATACCAGTAGGAGAGTGTGAGAATGTCTGTTTCGAAACACCTTCTTTTGTATCCACTCTTAAGCAATTACAATCTCATTTGGAATCTGTTTTAGGAGACGCCCAAGGCCCAGTTTTTGAGAGTAGGGGAATGATCACCAGTCTAAAAATCAGAGCCACTATGTCCTAGTCCTGCCTCTCTAATGCTCTAAAACAGTGGTCGGCAAACCGCGGCTCGCAAGCCCCATGCAGATCTTTGGCCCCTTGAGTGTGGCTCTTCCACAAAATACCACGTGCGGGCGCACACATACAGTGCGATTGAAACTTCGTGGTCCATGCACAGAAGTCGGTTTTCGGCCTGGGCGAGTCTATTTTGAAGAAGTGGCGTTAGAAGAAGTGGGGGTGTCGGTCGGTCGGGTGACGGTAGACACGGCGCAGGCGGGCCATGGGATACACAGCACAGGGGGGCCTGCGCGATTCATGCACGAGTTGAGTGAGCCAGTCAGTCAGCAGTCTCATGTGCAGTGGTTAGTGCTAGTCGCGTCCGCAAATCGCGCGGGTGACAAAAGTACCTACTCGAAGCATAAAGTTGCCTGTATTTTTCCAACCAGCTGCAAATCCTACAGGTATTTTTGTCATCAATTTAAGAATTGTCATTATTTTGTGTTGGTGGCTTTATTATTATAAAATGAAACTTTTTTTTAGGTGCCCTGTTTGACATGGCTACAAAGAAGAAGCAAAGAAAAACGAAAGACGAAAACCGTGAATTTAAAGTTGAATGGACTGAGACTTTTGCGTTTATTCAAAACTTAAATGGCCTTCCGACCTGTCTTATTTGTCAGGAAAAATTGGCGCATAACAAGAAATCAAATTTGGAGAGACACTTTACAACTAAACACGTGTCATTTAGTACTAAATATCCTGTCGGTGATGCAAGGAAGAAAGCAGTTGAGGAACTTCAGAAGAGTCAAGAAAAATCAAGTTCTGTATTTAATTACGGGATGCAATCTTCCAACAATGCTAATATTGCAAGTTTTGTGGTTAGTCAAGAGATTGCTAAGAGAGGAAAACCATATACAGACGGCGAATACATAAAAAGTTGTTTTATAAATGCATCCAAAGAGCTATTTCAGGATTTTAAGAACAAAGCAGATATTCTAAAAAAAAAATTAAAGAGTTACCATTGTCTGCTAAAACAGTGAAAGATAGAACAGTCAAAATGTCTTAGAATATAACCGACCAGCAAGTTGAAGATCTTAAAATGGTTTCAGCTTTATCAATAGCAGTTGACGAGTCTTTTTTTTTAAAATATATTTTATTGATTTTTTACAGAGAGGAAGGGAGAGGGATAGAGAGTTAGAAACATTGATGAGGGAGAAACATCGATCAGCTGCCTCCTGCACGCCCCCTACTGGGGATGTGCCCGCAACCAAGGTACATGCCCTTGACCGGAATTGAACCTGGGACCCTTGAGTCCGCAGGCCGATGCTCTATCCACTGAGCCAAACCAGATAGGGCAGTTGACGAGTCTTGTAACAAATGATACAGCGCAAGTTTCACTTTTTGTACGATTTATTTCACCTACAGGTCCTAAAGAAGAACTTTTAGTATTATTGCCACTCAAAGGTCAAACACAAGGAGAGGATATAGCAAATGCTGTAATTGAGTGCATTGAAAAACATCATATTCCACTTGATAAAATTGTCTCAATTTCAACAGACGGGGCGAAAAGTATGACCGGCGTAAGAAACGGGTTTGTTGCTATTTTGAAAGAAAAAATTAATCACGAGATACTTACTTACCATTGCATCACTCATCAAAGCGCTTTGTGCGCAGACATTTCCAGAAGAAATTTGCAAAGTTATGGAATTGGTGGTTAACATTATCAACTCCATTATAGCTAAAGCTCTTAATCATCGCCAATTTAAAGAATTTTTAGTTGAAATGGAGAGTGAGTACGCAGATCTGCTGCTGCATAACAAGGTACGTTGGCTATCAAGAGGAACCGTTTTGAAACGTTTCGCTTCCTTATTAACAGAAATTCAAGTATTTCTCCTTGAGAAGGTTGTTCACTATCCAGAACTAACGAACGATCAATGGATCCAAAATTTTTATTTCATGGTAGACGTTACGTCTCATCTAAATCAGCTTAATCGTAAACTACAGGGGAAAGGAAACACAAATTTTTCGATGTTAGAAGAAGTTATTTCATTCGAAAACAAATTATCTCTTTTTGCTCAAGATTTTGAAAGAGAAACTTTGATTCACTTTGATCACCAAGAAAATAATTCTAATATTGACATTTGCTATTTCAAAACAACACTTTTAAATATGAGGGAAGCTTCTCTCAACAGGTTTCAGGAATTCAGAAACAGCAAAGCGACATTAGCCTTTGTTAAAAAACCTCTTAATGCTACTGTAACAGAATTAAATTTTTCTCCCTTTAATATTGACATTGGCAACTTTGAAATGCAATTGCTGGATTTAAAAAACAAAGAATTGTGGAGCTCGAAATGTGAACGTCTTTGTGCTGATATAGAAATATTGGAGAAAAACAAATGTGAACTTAGTTCACAGCACAAGTGGTCTGCTTTGAAAGACCTGGAGAAGGAAGATATGTTGATTTTTAACACCTGGAATAGTATTCCTGACTCATATAATCAACTGAAAAAAACTAGCGTTTGCTGTTCTTTCCTTATTCGGGTCCACATATTTATGTGAACAATCATTTTCAAGCATGAACCTTATCAAGAGTA
The DNA here is from genome assembly GCF_963455305.1 of Plecotus auritus. Taxonomy (NCBI): domain Eukaryota; kingdom Metazoa; phylum Chordata; class Mammalia; order Chiroptera; family Vespertilionidae; genus Plecotus; species Plecotus auritus. The sequence goes on along the minus strand of NC_137770.1, from coordinate 240,537,335 downwards.
AATTGAGAAGTTGTCTTATTGATGAGAACCTGGAATCGTGCCTAAAGTTAAAAACAACAACATACAAACCTGACTTACCCAAACTTTCCAAGGAGATGCAAGGCCATTGTTCACATTAGTGTTTGTCAGTCATTGTCATGATTTAATTTTATGGATATTGTAAGGTAAATTGTAAGGAATTTAATTTTATCAATAAATAATATCGTTATTAAGTATGATATCAAGTTTTATTCAACGTTTAACTAAGACTTAAAACTAAGTAAAGTTTATTAAGTTAATTTTAGGGAACATTGTGGAATGAAAGAAGATGTAGTGTCGAGGATTGAGAAAGGTATGTTGAGATGGTTTGGACATATAGAGAGGATGAACGAAAGGAGATAGACGAAACAAGTATACAAGATGAGTGTGGATGGGAGAGTTGGAAGGGGTCGACCTCAGCGAATGTACCTCAATCAGACTGAGGACGTTTTTAGCAAAGGCCAGCTTAGGAGTACCCTAATTAAGTTAATAACAATGTACCTACCTATATAGTTTAAGTTTAAAAAATTTGGCTCTCAAAAGAAATTTCAATCGTTGTACTGTTGATATTTGGCTCTGTTGACTAATGAGTTTGCCGACCACTGCCCTAAAAGACTGTGAACCAGTTTCTTCCCCTCTGTGGGACTCAAGTTTCTCATCTGATGACAAGTCCTTTGAACTAGAGAAGTACTGACTCCATGATCCCAAATCTGTGAATCCCATCTGGTATGACAATGGTCATTCACCACAGTGTATAAAAGCAACTCAATCAACAAGCTCTGATGAAGTCCCATTCAGAGCCAAGCTCCAGGTATTAAGTAGATGCCTGTGAGCTACAGAGGATAAAGCCTGTGCCTTGACCTTTTTTTTAATTTTTTTTTAATTTTTTTAAATTAATTTCTTTATTGATTAAGGTATCACATATTTGTCCTCATCCCCCCATTCCCATCCCCAACCCCTCCCCACACATGCCCCCACCCCCCTGTTGTCCATGACCACTGGTTAGGCTTATATGCATGCATACAAGTCCTTTGGTTGATCTCTCCCCCTTACCCCCACCCTCCCCTACCTTTCCTCCAAGGTTTGACAGTCTGATCGATGCTTCCCTGTCTCCGGGTCTGTTTTTGTTCAACAGTTTATGTTGTTCATTATTTCCCCTAGATGAGTGAGATCATGTGATACTAGAAATAGACTTACAAGAACCAAAAATGAGACAAGCAATAATGGTTATGCTGAGAGGCAAATGAATCAGTTTGTAGTGAGTTTCTTTCTGGGCCAACAGTTCTTTTGAGTCCCAATTTCAATGTCAAACAGTTCCTTATGTGTACATGTCAGCAATGATATTTCAGTTCTGGATGGTGGACAAATGGTGGTAATGCAGGTCCGACACTCTCTGGTTTGGTCCTGGGCAACCTGCAGTGATGCACAGCTGCTGACTGCTAGTATGGCAAGGAGTCATCAGCATCTTCCATCTCTGGACTGTTTCTCTTCTGTCTTCATGGCTGGAGCAGTCCTGTCAATTCCTCTCTGTTGCAGGAATCCACATGGTCTTGGAGTTGTTTTCTGAAAATATACAAACATATTCTCAACCAAAAGTTAATAAAGGAATCTTTTCTATAAATTTGACTTGGGATCCTTTTTCATTTTTTGCCCAAACAATTTTCTTTTGGCTTGTTTTGACACCATGTGTGTTTTTCATGGGTGTCTTGCTGTTAGCATTACAAATGAAAGTTAATTTTCTAAAGTAAAAATTTTCTAGATGTAATTTACTTACAGGATATTTTTCCTTACATGATATTCTTCTACTATCCCCCCTTTTTTATTTAAATATTAGGAGGCTTTTGGAAATTTTATAATGTAGTCTTGATAGCTTTTAAATTTTAATTTTTCACACTAAAATATGACTGCTTTAGGTTCATTACATGTTATGCAATTTTACCATGAGATGAACTACCAATAAAAATTTTAGTTAACACTTTAGGAACAGCTTTTTGTCCAGTACCATTAATTTTTCTAGAATATTCGCTTATTTCACTTAGCCAGTTTAAATTAGCCTGAGTTGACCTTTTTTTAAAAATCCTCACCTGGGGACATGCTTTCAACTGATTTTAGAGAAAGCCAAAGAGAGAGAGAAAAAAACATCCATGTGAGAATGAAACATCAATTGGTTACCTCCCACACTTACCCTGACCAGGAACCAAACCCACAGTCTTTCAGTGTACAGGACAATGCTCCAACCAACTGAGCCACAACAGCCAGGGCAAGCTTTGACCTTTTTGAGATCAATAGCTAGCAAGCCTCAAGGAAGCAGTGAACCACAAGTTACAGCATATAATCAATGTCACATTGGGAGGCATGGACCATAGGGGCTAAAATTGTTCAGTGGAGGGAGGCCTGACACTATGTACTTGGTGTCATCACAGGATTCACAGAAAGGTGCCATTTACCTAAGGTTTTAAAGGTAAGTAGAAATTCACCAGGCAGTGGTGCTAGAAGGGAAGCTGGGGGCATAATAGAACAGGGCTCTGGGACACGGGGAAACCCCCATGGCAAATGTGGCTGTGCCTTATCTCTTTTGCACGATTGCTGAGAAACAAAAGTGAACCCCTAATCCCCACCACCAATATTCATTTTTGGTCTCAGATAATGGCAACTCTATTCTTTCAGTTTAACCTTCAAATCACCTTTGACTTCTCTTGTTCATGACCCATATCCAGGTCATCACCAAATCCTATTGACTCTACAAAAGAGATCCAAAATCCAAGTCCTTCTTCCTACTTTCACTGCTCTCATGCAGGTCCTTAGTCGCCATCATTTGTCAGCTGCATTACCAGGTATACCTCTTACCTGGTCCTCTGCTTCCACCATGACCCCCTGCATGCTGATCTCAGCATGGGGGTAGAGCGATCCTGATAAAATGGAAGTCCCATCAGATTACTCCTCCAATGGCCTCCCATGCCACCCAGTATGAAAGTAAGTCCTTATAATAACCTCTTAGGTCCTATAGAAGATGACCCTCCACTCCCCTCCTTCAGATCTCATATCTTGTCATTCTTCCCCCTTCACTTACACCTTCTCTTCTCTCCAGCCTACCAGCTTCCTAGGTACACTCCAGGTACACTCCAGCCTCAGAACCATTGCACTGGCCATTTCCTCTTCCTAGAAAACTCTTTCCTAAGAGCTGCAAACTCATACTGATACTGTTGTAAGCAAAGGGAAGGCCAAATACTAGAGGCATGTCATTTGGGCAGCTTTGCCAGGAAGCTTCAGCTTTACACTCCCCAAGGAGCCCCACAGATCCCTGGGAATGGACCAGGGGGTGGCGATAAATGCATGACCAATAAAGTTGGGGGGGATTGGCAAACTTGCTTGCTTCAGTCACATCTGGGAACAGGTCATTGGCCAGAATGGGCATGGCCACTGCAAGTGCATGATGATTTGATATATTTAATCCCCTAAACAAAGTAGTTAGCTCTTTTGATTTTTGCGCTCTTGGTTGACTCCTGGCTTGCAGGAATCTCACACTCCTGCTTCCTGCATTCACCAACATGGCCCACTGCCACAATAGACTAATGGACTGTAACTAGTCTGATGCTGAACTGGACCCAGCTGCAACATGGATGGAAACTCTGGACACTGGTTTTGCTTTCAGCTCTTTTGAAACTCCAATTACACCACTTCCAGGACTGGATTAAAGAAAATGGGACTTTGAAAACTCAGGGATATAATTCCAGGCAAATAAAAATCACTCATCCCCCAACGTGACTCCCAGAAAATTCTTTTTCTTGAGATATCATAAGGTCTCCACCCCCAGCACTCAGTGTGGAAAGGGATAGCCTACTTCCACCAATAACAATACCCTTGCTATCTTCTTAATGACCTAACCTGAAAATCCTATTATTGTTGCACTCTCTGAACTCTCATTCCCTGTATCATGCTATACTTTTTCTCATAGTACTTATTTTACTATATAATTAAATTGTTATTTTCTTACATTTATTGTTCATTGCCTATCTCTCCCCTCCCCACCCACTAGAATGTCAGCTCCATGAGATACAAAGGATAAAACCTGAGCTTTGACCTTTATTTTTAATCCTCAGCCAACTCATAGATAAACTCAACACATCTTTGTTGAATGAATGAATGAATGAAAAAATCATGGGATTTTCTGATGAGCTGCTATGAAAAGAAAATAGGCTCAACAGTTATTATCACAATAGGTATTTTTCCTCATCTTGTTTTGCCCTCTGTCAAGGAAACTAGAATGTTCTATTTGACTCTCAGCTGATGTCAACCAACCTGTTATGGAGTATGAGAAGCAGAAAAGCAGAGTGGTCACACCAAGAGTTTTGCTCCTTGCCTCTGTCACTTATCATTTGTGTATATCACTCTCCTGAGACCTAACTTTCCTCTTTTGAAAATTACTGGAAATACTACAAACTTCCCAGGAGAGAAGATTAAACGTGATAACAATGTGAAAAGCATTTTAGCAGGATGCTTCCCATTTTATAAGAGCTCAATTAATGGATATTATTTAACAGAAACATTGGGTCTTCCCCTAGAACAGTGATCGGCAAACTCATTAGTCAACAGAGCGGCAAACGGCGACTCGCGAGCCGCATGTGGCTTGCGAACCGCAATTTGTCGACCACTGCCCTAGAATCATCTTAAGGGGGGTGGGGGAGGGGACTCAAGGTCAGTTGGAGCTCCTGGCTCCAAGGAAGCCAATGGTGGAATTGGTGGGGTGGCCTGGCAGTCACCCTGAAGGCCCTTGCCCGGACATGCTCCTCCACCATTTCCACACCAAACCAGCAATTTCCCCCAGGTTTCCATTTCCTCTCTTGCAGTTATCTCCTTATGACAATCTTTGCCAGCAAAGGAGAAAAAGCCAGTTTGGGTCTTAGGGAACAAAAAAAAAGCTGGGCTCAAGGCCAACATGTAAGACATGCCCTCTTGCCTAGTGACTCCCTTCTCCTCCCCTTACCCCCTTAGGAATTAAGGTACCTCCTTTTAAGGGGAGGGGCTTCAAAAGGAAGGAGATGGGTGAGATGAAGGCAAAGGTGGGGGTTAAGAGTCGGTGGAGGCTGGTGATGGGTGAGGTTAGAGGTGACGGCGGGAAGATCATCCTCTTGCATCCCACAGTGGGCTGGGCTCCCTGGAGCAGGTGAGAACCAGGTACCCGGTAAGGGCAGCAGCTGTGCTGATTGGCTAGAGCAAATGGGGCAACATCAGGCTGGTGGTGGAAAGGGGCCTGGAGATGGGAAGGGCAGGAAGGACTGGTCTTCCTTTCCCCTAGTGCTTTAGGCAAGTGTGTCAACCACCAAGCCCAGGCTGATACCAAGTGGGTGACACCGGCAGGAGAGGGAAAGGGAATTTAGAAAGAATGATAACTGTTTCCTGACTGAGGAATGATAAAAGTTTCCTGACCCTTACCCCCTATCCCACTTTCACAACAGCTTTAAGAAGTAGGGGCTGTTTGTATTCCCATTTTATAGGTGAGAAATGGAGGACCAGAGAGGTTAAGAACTGCCCACCGACCATAAGCCAGTAGTGGCAATGTCAAACTTCCAACCCACAGAACATTGCCTCTAAAGCAGTGGTTCTCAACCTTTTTAATGCCACAACCCTTTAATACAGTTCCTCATGTTGTGGTGACCCCCAACCATAAAATTATTTTCATTGCTACTTCATAACTTTTGTTGCTACTTCATGGTCTTAGGCGACCCTGCTAGCTGTTTTCAACCTGTGGGTTGCGACTCACAGGTTGAGAACCGCTGCTGTAGAGCCTAAGACCATCAGAAAACACAGGTATTTACATTATGATTCATTAACAGTAGCAAAATTACAGTTATGAAGTAGCAACTTCATATACTAGAGGCCCATTGCAGGAAGATTCCTGCAAGAATAGGGCTTCCTCGGGCCTATTCCTGCAAGAAGAGGGCTTCCTTGGGCCTATTCCTGCAAGAATAGGGCTTCCTGCGGCCTGAGCAAAGCAGAGAAGGCAGCGAAGCCCTCAGAGGCAGACTTCTCTCCTGCAGCCACCGCCGCTCTGCACTTTCCCTCCCTCTTCCTTCTAAGCTGTCTTCAGTCTTCGCCCTGTGCCTGCATATGCAAATTATCTTCCATCTTTGTCAGGTTAATTTGCATACTTGCTCTGATTGGCTGGTGGGCATAGCAGTGTGATAGTCAATTTGCATGTTTCTCTTATATTAGTGTAGATATTTTTAGAAGACTATAAGTTTCCATCAATAAAGCATTTTAAAATTGAAATATAATTGACATATAACATATTAACTTCAGGTATACAACAGGATTTCACGCTTGTATGTATTGTGAAATGATCACAATAAGTCTAGTTAACATCCCTCACCACAGACAATTACAATTGTTTTCTAATGATGAGAACTTTTTAAGATCTACTCTCTTAAGCATCTTCTCATCTATCCCAGATTTGCTGAGGGACCAAATTTATCCCAGATTTGCTGAGGAACCCAAAACCAATTTCCCTCATTGTAGGTACTGACAAGGGAGCCCACACACACCTCCATCTCCACCTCCACCTCCACCTCCACCTCCATTTTGGGTCATTCTACCCAAAGCCGCTTCTCTTGAATTCTTTGTCATGGAATCAGCAAGTCAGAAATTTAAGAAGTGTCCTCACAGCCCACCCCCTCCAGACTGTTCTGGGGGCAGAGAGAATGGGGCCTATAAAACCATTCTCTAAATCACCTTGGGGGTTTTCCTTGGTAGGCTGGGGATCACTCTTCACCACTTATACCCACCGCCCCCCCCTGCCTCTCCCACCCGAGTGAACAAGCCAGGACCAGCCAGTCCTCACCAGGCCCTCTGTGCTGGATGTGATCCCACCCTCTCTGTAAGTTTCCAAAAAGCTGAAAAGACATAAAACAAATGTCCCTTAAATCACCAAAATAAGTATTATCTGGACACTAAAGCTCATATGTCCTACTGGCAGATGAGGACATGCTTCTGGCCTTCACTAAAAGCCTAAATGCTCTTATTTCGGTTGCCTAGTATATGGCCCACATGTCCCTTTTGAATTAACTTCATTTAAGAAAGCAAGGACCCTGTATGGGTAGTTCAGTTGGTTAAATATCATCATAATATGTCAAGGTTGGGGGTTTGATCCCTGGTCAGGGCACATACAAGAATCAAACAATGAATGCACAAATAAGTGGAACAACAAATCAATGTTCTCTCTCTCTCTCTCTCTCTCTCTCTCTCTCTCAGATCAATCAATCAATCAATCAAATAAAGCAGGGATATGTGTAATCTATTTTCAAATTCATTTATTCAAATGGATTCAAATTTCATAGATTGTATCCTGTGAAATAATAGGAAAAATATATATTGGTTTCTGCCCTCAGTTCCTAGCTCAGAGCTCCTAAGACTTGTAAATTTCTAAGTGAAAGAGCATTAAGAGCATTTTTTGCTCTAATATTTGTTTTTTACCCCAGTTCCTGGCACAGGGCTCCTAAATCCCTTGGGATTTCCTGGGTTATAGGAGTGTCTTTTCTTTTAATGAGGTGGACTCCTGGATGGGGGCCAGTCCCCAGAAAAACCAAGCCAAGATTATAAACTTGAAATTTTCAAATCCCTCCCCTCCCTATTCTCCAGAAGGGGAAGAGGGGCTGAGAATGGAGTTAATGATCAATCAAGCTATGTGTGGAAGCTTCCATGAAATCCCAAAAATATGGGGTCTGGAGAATTTCCAGGTGGGGGATCACATCCACATGGGGCAAGGGTAGGGGGTGGCGTGGTGATACACCCCAACTTCATGGGGATAGAACCTCCTACACTAGGGACTTTCCAAGACCTTGCCTTATGTATCTCCTTAACTGGCTGTTCCTCTGTGTCCCTTATTATATCCCTTAATAAACGGGCAAATATAAGTAAGTGTTTCCGTGAATTCTGTGAGATGTGCTAGCAAATTAATAGACCCCAAGGAAGGGGTCATGGGAACCTCTGATTTGTAGCATGGGCACCTGGTGTGTAGAAGCAGAAAAAGTTACAAATCCCCAAGGGGGACAAATTCACTAGAGATGCCATGCTCCCTTGGGGAGGCTGGCCTGGCCCAGGTGGGAGAACAGGCAAGCATGTCTCTGCTCTAAATGACAGGGCAGCGTCAGTAGGAAGGAGGGAGGGTATCTGACTAAGAGTGTGAGGAGCACAGAGTGAATGACCTGCTTTGTCCTCTGGGAGAAAGTTAGGTAACAGATTGGCTGAAGCCACAATTACCCGCTCTGTGAAGAGTGGCAGGAAAGGCAGCAGGACTGAGACAAAAAACATGGATGATTACTTTCACCACCTGCTTCCTCTTGGAAAGAGGGTGATTTCTAAAGGGCGGGGGTGAGGGGTATGATCATCTGCCTAAAACCATGCTGTGTGCCAGACTGCAATTCTAACAGAAAGAACTAAGTTGCTTTGCAAAAAGAAAAGGGAGAGCTTTAGAAATATGAAGTGGGGGGCAGGAACGGGTTGGAGCCATAGAACAAAGAAGTGCAGGTTATGGTCCAAGGAAGGGGAGGGGAAGGTGCCTGTCCTTGAATGTGGATTGGGAATGCATTTTGTCATGTGATATGTGATGCCATGACTCTCCCTCTCCATGACATCCTCAGTAAAATGCAGAACCTCGTGAATGGGATGTTGCAGGTTGACTTTTTTGGAGATACAGCTAAGTATTGAGTCCTACTCTGAGGTGGCCACAGGAGTGAGAACAGAGGCTGCCCAATAACGTGCTCATTTCCACTTCTTTGGCCAAAGAAAGTCCAGTGGCCACATCCAAGTTCAAAGTTTGTTAATTCTACTTGTTTCCCAAGGGGAGGAGTTGTTCACATTCATGTCACCTGTTAGGACTGGAAGCCTCCACAGGTAGGTGGTTCCTATCTATCTCAGTGCCTCTAGTGTCTTGCGCCGTGCTTAGTACAGAGGGGGTACTTGATTAGCGTTTATTGCATAAAGGCATCTCTGCAGATTTGCCTTATCTTTCCATCACTGCTATCCTAAGTCCAGACTGTAACTGGACTATTCCAGTATCTTTTCCATGGCTCCCCAGCTCCCGATCTTTTCAGGTTCTCCCATTGCAAATGCACCTTGCATTCAATCACCATAGTCATTGATCCCCTAAATATATTAGCTTATCTCCCTAAATATATTAGTACCACTTTGGTGGTAGCTTGTGTTGACTTATCAAACTTTAACTCCTCTATTCTTCCCTCCTTGGAAACCTTGGAAACCTTAAAGGGCTCCTACTGCCTAGAATCATGTCTACATTCTTCATCCTGAGATTCAAAGGCACATGGAGTTCTAAGGATGAAAAGAATTCAGGTTTGTGGAAAGCTTTTGCAGAACATCCACAAGGATACAGTTATCAGTCAGCTGTGGTAGTCATTACTCTTTCCAGTATTCTCCCACTCACATATGCACAGTAAGAGGGCATTTTTCTGTCCCCTTAAGCTTGGGTGCAGAGACTGGATTTGCATTTGCCAAGGAAATGGGAATGAGTGTTTCACTGGGTGGAACCTTTAAAAAGCTATACCTGGTTTGTCATGTTATTGGGCAGCCTCTGTTCTCACATGCTCCTTCTTTTTTGTGAGTAAATTGACAATGCTACTTTGTCAGCCCATCCTTGAAGGAAAACCCCCTGGACTGATCTGAGAGAGGTGCATGGCAGAAGTGGCTGTCCCCATCACCACTGCATATGACCAAGGAAGGAAGGAGACTGAGAGGCCAAATGACTTGCTCAAGTTACCTTGCTCTTCAAGGATAGAACCAAGGTCTCCCCAATTGCGGTGGGAGACCTCGTCACCAGTGTAGACCCATTTGGCTCCTCCAGGAAGACATAGGCAGAGTGAAAAACACAGAATTTTTGTTGTCAGACCTGGCTCAAATGCCAGCTTTGCCATATACCAATGACTCCCAACTTCCCCATCAATAAAATGGCAACAACAACAACAGCCTGTCTCATTCGCATATGGGAAGGATGGAGAGCCCTGGCAGGCCGGCAAGAGGGACTCGACATAGGTCAGCTCAACTTGTCTGTTTCCCACAGATTGGCTCTCCTCTTTGCCCCTGGATTGACCACACCTGACCTCACCGCTAATTATAAATCCCTCTCCATCTCCTCCTCTTACCACTCTCAAAGCCAAGCTTTTGCACCAGCCTCCTCCTGCATGCATTCCTCAACCTTGGAATTCCATCAGCCCCTGACATTTAATTAGCCACCCATTTTAAACAGATTCTCCAGCCGAGTGCTTATCTCCCTAAATATATTAGACACAGAGGGCATTGACCAGCCTCATGCCTCTTGCATCCTTCCCTGAGCTTGGCACAGCCCTGGTTCTGACTGTCTCTTATTAAGTGAGAGGCTCTGGACACATCGCTGGGCCTAATTCAGCATGTGGAGAGTAAATGGGGGAGCTCAAAAGGCTGTCCCATTCATGAACACTGGGTGAATGAATTCAACTGCAAATGAGAAGTTACCCGTGAGAATGGTTGGGTTTCCTGAGCAGCCCTATGGACCTGGCATTGCATCCAATACCTGGCATTTTCTCTAGTTGTCAGGAATCTAGGACATGGGGTGTTTGCAGAGGAAGAACACCAAATTTGGAGGGATTCAGTAGCTCAACTGGCAACAGTAGGTTGAGAATGATTTATAAATAATAACCAAATATGTACGTGCAAGGGACTGTGCTAGGGATTCAGAGATAATCGCAGAGCTCACAGACTAGCTGACATGAGAGAGATTCAGCGATCATTCTGACAACCCTTCTCTTTTCGCACATTGTTGCATCATTATTTTCTGTGTACGTATGAGAAGAACCATCATTCTTGCAGGTCCATCTGACTCAGCACCTTGCATGGATTGTCACCAGGTAATTCCATATGCATTATCTCATTTACTTCGGAACACGTTCTGAAGAAAGGGCATTATGATTATTCACCCATGGCTTGGGTTTAAACCCTGATCCTGCCTCAGTTTCCTTCTCTGAGACACAGACGTCCCTGCTTTGTAGAATTGCAGCATCAGTCAACTGAAGAGATGCGTGCTCCCAAGAACAAGCCCAGTCATCTGTCCAAGGGCTTCCAGTCCCTGGCAGGCTCTGAATGTGAAGGGCTTTGGGATGTTTTTCATAGAAGCTGTCAGGCTTTCTCTCTTTCAAAGTGAGGAAATCCGTACGGAGGCTCTGGGAACAGGTAGTTACATGGCTCCTCAACCCTTGGCAAGGGGATAATTTGCTTCCTAGGCTGGTTTGCCTTATGCCTCAGGCAGCATTCAGAGCTGACGGAGACGTGTGCATAGCCCCAAGCTGCCTCCCAACTTGTCTTCATGTGAAGCCTCTTAAAAAGTCAATATTGTCTTGAGAATCAAGGAGCCATTCTTGTCAACTCTCCTGCTAGGTTCAAGTTCATGAGACACCACTCTGGCTTTTCTCATTTAATTCCAGGAAGACATGAAATCACCCTGACACTCAGTGGAGGAGGACATATCATGGGTCACCTTCTTACTTTACGAAAAATGCCAACTCCAAATTCACATCCCAGTGGAATAGATCCCTGGCTGGTCTTTTAAAAATTAGTTACTTCTTTCATTGATAAAGAAATGTTAGGTGGGGCAGGGGCTTGGGGAGGAGAGGGTAATAAGTGGGAGGATGGAGGACATCTGTAATACTGTCAACAATAAAAAATAAATTAAGAAAAAAGCAATGTTAACTTGAGAACATATGAAATTACCTTTTTATGGATCAAAAGTGATCCCATGTTGACAATTTTATATGGTTCACCCTAACACAAAGCATAGAGAACAAATATTAAAAGTACAAAGGGTACATAGGTCTCTCTCCTATCTCATTCGATCTTCTGTTTTCTCTCCCCAAAGGCAATAGCTACTGCCAGTGATTTGAAAAAACAATTTTATACAATTTGAGACATATTTTATGCATATATTAATGTACAAACATATGGAAGCATGCTATGCACACTTTTTAAGAACACATTTCTTTAACTGCATTTCTTAGAATCATTCCAACTAACCCCTTCATGGTTTCAACCAGTCCTTATGTGTATGCCTGTTGTTCCCAGTGTTTTGCTGCTATAAACAATACCATAGTGAGTATCCTCAGCATACATCTCTGTTATGTGCAAGTATATGTACATAAATCTCTATAAGGGGAAGGAATAGGCTGAAGGGCTTGAGATTGTAAATTCTGAGAAATATTGACAAGTTCCCCTCGAAATGGGTCGCACTAATTTACATTCTCTTCAACAACATGTTCTTCTCGCTCTGTAGTTGACACTTTCTATGTGTCCATCTCATGCCTTAGCTCACGACTTGCAGACATTTGGGGGCTCTAAATAGCTCATATCAATGAACAAAGCTGAACAAAATGGTGATGCTCAGAGTGCTTCCAGTGGCTGCCGGCCCTCAGATCATGCCCCATCTCTTCTGCATTGCCATTGTGTCTGTTGGGTGGCGGAGGGGGTGCTGATGCAAACTCATTTCCCAGACTCCCTAGGTCCGTGGTCGGCAAACTGCGGCTCACGAGCCACATGCGGCTCTTTGGCCCCTTGAGTGTGGCTCTTCCACAAAATACCACGGCCTGGGCGAGTCTATTTTGAAGAAGTGGCGTTAGAAGAAGTTTAAGTTTAAAAATTTAGGCTCTCAAAAGAAATTTCAATCATTGTACTGTTGGTATTTGGCTCTGTTGACTAATAAATTTGCCGACCACTGCCCTAGGTCATTGGCTTCAGGTTAGGATTAGCCCGCAGAACAGTGGGAGGGAGGAAGCCAGGACATTTTGTGTCTGGTGGCATTTCTAGCCTCTGTGACTCTTGTTCACCCAGCCGGTTCCTCCCTCCAGTATCCTGGCTCCAGCTGGGTGCCTGGCCCTGGGATCAGTCACACACCTGTTTCCTTTGTCTTTTGAGCCCTGGGCTTCGAGTAGGAAGCCCCGGGCTTGGGGCTGCCTCACTGGGCCCTTTTAGCTTTTCCAATATTATTGTAACTGGTTCCCTATCTACAAGCACCACTATTGAACTTTGTGTATTTAATTCCCACCCCCACCCCCACCACCTGAACTGGTACCCCCGAGGTTGATAAAAATGAGGAGACAGGGCCACATTCTTCTACTGTTGGTAGGAATATAAGTTTTGTAACATTTATTTTGGCAGGCAGTTTGGCAATATGTGTCAAGAGCTTTAAAAACGTGCATGCTCTTGCCCTATCTCTTAGAGGTACAAGTTGAAATATTTACAAATGAAATGATGTGTGTCTGAGATTTGTTTCAAAACAATCCAGGGGAAAGGATAATTGGGACCTTTCTAGGTGAAGTGAGATTGGCCACGAGTGGGTAGTTGTTTAAGCTGAGTGAAGGATACTTAGACATTTACTACACTCATCTCTTTACTTAGGAATGTTTGAGTTTTAAAATAATAAAAAGCTTCTTTCAGAAGCACAGTGTTGGGCCTTGCAGTCTGCTTTCTAGGAATTTTCCTTAAAGAAAAAAATCCTAATGTTAGAAAAGATTTATATTTAAGGATGGTTCTTAACAGCATTGTTTATAATAAGAAACACTTAACAACAATCTAACTTTCCAACAGCGGGATGATCCTACGTTAATTTATGTTGCTCTCTTCTCCACATCTGCGAGTCCCAGCTGTTGATTCATTTTTGGCCACATTGCTTAATAATAAAGATAAATAACCAAGCATTGACCTATGGGCTAGAATCCCTAAGGAGCTTCATCAACTGGGTTTTGGGCTCGATCCCGAGTAGGGAGTGTACAGAAGGCAGCCAATCAATGATTCTCTCTCAGCATTGATGTTTCTGTCTCTCCTCCCCTCTCACCTCCTCTCTGAAATCAATAAAAATATATTTTTTTAAAAAGAACATAAAAGCGACTGATGCACCCTGTTTACTTAATGGCTGGGCTCCTGCCTGAAGACCACACATGCCACTCTTCTCTCATCAAGGGAAGAAGATTGTGAGTTGTGTAGGAAGAATGGGCTTGGAGACCTACAGACCTAGGTTTCCCAGGTACAGGCTGTGCCTCTTATAGGCTCCGTGACCCCGGCAAGTTGCTCAGCTTCTCTGAGCTTCAGTTTTCTTATCTAGAAAATGAGGATGATAATATCTATGAGACAGAATTGTTGAGGGATTAAATAAGAAAATGGGCAAAGCCTCTGGCACATAATAGGTGATCAATAATGGCTGTTCCTTGTTGCTTTTTGTATTAGAGGGAAAAAAAAAACTGACACTTTTAAAGTTTACATAATTTTTTGGCCTCCCTCCAAAACCAGTCTTGCACTCTGGACTTCAGACTGTCATTTGTGTTGAAAACCTACTATGTGAGCACTAGGTGTGGCTCTAGGTGCTCAAGATGTATTGACCAATATGTGTCTTACAACAACCTTTAAAGATGGTTTCATTATCCCCATTGTTATGATGAGCTCAATGGAGCTCAAAAGATTTAAATAATTGACCCAGGGATCTTGGTTGAGAAGCAGCAGAGAGAAACCTCTAACCCAGATCCTGCCGACTCCACTATGTTGGAAACAAGGCTCCTCCCAGTTCTGCCATTGGCCAGAGCCATGAGTGACTTAGAAGAATCATTAGCTTTATGGGCTGGAAGGGACCTTAAGAGGGCTTTCCATTTGGTCTGGTCTGGTCTGTTTTCCAATGTTTATATCATCCAGACCAGAGCAGTGTTATTGTTTAATGACCCCTAGAAATGTTTTCCTATTTCAAGACTATGTAGAATTGATATTTATGAGTGGCAGGGGGGTAAAGGGCTGACAATCTGTGTAGACTTTAAGGGAAATGCTCCTGTTGTGTGGCCAGGAGGACCACGAAGAGGACCTGTGATGTTGGGTCCATACTCTTGGGTGTGGGGATAAGGTTAATAGGTCAGTTGTGTCCTAGAGTGAGTCTGTAATGTTTGATATTTCTGAACATGTCAAGCATGACCCAGCTATCCTATATAATAAAGAGGTAATATGCAAATTGGCCATCACTCCAACACACAAGATGGCCACCCCCATGTGGTCAAAGATGGCCACTCCCATGTGGACACAAGATGGCTGCCACAAGATGTCCAGCAGGGGAGGGCAGTTGTGGGTGATTAGGCCAGCAGGGGAGGGCAGTTGGGAGGGACCAGGCCTGCAGGTGAGGGCAGTTGGGGGTGATCAGGCTGGCAGAGGAGGGTAGTTGGGGGCAACCAGGCCTGCAGGGCAGGGCAGTTGGGGGGGGGGGGGAAACAGGCCAGCAGAGGAAGGCAGTTGGGGGCGACCAGGCCTGCAGGGGAGGACAGTTAGGGGTGACCAGGCCTGCAGGGGAGGACAGTTGGGAGACCAGGCTAGCAGGGGAGGGCAGTTAGGGACAATCAGGACAGCAGGGGAGCAGTTAGGTGTTAATCGGGCTGGCAAGGGAGTGGTTAGGGGGTGATCAGGATGGCAGGCAGAAGTGGTTAGGGGCAATCAGGCAGGCAGGCAGGTGAGTGGTTGTGAGCCAGCAGTCCTGGATTGTGAGAGGGTGCAGGCTAGGCTGAGGGACCCTGCCCTCTCTCCCCACATGCACGAATTTCGTGCACTGGGCCTCTAGTTGGAATATAAACACCATAAAAAGAGGGATAATTTTCTTTTTAGTTTGCTATTATTTCCTTCCTCTAGAACCATGCCTGGCACACAGTAGGAGCTCATAGCTTATTAATTAATGTCAGGGCACGTGTACTGACTGTCCCCACTATTTAGAACATCTTTACACAAAAGCGTCACCTGATTTAACGCCTCACTTAATTTAGATCTAGACTGAAAAGTTACCTCCAGAGATAAGCCTCCCCTAACCATCTCATCTAAGACAGGTTGTCTTCCATCACTTCTACCCCCTCCTCCTTCTTTACTTTTCCTCTTTGATGCTTGTGCATTTGTGAGTTTACCATTAGTTTCCCCACTGGTAGCCCCATGGGGGCAGAGCATTCATCTCTTGTAGATCACTGTATCCTGAGCTCCTACAAGAGTCTGATAGTCTGTGCTTAATAAATTATGTGTTAATTGAGCAAGTAAATGAATAAATACATGTATACTCCATGGGGAAAGGTTAGTATGGTGCCTGGATATAGAAAGTGAGACATAAGTGTCGAGTTGATGATATTGATGATGATAATCAAACGGACTCTGAGGCTGTCAACTCTGGATTGGCCACTGACAATGCTCAGTGTAGGTCCTGGTAAAATGACATTCTTCCACTCTACTGGCCCTTCCTCCTTGCCACCAATCCTAAAGAAGCTCTAAAGAACAGTGCTTTTACCAACTCCAACTCCTCACTCTTTGTTCTTTGTGGAATTGTGACAAGGTATTGGGGACAGTTTATTCTCTCTTCCCAGCTATTGCAGTAAAAAACTTTAAGATTCTTCATACTAACATGTAAATGATTAACAGCAGTGTCATCCCTGAGCCCCACTACATTCCAGCCATGTGGCCTGTCGCATCCTCTATGATTTTCACCTATCTTTGCTTTTATACATGCTGTTATCACCCTACAGTGCCTCCATTCTGCCCTGTTTCCTACCTAAAGATACTCTCTCTAAATTCCAGCTCCAATATCATCCCCTCTGTGAAGCTCAAGCTGAGTTCTTCCAGCAGTTTCTTTTTCTTCTGTTTTTTTTTTTTTTTTTTTTCCTTTTCATCCTTTCCATTGGAACCTTTATCACAGGGCACTGTTCTTATGCAGACCTTTCTCCCTCAGGCTAGAAATGAGCTACTCAAGATCAGGGGTCCTGCATATGGTGGCTGGCAATGGGCAGCTCTGACTTTGCCAGTAGCGGGTGTTTATCCATCATGTGGACTTGGCTTGGAGACCTCCTGGGTTCAACTCCTGCCTACTATCTGTGAGACCCTGACAGGAGTCTCACCTCATGACCAAGGTGTCCCATTTGAAATCAGTACATTGAGTATCAAATACCACAGAGAAAAGCATGAAAGTGTAAAGATAGGAGTTTGGAGTGGGTCACCTTATGGGATGACTTGGGATGAATGGGGAACAGGAAATTGTTCCTTAGATATTTTTTTGCACTGACACATGGAGGCCTGCTTATGAGTTTATTGGAACTAGACGCAGAGACACAAACAATGGTTGAACATTTTTGAAAAATGCACAGAGCTTTATTAATTTTGTTAATTAAGCAAAACTGCATCGCACTGAAATCATCCCCTCTGGCTCATTCAGCTCAAAGAGTGGTTGTTACTGCTCAGATGCACACAGCTTTGTGGGCCATGGAAACATTGCAGTCAACAACCTTTGAAAATCACACCTAAGGAAATGAATATAAAGCAAATTCCAAAATTCAAAAACAAAAAATTACAAATTCTGTTTAAATAATTCCCTGCGCGTTCATAGAAATGTTCGTTTTACAGGGAACTTGGAGAGCTTTACAGCATCCTGAAGGCTTGGACATGTACCTAATGGAGATCTGTTCTCTTTTGACCTCCTTAGCATGATTCACTCTGCACCATGGTGAAGAAGAATTTGCAGAAAGAGCTCCAGGACTCCCCACAGTATTCCAGGGCTGCCTTCTTCTGGTTCATCATGTCTGGGTCCTCCAGACACTCGGGATTGATGGAGGACTCTGCTGGGCCAGCGAGGGTGTTCTCTTTGACCTTGTTAGGCTCCATGAGGGAGGCCTCATTGTTCATGCTCTGCTCCCTGGGAGAGGGCTCCATTGTCTCCTGGCTGGGTTTCTTTCCAATTAGAGTAGAGTCCACCAACTTGAGATTGGATTCTGGGAACTTCTTTCTGCACACCCTGGTCTTCAGGATGCTCTTGGAGTCTCCACAGATGACTTTCTGAGTGCGCAGGCTCCGGCCAATTTGTTTCCAATAGACACCCTTTTTCGTTGACTCTAGGCATGAGGTTGGATTGCCCGTAAAGGAACAGGAAAACTTGTTATCCTGTCGGGTGCAATCCACCTTCAGGACAATGCCTTCTTCCTTCTCAGTCGCCACCCATCTGCAGTCGGCTTGGTCTTGGGTGGCAAACTTGCCTTTGGTCAGGTGCTTGGGTGGCTGGCTTTTCTGCTCATTCCAGGGCTTGCCCAGTGTCTGTGTTTTATCCGTGGTGGCTTTGCTGCCACCTCTATTCTTTACTTCCTTTTTGCCCTCCACCAAGAACACCTGAGTGGCCAGAAGGAGGAAGGACAGCAAGGTGAGGCTGTGGATTCTCATGTCTTTAGTTTGGTGGAAACCTGTTTGACAAAAGGCAGGTGAGTCAATGCTGGGCAGTCCCCCCACCCCCCACAACCCGGCACATGCCTGCCTGCCTAGGAGTACGTTCAAGAATCCTTCTGATTTTGGAATTACTGGACAAGCAGTCTGTCTATTCACATTTCTGCTTGACTGGAGTCTTGAATGTGAAAATTTCCTACCCTTCATTCCTTCCTTCACCACTCTCTGAGCCCCATTCATTCACTTATTTACACCTTCATTTGCTCTTTCACTCATGCTTTTATTCACTCATTCAACAGGCATTTATGGAGCACCTGTTGTATGCCATACACTAGACTAGATGTTGAATATACCAACGTAAATAAGAAAGTTTCACATCTTAAAAACTTAGAGGCAACTCTTTGGGGATTCTCAATAGTATTGACCAGGAGTCTGTCCAAATTGTGTCCCCACTTGATCTTGGACAAGTCACCCTCCCCTTCTGGGTCTCAGTTATTTTATCTGGCAATCAATGTGTTGCATGAGATAACTGCCCACTCCTCCAGCTCTGATGTGCTGGGTTTCTATATCACAGTTCTACATGGACTCAGATGACCACACTATGAGAAAGGACATGGGAAGTGACATGCAAAGTGATGTTTGACCCAAGGTTAAACATGCACGAGATTTGCACACTCTGAGATGGGTGGGTTTGTGAGGAGGGGCAATTGGGATGAAATAAGAACCCAAGGAAAGGCATAAAGAAGGGGAGATTATTCAACTTGACTGGGCAAAGTGAACCTGGGTAGATAGGAGTGAATTTCCACCAGAGCGTTTAGACTGCTATAGCACAATGCTGGGCATATAGAATGCCCTTAATCAATTCTTTTAAAAAAATCATTGAATGAATAGGATGGCCTTAAATGCTTCACCAACCTACATGAATTCTGTCAGGCAGGTAACAAAACTACCCTGGAAAGGAGACGAGAAATAACATTTCTGTGCACTTGACCAGTGTCTGACTACCTTGTTGATCCACACAAGAGTGCTCCCTGGCAGGTAATACTAAATCTCTCCAGTTCATAGATGTGGCAGTTAAGGCTCAGAACAACAAATAAATTGTTTAAGATCCCATGAAGGGCAAGTGACAAAGCTGGGACAGGCAGCCAGAACTTATCTCTCTGGTCCTTCATAGCACCCTTCTCACCTTCACCTTACTCTGCCTTTCAAAAATGTTGGCAAGAAATAAAAGAGCAATCATGAACAGCTCAGGGTTTGGTTTGGCTTAATTCATGATGACAAAATGATTCATATTATCAGTGCTCCATTTTAAAAGAAAACACTGAATTTTGTTTAAACAAACAAACAAACAAAAAGGCTGGCCTAGGAAATGGCCCTGATCTCATTTCCAGCCTAGGCATTGTGACCTGCTTTTAGGATTGAGAAAGGGGAATACAGTCATAGGCATGTGGGGTCCCAAAGAAAGGTGGGGTGTGAGGTTAGGTATACCAGACAAAGACCTGCTCATTTATCACAGCATTGAGACCCCTGCTGGGATCCAGACCCCAGGAACATGAGGTCCTTGGGGAAGCTGGAAGTGGGGCAGGCAATCACACTCTTAAAGATCCAGGCTCTTACCTTGTTCTGAGTATGCAGGTGCAGTGCAATCCTGGGGGCCAGAGCAAGCTGGCAGGCTTACAGCTGTCTCGTCTGCAGTGCAAGGCAGGGGAGGCCCTTTTTATAGGAGCCCAGGCAGACAGGGTTTTCACAGGGCACACACCTGTGCAGCTCTCTTTACACTCCTCCCAGCCACACCCCTTTGGAGGGAGCCAGCGCCTGCAGGGAAAGTGGTTGGTGTAAAGCGGGTGGAGGGTTACACACAGAGCATTAGACTGCGCACTCCAAGCCCTTCCTCTTTCCCCAGCGGCCAGTTTGGGAGGACAGCTCAGCCTCGCAAAGACCCTCTTTGATGGGACTCTTTGATGCAGCAATATCTCTGGGAAAAGTTATAAACAACAAAAATAATCATAGCTGCCAAGCACTGTGCTAGGTCCATTTTACCGAAATATCTCCACTCATTCTCATCACATCCATTCTATGATATGGGAAGCTGTGATTCACCCCATTTTACTGATGGAAAACTGAAGCATGGCAATATTCAGGGTTTGTCCAAGGTCACACAGCCAGGAAGATGAGGAGCCCAGAGTTAAATTTGGGACTCCCTGCATCCATTGTCTGATCTTTTCTTACCTGCCATTCTCAGTAAATGTTGGGTTTATGAGTGGATGATCTGGGGAACACATCTCAGTGTCTGAGTCCCTGTTTTCAATGAGGCACCTGAAGTGACTGTTGGGCAGAGGAATCCAGGGGCTCTGAATGGCTGGTAGGGAGCAAGTTCCTGATCTTGGGATTTCTGCTGAAAATATTCAACTTCGAGTCACGCATGGGAACCTCATTCTGGTCAACCTTTGATAGGCAGTCTCGTACCGGAATGACAGAGCTTTCACTTAACCCCTGTCACATAACCTCTCCTAACCTCTGTGTATGCATCTACAGATTGAGGACTATCGCAGTACCTCCCTTAGGTTTTCCTACTGAATTATTTATGGGCATAATGTAAAGGAGGACGATTTGGTTCAGAATGGGGACTCCATCTGTATTCTTTAAAAACAGACATATTTTGTTTGATGTTAAACATGGAGAAGGAGACTCACTTCCCAAAAGAAGATGTGAACCTCATTATATTTTGCCTCCTCCCTTTTCATATCTGGGCACAGGAAGTTGTACTTCTCTTCTTAACTCAGCCATAAGAAGAACAATAGTACACAAATGGTAATAAATGGCAACCGACCTGCCTTTGGGACTGAGACACTAAAGAGCAGGGGTACTGCGGCAATCCGGTAGGTCCTGGTGGTAAGGTCAGCACTGAGCTCCAGTTGGCTGAGAACATGTGGCCTTGGGGTTGGTATTTTCAAAAGTCATAATTTTTTTTGTATATACATTTTTTGAAATAAATGGAGAGTTCCTGAACTTTTAAGAAATGCCCCAACATCCAGATGTGAGTATATGAAATTGAGCTGCCATCTAATTGAAATTTTCTAAAAGTGCTGGCCTGGCCCATAATAAAGACACCAAGAGTCCTAATTGTGGTTGGATTCCACTCAAGCTGTGGATGTCAACTGGTTTACTCAGAGGTTCAAAGGATCTTTTCATAAATGCCATTAGAGGTGGCCATTTCCCCAAGCTCTAAGCCTCTTATAAAATCAGCTCATGGAGAGATCCATCCCCATTATTGCGACCACCACCTTATAGAACATACCCTCCCCAAATAGGCACTCACAGTGTGGTGTTTTAGGAAATCATTTGGACGTAGACAAGATAAAGCAGCTTTGTTCCACAGGGAGATATAGATCAAGGTGGCCTCTGAAATAATGAGGAATTCATCTTGATCCTCAGGACGCAGCCAGCTTTTTTTTCTGGAGGAAGATTGTTAAGTCAGAACACAAAGTGTATTTAAAGGAAACACATGGACTCCAGGATCTTTTCTGAGAATGTTTCTCTAAGCTTTGGCAGGAAATATGGGACTTCCCACTCTGGCTTCCCATGGACCTTCAGCCTTCCTGTGATCTCATCCCAACTTCTGCCTTGATCTTTGTATTTCAAGCAAGAGGGGCACAGTATTAGGCCAAGCTATGTAGACCTTTCCCTGTTGGCTCAGCCTGTCATTCCAAACTCATTTACACACACACACACACACACAACAATAACAACAACAACAACCTGGCCATACTAGGATACTCATTCACCACTTTCTGAATACTCAGTTCACTTGCCCACTTCCTGCCTTTGCTCCTTCTGTTCCCCATACTTGGAATGCTCTTCCAGTCTTACTTTGCTAGGCTCACATTGGCTCATCCTTCAGGATCCAGCTCAAATAGTGACTTCATATACAGACATTCTTTCTATTGGCATCATTGGTCCCTGATCTTGCCCATGCCTCCACCTTTTCATGGATGTTCATGGAGAGAAATAGACTGTCACTCCCAGTAAGTGCTCACAATGCACTGACATTGTGCTAATGTGTTTTCCCCATACTATTTCACATCTGGGTTCACTGAGAAAATTCTATACTTTTACTACAGGGCACTGGGGAAACTGGAGAGGGTTTGGAGCCCCAGCATGACTGTTCACAGCAGATTCCCACAACCTCCCTATACTCCCAGGATCCAGGGCATCACTGACTCACGGAGAATGGATTACATAAAGGTGCCTCACTTTTTTCATAAGAATCCCTGGAGGAAAGTCCAGCCTGGATCCTTGTGGTACAGATGTGGAGCTGAGGCTCAGGTCACCCAAGAACATGCCTGACACACAATTCAAGAATTAAATTAAGGCCTTTAATATTTGTATTAAAAAGAAAGTAAGGGTCATTCTTGGATAAATTATAAACTCTTCTTTCTCCCTCCCTCTCTCTCCTTTCTCATCCTCTCATTCATTTTATATATATATATATATATATATATATATATATATATATATATATATATCTGGTATTAGTTTTACAAAATATATGCAAGATAGTTCCACTGTGCCCACATCTCACCCAGGATTCCCTGTGGATAACCTCTCACATTATAATATAATATTTATAAAATGATGGCAGCAATGTTGATAAGTATTACTCAAGTCCATATTTTATTTAGACTTCCTTACTGTTTATCTAATGTTCTTTTAAAAATCATTTCTAGACTTTATTTTTAAGAATGGTTCTTGGTTTCCAGCACAACTGAGCAGAAAGTACAGGAAGTACACCCGCCCCCATCCCGTTGCTCATTGACACTGCTTTCTCCGTCGTCCACCAGAGGGTACAGGTGTAGCAAGGGATGAGTCTTTCTGACATACCACAATTATACAAAGTCCATGCTTCTTCTAACAGTTCACTCTTGGTGTTGTTCAATCTGTGGATTTTCACAAATGTACAATGACATATACACATCATCATAATATCATAGAGAGTATTTTCACTGTCCTAAAAATCATATGTGCTCCACCTATGCATGTCCCCTCTTCCTAACCCTTGGTAATCACTGATCTTTTTCCTGTCTCCATAGTTGTGCCTCTTCCAGAATGCCATATGGTTGGAATCATACCAGGTAAGTTCATTTATCATCTCCAGGTTTTTCATATCTTTTTAAAAAAGGAAATCATTGTGAAACAGGTTAGACATGATTTAAAGCTATCTGCTCCTTTTGGATAAAATTCTGAAGCACACAGATGGCTGTGCCCCTCTACACACACACACACACACACACACACACACACACACACACACATGCACTTACATACATACACTCTTGTGCAGGTACATCACACATGTGCACGCCCACCACCTCTGTATTTGAGGCAGAAGAAAATATTGAAAAGTGTCCCTTTGGAATTTTCAGTCTTTAACTTACGTTCTTTATCAAGAGTGCTGGCTGCCACCCTAGAAAGCTGGAAAAGCAGGGAGACAAGCTGTCCTTTCTCTCTGTCAATGTTGTGAGTCACCATGCATGTCAGCTTGTGACTTGCTACTTCACCTCATATGAAGAGGTGAAGATGAGTAGAAGAAAGGCACCAGAAACAAGCTCTACAAAGGCCTGGGAGGGAACCCAGGGAGAATGGCACCAGGCCCAGAGAGGAAAGGACTAGCACATGCTGTGGGCTGTTTAGGGAAGAGAGGGAGGCAGGAGAAGACTACTGAAGGAACTGGGGTGGCCTTTAACCAGACTCATTCATTCTGCATGCAATCTCTCATTCTGCTGTCATTCATTCATTCATTCTTCTATTCATTTAAAAAGAACTCATGAAGCAACAAGCATGTCCCAGGGTCTTTCTGTAATGGACTAGAATGCAGCCAAGGAGACATGATCCTTGCCCTCAAAGAGAAGGCAGACAACAGGGGGAAAGACAAGGATGTCAACCATGACAATATAGAGGTAATGACTATGTGGGAGGAAAGGCTACGGTGCTTAAGGTGGGGTCATCTAACTGAGCCAGATGCATCTCGCAGGCATTTCTTAAATCCTTCCTGCAGGGAGTGGGATGGTTGTTGAAAAAGTCAGTAATTGCCCCCGTGCTCAAATTGGCCCAACGTTGAAATAATCCTTAGGTCATTGAATGTGAGAGGAAGATATGTATTAGGGATGATGTTTAAATGTATAAATTCAATTAATTTGACAAATATTGACTGAGTGCCTACATGAGCTCAGACAGGATATGTGTCATTGACTAGGTTTTATAGCCTCTAAAGTAGTGGAAAGTATTAGCTGGGTGATGCCAGTTGCTATAACAATAAAGCCCCAACTTAGGGATTGAACACACAGGAAAGTTATTTCTGCTTCACCTAAAGCCCCAAATGGGTGTTTCCACAGTGGAATATCACCAACAAAATTCAGTTGTTGACTCTATAACCCCAGTCTCGCTAGACTTTGTGACTGTAGCTAAATTGTTTACACAATTTGGTAGTTTTCTGTCCTGGGCATGGCTAATACTTTTTTCTCAATCTCTTTGGCACAAAGTATCAAAGATCAATTTGCCTTAAAGATCACCTGGACCTGCAAACACTGTCCTGAATTCTCCCATTTGCCACCAGTGGATGGCAAAGTAGTGGCATGAGCCTTCTTTCCAGGTGGTGACTACACTGATGATATCTGCTAATAGGCTCCAAGGGAGAGCAGGGGACAGCAGCTTAGGAGCAGATTCTGACTCATATAAAAGCAGGGGTGTTGAGTCCTGAGCAGATCTGGGGTCAGCCACCCAAGTCAATTCTTGAGGGTACTAAGAACTGAGGCTCAAATATTGATTCCTGAGACAGTAAAGGAAAAGTCACATGACCAAAAAGGGAAACCCAGACTGAGTTGGACTATTTTGGGGACAGGAGACAATATGTGCCTCATCCAGGTGTTTTGAGCCCTGTGTATAAACTAACCACAATTTGTAACAAATTTGCCTGGGTAGCAGGTGTGAGATTTTGGCCACACCAAAGTAGCACTTGAGACTGAGCTCTGCCATATTTTTGGGTGTCAGGATCTACAGCCACATGACGTCACACCATTCCCGGCAAAGGGCTAATAAACATGTCATTCAATAGACATTTCTCATTCTCAGCTGGTGACATCAGCAAGGGGTGGAGAGGACTTTAAAAGCGTGATTGGGATAGATCGTGTTGCTGGTCTGATTGCTAGATAGACCGTATGGGCAGTGTTGTGGACTATCTACATAGCCAGACATGTGAGCATTATGGCAGCTGATTCTCAGAGGGGCTGTGACAGTGGCTGTCCAATTGTGTGTGTGCACCTCTGTGATGGGAAGCAGCAATCAGTGATTTGAACATCACTTGAGACTGAGCTCTGCCATATTTTTGGGTGTCAGGATCTACAGCCACATGACGTCACACCATTCCTGGCAAAGGGCTTATAAACATGTCATTCAATAGACAGGGTCCTCACCAACCATCCTGGCACTCAAAGTCTGTGTGCAAGATACTCTGGGAACACATGGACCGGGGTTGGGGATGGGTAGGAGCTGCAGAGCTCAGGGTTGAAATTGAGCAAAGTTAACCATTTACCATGTAAGCCTTCCCCTGGAATTTTCAAGCCTTAATTAGATACCAGAGTTCCAAAAATAGTTACCTCAGACAGATTCTGCCAGTGCCATTCTTGTCTAAGTGGCAGACAGAGATGCTTCCTACTCTACTTCTTCCCTTTCTTTTGCTTTTGGAACCAAATGGAGACTCCCCTTCTGGACATCACACATGTAGGCTGACTAGCCTTTGCTTGAAGCCCTACTGACCAGGAGTTCACCGCCTCACAAGGAAACTTGACCTGCTATTTATTGGAAGCCTATCATGGGTGAGTGACATGGGCTCCACTTTGAGCCTATCAGTGCCAGGCACCATGCTGATCATCACATCCATCCAATGAGGTGGGGGCAATCCCCGCCCCATTTACAAGAGGGGATGAGGCTCAGGGAGCTCATGTTGCTTCTCAAGGGAGAGCCACATTGAACTGAGGTCCATTTTCCCTCTGACACATGGTGGGGAACCAAAGGAAATCAAGACAGGAGCTTTGTGCACAAGTGTTTGCCATCTAGCTGGGAGACAGCAATGAAATACATGCTCATTTAGAAGAACAGAGAGGTGGTGAAAATCACTGATTGGACCTAGGGCAGTGGTTCTCAACCTTTCTAATGCCGCGACCCTTTAATACTGTTCCTCATGTTGTGGTGACCCCCAACCATAAAATTATTTTCGTTGCTACTTCATAACTGTAATTTTGCTACTGTTAATGAATTGTAATGTAAATATCGGTGTTTTCCGATCGTCTTAGGCTCTACAGCAGCGGTTCTCCACCTGTAGGTCGCGACCCACAGGTTGAGAACCGCTAGCAGGGTCGCCTAAGACCATCAGAAAACACAGATATTCATTAACAGTAGCAAAATTACAGTTATGAAGTAGCAACGAAAATGATTTTATGGTTGGGGGTCACCACAACATGAGGAACTGTATTAAAGGGTCGCGGCATTAGAAAGGTTGAGAACCACTGACCTAGGGGGTGCTGGCAGCAGTTCAGGAAAGGCAGGACGGCCTGCAGAAGTCCCTACACAGGAGGAGAGGAGTGGAGATGGACATTTCAAACTGATGGTGAGCTTCAGGGCTGGTGATTAGCCCCGGACACACTCTCAGGACTGGATCTGCCTTCTGCCTTCCCTCCTGCAGTGGTTAAATAGGCACAGGCTGCTTTGCCAGCAATTCATTGTTTGTGATGGGGCATAGCCGCATTTCTTGGGCTATAGACCAAGACCTGTCCTTTACGGTGATTTGCAATATAGCTTGGCCAAGTTTACTGTGTTTTGGACTCATCTGGAAAGCTTGTTAAAAATACACATTCCTGCTCAGCTGGTGTGGCTCAGTGGTTGAGCGTCAACCATGAACCAGGAGATCATGGTTCTATTCCCGGTCAGGGCACATGCCCAGGTTATGGGCTCTATACCCAGTGTGGGGTGTGCAGGAGGCAGCTGATCAATGATTCTCATCATTGATGTTTTTATCTCTCCCTCTCCCTTCCTCTCTGAAATCAATAAAAACACATTTTAAAAAATACGCATTCCTGGGCCTTACCCTCAGTGTGTCTGGGTTGGAGTGCAAGAATTAGTATTGCTAGAGCTCCCCACATGATCCAGTTGCTTTGTGTCCTCAGGCCACACTTTGAACAGTGCTGATTTACACTGAATTTCATCATCAGAAAACACAGGACACCTATATGGTGGTTTTAGATTGAAACGTTAGGAAATGGTCTGTGCCAAAGCCACCCCTAGCCTCTGCTGTCCATGTACTAGGAACCAGGAGCCATGGGATGGGGGACTTGGATCCTCTTCCTGCCTGGACACTTAAGGGCTGCTGTGTGATGTTGGATCACTCACCTCTGTCAGCTTCAGGCACTTGTTTATCAATAGGAACATAACTGCTGACTTCATAGGGATGTGGTGAGGATTATATGAGGGGGCAGGTGAAAGGCATGGGGTCTTCATAAGAAGCAAATGTGAAGGCAGAGGCAGAAATCGGAGTGCTAAGTCCATAAGCCAAGGAACGCCATGGACTGCCCTCAATCATCAGACTCTCAGAGACAGGCATGAATTCCCTCAAGCCCTCTAGGGGAAACCAACTCTGACTGCATGTTGATTTCAGACTTCAGATCTCCATAACCAGGAGAGGATGCATTCCTGTTGCTTTAAGCCACTCAGTTTGTGTACTTGGTTATAGCCACCCTAAAAAAATAATACAGTGCCTTAAATAACTACTTTTTTTTTCAAGAAGATATTGAAATAAGATATTTTTCAATAAGAAGACTGGAGTCATATTTTGGAAACCATTCTTTTATTGTTCACACGCATATCTGCTATTTGCTGAACTTCCTCCAACTACAAGTCTAACTTCCTGTGCAATGAAATGCAACAAAATTCATGTCTGGTTTCAAAGACTAAACTGAAAATGAATGAATGTGTTACACATTTAAACTCTTAGGGAAGGCTCAGATGGTGAGAGCCCCACTTCGAAAGGTGGAAAGCAGGGGCACACTTTGCCCCCTGGGCCCATGAGGGCATGTTTCAGACGCTACCACTGAATCTGTAAACTCCTAAAGGGCGGCTTCTCTTCCAATAGTTGGAGACGCTGCAGACCGAGAACCGTGCAGTTGATCTGTTCACCAGCTTTGCTCATAGAGGCTGAGAGGCTGACTTGTGCATACTGTAACACAAACAAACATCCCCAAAACACCGCATTATCTCTAAGACTAAGTAGTGACATCATGGATTATAGAGACAATATGTAAACAGTCATGTGACCACTTGTTAAATCTACAAAGGCAAAGGTGCTTCCTTTAAGAACAAAATATCAAAGCAACCGTTTTATATATTAATGCATTTAACATACAATTTTCATTAATTCAGCAAGTATTTCTTCAGCATCCATATGCCAGTCCTCATTTTTAAGAGACATCAGCATTTATTTTTATCTGGACATATCTATTGTTGTTATGTAATTTTAAGACATTATTAATTTAGCTTTAAAAGTCCATTGCATAATAATAAAGACACTCTTCTCTCTCCCCTCCCCCACCCCCGCCAAAGTCTCACCCTATGAACATGGTTTAAAAAAAGAAAAGGCTTACTTTTTCATGGGCATATTTTCAACACTATAAAATACAAGAAATATATAATTATTTCTTTTAAATTACTATCATAGCTCAACAGCTGCACTCCCCGCCCCACATTTTTAGTCTAATACGATGTTGACAGAGCCAGTTCAGGAGAAATACAGGTTGAGAAGGAGATGAGTGATGTGAAAATAAAGTGTACAAGGTCGCAGCACTCAGAGTGAAGGGCAGACCACAGGGTCCAAATGCAAACTAGTGAAAACAGCTACAAAGTCAAGTGCCAAGTCCCCGAGATGGAACTGCAAATAAGAAATCAGAAGGCTGGTTAAGGAAGCTGAGGAGAGGAAGCAAGCAGGAAAAAATAGTTAAATCAAGCCTGAGGAAGTTGGTACAAAGAAAATATCTGAACAGAGATGACCCAGTAATTTAAAAAAAAAGAAAAAGAAACAAGTTTCATCTCATCAGAGCTCGTCTTTAGCAAGCTCTGTATGGGCAGTTGCCCCTACTTACTCTTCGTAGACATCCTCCGAGTCCATCCTCCGATAGTACTTGGCCAGCTTCACAGCAATAATTATAGCCGGAAGTAGCAGAATGGTAGCTTGTCCTATGCCAAACCAAAACAAATTCTAGGGAAAAGAAGAAAACCGGGAGGATTACATGCATGAAGATGGGAAATGGGAAACAACAGCTACTTGGCAAAAAAGAATTCTATTTTGCAGTTTTTAGAAAAGTGTTCTAATTTCATTCATTGAAACCACTGGTGAACTTGATAGGAGCCAGCCACTGGGTAACACGCTACAAATTATTACAAGTGAGGGAGCCAGGTTGGCTTCTAGGACATGCAAAGTAGCTGTGAGCCAGCCCCCTGTGCTGCCAAGGATGCAGCATGGACAGCCACAGGCAGGGGCTCCAGGCCCCTTGGTGAATTGTTCTGATGTTACAGTGACTAGAACCTCTCCGGACTTTGTCCTGCCTCTGAACCGTAGACAGCAGCATCCTCACCCTATGACATTACTGTGTGAAGAAGATGAAGCAAAGTGTAGTGCGTACTGGGTTCTCAACAAACAGTCCATATTTATCTTTTTTAACTTTTATTGATTCTAGAGAGAAAGAGGAAGGGAGTGAGAGGAAGAGGGGTAGAGAGAGAGAAACATTGATTTGTTGTTCCACCTATCCAACTACATTTTTTCATTTTTTTAAAAATCTTTACCCAAAGATATTTTTCCATTGATTTTTAGAGAGAGTGGAAGAGAAATGGAAAGACAGAGAGAAATATTGATGTGAGGGAAACACATTAATTGGTTGCCTCCTGTACACCCCCCAACCTGGCCCGGGCTGGGGAGGAGCCTGCAACGGAGGTACGTGCTATGACGGGTACATCCCCTTTGGTTCTTAGGTCGATGCTCTGTCCACTGAGCCAAACCAGTTAGGACTATCCACCTACATATTGGTTGGTTCTTGCATGTGCCCTGACTGAGGATTGAACCCACAACCTCAGTGTATCAGGACGATGCTCTCACTAACTGAGCTACTCCATCAGGGCAACAAATGGCCCATGTTTAATTGAGCCAATCTTTAAGGTAGCTCGTCGTCGTCTGGATTCAATCCTGTTTTGTCTGAAAAGCAATGTTAAAGTACTTTTTAAAATAGTTGCCAATATCCCTAAGTCAGATTTCATAGAGAAATCTAGATTTATGTCTTTTCTTGAAAAGTCTCAAGTCAGGTCTCATAATGTCGAGCCCTTCCTCCCACACAGTAGCATCGGCTGGGGCTGAGCGCTGATTCTTCCTTCCGGAGGGTGTCAGCAGCAGTCTGCCATTCAGCATTGTTTAAACTGGCTCAGCAATCAGAACCGAATCAGCTGCACCACCAGATGATGCTGTGTGTGCCCAGCCAGGGTCTTAATGTGTCCTGCTTTGTGAACCTACAACCTGCGAGGTCTCAGGAGAGGTTCAAGTGTTCGTCCTGTGCCTTCGGCTACTCCTGTAAGCAACTCTAGAGCAGTCCTCCCCAGTCCACCGTGAGGCAAAGGCAGCTTGGATTAAACAACAACCGCCCAAAGCCACCAATGACTATTCCTTTCCAACTATTCTGGACAAATAGTTTTCTTCACAAGGGTCTCCTACCTTCTATGAATACAATTCTAATAAGGAACGAAGAATCGCAGCTAAGTCTTTGACTTTTCTAGTGAATTGGGTACCAGAACACATTCATTTCCACTTCAGATTTTAGGTCTAAACGTAACACACCTGAGCAGAAAACTATTTTATGTTACAGTGTGTAGCACAATCTCGGGGGGAGGAGAATCAAAGGTAATGAGGTTGTCGCCTGTCCTTATTTTGAAAGATGAAATTCTCACCATGGGTTTGGTAATGTACTTGCACAGAAAGACGTCAACAGCAGAATCTAAAGCAGTGGCCACAGGTTTGCAGGCTGCGATTTTCTCCATGACCTGAGGGGTAAAGAAACACAGGCAGACTCTGAGCCAGAGCCACGAATTCAGGAGAGCCAGGCATGCCGTGTTCCTCCGGCCTGTTTTCACAAGAACTTTTTTATTCTCTCAGCTGCGATTCGGAGCTGAGAGCTGGTTTCTGTGGGTGAGTTCTAAGACGTAAAAAAGTATGTGTTTGAAAGCAAGATCTTGATTCTCGTGGAGCCTCGGTTTCCAGTTTCCTCACTTGTCATTTGGAACAACAGGACCCATCCCACTGGACCACTGAGAGAATAAAAAAGTACACCTATCCAGCAAAGTGTCTCAGTCTGAATTCTTACCTGACCCCTTTGGGATCTGACAAAGGATGCGGGAAGAAAAATGGAAAGCTGGTTAACTAATAAGTGCCCATTTTAGAACCGGGGCCAGCAAACTCTTCCTATAAAGGTCCAGAGAGTAAATAGTTTAGACTTTGCAGGTGAGACTGCCCGACTCTGCCATGGCAAAGGCAATCACAGATGATATCCAGACATGGGTGTGGCTGTGTGCCAATAAAGTTTTATTTACAAAAACAGCAGTACCTGCTGACCCTGTTCTAGAAGACAGAAAACAATGTACTCATTAATGAGGTGAAAGTAAATAAGTTCAGTGAATCCCAGACAGATGCTCCGATCCCATTGACTTAAAAGAGCTACATTCATTCATTCACTCAAAAAACTTTGGAGTATGGCCCTAACCGGTTTGGCTCAGTGGATAGAGCGTCGGCCTGCGGACCAAAGGGTCCCGGGTTCGATTCCGGTCAAGGGCATGTACCTTGGTTGCGGGCACATCCCCAGTGGGAGGTGTGCAGGAGGCAGCTGATCGATGTTTCTCTCTCATCGATGTTTCTAACTCTCTATCCCTCTCCCTTCCTCTCTGTAAAAAAATCAATAAAATATATTTTAAAAAAAAACAAAAAACTTTGGAGTATGGACAATAGAGTGTGTCTTATTTCTCTTCCATCATTGGTTGGCTCACCTATAGACCTTCCAAGGCAACTCATGTTAATAACCTTATGTCTCTCCAAGTTCAAATGATGTTACACACTCTCTGTATAGGCTTCTGTTAGTTTCACAGAAAGTGGGGTAGGGGCTCATATTCTGTATGTTTTTCTGCATCTCGCTTTTCTCTCCAAGTCGCATGGTGTGGCTCTGATCATTTTGTACAAATGGCCACTTAATATTCCCACAGTGTGGCTCGTGTATAACACAGCCATTCCTGTCTAGACTCGCTTTGGTTCCAGAGTGTTTGCTTTGTATTCCAGGTATGAATGTGACCCAAATGTGGTCCCTTGGTCTAGTGGAGGACATGTGCAGTAGTGATGGTGGTGATAATAATAATGCATTTCCTCCATCACCACTCACTTGGATGCTGGCACTGAGAAGATCCTGGGGCCCTCATACCTGGGGCGTGGGAAGAGGTGTCAGCACACACATCAAGAAGCTGGCTCTTAAAGGACTAGGTGCATGGCCCACCAGCTGAAGGACAGTGGGGACTAGAGGCAGGGATTGGCAAGGGGGAAATGATATGCAGAAGGAATTGCATGGAGAAATGTGAATGTTTGCCTGGCCAGCATGGCTTAGTTGTTGAGTATCATCAACCTATGAAAGATAGGTCATGGTTCAATTCCCAGTCAAGGCTCAATCTCCAGTGGAGGGCATGCAGAAGGCAGCTGATGAATGATTCTCCCTCATCATTACTGTTTCTATCTCTCCCTCTCACTTCCTCTCTGAAATCAATAAAAATATATTTTACAAAAAGAAATGTGGAAGTTTCAGGGAATCAAGCAGCTGAGTGTGGCTGGAATATGGGGTGGGGCAGAAAAGAAGAAGATGGCCAGGCAGTTTGGGCTCACATGGTGAAGGGCCAGGGATAGGATTTGAGAAGCCCAGGGCTGCTCAGGGGTAGCCCAAATTTTCCTGAGTCACTAAACTTCTTCAAGCCCATTTGGCTGGCAGCACCCACCCAAGTTAGTCAGCTGCAAGCATCGCCTTCCCCACAATGGAATAATCCTCGAGGGGAGCCAGCCCAGAGCTCAAGATGACAAAAGGCATTTTCCAAGACACCATATTCCACGAAAATTGGGTGCTGGGAGCAATGTGCTACCTTAAAACCCCTGGAAACTTTACTCTTCAACTTTTCCGATATATTCATGGAGATAAAACCATTATGGACTGAATTGCGTTCCCCAGAAGTTCACATGTTGAACTCCTAACCCCAGTACCTCAAAACTGTATTTGGAGATACGGTCTTTGAAGAGACAAGTCAGTTCAAATGAGATCATTAGGGTGGGCCTTAATCCAACATGATGGGTACCCTTACAAAAGAAGAAGAAATTTGGACACTCACAGAGGGATGACCAAGTAAAGACACAAAAAGAAGACTGTTATCTACAATCCAAGAAGAGGGGCATTAGAAGAAACTAACCCTACCAACACCTTGATCTTGGATTTCTGGTCTCCAGAATTGTGATATGATAAATCTCTGTTGTTTAAACCACACCTGGCTGACTACCCAACAATGTGTACAAACCAACCTCCAAATGGACTCTAACTTAGGGAGCTTATGGTTCACTTGGGGAGACACAGTCAAGTGTGGCAAGAATCCCTGTGAGGAAGGTGAGCCCAGGAAGCCGGGAGAGTCAAGGAGGGGCCTATTCTCCAACCTGGTGGGAGGCCTGAGGAGCCACACAGTGTGGATAGCACTTGTACTGAGTCTCATGGAGCCTCCAGTTGTGGTCCCTGTATTCAAGGTCTTTTTCTTTATCTCCCACCAAATTATTGGAATTTGATTTTTTTTTTCCTTCTGAATTTAACCTAGAAAATGACTGTTCTAACACACGACCTCCTTATGTTCATAAAAGAGAAACTACTTACAGAGATCTTGACCCAGTTCAGATAACGTTCAAAATATGCAACGATTATATCCGCGTACTCTTTACTTTCCTGGAAAGAAATCAAAGAGTAGGAAAACTGTTAGGATGGACTACTGAGTCAGGTAGTTCTGGTCACATATCTACTTATTGGCATACTGATTTTTTTTTTTGATTTTTTTTTTACATCTTCTTTGGCCCCAGCCAGTTTGGCTCAGTGATTAGTGTCAGTCCTCGGCCAGTCAAGGGCATATACCTGGGTTACAGACTCAATCCCCAGTCCTGGTCGGTGTGTTTGCAGGAGGCAACAAATCGATGTGTCTCTCTCACATCAATGTTTCTTTCTCTGTGTCTCTCCCCATCCCTTCTACTCTCTCTAAAAAAATAAATGAAAAAATATCCTTGGGTGAGGATTAACAAAAAAAAAAAAAAAAAAAAAGAAAGAAAAAGAAATAAAAAAGAAAGAAAAACTATTTTTTAAAAAGTCTTACTTCAATAATAATAGATGGAAGATTGTTTGTGATGAATTTCTGAGTAGAATCCAAAGAGTCAACAATATTGGTCACTTTCACCTGGAAAACACAGCAATAATCGACATGGTATCAAGTGATAAAAAGGTTTCATCGGACAGTTTGAGTATCGATGTGAGTGCTTAATTCTATCCCACACCACCACAGCTTGTCAGGCAAGGGGACCATAGAACCAGCTCAAGGCTCCAAGGGCAGGGGGAAGGACACAGATATGTAGCAAGCATTTCATTTAAGCCAGATACTGGGCTAGGTCCTTTATCTGAATCACAACACTGAATACTCACAAGGTCTAAAGGAAGGTATTGTGTGGCCCCTACCCAGTTGATAAGCCAGGAAGCCTAAGACCTGGAATTTGAACTTTCACTCCAAAGTCCACATGCTTTGCACTGTCACACAAATAGGAACAAGGCCACTGCCCACCCACAGGGCAGCTTGTTGCAAACGTGGGTGCCCAGAGACCTCAGGGCGCACAGCCTAGCCAGTGAGTCAAGGGCTGATCTCTGCCCCCACTCGCCCCTCTTGAAGGGCAGTGCATAGCTGCATGTTGTCACCCTCAATTCTGAGGTGTGTTGGGGTGGCACAGGACCTGCATGAAGCCACCAGTCTGTCTCAGATTCCCTTGGCATGGGACATACACTTAGGAAATGGCAACTGTGACTGAAGGTCCAGGCAAGGTCCAGAGCAGAGTAAACCTAATAGTCTTCAGAGGAACTAAGTCAGACCTTGGTACATCAACAAAGAGGCAGGCTCAGTGCTGCCCAGGGAGAAGACCAAGGGCCATCTAAGGAGCTCACGGTTTACTGGAGCAGTGGGCCGGGCAGGTGAGACCTAGTCAAATATGGCAAGAATCCCTATGATGAAGGTGGACATGCAGACCTCCGAGGAAAGCCCGGGGAAGGACATGGAGTTTTCTGTGGTGGGGCTGACCTTCAAAAGCTTCAGGGCAGCCCATTGCATTCAATGAGAAATATCCCTGAGCTGCCCGTTGACATTGTGGCTACAGCTGAATGCAACACAGCCCGGGAGCTCAGTTTCCGTTGTGGGAATGTTTCCCACTCAGAGAGCCCCTGTGGTAAACTGTCTTAGCTGGTCATGATGACTGACACCTTCCCAGGCACAGCTGCCTGGTGATGACGGGCTTGTTTGTGGGGCAGGCTTTGGCCAGTGGATGTAGAGGAAGCGGCTGTGTGCTGGTTCTAAGAAATGGCTTAAAGGGCAACCTGTGTTCCTATTCGTCTTCTAAATTCCTGTTCTGCACTCGGAGGACATGAGGTGACCCAGGCAGAAACTGCTCCTCCAGGCTGCTCTCTAGGGAGGGCAATACATGGAGAAGCCTACAGTCCACCCAACAGTGAACTCAGAAGGCACTGAGACCTGGGGGCTGTTTGTTAGGCAGCATTATCTTGGTGAAAGTGACTGGTGCATCTTCTAAGTCTGCATCCTACCCATCAAAGCACAGCTTTCCCATGGGCCTAACCACGTGCCAAGATGAGGTCTGTACTGATAGAAGTACTTACTGAAAAATTATGGTAGGAAAACCCAGTTTGGCATTTAAAATAAGGGAATCAATCATTGGGACTTTTTAAACATGTAAAGTACCTGCAAAACCAACATCTCTCAAAGTCTCTATGTGCTTTATAATAAGACCCGTGACTGAAAAAGAAAACACATCCTTACTTTCAATCCACTGCCTCTTTGTTGAAGCTCCTGGATGTTACTGTGTAGTTCTTTCTGACAAATAAACAGAGGCAACAGTTTCCAGCTGATGACACAAAGCAGCAAGATCACACACCTTGTGCTCCCCTCTCCCCCCAAGGTGGCCATCAAACCCAACTTCACTCTGAAATGCGCGTAAAAACACCAATCTCCAGTAATCGTGTGTACCACATACACCTCTAGTGTTGGGAAACTGGAAAATCAGGATGCGTATTCTAGAGCCCCGAAGGGCAGCGCAACGTATACAAGGCCATTACTTAAAGTAAAGCTGCCCAACGAGAGTGGCTTAATGTATATGGTTTAAAGCAGGGACTGGCAAATGTTATCAGTTTCAGACCAGACAGTAAAGAGTTGAGGCTTTGCGGGACATGCCCTGTCGCAACCACTCTACTCTGCTCTTGCAGCCAAGAGCAGCCACAGCTCATCTGTGAATAAGTGAGCACAGCTGAGTCCCAGCAAAGCTTTATTTGTAAAAGCGGGCAGCGGCCAGCTTTCTCCCACAGACTGTAGTTTCCAGGGCCAGAGTTAGCTAACCTCTGGTTTACACTGTGGGTCATGAGTACAGAATAACTCGCCTATTTGTAAACAGGTTGTTCCAGCTCTGAAAAGACCATGGAGCCCTGAGTCTGCTTGAAGGAAGGCATTAAAGGGACATGCAAAACCCAGCTTTTAATGTGAACAAATTTGGCCCAGCCAGTGTGGCTCAGTAGTTGAGCATCGACCTATGAATCAGGAGGTCATGGTTTGATTCCTGGTCAGGGCACATCCTAGGTTGTGTGCTCAGTCCCCAGTGTGGGGCATGCAGGAGGCAGCCAATCAATGATTCTCCTCATCATTGATGTTTCTATCTCTCACTCTCCCTCTCCCTTCCTCTCTGAAATCAATAATATATATATCCTAATATATAAAAACCCTGGGTTGTAACATCCGGTAACGACCGAGGCATGACCAACTAGAAGTCAGTCCTGCAGTCAGCACTGCAAGCGTGGTGCCCCAAAACTGACTGCTGAGGGGGCTGCGAGTCAGGGCCAGAGAGAGGCCTGAAGAGAGAAGCAGGGACTAATCCATTGCCTCTGTGGCAGCTTTTGATCAGGACTTGCCTCTCTCTTTCTCTCCCAGTCTGGCCAGCAGCCGTGCCTCCATTTCTCTCCAGGCCTCCAGTGGGGCTGCTGATCAGCCCTGCCTTTCTGATCAGGCCCTGTTGGTAGGCCCAGAGACGCTGACTGGCATGGAAACCAACCAATCAGAACCAAATTGACTGGCAGAGGAGGGCAGTTGGAGGTGAGATCAGGCCTGCAGGGGAGGGCAGTTGGGGGTGAGATCAGGCCAGCAGGGGAGGACAACCAGGCTGGCAGGGGAGGGCAGTTGGGGGCAAGATCAGGCCGGCAGGGGAGGGCAGTTGGGGGCAACCAGGCCGGCAGGGGAGGGCAGTTGCGGGGGAGATCAGGCCGGCAGGGGATAGCAGTTGGGGTAAGATCAGGCCAGCAGGGGAGGGCAGTCAGAGGCAATCAGGCAGGCAAGCAGAGGCAGTTAGGGGCAATATGCAAATTGACCATCACTCCAACACACAAGATGGCTGCCCCCATGTGATCAAAGATGGCTGCCCCCATGTGGACACAAGATGGCCACCACAAGATGGCCAGCAGGGGAGGGCAGTTGGGAGGAACCAGGCTTGCAAAGGAGGGCAGTTGTGGGCGATCAGGCCAGCAAGGGAGGGCAGTTGGGAGAGACCAGGCCTACAGGGAAGGGCAGTTGGGGGAGACCCAGGCCTTCAGGGAAGAGCAGTTGAGGGTGACCAGGCCTGCAGGGGAGGGCAGTTGGGGGTGATCAGGCCTGCAGGGGAAGGCAGTTAGGGGCAAACAGGCTGGCAGGGGAGGGCAGTTAGGGGCAAACAGGCTGGCAGGGGAGCAGTTAGGCATCAATCAGGCTGGCAGGGGAGTGGTTAGGGGGTGATCAGGCTGGCAGGCAGAAGCAGTTAGGGGCAATCAGGAAGGCAGGCAGGCGAGCAGTTGGGAGCCAGCAGTCCTGGATTGTGAGAGGGATGTCCGACTGCTCGTCCCTTGAGGGGTCCCAGATTGGAGAGGGTGCAGGCTGGGCTGAGGGACACACCCCCCCCATGCGTGAATTTCGTGCACCAGGCCTCTAGTATATATATAAATGTGAACAAATTTGTGCTGGGCATAAACAAGTATGGCAGAAAATTGTGGAGAGCACAGCACAAATATTAAGAAAATTCAATTAGAGGACTTTGGGGATACGTTAATGAATTAAAAAGTTAGAAGAAAAAAAGAGAGAGAGAGAGAGAGATGATAAAATCTATTTCTAGTAGCTTCTGAAGTTGAGGTCAAGTGAGCTAATACGCTTCTCCAAATAGCTCAGCTTCTCGGCCCGAGGCCAATCAAATTTGACCCTTGTGATGTGCACACATGTCCTTGGGCCACAGGAAAGCTGGCCAGTGAAATGGGCCGTGGTCAGTTTGCAGGGAGATGCCAGAGGCTGACTATTACCAGTTCTGGTTCGACAGGCAAGACCTTGGTAAAGTGAATGTCTCTGATCTCTTTTACATTCCATGCCAGGGAGTTTTTTAAGTCTCCAGGGGGCTACAGAGAGAAGAAATAAACACAGATCAACCACATTTTTCCAGATGGCGGAGCACTTGAATGCCCAGCCCTTATGCCGTGATATCTGTGGGCCTGGGGGCTGCCGGGAGGGGCCTCGCGAGCTGTGAGCTTTAACCCACATTCATTAGCCATCCTGGGCACCCTGGGCTGTATTCCCGCTCTCCCACCTCCCGAAATGGAGCTATAAGTCACTTTATAGTACCCATGTCCCCGTTTTGCAATGAGAAAACCAAGGCTTGACTGAGCCCATATTCTTGAACTCACACTGCAGTAGGGTTTACTGTGTGAAGGGGTAACAGTCCTCCTGCCCCCTCTTACAGGTGAGGAGATTAGGGCACAGACGGGGAAATGTCTTGCCCAGGGTCCCATAGTTAGGAAGTGGCTGAGTCAGGATTTCATCCTGGTCTTCCTCCAGACCCCAGGTCCCCACCCCCCCGCCGCCATGCTCTGCTGCTTCTCGAAAGGGACCATTTCATTGCCAGCCAGCAGAGCAGCCAATGTAGGGGATGCTGATGAAGGAGGCTCAGATGGGGTCTTTGCCTTCCCTCAGCCAGTTCTTTTTTTTTTTTTAAATGTATTTTTATTGACTTCAGAGAGGAAGGGAGAGGGAGAAAAAGATAGAAACATCAATGAGAGAGAATCATTGATTGGCTGCCTCCTGCACACCCCACACTGGGGATTGAGCCCGCAACACCAGCATGTGCCCCGACCAGGGATTGAACCATGACCTCCTGGTTCATAGGTCGACACTCAACCCCGAACCATGCCAGCTGGGCCCCTCAGCCATGTCTTATTGGTGATACGGAGGACCACACAGAATCTCCTCCCGTGTCCTCAGTTACTATCCCCTGCGCTGCATGGAACACCTATACATATGGGTTTGGCAGAGGAGGGGTTGCTGAGGAGAGAACAGAGCCAGTGATAAAGCCGTTATGGGCACCAGCACCAAGCACAGCGTTCAGGAAGAGCTGTGTGCACCCCGAGGCCACCCTGGCAGCCTTCCCACGCTCAAAGACTTTCAGACCACACGGCTGTGGCTGCTGATGGGAACTTGGAGAAGTCTTGTCAAGCAGGGATTATCTGCTGGGTCAGTGATGCTCAGTGGTTGAGAGTTGACCTATGAACCAGGAAGTCACAGTTTAATTCCCAGTCAGGGCACATGCCCAGGTTTCGGGCTTGATCCCCAGTGTGGGACATGCAGGAAGCAGCCGATCAATGATTCTGAGTCTCTTATCGTTGATGTTTCTCTCTTTCCTCCCTCTCCCTTCCTCTATGAAATAAATTAAAATATTTTTTTTAAAAAAAGAAGGGGTTTCTTGTGGTGTGAGGAACCCCTTCAGTAACTCCCCTAACATCCATGTTGGCATTGGACATCAACAGGGATTTCAGAATTTAACCGGGCCTTCGGGACTCACCAACTTGTCGGCTTGTGCTTTTAAACCACTTGCATATGTTAAGAGCTTCACTTTGGTTACTGGTTTACCTGTCTGAAAAAAGAGATTAAAAAGAACCATGTCATGATTATGGGATTTTTAAATCTTAACAATGTCTAACAGGCAACAGAAGGAACATGGTCCATAAAGTCGGGTAGACACTCATACATAGCATCTACATTCGTCTTTAGACACATGCGACCATACTATACGACCATATGGAGAACTGAAGTACTGATTGGCACGTGCTGTCATGCAGATGAACCTCAAAAATGATGGGCTACATGAAGGGGCCAGTGAAGGCCATTAAACACAAAGGTCACATCCTGCATGACCCCATTCATATCCAATACCCAGGACAGGCAGATGCACAGAAATGGAGCACAGGTTGGTGACAATCAAGGGCCGGGAGTGGGGGATGAGGAGCAGGTGCTGAAGGGTCACAGGGATCTGTTTTGGGGCGATGGAGGTGTTCTTGTGCTGGATGGAGGTGGGGGCTTGTGTCCCAGTGGGATTAACCTGAAAGCTAGTGAATTGCTCACTTAAAAATAGTTGCTTTTCTATTATGTGAATTTCATCTTAATAAAAAAGTAAATCAAAACAGACTAAAAAATGACTTGTGTTCTAATTTCCCCTCAAAGACCAATTGTGCACACATGGGTCATACCTCAGCCAAGTAAGTGTCATAATCTATTTGCTCCACTCCTGAGACACTGAAATCCAGAAGGTTTCTTCTTCCTTCTTCATTGAGCAGGACAGTGTCAAGGTCCAGGTCCATCTTTTTAAATTCAGCGTTCATGTGTCTGATATGCTGTGCGATAAAAAGTCATAAGTAAGTCCATCCTTCAAAAAAGTCACAGGGGAGCAATGAAATTACACCGGACAGCCCTGGCCGGTGTGGCTCTGTTGTCTGGGCGTCATCCCTTTAGCACCGAAAGGTTTCTGGTTTGATTCTCAGTCAGAGCACATGCCCAGATTGCGGGCTCCACCCCCCACGGGGGGCATGCAGGAGGCAGTCAATTGCTGTTTCTCTCCTTCTCCCTTCCTCTCTCTCAAAAAAAAAATTTTTTTTTTTTTTTTTTTTTAATTACAGGGGCCCGACCAGCATGGCTCAGTGGTTGAGGGTTGACCTATAGACCAGGAGGTCACAGTTCGATTCCCGGTCAGGGCACATGCCCCGGTTGCAGCTTGATCCCCAGTAGGGGGTGTGCAGGAGGCAGCCAATCAATGATTCTCTCTCATCACTGATGTGATGTCAATAAAAATATATTTAGAAAAACAATTACACAGGACAAAAAAACAATACACAGGCACTTGGCTGGCATTTCTTCTTGACTCTTCCCTTCCCTCCCACTCCTTTCCTGCTTCTTTCCTTATGCCCCATGCAGAGCGCTATGTGAGGAGGTGAGGTGCAAAGCAAAATAATATCACATCTTTAGCCTCAAGGACCTCAAAGGGCAGAGGCAGTATCATAATAAAGGCAGAGGACCTGCACCAGGACACCAGGGGTCGCGGAGAACCTTCTAGGAGAGGAGGCTGGGGAGGGCAAAACAGAGAAGGTGGCTTCTGAGTGAGTCTTAACGAAAGAGATGCTGAAAGAGGGCGGGCAGGCTGCGTCTGGGACAGGAGGCACAGGCACTGGACTCAGGTGGTCAGGGAGCATGCGTTTATGGGAACAGGGAGGATGGCCTGGGGTTGTCCTAAGAGCCAACCAGTAGTGCCGGGTGGCGTGTGGTGCCCGAGGACCCTGGGCCCTCCCCACCCACCGCTACTCATCCTGGCACACAGAGAGAACAGCTGATGGCAGGCATGATGGGAAAATGTGCGGAGGGCATTTATTTTGGGCTTGGTTACAAAATTACGTTTTTATTTATGTATAGAGGCAAGGTATATTTAGGGAAGATAATCAATACAAAATGTGTATACTGTATCCCCCTTTTTTAAATTTATGTTTTGTTAATCCTCACCCAAGGATATTTAGAGAGAGCAGAAGGGAGAAAGGGAGGGAGAGGGAGAGAGAGACACACACCTATTGGTTGAGACACACACACACACACACACACACACACACACACACGGGCTGACACTCTAACCACTGAGAAACACCAGCCAGGGTTACTAGTATACTG
This sequence comes from Plecotus auritus, assembly GCF_963455305.1. Classification (NCBI taxonomy): domain Eukaryota; kingdom Metazoa; phylum Chordata; class Mammalia; order Chiroptera; family Vespertilionidae; genus Plecotus; species Plecotus auritus. The sequence goes on along the minus strand of NC_137770.1, from coordinate 240,494,639 downwards.
CTTTCAAATAAACTCCTCACACAGGAAAACTGTCAGGCCATCATGACACCGTGGGGTTACTGGGGGCCTTTTGTGACACCTCAGTGGACAGGCTGTAGGGTTTGGGGAACAACACGTCCCTGGTACCCCTTGTATCTGCTTCCGATTTGGAAGTCCAGAGGAGAGAAGGCTCCTTAGATTCTCTCCTCACAGCTGAGAAGCCCAGAGGGCCTGGAGGTGTGGGGGAGTGGGGATGGCCTTGAAGGATGGCACCGTGGGCCTGGGCAGCTGAAACTCTCTCGCTCCCTCTGCTGGTCAGAAGGGGCCATTTCATCCTGTCCCCTTCCATTCCTGCTCCCACGCTGTCCCAGGCCCAGGGCCAGCAGAGCTCAGGCAGAAAGTGGTGGCCAGTCTTACAGAGCCAATCTCCCCGCGAAGCAAGAGGGGCTTGCTCCTCTCGGAATACTGACCCTCAGGGAAACAGAATCTTTCCCTCGGAGGCCCCGTCAGGGCACAATCAACTGGAGGTACTCGTGGCTCAAGAAAGATGCAGATTGGGGGGTGGGGGGGAGGGATGCAAGTGTGTTGGAATTAGATAGAGGTGAGGGTTGCACAACCTTGTGAACACGTACGAAGTGTCACTCTAAAGTGGTTGATTTTTATATGACTTTCACCCCCGTTTGAAACAGCAAAGACAATCGGATTGGGGAAAGAGCACAGGAATGTCCTGGCTGGTTTCGAGTGTGTTTCGAGTGTGTACCTCCTCGATGGTGAGACGCTCACTGACATTGTAGATGTTCTCCAGCTGCAGGGCGGTGTAGATGCCTTTGTTGTCTTTGCAGTCCCTGTGGGGATAAGCAGAGTGACCGTGAACCAGAGAGGTAGCTGTGGCTCCCTCTGTCCACTGCCAATGAGGAAGAGAAAGGGTAACAGTCTCTGTTTAATCTGTGAACAAAGTGGCCGCTGGGGGGTCCACGCAGCAGGTCATCACCAGCGGCGGCCTGAACCCCTGTGGTGCCCACCTTTCCTGACTTCGTTCCCCACTTTACAAAATGTCCCATTTGGAAACAGATTCAGTAGGATCGGTAAATATGTTCCCTGTCTGTCTCCTCTGTGTTCTTTCCAGATCTGTGAGGAGTAACACATTTATACATCGGGAAGAAATCAATTCTCATTTAAAAACACCCTAGCCCAGCTGGTGTGGCTCAGTGGCTGAGTGCCAACCTATGAACCAGGAGGTCAGGGTTTGATTCCCGGTCAGGGCACGTGCCCGGGTTGGGGGCTCGATCCCCAGTGAGGGGCGTGCAGGAGGCAGCTTATCAATGATTCTCATCATTGATGTTTCTCTCTCTCCCTCTCCCTTCCTCTCTGAAATCAATAAAAATATTAAAAAATTAAATTTAATTCAACAAAAAACAAAACAACACTTACTATAAGTAGGTGTTATAAGGCATATCTTTATTAAACGGTTCTGTCAAGGCCAAAACCGGTTTGGCTCAGTGGATAGAGCGTGGGCCTGCGGACTGAAGGGTCCCGGGTTCAATTCCGGTCAAGGGCATGTACCTTGGTTGTGGGCACATCCCCAGTGGGAGGTGTGCAGGAGGCAGCTGATAGATGTTTCTCTCTCATCGATGTTTCTAGCTCTCTATCCCTCTCCCTTCCTCTCTGTAAAATATCAATAAAATATATTAAAAAACAACAACAACAACAACAAAAAAAACGGTTCTGTCAAACCTCTGCCAGCCCATCTCTCTCCGTATCCCCAGGGCTGAGCTTCACCCACTACACACCTGGTTGGAGGCATATTCTAATGGCAGGATGGAGACACCCAGGGGGCTACCGACAGGTCAGGATCCTTTGGTAGAAACCTGACTTGGCCTCACCTCTCTGTGCTTCCTTAAAATGGGAAAACCACCTCCCCTGAGCCTCAGCTGATGCATATTTCTGCCACCCACACAGCCACTTCCTGAGGGTGTGCCCTCCCTGTGCTGCAGCCAGAGTCCTCTGGCTCTGAGAGGTGCCTTGAGAAGAAACACTCTACATCCCTAGGAGGTGTGATAGTCCTCCCCAGGGAACCCCAAGTAGGCTGGTGCTGCTGGAGCAGAGAGCTTGATGTACTAACGGAAGGAAGACTAGAGTTCTGCAGGAGCCAGAATCACAAAGAACATGGTCTTGTCCTCTCCGCATAGGGATAGTTTAATCGTGCACAGAAACACCAATGGATTGATAATGTTTGCCTAGAACATGCTGTTGAGAAAAATCCTGAGAGGTCTCTGGGCTGAGTAGAAGACCACAGTTGATTAGCAGTGTCTGCCAGGGGGGGCAAAGTGCAAGGATGGTGGACACATGTGCCACTCATCTGCTGTCTCTGCTACAGGAGCTGAGAGACACTGAAATGTCATTCCTGTTGCACAGCAAGGAAGGTCACAGAGGCCCGGTGGCAGAGCCAGGACTGGAGCCCAGGCAGCCCCCGCCACACAGCCTGGCCCTTGAGCTGCATCACCATTCACGTGTCTGTGGTTTAGACCCACCCACTGACTTTGTGTTACGTGGCATTTATTTGGGGCAGGGTGGTCCTTGAACAAGAGTTTTCACAGGGTCCCGCTATGCATTTTAAAGTCACCTTCACCAGTGTGTCCTAGTGATCCCTGGACAGGGGGACCTTAAAGCACCACCATTCCAAGGCCTAGCAGGTTCTCAAGGGCAGGATCATCTTCTTGGTCTCATTTCTACTATTTCTTTGGTAAGACTAGAGAACAGCTTAATTCTGAAACTGGCAAGTCTGGTCATTAAGGTTAAAGACACTTTAAAAATAAAATTCTCATTCTGGAAAGAAAACAACATTTGAACTAGCAAAACAAACAAACAAACAAACAAACAACACATAATGCAATTACTTATACCTGTAAACTTGTTCAAAAGTGAGATTAATATCCGGTTTGTTAAGTACCATGCCAGAGAGATAGTATTTCCAATTCTTATTTAGTAAATATGGTGTGTCCAGAATCTAGAACAAATTTTAACACTTTTAAAAAAGACAGTTTTACACTAACATATACACATATAATAAAAACAATATTATGTTAAGTATATTTTAGGGATTTTCATGTCATGATGCTCCTCATTGAGGTTCAATTTAAAACTAGAAAACAAATAGTGTGTTTGGAATAAATCAAACCACCACAGCGTAGCATCAACAGAAATTATTGAAATTAGTTTGGGGAACAGTACTTCTTAGTAAAACAAACACATTAGAAATGACAAGAAGAATAGAACATTTTATTCGGAGTAGATAATAGAAAGCCACAAAGCGGTTGACCCAGCTCCTCACTACTTCTCTTTAGACAAAATGAATTAACACACATTCTCTGACTTCACATCATATATATTTAATATGGGCTAATTCATGCATGGCTCTGTATGTGCTTGAGGAGTGGAAATGGTTTAGAAATATTCCCTACTTTTTAAGAATTATTTTTAACCATTTAACACAATATGGAAGATAATAAAGTTTGGTTTGATGTGTTGTTACTATTTTTTTTTTTTATCAAAAGTTCATGTGAGGATAATATGACAAATCAATGCTCTCAATTTAGTTTTTCTTAACCAACCAAATCATTAAAATACCATGACAACAGCTCATTAGTTTAATAGCCATTCACCTGATTTTATGACAGATCCTGAGTTGGAAAATATATATACAGTAAAACAGGGAAACATAAATATGTTTTAAAAAAATCAGAATCTGGAGAAAAACATCGGAGAGCCAAACTTAGAGGGCACACAGGAAAACCCAAATGTCCTTCTAATAAAATGAAGCTAAATGTGAAACGGCCCCCTAGACTGTGTGTAGAAGTTGGGTTTTGAGGGAGAAAATGAGGCTTGAGATCCACTTCTAACTGCCTCATCATATTTCTGCCAAGAACAAACTATCTTGCCAGGAGGCATATAATTTATCATCCCCTTCACTTCAAATATATGGTCTCAAACCATCTGTGTGGGCAATTGTCATCTGGGAAACTCTTTAAAATGTCAGCAACTTCCTGGGGTATGGAGGCACCCAGGGATTTATCTTCTGATATTTCCAGCCGCATTTGGGAACTACTGCTGAGCAAAATTTTCTTCTCCCCATATATGAACGTCCCCATTGATATACATGCCTTAATTCCTGTTACTGATTTCACTTACAAAAAATTAATAATAATAACAGCATTTTTTTGCTCTAATAAATAGAAGGAATCTCAACTTTTTGAATAAAAACCAAACTGCTCATCTTTTTGCACTGCTCTTGAAGAAAACCAAAGTTTTGGCTCAAGCTCTGCCTTAATGATCACAAAAACTGCATTTACCTGGAATAACTCCTTGTTTTGGTAAGGTTCACAGACCAATTTTTCCATATTTGCACCAATGACAAAAGTAAGAATCACAAAGAGCATAAATATCCAACAAAAGAAGAAACTAACTCCAACCCCACTGCAAAGAAATAGAAATAAAGTTAAGAATTCTATAAGGAATTATTCAATATTCAATATTACCTATCAGTAATTACTGACTCTATACTCAGTGTAGAAGAGGAACCTGCATCTTCAGCTGTTTGCACGTCAAACGAGTCAGCTTACCCAGGAGTGAAGCCAGAAAGTGGTCAGCACAGTGGTCTTTCAGTCCTGGGCACATATATACTTAGGGAACCCTTAAGTCTTATTCCTGGTCCACTTGCAGCCAGTACCATGGTTCAGACATGGGCTCTGAATTACTTGAGTGAACCAAGACTTTCTGCAGAGGACACTGTGAGTAGGGAGGTTCTGAGGCAGGAAATGTGCCCTTGGGAGTCTGAAGGGGGCCAACATGGCTCTGCATCCAAAGCACAGAGTGCAGCGAATGGCAACTTGAGAGGCAGGTAGGGGTGTATTGGAAAGGGGCTGCTAGACCCAGGGAAGGGAAGATACTGAGGGGCTTTACGTTCAAGAGAAACACAATGCAACTTCTCTCTGAAGGAGAATACTCTTGGCAGAGCATGAAGTTTCTGGAGTTTCAAAGGGAACAAGCTAGATGACCATATAGATCAGTATCTGATAACAGGTCAATCTTTAACAAGTATCTGATGAATATACGGATGGATGGATGGATGGATGGATGGATGGATGGATGGATGGATGGGATAAATGGATGGATGGATGGATGGGTGGTTGGAAGGATGGATGGGATAAATGGATGGATGGATGGATGGGTGGTTGGAAGGATGGATGGGATAAATGGATGGATGGATGGATGGATGGATGGAAGGATGGATGGATGAGTGGATGAATGGATATGAATATAGGGAAAAACAATGGGAATAAAGAAAGCAAACTTAGACATAATTTTCATAATAGCTGCTTTAAAAAGGAGCCCACCATAAACAGCATGTTTAAGCTTATCTATCAAAGTGCAACTATTTTAGAATTTTCTTTGACTTTTTTACTCTTGATGAAATTTCCCAAATTGATAAAAGTATAATCAACCAACACACCGATGGAACGCAGTGCTCAGTCCAGAGGACCACCATGGTCGCCTACTCTCCTCCGAGTTTCCACCCCTCTACTGGCAAAGAAGAGCAAACACTCACACCATGAGGAAGGTGCCTCCGGTGTTTGAGACGCAGCCTCGTGTGGTTGGGGTGGCATTCTGGTTATAGCCAAACACGCCACACAACAAGCCCAGGTAATAAAAAATCATGATGAGAGTCAGCAAACAGCAGATAATCAAGCAACCCAGCCACCTGGTGAAACAAGCACAGTACTATTATACATGACAGAGGTGACATCATCATAACACAAAAGCTGCCATACCGGGTCAGAAACCACTGAGTACAATACTTGGCAATGAAACATCAGAAGCCCTTGCTAATTCCTCAGAAGGTGATGTGAAATGATGCCTTCCCACCGCTACTTTTCCAACCCAACCAATAAGAAACCTTAATTTTTATCTTGGTTTTGAAGTGTTCTCGCTCCATGGCCATAGGATTATTTTCTTCCTGTGCTTCACTTCTGTGGAGCTCATAAGCAGGGTTTGCTCAACTTCTCCAGGGCTACAGGTAACAATGAGCCCTAAGACTTTTATGTTCTTTCAAGATTCCTAAGCCTGGATGTGCTTATTAGAATAATGACGAGGTATAAACAGATCAAGATTAGTCAACAAAGAAATATTGAGCTCTTTTCCCAGGTATTTCTCTAAAATATTTTGTGACTGTACGGATGTTTGGTAGTCATTGTGTTCTCCACAGAACCAGAAATTCTCCCCACAGTAAGTAGATGTTAGAATTTTACAAGCATCCTAAATCAAATGCCTGCAGAATGCAAATATTAATTTTGTAATGGTCCTGTGGGACATTTGAGGATAATGGATCCTCAATTAGGTCTTCCTGGCAGTCCTAGAGTGTACACTAAGCTTTTCCGGCAGCTGAGGGTAAAAATACTTTCCAACCTTTAAAACACTAAAAAAGAATTTACTTGTGAGACAAAAGCCCGCTACTAAAGCTTTTCATCCAATTAAAAGCAATCTTGATAATTATAATAGCCACCTGCATCCCTTCTATGGCATTTGTTCCAGATCCTAAGGGACACATAATTCAATAAGCCATGGAATGTGGCCTCAGAAATCCTTTTCCGTTAATGCATGCCTCATTGGCTTCGTTAAATTTCTTTTTAAAATAAGCTGATGGTCTCTGAGCAGAGGGAGCTGATAGGTGGACAGATAACTGCACCCTTCTTTCCATTTGTGAAACTTTAATGAGATTGTAAGTTCACTGAGAAAGGGTATGTCTTATGTTTGCCCTGATACCTACTGGGGTGGCCTCGCTCCACAGTAGGAAAATGGCCTGTGGATTACAGGGCAATAACGAAGAGATAGTCAGATGGGGTTGAAAATGCACCTCTGACATGTTGTTGCTGCTTTAAGTGAATCACTTCATTCCCCTGAGCCTCAGTTTTCTACAAAGTGAGGCTATAAATAGAACACAACCCAGGGGACCTTTGTGCATATTATACAAGAAGTCACGTGTGCGGCGCTTGGTGGGCATGCTGTAACCGTTCCCTAATGGCTGGTGAGGATCGTTATGATTTATTGTATGCCCTTGCATAACAAATAACCCAAATAGGAATGAATGTCTCTGGAGTGTCCTTGGGTTTGGGCAGTGAGAACACTTCCAGTGGTGGGTCATGAGGCTGAGCCTTTCAGAGGGGGAAGTGCTTCTCAACAGCTCACCTGATCCTCTGAATCCCTCAAGTCGCCAAGTCCTTCCCTCCTGGCCCTTGGTCTGATATTCTGCCTGCACTTCCCAGGGCCAAACCCCATGGCTAGCACTTTCTAATGGGGCAAATGGCTGCTTACCTGAGCTCTTTGAACAACTGACTGGGTTCAGGGATGCACTTTCTGCAAGCACTGACCTCTCCATATTTATTTTATAAACTAACAATGGAAAGAATATTACCCAAATGCCCTTGTCTTTCTTAATTAAAGTTTTAAAATCCGGGTACATGCCTCAGATAATTATAACTACGATTCTAGAAGTCACTAATGACATCGAAAGTACAACTTAGTAAAAATGTGGCTCAAGAACTTCAAGTCTTCAAGTTAAATAAAATATGGAATGCATCCTGAATTTGCAGGTCATCTCTGCAGCGATATGCTCATGTTCTTCATATCGTTTCAATTATATTTTATTTTTTATTTCCACAATAAATTTGTTTATAAGGTTTTATGATCTGTGATTTTTTTAAATCCTCACCCGAGGATATTTTTCCATTGATTTTTTTTTTTTTTGAGAGAGACAGTAGAAGGGAGGGAGGAAGGGGAGAGAGAGAGAGAAACATTGATGTGAGAGAGACACATCAATTGGTTGCCTCCTGCACACTCCCTGACCAGGGCCAGGGATCGAGCCTGCAGCCAAGGCATGTGTCCTTGACTGGGAATCAAACCCAAGATCCTTTAGTCCGAGGGCTGACACTCCAACCACTGAGCAAAATTGGGCAAGGCTGTGATTTTTTCTAATTACAGTTTACATTCAATATTATTCTGTATCAAGGGGACCAAGATGGCGGCATAGGTAAACACCTGAACTTGCTGCCTCGCACAACCACATCAAAACTACAACTAAAAGACAAAACTGATATCATCCAGAACCATGAGAAGGCTGGCAGAGTGGAAGTTATACAACTATAAGGAAAGAGAAAAGTGCACTGAGACTGGGAGGAGGTGCAGAAGTACAGAGGCACGTGCAGAAACGGGCTGGCAACTAAGTATGCTATTGTCTTTTTCAATCGTGAGGGAGATACAAGCTCCCAACTTCTCTGAACTCCAGTTCCGGGAGAGACTCTGGGGACCCAGACTCATACGGGGAGAAACTGGACTGTCTGGCATCGGGCCGGTACACGAGGGCGGCTTTCGCTCAGAGGTGCTTGCAGCGATCATTGTTCCTGTGTGGTGCTGCGGGACACAGAGACCCAGGGAACTCTTTGGGGCAGGGCTGATGGGCAGCTATTGCTGTATGCTCTGCCCTGGTGATTCCCTGAGACCCCACCCCACCCAATTTAGACCTCCACCCAAGCTGTGCGCAGAGGCTTTTGCATATGAATGGCCTGGCCTTTTGCAATCTAAAACCTAACAAACTGCAGCTGGGTCAGAGAGCCCCAGAGCTTCCAAAAGAAGGCCCAAGGCTTGACAGCAGCTTGCATTGCTTCACAGCTGGGCCTCATCCAGGCACCTCCAAACCCCAAACAAAGAGGAGGAATCTGAAGATCTTTCTGTAGCTTCTGCTGGGCGCCCTCAGGCATTGGCTAACTTTGCACCTCCTTGGAGATCCAAGAGCCAGTGTACCCAGTGGTCAGAGTGAGACAATCCAGATTACAACTCCTCAGATCCATAAGAGACACACTCAGGGGGCAGACTCAGTGAATGCCAAAGCCCCACTGAAGTAAGTCCTGCCCCATAAGGGTGTCTCCAGCAGAGAAGTTCTCCCATTGTAGAGAACAACTGGTCTTCACAGCCAATTGGCCTGGAGGTCAATTCCTCCCAGTGATATCCACAGCAATCAAGGCTCAACTACAACAAGACTGTGCACACAGTCCACAAAGGGGTGCACCAAGAGTGTCTACCTCAGGTAACTGGGGAGGCTGAGCCACTGGGCCCTATAGGACACCTAGCACACAAAGCCATTCTATAAATACAGGAAAGCAGCCAAAATGCGGAGACAAAGAAATAGGTCACAAATGAAAGAAATGGAGGAAAGCAAACTACTGGATATAGAGTTCAAAACCATGGTTATAAGGTTACTCAAGAATCTTCTAGAAACCTCGGAGAAATTTAGTGAGACCCTCCAGGATATGAAAAAGGACCAATAGAAATTAAGCATATACTGACTGAAATAAAGAATAATATACAGATATCCAACAGCAGACTAGAGGATCCCAAGAATCAAGTCAAAGATTTGAAATACGAAGAAGCAAAAAACACCCAACCGGAAAAGCAAAAAGCAAAAAGAATCCAAAAATATGAAGAGAGTGTAAGGAGCCTCTGGGACTACTTCAAGCGTACCAACCTCTGAATTATGGGGGTGCCAGAAGAAGAGAGAGAGCAAGATACTGAAAACCTAGTTGAAGAAATAATGACAGAAAACTTCCCCTACCTGGTGAAAGAAATAAACTTACAAGTCCAGGAAGCACAGAGAACCCCAAACAAAAGGAATCCAAAGAGGACCACACCAAGACACATCATAATTAAAATGCCAAGGGCTAAAGACAAAGAGAGAATATTAAAAGCAGCAAGAGAAAAACAGTTAGTTACCTACAAGGGAGTACCCATACAACTGTCAGCTGATTTCTCAACAGAAACTACGCAGGCCAGAAGGGAGTGGCAAGAAATATTCAAAGTGATGAATAGCAAGGACCTACAACCAAGATTACTCTACCCAGAAAAGCTATCATTTAGAATTAAAGGTCAGATAAAGAGCTACACAGACAAGAAAAAGCTAAAGGAGTTCATCACTGCCAAACCAGTATTATATGAAATGCTGAAAGGTATTCCTTCAGAAGAGGAAGGAGAAGAAAAAGGTAAAGATAAAAATTATGAACAACAAAGTGACAACAAATTCATATCTATCAACAAGTGAATCTAAAAATCAAGTCAATAAAAAATCTGACAAACATAATAAACTGGTGAATAGAATAGAATCAGGGGCATAGAAAGGGAGTGGAGTGACAATTCTCAGGGGGAAGGGGTTTGGGGGATACAGGAAGAGACTGGACAAAAGTTGTACGTCTATGGATGAGGACAGTGGGGAGGGGGGTGGTAAGGGCAGGAGATGGAGTGGGAACCAGGTTGAGGGGAGCTATGGGGGAAAAAAGAGGAACAACTGTAATAATCTGAACAATAAAGATTTATTTTTTAAAAAAAGAGTTGAGCTCCAGTGGCTAAGTAACTTTACAAAGGTATGTAGAAATGGCTCTCTCAAAGACCATTAATAGGAATTCAATTGTCAGGAGACAATTAAAGGGGAACTGTTCGTGCCACCTGACCCAGTATTTCTACCCTTAGAAATGTATTCTACAGAAATAGTCCTACAAATTCATCACAAAAAAGATGCATATGCAAATATTCATTGCTGTAGTGCCCAACAGCCATTAAAACGGATAAATCAGAGCAACATGCAAATATGTAGGACAAATGCCCAAAATATATTAAGTTAAAGGAAGCAAGCAAAATATGTATATACTAGAGGCCCAGTGCATGAATTTGTGCATGGGTGGGATCCCTCTGGGTGGCCTGCAGGGATCAGGCTGAAACCTACAGTCCAATGCTGCCTGCAGCTCCTACCTGCTGCTCCCGCTTATCCCAGCCCCACTGTGCCTACCCCGGGCTCGCGCCCAATCAGTCCTGATTGGGAGAGGTTTGCGCTGCCACAGCAGCACTCGAAAGCCATGAGCCCTACATCTGGTGCCCTCCCAAGGGGAGTGTGGCTTGCAGGATCAGGCTGAAACCGGCTCTCCAACATCCCCCCAAGGGTCCTGGATTGCGAGAGGGTGCAGGCCAGGCTGAGGGACTCCACCGGGCCCGGGAAGGATGACGGGAGGGCTCCAGGGCATGCCCGGCCCATCTCACTCAATCCCAATCGGCCAGACCCCAGCAGCAAGCTAACCTACCAGTCAGAGCATCTGCCCCTGGTGGTCAGTGCACGTCATACGACTGGTCGACCAGTTGACTGTCTGCCCTCTGGTGATCAGTGCACGTCATTGCGAGCAGTTGAGCAGCCTTAGTATATCATTAGTATATTATGCTTTGATTGGTTGTTCGGTTGTTCTGCCGTTCGGTCTATTTGCATATTACCCTTTTATTATATAGGATTATTATACTAATATCATTAGCATATGTGTAGGAAAAAATGACAGAGGAATATACATAAAAATCTTAACAGGGTGAAATTAAGGGGAACTTTTCCTATGTAGTTCATTGTGTATTTCTATAATAAATTTTGATTAATCTTCTATCTAGAATTTAAAAAAATATAATTAAGGTATATAAAAATATTATTCTGTATCTGTTTCAGATGTATAACATAGTGGTTAGACAATCATATACTTTACAGAGTGGTCACCCCAATGAAGGGATTAAGAAGTACAAATTGGTAGCTACAGTTTAGTCACAGAGATATAAATTACAGATAGGGAATATAGTCAATAATATTGTAATAACTATGTATGGGACCAGGGGGTCCTTGAAATATCATATAATTTCCATTTTAGTGTATGTCCCAATGAAGTGAACAATTCAACTTTTCGAGTGAGCATCAACTAAGATGAATACATTGGGTTATGGTCTCTTTGTACAACTTGCTCTCATAAGATTATCCTGGTTATAAGGTCAAATTTTACCTCATAGCAAGCTTCACGCTCCTAGTTTACCAGCTCAAAGGAGGCACTCACCTGTATGACTCATATTTTTCCACCCTGGGTAATTCGTGGTAGATGTTACTTTCAAGGTTATCGATGCGATCCAAGAAAACTGACAGCTTATCCTGAATGGGAATCTTTTGTTTTATCGTTTTGATATTTAAACCAATGCCATTCAAGGTCCTTCTGACAGCTGGAAACAAAAACACCTCAGTCATGCATTCCTAGAGGAAACAGAAGCTTTGTTTGGGCACCAAAATGGAAAAACTCGAACCACTTTCACTTTTCCCCATGTTATGTATGCGCTTGAAGTATGAAAACTTCTGTACCAAGCAGGAATGTAGCCAAGACCATCAAAAAGCAATTACTTAACAAAACAGCAGGCTAGGAGCACGGGCTTTGATGATATGGTGCTGAAATCAAGCCAGAGTTTTCTTCCTACTTATTTTATTTTACCCATTTTATTTTTTTTATTGTTTAACTTATATTTTTTTAAGCGTCAGATGATTAAAATGTACTGTGTGCCTACCCCAGGCCAGGCACTTTTATCAATGTTAACTCATTTATTCACTGAGGTAGATAAGCTTATTCCTGTTTAATACCAGTGACCCTGGGGGCTCATAGATGTTAAATACTTGCCCATATTTCTCTTTTTCAGAAAGCACTGGGAATGGAGTTTGTCTAACTCTACAGCTTCTGTTAATTGACTTCAGGAAAATAACTTCATAACCTAACAATTCCTTCAACTATACGCCGGCATCAGAAACACACCAGTTCTCCGGGGCTGCGGTTGTGAACAAGGGACTCCAGGTGGTATTTTTGTTAAATTTTTGTGTGGCTCGTGCAAACTGAGACTTGTCGAAGCACATCTGTGTTTGCTACATGCAAAAAGCAAGAATATCCCCCGTGGTCAAAGAGTCCTCGTTAATCTCCATCCTAATCTTTCAGAGAGGAGGTTAAGTTCTAGCTTTCTGGAAAGTATCCATAACGACAGGTCCAGGATAAAGGCCACCTGGGGTGCGGGGTGTCCCCTGGCCGGGCATTCGCACAAGGTGTACTGAGAACAGACAAGCCACTTAAAATCCTGACCCTGCGATCTCCGCAGCAGCCGAGACAAGGTGCACAGTTCTCTCGGGGCCATCTGGGTCTCCTGGTGGATTCTGGGTAGATGGGAGCATGGTCTAAAATGGAACTACATAGCCGAAACCGGTTTGGCTCAGTGGATAGAGCGTCGGCCTGCGGACTGAAGGGTCCCGGGTTCGATTCAGGTCAAGGGCATGTACCTTGGTTGCGGGCACATCCCCAGTAGGAGGTGTGCAGGAGGCAGCTGATCGATGTTTCTCTCTCATCGATGTTTCTAGCTCTCTATCCCTCTCCCTTCCTTCCTCTCTGTAAAATATCAATAAAATAAAAAAATATATTATAAAATGGAACTACATAAAAGCGGTGGGAACCTTTTTCAAAGTGTGTTGCTCACTCCTGTCACTGCACGTGGCTCAATGCAGACAGCTTGCATTCGAAAGGCCCTGGGATCCTCAGCAAGGTGACTCTGTGAGCCTCCTTTTTACCTCTGGGACTTCTGGGAGTCTGACAGGTGAGATCTGCGGACTCCCCCTCTCCTACGGATGGTTCCCTAAACTAAGAAGTGGGCCCCTGTCTGCCTCCCAAGCTGTCCTGCCCTGTCACACAGCACAGCACCCAGCCTTGTGAGCTCTGGTGCCCCCTCTTAGCAAATACCTCCTTGAGGCCTCGGAAGTTACTTCCTCCAGGAAGCCTCCCATCAGCCTTGCCCCACCCCACGGACCTCAATGTGTCACCAGAGTGTGATAAGCAGCACCTGTACACGTGCCCAGCCAAAGGGGCAGCACGGGCCACGCCTTAGTCAACCTCCCATCTCAGAGCCCAGCAGAACCTGGCACACGGTAGGCGCTTAAACGGCGTGTGCAGGACAGGACCGAATGGTCAAGCCAGGGGAGCTGAGGGTTCCTATTTGTTTTGGAAACAGAAACACGAAAATGAGCAGTTAATACTCCAGCGGACGGAGTGGCGCTCGCCGGGACCTGAGAAAACTCTGGCTTGTGTTTAGGCGACGATGGTGCGGGCAATGGGCCTCGCTCATGCACTCCACACACCGCGCTCTGCCAGACTTACAGGGGAGGCTGCACGGATTGGCAGAAGGGGTCCAGGGAGGGGCGGCAGAGAAAGTAAACAGAGATCAGTAAGTACGTGGCTATCAGAGGTACGGCATCAGTCAGCCTTCGGATGCTGGCATAGCAAAGCGTGACTTTGTCTTTAATATTGGAGTATTTTTAGGCGGACCCTTAGACGGAACAAAAGAAAACCCACAGGGCATCCAAAGCACCATGTAGTGGGGGCAAAAAAAAAAAAAATTATTTTTTAAACCAGAAGTCTTAATGGGTTGAAAGAATACTATTAGGAAAAAAAAAAAATCAAGTACCTCTAACACAATATTTCAAACCACTTGGTCAACAGATAAAAAGAAGCACTGAGAAAATGATTTGTTTAAAAAAGAAGATAGTTGGCCTGCCCAATGTGGCTCAGTGGTTGAGCAATGACCCTTGAGCCAGGAGGTCGGTTCGATTCCAGGTCAGGGCTCATGCCCGGGTTGTGGGCTCGATCCCCAGTAGGGGGGCGTGCAGGAGGCAGCTGATCAATGATTCTCTCTCATCATTGATGTTTCTATCTCTCTATTCCTCTCCCTTTCTCTCTCTGAAATCAATAAAAAATATATTTAAAAATAAAAGAGAAGATAGTCTTACACGGCTTCAGAGATGTCTCCTCTTAGCAAATAACCCAGGTTTATGCCTACCCTAACCTCAATACAACCTGATTCAATCATTCACAACCAGTAGAATTCGCTCAACCTCAGTCTGTCTCTCCAAACTGTGAGCAACCTTCAGAACCTAAAATACCATTATGTCAGCACCAAAAGACAAATAAACATCTTCAAAGACAAAATAAATCCTTATACATAGTATTCCTTAAAAAAATATCAATTTTCAGTTCTTTTAGGAAATATAATAATCTACAGCTTTCCCCCCAGTGATAACAATCAGAATGTGACTCCAAGCTTTGGCTGCTGGTGGCTCTGCAGCTCACCCTGAGGGCTCATCACTGCAGTGTGGCCCTCAGCCAGGCAGCTTCCCGCCAGCAGGGGGCGATGTCAATCTGTGCATATAGGATTATTATTTTTTAAATCAATGTCAATTGTGAATTTGGCACCATCAAAAAACTCTGATATTCTTTTAGTTTTCTAGGTCTTGGTGAGAGAACATTTTTAAAGAGGGGAAGAGAACAATGGAATTCTTAGATTTCTTTGTGCTAATCACCCAATGCTTAACAAGGAGAGATACAAAATTATTTCAGTCTGTGACTCACCTGATACTATGTCCGTGGTTTGGTTTTGCACTCTCTCAGGTATATTATTAATGGAGTTATAACCCTAAAAAACAGTTCAAAATAAATCGATGTGCATAGTAAGTAGAACAGCAGGTGACCCGGTACTCATTTAGCACAGAGCAGAAAAGTAAAACACAAATGTAACATTTCCCTTAAGGTGGAACTTATCATTATGTGGCCATTAAAAGTCTCAAAAAATTCCCCGTAGAGGGGACTTGCTTCCAACTGTATCCATCGAAGATCATGCTAAAAGCTTTCAACTTTTCACTTTTAACTCGTGTTAAAAGTTTATATGTATCTTCACTATCCCAGTGTCTCTCAAATGGGGACAATTCTGTCCCCCGGGGACACATTTGGCAATGTGTAGAGGCATTTTGGTTATCACAGCTGTGGGGTGCTGCTGGCATTGTGCAGGGCGGGGTGAGGGGTGCTCATAAATACCTTGCAATGCATAGGACAGCCCCCACTGCAAGGAATTACCCAGGCCCACACGTCCTTACGCTGAGGTTAGGAAACCCTGATCCATACAATGTACCATGTGCAGATGCAGATTCATAGATAACCCGTATCTACGCATTACTAAAATAGCATCTTCTTTTGCAATGCAATCACCACCTGAAATTGGGGATCTCGGCTCACAGAAAACAATAATGTCTTAAAGCCCAGCTTCCGGACAATACACATTGTAGTGACGCAAAAACAAAAAAACAGAGACGGCCTTGCCCAGCCAGGTCGCTTGGAGGCTAAATCCGTGGCAGGAAGAAGCCCTTATTTCCCGAGTCACTCAAGGAAATATCCAGCCTCTCCCCTGGAAGGGGCTTAACTTGTGTTTCTGTGTGTCAGATGGTGTGTGTCGCCACCTGCCTGGGAACACTGCAGCGATTGTAACCTGTAATGAATGCAAGGTCTGCGTCCCCCCTAAAATGCAAATGCTGAAATCCCACCCCCAGAGTGATAGTATTAGGACAGCCGTGGGCAAACTATGGCCCGCGGGCCGTTCGGCTGTTCTATCCAGCCCGCGGAGCCGAAAGAGCGGAGGGTTCTCTTGCTCTCCCCTCCGCTCCTTCACCAGCAGCAGTGTTAACATGGCAATGTTGGGAAACACGGCCGCAGCTCCTTCTTCTGAATGGGCGGAAGATATAAATCCGCCCATTCAGTAGAAGGAACAACCTCTCAATCTTCCAGAGGCTCCTTGTAATGCCCGCGGACGCGTCCCCCGACATCACCCTGGGAATGCGGAGACACGTTATCGTGGTGATGTAGGGAGACATGCCCCTGGAGAGCACAGTATCAGAGCATTAGCTAAAAAGGAGACCAACAACGCTGTTCCCACTGAAGTTGATGTTTTAAAGACCAAAAACCTTTCAACCCAGTCTACATTGCCATCTACACCTATGTCCCGGGCATAATTTGGAAGTTGCACTAAAAAAATGTTTAATTTACTGTTTACACATTTTGTTCTTTTCTATTTGTTTTAGTTTTAAATTATTTTATTATATTTAAGTTTAATTTGAAAGGCTTTTGTACCTTTCCTTTGTTAGGCAATTTTATTTTGCCTTTGCCATCTTCAATATAAGGTATGTTATTGTGCTATGATTCCTCCATTTTTTGAAGTTTCAAATTATAATAATTAGTGTTTACATTCTTCTTGTTAAAATGTTTGAAATGAATAAAACTATTGAAATAAAAAAAAAAGACCGTACCCTTTTATGTAATGATGTTTACTTTGAATTTATATTAGTTCACACAAACACTCCATCCATGCTTTTGTTCCGGCCCTCCGGTCCAGTTTAAGAACCCATTGTGGCCCTCGAGTCAAAAAGGTTGCCCACCCCTGTATTAGGAGGTGGACCTCTGGGGGGTGATGAAGTCAGGAGAGTGAAGCCCCATGAATGAGGTTGGGGCCCTTATACAGGAGCCCCAGGGAGCTCCCTGCCAGGTGAGGAGAAGGACCGGGTGACAAGGACCAGTGAGAAATGATTGCCTGCCACCCGGACGGGGTCTCTCCCTGGATCCTGGACATGCTGGTGTCCTGATGGCAGAATTCCCGCCACCGGAACTGGGAGAAATGCGTAAACGTCTGCTGTGAACAGTCGCCCAGCCTACGATACTCTTTTATGGCAGTGCCATCCAAGTTGTAAACTTGGTGAGGTTCATGGGGCCCCCAGGTTCCACTGTAGCCTAGCAGCATCGATGACATCGAACAACATCCCAGCTGTCTCCTCAGAGGTGACCAAGCTGCCCTGCTCACCCTTCTTGGCAACCCCTCTCCAGAATCTCACTGCTTTTCTGCTGTTACCTGTTTTCGTACGCATTGGTCTACTCTTTAAAATAAGCTACTGTATGTATGTTTCCCAGATAACATACCATCTGGACCAGGCTGGATAGATTTGTCTGAAGAACACCATTAACGCGATCAATTTCTTTATCCAAAAATGGGAGCTGAAATGTGTAAAACAAAACATAAGGCAAGGTGGTTACCCCCCCCAAATCACTTGTCATCTTATATCCACGTTCCAAGGCCTCTATATTGTAGGCTATGACCTATTTCTTGTGAACAACAGAGTACTGTGTGGGGAAAACATATTTAGCTCAGAATGGCCTGTAGAAAACACTAATTTTAGATGGGGGAGGTCTCCTGCCTCAGGAGGGAGAGAAATTGAACACAGACTGAATAGGTGTGACCTCAGATTTCAGGTGGTGAATATTGTTGAATAAACAACCTTTTCAAAAACACATTTAAAAGTAATACAGTCCGTGGTTCTCTTGGTGCATGGTCTGGAATAAATTTTTCATTTTATATCATGCATGAATTTAAAGGGTCCTATGTCTTACCAATACCGAGACAAATATCCCATGCCTCCAGACACGGTATACCGAGGACACAGTATCGCTTTTGTGATATCTTGACAAATGTGCATACTTTAAATCTAATCATGAGGGATCATCAGACAAACATAAATTGAAGGTCATTCTGTATAATAAATGCCTGTAGACTTAAAAAATGTCAATGTAGTCCTAGCTGGTTTGGCTCAGTGGACAGAGCATTGGCCTGCGGACTGAAGGATCCCGGGTTCACTTCCAGTCAAGGGCACATGCCCAGTTGCGGGCTGATCTCCAGTAGGGGGCGTGCAGGAGGCAGCCGATCAATGAATCTCTCTCATCACTGATGTTTCTATCTCTCTCCCTCTTTCTCCCTTCCTCTCTGAAATCAAGACAAATACATATTTTTAAAAATGTCAATGTCATAAGAAGAAGATAGACTCAGACACTGTCTCAGCTTGAAGAAACTAAAGAAACATGAAAACCAAAGACCACATGTGATCCTGGACTGGACCTTAGACTGAATGAGAAAAAAAATCATTTTGAGAAAAATTGGAAAAATCTGAATATACACTGTGGGTTAGATGGTAGGAGTAGGTCAATGGTATATGTCCTCACATTGATAATGGTATTATTTGCTATGAAAGGTCAGGAAATATTTAGGGGTAAAAGGGCATAATGCCTGCAAACAACTGAGAAAAAAACAAAATGCCTATCATTTTATGCATATATATGACAATATACCTAGACAGATGTTAGATACATCTATACTAATAAAAGGGTAATATGCTAATTAGACCAGGAGACCAGACATCTTCCTACCATCCGACTTCCTTCTGGGCAAAGCCATGGTCGTGGGGGCTGAGGCAGAGGTGGTAGGGGTGATCAGGCCAGCAGGGGAGGGCAGTTGGGGGCCATCAGGCTGGCAGGGGAGTGGTTAGGTGGCGATCCAGCTGGCAGGCAGGCAAGTGGTTAGGAACCAGTGGTCCTGGATTGCGAGAGGGATGTCCAACTGCCGGTTTAGGCCCCATCCCTGTGGGGGCAGTCAGACATCCCCTGAGGGGTCCCGGATTGGAGAGGGTGCAGGCCAGGCTGAAGGACCTCCCTGCCCCCGCCAGTGCATGAATTTCGTGCACCGGGACTCCAGTAAGTAGATAAGTGGATAAAATAATATGATCAAGCAAATGAAGGCAAATGTTGACAAGTGGTGGATCTGGGTAAAGGGTGTAGACAGGGGTTCCTGGTACCATTCTAGCAGGCTTTCTGCATGTTTGAAAATTTGCCAGAATAAAACATTTCCCAAAAAGGACTCAATTTAAGTGCCAGTGCAGATCGTGAGCTCTAAAAGACTGTTTGATAACGACGCAAGTGACTGTAGTAGCTATGAAGACACAGATGCTAGATGTGAAGTAAAACTGATGCATGAAATATTAAAACGAGGAAAATGCAGCTAAGTGAAAATATTGATTTATGCCAATGTGGTGTGTATCTATATCACTATTTTGATAAAGTAAAGACCATGAGCAGATATGATTATTTTATCTATATCCCAGAACTTTATAAATTCAAGATGCTTCTAATTCTTTTACTAATCTTTTCTTTGGGAATATGAGAAATTACTTTATATTTAGGCACATGTAGTCACTATACCAGGCACATCATCCCAAAATACAGCTTAGCTTTTAAAGGTTTATAAAAATGCATTCTGGACAAGTGCTAGTGAGGATGTGGAGAAAAAGGAACCCTCATGCACTGCTGGTGGGAATGCAGACTGGTGCAGCCGCTATGGAAAAAAATATGGAGTTTTCTCAAAAAATTAAAAATGGAACTCCCATTTGACCCAGTAATCCCACTTCTAGGAATATATCCCAAGAAACTAGAAATATCAATCAGAAACGATATATGCACCCCTATGTTCATAGCAGCACAATTTACCATAGCTAAGATTTGGAAATAGCCTAAGTGCCCATCAGCAGACGAGTGGATTAAAAGGCTGTGGTACATTTACACAATGGAATAGTATGCTGAGGTAAAAAAGAAGGAATTCCTACCATTTGCAACAGCATGGATGGAACTGAAGAACATTATGCTAAGCGAAATAAGCCAGTCAGAGAAAGATATTTATCACATGATCTCACTCATTTGTGGAATATAATGAACACCATAAACTGATGAACAAAAATAGAGCCAGAGTCATAGAGGCATCGAACAGACTGTCCAACCCAAGAGGGAAGGCAGGGGGGTTGGGGGTGAGAGATCAACTAAAGGACTTGTATGCATACATATGAGCATAACCAATGGACACAGACAGTAGGGGGGTGAGGGCATGTGCTGGAGGGTAGGAGCAGCTAGGGAGAAGTCAATGGGGGGAAAAGGAGATTTATGTAATACTTTAAACAATAAAGAATTTTTTTTTAAATGCGTTCTGCTTCCTTTTCTTTTTTTTTTTTAAGTTGAATTCATTTTGCTGTTTTGTCCAATTGGACAACTCTCAAGGAGGGGCTTCCTACTGCTTCTCCCCCGACTGCGGCCATTCCAGCGGTGAGGAGGTGCTGGGAAGGCGGACAGGGGCCAGGCGCTGTGCACCGGGGCGGGCACCTACGCGGAGTCCTGCCCAGCTGCCCAAATACCCTGCCCCGCACGCGACGAGGTAGCCCCCTCACCTGGGTCAGGTTGATGTTGTGGTCCAGCTGGCCCAGAGACATTCTGATGGAATTGCACTTGGCCCTCTCGGAGGGGATGGAGCACGTGGGGTCCTTGACGGACCGCTGCACGTCGCTTTTCACATCCAGCAGGCTTTTGTAGATCTCTTCGATCAATTTATTCAGCTCCCATAAGTCTTTGTTCACGAGCAGCAGGAGTTCTTTGGTCTCTTTGATCTCTGTGGGAACACAGTGTGCTTCAGGGCAGAGGCACCCACAGGCTGCTGTGGCAGTACACTTCCCATCTACAGATCTCCTAAGTGCTCCTGGGAGGCCCTCCCGCCCCCCCCACCTCCCGCCCCAGGGGAGCCTACCGCTGCTGGCTCCTCCACCAGCCCCTGCGACCAGCTCAGCCTTCCCGCTTGGGGAACTCGATGGGGACATCTGGGTGTGGCAGTAACCACTGGACAGGGCGTGGCAACCTCAGGAAAGGGTGTTGCTGCCCCAGCATCATCAGGCCTTGAAGAGGCAGCCCAGCCCCAGCCGACCTGGCTCAGTGGTTAAGCGTCGACCTATGAACCAGGAGGTCACGGTTCAATTGCCGGTCAGGGCCCATGCCCGGGTTGCAGGCTCGATCCCCAGTGTGGGGCGTGTAGGAGGCAGCCGATCGATGATTCTCTCTCATCATTGATGTTTCTACCTTTCCCTCGCCCTTCCTCTCTCTGAAACCAATAAAAAAAAATTTTTTTTTAAAAGAGGCCAGCCCAGACCAGCTAGCATCTCCACCCCCAAGCAGTTTTCACCCACCTTTCGCTGTGGCTATTCAAAGAGCTGGAAGTAAGCGCAGAGAAACAGGGAAGAGCGTGGCTTTGGATTCAGGCAGGTCTGGGTGCAGACCCGGCTTCCCTATGCACAGGCCATCTAACTAGAAGCTGAATCCTGAACATTTTGCCGGCAGTTTCCTCAAATGCTGACACCACCACCATGCTCATCAGGAAATGTGGAGATGAGAAGCACCCGACTGAGCCTCCTCGATGGCAGGGAGACCATCTGTCTTATTTTGGGGGACCCCGTAGCCTGGAACACATCCTTAGACACGGAAATCCCTAAACCTTGTTTGCAACCCTGACTTCTCTGGTGCATAGAGCTCCACACCCATGAAGCAGCAGATTACAACTCTTTTCCCAGTGACTTACAGCCCCAGCAGGACGTGGTGGGGAATTTACATAGAGGGCACGCTCTTCTTTTGAGCGAGGTCTTCCAGGCTCACAAAACACACGGTGGAGCCGCAGGCGGGTGTTGCTAGGAAAGGGGGAATGCGCTTGAAAGTGCGTTTCCCCAACTTTCCTGGGCTACCACATGAGCGTGAGTGCTAACACAACAACAACAACACACACACACACACACACACACACACACACACACACTTTAATGCTTCCATGTGGTGGAATCAAAAGTAGTTCGAGGTCTCATCCGATCCCAGTTCTGCTCCTACCGTGTAACAGCACCACTGGCAGACTCCTCCACCTCTGGGGGCCCCCGTTCCCTCGTCTGTAACGGAGAAAGCTGGCTGGGTCATCTCCTGGTCCCTAGGAGGGTCTGTTGTTCTAGGCTGCGCCTAGCAGGTTTGCCCTTAGGAGATGGCATTGCCCATGTCTCCATGTTGGAACCTCAGCTTTGATGAGACCTGGGAGGCTCCCAGGGTGAGACTGTATGACCCTGGGTCCCAAATTCCATCTCCTCGTCTGCACAGCAAACCTTAAAGTCTGCTCCAAACAATCCTCTCTCTGGAGTGGTGCTCCAGGTGTCGCGGAACAACATTTGAGGCTATCACGATATTCAAGACTTTATCGGTTTCTCATCTCTGGGCCTTGGTGTCTCGTGTCTTCCATCTCCCTCCCGGAATCATCAGCAAAGGATGGAGCTGGTACCCGCTCCCATTAGAGACTCAATAAGCAGCTACCACAGCAAAACAAGAAACAAAGAACATGGCTGCCACTAGAAACACACAACAGAAAGCACAAGAGCACAACCGAACACACTCACGTCACACAACATACACACACCTCTCGTCTTCACGTGGTGTGGTTAACTCTCACGGTTTACCTTTGCACTTTGACTTCAAGGAAAGTTATTTTAAGGCAAGAAACAAATGGCAGCAACCAAAAGTGATGGATGGTAACATAAACTGGTGGCCCAGAGAGCACCATCTATAGACATTCTGGGTTATGGGTACCATTCTGAGGACTGAGGTATAAATATACACATTTTCCCCCAGGGTTTCGAGGCATTTTATGTCTGTAAAACATCTAGTGGGTTAGAATGCTGGGGGTCATGTCAGGCCTGCCAAGATCACCCGCATCATGTGTCTGAAGTCAGTGAAAGAGATTTTGGGTTCCCCACTTCAGTTCATTAACGTTTTGCCGGCTCACAGCACACTGCCTTTACAGATCCCGATGGGCAGCTCAGATGTGATTTGCGCAAATAACTTTACATGTCCCTGCTCTCTCCAGAGGCTACTAAACGCGTAAGGCTGCTGAGAATGTTTGGAAAAAATATTGCTGAAGCAGTTTATTAAGCACATTTTAAACAGCCCCGGCAACACCCGAGGCTAAAGGTTCACTTATTTGGCCCAGCTACACAATAATAGGACTTTAATACCAATGCATGAGGCACTGGAGAGGAAAATGAATGTGTTTTAATTGCCTTTGATCCAAAGAAAATTACAATTCAAATATTAAAACTTGGCCAAACCACAGGGCAAAAGTCAGGTTCCCCACCAACCACATGGCACCGTTCATCCACTTTAAAAATATATATATCTGAATATATATCCACTTTAAATATAGATATATCTGAAATCAATAATAATAATTATTATTATATGTATAATTATTATTATTATTATTGATTTCAGATATATCAAGGAGGGGGATCCCATGTCCTTCCTGCCCTTGTCCCACTCCTGCTCTCGGCCACTCGGGGTGTGGCACCTGGAGAATCACCCCGACCAGGAATCAAACTGTGACCTCCTGATTCATAGGTTGACGCTCAACCACTGAACACGCTGACGGGGCCAGAGTTGGGGAGGAAGAGATCTTGGCAGATAAATACTCCAAGTGCACAACTCACAGGGGGCGTGGGACACGGCGACGCCTGGTGTCCTTTCATGACCACACGAGTTCTTGACTCCACATGCCTACCTCTTCCTCCCGTGACACTGTGAGGGCCTGCCTTGGACGGCGTGGAGCAGCCCTACATCTTCACACCCCCGCGTGGACCCAAACGCCATGGGGGCTGCTCCAGGCAACGCAGGCTTCATCGCCAGACTGGGGTCTGAGTCCCAGCTCCGCCGCTTCCCAGTGCCCTGACCTTGAACCAGGTACATCGTCTCTGGGCCTCACTGTTCTGAGCTGGGAAAAGGCAGGTGACGGCACCCACCCACAGAGTTGTGAGCACCTGGCACACAGCACAGACAGTTTCTCAACATCTGGAAGGGCCTGGGAGGTGGTTTTTTAAGTTGCAGTTCATTAAAATCAGTGTATCTGTTCACTTACACCATCGACTGTGGGACTTTGAATATATTATGCATATTTTCACTTTACAGAACTTGTTATTTCGGGGGCAAAGGAAAGAGTAATCAAGCCTGGCGGGTGTAGCTCAGTGGTTAAACATCGGCCTATGAACCAGAAGTTCACAGTTTGATTCCCAGTCAAGGCACATGCCTGGGTTTTGGGCTTGTTTCCCAGTGGGGGGGCCTGTGGGAGGCAGCCGATGGATGACGTTTCTAGCTCTCTATCTTTCTCCCTTCCCCTCTCTCTAAAAATCAATAAAAACTTGTTTTGTTTTGTTTTTAAAAAAAGGAGTAATCAATAGACCCCAAAACCTAAAATTCCATCAGCTACTCATCTTTGATAGCAGTGGCCAACTAGCTTTTCTGGGAAGGTTAGACAGTAAATCTCCCAGGCTCTGTGGGTGCCGGGTCCCTGCTGTAACCACCTCGGCCATCCTAGAGTGAACGCAGCCACTGATGTCGCCCAAACCGGTGAGCTCGCCTGCGTGCCAATAACGTCACCAACAGAAACAGGTGCCTGCTCCTGTCCATTCGCCACTATCGTTTCACGTGGCCTGTAGACCACCAGTATGACGACCGTGACACAAGCTTTTAAAAAGCACTATCTAGAGAAGAGGTCAATGAGAAAATAAAGGGGCAGGGGGACATACGTAATACTTTCAACAACGAAGATTTAAAAGAAAAAAGAGGAAAAAAAATAAACGCTATTATTAGGCCCAATCTGCCACTAGTATGCCCCGCCTGCCCCTTTGCAAGAGCACAGGTGGTGGCGGTCGCCCTGGCGACCAGAGGGAAACCCCGGAGAGGGAGAGGGAGCCTGGGAAGCCTGAGCTTTCGAGCCTTCGGGGGGAACATTCCCTCCATCACTTCTGCCAGTCACAGCACTCACCTTCTGCCATGGCCTTGATGTCATCAAGAATGAGCGTCGCTTGAGGTTTTAGATGTTCCTGAATGTCGCCTCCGAGCAATGTCTTAATATCTAAATGCAAACAGGCATAGGGGAATGTGAGGGGTGCCCCGTGTCCTTCCTGCCTGTGTCCCACTCCAGCTCTGGGCCGCGCAGGGTGTTGTGCCTAGAGAATCACCTTTGGTCTCTCCCGCCGTGAAGCCCCATTTTTATTCTAGACCTGGGTTGGGTGTTGTCTTTTCAAAGCCCCCGCGCCTACTGTGACCCCGTGAGGAATTAATCGGCAGAGACTCAGTATTTCGCGACACTAGGACCGTGGCCTGCATCATCTTGAGCTGTGAGTGCTGGTGGCCCTGATGCCTCTGGCCAGACCAGGGTCCCTCAACCTTGGCACCATTGCCATGAGGGGCTGCATAATTCTTTGCTGAGGAGGCTGTTTGTCCTGTGCATTGTGAGATTTGTAGTGGCATCCTTGGTCTCTACCAACAGAGGCCAGTCCCCCTGCCGACCCCCCTCACCCAGCTGGACAACCAGAAATGTCCCTGGATGTTGCCAAACGTGGCCGGGGGCATACAGCCCCAGGCTGAGAACCGGAGCTGCCTGTGGGCACGCAGGGAGGAGTAGCCCCCCCTTTACCCCCCTTCCCCACTGCTTCCAAAGCCCCCTGGCTTCTCTGGGGCCTATTTCTGTCTTCAACAAGAACCTGACAGAGACCCAGTCCCCCTGCTCATGGGCCATGGAGGACAGGCCCTTGTGACTACAACGAAATAAAAGCATTCTCACCAGAAAGGCTAGGTTTCCATCCTGAGCAACACACTGCAAACTGGCACTAACGCTGGGGAAGGACTTTTCTGTTTTCCCCTCCTTTCACACAGAAATGGTAGGAATAGCACAGTTCACCTGAGTCTGTGTTTTACGGGAGGTGGCCGTCACAACCTCCAGCCAAAACAAGCCCACACGAAACACTCGAGGCAACTGGCAATGTCACTTACTGTCCAGATCTGAGAAGGCCCTTTCCTTCGTGGTGGTGTACTGGGCCAGCACGTAGTTCATTTGCTAAAATAAAATAAATAAAATACAGATGATGTGTTACGGAACTGTATACCTGAAACCTCTATACTTTTATTAAACAAGGCCGCCCCAATAAATTCAGTAAAAATTAATAAAATAACATGAAACTGTCTCATCTAAAGTCCAAAACCACAATAAAAAAGAGATCTAACATACAAAAATTATCCCGAATCTGGCCGGTATGGCTCAGTGGTTGAGCATCAACCTATGAACCAGGAGGTCACAGGTTCAATTCCTGGTCAGGGCACATGCCCAGGTTTCGGGCTCCATCCCCAGTGTGGGGCTTGCAGGAGGCAGCCAATCAATGATTCTCTCTCATCATGGATGTTTCTACCTCTCTCTCCCTCTCCTTTCCCCTCTGAAATGAACAAAAATATTTTTTAAAAATCATCTCGAACTAGAACATTTTTAAAAAGGAAGTAGGTGCCAAAACCGGTTTGGCTCAGTGGATAGAGCATCGGCCTGCGGACTGAAAGGTCCCAGGTTCGATTCCGGTCATGGGCACATAACTTGGTTGCGGGCACATCCCCAGTAGGAGGTGTGCAGGAGGCAGCTGATCGATGTTTCTCTCTCATCGATGTTTCTAACTCTCTATCCCTCTTCCTTCCTCTCTGTAAAAAATCAATAAAATATATTTAAAATAAATAAAATAAATAAAATAAAATAAAAAGGAAATAGGTTCTTGGAGATGTTTACATTTTCTGACACCCAGACTTCTTAACAATACTCCACAGCGTGTTGGCTTAAGAAACATGATTCCTTATTTCTCAGGATGCCGGGCAGTGGCTCTGTGGCTGGTCGGGCGGAGACTGCGTGGCTGGGACACAGGGGCGGGCTACCCCCTCCACGTGGCCTCTCGTTTCCCAAGTGTCCAGCCTGGGTGTTTTCACTGTGGTCCAGGCAGTGAGAGAACAGGGCTGGAGGCTCAGGGCCGTGGGAAGCTTAAGCCCGACATCAGCACAAGGTCACGTCTG
This sequence comes from Plecotus auritus, assembly GCF_963455305.1. NCBI lineage: Eukaryota > Metazoa > Chordata > Mammalia > Chiroptera > Vespertilionidae > Plecotus > Plecotus auritus. The sequence goes on along the minus strand of NC_137770.1, from coordinate 240,467,328 downwards.
TCTGTCTGCTGAGTTCTTTTGGTCAAAGCAAGTCACGGAAGGCAGCCCAGGTTCGATGGGTGTGAACAGACCCACCTCTGGAAGGGAGGGATGGCAGAGAATCTGGGGCCACCAAGGCACCTGCCACACCAGGGCCCCTGTATCCAGGCCTGGTCCTGAGCTGCCTGTGCGGGCTGCTTGCTCTGCCGTCCTGGTGTGCTGGTGGCATCCCCACACCCTCAGCCCGTGCTGCTGCTGTGTTAAATAACTGCCGCCAACCTCCTCGGTGAAAACGTGTCCGTTTTTAACTTTTCATTCCTCCAGCTGCTAGAGTACGGGTAAACATCTCGTTGCTTGGGGCCAGGCATGGTTCCTCTGCAAAATGACTATACACTTTCTGCTCTGTTTTTTAAAGCCTTCTTTAACGCTCTTCATGTGTTTTGAAGTAGATACCCTTCCCCAAAAGTCCTAACAATTCACTACCCTCCCAAGTTTATGAAGGCAACCCCAACGTACACCAGCCATGACTGCTACGTATTTAATTTTGCCAACATTTTAGGAAAAAGGGGTTCACTCTGGGGTCTTTGGAGTGACAGGTGAAAATGTTATGAATTTTTATTCGCAGACTGGGGAAACGGAATGCTTCCCTCTGTGGAATGCTGTCAAGCGATGGATAAAATTAGCTTCTCTAATCTCAATATTTAAAAATGCCTGTGAGTTCCAGCCACGTATTTAAGAGCTAGTACAACATTGAACGTGAGCACCTTTCAGGCTGCACCCCAGGTGAAGAAGGCGTGCTGTATGAGGACACAGTGGGCTCCGCGGGCTCCTATGACCAAATCCAATGTGTGCGCGCTTCTCTCCAGCTGGGACCCTGAGCTCAGCGACGTATTTGCGGGCTAATGTCTGCTCAGACATTTTGTAAATCAGTGTTCTGAATAGGCAAGTCATCCATGTGTTACTGGGACATAGAAAAAAGGTGCCTTCGGGCCTCATGTTCCCGGTCCCCAAAGACAACGTGTGTGTGTGTGTGTGTGTGTGTGTGTGTGTGTGTGTGTGCAGGTGCACGTGTGGGTCCACTCCCTAATCTATATAGATATTAGCAAATGGCTATTTATAAAGAACAAAGCTTTCATGACAAAGGTAACTTCATGCAAAACAGTGGAGAGTTAACTACACTGCCAAAAAGTGAAGGATAATGGTACCCAAAGATTTTTTTTTCTATTAAAAAAAAAACACCATGAGACCCTTAGAATGGTTAAGCACTTTTATGATGTGTACTACTAGTACATTTTATGGTACCTTAATAAAATAAAATAAAATAAAATAAAATGACATCAGTTTAGAAATCATGCTTTTGAACTGTTTCAGACATCACGTGCTTGGCGTTTATTTCTTCACCTACAACATTAAAAGATGACACCCGTCTACATTGATTCGTGGGTTTCCAGAAGGTCTGAATGAGATTTCAAATAGACACAGGAACTCTGAAAGGCCCCGAACACCACGGGATACACAGACTGGGCTCTTACCGATCCAGTCTCGTTCAGGAGAGTCCTCAGGTCTCTGAAATTGCTGTCGGCCAGTTTATGGGTCTTTCTGATGTGAGTCGTGAGGTAGTTGTTTGCCGTGAAACCATAGATGATACCAATGCTGTGGGGAAAGCACAGGAGAAGGAAGAGCATGTCCGGGTGCCCGCGGTGGATGGCCAGGTGCAGGCAGCACGCTGACGGGGAGGGGCAGGGCCCTGGGCAGGGCCCCAGAGGGACAGGACCCTCCTTCCCAGGCAACCCCACCCTCCACTGCTGCAGCCTCCGGCCCTGGTCCCATGATCCACCCACCACCACCACCACATGGGTCGCAGAGCAGGGCCCCGTCTGCTCAGGGAAGACACAGAGCCAGGTAAGATGCACTGTCCTGGTAAATAGTGAATCGAATAAATGGAACCATGTTCATGATAAACTGTGAGGGAAACAGTAACTGACAAAGGGTACAAGGCAGCAGCGTGTGCAATAGTTGTGTTCCGTACAGACATGATTGCAGGTACACGCCCTCCCGTGCAGCACACACACACACACACACACACACACAAACACAAACACAACACACACACACACACACACACACACACACACACACACAAACACACACACATGCTTCTGCTCCCCCAAAGAAGACATCAGGCAAAATACCAAAAGGATAAGACCGCTTTGGGCTTTCTATCAGTTGCGGTTTCTCTAATTGTCTCTGTTAGTTTTTGTATTGTCTAGGTTGAAAAGAAACATGAGTCACTTTAGCCGTACAATGCTGTATAAAAGCTGTGAACAATGTACATGCCTTACCATGCCATTTTACATAAGCACAGAACCATGCAGAGTGATGCTGCTGAAAGTCGTGGTTATATTTGGGGAGAGGTAGATAATGATGTAATTGGTGTGTTCACTTCATAGAAACTCATGAATATGTATTTATGCCAGAGACACTTTTCATCGTGGAAAATAGCCTATCTAATAAAAGAGTAATATGCAAATTGACCGCACCTCCGCTACACCCATCAGCCACGCCCATCAGCCAATCAGGAGGGAATATGCAAATAAACCCAACCAAGATGGCTGCAGCCACAGAGAGCAGGAGGGATGCTTGGGTTTCCCTGGCAATGGAGGAAGCCAAGCTTTCCACCAGGCCTTGCCAGCCCAGGCCTCCACTCAATGCTACAAAGTTTCAATTATAGAAGATACATAAATTCCAACAGAAATGGTGGCAGCCATGGAGCTGGAAAGAGCAGGAGGCTAGGGTTGCCCGCGGCGATGGAGGAAGCCAAGCTTCTGCAGCCCTGGCCTGCTTTGGCCGTCGCTTAAGGCTACAAAGTTTCAATTATAGAATATACATAAATCCCAACAGAACTGGCTGCTGCCACGGAGCGAGCAGAAGGCTTGGCTCCAATCCAGGCTACAAAGTTTCAATTGTAAAAGATAAATAAATCCCAGATCCCAGGGCCTCTGCTTGGGTCGCCGGGGGGGCATGGCCGGTCTGCAAACCACCACAGGCCCCTCGCCCAGGCCGCCCCACACCCAAGGGAACCCCCACCCTGATCCAGGACACCCTTCAGGGCAAACCAGCTGGCCCTCACCCATGCACCAGACCTCTATCCTATCTAATAAAAGAGTAATATGCAGATTGACCATCACTCCAACACACAAGATGGCTGCCCCATGTGGTCAAAGATCCTGCCCCCATGTGGACACAAGATGGCCACCACAAGATGACTAGCAGGGGAGGGCAGTTGGGAGGGACCAGGCCTGCAAGGGAGGGCAGTTGTGGGCAATCAGGCCAGCAGGGGAGGGCAGTTGGGAGGGACCAGGCCTGCAAAGGAGGGCAGTTGGGGGCAATCAAGCCTGCTGGGGAGGGCAGTTAGGAGTGACCCGGCTGGCAGAGGAAGGAAGTTGGGGGTGACTGGGTCTGCAGGGAAGGGCAGTTGGGGGGGACCCAGGCCTGCCAGGGAGAGCAGTTGGGGGGTACCAGGCCTGCAGGGGAGGGCAGTTAGGGGTGACCAGGCCTGCAGGGGAAGGCAGTTAGGGGCAAACAGGCTGGCAGGGGAGCAGTTAGGTATCAATCAGGCTGGCAGGGGAGTGGTTAGGGGGTGATCAGGCTGGCAGGCAGAAGTGGTTAGGGGCAATCAGGAAGGCAAGCAGGTGAGCAGTTGGGAGCCAGCAGTCTTGGATTGTGATAGTGATGTCCGACTGCCCGTTTAGGCCCGATTCCAGTGGGATCAGGCCTAAATGGGCAGTCGGACATCCCTCGAGGGGTTCCAGATTGGAGAGGGTGCAGGCTGGGCTGAGGGACACTCCCCCCACACACTGTGCACGAATTCTGTGCACTGGGCCTCTAGTACTTCAATAAAGACTTCAAAAACACTATCTGAAAGGCTCCTCTACGTGAAAATACAACCCATTTTTCAAGCCAAAAAATGGTCTACATTTAATCATTCTGGGGGCTTTTAATGTTGACTAGTTACTAACAATCTCCTGACTTAAATTAACTGGACCAATCAGTTTGTTTTTATGTCAAAGCCTTAGTTAGAACATGGAAATGTCACATTTAAAAATGGCTAATTGCCTAGGCTTTGCTAAACTTAGCCACTAGGTGGCAGTAAAGAATTACATAAACATAACAACAGACCAATTTACCTACAGAAGTCAGGAACAAAACTGTTAAGTTTGCAACCATTCAAAACAGAAGGTAAGGATAGAACAAAGTCTTGATAGAACAAAGTTTTGCAAATAATAGGCAAACTTTGGGGAGAAAATTCTGATACAGAATATCAATACCCTGAGTCTTCACCAAAAGCAATGTCTCTGGCTTTATGCATTCATACATTTATAGGTAGGGTGGCCAGGTGTCCGTTTTTGCATCAAAAGTTCTGTGTTCCTAGGGGACCTCTCAGTCTTGGGAAAATGGAGACAGTCATTCACCCAATTTACAGTCATCATTCATTCCAAGGAGCATCCGTTCATTGCCGGTCTCACTTAAAACATTTCCCGATAGCAGTATCAGACAGGAGCATGAGGTTCCCCACTAACCCAAAAAAGTCTGTAATGCACAATATTGAACAATATTTCTCAGGTTTACTGAGTCCCAGTGGAATGTGTACTAGAGTTGAAACAAGATTTTGCGACTATTACCATTAACTCTTACTGTGTGAACTAGAGAAAGCCACTCTCCTTCTGTGAGCTTCAGTTGGTATCACAAAATTGAAAATTAGGTAAGTGCTTGTCAAGCCACAAGAGAGAGGGCTACTGGATGTCTATGAATTTTATTTTTAAGTGTGGGTTCGTGCTGATGGTAATCTTTAAATACACACACACACACTAGAGGCCCGATGCATGAAAATTCATGCACTGGGGATGGGGGTGGGGGTCCCTCAGACTGTCCTGCACCCTCTTGCAGTCTGGGACCTCTCAGTGGATGTCCACCTGCCAGCTTAGGCCCAATCCCCAGGGGATTGGGCCTAAGCTGGCAGTCAGACATCCCTCTCGCAGTCCGGAAGCCCTCAGGGATGTCCACCTGCTGGCTTAGGCCTGCTCCCTGCGATTAGTTGGCCACCTTTAGTGCTGCTGTGAAGGCGGGAGAGGCTCCCGCCGCCACCGCTGCGCTGGCCAGCCATGAGCTGGCTTCTGGCTGAGCGGCACTCCCCCTGTGGAAGTACACTGACCACCAGGGGGCAGCTCCTGTGTTGAGCGTCTTCTCCCTGGTGGTCAGTGCGCATCATAGCAACCAGTCGTTCTGGTTGTTCCGCTGTTAGGATCAATTTGCATATTACCTTTTATTAGATATACTATCTAATAAAAGGTAATATGCAAATTAACCATCACTCCACCACGCCCACAAGCCAATCAGGAGCAAATATGCAAATAAACCCAACCAAGATGGCTACCGCCACAGAGAGCAGGAGGGAGGCTTGGGTTTCCCTGGCGATGGAGGAAGCCAAGCTTTCAGCCTGCCCTTGCCGGCCTAGGCCTCCACTCAAGGCTACAAAGTTTCAATGATAGAAGATACATAAACCCAAACAGAAATGGCAGCAGCCACGGAGCTGGAAAGAGCAGAAAGCTAGGGTTGCCCCCGATGATGGAGGAAGCCAAGCTTTCTGCACACCCTGGCTGGCCCAGGCCTCCACTTAAGGCTACAAAGTTTCAATTATAGAAGATACATAAATCCCAACAGAAATGGCTGCCGCCATGAAGCGAGCAGAAGGCTTGGCTCCGCTCCAGGCTACAAAGTTTCAATTGTAGAAGATAAATAAACCCCAGATACCAGGGCCTCCACTTGGGTCGCCGGGGGGCGTGGCCGGCCTGCAAACCACCACAGGCCCCTCGCCCAGGCCGCCCCATGACCCAAGGGAACCCCCACCCTGATCCAGGACACCCTTCAGGGCAAACTAGCTGGCCCTCACCTGTGTACCAGGCCTCTATCCTAGCTAATAAAAGAGTAATATGCAGATTGACCATCACTCCAACACACAAGATGGCTGCCCTCACGTGGTCAAAGATCCTGCCCCATGTGGACACAAGATGGCCACCACAAGATGGCCAGCAAGGGAGGGCAGTTGGGAGGGACCAGGCCTACAAGGGAGGGCAGTTGTGGGCGATCAGGCCAGCAGGGGAGGGCAGCTGGGAGGGACCAGGCCTGAAAGGGAGGGCAGTTGGGGGCGATCAAGCCTGCAGGGAAGGGCAGTTAGGGGTGACTAAGCCGGCAGAGGAGGGAAGTTGGGGGCGACCAGGCCTGCAGGGAAAGGCAGTTGGGAGGGACCCAGGCCTGCAGGGGAGAGCAGTTGGGGGGAACCGGGCCTGCAGGGGAGGGCAGTTAGGGGTGACCAGGCCTGCAGGGGAGGGCAGTTAGGGGTGACCAGGCCTGCAGGGGAGAGCAGTTGGGGGCAAACAGGCTGGCAGGGGAGCAGTTAGGCATCAATCAGGCTGGCAGGGGAGTGGTTAGGGGGTGATCAGGCTGGCAGGCAGAAGCGGTTAGGGGCAATCAGGAAGGCAGGCAGGCGAGCAGTTGGGAGCCAGCAGTCCTGGATTGTGAGAGGGATGTCCAACTGCCCGTTTAGGCCCGATCCCACTGGGATTGGACATCCCTTGAGTGGTCCCAGATTGGAGAGGGTACAGGCTGGGCTGAGGGGCACACACCCCTGTGCATGAATTTCATGCACCGGGCCTCTAGTACATATATATATATTTATACTAGAGGCCCGATACACCAAATTCGTGCAAGGGGCTCGGCCCTCACCGCCGTGGCGGTTTGCCTCCGTGGCTTTGTCTGGAAGGTCGTCCGAAAGGATGTCTGGAAGGTCGTTCGGCTGTCCAGTCTAATTAGCATATTACACTTTTATTATTATAGATAGGTATATTCGGTGCCATTTGGAATGACCACCTTATCATCCATTTCCGTCAATCTCAAGTCTGCATTGGTATTTTATGAGACCTACTTAATACCATAGCAATAACAGTTAAGTGGTGCACTCATGCCAAATAAAGTCAAATGACCCAAAATAATGACTTTGGAGCAGCGTGGACAGAAGGCGAAAACAAGTTGAGTCATAACAATGTATTTGGAGCTTTACTTATCATGCCAAATTCCAAACATCCATGACAAGTCAGGTTCGTCACCTATATACACCTGCCCACGACATGATTTCCTACCGGGGCCCTTGCTGTCTCTCCCCAGCATGTCCAAATTATGTGTCATTCATCATGCTGCAGACCCATTGTGCCATATAAGAAGTCAAAGAGGACTTGAGAAACAATAGCAAGTCCAAGTCCTCTTGGCTTTCACTGGCCCCCGACCCCCATGGAACCTGGAACTCCCAGAGGACTCCTTTGAAATTCTGATGGTGTTTCTCACTTCATACTCTGTTTTGTCTTTATTTTTACCTCTGCTTAATCTCTCTAAAAAGCGATGAAAACTGCTTTGTCAATTTTACATAACACGGGGGTCTCTGACCTGTGATGGGTGCTCAGTGAAGGTGGTTTTAGAGACTGGACTTTGTTTCATTTGGTCCATTTAGAAGATTAGCCATAGGTCTGGAGAGTCCAAGTCAGAAACTGCCTTTGATCCTTTATTGACTAAACACCTTTACTTACAAGGTCATCAATCAGTAAAACGAGTTGCAATATGACACTGAATTTCAATGCAGTATTTCAAAAGACCCACATTTCTGCTGATCAATTATGGATCCAATTAAAATGAAAGCACTGGTCATTTTTAAAAAACTGGACTAAACAGAACTCTGGAATAGAATTCAGCAACTGTCAAAGCTGATTTTTAGACCCATGCCACACTGTAAATTTTACATTTAAATTAAGCATGGGAAATTCAGATGCCTACCTGGGCAGGCAGGAAGCAGGAAGGCAAGGAGTGTGGCAGAGACCTTTGGGAGCTAAAGGTGGAGGGTGGGGATGGGGCAGCTGCCCTGCAGCCCTATCACGTGCCCCCAAGATGGCAGACCAGTACTGCCAGATCTTCCCCCAAAACGTAGAAATCTGTATTATTATGTAAAATTATCCCATTTTAAATATTAGCAACTATTTAAAGAAAAAGAAACTTTGAATACCAGGAAAAACAACTGGTTTCCATTTGTAATCTCTAATTTGAAACTTCTATCTAAACACAGAAGCTATCAAAACATGCACTTTTTTATGCAGTACAATAAAATCTCTTGAAATGTTTAACAGAAGATAGACATACTACTTTTTATGGCAAATTAGCATTATATCTTCTGAATTTTGTAATGGACAGACCGATTTTGTCACATACACACTTAAAAGCAAATACTTAAAGCTTTTAAAGAGTAAGGCCACACCTTTGAAACTCATAGTAATTTTTTTTTTCTACCAATTTCCACTGGCTTAATGAAATTAGCCAATGAAAGCCAAGTCAATGTTTTCAGCCTGTAACTGATCTCTTATTTTTTAAAGATCATTATTAAATTTAAAATGTAAATAACTAGCCTTCTCATTCACGTTAAGAAGAGTCTCGTGATTTTCAGACATGCTAGTTCAATTTCTTTCCTGGAACCTTGTGGCCTCCGAGCCAGATCTGGCAGTCACATCCTTATGAAAAATGCACTTTGAGAAACAGCCATCTTCCTGAAAGTGACTGGGACTCCATTTTCACCACGGTAATCCGCAAGAGCTGATTTATCACACTCGGAAACTTAGACGTGTCCTGGAGAAATACAGGCCTGGGTGCACCATTTGGTTGTCTATAACCTTTCTTGAAATTCTGAAAAATGCAGCGATGACAAGCACAAGGGAAGGAAAGAAGGGGGAAACTTGGCTTTGTCTGCAGCGAGGCACATCTGCTTAAACAGTTTGCAGCGAGAGGTGGAAATTCCATCTCTGGCTGATGGTCACACAGACTTACGTAAACACATGTCGGCCTGTGTGGAATTCTAGCACGCCTTTGTAAAAACTCACACACAGGGGGAAGCTCACCACATATATTCCATATTACTAGGGGTTCCTTCTCCTTGACACCTATCCCTTTCTCAATTAAAAAAGAAAAAAATACCTAATATTTTTTAAATAAAAAAAGGTGGATGAAAAATTAAGAGCACTCAAGACTAATGTGCAAACCAACTCCATTTTTAATTGTAACACTTCCTATACAGACACAAAATAGAATTGAACCTGATAAAAGGCAAGTAAACGACCATGCTGGGGTTTCTGAATTTTTTAAAAAATCACATAGAAAGATTAATGATCAGCAGTACCTGTCTCTGCTGAGGCCATGTAGGCCTGTGGCTAACAGCTGCTTCTCAGTCCTTTTCTGCCTCCTGCTTTTGTTTACATGCCTTCCCCTCGCATCTCATCTTGTGCTGTTGGGACGTACTTTCCTCTCCTTCCTACCTAATCATAATGCAGAAATCTTTGGACCCCCCTGGTCTCCACGCTTCTGGGGTAACTCTGATTGCTCATAAATAACACATAGCTATTATTCAACTCACGGCGCTGAAGAGACTTGCAAACTGAAAGGGGTTTTAAAAGGAAGACATCAAAATAGCTTTTTTAGATTTAAACACTCAAGGCAAAGAAGTTTAAACTTCTAGTCTGTACTTTGTTAAACAAAACTATCTCAAATACTACTTTTCTGTTTATAATTCATATATAAATTCAATGTGTTCTGTGAAATAAAAGTTTTAAAAATGTCACTTAGCCCCAAGTAATTGGGCCTCCTTGGAATTCTCAAACTTAATTCATCCCAGAAGGCTGTTCAAGAAGCGATTTGTTTGAACTCCGAATCATTTCGTCCCCCCATTAGGAATAATGTAAATTGAATTAATCTGTTCCAGATCCCCAAATGATTCCCTGTTGTAACCTTTCTTATATACAGTACATGACTAATGTACTGTTTAAGCTACAAATATACACTTCTTTTCTGAAATTTATTGAACCACCCCCTACTAGCCGTAACTGAATTTTTCATACATCACTGTCTCTGAAATACTATCACACTATCTATCACCTGCTAACTGCTGTTCTTTTATCCAATCAGCAACAGTTTTCCTACCTATTCAGTTGCCTGGGATTGTTGTTTTGTGAGCACCTTCACACCCTTAGCAACATTAGCGCTCTTGATGGCCTCTTTATATTTTAAAATTATGCCAATCATGGGTTAGCAAAAACAAACAAACAAAAAAACCATTCTCTCCTTTGTTTGTTTTCAAACAAACATGAAAGGGTTGTCAGGTTGAAAGCTGAAGTTTTGGTTGACAACCAAGACATTTTTTCTGTGAACAACTTGATCGAGAACCGAATTGTTTGAGATGGCAGACTTCGAGAACCGATGTCTGACTGTACTTGATTTCTGTGGCTGGCAGGCTGGTTGAATGAATGAGGAAATGTGAATGACGAATGAATATCACAACCAGGGAAGGCAGGGGACGGCCAGTGTCACAGAGCACATTCCTCAGCTGAGGAATCTGATTTAAACTCTTAACAAAACGTCACCATCCTAAAATAAAAGCAGGGTACTTCAGATCTGCTAGTCAGTTTGAAAACTTTCAGCAGTACAAACCACAGAAGGAACATCCTAAATTGCGACGTGTGCTCCAGACTTCAAGAGAGGGTAGAAGCTTAATTGCAAATTTAAGAAACTAGATATATTGTTAGAAAGTTAATTCCATTCTCCAATTGCAAAATTCGGGGACTGTGCCCATCTTTTAAGATCTCCTTGGACATCCCAATCAACTAGCAAATACTTGCTCTGCTTCCCGCAGGCTGCCTGTCCCCAGTAGCTATTTAAGAGAAGGGAGATGGCTCAGTGGTTGAGCATGGACCTAAGAACCAGGAGGTCACATTTCGATTCCCAGTCAGGGCACATGCCTGGGTTGTGGGCTCAATTCCCAGTAGGAAGTGTGCAGGAGGCAGCCAATCCATGATTCTCTCTCATCATTGATGTTTCTTTCTCTCTCTTGTTATGCCCAGATTTCGTGATCCCCAAAGACCACCAGGGAGCCGAGTCCAATGCAAAAGCAAAGAGCCTTTAATCAAGCTAGCGAGCTCCCCATCCACCACTCGCCGACACAGCGGCAGGAGGCAGAGAGAGAGCCCCAGGCCCCAAATGCGCTGATTTATAGGGGGCCTGGGAGAGGTAGGAGGGGTGAGGTAGTGTGGCCTCCGCTGATTGGTCGGGGTCAGGTTGCACATGGGGGCAGGGCGCGGCTTACTTTCCCTTGCATTTCTATTGGCTAATTCAAAGGTGTGGGTTGGGCTCTTGGAGAGGTTCTAGGGCGGGAACCTGACTCCACGAGGTGGAGGACATGGAACAAAGGGAACATGGAGTCGGTCTTTCCCCGCCCTTTCTCTCTCTCTCTCTCTCTCTCCCTCTCCCTCCCCCCTTCCTCTCTGAAATCAATAAAAACGTAGTTTTAAGAGAAAAAAAGAGGGGGGGGGCGCCTTTCTAGGAGGTAAATGCTTCCTGCAGTCTAAGGTCCATCACAATGTCTTCAAAGTGAAGAAACACGGAAGGGCTGGCTGAGCACATAGGTTAGGGCAGCTTGATGACAAGGCTAACTTCTGGTCACAGTGACATCTTTCTAAGCCATCGTGCACAAACATTTTTGTTCTCTCTCTTCTGTTTTTGGAGGGTTTTGTTGTTGTTTCATTTTAAACTTATGGGCTTAACAGGTAGAACACGAGACAGTCCTCATCCACCCAAAACCCGGGCAGCTGCTGCCCGAGATTCTACTCGCCTCATAAGCACACAGAGGACCAGGAGGGTGAGGGCGTAGTATTTCCTCAGGAAGGGCCCGTTCCTCCTCTGTCGCTGGTGCATTTCTCCGCCGCACTTGTTGCACCAGCGGCACAGACCGAAGCACAGCCCGGCCAGCGGCATGAGGATGACAAAGAGCAGACCCAGGATGGCACAGAGAAGAATCCCGATCTCATACTGGACGACCTGCAAGTCAAGCAAAAGAATCAGCATGTGCCGTAACCCAGAACAGGGGGGACATCCCCCGTGAACACGGTTCATTTTCTTTAACCTGTTTGACACTCTGAGCACATAGTCCCACCTTGAATTTCCTCTTGAAACAGAGGAAGCAGAGATTTGAGTGACGGGAACATGAGGTCAGCTGTTACTATCCTCTTTCAACTCCCGAGAAAATGTCCAAATGTCCAAATGCAGGGTCAAGTTGCAAATGGTTTTATTTCAACCCCAGACATATTGTTTTTAAGTGGTGTAACCAATGTTGGCAAAAGTGCTTGCATAATGAAGACATATAAGGTGTTTTTTTAACCAGAAAAAAAATAGGACCAGTGGAAGTTATCAAGAATTAAAAGTAGTTTGGATTGAATCGATTAATGTCAAGTTCATGGTCAGTTACAAAAGAATCTGGAATACACTGAAATTTAGAAAACAGGCTCAGACTTTCTGAGCCAGATGTGGCCACTCAGTTTCCCCGCCCACACACTGGGAATAACATACCTTGTATGGTCATTGTGACCACTGCAGGTAATGCAGGAGTAGCAATAACATGCCAAATACAGTACTAGGCATGGGGGGAACACCTACTAAGTGGCTGCTCTCACGCAGAGCCAGTGAGGCTGGGCACGGCTGCCTGGGTCTCAGACCGTTACTAGATGCCTAGATGCCTAGCAACTGGCACAACTTCCAGATACAAGCATGTGACCAAACGATGTTTTCATAATCGCTTCTGACTTTACTCTAGGAGAAATAAAAACGTGTGCAACTGCATGACGAAACTTCATCTCATTCCAACTCACATGCAGTTACGTTTCCGTAAAACAAGACATTTTTAAAGAATGGCGGAAAATTACAGGCTGGCAGTCTGCAACTAAGGGGGCCAGCTAGCCACTTAGCAACAGATTCTAGAGCCAAGCTGAGCCAAGTGAAACAAAACGTAAGTGTTGGTCCTAGGAGCCAACCTGATGTTTTTAGAGAGAACGCTGAGCTTGGAGTCAGAAGACAGGCCTTCAATCCCGGCAGGGGCTTCTGGTTCCCTCACCTGGGAAATGTTACAGTCGCACCAACTTCATAAGCACCGTGTGAGGGACGCACAGTGAAATGGTTTAATGGGAAAACAACCAGCCAACTGCCCAGCAAACACTCAATTCCTATTGGTTAACGCTGGGGGCAAATACTTAAGAGTATTAATTAAGTCAGAGGCACATGGCACCTGAATATGATCTATTTAGATATTAAGGTTAGGATGCTAAAAGGAAAAAAAAGTGGCAGAATTCTGCCACATTCATCAAGTACATGGTCCTGCTTAAACTAAGGCCCATGGACAGGGAGAGTCTTCATTGGCTCCCTTGAGGATTTACATCATTGGCCAATTGAGAAACCAGCCCTGGGCACCCCAAACTCTTATTTATACATTTTGCTACGTTTCTCGGCAAATATTCTAAATGATTTACTATTTTTCAAGGAATTTAAAATCCTTTCTGGGTCTTAAGAAACACTGAACCCAAACCCAGGAGAGAAAGTATATTGAGGTGTTTTAAATATCCTCTCCTTAGCTCCAAACACAAATTTCACTTTTGATACACAAGCTTTCCTATGTTAGGTCAGACAGCATGAGGACAGATGGCATTTCATGGGCCCCGATGGCATTCTGAAACACCAGGATCTCTGGGGTGCTTTGTGGACTGCCTTGAAGGGAAGATTGGGATCCGAATTTGCCAAGGTGGGTCACTTTTCTGCCCTGAACTACTACAACTGAAGGACAAGTAAAGACGATGGCAGAGACCAAAGTGAAAGCAATGATCTAAAGACCATCACGGTGGACATGACAGGGAAGGACAGAAAGTTCTGGAAAAAGCATTACATTGACCCAACTCGCTGGCTTTAGACAGAGCAATGGGGACGAGCAGACGAGGACTTTACCTGCAGAGTCAACACCACGCTTTCCGGCTGTGGAGGCCACAGCAGAGGAGTTGGTGGGAGGCGGAGGCAGCGTGCATCAAGAAAACAGAAAAAGTTGCGTGAGAGGTCAGCCGCAGAGAAAGTCAGGTGAGAGGGAGACCAACACAAGGCAGACACAGAAACCTTGAGAGCTTGTTAGAGGCAGAGTGCTTTGGGTGGAATCAAGTTTTAGGACTCACATTTGAATCACACTTGGATTTCTGGGAAGGTTTTGAATCGGTACGCTGACCAGGTATGGACAGGGGACTGGGAAGGAAAGGTGCAAAGGCTTAACCTGCTACCCATGTGGCCTTCGTGAAACAGGGAAGCGGCAGCTGCCTAGAACCCTGGAGCCAAAGGCCACACCTCCCAAAGCGTCCTTTCTAAAACGGAAACCCGATGGTGTCGTTGCCTCGCCAAATAGCACCCCATGGGTCTCACCGTGTTTAATTCAGACTTCTTACTGTGGCCAACAGTATTATCCCTGGCTTCACGGCCCATTCGTCCTGACTACTGCAGTCTCCAGAAAGCACCTGCTCTCTCCCCTTCCTCACTCTGGGCTCCCTCATGTTGCCTCCTTGTCCAGGATATTGTTCCCATTACACTCCCCCTCCTCCCCCCCATGAAATTCAACATCCTTAGTTGTATGTTCCTCCTCGTCTTGATAGACTGGGACTGCTGCCCATCCCTCCTCCATGCTGCCTTGGAGTCCTGTACTTGGCCTTTCACAGCACTCACCCCGCTTGGGGTGACTGGCTGTACGCTCCGGGAGAACAATGACAGTTACACCTGACATCCTCTCCCCAGCGCCCAGCCACCCAGCCCGGGACCTGGCATATAATAGTTGCCTATTCAGAATCAGATAAATGATGAGTTGAGGGACTCGGAGCCGCTGCCTAAGACCAACCATTTCTAAACAGTGGCCCTGAGGCAGTGACTGGTCACGATGAGGATGGACCAACCCTCAGGGAAGTCGAAAAATAAAGATGTAATGAGTTTCCCATAAAGCGAAATTCGCTCAATTTATAAGACTATTCTTTTTTTTTTGGGGGGGGGGAGGAGAAATGTGTATAAAGGGAAACAAAAGTTATTATGGTTGACTTAATAAATGTCCTTATGTGGCAAAATGAAATTAGGTGGTTCTAGGTCATTCCCCAGATTACTTTTTTGAAACTGTCTGGTCCAAGAAATCCAAGTCTAGGAACTATTGTTTTAGATGGCAGATTTCCACAGATGGGAGAGAAGAATGTGATATTATTAACTTTTAAATGAGATATCCAAAATGTTGGCGTGGGCAGTTCAGATACCTTTGCCTCCCGGGTCACATGGGGCATGCTGAATGACCCCAGCCCGGCTTCCTGGGTAGGGGGCCCCCAGGCTTGATTCCTCCCAAACTCACTACCATGGGCACCCCACAGTGCATGTTAAACACTGACTTCAGGCTCCTCCCCCTGAAGAGGGTGTCAGGCGATTCGGGAAAGAGCAGAAACCTTTAAGATGGGCCTGGTAGTGGCTGTGAGTAGGAAAACGGCCCTTGGCTCCCACGTTGGGCTGCAGACAGGGCAGCACAGCCTGTGAGCTACACCAGGCAGCTGATTGTTCGTGTTCAACTCCCTCCCTCCCACCCCCCACACCAGCCTGTCTGTCATGTCTGATGGGGTACCAGCTGGGTGGGTGCCTTTCCCCCTTCTCCCTGCCCATGCTGGTTGTCATGCATGTACGAGGGTATCATCGTGGCGATGCCATGGTTTGCAGCTCAGCCCTGCCACTGTGTGTCTGTGTTTTCCTATTTTTATACGGTTACTGCAAAGACAACCTCAGAAGCAGTGAGGAGCAACCCGTTTTCTGCACCATCCTGTTCTAAGTGCTTTGCGTGTACTATTTAGTGCATGGTAAGTGGGTTAGTTCATGTGGAGCACTTAGACCAGAGCCTGCCAGTGTAATGCTCAATCAGTAACAATAAGAAGTAGTAACCAATGCACATCAGCATTGCTCTCATGACCAGGCTTCAGTGAGCCTCAGAGGATGATCTGGTCAAGGGCTTTCTTGCACTGCTTTCTACCCATTCTTGCACCACCTTCTGCGATCCCTAGAAGATGCTTTCCTTATTTGGAAAGGAGAGCATCATCATGCTCTTAAATTGCTCCAAAAAACAACACAGTTTTGAACAGAACAGGTCTGCTCATACCCAGATTTTTTTCAATAAATATGCAAAGCATTATAATATATTTTTTCTTCCTTATGACTTTTTAATAACAATTTTTCTAGCTTCCTTTATTATAAGAACACAGTAACAATACAAATAACATACAGAACATGTGTTAATTGCTCATGTTATCGGCAAGGCCAACAGTGGACGATGGGGAATAGAGTGAAGATACAAATAGTCGAGCTGTGAAATGACTGAAATCAAGTAGATTGAGGTATGAGGAAGCGATGCTATTTTTGTAAGTAGGCTGGGAACTTAAACGTTTGAACTTTCAAGCCCTGTGTCAATGTCTAGATATACAGTGGAACCTTGTTTCTCAAACTTAATTCCTTCCAGAAGGCTGTTTGAGAAGCGATTTGTTCAAAAATGGAATCATTTTTTTCCCATTAGAAATAATGTAAATTGAATTAATCTGTTCCAGACCCTCAGATGATTGTTTCAACCTTTCTTATATACAGTACATGTCTAATGTATTGTCTAACTTATAAATAAACACTTCTTTTCTTAAATTTATGGAACCACCCTACTAATCTTAAAGAAATTTTCACATATCGCTGCCTGGGAAATGCTATCACCAGTTAACCGCTTTTCCTTTATCCAAATCAACAACTGTTTTTCTATCTATTCAATCGCCGGTGATTGCTGTTTTGTGAGCACTTTCACACCCTTAGCAACATTAGCACCCTTGGTGGCCTCTTTATATTTTAAAATTGTGCTAATCACCAGCAACAAAAGCATTCTCTCTTTGCTTATAGGCAAGACGCTTTTTGGCATGCTGAGCTATCAGCTTGAAAGGGTTGTCAGGTTAAAAACTGAAGGTTTGGTCGACAACCAAGACTTTTTTCCCTGTGAACAACTTGGTTGAGAACCGAATTGTTCGAGATGGAAGACATTCAGGAAAGGAGGTTAGACTATACATCAAATCTTTAGTTATCCCCCTGAAGGTCTAAGGTGAGAATGTCCACATATCCAGACGGCCTTACATCCACCATCCAGACCACTAGGTCATGGAGAAGATCAGGACCTCAGACCAACCCAGAGGCCAAGGACACAGGGTTAGTAGTCTCAAGAAAGTGACTCTACTGTAACAACTCTGACCTTGGCTCTCTCCTTTGGAACACTTCTGGGTTTTGCTAGCTGTGTTCAATCTGCAGACTCTAAGACCCATGAATACATCTTTGTCATTTACTTCTAGCAAAACCTCCAGGCTCCTTTTTTTTTTTTTTTTTTTTTTTTTTTTTTAGTTTGTTCAACAGCTATTGGCAATTAGGGATTTAGGGAGTCAAAAGCTATACCCGAATTTTGACTACATGGGGGTTGGTGCCCAACCGCCACATTGCTCAAGGCACTTCTCTTCCCTTAGCTAAGGAAGTAGCCTACTACTGCCTTGAAGGAAATTTTAGTTTTTAAATAACATACAACTTGAAAGGTGAAGGTTTCTTTCAGTGCTTCTTTTGTCATTTTTGCTGTAGTTCAAATGAGATTTATAAGGTGCTCCAATATTCCACAAAAGTTCTTCACCAAAAAAGGTTTCTAAATTCACAGATTACATAACCAGTTGCTTAAAGTTTTACTTTTTTAAGTCAGTCAAAATTAGTTCACACTTATTTTATAATAACAAATACATCAATAAAAATTACCTTCCCATAATCCATTGACAGTTCAAACTTCTTTTGTATTAGTTCTCTTAAAATATCTGGGGGGCGGGGGGGGGGGGGAGAGAGACACAGAACAGTAGCAAGATTAATTTTTCAATAAAAGAATAAAATGTATATTTAGAGAATAAAAGTCTCTATATATTTACAAATTACTGTACCTCTCTATATTACTGTAGTATTAGAATTTTATTCCTATTTTGTAGTGCAGGTAAATAATTGAGCTGATGGGGCTCTTAAACCATAGCAAAGACTGAAGGGCAAATACGCTTGACTTACTACTTTGCCAGTGGCAGAATAGAAGGCTGCTATTTTTAAGAGTTTTCAGTTTCTCACAATACACCTTAATATTTATCAGCAAAGTATTTAACAAATACTTTATTAAAAGTCACTGATAAAATGTTACAGATTCTTCATTACTTGGAACCACAAATGCAATTCCTTTTTTTAAAATAATTTCACATATATAATATTTTATAAATGAAAGGATTCTTATCATGAACCTAACCCAAGAGTTCCAAATCACATGAGACATCCCTCCCATCTCATCTCCAAACACTGCGTGGGACCCCGGAAATTTCAGCTACGCAAAACTGGACTTTTCCATGCATGTTCATTTTGGGTATTTTCAAATTCTCACATAGGTTAAGAGCCACTTCTTCTAGTTCACCAATCTGGTAATAATATGCACAACTGTTCCCTGCTGGTGTGACTCAGTGGTTAGAGTGCCGGCCTGTACACCGAAGGGTCGCAGGTTTGATTCCCGGTCAAGGGCATGTACCTAAGTTGCAGGTTCCATCTCTGCCCCCCCTACCCATGTCCACCCCCCCCGCCCCCGCCAATGGGGCAAGTACAGGAGGCAATCAATTGATGTGTCTCTTCTCTCTTTCTCTCTCTCCCCCTTGTCCCCTACTTTTCACTCTCTCTGAAAATCAATGGGAAATATATCTCACTAAATCAAACAAATTTGGAAATATCTGGTTATTTGGATAATTTGACTTAGTTTACCTTTTATCAAGAAAAATGTTCAAGGAGCCAACTAATTGCATAAAACTGTTTTAATCTGATTGAATCAGCCCAGCAGGTATGATCAGTTCTGATAGCTGAAAGGTTAGTTGAAAAAGAAAAAGCAGGGAATCATGCCTTAGACGTTTTATTTTAACTTAAGGCATAACAATCAATACACGTCTGTTAGCCCATCATTTGAAGAGAAGCCGGGGTCCTTTTCTTAGTATGAGTTCTCTGGCTAGAATGGAGGTGAATTAAAATGGCATCTATGGTAAAAGAAAGCTCCTCACTTATTTAAAGGCCGACTTGGGCCAACCACCCCATCTCAATACACAAGCGTAAGGTTGATGAAAATGGTGTCATCGGCTGACAAAGTCACACCACCTACACACAGCATCTGTATTTCAGAGAAAGCACTGGGTGATCATAGAGCCTCCCTCAAGGTACAATGGAACCTGGCTTATTTGATTCTTCAGTGATAGGAACGGGGAGAGGGCTAGGCTTTTCTCTAACTAAACACTCCTCCCCACCCTAATCTCCAAACATTGGGATCATTGTGTAAGTCAGGGCTCTGTAAAGAAACAGAACCAGTAAGAGACAGAGATGGAGACAAGTATAGAGCTACAGATAAGCTAGAGCTAGAGATGCATATAGAAAGCTTTATTTTAAGGAGCTGTGGGGGATGAAATCTTTAGGGCAGGCTGGCTGGCTGGCAACTCAGGCAGGAGCTGATGCTACAGTCTTGAGGCTGAATTTCCTCTTCTGCCAGAAATCTCAGTTTCTTCTCTGAAGACCTTCAGCTGATGATGCCCACTCAGCATAAAAAGCTATGTCCTTCACTTACAGTCAACTAATTAGAGGTGTCAACCACATCTACAAAATACTTCCTCAGCAACACCTGGATTCGAGTTTCATTCACTCGTTGGGAACCACAGCCTGGCCAGGTGATCTCACCAGGGCTCCACCAAGGCTGGCATCGGTTCCCCACAGAACAGGCATGCCCAGTAAGTGAGCTGGAGCAGAGCACACCCGAGCGCCCCCGGTTAGTACCTGTGACCAGGCAGACTCACCACCATCAAGGTCCACTCCTGACCGCCCAAGCCCCCGCCGAGCAAAGGGACACATTTGGGGGGCAATTAGTGTAAGAGCGGGACCACACATCGTCTCTGAGGACAACTAATCGTGAATGGTGGCCCTTAACCACCCCCCAAAACTGACTTACGTGTGCCGAGTTACAAGAGAGGCAATTAAATGGCTTTTGAACAGATTTCCAGCGGAAAATGGCAGAACTACACTAACTTGTCACTTGTAAGGTTAGGTGGCTCTTCCCGGAGAATGCACTCAGCAAGCCCGTCTTCCAGCAGCCCCGTTTCGTGAAGAGTGCTCTCTGTCCTTTGCCGTTGGAGTGAACACCCTCTGCCCGCTCCTTGGCTCACATTCTCCTGTGGCTAATGTGGGTGAGGCTGAGCGTGAAGAAGTGATTCTGGGGACACAATATGATGCGACTACGTTGGGTCCGAGAGGCCACCGAACCCCTGAGCAGCCTCTTTCCCGCAGGCGTGGCTGGCGAGCCTGTCTGAACCTAGGGCTCGAGGGACATGCACTTTCCACCTGCTCCTCCCGCAGCCACCGTCCTGCACTCAGTTTCATGGAGCCCTTCATCCTGCAGTTCAAATTCTCTGTCAACATGACTGAACTCTTTGGTTTGGTTTTCAATAAAGAGATTGATGCTTCAGACCAGGGGTGGGCAAACTTTTTGACTCGAGGGCCACAATGGGTTCTTAAACTGGACCGGAGGGCCGGAACAAAAGCATGGATGGAGTGTTTGTGTGAACTAATATAAATTCAAAGTAAAGGAGCGGAGGGGAGAGCAAGAGAACCGGATAGAACAGCCGGATCCGGCCCGCGGGCCGTAGTTTGCCCACGGCTGCTTCAGACCTTTAGAAGCCACACCGAGTTTGTTAGAATTTGTCAAAAGTATCCCCATGCCTCCAAGTGTCTCCTCAAGTATTCCTTTATTTAAGATGGGACCAGGCACCTTGGCGTGCTTTAGTCCTCCGTGACAGCTGTCAACATGTGGCTGTGCGAGCCTCCTCCCTCGAGGACTGATGCACTGGTGTGCATGGGCTTGTCCCGGAATTAACCACGGTGCTGACTCTCTCTCAGAGAAAAACGCTCGGAAAAAAACGCCGCTAGGGAAGCTATTCTTATGAAAACATCTGGGACCAGTTTGGTCCTCATAGCTCTCTCCAGACGCATGTCCACACCAGTCCACCAATCGTGAGCTGGGATTTCATTTTACCTTTACAGCAGGTAACCAAACCTGTTGTTGGCAAAGTTGCCCTTAAATCACCTCGCAGAGTCTTTCAATGGGAGCAGGTGCTCTCTCAGTCACACAGGTAAGGGAGACTTCTGGGGTCTCCTGGGGCTTGGAATCCTCGACACTGCGTGCTCCGTGAGGGCTCAGGGTCCAAGAACCTCCCTGGGGCTGGGAAGGGGCCCAGGACCTGGGCCAGGCAGGGCAGCCTTGCCACCAGTGA
The DNA here is from genome assembly GCF_963455305.1 of Plecotus auritus. Lineage (NCBI taxonomy): Eukaryota > Metazoa > Chordata > Mammalia > Chiroptera > Vespertilionidae > Plecotus > Plecotus auritus. Next base: position 240,446,014 of record NC_137770.1, on the reverse strand, counting down.
CGAATCCAGGGAGGGGGCAGGGAACACGGCCAAAACATCCATGGATTCCCGTGGTGTTTGGTTTCCTCCCCTAAGACATTCCTGGAAAGTGTTATTGTTTCTATGGAAAATTCGCCTGGAGGATCTCCGAAAGGAATGTGGCTTGAATCACATTATTTCTTGGTTTGTCTCAGGGGATCGGCTGAATCCTATTCTCAGCTGCTGACTGTCAGCTACTGACTGTCACTACCCCCAACGGGGAACAGAAAGTGGGACTAGGAACAGAGTGAAGGGGAACCTCTTTTTCTGGGTATACTTTGAGCTTACTTTTAATTTTTAAAGGAATAAAGTTTTGTAAATAAGGATCTTTTATTGACATACTTCTCTATGCTTCTCCTCCCCCCCACAAAAAAAGAACAAAAAGAAGACATAGTTCTAACACTATCAAGTTACAAATTCCACTGCCTATAAGTATTCATCAGATTTTATATCTTGTGTAAGATATGCGACCCGGAGCCATTTTTAGACTATTACAGTTTTTAGTATTTGTCATTTAAAAAGAAAGAGAAAAAAAAAAAGAATACTGGGGAAAAAAGAGACTGAAATCTGCAAAAATTTAGATGCTACTCAATAAGTAATCATCAGAAAAGAAATAATGAAGTATTCAATATCTGGAAGAAACTCAGTTTTTCCCCAAGAAGTGTTTGGTTCAGACAAAATACACCCCTCTAGTGTGTTGTTAATGCCTCAGAACCAGCTTCCAGTGGCCCTGTGTCCATCCCTCCCACTTGGCCAGCTGCGCTCTGCTCTCTCCCAGTCTCTCCTATTTGTCTCCAAACCCCTTTCTGCTGGTTGTACTTGTTGAGGCAATTAAACGATTTACATAAAGATCATGAAAACAGATAAAGCATGACTATCCAAAGCAAAAGTTGTTGTTTATATAAATTCCACATTGAATGTTTTTAACACTCAGGAAAGAGGTGTTGTTTTTAAAAGTTAAAAAGAGTTTCTGGAATTGCCCAGCCTGCGTGGCTCAGTGGTTGAGCTTCGACCTATGAACCAGAGATCACGGTTCGTCAGGGCACATGCCTGGGTTGCGGGCTCGATCCCCAATGTGGGGTGTGCAGGAGGCAGCTGATCAATGATTCTCTCTCATCATTGATGTTTCTATCTCTCTCTCCTCCCTTCCTCTCTGAAATCAATAAAAATACTTAAATAAATTAAAAACTTGTTGGATTCAACTCTTGTTGGGGAGTAGGGCAGGGGGACAACTCGAAAAACTCAGAGAGAAAACAAGGAAAAAATAGGGAGGAAAAATCAGCCTGAGTTCACAATACAAAGCCCTGTTACATGAATAAAACCCAAACTGGAAACCATGAAAGTTGTGTTGCTGGGGACATCCTATCCGGAGACTTACACTAACCAGCACCGAATTAGGAGGTTAAGATTCTGCAAAACAACGTTCCTTCCACCAGCAAGGAGAACTATCCAGATAACAAGTGACATTGTCGCTTTTCCTGGGCCACCCAAGAGCTGAGGCTGTGAAGCAACTAATTCCAAAGAGTGCCAAGCAGGAAAGAAGAAATCACCAAAAATGTTCACAGGCTCTTAAAGGCCAACTGTGGGCTGACATGTCCATGTGGAAGGTTCTGGAAGGCCCAGAAACAATGAGTTTACATTTGCTTGCAAGCCTCCACGGGGTGCTCATTAAGAGACACTGGGGGCAGGGCAGATGCCTGGAGAAAGTCCCTGCATGGTAAGGATATGAAGGGGGTGATGGGCTGCAGCTGAGAGAAGGCAGGAAGCCCCCATCTGGATAATTCTTGCTGGTGGGAGGAACGTTGTTTTGCAGAATCTTACCTTCTACTTTCCCCCTGGATGTTCTCAGATGAAGCAAAAGCCCTAACGCCACCGGGAGAGAAGCAGTGAATCCTATGTGCCCCCTAGACAAGGCAAAACCCTATTGCTTCTAAGGTGGGGGTACATGCAAAAGCCGTCTGTGGGGAAGAGTTTGGAAACCCTCCTGCCTGTAGGACACAGGGAAAGACCCATGGCTGCTGGGGAAGCAAAACCCCTCTGCGTCTGGGGAGGGAAAACAGAGGTCGGCATGCCACCGTGGTGATCAGGGCAGAAAACTCTCTCCTCCCCAAGACAACACAGATTCCAGGCAAGCGTTTGGCCTCATGCATTCCTCCTTTGGTGACCTTGACACCACCTACCAATCAAACTGGTATGTATACCTGGCTATTTCCCTTCATAGGACTATTCCGTTCCCATTCCTCATCCTCGTTTTGGCCCATATATTTTGTGTCACTTTTCATCTTTGCTTCAGGACTACTTTTGAGTCTTCACCAACCAGTCTCTTGGGGAAATCATGCTCCTGTAACCCTTTGCTCCAACCATGAGGAATCTATACAGTGTTCCGGCCGACTAAAATCAAAGTTCATTCCCCTATGATGTCGACGTCCCCCCTCAGCAGAAAGTAACTATGACCTCCGTCCCTATTCCATAAAATAAAAATACTGGGATGTTAGGTTTGATCAAATAATTGAATCAATACCCCTCCCCTGGGAACTGACCTTTACGCCACTTCACAACCAACATTCCCTTTTGCTTAGCCAGGGGTGGGCAAACTTTTTGACTCGAGGGCCACAATGGGTTCTTAAACTGGACCGGAGGGCCGGAACAAAAGCATGGATGGAGTGTTTGTGTGAACTAATATAAATTCAAAGTAAAGGAGTGGAGGGGAGAGCAAGAGAACCGGATAGAACAGCCAGATCCGGCCCGCGGGCCGTAGTTTGCCCACGTCTGGCTTAAACCATATTTCACTTGCTAAGGCCACATTCCACTTGATAAGATCATTATCTTTCCCCTCTGGACCCTCCCAGAGAGTTCCCCACTGGGAAACCACACCTAGAGTCCTTTAAAACCTGACTCCCATCCCTGGGTGCTGGCACCATTTTGGGACTCAGCCCATCTTGTCTCCAGATAATCTAACAAATTTGTAATCCCTTACCACTTTTGACCTCGTGCATTGCTCCTTTGGTGACTCTATCACCACTTACCAAAGCCCCCACTTTATACTTCTAAGTTAAAACTTGAGGTCCTCAGCTGACTTCCCTCTTTGCTAAACCCTTACAAGTTATCATTCACATGTGACATTTAATGATCTCTGGTTTACACATTGCCTGGACACTTTATTGTGTGTAAACACTTTTTTTTTTCTCATTTGGAGACTGTCCATTCCTTAAGGCAGAAAATGTTCTCTCTCCCTCATAAAATCTCATAATCTCTAACCCAGTGCTATGTATCTGTGGCAAGTGTGAGTGAAGCTTGCATGTCCTAAACAAGACAATTAAATGAGATCCCAGAAAATACCGTAAGGCCAGAATATTTTCCTTGAGGGAACAAATCTAGAGATACAAACATGGTAGTATTCTTAAGAAGTTTCATTTTTGGCCCTGGCCTGGTGGCTCAGTTGGCTATAGTGTCATCCTAATACACCAAATTTTGGGGTTCAATCTTGGTCAGGGCACATACAAGGATCAACTACAAAATGTATAGATAAGTGGAACAACAAATCAATGTTGTTGGTTTTTTTTTTTCTCTCTCTCAAAATCAATCAATAAATTTTTTAAAAGATTAAAAATAAAAAAAAGAAGCTTCATCTTTTTTGTTTTAAGAAGTTCTGCACCTCAGCTTCTTTATTAAGCCCCAAAGGGGGTGGAGTTGAGAAATCAGACCTCTTATAAACGAAAAAAGAATCCAAAATCACCATAATTGTTGTCTTTGAAAACCCCAACCTTTCCAGTGGTACATTAAACATCAGACAAAATCTGATTTTCTTATAGCTCTAAGTCCTTAATTCAGTCTGATTTTTAAGTGGGCAACCTTTTATTTTTTTTAAGTTTCATTTATCATAATTTAAAAAAATTATTAAACCCTCAAGCACAGTTCATCTTAGATAATCTGCATACACAAGACCAGTGGGTAAGTATCTTCTGTTTTTTTTATAGGCCATGTCTTCATGTTTAGATTCTATTTGAGAATATAATGTGATTTTAACTAAATAAAAAACACCAAAAAATAACTGTTGGCCTGGGGGGAAAAATCTAGAAAGCAGTAGAGCAAAATGTAAACATAGGTTACCTTTGGGTGGAGAACGGACCCTTTTTTACTTGTTTCTGTGCACTTTGCATTAACACATACTACTTATAAAATGGAAATAAATATTTATTTCCATTTTTAATTTTTTGAGGAAACTCCATACTGTTTTCCATAATGGCTGCACCAGTTTGCATTCCCAGCAGCACTGTACTAGGGTTCCTTTTTCTCCACGTCCTGTGCCAGCATTTGTCATTTGTTGGAGAATCACATCTTTTCATTAATAACTCTCTCCAGGGGAAAGAATTCTAAATGCATGACTAGCCCTACAGAGCAACTGGAAATAAAAATAGGGAGCAATGAGTCAGTTTCCACGTGATTCCATCCATTCCCGTGGTGAAGTATGAGATCACTGGCTGGTAGAGGGTTCAGGGTAGAAGTTTGAGAAGAGAAAGAATGCAAGTAAGAAGTTGAAACAACCCAGCCAGTGTGGCTCAGTGATTGAGCATTGACCTATGAACCAGGAGGTCACGGTTCCATTCCCTGTCAGGGCACATGCCCGGGGTTGCAGGCTCAATCCCCAGTAGGGGACATGCAAGAGGCAGCCAATCAGTGATTCTCATCATTGATGTTTCTATCTCCCTCTCCCTTCCTCTCTGAAATCAGTGTTTAAAAATATTTACAAAAGAATGAAGTATTTTTTAAAAAGAAGTGGAAATGGAGATTGATTGAGAAACAGGTCAGAACTGTCAGGAGTGTAAGCGTCTTGGATCTGTGGATACACATCTAAAGCGAGTCTGTGGGCACCACAGCGATCCTTTCTAGGTGCGTGCAGTTGCTCCAAGACAGAAATGAGAAAATGGGGCAAGGAGCTTTGGGATTTTGCCAGAAGAAAATCAGTGAGAAAGGAGGGCAAGGCGATGTCTATAACAGAGGACTGTGGGTGCCAACAGAGTGAAGATGAGGGGACGCTGAGTTGGAGAAGAACAGGCTAGGAGGCAGCTTGTGACATTTTGTCAGGGAAGGCCACCATCTGAGGAGGAAACCTATGCAGAGACTTGGGGATACGAAGGAGCCAGCTGCCCACTGAGAGGATGCAGACCATAAAGAAGGCAGGCACAGCACGTGCACAGGCACCAGGGTCAGGAAGGAGCTTGGAGAGATTCTAGGAGCTAAGAGGCCTTGGGACTGCAGCGCAGTGAGCACGCGGCGTGTGCCCGAGTGTATCCGCCAGTGCACACAACAATAGTGAGTGAGCACTGCACTGTCCCAGGCTCCCGGGACATGGGATTGAGGAGGACAACAAAACACAGCCCCACTTCTCAAGATGTTTAGAGTCCAATAAGCAGGACAAACAAATATTTACTATAATGCCAGGGTATGTGCTACAAAGAAAAAGGAAGCAAGGTAAGGGCGTGGGGACAGGGGTCCTGAAATAGACAGGGTGGCCAGAGACGCTCTCTCTGAGATGACACTTGAGCAAAAAAGTCAAATGACATGAAAAGCCACGCAGAAGGGTCCAAGCAAAGGGAACAGTCAGATGCTAAGGGTCTGAGGCAGGACATCGTGTGACATGTTCCAGGAAGAGCAGGGAGGCCAGCTGGTGTCACTATTAAGTTAGGAGGCTACTGCCATGGTCCAGTGATGGGCAGCCGCAGGGAGGACAGTGCTGACTGAGAGAAGCGGGCAGATTTGATACTAGTAGACACCTCCCGGTAGAACATCTGGATTTACCTGCGAGCAAAGTGGTCTTTAAGAAGACTGGTCTGGCCCTAACTGGTTTGGCTCAGAGGATGGAGCGTCGGCCTGCGGACTGAAGGGTCCCAGGTTCGATTCCGGTCAAGGGCATGTACCTGGGTTGTGGGCACATCCCCAGTAGGGGGCGTGCAGGAGGCAGCTGATTGATGTCTCTCTCTCATCGATGTTTCTAACTCTCTATCCCTCTCTCTCTTCCTCTCTGTAAAAAATCAATATAATATATAAAAAAAAGAAAGAAAGAAGAAGAAGACTGGTCTGCTCTCTGTTATTGCAATGCAATACTGGGAGACACTCACTTCTGAAGTCGCTATTAACTTCAATTTCAGAGTAGATGTTCCTTTCCACTCAGCTTTATATCTATCGCACAAGTTATATTTGCAACGGCTCTTTACAGAAATGCAATTCCCTGCAACGCAGGCATCCCGGGCATCCATTCATTTCGCAACCCCTAGACTTGGCTGCATTAAGCACTGCACGTCACAATCCATCTCCTTCTTGGAAGCCTGCTGTCCAAATCTCATTAGGCTGAGTTTCTGGGTCAGCCAGTTTCCAGGAGGGTATTAAAACCCATACAACCTCCTCCACCCCGGGATTCAAGGCTATTTACTGCCGATCAGGTTCGGAGAGAGCCTTCGTCTCAATTAATAAACACGGCCTATTGAATCAGTGATGCCGTCCATTTAAAATACTTTAAAATGATAATCCAGGAACTTACAGATTCCCACCCGAGGCCATAAATGGTAAAGAAACGCCACACACCAATAAACAGTTGTTTCCCCACCTTTTGGCTCGAGTGTTGACTAAGAGGCTTGCTCCCCACAGAGTTACTAAACAGAAGCCTGTGTCTGCAGCTGCTCTCTATAAACCAGTCGCCCCTCCTGTCCTCACAAGGCCACGGAGACTTCTTCCCCTTGGACTGCTGCCCTGGGAGTCCTCTCCCTCCCCCTCCTCTCATTCTAAATTCGTTCTTTCTCCCATCCCACTCAATACAACTTGGGCTTTTAGGATGTTTAAATGTTTTCATGTATTTTTTATTGATTTCAGAGAGGAAGGGAGAGGGAGAGAGAGATAGAAACATCAATGATGAGAGAGAATCTTCAATCGGCTGCCTCCTGTACACTCCGCAGTGGGGATAGAGCCCGTAACCCGGGCACGTGCCCTGACCAGGTTGGAACCGTGACCTCCTGGTTCATAGGTCGATGCTCAACCACTGAGACACGCCAGCCGGGCTTAAATTTTATTCCTATTCTACCTACGCTAACAGGGATGTGTATACAATTAAGATAACATGGATAAGAAGAAAGAAAAAAAGAAAAGCAAGCTCAGGGACAGAAGATGAAACTCTTGTGCTCCACGCAGGGACTACCTGGCCCCTGGCTCCATCCCCACAGTGTTGGCTTCTGCAGCAAAGAACACAGGAAGCAAGGGGCCATTCTGTGCCCGCTGCTTAGGGCGGAAGCCACTGTTCTGAAATTTTCCAGAAGCCATTTGGAACTAACCGCTCGGGCCCATGGCCCAGGAAAAATGTTAAGACTAGAAACAAGGGTTTTCCCACGCGCTCTCACCAAAAGGAAACTCTGAGACATGATCAACAACTGTTTCAACAGCATTCTAAAACGGCAGCGGAGGGAACATGGTGCAATTTCAGAAAGCCAGGGTGAGGGGGGAGAAGGAGGGCTCCTTGGGAATCACCCCGGGTGTGCAGCTCCCAGCTCAGGAGAGAGCCACAGGATGCACGGGGACCTCGCAGCTGGAGACTGGGAAGTGTTAAACCAACTATAACAGCTCACGCTTAATCTTTGTCATTCCATCCTTTCCAAAAGGTAGCATTTACTCAGTTGACAGTAGTCCAACTGGGTAAAACAAAATAGAAAGTATAAACTCTTAGAAAACACCGCATTTCAAAATCTACAGGATACAGCCAAACTGTTCTCAGAAGAAATTTTATACACTTAAATGCATTTATTAGGAAATGAAGATAAAAATATTGGGTACTGCAAGTATTGGGGGGGACACTTTGGAAAGTATATGATTGTCTAATCATTACACCTGACCAATATAAAATAAAATAAAAAATAGAAATCGGCTCTAACTGGTTTGGCTCAGTGGATGGAGTGTCGGCCTGTGGACTGAAGGGTCCCAGGTTCAATTCCGGTCAAGGGCATGTACCTGGGTTGCGGGCACATCCCCAGTAGGAGGTGTGCAGGAGGCAGCTGATTGATGTTTCTCTCTCATCGATGTTTCTAACTTTCTATCCCTCTCTCTTCCTCTCTGTAAAAAATCAATAAAATATATTTTAAAAAAATAGAAATCGCTTGGTATTTCTGAGATAAATACTGTCACCAAAAATTCTGTCTTATTACATTCTGGGACTTAAATTCACAAAAGCCCTGGGAAGAGAAGTCCACCAATAAATTATAAGCCAAACTCTTAATTATAAAAAATTGAGGGAGATGTAATCAAATATTTAACTCTAAGAGTTACAAAAGAAAATGAAATAGACTTCCAGGTGTAGAAGGGAAGAATTACTAAAGATAGATTGAACAAAATGAACATAATTTTTTGTTAAAAAGCACATTAGCAGCCAGTAAAGGCCAGCCCTTAATTCTGGAACTCATTCCTGTTCCCGGGGGGAAGACTTATTTATAAAACAAGCAGTACAGTGTCTGAAAAGGCACCTTGGAAATGGTCTAAGATCCATGAGCAACACCTGGACTAAACCTTTCCATCAAACGTTTCTAATCTTTCTACTTGATTCTCTTCCTGGACTTCCAGGAAGTGGAAGAATTTACAAAGCATTTCCCATGAGGTGCACTGTCCAATCCCACTACAAGGCATTATGCAATAGCCTAGTGCCGTGGTCGGCAAACTGCGGCTCACGAGCCACATGCGGCTCTTTGGCCCCTTGAGTGTGGCTCTTCCACAAAATACCACGGCCTGGGCGAGTCTATTTTGAAGAAGTGGCGTTAGAAGAAGTTGAAGTTTAAAAAATTTGGCCTCAAAAGAAATTTCAATTGTACTGTTGATATTTGGCTCTGTTGACTGATGAGTTTGCCGACCACTGGACTAGTGTAAGGAGCATACATGACATGAGAATGATGCTGAAATCAGACAGATCTGACTTCAAATCCCTGCTCTGCCCACGCACAAGGGAGCTCCCCTCGCTCTGAGCCTCCGTTTCCACGTAGAGATGACGCCCACCTCACAAAACACTGGGAAAAACTCAGTGAGATGTCTCTGCATTGCTCTTGTAGGACTAAACTGGTTCAATCTCTATGGCGTGCAACGAGGCAATTCACAAAATTATAAACTGACCTGGCAATGCTATTTCTAGGAATTTGTCCTACATACAGACTTGCAAATGTGTGACATTACTGAAGTTCCTTATAACAGCGCCTGTGACAGCAAAATGGTGAACACTGGTTAACAAGTAATGAACTACTATGCAGCAATAAAAAAATAAAAGATCGAGGAAGCTCTCTATGTACTAATCTTACCTAATAAAAGAGAAACATGCAAATTAACCATCACTCCGCTACGCCCACAGCCAATCAGAGTATGCAAATTAACTCAACAAAGATGGAGGTTAATTTGCATATGCAGGCGCAGAGCGGTGTGAAGCCTGCTATGAGGGGAAGGAGGGCAGCGGAGGGAGCTACTGGAGTGGTGCTCCAGACAGAAGTGAGGACGTGCTGGTTCTGGGCAGCCCGGGAGCGGGGACTTGCTGGCTCCCAGGCGGCCTGGGAGTGGGGATGTGCCGGCTGCCAGGCCCCAGGCGGCTGGGGAGTGGGGCCTTGCCGGCTCCGAGTGGCCAAGCAGTGGGGTCTTGCCAGCTCCCAGGCGGCCGGGGAGCGGGGACTTGCCAGCTCCCAGGCGGCTGGGAGTGAAGCCAGGGGCCTATTCTTGCACGAATATCGTGCAATGGGCCTCTAGTATAAAATAAAGACCAATGTGTATGTTTAAAAAGAAAGCCACATGTCAAATAATATAGACAACATATTGTCATTTGTGGAGAAAAGACCATATACACATATTTGCTTGTAGAAAATATGTCTGAAAAGACACAGACCCACGAATGCACACAGGAAACCTGAAAACCGTGGTTGGGTGGCTGAGAGTCAGGAAGGGAACAGAGTGTCACACTGCATACCATTCTGTACTTTTAAGTTCTGAGTGATGCAAGTATGTTACGTACTCAAGGACTTAAGTATTTTAAATTTGGTGAGCTACTTTAACAAATCAAAGTGGAAAATACCAAAAATTCAACTGAAAAATAAGCAAAGACAAGAACAGGAAGTTTCTTTGAGAAAATAAAAAAGAAAGAAATTCAAATGGAAGAAGGGTCTGACTCACTTGTGATTAAAGATACACAAATTAAAACATGACATTTTTTTCCTGTAACATGGAACGCTAAAAAATCTTAATCACCGGCATTGGAAAAAGTGTGGGAAAACAATTATTTTCATGTTTTAATACTGAGACTACAAATTGGTGCACAAATCAGACAGCAATTTGGTAAATCAATCAAAACTCTGCAGGCACACACCACTTGCCACAGTAATTCCTTTTCTAGGGTCCCTCCAATTGGTTGCACTTGCCCAACTATGCAAAGCTATGCATTCAAGAGTGGTCTTTGTAATATGTTTGAAAAACAAAAAAAACATGGAAACCCAAATACCCACCACTATACCAGTGAAGTGCATTGTCTTACCAATGGAGCAATGCTTAGCAGTAACAAAGATGCGGGAAAGAACTAAAATGCCATTGCTAGGGAGTGGGATAAACACACTGTGGCTTACTCACACAAAGGAACATCAGAGCGCAGGTAAAATGAATGGGTTAGAAACCCTGGGTTTCAACAAGGATAGAAACCAAAAATATAACAGTGAGTTAAAAAACAAAACAAAAATACAGGCACAAAACAGTGCTCTCTCGATATATAGTGAGTACATGAAAACGTGCATGAGAGAACCTGAGCTTCTGTGGATCAGGGAAGGAGGGATGGAGGGAAGGCAGGAGGGAAACCAGGAGCAGGAACATGGTAATGGAGATTCCAATTTCGTCACTAAGGTTTTCTTTCTTTCTTCCTTCCTTTCTTTCTTTCTTTCTTTCTTTCTTTCTTTCTTTCTTTCTTTCTTTCTTCCTTCCTTCCTTCCTTCCTTCCTTCCTTCCTTCCTTCCTTCCTTTCTTTCTTTCTTTCTTTCTTCCTTCCTTCCTTCCTTCCTTCCTTCCTTCCTTCCTTCCTTCCTTCCTTCCTTCCTTCCTTCCTTTCTTTTTAAATTTTATTTTATTGCTTAAAGCCGTGGTCGGCAAACTGTGACTCGCGAGCCACACGCGGCTCTTTGGCCCCTTGAGTGTGGCTTTTCCACAAAATACCACGGCCTGGGCGAGTCTGTTTTGAAGAAGTGGCATTAGAAGAAGTTTAAGTTTAAAAAATTTGGCTCTCAAAAGAAATTTCAACCGTTGTACTGTTGATATTTGGCTCTGTTGACTAATGAGTTTGCCGACCCCTGGCTTAAAGTATTACAAAGAGTAAAGCAATCTCAGTATACGTTCATTGTGGGAGAATAAATACACTATGAATGGTTTATGTATTATTTTTCTCTGTATTTCTCTGCATTTTGTGAAACTAAAGAGAAATAAAATGGATGTCAAGAATAATCTATCAGATATGTTAGGTTTTAAAAGTAAGGGGCAGAAGCGCATGTGAAATAATTCCTTTGGGGGAAAAACGTGTGTGTGTGTGTGTGTGTGTGTGTGTGTAAAACATTTGTGGTGCCCAGACTGGTTTGGCTCAGTGGATAGATCATCGGCCTGCAGACTGAAGGGTCCCAGGTTCGATTCCGGTCAAGGGCATGTACCTTGGTTGTGGGCACATCCCCAGTAGGAGGTGTGCAGGAGGCAGCTGATCAATGTTTCTTTCTCATCGATGTTTCTAACTGTCTATCCCTCTCCCTTCCTCTTTGTAAAAAATCAATAAAATATACTTTAAAAATATATATTTGTGGTGTTCATTCCCCAGAACCTAGAACAGAGTCTGGCACTTGGAAAGCACATGCTTTCTATCCATGAGTGAACAAATGGCTATACGAAAACCTTGTTAGCAATCATTACCTTTCAGTGTTATTTGCCTTTTATGTACATGTATTGCTTTCATATTTTAAAAAATTTGAAAACTTAGTTATCTTTATAACTATTGAGATGATTTGAATTTAATTCAATACTTAGTCCTTCTCAGTTCAGGCATCCCCAGGAGCCCTGGTCCCCTTTCCTGTGAGCCCACCTCACAGCTGTTCCTGCCCCTGAGCTCCTCACAGATACTTAATTACTGTGGAGTCCAGGAATCTTGTTGGCTAAAATATTATAAGCTTGGGTTTTGCCATGAAAGTAAAAAAAAAAAAAAAAAAAAAAATCAATAATCTTGGAAATAAAATCTCAAGTCTTGGAAACATAAATAGCTATCACAAGATCCATACACTTTTAATTCTACAGGAGAAATGGAGCCGCCCACGGCAACTCCCCAGACGTATGAAGTGAAGGGTGTAACACGAAGCACTGGGATTTGAAGAAAGCAGAGATGCTCTGACAGCTGACAATAGGGAAATTAAAAGTAATTGAAAACCTGACAGTAAGGGAAGTTTTAGAAGAAAATGTAAAAGCAAAGCAACATGCTCTGGAAAGGCTCACGGCCCTGAGGGTGTTACTGTTTTGATAGCTCAGTGGTATCGTTGTGACACCAGTATTACAGGAAAGCACACACAGCAAATACTCAACCTTTGTTGAGTGAGTAGAGAGAGAAATTTGGTGGAGTGGGAGAGTCAATCTCTATAAAAATTCAACAATACTACAACTAAAGCCAGCAGCTATGAAGGATCTCGATGTGCCAGGCATGGCTGGCACCAGTAAGTTGATGAGCGGAGACTGCAAATTATTGAAAGGCAGTGTGGAGCATGCACAAGTAAAACTGTATAAATGAAACTGAAATGGTACACCAAAACAATGAGATAAGAGGGACCAGACTTCCAGAGTATGTGTCACATGAGCCAAGTTTTCAGAAATAACAGTTTGCCAGGAGGAGAGTGAAGGACAAGAGGAACAGAACAAGAAGTCTCGTCTTGAGCAAACTTAGGACCTCACATCAGACAGGGACTGCAGTGAACAAAAACCAGGAATTGTCCGTGCAAACCCCTGAAATCTCTAGTGTCAAGCACTTTTCCTTTTGAGTGTTGATGAAGGGGAAGGCTACATGATGCAATTGTAGAAAGGTGGAAAAAATCATTTGTATTATTTCTTTCTCGTTTATTTTTACTCTTCAGCACACACAGTTGAATCCATCAGTTCAATGAGTGGATGACGTGACTCAAGTATATAAATGTACTATAGCAAAGACTCTACTTTGCAGCTGATCAGGTTACCTGGCCATCAGTTCCTTCCCTAGAAGACACGGCTGCACACAGTCCCTAATCGGATGTGCCTTTGGCCGTCTACACGTGTTTCCTGTTCATTGTACACTTACTGGATGGATTCGCTTGCTGGATCTGCCCTAACGGAGAACCACAAATGGAGTGGCTTAACCAACAGAAATTTATTGTCTCATAATTCTGGGGGCACGAAGGCCAAGATCGACGTGTTGACAGAGCCACGCTCCCACTGAAGGCCCCGGGAAGGAACAGTTCTGGGTCTCTCCTAGCTTCTCGTAGTTCCTTGGCTTGTGTCAGCATAACTCCACTGTTGCCATGGCATTCTGTCGGTGCTGTCTTCAAATTCCCTCTTTTATGAGGACACTAGTCATATCAGATCAGGGGCCCGCCCTAATTGAATTTGCAACAATCCTATCTCCAAATATGGTCGCGTTCAAAGGTACTGGGGGTTAGGATTTCAATATGTGAATTTCAGGGATGGGAAGGGGAACAATTCAACCCATAACTCTGGGTTTGCTCCCAGGCTTCTTCCTGCCTCTTTATGTATAATAAGTAATTAAATATTACACAAACTGAAGAAATAAAAACATAAAAAGAATGAGCATTGAAAATGAAGTCAAATGGTCTATTAAGACTTAATAAAAGCCAGTCAATTGGATGAAATTACATGTGGGTAAACGGTAAAAGCCTGGGGAGAAAGCAACAGACTACAGATCTAGAACACTGAGCTACAGGTGTTTTGCTGCATTTCAAAGAAAGCAAAACAAAGAAGCCAAAATTAGAGAGGATGCATTTTGGGTGGGTGCTGTTTATAGCAGAAACATTAGTTGTAAAACTTCAAACGATTAACTCATAATAAAAATAATTTTAAGCCCTTGGCCCTACATCAAAAGATTGGTGAAAGAATGCCTTAGGGTCCTTGCTAAAAATCTGCTTATTTTTGGTCAACATCCTTATGGGAACTGACTTGGAGAGATGCCCACAATATAATGCTAAGTGAAAGACTCAAGTTATAGAATATGCAAACTATCCCGCTTTTTCTGAAGAGTTTCAATATACTTGAAAGCATATTTGCAAATGATTTTCAAAGGATTAGACCTGTTATGAATGAATGAATGAATGAATGAATGAATGAATATAGAGTGGTCATTAGTGCTGTTGCATTATGAAGAGACAACCAGAACATATGTCTCCTGATGCAAATGTGCAATACCATCTATAAGTTGTTTTGACTCTGGATGAACATGGGTCTGATCTTTCTAAGTACTAATTTACAGGAAATGCAGAGGACAGAGGAACATGTTAAGAACATCACGGTGATACAATCAGCAAAGTTCAGTATATAGGAAAGCTACAGGAAAAGTAACTGGGTTCTTCAACAAATAAATTGCAAGGGGAAAGAAACATGGAGGAGCATCCTATAAATTCAAAAGAGACATAGGAGACACATCAATCAATTGCAATGTATGGGCATTATTTGGATCCTGACTCAAAGCAACTGTTTAAAAATGGCACTTATCAACACTTCCTGAATATTTGACTATATTGAAGAACTACTGTTAACTTTCTAGAATAGAATAGTATTGTGTCTTTATTTTTAGAGACACATACTGAAATATTTACAGATGAATGATAGAAAGACTGGGATTTGCTTCAAAATGAAGGGGGTGAGTAGGAGGAGTGGGTAGAAGTAGAACTGGAGCAAGATTTGTCTTGAGTTGAAAGTTGCTGAAGCTTGGGTGATGGGTAAATGAGGACTCAATCAAACTCTTCTCAATAATTTTTTTAAAAAATGTTTAAAGGATTTGATTAGTATATATAGTCCCCAAAAGACACATACAAAAATCTTCATAGCAGCACTATGCAAAATGGCCCTTCTTGGGGAGTAAATGTTTGTCTCTCCCAAATCCACATGTTGAAGTCCTAATCACCTGTGATGGCATTTGGAGGTGAGTGGAAGAGAAGTCCTAAAATTTGCCTTCTTTGATTGCTCCATCGTGATGAATCCCTCCTCTGGACAGCCGTGGGGCACATTGTTCAGACCTGATAGTGAGCACGGCCAGCCTGCCCTGCATCACAGCCCACTGCCGAGGTGACAATCTCCTCACTCCTTGTCAGCCTTTCGAGAACAGAGAAACCCAGTCAACGCCATCTCTGCCGAACAGCACCAGGCTAAGCACTCGGTGGGAGCTCACTGCATGTTTACATGATTGAAATACAAGCACATTTGGAATTAGATAGTCAGGTCTGAGTCTGGTTTCACTGTTTTTCAGAAACATGACCTTGGGCACATAACTCAGCACCTCCGAGCTCTTGGAGAAGACTAAAGAGCCATGTAATAGGTTTGGTGGACTGAATCGTGACTCCCAAAATGATGTGTCTAAGTCCTGAACCTGGGAACCTGGGAATGTGACCTGATTTGGAAAAAGGGTTTTTGCAGATGTCATTAAGTGAAGGATCTTAATATCATTCTGGATGTAGGGAAGACCCTAAACCCAATGACGCTGTCCCTATAAGAGAAAGGCAGGGGGAAAGATGAGCCAGAGACACAGACGGTGGCCTTGTGAAGACAGGCAGAGACCAGAATTCCTGGAGCCACCAGAGGCTGGGAGAAGCAAGGAAGGATTCTC
This sequence comes from Plecotus auritus, assembly GCF_963455305.1. Lineage (NCBI taxonomy): Eukaryota > Metazoa > Chordata > Mammalia > Chiroptera > Vespertilionidae > Plecotus > Plecotus auritus. The sequence goes on along the minus strand of NC_137770.1, from coordinate 240,430,122 downwards.
CCTGGGAGCGCTCAAAGGGAGCATGGTCCTGCCAATAACCTTGACCCTGGACTCTGGCCCTTGGAACTGCAATCATTTATTTGTGATCACCCAGTTTGTGATCATTTGTTATGGCAGCCCTAGGAAGACAATACAGGCAGGGTCAAATACAAGACCAGTGCTCTAACCACTGAGCCATGGAGCCTGGGGTCAAAGAAATACTTATTCTTAAGTCCATGTGATCACCAAGACCTGAGGTTAATTTAAAGGCTTTTAAATGAATATGTATTGTATTCATTCATATTTTATTTAACAAACACGAATATAGCACTTTGTATATATCAGATGCTGTTATAATTTTTCTATAAAAATATTTATTTAAATATTATGACCAAAAATTACTATTATTATTATTATTATTTCCAGTTTAGAGAGAGAACACTAAGAGTTTAAGTAACTTGCCCAAGGTCACAGGGTTAGCAAACATCAGAGCCAGGATTCAAACCCAAGCAGCTCTTCCCCACGGCCGGGATGTTAGGCTCACTCCCGAATCTAGCCCCCAGCCAAGCTGAGGGTGCGCGACAGGCCTGCCTGGGGCCACCTCTCCTGGTTCTGTCCAGGGGCCACCTCCCCTGGTTCTGTTCAGGGGCCACCTCTCCTGGTTCTGTCCATCCTTTATGGTTCTGACCCAGAGCTGCCCTGTGCAGACCACACTTCCCAGCTACTTCTCCAGGTGCAGATCTTAGGACCTCTCTCCACTCAACCCCAGAGGACAAGCAAAACATAATACCAGGTGGACTTCACCCAGCTGCTGCTGGGTAGCCTCTCTGTATTTGCATTTGCACTAATCCCTCATTTCCTGCAGGTATTTGAAGTCCTCCTGAAAGAACATAGTTGGAGACCGCGAAAACAGGAAGCTTTTCTCCTGGTATCTTTTTCGGGACAGACCCACGTTTCCCAGAAGGGCCGCCCTGTTTACCTAAGGAAAAGCCAGGAGCACACTTCAGCAGGACCTTGCAGACAAGCTTAAGGGAACGTGGCTGATAGGACCTGTAACTTAGCTGAAGCAGCTGTACTGTGAAGCAGAAGGTGTGTAAGGAGGACCAGAGGAGTCCCCGTGACAGTCTGCAGACACATCTGTCCCCTCCCAAGCAACACCACCCCTCACTCGCGAGGCTAGCGGCCAACAGAAACCCGTCTCCAGGACTAGCTGTCTCTCCTATATTCCACAGCTTACCTTGGGGATCATTTATTTCCCTTTTATTTGATCATAGTGCTTGTAAACTGAGCGTGGGTCACTGTGAAAAAAAGAGTAATTTTTTTTGCACATTAAAAGTGTGCATTGCAGAAGATCACGTGCACGGGTGATGACCAATGTCCTTTCCAGTTGGATGCGTCTGTGATGAGTTTGGCAGAAATCGTGGCCCAGATCAGAGCCATTGTGATGGAACAAGCAAAGAAAATGTCCCTGGCCAATGGGTCTCTGGCCCATTCAGGAATGGAACATTTGAAACTGTCCCTCATTTAAGAGAATGTCCTTGGGGACATGTAAATGCCGTCCATAGGACAGGTCTCCAGGGAGGCAACATGGAGGGGAGCTGGGAGACGAGCCGTGTGGGCATCACAGGGCCCTCGGTCACACCTGGCTCAACCGCTTAGCCAGCAGCATGTGTGATTTTGGAACAGTCCCTTCACCTCCCTGAATCTCAGCAAAATAAGAGTGGCAGCTGTGAGCTTGGCCTCTAAACTCCGCCTCTGCCACTGCACAGCAAGTGGACCTGGTCCAGTTAGCTGCCTCTCGGCCTGAACTTTCTCTTTTGTAAAATGGAAATAACAGTACCTATCAGGCGTCCTCAACTACAGCCCGCAGGCCACATGCGGCCCGCCGAGGACATTTATCCGGCCCGCCGGGTGCCACTGCCTGTCCTGCTTAGCAGCCAACTCGTCCCAGGCCCGCAGTGCGCATAGGAATTTGTTCATAGTTTTTTTTCTTAAACTATAGTCCGGCCCTCCAACGGTCTGAGGGACAGTGAACTGGCCCCCTGTTTAAAAAGTTTGAGGACCCCTGATCCTAGCTCATAGAGGGCTAAGGTGTTCAGATCCCTCAATGTAAGCACTTCACAGCTGTTGGCTGTTGTAATTGGTAGAATAAAAAGAGATGACAGCTATGGCCTGCCCAGCATAATGAGTGACCTGGGGAGATGCAGTGATAGATATTGGTTCTTTCCCTCAGTGACCTTATATGGCCAGGCCTGTTGCCAGTAGGAGTCACATGATCTAGCGGACAGTGCTGGCTTTGTCTGAATTAAGAACACACAGGTGTTGGATATATTATAACATCCTGATTCTACGTGGATATTGGCATAGACACACCTATTGGGCTGTGGGCCAGGGCCATCCTTTCCTGGGAACCACCTCTCTCTGTGAGGCCACGTGGAGTTGTGACCTTGGCCACAGGCACTCAGTGGGCCTGTGGTTCACAGTGTCAGGCCCCGGAGTTGTGACCTTGGCCACAGGCACTCAGTGGGCCTGTGGTTCACAGTGTCAGGCCCCGGAGTTGTGACCTTGGCCACAGGCACTCAGTGGGCCTGTGGTTCAGTGTCGGGCCCCGGAGTTGTGACCTTGGCCATAGGCACTCAGTGGGCCCGGGGCTGGTGGCTGGCTCAGGAAGAACTGGAAGTGGGAACTGGGACTGCAAGAGAAAAAAATGCCCAGCCACTCTCCAGGAAGCTGGCCTGAAACTTATGCTGGCAATCTGGCTCTCCACCTGAGCCTGCCGGAGTGGGGGAGCCTAGAGGTGGGGGAGGGGGAGGAGGGATGAAGTGGCTGCATGCAGAGAGGAGCCAGGTGGGCGGTGGAGAGTCCAGAGAGCGTGAAGTCCAGTCCCTGGCAGCTGACCCCTTTTTATAAAAATTGAGGGCAGGAATGACATAGCTGTAGTCCTGATGATAAACTCTTTTTTTTTTAATTGCCTTAGCTAATAGATTTCGGTTACCTGCAGCAGAGAGAGAGCTCCCACGTAGCCTAGCACCCTGATGGCATCTCAAATTCAACAGAAACCAAGCTTCCCTCTCCCCTCTTCCACTGTCCTACTTCCTCAGCTCTCCTCTCACTCCCACAAAATACCAGAAGCAAATCAGATGAACCTAAAACGCTGTTAGAAGCAGGCCAACCATCCTATAATGTAATTTAAAAGTATACCAAACCAAGGCAGAGAATAATTTTAGAGAATTGCTATAAAAATAAAAGCAGATGAGACATTTTTTTTTTTGCTTGTTTCATCACAATGGCTGATCTGGGCCCACAATGGCTGATCTGGGCCATGATTTCTGCCAAACTCATCATAGACACATCCAATTGGAAAGGACATTGGCCATCACCCATGCACATGATCTTCTGCAATGCACACTTTTAATGTGCAAAAAATTACTCTCTTTTCACAGTGACCCATGCTCAGTTTACGAGCACTATGATCAAATGAAAGGGAAATAAATTATCCACAAGGTAAGCTGTGGAATATAGGAGAGACAGCTAGTCCTGGAGACGGGTTTCTCAGTCTGCCACTAGCTAGTTGCATGCCTGGGACATGTAATCTCATCCTGACTTAGTTTTCCAATCTGTAAAGGGGGTATAAGGGATAGAAATAAGACCACCATCATCCGCCTCTCAAAGTTGCTGGAGATTCAAATGAGCTAACACTTGGCAAAGCGCATCCTTCAGCAGATACAGGGACAGCAGGAGCAAAGAAAGCAGCAGAGAAAACAAGAGCTGTTAGATGCAGCTGTTCCCGGGGAGGAGCCAAGACCACTCAGTAAACTGGCACTGCATCCGAGCCCTGGCTTCTTCACCCAGTTCTGCCACCGCGGGGCTCACAGGAGACACAGCCACCCGACTTCAAGAGGAATGGATCTCTTCTTAGGAGGCAACTCCCTGGGGACTGTTCCCGAGGGAGCAGCAGCAGGACGTTTAAGGATCCCTCCTGGAGACACCTTCGTTTTCCCATGCCCCCTCCTGATGCTAATCTTGGCATCAAATTTGGCCAATGTTTTCTCTCAAATAATAATATTAAAGCAGCCACTTAAGCCTCACAGATAAACCCTATAAAATGCATTATGATGAGAGTCATAGTACATCTATGAGAACAGTGTCTGAGAATTAAACAACTTGGTCCAGATCACCCAGCAGGTGACAGGCAAGAGGTAGGATTTGAACATAAAGCAGATCTGGCCTCTGTTTCCCTGTTGTGTTTACCTCGTTTTAGTTAGTTTGTCACTACCTCCCTCTGGACCCACTGTAGGAGTCTTTACCTCCCTGTGACCTATCCTAGCTGCCGCTGTCAGATTCTTTTCCCCAAATCCAATTCCGCTTCAATCCTGGCTCACAGCACCCAGCCAGGTGCACCACAGGGGCCTTCAATAGATGCTTGTTGAATGAATGAAACCTCTGTTCATGCTGCCTTAGCTTCCTTCCCATGACCTGCCTGTCAGAGTCCTTCAGCTATGGCTCCCCAATCTTACTTCATGAACAACCACCTCCTGGGTCCACCATGAGCCTCGGTCTCCTCCACTCTCCAGACATGCTGTTCCCTCCCTGGAATACCTTTTCCTCAATGCCCCGGACATCCTGCCATCAACACTCTTTCTAAGTTGAATGAATGGACAAAGGATTCTCTTCTTAGTGAGCCCACACCCAGGGCACTGTATCACTTTTGCAGCTTCAGACCAGGGCAGGTCTTTATAAAAAACCACACCAGATTCTAGAGCACACTCTGCCTCACGTAAAGTCTTCCTGGTCTATCTAAGCTACTCTTTTCTTCTCCCAGGAAGTTAAGAAGGCCTTTGTCTCAAGTCCCAGCTAAAAAAGACCTCCCCAAGTTGTATTTTAAGGATATAGCATTGTGTTTCTGTTTAGAGAGTTCAAAATGCAAAATAAAAAAAATTTAAAAAATTGTATACCCTTTTGGTTGGACACAGGATATAAAAGTAGAAAGCTCCCCAGTCTGATGGCAGAGAAAGAGGGAGGCCAGCCCCCAGGGCCCTCTCTTCCTTTTCCGCTCCTGCACTAGGACTTCGCATTCAAAACCCTTGTTCTCTTTCGAATGAAAGAATATACCTGTGGGATAATACCTTCCGTGGAGTTGTTACCCCATAGAAGCCTCACCCTAAAGACTTCTATTTTGGTGAGTATATTAAGTTAGTTCAGTTTATAAATAGGAATGCATCTCTTTTTATGTTATTATTTTTAATCTTCAATTACACCGACACTTACCTATGATTTGGCAATCACGAAACGCACTGGCCCCAAATGGAAAAGCCAGGCTTGTCTGGTGTGTGTCCTTTATGTTGCAAAGCACCTGATGGACACTTTGAGACTATTACAAACTCTAGTAACTGGGTGAAAAAATATAAATAATAGAGTGGTGGGGGAAAAAAAATCAACACTCCAAGAAGTTACCTGCTAAATTCAAGATTGTATTCTTTAAACAGCCCTAACAATTTCTTAGAGGAGTAGTGCTGGTCTGCACTGGTCTACTCTGGTCTACTGTGGAAATGTCTTGAGAATTTCTTTCTCTGAAATAATAAGTATTGAATAAGGTCTAGGGGACCAGCAAGGCTAACTCCCTCAGATTACACTGGGATTTCAATTCTTCAGACACCTCCTTCTAGACTAATAACGATGTTGGAGTTCAGACCCTTAGAAGGCACTGGAAATAGGGTATCTTTTAACCTGGTCATTTGAATGAAGACTCTTAAAAGACTGCTTTCCCTTGTAAAATAAGCATGAGGAAGCCTCCCTCTGAAATCTAGAGGAAGTGAAATGAAATAACATATGGAAAGAGATTACAGGATTAACTCATTACAGGATATGCCTTCTGATGACACACGGCTGCCCCACAATCTTTCTTAAGGAGTCATTGCAAATTCATAACAACTCAACTCTATGTCTCTTACATAAAAAGGAAGCCAGTGGAAACACTAGAAGGTTACTGTTTACTCAGTAATATTTACATCAAGCCTACAAATAAAGAGATGTCTATTGAAAACAGTGAATTTGTATTATAAGTAAATAAATAAACGTGGCTTATTTTCTACTTCTGTCTTCGGGATTTCCAAATTTAGTCTTGTGAGCAATGACATAAACAGTAAGGAGTCTTCAGACCTCTCCTCAATGACAATAGGGCTCAAAGTAATTTATTTCATCAAATTGGAATTTAAACTTAACAAAAAATTGAGAACTACATTTAAAACTGTTTCACTTGCTTAATCTAAGACAAATAAATGTAAAACCATTTTAATATAAATGTATTTTAATGAAAATCCATAAACTGCCCATAATATAAACAAGTGCTGAAGTTTACTAAATACATTCTCTCTCTCTCTCTCTCATCTTTTTTGAACAATAGTTGACTAGCTAAAGAAGACAATAAAGATTACTACATATTTTATAATTTTAGTAATCATGACAGTGTTCACATCTTTGTAGTTTAAAGAACAAGCTTAGGACATTAAGCCAATAACAATTTAGACTGCCAAACCCTAGTAACAGATTCTTTCCACAGACTATTTTAATTTTCATAATCTTGTATGGAAACAAAAACCCTGAAGTCTTTGAGGATCGCCGATGAGGGTAAACAGTGGTAAGAAGGCCAAGTAGTCACATGTACAAAGAATAATAGCACTATATGCCATGAGCATCCCAACAAATGCCATCCCTCCTTTCCTCACAAATTCTTAGAACTGAAACACATTTTCTCAGGTACAAAGGTTTGGTCAGGCCTTTCCTTGCCTGAAGCAATATCAAAATTGCTTTTTTTGTTGTTTTTTGTTAATCCTCACCCGAGAGTATTTTTCCATGGATTTTAGAGAGAATGAAAGAGAGAGGGAAAGACAGAGAGAAACATAGATATGAGAGAAATTCATCATCAATTGGTTGCCTCCTGCATGTACCCCAACTAAGGCCGGATCCGGGAGGAGCCTGCAACCAAGATACCTGCCCTTGACCTGAATCAAACCTGGGACCCTTCAGTCCGCAGGCCTATGCTCTATCCACTGAGCCAAACCGGCTAGGGCCAAACTTGCATTTTGTGGTGGGCCGAGAAGAGTTAAATGTTTAAGCCATGAGGAAATTATTAACTTCTCAGTTGATGACAGAGAATTTGCATTTTTACCTTTGGTATGTACTTGAGAATAACTCATTGATCCAGACAAAAAGAAAAGAAATAGAAAATGACTATAGTCTATATTGGTCGTCTTGTCATTAATGAACAATGTTGAGTGTGTTCACCCCACTGTGTGGAGACCAATTCCACCTTTTCCGCAGCGGTCACTTACCCTTTGGGAAAACGTTGGGCTGCACCATGTGGAGGAAGATTTGCACCATTTTAAAGAGATTGTTCATGGACCCAGATGAGGAAAAGTCTTTGGTCTCATAGTTCGGCATGGGCAACTGAAACGTCAGATCATCATTGGGACTGTTTGGGGAGGACGAGGGCTCCTCTGAAATGGTACTCCGGCAGAGCCCCAGCAGCAGCAGGACGCTGAGTGTCAGGGTCATGGCTAGCCAGATGCTCCACGCATGAGGTAGAAGTGGGGGCCTCTCGCCTCAGAGGTTCTGGAAGCTGTGGATAAGCCAGGAGTGTGCGTTTCTGTGTAGAAGAGGCACAAGGAGGGGAGGACTGGCCTGGATGGCATGCGCGATCTCCAGTGGGGTCAGTCACTCAAGGCAGCATCCCTGGAAGAGGGAGAAGAGGCATCAGTCACTAACACAGTGACAGGCCTGCACCAGGAGCTGCCCAGGAGGAGGCTGTGAGGCTTTAGAGCAAGCCCATCAGCCTAATCTGTATGGGGGCGGGGCTCAGAGGATGCCTCAGGGCCATGGGATTTGAAAGTTCCACGTAGGTCCCTCCTCCGCAAAGATTTGAGCACTTACTACATTCCAGACATTGTTGTCCTTGCTTTAGAGGTAGGATCTTGCTTAAGGCATTATCCCATTTTACAGATAAGGAAACTGACTGAGGATTTCGTTGGTAACTTGCCTGAGATCACAGCTGAGCCCACAGAGCCCTCCCTCTCAGGCTCCAGCCAAAGGCTGAGGCCCCAGCAACAGACTGGATGCTTTCTTTTTTCTCCTGGTCTCTGGAGATAAATCTTACTCTGCCTTTTATTCTGCTTATTTGCTCACTGATTTCAGTTCAAACATTCCCCCTCTATCCACCTACAACCCAAACTAGAAGAGCAGGGTCTCAAGGGCATCGGCCAAACTCTTCAAGGCTGGGTGACATTGGAATTTATCTGTCTCAAAGGCTCACCAGGTAGTCTTGATGGAAATCTTTGGCCCCAAGTCACCACCTGATCAACTAGGGGTCCAGGCGATGAGAGGCAGGGCAGAAGGGGACTCCTGCCCACCCCTGGGAGAGGGAGAAAGAAACAGGGATCCTAAAAGCTGCTACCAACACAGTGTCTACTGAGAATGCTTTGTGTGGCCCCTGTTCTCCTTGTTTCCGTCCCCAGAACTGAACACAAAGCAGGGCAACAAGGTAGGGGCTCTGGAAGTGCTGCTGAATATAAAATAAATAAGCCAGAACAGCTGACTTGCTTGTATCATTGAATGAGGCTAGTGAGCTAAAACAAACCCACCAGCTGAACTGAGATGCTCTCTTGCCTCCTCTGTTCTGGTGTCAGGAATCCCGGATTTTATTTATATAGAAACTGTTAGATAGGCATGATTAGAGCAAGGACGATGGGCCAGGTACAGAAACTCACCGGAGCAAAGAGCCTAGCAAGGGGCAAAAGTGGGAAAACAAGAACCTTGTCCTCAGGGTAACCTATCCTCCCCTAGCATATTTCTAGTCCTGCGATTTAGACCCCGTGACCTTCTGCTCCCTAAAGATAATATCTAGGCCTCAGTTATATTTCAGCTCCAGGCTCAGGAGAGCAGCAAAACCAGAGAAGTGAGAACAAATGACACGTGGCTGCCTCAGGACCAGCTGCATTGACTAATGACCCCCTGCCCTGGCACTGACCAGTCAATGGAGGCCGTGACCCTGAAAGAGCACCCCCAGAAAGCTGATGAATATTCTATTAAGACTCTCCCCTGAGAGCTCCCCTAAGATTTCCACCTGCAAGAGAGAGATAAATATGCTCAGGACGAAGGACCCAGTACACGCTCTCCCCTAGGAGAGCACGCCAGAGCCATTCCCTTCCTCCTTCTTCCCTCTAAGGGACCCCCACATGACTTGCAACCAGGGGAGCAACAGGCAGTGGCAGCTTGTCCTTGCCCTGAGCCTGTCTCCAAGGCCCCCTTTTCTCTGACTTCTCAGTGAGCCAAAGCACTGGCCGAGGCTCTCCTGCTGCTTCTTCTATGCCTTGTTTCACTGTCCTAAGTATGTTTTTGCTGCCATCATGGACCCAATACCCTTTGGCTCAGTTCAGTGTAGCCCTCCCCTTTAGATATTCCCACCCCCTACCTCCTTTTCTTTAAATAGATTCAGTTGTTCTTTATCCACCATCGGAGGTGGCTCTTTAGCCTGCCCACACATCACTGACTTTAACATTTCAGTTGACACACACAGGTGCTCTTGAAACACACACTATGAAAGCACCCATCAAGAAAGTGACACACTGTACAAGGGGACAGTGGCCCCATTACCTACATTCCACCAAGTCAGAGGAGGAGGAGGTAGGATTTCATGAGCTATTTGAATGAAGATGTGAATTCCTATGGAACCCCCTTAGATATTGCCTAAGTCCTGTCTCACTCCAATTACTCTGCAAAGAGCCACCAATAGAATGATCCCAAACTCTGCCTTTATCAACGCAATGCTGCTAGATCAGGGGTGGGCAAACTTTTTGACTCGAGGGCCACAATGGGTTCTTAAACTGGACCGGAGGGCCGGAACAAAAGCATGGATGGAGTGTTTGTGTGAACTAATATAAATTCAAAGTAAAGGAGCGGAGGGGAGAGCAAGAGAACCCTCCGTTCTTTCAGCTCCGCAGGCCAGATAGAACAGCCGAACGGGCCGGATCCGGCCCGCGGGCCGTAGTTTGCCCACGGCTGTCAGTGGCTCAGGTACTAGCTTCGTTAACCCCAAGCTTCCACGTCTGCTCCCCATCTCACCCACAGATACACCAGGACCTGGTAACTGCTTCCCAAAGGCAATCTCCCTGCCAGGCACAGCCGCTGCAAACCCCTGTCCTCAGGCTCTGCAGTGTCCCAGCCTGCACTGCTTCCAACAGGAACCCGGGCTCTGCTTGGCCCTCAAACCCTTTCCAGAGAGAATGAAGAAGAGGACAGAGTGGCAGCTTTTGCAAGTCCCTTTCGTCTGGGAATCTCTGGGTCGCACAGGGCAGGAGAAAGTACGAAACAAGGGATGTGTGTGGTTATTCAGACGTGAATGGGCTACTCTAAGCAGGCAGGCAGCTGTGTACATGCACACACACCACAAACACTGCACACACACATACCATGTACACATAAACCACACACTGACACACTACCTGTACACACAGAACACACCAATACCCATAAATACAGGTTTCTAGTTGTGAATACATAAAACAGAGTTTATTCTTATATTATTATTTATTAACAAGAGGCCCTGTGCATGAATTTGTGCATGGGTGGGGTCCCTCCTGGCCAATCGGGGCCGGCCAGGGGGAGGGACCACGGGAGGTTGGCTGGCCACAGGAGGTTAGCTGTGGGAGTGCACTTACCACCAGGGGGCATCTCCTGCATTGAGCATCTGTCCCCTGGTGGTCAGTGCATGTCATAGCTACTGGCTGATCGTCCGGTCTTAACGCTTGCTTAGAGGCCTGGTGCAAGAAATTTGTGCACTTGGGGGCGGGGAGTTCCTCAGCCCAGCCTGTGCCCTCTCGTAGTCCAGGAGCCCGCGGGGGTTGTCCTACTGATGGCTTAGGTCTAAGCCATCAGGAGGACATCCTTAGCGCTGCCACGGAGGTTGGAGAGGCTTCCAGCTTCCACCACTGCTGCTGCACTCGCCAGCTGTGAGCCCGGCTTCTGGCTGAGCCCGCTCCCCCTGTGGGAGTGTACTGACCACCAGAGGGCAGCTCCTGCATTGAGCATCTTCCCCCTGGTGGTCAGTGTACATCATAGCGACCAGTCGTTCTGCTGTTCTGTTGATTTGCATATTAGCCTTTAATTATATAGGATTATTGTGTTATTTTCTATATAAACAACTGTAAACCTACTTTTACCCTATACAGATATGGACACACAGAATACACACACCACATACATATATCATACACACCACACATGTACACCAGGGGTCCTCAAACTTTTTAAACAGGGGGCCAGTTCATTGTCCCTCAGACCGTTGGAGGGCCGGACTATAGTTTAAAAAAAAAAAACTATGAACAAATTCCTATGCGCACTGCGGGCCCGGGACAAGTCGGCTGCTAACCAGGACAGGCAGTGGCACCCAGCGGGCCAGATAAATGTCCTCGGCAGGCTGCATGTGGCCCGCGGGCCGTAGTTTGAGGACCCCTGCATGTGTGTTAGTTTGAGGACACACTAACACACACCATGTACATATGCACCACACATTGACACCCTACATGCTAACACACCATACACACAGCACACACTAACACACAACACTTGTACACATATGGACACATACCACACAATACACACACTACGCACACATACCCACAATCGCATCTTGTTTTCTGCTAAAGGACAGGCAGGGAGCAGAGCAGCTGGAAGGATTAAGGGCTCAGCTGCTAAGAAAGACTGGCTTCCCGATAATGCCACCAAGCCTCTGCCAGGGAGAGACACGGCAGGAGAGAAGTGGCAGGGGGCCCGTGGGAGAGCCAGGAATAAGCAGACTTGCAGGCTCCGTCCATGAAACACAGGAAAGGGAGGTCCCAAAGGAGAAGCTGCTTCTCGCTGCTGGGAGGTAGGAGTGTCGGTGGGTGTCTTTACTCCTTAATCCAAAGTGGAGGTTCCTCTTAAAGTTCAGAATACATTCGAAAAAAAAATTAAAATCTCACTACGCCTGAAACACTAGACAGCTGATAAAAGCCAAGTCCAAAAGCAACGTTTCCACCCCCGTTGTCATCAGCTGTGCCAAGAGGCCCGGGTGCGTGCCTATCAGACCAAATGTAGCCTGAGGGAAGCTCCCGGGACTGCCCGCAGAAAACCCCGGAAGACCTTCATGGACCAACAGCTGCATCCACATAAAGGGGGTGTTTATTCAAAACGCAGATGATCAGAACCAAGTTCTAGAGATGAGGCCATTGATCTGCCTATTTAACAAGCTCCCCTGGTGAATGATTCTTAAAACATCTCAGGTTTGAAAGCCAGCACTGTTTCTGACCGCTGCCTGGCTCATTCCTGCCTCTGTCCCAAATGCAACCTCAGGACAACAGAAAAAAAGGCAAAAGCTCCCAACCCCCCGGCTCGTAGTGCAGGGAACTGACCGGCTGCTGTGTGGGGTGTCTGACTTACTTATCTCTGTGCCCATCCATGGAGTCAGGCACACAGTAGGTGCTCAATAAGGACTGCTGAAATCAAATGGACTCACAACATGATCGTTTTACCTATTTTGAAATCATGCCAAGCAAGCACTTGCTTATGAGCAGTCCTGTGGCCTCTGGAAGGGAGGCGCTGTGTTGCTCGTGGCTACTTCCTGCAACACAGGCAGCCATGGTGTCCTTACTGGCGTTACCAACGGGAGAACTGGTCTGCCCTCCTGGGGGCCATACTCCCTGCTGGGATCCTCACCTTTACAGGCTTTGGACACTGCTCTCTGGGGTGCTATCTCCCTGCCTAGGCTGACCAATAAATGGCATGTAGATTCCTAGTTTTCACTCCAAATGCACTGAGTGCAAACTGGGGAAGGCGTCCAAGAATGTGAATGTCGAGCAGACACCTCCCATGATTACGAGCCTGGCGTCCAGAGTTGAGCACTACCACACACCCTGGTTTAAAAGCAAGCACGGCCCTAGCTGGTTTTGCTCAGTGGATAGAGCGTCGGCCTGTGGACCAAAGGGTCCCAAGTTCGGTTCTGGTCAAGGGCACATACCTTGGTTGCAGGCTCCTCCCCGGCCTGGGACCTGGTCAGGGCTCATGCAGGAGGCAACAAATCGATATGTCTCTCTCACATCGATGTTTCTGTCTTTCCCTCTCTCTTCCATTCTCCCTAAAAATCAATGGGAAAGCATCCTCAGGCGAGGATTAACAAGAAAACAAAACAAAATAAAAGCAAACATGGTGACCATCCAGCTTCATTTTTTCTTTTGCTGGAACATTTGCTGGGATGTCTTCTGTATAGATGTTTGCCACCTGGGGTTTGGGGGTGGGAACGGCTGTGGTGGGAACTTCCCAACTTCTGAGCCCACCTTTGCGAGTCTCTCACTGCAAGGCCAGCTGAGGCCCCCAAACTGTGCACTGGTAAGTCAGGCTCAGCCAGTCAGATGCTTACTCCTGGGTTTGCACATGGAGCAGCACATGGAGGCAGACTGTTTCTACCCCATTCTGCAGTGCCAGCAGCCACCTTCAGCGTCTCATCGTGGTGAGAGCCACCGCCATATACCAACCCAATACAGTTATCCAGAGTTGGCTTCCATCATTTTTAAAAAAATATGTATTTGTATTGATATCAGAGAGGAAGGGAGAGGGAGACAGAGACAGAAACATCAACAATGAGAGAGAATCACGGATCGGCTGCCTCCTGCACACCCTACACTGGGGATCGAGCCTGCAACCTGGGCATGTGTTCTGACCGGGAATTGAACTGTGACCTCCTGGTTCATAGGTCGATGCTCAACCACTGAGCCACACTGGCCGAGGGGCTTCTATCATTTGTAACAAAGCCAATCTCCGAGGGAGCAAAACCTATCTTCGTCATATTTTAAACAGTTAACAAAACAGTGTTTGGTTTAAAGTTTTATTATTTAACCTGCCCTCTGATGCACTTGCAAAACAGTCCAGCGTGGAATCATAAGGAAGCTCGTAAAAAACATTATGAGACGCATTAAGGAAACAAAACACAACTAAAGGGCACTGCTGAGGAGACAGTGGGGCTGGAGGCTGGAGTCTGACTTATTAGCTCGGAGACAGCTGCTTACCCTCTCAGCGGTTCCCTTCGCTCCTCTGTGAAACAGGATTGCCAATGGTGCCGGAGGGTTAAAGACACAGCAGGCTGGGCACCTGGCACACAGCTGGCAGTCAGTGGTGGGTCTGTACTGCTCCTGCCAGCATCAATACTCTCACCTAACAAGACAGGACAGCTCCAAGGATCTTAAACGTGAAAATTCCCAAGTAAGTGAGAAAAGAAAAATCCATATTAAGTTGCCCATATTCCAGTCTTGTGGCCACACACACACACACACACACACACTCACCAAAATGCAACTTCATATAGTTCAACCTAACGCACGAGCGCAGTTGCTTGAGTGTCCACGGGTCTGTTGCAGCACAGGGTAAGGGGTAGGTTTAAGGACCCCAATCGCACACCTTCTCCTTACAAGGGCACCCACCGCCCACAGGAGCCTGGAAAACCTTATAGGAGCCGGGCAGGGAGGGCAGGGAACGTCAGCAGCCCGGGGGCTGCAGGCGCAACCAGTTTCTGCAGGAAGCCTGGGGCCCCTGCGCTCCCCTCCAACGCAGCCTGGCCCGCCCCCTTCGCCCCATTCCCACCTCCCCCGGAGCCTCAAAAGAATGGGCTGCAAGACACAAAAGACTGGACGGCCGGGCGGGTGGGGGAAGCTACTCCAGGAATCCGCCCCCTCCTATGGGAGGGGGTTGCCCGAGTAACTTGGCTGCCCCAAGCGCGTGGCTCCGCAGCCCGGGTTGGCACGGATCGGAGTCGCCGAGAAGAAAGGGGCCCGGAGCGGTGTACCCCCCACCCAGGCATGGGATCCCTCGCCCCTCGGAAGGTGGGCTTTCGGAGAAACTGACCTCCGCCCGACTCTCCGACTCTCCCTCACCGCCGCGCGCTTCCTCTGTCCACGCGTCCCTTTGTTGTCCTGGCCCGCGCCACACCGCCGGGGGCGCCCCAGCACCTAGTTCTCATCCCGAAACAGCTGTGGGTCCCTGCGCGTGGAGCAACCCAAGGGGGGCAGGGGGAGGCTGCAAGTCCCGGGTTAGTGAGCTCCCCGCGGAGGCCGGAGACAGGTCCCACTGCACCCCAGAGCTCCCCCTGCTATGGTCGCTTGCACAGTGCATTCTAAGTGGCAAACCAGAGAAAGGTGACCCCTTCCCGTACCCGCAAGAAGGATCAGTGCCCCGAGTCCCCCCGCCCCCCCCCAGCACCCCCTCGCCGCACAACAGCGCCCAAGCCCCTGAGGAGCCTCCCGGGGCCTCTGCCCTCCCGAGATCCACTCTGTGGCCTTGGGGGTCCGGGTCCTGGTTCTGTTCGCGCTCCCACCGCCTGCTCGCGCCCGGACCAGGGACCACAGCCGCAGGCTTGCCTCCAGGGGATGGAAAGAAGACCCGCCAGGCAGCCTGCGAAGTTAGTGCGCGTCCACGCCCTGGCGGGGTGCCAGGACCACCTCGCCCGTCTTGTAGCCCCTCTGGCTCCCTGGCCGCTTTGGGGGTTCCCATCACCTGCCTAGGTGTCGGGGCACGGGGTCTTGGGGAGCTGGGAGGTGAGGGACGCAGAAAGAGCTGCTCAGTCCCCCATTCCCCACCCCAGTTTTCTAGAAGGGGATGCGCCCCCCCCGAGTCCGCAGATGGTTCCCAGGCTCGGGGTAAGGACTTGGCCACTCACCGTGCACCCGGTCCCGCTCCCGCTTCAGCCAGCACCGCCCGCGCCGCCCTCCCCCCTCAGCCCAGCTCTCCAGCCCGCTCAGGAATGATTTATGTGGGGACCACTGGGGAGGCTTCCGGAGAGGCTAGGGAGGAGGCAGCAGGACAGGAAAGACGTCTGCCCTGGGGGTCGGGGAGGGGGGGGGCGCTAGCGAGGCCGGCGGTCTGGGGGACCTGTTGGTGCCCGCCCTGCTCCCGTAAGTCCGCCTTCAAGTCCAAGTTTCCTTAAAGGTTCTCACCTGCACCGGGACAGCGCGTGCGGCCAGGTGCCTGGTGGGGACCCTGCGGGGGGTTTAAAGAGACTAAGCCCGGGGTTCTGGACGCGCTCCCATTGGACCAGACGGACACGAGGCCCCCAGGCACGTGGACCGCATCGGTTTCCTGAGGCGGGAGTCCCGCTCACCCGCCCGCCCGCCCTGCGCTCCGCACCCACGCCTCCTCCACCAGGCAGAGCCCTCGGCTGGGCTGGGGTGCCTCAGCCCTTCTCCAGACTCCGCCTCTGTCTGGCTCCAACTCTGCCCCGGGACTCCCTCAGCCGTGGCAGACTTTGAACAAATGATTTACCAAAACAAAACAACACCCAAATCCTTGGGTCCCTTAGGATGTACCAATCACAATGCTGGTGGCCGAGCCATAAAACAGCATAAAGCCTCATTCTCCCGCGTAGGCATACAGGAAGCACACCGCGCCTTAATCAATCACTTCATGCTGGTCTCTCTGGACTGCCAGCTGCCTGCCATCCCCACAGCCCTCACTGCTGCCTGGCTGCGCCTGGGGCACCTTCGGCCAAGAGGTTCCCACTCACGCTGTGCACCTCCTCTCACTCCCCACTCCCTGTCCTGAATGGAGAATTCTGTCTGATGGGAAACATGAGAAGCATGAAGGAAAGCGCTTTCGAGATGTGGCTAGTTCACTGTAGGTGTTTAATGTTTGTAACATGGACCGAGAGATGGATGAACAGACAGACCACTGAGTGATGGACAGGAACATTATAACTTGGGGCTCTTTTACTTTCCCCAGAATCTACCGAACAAGTGCTGGTGCCTGGCGGGTGTGCCCAAGTGGTTAGAGAGCTGGCCAGCGTATAGAAGGGTGGCAGGCTGATGTCAGCCCAGGGAGCCAGGGAGGGGGGACAAGGGGAGAGGGGGCACCAATCCATGTGTCACTTTCACCTCTCTCTCTCTCTCTCTCTGTCTCTCTCTTCCTTCCTCCCTTCCACTCTCTCTAAAAATCCATGGAAAAAAATACCCTTGAATGAGCATTTAAACACACACACACAAAAAAACAGGTGCTGGCAACTTGGAGTTAAAGTTTAAACTCATCCTGAAAATGCATCCTTCCAGGACAACTACTACTATTTCAGGAAACTTCTGAAAGTTACACCACAGGCATGGCAGGGCAGGTGGTACCAGAGGCTTCTCAGAGGCCTGATGGTCCCCTTCTGAAGCCCCCGCTGGTCAGAGGCCCCAGCGCCCCTGTTCAGAGGCCCCAGCGCCCCTGCTCAGAGGCAGCCTCTGGGGGTGGGGCCCAGAGGTGAATCCTCCCTCCGGAGAGCAGCCAGCTCTGACCTGCCTCAAATTTTGGTCCAGACCCTTTTCACCACTGTGACTTTGGCTGCTTCATCTCACTGTTTCCTCATCTGAAAAAATGAAGAGAATAAGAATGAGCCAGGCTCATTTTTATTTCTACTCGTAATAATAATACCCACAACAGTAGTAGCAGTGGTGAGCGCTAAGGCTCAGTGGGTGTTTGCTATGAAGGAGGCACTGTGCTAAGTGCTTTAAGTGCATTGTTTTATGTGATCTTAGCAACAGCGGCAGCACACTCTCTCTCCACCTTAAAGAGAAGGCTAAAATCATCTCAGTCATTTGTCCAAAGTCCCAGAGCTGGTAAGTGAAGCACTAATTTCGAACCCACATCTGGCCTCCAGCGCCCTAACACATGAGACACCCAAAGATAGGTGAGACCATCGAGGCTTGTGCTCCCCAGTAGACAATATGCTCCAGCTATTTTTATCCATTTTCATTACCCACAAATCCTATCCTACCTAGGCCATCATAGGTGTTCCATCGGTGAATGAATAAACAATAAACACAGGGCACAAGATTAAGATCTGGTCTGAGCAGTCTAGGGCAGACAGTGACCGGGCCCCATGATTTGTTTGGTTCCAGTTTGGCTCAGGGCCCTAATCCTATAGCCCTGCATTTTCAGTGCATCTGAATTTCTATGCAAGGATAAAAGGGGGTGATGTTATGTCCATACACACACACAGTCATTAGAAGCAAAAATTAAGTCTCCCCCTCTGAAACTGCTCCTCATTTTTCCTGCCCAAATGAAATCTAAGCATGAGGCACCATGGCATCCCAGCAAGAGGCAGGAGATTCACTCCAGTTCCATCACTAACTGCCAGTGTTCCAGACCCCCAGGCCTTCACATTTCTCACTGGACCAGGAGCCCGGCTCAATGACCACCTGGGGCTGGAGTTTTCCATTAGGGCAGTGCAGATAGAGGACGTCTCTGTCATCAAGTCTGCTCGGTAGTGCTGGGTCAAACAGTGAACCACAGTAAAGGAAAATTACACTACCACAGGGATAAGAAGATTGAGTGTCAACGAAGTTATCAGGGTTCTGTGACACTGGAAATGAGGTGTTGATTGAGATGAATTATTGTCAGATTACCCAGCGCTTGGTCATTCAACAATCTGAACGAAGTCTTTGACAAGATGTTTCTTATGAAGGACTTTGGGTATGTTTATCTGAGTTACTAAGACTGAAACACAATAGGTTAGAAGCATATTAATTACTCTAAGGAACGACAGCATGAGACTCAGTCTGCCTCCCTTGATTCTGCATTGATTAATATTTTTTAAAATATATTTTCATTGATTTTAGAGAGGAAGGGAGAGAGAGAAAAACAGTGCTGTATTAATCTGACAATTCCTACCACAAACAATTACGTTAAAAAAAAAAAAGACCAACAAAAATAGCAGTTTATGACCCTTTAGAAAAACAGGATTGGGGACTTCCAGTCAAGATGGAGGAGGTAAATGCGGTACCCTCATCCTCCCACAACCGGAGCAAAATTACGAGTAAACTACAGAACAACCATCATTCAGAACCATCTGGAATCTAGCTGAATGAAAGTCCTACAACTACAGATTTAAAGAAGCCACATGGAGACTGGTAGGAGATGCAGAGACTTGGAAGGGCTGAGCCCATACCCACATGTGGTGGATAAAAATTGGGAAGGATATCTTGGCTGTGGAGTCCCCCCTAAGGAGTGAGAGTCCCAGCCCAGGTTCCAGTGCCAGGAAGAAAAGTCCCCACAATTGCTGCCTGTAAAAACCAGCGGGAATTGAGGCTGAGGGAGAAGGAGGGCCGCAAGAGTCCCAGGCATTCCTCTTAAAGGGCTACACAAAGACTTACTCAGACTCCTATCCTCTGACCTGCAATGCTGGGGCAGCAGTTTGAAGGGCACCAGGGATATAGGGGGAGGAACTGAATTGTCTAGCATCAGGATGAGGGCTAAAGGGGAGGCTTTCGAACCAGATCTGGCCTGGGGTCAGAAGTGCACTGGCATAGGCCATTGTTCCTTTTCTAAGCCCTCCCTCCACAGAGCTGGCAGGCAGGCACCATATCTGAGTCTCCATCAATCTGGCTAACACTATTGGCCTCACCCTGATGATTCCCTGAGACCCCATACCACTCAACTTGCGGGCCCATCCAAACTATTTTCAGTGGCTTTTCCATATAAATAGCTTGTCTTGGCTCATGCTTCAGACTTTCGAAAAACCTTTCAAACAAGTAGCATCTGGACTTGGCATGGCACGTACCTCTCACTACATGGCCCCAGCCTTGGTTCGAAGTTTGGCCTCTCCTGGGCACCTCCATGCCCAGCACAATTAGCAGCCATCTGCAGATTGCTTTGTAGCTCATGTATGGTGTCAGATGTGTATGAGATAGATTGGGACAACACTGAGTAAGTTATATGATGTCTAATTACTGGGGTGTACACCTGAAACTAATGTGACATTGTATATAAACTGTAATAGAAAAAAATATTTTTAAAAAAGAACACAGAACTAAAAAGCAAGTGCATTTGTAATTTTGATGGCTATTGTCATAATTTCAAGGGATCCTCTACTTTATACTTCTATCTGCAATATATTGGAATTTCTTCTTTCTTACATCCTCATCCACATATTATGTCATCAAACTCTTTGATCTTGGACAGTATGAGAAGTAAAAATACTATTGCCTAAATCTAATTTGCATTTCTCCTAGAGCAAGATTGAACATTTTTTTCCGATAGATATAACAGCAATAAGATTTTACCTTTTCCCTCAAAAAATTAAATATGGAAATGCCATTTGACCCAGTGATCCCATTTCTAAGAATATAGCCTAAGAAACCGGAAATACCAGCTAGAAAAAATATATGCACCCCTATGTTCATAGCAGTACAATTTATAATCGCTCAGATCTGGAAACAGTCCAAGTGCCCATCAGTAGATAAGTAGATACAAAAGCTGTGATACATTTATATCATGGAAGACTATGCAGCAATAATAATAATAATAATAATAATAATAATAATAATAAAGGATCTCTTACCCTTTGAGAGAGAATAGAAGGTCCTGGAGAGTATTATGCTAAGTGAAATAAGCCAGTCAAAGAAAGACAAGTATCACATTATCGCACTCATATGTGGAATCTAATGAACAAAATAACCTGATGAACAAAATAGATCCAGAGACACAGAAGCATGGAACAGGCTGTCAAATCTCAGAGGGAAGGCGGGGGTAGGTTAGTAGGTGGGAAGAGATCAACCAAAGAACTTGTATGCATATATGCATAATTCATGGACACATATAACAGTGTGATGAAGGTTGGGGGGAGAGGGAGGGACGCAGACCAGAAGGGGATCAATGGGGAAAAAAGGGGGACATATGTAATACTGTCAACAATAAAGATTTTAAAATAAAATAAAAAGATTTTATCTTTTCTGTGAACTTTTCTCAACTGTTACTTTATATGTAAAAGCTTTTCAAAATGAATGTTCTCCAGTACAGATCATTTCATTTCATTTCTATCACTGGGTCAAAGATGATCCCAAGCATAGAATTTTGTTGCCCTATAGCAGTGGTCGGCAAACTGCGGCTCGCGAGCCACATGCGGCTCTTTGGCCCCTTGAGTGTGGCTCTTCCACAAAATACCCCGGCCTGGGAGAGTCTATTTTGAAGAAGTGGCGTTAGAAGAAGTTTAAGTTTAAAAAATTTGGCTCTCAAAAGAAATTTCAATCGTTGTACTGTTGATATTTGGCTCTGTTGACTAATGAGTTTGCCGACCACTGCCCTATATGATAGGGACAAGTTTTGCAACTGTTAGCAAAACGTCATGCCTGGCCAGTGTGGCTCAGTTGGTTGGGCATCATCCCACAGACCAAGAGGTCACTGGTTCGATTCCTGATCAGGGGACATGCCCAAGTTTTGGGCTCAATCCCAAGTAGGGGGTGGGCAGGAGGCAGCTGATTGATGTTTCTCTCTCCTCCCTTCCTTTCTCTAAAATCAAATTTAAAAAAAAAAAAAAATCATGTCAGCATTCCTGATTGCCTATATAAATGTCTGTTCTTCAAAGAATCCTTTGAACCAATCATAACATCTTACTGGTTCGCCATTAACTAATGAATTGAGTAAAATCTTTGATATGTGTCCACTATATATTTGCATGGGAATCATGTCTTCAGTTTCTTGAAAATTATAATGTAGAAGCCTTAGTGGAGCTTATGATCTCTAGGAAGGCAAACAGCAAATTTTAAACATTATTTTTTTAAAATTAAAATGCAAGTAAGTGCTAGAAGCAGGAAATGCATAGTTACCTCTAAGCCTGCCCTTCACTGGGACTGAGATTTTGCAAGCCTCACCCCAAAGGTTCCTGTTAACTTTTCTTCCAATCCCCTCCCCACTCAGAACAATCTGGGACTAGAGGCTCCAAAGAACTGCCAGGGACCAAGGGAGATAATTCAAAAAAGTTAGGTTACAATCACCGTTTGACTGCTGAGAACACACAGTGGTTTGTTCTTTTTAATTAACAGTCTTAAGGGTGGTAAAGATCAAGCATAGTGGCTGGGATGTAGGCTCTAATGTTTATAAGGTGTGGTTCTCACCTCCATCTTGAGAATTTATGAGATTCTCAAGGAACGACCTTACCCAGGAAGGATGGGGAGTGGGGGAGGTGGAGGGGGACATGTATGAAGAGTTGGTGGGTGGAGTATTTATTTGTGCATGAATTGTGCTCGGAGATGGATAAAACAGAGAGGCTGACTAATCTCTTCCTTGCCATATCTGGATAATTCCGAAGGAGATTTCCAAAATGGTTTTCATTATGGGGGGAAAGAAAATTACAAACGAGACAATTGTTCCAGACCAGGGAATTTTAGCCTTAGCACTCTTGACGTTTTGGGCTGGATAATTCTTGGTGTTGTGGGGTGCCTTGTAGGATGCTTGAGAGCATCCCGGACTTCTACCCACCAGATATAAGCAGCACCCCCTCCCAAACTGTGACCACCAAAAATATTCAAAATCTAGAGTTTGATTTTTTTTTTAAGTCACCGGAGACATTATTGAGTTTGGGTACATCTTATCAGATACCAGAGGCCCGATGCATGACATTTGTGCAAGGGGCTCGGCCCTCGTAGCCCCGGCTTCATTGGGAAGGTCGTCCGGAAGGTTGTTTGGCTGTCCAATCTAATTAGCATATTACGCTTATATTATTATAGATATTAAAGAGGCGTCTCTGGGATCAGTTTCGGCAAAGATTGAGGACTGTGGTCAAGATCTGAAGCATACCGGTGCATCTAAGCGAACTGACCTTCTTATGCTGTCTACCTGTCCCCACATTGATGCCATGTCACCCCCAATGCCAGCTTTCCTGGAAGAATTGCAAAATGAGTCATTTCAGGACAGGAGCTCACTTCCCTGTGTTCCTCCAGTGGGGCATTCACAAGCATCCTGTGCTGGAGGCTTGTCCTGAGTCGAGCCTAGCACCTGGCTATGCCTGAGCACAGAAGCATTCAGAAAACAGAATAGAGGGACTGGCGGTTATATTTCCCATGGCCTCATGAGAAAGTGCCTGGCACGTAACAGGGCTTCCATAAATCTCTAAAGAAAACAGAGGAATTAAATGAAGCTGTAAGTTTAGAAGACCAATAAATGTGCTAACAGCAGTAGAGTGCTGAAAGAGGAAGTGTACCCGGCTGTGTGGTGTGCTTGCTGCTGCCATCCTTGGCTGTCTACTATCTGTCAAGCTATGAGCCGAGTGTTTGCCATACATCCTCTTATTAAACTGAACCCTCCTGAGGGAGTACTGTCACCCCATTTTCCAGAGAAGGAAAGTGAATTTCACAGACCCAGGTTGATCTTTGTTAGTCTCATAGTAAGACTAACAGTTACCATTCATCAAGGCCACCATCACTCTAAATATTTCATTTACCATTGAAGATAATCCCCTCTGATCAAAAGGACTCAAACCCTGAAATGTCTCATGGAGGCAGCCAGGGAAGAGGCTCCATGCCTCCTTCTCCATCATCCTCAAGACCCCAGCTCCCTGCTCCATATGGTAAAATGTGAGACAGACACAGAGACAGTAGTACATGGCTCAGCCCCAGACGGCAACCTCAGAAAGGCTCCATGCCCCTTCCTCTATTACGCGTCACTGAAATTTTAGATTCCCGAAAACTGTAAGTTCTGCAAGGATGGGGTCTTTATCTGCTTTGTTCATTACAATACCCCCTGGCACAGAGTGGGCTCTCAATCAATACACACTGAGGGAATAATGTGGTATAAGCACCCTCACCTGGGTTCAAATCCTGCTTTGCTACTTGTTGGCTGAGTCACTTTAGACCCATCACTTTGTCTCTCTGGACCTGTTTCCTCACAGGAAATGGGCCTGCCTGTGCCTATAGCTGCCTCCAGGGGTTTTAGAAAGGAAGTGAGGTATAAAATCAATACACCAAGGAAATGAAATCGTGATCATGTACAGAGGTCTTGATACCTAGTAGGTGGTAATTTCCTCTTCCTTCTTTCGTCTCTCTCTTTCTCCCACCCTTCCTTCTGCAAATATTTATTGAGTACCTCTTCCTGTGCCAGGTGTCACCTCAAGTGTTCAGGTCACAGCAGGGACCACGACAGGAAAGCAGAGCTTACCGGCTAGTTTGGGAGATGGACAGAAAAACTTGAAAGCGAGTCAACCGAGCAGATCGCTCCCCGTGGTGCTGAGAACTACAAACCCAGAGAAGGGAATGCCCCGGGAGGTGAGAGGCGGTGTTTCTGAGGTCGTGCCCCCAGGTTAATTTAAGTGGACGTCTCTTTTGCTCTGGGCCTGTGGACCAATGCCAAGTGCCAACTGGGGTCAAGAGCTGGATGTTTTAGAATGGACTCTGCCTTCTACCAGATCCATGGGCATAGGGAGCCAACTCCTACCTCCGGGCCTCCGTTTCCTGACCAAAGAGTGGGACCTCTGAGAGTCTTCCGGCCGTCTCCCGGGCTGTGATTCGTTTTACTCCCCTGAGGTCAGCTCTGTGTCTGAGCAAGTCTGTGATTCACAGGGAGCTTAATATTTTACGCTAGGAGAGAACCGTTAAGTTACTTGTTAACAGACACACCGCCGTGCCTGTGTGATGATTCTATCTCATCATTGATGTTTTTCCCTCTCTCCCTTCCTCTCTAAAATCAATGAAAATATATTTTAAAAAATATTAATCAATGCAGAATCAAGGGAGGCAGACTGAGTCTCATGCTGTCATTCCCTTACCTCGCAGAACCTCAGTTTCCTCATCTGGAAAATGGGCATGATGCCTCTATCATTGTGGTATTGGTGAGGATACCACATTGGGCAGCTCCGGGAGTCATTCCATGCTGAGTCTCACACGAAGGCCAGGAAACGGGTGCTGTCACTCATGGTTAGTGTCTGGCTGTCATTAAGAGGCTCATGAGAGCTTAGGGTAAGCTCCCCGCCTCCCTGCCTCCTGAGTCAGCTTCGATTCCGCGCCAGCCCTCTGGCTGCCCCTTGGAACAGCCCACACCACGCATGGCGTGGACTGTGGCGTCTCAGAGGCCTTTGCAATCATCGTGCATCCAGGAGGCATTGCTCTGCAGCAGCAGGTTCCAGAAGCCTTTTTTTTTTTTTTTTTTTTTTATGACAAGGGTGTCCCTGCAGGGTCAGCTCCAGGTGAAGGTGTAGCCAGCATTGGAGGAAGAATGTGGGGTTTGTGGCCAAACAGACTTCCACGCAGAGCCCACGTCTACAGCGTATTGAGTGGTTTGGGCACATGGTCTCAGACTTTCAGATTTGCCATTGACAAAATGAGAATAACAGCACTTGCTTTACAGTTACTGTGAGGATGTTATGAGTGGACACCATTAGTGCTCATGAATATTCCCTCCTGACCCTCTTCTCCGAGGCTGCTCCGTGTTACTCTCGGGGTCTCTACCCCCACCTGCTTTCTCCTGTCTCCGTCCCAGCTTTTTACTCTCCACCTCTTCCCACGTGCGTCCCTGAGGGGTTCTCCCTCAGTCCCACGTGCGTCCCTGAGGGGTTCAGAACTGAGGGAGTCTCTCTTTTGCCTTGGTGACACCCTCTGTTAGAGGGATATAACCACCAATGGGTTAATTTCCTCAAAGTGAACTTGTCAAGTGTCAAAGTGTCTCCCCTCCATCTCATCCTGTGGCTTCCTCCCGCCACTGTGATCACAAATGACAAATAAACTTCCACGGGGTTTAAGCCACTGCTGTTTTAGGTTTTATGTCACTCATAGCCAAATTTCCCCATAACAATAAAATGCCAATATATCACATTCAATAGAAGATGGGCCCTAGCTGGTTTGGCTCAGTGGAGAGAGTGTCAGCCTGTGGACTGAAGGGTCCCGGATTCAATTCCAGTCAAGGGCACATGCCCAGGTTGCGGGCTTGATCCCCAGTATGGGGCATGCAGGAGGCAGCTGATCAATGATTCTCTATCATCATTGATGTTTCCATCCCTCTCTACCTCTCCCTTCCTCTCTGAAACCAATAAAAATATATATTTAAAAAAATTATTTTAAATAAAATAAAATTTAAAAAATAGAAGATGGTGAGTTCTGTGGGGACATCTTTATTTGTCCTTCATTTCTGCCTTTGTTAGTAGGTGTGTTTGGACTCACACTCTCCCTCCCCCGACCCCACAACCACAGACTCTTCATTCAGGAAATGTCCAGCTATAGTTGCTGCGCACTTGATAAAGAATGTGAGAACAGAGGACAAATTCCCAACCCAGGACTGAACAAACCACTTCCTCCCTGTCATTCACTTATCCATTCTTTCATTTAACCAACGCTTATTGCCAGGCATGTGCAGGCCCTCATCTAATCCTCACCAACACCACAATGATAGAGGCATCATGCCCATTTTCCAGATGAGGAAACTGAGGTTCTGCGAGGTAAGGGAATGACAGCATGAGACTCAGTCTGCCTCCCTTGATTCTGCATTGATTAATATTTTTTAAAATATATTTTCATTGATTTTAGAGAGGAAGGGAGAGAGAGAAAAACATCAATGATGAGATAGAATCATTGATCAGCTGCCTCCTGCATGACCCACACTGGGGATTGAGCCAGCAACCTGGGCATGTGCCCTGACTGACTGGGAATTAAACCTTGACCTTCTGGTTCATAGGTAGATGTTCAACCACTGGGCCAAGCTGGCCAGGCGCATTGATTATTTTTTTAAATCATCCAACATGTTTTTATTTCACTAGTGGGATAAGTATTCCATAGATTTACTCCAACAAGGCAGTAAGAAATCATCTGAAAAGTGCCCTGTTCCCAGATCAGGGTGATAAGAGAGTGGGGCTGGTTCATCAGTTAACCCCTATCAATTGACTACCTACTGTGTGCCATGCCCTGCTCACGGATGTGATGTTTCTGGGGCACCTGTTGCTCTGCAGTGTGAGCATCACAGTTTCTGTGCAGAAGCCACATTGCCTTGGCACACTCTCGGGGTTGAGAAGGAAAAATGCCAGCCAGGGGCACAGAGAGCTGGATCCGGCCCCATCTCTACCACCCAGCTCTGTGCCTCCAGGTAAGTTGGTTAACCTCCCTGGCTTCTGTCTCTCCTTTGGGGGCTGTTGAGAGCTTCCCTGCCTTTGCCTGTCCCCCTGTGGGTGCTCCTTCATTTGGATCTGGTCACTGTTCTTCAGGGCAGTACTATTTAGAGTTGTCCTGGAAACTGCACTCTCGGTGGAAAGTCAGGAACCTTCCATGAGGACCCCAAAATAATTCGTATAAATAAACATCAGGCTTCAGTTGCAGAGCTGCTTTTTATAAAAGAAAGGAGACATTTGAGAAGCAGCTGGTAGAGTTGAAATAGTCATTGCAGTCACATCTTGAGCTCCTGCCTGCCCTTCTCTTTGGGGAGCCTCCTCTGAGGAGAAGTCCTACTGAAATGTGTTTCCAACACTTAGTTCGTGATAAGAATTGGGGCTCTTGGTTAGACTAACAAACAGAAAGAGGATCCCAAGTCGACCTTCTGGAGTCGTCATTCTGCAGGTTGGAGCGAGGCCAAGAATAAGTAATCCTAAGAAGCCCCACAGCCTGGAAGGTTCTTGCGGTCAGATGAATTTGGGGAGCCCCTACGGGGCATGGAACTCAGGTAAGGCCTTCAGTGTTTACCTGTCTCTTTTTATAGCTGGAAAAACTGAGGCCCAAGGAAACGAAATAGCTCTTTCATGCACCATCATTATCTGGGGCTGAACCAACCCTGGAGTTCAAGTCCTGAGGCAATCAGAAGTTTGACTCGTGTTCTTCCCACATATTAGCTGCAGGACCTTGGTGCAAGTGTTCTATTCAACTCACAAGGTAGTTTTATCGAGTGTCCACAGTATATGCCAGATCACCTCCAAGTCTTCATCTGTAAACGAGGGGCCATACGTGCCCCCTGCTCTTTCTCCTGCCTGCCTTGGGCTAATTCTCCACCCAGAGGCCAAAGGGACCCTCTCACAATGGAAGCCAGAGCCATTTGTAGCTGTCACTCCTTTGCTTAAAAGCCCAGAATGGTCCTCATCTCAACCCCCCACTCAGAACAGCATCCAAAGTGCCCAGCGTGGCTGGTAACAATTTGCCACCCCGTGCTGAGCTGAACACACTTCCCCTCGGCTGTGCCTGGCTGTGCCCTTGGCCTGGGGCCTCAGCCCCCGACATGGCACAGCTCCGAGGCCTTGCCTGACGACACCCCTCGCTGCCCCTGAGGTAGCTGTGCTGTTCATCCCACTCTTTCTTGCCTGCTCCCCACTAGGAGGTGAGCTGCATGGGAGGGCGGCTTGGTGTTTGTTTGCTGCTGTCTCCCCAGGGTCTGGCACAGTGTCCCCGCCCACGCCACGTGTTGGGTAAATAGCTGGACAACGCCTATTTCACACGTGTATCGAGAAGATTGAATAATAGCATTACTGTATGTGCGGTATTAGGTGCAATGAGTTGGAAGTTTTCTTCCTACCCCAACCCCTCTTCTTCCAGACTCTCAATCAGACGTCCTTCCCAGGGCACTATTCACCCCCGGGCCCCCAAATGCCCCATAAGGTCCTCGGCCTTGCTTGCTAGCACTCACTCTGTCTCCAACTGGCCTTCCTGTTCTGAGCTGCCACTGAGCTGTATTGGCTGTATCCTCAGAGGAGGAGACGGGGTGTGCCACAGTCCCCATACACTGCGGCTGAGGAGGTCAGCAAGCCTTGGATCCAGTCACTGTCCTACTGCCCCTGGACCCTGTGTGGTCAGGGCCTGGTGTGGCCTTCACGCCTAGGTGGCACCGAATGGATGCCAGGGCGTGTAATGAATCAGGACCATTTTTTTAGGGGCAGAAAAACAAGGCCCTTCCTTAAGCCTTGACTGATGGCTTCTTTTCTCCTGACCCCAACATCAACACAGTCACATGCCGCTTAATGACAGGCATACGCTCTGAGAAATGCGTCATTAGGCGATTTTGTCATTGTGTGAACATCACAAGAGTGAACTTACACAAACCTACTGCACACCTAGGCCACATGGTAGAGCCTGTTGCTCTTGGGCCACAAGTCTTTATGGCAGGCTATTGCACGGAATACTGTATGTAACAGAACCCCATGGTAAGTATTCATTCATCTACACATAGAAAAGCTACAGTAACAATGCGCTATAAAACAGAAGAATGGTGCACCTGTGTAGGGCACTTGCCATGAATGGAGCTTGAAGGACTGGAAGGTGCTCTGGGTGAGTCAGGGAGTGAGCAGTGAGTGAGTGTGCAGGCCTAGGAGACACTGGACACTATTGTGGACTTCACAAACACTGTCCCACAAGCCTCCCTCTGCTTCCTCGGACAGGTTCAGAACTAGAACATGGAAGCCATAATACTACTTCATGAACAGGGATGAGGGCTGGATTGACTGGAAAAACCCGGGGGAAACCAGCTGGGTGAGGCATGAATCACCATCACAGTGACTGTCAGGAGCGGGTGAAAGGTGGCTTGGGGGTCAGTAGGAATCCGAAATCAAGGTGGAAAGGTAAAGGGACGTAGGGTTTGTCATGGCAATGTGGTCTTGGCTACTGCATGTCGGAGCAGTGTCAGGTTAAGGAGCTTTGTGAAATTCATTAAGAAAAAAAAAAAAAAGAGGGTGCTTAACATGGAATGAGTGTAAAACTGAGGAGGACTGCATTTTGACTCTGGAGATTAGCTTTTGTTTTTATTGGCCTTGTCTGGCCCAAAGGGCTCTGGCATTGAATTGAGGAAGAAGTAAACTTATCTCTGCTTTACATCATTACAACCTGAGAACATTCCCAAGTACAGGGAGAGACCGGCTCCACGTGACCGCAGAAAGCTTTCACTAACATGGTCCTTAATACTTATTAAGGTGGCCCCTGTGGACCTGTGTCCTTGCACAGGACCTTGGGTCCTCAGATAGAACTTACAGCCATGTGCTCCGAGGACCCTGAGCGGGATGCGGTGGGGCGGGGGGGGGGGGGGGGGGAGCTCTGGCGCCCTCTGAATGTGGAGCGCTGGGGCTCCTCTGTGCAGAAACAGGCCAGCAGCTGACTGGCTGGGACGTAACCTGTGTGCTCAAAACTGAGGTGCTGTGAGAGGGGATCTAGCTCCAAGGCCCACAGATATTGTTCCCGTCAGAGAAAAAAATCTTCCTGAACCACACATCCTTCTCTCTCTTTTTTAAATCCTCACTCCAGGATATTGTTTTCATTGATTCTAGAGAGAAGATGGGAGATGGAGAGAGAGAGAAAGATAGAGAGAGAGAGGGAGGGGGAGGGAGGGAGGAGAGAGGGAGAAGGAGAGAGAGAGAGAGAAAGAGACAGAGAGAGAGAGAGAGAGAGAGAGAGAGAGAGAGAGAGAGAAAGAGAGAGAGGAACATTTATGTGAGAGAAACATCGATTGATTGCCTTCCAGACGTGCCTGAAGGGGGATCAATTTTGAACCCACAACCCTTCAGTGCATGGAACAATGCTCTAACCAACTGAGCTACACTGGCCAGGGCTCCTTCCATTTCTTACAGAAAATTCAGCTCCTTCATGATCTTATGGGACCATTGTTGTATATGTGGTCTGTCACTGACCAAAACATCGTTCTGCGGCATGTGGCTATAGGCCAAGCATGCATGCGGCCCGCCAGCCCCGAGTTTGACATGCTTGCTATAGGCTGTTTTATCTGAGTATCCCCAGCAGAGTGGATGCAGGGTCGTGCAGAAAGCCTGCTGACCTCCCTCTGCCTACAGCCTGCCTGTGAGATTCGCAAAGGAAGCAGGTTGCAGGGGGAGGTGCAGGCAGTGTGCTGGGAAGGCTCTGTCCTCCTTCCCTCTTCCTCAGAACTCCCAGGGCCTGGCGAAAGGCTCCCTGAGCAGGCAGAGGTGTAAGCTGCCGAGGGTCTGTAAAAATCACCTGGCTCTGGGGTCTTGAACCTGAGGCTCCAGGCTGGTTAAGGGTTGGGACATGGATGCTGAACTTGTATGCAGTGAGGTGGGGGTCTCTGTGCAAATTTTGGACAGAGGATTTATTGCCTTTTTTTTTTTTTTTTTTTTTAGATTCTCAGAACTGACCCATGTCAACAACCTACTTATGTACACATCGGGCGTGGAGATGAGAAATAACTCACCTAGGATCACGGCGATCTCAGATCTCAGCTTGGATGGAGCTCAGCCGCCTGCCCTTCCCTGGAACTCCATTTGCCAGGTCACTGGGACCTGTTTAGAGCAAAGCAGGGGCAGAAAACTAAGAGCAAACGCAGAAACAATAGGAAGCAAGCTTAGAAGGAGCACAACAAAGCCAAAGGAAACACACCGTCCTGTTAGCCACGATTGTCTCTGGGAGCAATGAGGCAAAAGTCTTGTACTTTTCTGTTCTTTTTAAAATTTCCTGCAATTCCAGATTATTTTTTTTAAAGCATTTGCTACTTTATCATTACAAGAAGAAAACTTTCTTTGAAGGAAAAAGAAATCACTGTAATTATATATAAAGGTATCTCTATCCAACCCATATACTGTATGTATGTGTGTATATATGTGTGTGTGTGTGTGTGTGTGTGTGTGTGTGTGTGTGTGTGTGTATGTGGTGTGTGTGTGTTAGGTTTTTCCCCTGTTTGGGTTTGTAGGTAATGCATTTTGCTAACCAACTTTTCTGGAATAAAGCATGGAAGTTTAAGAATGCATTAGTTTGTCATTTAAGGAGTCCATGTAGATGCTTTATTTATTTATTTATTTATTTTAATATATTTTATTGATATTTTACAAAGAGGAAGAGAGAGGGATAGAGAGCTAGAAACATCGATGAGAGAGAAACATCGATCAGCTGCCTCCTGCACACCTCCCCCTGGAGATGTGCCTGCAACCAAGGTACATGCCCTTGACTGGAATCGAACCCGGGACCCTTCAGTCCGCAGGCCGACGCTCTTTCCACTGAGCCAAACCGGTTTCGGCCATGTAGATGCTTTAAAGAACAATCTTCACGTTCTGGTAAGTGCCTTGAATGGCAGCATGTTCTTTGGGAGGATGCTTTTTATGGGTAGTTGTGTTGCGTTTTGTTTTTTACTTCATTTACACTGTTGTAAAGTTATTTATCTTCAGGAACTGAGCTAAATTTTCCCCAAGATACAAACCCAGGGCAGTGCTCTTATTTTTCTATTCTTAGCTCCAATGGAGGTTTTAAAAATATAAATTTTAAACAGCAGCTTCAGCTGACAAGCTACTGAACTCGGTCATTTTAAGATTTCCTAGAATAAATTCAGTTGGCATACAAAGACTTGCAATCAGCTGTTATTGTTGCTATAAATCCTTCTCTTGCCCTTTTAAGTCCTGTGTAAGCCACACTAGTCTTTCTGGCCTCCCAAAAGCATGTTAATCGGGCATCACTGATTTATAGCATCTCGTTGTGGCCAATGGTTGCGATTCATTGCAGGCAGCTGTCTGTGGCATTCAGAGACTCCCCAGACAAAAAGATGACAAAGTTTTTTCTCATCCTTGTGGAGAAAAGACACACTATTTTAATGTACCCTTTGGCATATTTGAATCAGGTTTACAAACCTAGGCCTGTTTATATCCAGCTGTGTCATCTTCTAGAATTCTCCATCCTGGGAGCAAGGCTGTGGGTTTCCAGGGAAAGGAATATTCATTTTCCTGGATGGAGGCGGGTCTCCCTGTGCCTTCACACCTCTGGCTCACCAGGCCTTACTGTTCTTTTTGTTATTGTTGTTATTTTTTAAATATATTTTTATTGATTTCGGTGCGGAGGGGGGAAGGGGATAGATAGAAACATCAATGATGAGAGAGAATCATTGATCAGCTGCCTCCTGCATGCCCCCTACTGGGAATTGAGCCCGCAACCCAGGCATGTGCCCTTGACCGGAATTGAACCCGGAACCCTTCAGTCTGCAGGCTGACGCTTTATCCACTGAGCCAAACCGGCTTGGGCCCTACCTGTTCTTTGTGTTCCCTGGCCTACACCTGAACACAGGCCCCCTCCTTCAATCCGGGCTGGACTGTTTAGCAAGATTTTCCAGGCGGCCTTGGAAGCACCAAAGGGTCTTAAACAGAATAACTGACAACTGCCACCTACGTGGCTGCTTTCAGAACCTTCAAGGCCACCTGAGACTGCTCTCTGCCTGGCTCAGTTTCCTTCTGGGCAGTGGCCACTGCCCCATAAGACCCGGCACCCCTCCTTCCTACACCTGGGGTCCAGGTCCCCACAGAGGGGCCCACAGAGATGAAGGTGGAAACTCCTTACCAGTTTAGGGCCCGCCTTCCAAACTACTTCCTGTCCCAGCATCCTCCTCTTCCTGCCTGATTGACATTGGGAATGTCCACTCTTGTGGGAGACTGTGCCCAGAATCCTGGTCATTAGAGTACCCACTTAGTCATGTCAGAGCACGGTCCTCTCAATGTCCTTCAGAGGTCACAGATCCTGCTGTAGGGGGTTCCTCACGGCCCCACCTGCTGTACCTGGACTAGGTCTGTCCCTGGCCCTGAAGCTCATCCCCGCTCACCAGGCAACACCAGGGCTGGGGGCCTGGCAAGGCTGCTTCCTGTCCCGGATGCTGCCCGCCTCCTGAGCCCTGCCAGGGCAGAAGCTGGCCTTTAGCTCAAGGGGCACGGTGGGCTCACTGGAGATGTCCTGGAAACCTATTAGTCTCAAGACGGGGACAGGGCTCCTTTACACATCATGCCTTTGGCTAAGGAACTCTTAACCTGTTTACAAAATAGATATTAAAGCAAATGGCGCAGAGCAGTCAGCCAAATTCAAAAGGGACACAAAAGAAGCAGAGCCAGGAAGACAGAGACCGGGAGAGGACATGCTGTATGGCAGAGGACAGATAGAGAATGTATCTAAACCTGACAGAGATGATTCAAGACTATACTACATCCCAGACACAAAGCATGTGATTCATTTTCTTGATTCCCAAGGTTATTGGGCTTTGGCAAAGTGCTATAGATGAGGGATGGGGTGGGACATTAGAAGGTGGATTGGCCTGACTCTGGGCCTGGGCGTTTGGGTACCACACAAGGCAGCTTGTCAAGTGAAGAGGCCTGCCTGAAGCTTGGGGAAGAAAAAACAGGTCTAGAAGAACTCACTGAACCAGGTTTCTGAGCCACTGTGACATTTTATGCTAGCTCTTGGCCCATGTCCATCACAAGTGTACGGTGCAATCGTCTAGAAGATGCTGGGGGCCCACTCAACAAGAGTTCTACAAGTGTGGCTTTTAGCCCAGCTGGTGTGGCTCAGTTGGTTGAGCATCATCTCATGCACCAAGAGGTCACCAGTTCGATTCCCAGTCAGGACACATGCCTGGGTTATGGGCTCGATCCCAGTAGGGGGCATGCAGGAGGCGGTCAATGAATGTTTCTCTCCCATCAATGTTTCTATCCCTAGCCCTTCCTCTCTGAAATCAATAAAAACATATTTTTAAAAGAAAAGAGTTGCTTCTACTGCCCAATGAAGATGAGGACAATAGAAATGTCCCCAAGAGGAAGGCTCCCCTGCCTCCAGGAGAATAAAGGGAACGTGTTTGTGAACATTTCCTCACCCCGATCTCCTGTCGCATCACAGCCACCTTGTTATGGGTTGAATTGTGTCTCCTCCCCGCAAATTCACATTGAAGTCCTAACCCCCAGTAATGTACCTTATGTGGAGATAGGTCTTTACAGAGGTAATTAGATAAGGTGAGGTCATTAAGGTGGGCCCTAATCCAGAATGACCGGTGTCTTATAGAAAGGGGACGATTGGACACAGGACAGACACACAGAGGAAGACAATGTAAAAGGCACAGGGAGAAGGCGGCCATCCACAAGCCAAGGAGAGAGGCCTTGGGTGGGTCCTTCCCTCACAGTCCTGGGAAGGAAGCAACCCTAACGACACCTCAGGTTTGGACTTTGAGCCTCAAGAACTGAGACAATAAATTTCTATCATCGAAGCCACCTGGTGTGTGGTGCTTTGTTAGAGCAGTTCTCACAAACGAATCCATGCTCCAGGTGAGGAAACTGAGGCTCGGGGCCCTCGTTCCCACTAAGAGGCAGAGATTTTGGCTGCCAGGCCTTTTCCCACTGCACCAAACTGCCTCTCTCAGGGCAGCGGGGGGTCAGAGGCTCTGGGATTTCCCCACACCCGGAACAGGCTGCATCCTGGAGCTATAAGCAGAGAAGGTTCCATGTGTAATTATGACCACCTGCTGCCCTTCTGAGGTTAGGTAGTAATCATGCCAATTAACCCCCCGGGTCCACACGTGGGCAGAACTCCTCCTCGTCCTTCTCTCACCTGTTTCTGCCGCCAGGAGGAAGAAAGGCTCAGGAGCACATTTTCTTATTTACATCGCAAAGGCAGCAAAAGGCCCTGGCTGGTTTGCTCAGTGGTTATCGCATCAGCCCAAGGACTGAAGGGTCGCTGGTTCGATTCCAGTCAAGGGTGCACACCTTGGTTGCAGGTTCCATCCCCCACCTCGGATCTGGGGGTGCCTGCAAGAGGCAACCAATCAATGTGTCTCTCTCACATCGATATTTCTCTTTCTCTGTCTCTCCCCATCCCTTCCACTCACTCTAAAAATCAATGGAAAGATCATCCTTGGGTGAGGGAGAACAACAACAAAAAACACAAAGTCAGCAAAAGACTTGATGGGAAAATTAATGAGTCGGCCACAGCAAATTTGTCTAAGTGAAAATGCTTGGGTCTCCATGGCTGCCCCCTTTCCCACTCCGGTGTCATTCCAAACAACTTGGCTCTGGGTTGACTCACGCCTCCAAGGGGCCTGGTGGCTTCACCTGTCCACCCATCCAGCCTCTCTCTGCCTCGGGGGCTGAGGTGGTGGGGGGCGGGGGAGCTCTCTTATTTCCTCCTTTTACAGCCAAGAAAACTCAAGCTCCAGGAAGCAAAGGACCAGAGTCACCCCGCTGGTTAGTGGCAGAGCTGAGATTCACACACGAACAGGCTTCTCCCCAGGGACAGCGGAGCAGGGACACAACGCCAGGCCATGAGGTTGCTGGGAGCTTCCAGGTCCTGCCACCTCATTTCCCTCTTGTTAACCCCATGAGATCAGCTCTCCAGTTTATGCTCATGGAGACCCAGGGGGTTAGAATCAAAGGATGGAGGGTGCTTAAAGGGTAGAATAATTCACCTCGAGGGACCACATCACATCACAGTGATTAAGTCCAGAAAAGGCACAGCATTCACGTATGGGCGGCACCCCTCACTCTGCTGGGCCCTGGTGGGGGGCTGCCCCAGAATGAATCTGGATGGCACTGTGAAGCAGAGCGCAGTGGGGGGACAGGCTTGTCATCTAGGAAAGGCCCTCCAGGCTCCATGGGTCTGATAAATACCTCCTGCTCCCCAGGAGTCCTGGGGCCCACAGTGGGGTCTGGCCTCTCTGAGGGGTCAGGCGAACCCCAAGAGGAGGAGCTCCCAAGTGAAGCACCTGCTTGAGGAGGAGAGGAGAGGGCTCATTCCAGCAGATGGAGCCACTGAATAGGAATAAGCTAGGGGTTTGACCCTCGACTCTCTCGCTTTTTTTTTAAATTGAAGTAACTTTACATAACATAAATTTAACCTAAAACTAACCATCCTAAAATGACCAATTCACTAGCATTTAGTACACCTATAGCGTGGCATAACTACCACCTCTGTCTACCTCCAGAACATCCTCATGACCCCAAAACAAAGCCCCGTTCCCCCTGCAACCACCAGTCTGCATCTCTCTCCGTGGATCTTGAGTGCCTGTACGTGCCCGGTCACTGTCACTGCTGCATTTTACAGAGAAGGAAAGCGAGGCCCTGAGAGGTGAGGTGTGTCCAAGGTCACACAGACGGGGCAGCGCTGGTTGTCTTGGCAGGCCTGGTGTGTTTCCCCATCCCGCCCTAATCTGGGATTTAGAATCGCGTGGCCAGGGCCCCTCACCTCCCAGCTG
The DNA here is from genome assembly GCF_963455305.1 of Plecotus auritus. Classification (NCBI taxonomy): domain Eukaryota; kingdom Metazoa; phylum Chordata; class Mammalia; order Chiroptera; family Vespertilionidae; genus Plecotus; species Plecotus auritus. Next base: position 240,393,426 of record NC_137770.1, on the reverse strand, counting down.
CTGGTTCTGCCTCCCATGTTGCCCAAGGCTGCTGTTTGCTTCCTCCTGGCTCGATGCTCGGTCATCTCCTCGCTGGAACTGCAGCAGCTCATGAAGTGCTTTCAAAACCAGAGCAGGGGGAACCCGCGGTGGAAGCAGGCTTGTGGGTCCCTGGGTTTCTGCTGCCCAAGCCGCTCAGGTACTGCTCAGAGACCGTACAGGGCCCTAGGGCCATGCCTTGCCAGGATGCCCTGTCTGCTGCCAGTCCAGTGCCAGACATCTGGTCTATCCTTCCATACGCCATCTCAACTCCAAAATAAGGGGAAACGCCTGAAATAGCAAGTGAGGCCTCTCTGGCCCGGCTTCTCTTGTCGCTGTCCAGAGGCACCGCCTGCTCACCATGGTCAGTCTTTGATCCTGTTACCAAAACAATTCAACAGGCCTATCGAGCCTTCCCTGAGATGCCACAGGAGGGCTCCAAGGCTGCAGCCTTGTCCCAGGATGCTAATTAAAACCACAACCTGACTCACACAACATCATAAATAATTCAAGCTGGAGGACCCCAGGGACCAGGGTTCACACTGCTGCTCAGATCCCTTTGGGGCGCATTGTTCTTGCTATTCTCAATCTTTCTGGAGATCTCCCAGAGATGAGCTGCTTCCCGGCAGGAGCTGCTCCCTCATTGCTGGGAAACCTGGGACCAGAGGCCCACACAGTGCCTTGGCTCTGGCAGCCCCTGGCACATGGGGATGCCCACGGACCAGGCTGCATGTGAGGGCTGCTGCCTGGTTGGCCTATAGAGGAGGCTGCATAGCTTGTCAAATGGAAGCTAAGTCTGGAAGCAGAATGCCCTCCCCTCAATAAAGTCCCCAAATGCCCTCCAATTGGGGTCTTGGCCTGGACGCAGGTGGCCTTCTGGTTTCTGAGTGATCCTTACTTCTAAACCTGGAAATTACAGATGCCTTGGAACGTGTCCCTTGAGAATGTCAGGCACCCACTAGGTGATGAGATAACTAAGCACCTGTCGCACTATCGTGATGTGCTGCACTGGTAAGGGAACAGTGTTGGTGTTGGGGTATGGCCTTGACAATGGGAAAGGCTTGGAACGTCCACACTAAATAGACCTTTGGGGCATGTGGTGCTTCAGGTGGCCTCTGGCCACCCAACCTCTTTCCTTGGCCCTTCTGAGCTAACCAAAACTCATCTGATGCACCTCGAGAAATCTCTATCCTTCATGACTCATGGATGATGTTCCTAAGACATGAAGAAGGTTCCCAGTACTTGGAGTTCACTTTGATTGAGGGATCAGAGTGACGAAGCCACACGACTGCTCCACACTCAGACTGCACTCCTATTATACATGTGGCAGACCCTCCTGGTTGTATTCTGTAGCTGTCCCTACCTGCCTCCCTTGCTGGCAAAGCTCTGACCAGGTCTGGGTAGATACTCTCCCACATGCTCAGAGAGCTGGCACCTTTGCAGCCACAGGTGATGAAGGTGGCTTAGTCTAAGCTACTTAAGGTCACTTTATTCTCATGACCATGATTGTGTAGACATGGGCATGGGATGCAACCCTAGCTTCTGAGGCGAAAGGAGAGGTCCTTTGGGGACTTAGGGGAAAGGATTTCCTTCCCGATGAAAAGAATATGTGAGGAGAAATTGCCCCTCTTGTTCCTGGTTGTGATTCCACGCAGATATGCTATAGGTTCAGCTATAGGCTGAGGCCGCCATCTTGCAACCATGAGATAAACCTGAGGACAAAGCCAGTAAACCAAGAAGCAGTGTAGAAAGTATCCAGGCCCTTGATAAAATTAAACAACCTGCTTCCAGCTACCTTTGTACTGTTTGTTATAAGAGATAAGAAATCCTTTATTATTTAAGTCATTGATTTCCAGACTTCAGTGTGCATAAGTATCAATTGGGGAGCTTGTTATAACACAGAGATTTAAACTCAGACGGGCTGGAGTGAAGTCCATGAATCTGCATTCCTAACAAACTTCCAGATAATGCAGACATTGGTCCATGGACCACACGTTTGAGCAGCCATGGCTGAAATTAACTTAGGTTGCATGCTTTATTTTCTTTAAAAAAAGTAAGTGTATGTTTGTTTTTTATTTTAGAGAGAGATGGAGGGAGAGGGAGAGAGAGAGAGTGAGAAACATCAATGAGAGAGAGACACATCTTTGGCTACCTCCTGCATACCCCCTACTGGCGATTGAGCCCACAACCCGAACATGTGCCCTGACTGGGAATCTAACTGGCAACCTCTTGGTGTATGGGGTGATGCTCAACTAACTTAGCCACGGTGGCCAGGCCATGTGTTCTATTTCCTAGTTCATTAAGTGCTTTTGGAGGGTACATAACATTGAATGCCTTTACTTTATACTTACAAAGCTCTGGTGCAATATTAGTTCATTTGATCTTCACAACAGACCAAGGAGGTAGCTTATTTTGCAAAAGAGGAAACTGAGAAAATTACACCTGTCAGAACCCTTTTGTTTGCAAGTGACAGAAACCTGGCTCCAAAGGATTTTAAACACAAAAGTGAGGTTATTGTCTTAAGTATCCAGAAAGAATAAGGGCCAACTCAGGCACAAGCTGAATCCAGCAACTCAAATTATGTCCCAGGGCTGTGTTCACTTTATTCTCCTTGACTTTCTTCAAGTAGCAGAGAATTGACTACCAGCTCTCAAGGCTCCCAACCCATCACACTGGTTTGGGACCTCCAGGAGAGTGGTTCTCTCATCCAGTGTCCACATATGAAATTCCTGAGCCACGAACAAGGGAGCTCAGAATGGAAATAGTGAGAACAGTCAGGAAGTGATCACAATAGCCAGGCATGAGACCATGTGACTCTTGTTAGTATGGAAGGCATGGAAGCTGTAAAAAGCAACTGAATGTGTTTAAATACTTTCGTAAGATGTTCATTTAAATATATTTAAACATAAAAAAAGAAAACTTTATCACAATTTTTGCAGGGCTTGATCTTGAACATGTGGTCCTTGTGGTTGTAGCTCTTATTTGATCCTACAGTTTGTAAATGTTAATCATTACCTCCTCCACTAGCCATTGGGGCCCTCACAGCAGGAAAAACATTTCATCCATTCATTTCCTCAACAAATATTTGTTGGCCCTGCTGTGTGTCTGGCTGGAGAATGTCACCAATAGCTCAGTCTACTCTAGTTTAGTTAAGAGATAGCACCTGACCCTGGCTGGTTTGGCTCAGGGGATAGAGTGTCAGCCTGTGGACTGAAGGGTCCCAGGTTCAATTCAGGTAAAGAGCATATGCCTGGGTTGCAGGCTCAATTCCCAGTAGCAGGCATGCAGGAAGCAGCCAATTAATGATTCTCTCATCATTGATGTTTTAATTTCTCTCTCTCACTCTCTTCATCTCTGAAATCAATAAAAAAATATTTTTTTAATAAAGAGGGAGAGAGCATCTAGTTAGGAGACAGGTGGCCTCCCTGGGGACCAGGCAGCCTCCTGGCAGAATGAACCACTTTATCACACTATCCTAAAACTTCATTCTATGATTTTAATATTCAGCATTGCCTTGACTTTGATCAAGGACTGATTTTACCATCTGCCAATTTAGAATCTGCATACTTCCAGAATGCACACACACTTGAACAGACACACACACTGGTACTTTAAGCACAAGTGTACACACACACACACACACACACACACACCTACCTTGTTATCCCAATGTCTCCAAGCCTCACCAGGCTATAGTTGTGATTATCCTAACTAATAAAGAGGCAATATGCTAATTGACCATCACTCCATCACAAAGATGGCTGCACCCACAGCTGAGGCCAAGTTCCCTTAAGGAGCCTTAACAAGCAATCAGCAGGGACCTAAGGCTATTCCCTCCCCCACCCCTGTGGGGCTTGACAGGGGACCTCAGGCTGCACCCCCCCCACCCCGGCACCAGGCCAGGGGATGTGAGGCCACGCCCCCCACCAGGTGGGGCTTGACAGGGGACTTCAGACCACACCCCCGACCCCAGCACTGGGCCAGGGGACCTGAGGCTGTGTCCCCCTGCCTGGCTGGGCTTGACAGGGGACATCAGTCCATGCCCCCCACCCAGTGGGGCTTGATGGGGGACCTCAAGGTGCACCCCCAGTGCTGGGTCAGGGGAACTCAGGTCGCGCCCCTGCCTAGCGGGGCTTGACGGGGGACCTGAGGCTGCGCCCCCACCCCCGCCTGGCAGGGCTTGACAGGGGACCTCAGGCCATGCCCCCCACCCAGTGGGACTTGACAGAGGATCTCAGGCTGTGTCCCCCACCTGGTGGGGCTTGACGGAGAACCTCAAGGCATGCCCCCCTGCCCCGGTCTGGGCTGAGGGACCTCAGGCCATGTCCCCCATCCTGGCGCCAGGCCAGGGGACCTGAGGCTATGCCCCCTGCCCGGCAGGGCTTGACAAGGGTGGGACTGGCTGGGTCTGGATCTAGCCCAATGCGGGTGGGCCGGCCGGGTCTGGGTCTCACGCAATTTTGAGGTGCATGTGGGTGGGCGGGGACTTGACTCTGGGTCCCGTGGTGCACCCCAGACTCTGACAGGAGGAAGGTTTTCATATACATTTTACTAATTTTTTTTTAATCTCTGACACTTCTATTATAGAGAAAGGGCAAACAGCAATATTAAATTATTTCCTGTAATTAATCCCCTTTTAATGTGCACGAATTTTGTGCACCGGGTCACTAGTATTGACAATAATCCTGATGGCTTGCAAGTAGTTCCAGGCCTTCCCTGTCCCAAAATGTATATTAACTGGGTCAGATTGAATCTCAAATACCAGCTTTCAAACTATCTTAGATCCCCAGTACTTCAATCTGGACCCTATGTCTTGATTCTGACTTGTATTGCCAATATCCCACCTTTTCTTTTGAACTCTCTTGCAGGGTCCCTGAGCAGTTTTGGTGGCTGTGTGAATTCATCCATCTCTTGGTTCATGGAAAGACAGGAAAGTCACAATTAGAGCTTGCCTGCAATATCTGGGACTCACTTCACATCTGTATCATTTAGGCCTTAGGATTAGCTTTCTGACATAGGACTAGATATACACTGATAGTAGCTTAACCAAGACCGATGTTATGTCTTTCCCATGGAATCGAGTCTGGAGGTGGACTTCTCAGGTACAATGATGGCTCCATGGCCATCGAGGCCTAGGCTCTCTATCTCTGCTTTTCCCATCCTGATCTGCCTGATCCAAGAAGGCTGTTGGATCTCCAATGCATGACACCTGAATTGGAGGCCAAAGGGAGGGACAATGGAAGAAGCAAAAGGGTACACTCCCTGTCTTGCACTGAGCCTTCCTGAATGTTCGCACAAGACTTTTGATTGTATGGCTGTGATAGAGATGCTATTTGTTCACTAACACTAACTCCTGAGGAATAGGACATCCCATCGTCAGCTGGGGTCATCACTGTGTGGAATAAAGACTGTCTCTTAGAGTTCAGATAGCTGGTCAATGGAAGGGAGAGATGATGTCATGTTCAACCTCTAAGGGAGAATGCCCTTCCTCCTTTCTCTCCCTCCTGCAATCTGGAAGGTAGAAGTAATTGCTAGAGCTCAGAAGACATTTCAGACTATGGGATGGAAGCCATGCACTGAGGAAGTGAAACAACAAGATGGAAGGAGCCAAGGTCCTTGACTATCATGGGATGACTATACCAGACCTGGTTTGCAACCATACGGACTGTATTATTACAGACATAAATATCTGTCTTGACTGTTATTTTGAACATTATTATAGCAGTTGAATAAAAATCATAACAATACACAGATGGCCACCTACTTCTGGGCAGAGATTCTAAACTGGAGGTTTGAGGATTAGATTTGGAGAGAGTCAATGTCCTCTTTGGAATTCCTAACAGAAGCTCTAGAGAGCTTTTACTGATTTGATACCTTTCCATCCCAGCACCCTGCCCAGAGATTCTGATATATCCCCCACCGTAGTGGAATGATTGGAATAATTGTAGGAATGATGGCACTGACTGACATGTATTGGGTATGATAGCAATACAAAGGCAGGAACATCAAGACCAGTTACGCTAGAAGGCTGATGGTCACCTGGGCAGAATCAGGAGGGCAAGAGGGGAAGGAGGCCTGAGCTGATGACATTGGGCTTGGACCTGTGGGGGCAGCCATGTGGTGATGCCAGACAGAGCACCCACCTTGGAAGCCTCTGCAGACAAGTTCTGCTTGATGTCTGAATAGAAAGCTGATGCACATGGAGAGGAGACACAGAGGGAACTCACCCTGTGGGTACATCCAGGGTTGAAGAGCAGAAAGGAAATCAAGCAGATGGAGCCAATGGAAGAGATAAAGAAGCAGCAGCTGGAGAAAGGGGCAAACCAGGGCCGTGCAGGATGGCGAGGTTTGGGGTGGGACGGGGAAATGGAGTGCAGGCACCAAGAGCTCCAAGTCAAGGTGACTGAGGAGCACAGAGCAAGCGCGTGGGTGTGGTGTTCAGAAAACCTTTGGTGCCCACAGAGGGTGTTGCTCAGGGGTATCTCACAAGTGGAACAGGTGGTACTTTCATTTAATCTAAGTCAAAATAAATACTGAAAACACAAGAGGCAGCTGTGAAAATAACTTTGATGGATTGGATGATTTGTTAGTAAAGAGAAAGTTATACGCAGCCCCTGCATTTGCATGATGCTTGACGCCTTCCAGGACAGGCTACATAACCTGCAAAGCCTGGTACAAAACCAGACATGGGTCCCTTGCTCATAAATTATTAAGAATTTCAAGATGGTGACAGACATGAAAACAAGTATGGGGTCCAGTGCACATACGTGAAACCAGCTTACTTTTAACCAGTTTCCTTCTATTCTTTAATTTCAGAGAGAAATGTTTGAGATGGTCTGACTTCTAACTCATTTGGAGAGGGTAGCTTTTTTGGCTGCTCAGCAACAGAACACCCCCCCCTATTTGGGCGATGGAGGGATGTCCCATTGTATTGATCCAATGGGTGGCATGGTCTCTCTACCACAAAAACCCTCTTCCAGTCCCTAGGAAACCAGGGAGCAAGCATGTGATCCAGACTCGGCCAATCAGATGCTCCCTACCAGGATTTCAAGTCTCGAGGGAGTGATGCAAAGATGCAGGGGCCTTAGGGACACTTCTCTGTTTTGGTGGCAGAAACAAGGGCCTGGGGCAGAAGGAGCAGCAGTGAGTGTCCAGTGGGAACCAGGGTAGGGGCCCATCCCACTTCCCTGGGACCTGCACTTTCATTTTCTGCCACTGAGCCCTCCTTCATGTTGCCCATTTGCCAAATGTCAGTTCAGCGGGGCCCCAAGACCACCTTAGGTTCCATAATTCGTTAGAAGGACTTGCAGAACCCAGCAAAGCTGTCATACTCCCAGTTGTGGTTTATTCCTGCAAACCCTCACAGATTGTAATCAGCAACAAGAAGAGGGCGGAGGGAAGGGCCCAGGGGAGTTCCAGGTACCAGCTTTCTGCTGTCCCCTCCCAGTGGACTCATGGACAGCGCTTACTTCTCCCAGACCATGTGAGACAATACACGCGGTATTGCCAACCGAAGGCATCCTCCAAGGATGCCTTGGTGTCCAGAGTTTTATGGGGTCTGCCATGTAGACACAGCTGACTACCCACATGTCGGACTTCAGTATCCAGCTCCTCTGGAGGGTAAGTTGAGGCTGCTTGGCTCAAGGCCCCCACCATAGATCACATTGTTAGGGTAGACCATCTGGCATAGCCCCAGACCACCCCAGGTGAAAACACCCCTCATCAGGCAAAACATTCCAAGGACTTAAGGTTACCTCCCAGGACTGGAGGCAAAGCCCACACCTTTCTCTGGGCAAGGTTAATCCTTTACCTCATACCAAGCCTCCTCCAGCTTTTCCATCCATTTCTCTGGTGCCACAGGCCCTTTCGTAGGAAGTCTTTACCAAAAGCCCTGCTGCCCAGATGCCTCCTGAGGCAGGCACAGGGCATGCTGTGAGCTCGGATCCCCAAGTGACTCAGCTGAGGCACAGAGATCTAGGAATGTCCCAGATTCATCCAGGTCATCCCAGTGCTCACATGTCCTAGGACCTACCCTACTGACCTCTTGGCTCCCCTCCAGCTGCCAAGGGCAATACTCACGCCAACAAGAATCAGTCACTGGAAAGGCCAGAGGATTGAGGTCAGCTGAAAGACAATTCAAATATCTGTGGCTCTGAATTCTGTTAAAACACATGCACGCCTGCTGAAATTAGCAGAGACTTGGCCATCCGACTGTATTCTCAGGAGAATATGAAGTTTGTGGATAAATTTCTGTAGATCTTTACAAGTTTCCAAAAATAGCCTCCCCTCTCTGCGTTTGGGAAATAGCCAGACTTCTAGGAGATATGGCAGCACCTAGGGTCTTCCCTGCATCCACTCAATGGGAAGCAAGCCTTTGGCACTAAGGTGACTTCCCTAAGCCACTTGTCCACAATTCTAACCTAGATTTAATGTCCTTGGAGACACACAAGGTTGGTTTCCCAGCCAGGGGACAACGCACCCAGCCCTGAGCCAGCGGGTCCCATCTGCTGCAGGGAGCCCTGGGAGAGAGGGGATTGCTAAGGTAACCACAAGGCCCCGAGTGTGGGCAGACGCAGACATACAGCAGCTGCCACTGCTGGGCACACAGCCTGTGCCCTCCTCCGGAGGAAGTCCCAGGGCCCTCTGCCAGCTGCGGCCTCAGACTGGGGGGTGCAGGGCTGCCTGGAGAGCTGCTGGGAGAGTCTTCTTGGTCACTTCAGTGCTCTTGTTGGGTCACAGAGGCCCCAGGGACCTTGGACACCTTCTCTTCCCACTGGGGAGACTGAGGCCAGGATCAGGAACTGACATATAGCAGCAAAGCGGGGACCTAAACTCAGTGGTCCTGACACCTCCACCTCCATTTGGTGTGACCTCTAGATGCAACGGGCTCTCCAGGATCCCCCAGAAAGGAGCATATATTGCTGCAGTGGATGAGGCATTCATTCATTCATTCATTCATTCATTCGACAAATGTTTACTGAATGTCTGCTGTCTGAGTTTCCCAGGGCTACCTATCAAATTGCCACAAACTTGGTGACTTAAAATAACAGAAATTTATTCTTGTACATTTATGGAGGCAAAAAGTCCAAGGTGTTGACAGGGCTGTGGTCCCCCCCTGAATACGGAGGCCACAGGGCAATGGCGTCCCCTTTCCTGGGGCTGTCTGGGTGACAGTGAGGAGGGAGGGCCTCAAGGGGAGCAGCCTGCATCCCCAGCGGTTGCCCAGGCCAAGGGTATGTGAATTTTCTTGTGCGCCAAGGAAGGAACCAGACTAGAGCCATCCTGGAAAACCCCTGCCCAAGAGGGCTGCTCGCCAGGCAAGGGACCTCCAGGGTCAACTCTTGGGCAGGAGATGAAGAGATGAGAAGGAGCTGTGAGCGGTCACACAGAGCATGTGTCTCCCATACCAGGAGGTCCAGGGGATGGCAACAGTGGGGGTGAGGGAAGGAGGATATCTCTGAAGAATCACAAAAGCACCTCATGAAAAAGAGAAGAGAAAGAGGGTTCTTTTTTTTTTTTTTTTTTAAATATATTTTATTGATTTTTTACAGAGAGGAAAGTAGAGGGATATAGAGCTAGAAACATCGATGAGAGAGAAACATCGATCAGCTGCCTCCTGCACACCTCCCACTGGGGATGTGCCCGCAACCAAGGTACATGCCCTTGACCGGAATCGAACCTGGGACCCTTCAGTCCGCAGGCCGACGCTCTATCCACTGAGCCAAACCGGTTTCGGCGAGAAAGAGGGTTCTTATGGGTGAATTGTGCCTTCAAACCCCCAGCCCCTATAAATGTGACCATATTTGGAAATGGGGATGTGCTTAATGAAATTAGTTAAGTTGAGGTCAGACTGCAGTCCTGTGTGCTGTGAGTGGTGTCCTTATAAGAATAGGGAAATTTGCCCTGGCTGGTGTGGCTGTTTGTTGAGCGCCCTCCCATGACAGAAACAGAGGAAAAGGCCATGTGAAGACAGACACAGGGACTGGAGGGATGCTGCCACAAGCCAAGGAATGCTTGGAGCCACCAGGAGCTGGAAGAAGCAAGGAGGGATTCACCCCTAGAGACTTCAAAGGGAACACAGCTCTGCCAAAACCTTGATTCTGGACTTCTTGCTTCTAGAATTGTGAGAGGATAAATTTCTGTTGGCGTAAGTCACCTAGCTTGTGGTACTTTGTTAGGACCACCCTAGGAAATTAACATAAGGGCCAACCTCTGGGCATCCACCACATAGCAGGTCTCAGCGGCCAGTACTCTTTTCAACAGGAGCTCAACTGGACTTCCCTGTTGTTGCATCTCTCCCCCTGCCCATGCTTCTCCCTAGACTTCGGAGGAGCCAGGCCCAGCAAGGCCTATGGGGGAGAGGGGAAGAAAGAGATGAGCTTAAGGACACACCATGCTGTCCCACCTGAGCTGGGGGAAGGGCCATTGCTTTGAATTAGATATGAGATGAAAAAGAAGGCAAAAGAAAGTTCGAGTTGGGATTGGACTGGAATGTTTTTGCAATCTGAAAATGACCAGAACAAGATCCCACCATCCATTTGGGCTTTCCCAGAACACTCAGCTCAGCTTCTCAGAAGTCTTGTATTCCTCTTCTCCAGGGACTGAAACCTAAGCTGGAGCCCAGGTCACTGCAAGGGAAGTGATCCAGGCTTCAAGGAATTTCAAAGCACTCTTTTAGGCAACAGCTTTGCTTGGAGGCTGGCCAAAATAGATCACACACTAACCAGGGCAACATTCTGTGTTTGGGGAAATGCTTTCAGAGAGAGGAAGACTTCTGGGCCTGCGGGCTGTGGTCCAGCTGCCAGTGTCGGTAGAGCCAGCTTCCTGTTGCAGGGCTTGGGTGCCTGAGGCCGATGCTGTGGGCCTTTGTCCTGGCCGGTATGGGGAAAGTGGCTTACCATCAAGGGTAATTGCAGGCAACAAAAACTCTCTAGTGGTTTCTAGACCAGAAGGAAGATAGTGCAGGAAATGAGGTGCTTAACCAATTATCTGAAGGATGTTGAGGACAGGGGCTCTAGACTGGATTTCCAGAAGTGTTTGAAGAGTAGCTGGGATTTGTTTAACCAGGTATGTAAGACACACCATCATGGAAGTGACTGTCATGAAGAAGTATATTATCCTCACAGATCCCTGGAAACAGTTGGCTCGGGACACTATGCGGGTCCACACAGGGCCAAGGGCAGTGGGCTCTGGAACATAGGGCTGACCCTAGCTGTCTGGTGCCTGGCCTTGCATATGAGAGCCTAGAGAAGTGGTTGGGGGTACGGGCTCTGGATTCACAGGTCAGACATTTGCTAGAATTGGCCAATGTCTGGGAAGGGCAATCCCTCCAGAGTCAACAAGGCCCAAGGTGTCAAAGCAACCTATGTACAAAATAAGCCCGGCCTGCATGGCTCAGTGGTTGAGCGTCAATCTGTGAACCAGGAGATCAAGGTTCGATTCCCGGTCGGGGCACATGCCTGGGTTGCAGGCTGGATCCCCAGTGTGGGGTGTGTAGGAGGCAGCTGATCAATGATTCACTCTCATCATTGAGGTTTCTCTCTCTCTCTCTCTCTCTCTCTCTCTCTCTCTCTCTCTCTCTCTCCCTTCCTCTCTGAAATCAATAAAAATATATTAAAAACAAAACAAAACAAAATAAGAGCTCTAGTTGATATGGTTCAGTGACTAGAGCATCAGCCTGTGGATTGAAGGGTACCGGATTTGATTCCGGTCAAGGGCACATGACCGGGTTGCAGGCTCCATCCCAGTAGGGGGCGTGCAGGAGGCAGCCAATCAATGATTCTCCCTCATCATTGATGTTTCTATCTCTCACTCCCTCTCCCTTCCTCTCTGAAATCAATAAAAATATATTTTAAAAAAAGGAAAATAAGAGACATGGTTAATACTCTTATTAATGCAGAATTGACCAGCTGGGTGAGAAACAGCTTCTGCAATGTTCTGGAAGGCGGGAAGATGGAAAGCCACATGAGTGGGTCCGAGACAGAAAAGGGAAACAGACTGGTGCAGCCACTGTGGAGAACAGTATGGAGTTTCCTCAGAAAACTAAAAATGGAACTCCCACTTGACCCAGTGATCCCACTTCTAGGAATATATCCCAAGAAACTGGAAACACCAATCAGAAAGGATATATGCACCCCTATGTTCATAGCAGCACAATTCACCATAGCTAAGATTTGGAAACAGCCTAAGTGCCTATCAGCAGGTGAGTGGATTAAAAAACTGTGGTACATCTACACCATGGAATACTACGCTGCGGTAAAAAAGAAGGAATTCTTACCATTTCCAAAAGCATGGATGGAACTGAGAGCATTATGCTAAGTGAAATAAGCCAGTCAGAGAAAGATAAATATCACATGATCTCACTCATTTGTGGAATATAATGAACAACATAAACTGATGAACAAAAACAGATCCAGAGACAGAGAAGCATCAATCAGACCGTCAAACCTCAGAGGGAAAGTAGGGGAGGGTGGTGGTAAGGGGGAGAAATAAACCAAAGGACTTGTATGCATGCATATAAGCCTAACCAATGGACACAGACAACAGGGGGGTGAAGGCATGAGTGGGGGGTGGGGGGGTAATGGGGGAGTAAGGACACATATTGAAAGGGCAGAGCAGGACTAACTCCATTTTGTACTGCGTCCTCCATCTTGTGTAACTATGTCCTCGACATCACCCCTTTCTAAAAAAAAAAACAAAACCACCCAACCCACCCTTAAATCAGCCAATAAGAAATGCTAGGGAAATAACCAAAGGCCAAAAGTATGCTGGCCCTCATCCTGTCTTTGTGTAACTGGACCCTAGCCCTCACCCGACCAATTGGAATCAGCCAACTCAGTGGTCCGAGCATCACCCCATCACCCAACCCCAAGCCCTATAAAGTTGCTGTACTTCTGAAACTCAGGGCTCTTTGCATCCTGCCGCTGTGTCGGTAGAGGTGGAGAGACCGAGCTCGAGCTTGAATAAAGGCTCTTTGCTTTTGCATCGGACTTGGCTCCCTGGTGGTCTTTGGGGATCTTGAAATCTGGGCATAACAATATGTAATACCTTAATCAATAAAGAAAAAAAAAAAAAGGGAAACAAGGTATGTATCACATTCTGAGCCAGGTTTGTGGTTAGATGCCCTGGGGCTCCAGAGAGGAGGAAGGGGTTCTCAGGACAAGAGCAGGTGTTCAGTAATTAGTAGTTTGCCCTGCCCTATTGATAGGTGAGAAGGTTATCTCTGACCATCTCTTATTATGGGCTACTAATTTAAGATCTTCTAGGTAGTTAAGGGTCAGGTATGCAAAATTTCTCTAGAGACCACAGGGTCCAAGTTGGTTGCCTTTAGCTCAAATAATGGCAGTTTTGTGGGAAATTACATTTTGAAAGAATTCCAGCTCCCTGCTGTTCGTCCAATCCTGGGAACATGTTCCTCTGACCTTGCTGCTTCCCCCGAAGCCTCGAAGTCTTACCTATAAAAGTAGACATGACAGAAATGTGAGTGCAGGATGAAGGAACTGAAGCACCTGCAGTCCTTTAGCGGAGTCCAGATGTGACGAGAAACCCCCCCAAAACACAAATGAGTCCTACTCCTTACAACCTTGCAGACCCCTCGAACAGCCCATGAGCTGTGGTTGCAGGCTCTTGGTGAGCTGTCAATGGCTAGTCTACTCAAAAATAAAAGCTTATTATCCTTTGATCAAAACAGCAGAAGGGAAATGGCCAAGGCTAGGGTGATCCCAAGGGGCTAGGAGGCTGCCTTTTGAGTGGAGGCTGAGTTCATGGATGCAGAGAAGGTTCTACCGTAGTCCACAATTAGGGGTCTGTCTTTTGCGCTGAGCAGCCACAGCTTGAGCTTTTCAAACTAGGTCAGCCCTTAACCAGGGGGCTGTTGTGTGACCCAATTAAATAGTTGGAAGTAAAAGGACTTTTTCAAAGAGAAGACGACATCAAGAGCAGTCATCTGTGCTAAAACGACAGCTCATTAATGCAGGTTTAATTAGGTGATCATAGGAGTTTAATTTGCAGGGGTAGGAGGATGTTCTCCTCAGGGGACCCTGTGGGACTAACTCAGGGTGGCAGGTAAGAGGCCTGGGTTTGTCTCCATCACTAGCCAGGTGTATAGGGTCAGTTGTCCAACCTCCCAGGCCTTGTCTTCCTACTTTGAAAAATGAGAGTCATTAAACTGATTTCCTCCATTAAGCAATGGATGGGAACACAGTCCAGAAAGTATCAGGTCCCCCAAAATACAAGGGTCAGCATCGTCACATCGTGATCATTTTTAAAAATTTCTTTATTGATTAAGGTATTACATATGTGTCCTTATTCCCCCATTACCCCCCACCTCCCATTCATGCCCCCACCGCCCTGTTGTCTGTGTCCATTGATTAGGCTTACATGCATGCATATAAATCCTTCGGTTGATCTCTCCCCCTTACCTCCACCCTCCCCTACCTTCCCTGAGGTTTGACATTCTGATTGATGTTTCTCTGTCTCTGGATCTGTTTTTGTTCATCAGTTTATGGTGTTCATTATATTCCACAAATGAGTGAGATCATGTGATGTTTATCTTTCTCTACCTGGCTTATTTCACTTAGCATAATGCTCTCCATCTCCATCCATGTTGTTGCAAATGGTAAGAACTTCTTCTTTTTTACCTCAGCGTAGTATTCCATTGTGTAGATGTACAAGTTTTTTAATCAACTCATCTGCTGATGGGCACTTAGGCTGTTTCCAAATCTTAGCTCTGGTGAATTGTGCTGCTATGAACATAGGGGTGCATATATCCTTTCTGATTGGTGTTTCCAGTTTCTTGGGATATATTCCTAGAAGTGGGATCACTGGGTCAAATGGGAGTTCCATTTGTAGTTTTTTGAGGAAACTCCATACTGTTCTCCACAGTGGCTGCACCAGTCTGCATTCCCACCAGCAGGGCAACATCGTGATCATTTGTTTCTCTCAGCTGGCAGTCCAGGGGAGCCCAACTTTGCCAGAGAATAGAGTCTTGTTTCTGTTTATTAATTCTTTATTGGCCACCATCTCCCAAGGACTCGAGGTAGCACATAAAGACACACGCCTAGTACAGCATCCTTCCAGAAAATACCGCGGCCAGGGGCCATGCTCACAGGCACCACAGTGCAGTAAAGTGATGTTATTTTTTTTTTTGGTTCATCTTTCTGCTTCGTTTGTTGAGTTTATGAATGGAAGATAATAAGTAAGGTTCCTTCATTCAGGGAGGACAGTGTCCACAATAACCTGTTAGATAATCTCCCCCTGACGGGCACAGTCGCAAAGGCAGTCATGGGTATAGGCCCCCTTTTGTGTCCACCCTCACCGACCATCACCTTCATGACAAGGAAGCTGACACCTCAAAGGGACAGGAGCCGATTTCACTGTGATATCAGGATGGGACACCATCGAAGACGCGGTTGAGTGCTCCTTCAGTGGACGGCGAAAGCCGCCGATGAGAACAGAGGTGTTTCACTTCTGAACATCAAGGAGACTGAGCCCAGCCCTCCTTTTAGGGGGTCTTGTGTCCAGTCTAAACAGAATGGGGATCATTTTGTGCCCAACTGCTGTGTCCTCAGCCTGTTGGGGCCCCGACAATGAAGGGGAGTGAGAGGGTGCTGAGTGCTGTGTCCCCTGAGCAGCACCCAATATGTCTGATGCTCTCCATGCCTTGGCCCCTGGACAATAACTCAAGTTCAAAGCCATTGGGGGAAATACCCAGAGGACGAGTGTCAGCAGGACCTGGTGGAACATTTGCAATGACTGTGCGTGAAAAGACACCAGGAAAATATGTCCTCCAGGAGAGAAAGATGGCAGGGACACAGTCTCAACATGAACACAGCTGGAGAAACAGCGCCAAGCCAGGTGAACAGCCCTGTGGGGTGTCAGCCTGTGGGTGGAGAAATGCACTCTGGGAGGAAAGGCTGCTGGAAGCTGGGCCTGGGAACGCCTGCCCGAGGGAGGCTAACTCTCTGCTATGGGCAGAATGTGTGTGCCCTTCCCCGTGCCCCCCCCCCGCCCCAATGTATATGTTGAAATCTGTTAGTACACACAGACCCAAGGAAACCTCTGGCCTGAAACTCTACCTCCAAAAGCAGAGGGCAGGGAAAGACGGGAGAAAGAGGCGGGGCGCTCCATTCTGGTAATTGACCGAGTTTATTAGGGAAACTTACATACAAGGCACACCTTGGGCAGCCGCAGGTGCAATGGGTGTCTGCACCTCTTGACCAGAGCCGAGGAATACGGTAAAGGGTCGGGGGCGGGGCGGGGCAGTTCTGGGTACTAGTACGCGGATGCTACCAGGTGCACAAAATTACTTGACTTGTTTGACCAGGTCAGGACACTGGCCTGTTCCAGGATCCAGCACAGTGGGAGGCTGAGAAGGGGACTGGTTTATGTCAGGACGAGCATTGATTACGATCAGATACTCACCCAGCAGCTGCTGGAAAACACCCTGCTCACTCTCTCCCAGCAGCTTGAACTGCTGGTCTCTGCCTGAATGAGGATTCTTCGCAGCTCACGTTATCTATCACCTCTTTTTTTTTTCCTTTCTTTCTTTTAAAAATATATATATTTTTTATTTCAGAAAGGGAGATAGAAACATCAATGATGAGAGAGAATCACTGATCAGCTGCCTCCTGCGTGCACTACACTGCAGATGGAGCCTGCAACCCGGGCATGTGCCCTGGCTGGGAATCGAACCGTGACCTCCTGGTTCATAGGTCAACACTCAACCACTGAGCCACACTGGCCAGGAATGTATCACCTCTCAGAGGCTTCCCTGACCGGCCAGTTTCAGGAAAGCATCACGTCCCTATTATCATATTATCTTGTTCTCTCCACAGCATCCATCAACCTCCTCAAACCTCAACTGCTCCCACGTGTATTCTCTGGTTTCGCCACTGTAATATATGCTTCTAAAGAGAAGAACCCTGCCTGCCTTGTCTGCTCTGTCTCAGGATCCTGGAGCAGAGGTCACGCTCTGAGAGCCAAAGGAATTCCCACAAAGGGTGCTGGGGCTCACCTGCTCCACCTAGTGGATTTGTGTCCTTTCCTCCATCCTCAGCTTGGCTTGGTGATCAGAGCTTTAGAGCATCATGTGGTACCTGGACCCAGTGCTCTGTGGGCTCTGCATGGCTAGGCTGGAAGGTTCCACAGTTGTGGGAGGGGTGGAGCCTCAAAGGTATGGTGGGCGGAGCGCTGGGGTTTGAGGACATCCGGAAGCCCCTGGTTCTGTCCAGTTGCCTGGCCTTGAGCAAACGACGTCAGTCAGAAGCAGAATTTGGCCCCAAATTCTATTTTCATCTCTCCAATCTTTTCTGGGAGAAGCAGATGGAGCTGTTTTTGGCCCCCAAATTCTCAGGTCCAGATCGGGGCCAGCGGTTCTCAAACTTGAACATGCGTGCGAGTCCCCGGGAGGGCCGTAAACACAGGTGGTCGGGCCCCCTCCCAGTTTCTGACGCAGCAGGTCTGGGTGGGACCAAGAACCTGCATGTGTAACGTGTTCCAGATGTTGGGCTGCTGCTGGTTCAGGGACACTTTGAGGACCACTGAACTAGGCTCTGAGGCGTCAGGCGTAAATTGTGTAAACACTTTATAATTTACACAGTCGTTCTTTCCATTTATCTTCTCACGTGGTAGTTACTGCAATCCAACTTCAGATTCCACTTACGCTGCCCCATTGCCTATGGGATCGAGCCCAGGATTCTTGGTAAGGCATTAAAAGCTCTCCAAGATCTGGCCCCTGCCGCCTCCTCCAGTTTCCCAGGAACAAAGCTATCCCTTCAAGTGTTCTCAGCATGACGGTTGGCACTTGCCAGGCACTCAGACACGTACCGAGTGGAGGAAGTCCGGTGCTGCTCTTTGTACATAGGAAGTCCTTTTGCCTCCGTATCTCTGTGCTGGCGGGCTATACTCATCTGCTCTGTGACTGTGCACCCCACTTTCCCGAGGAAGAAGGGGCAAGGCATGGCTGTTCGGTAGAGCATCTGATCAAAGGGGACTGTGCCACTGATGAGCATGCTCAGTGTTCAGCTCAAGACGGACCAGGGTGCCGGGAGGCTGACCACATAGTTATCTTTATCTTTTCCCCTAAAAACAATAGTAAACGTGAATCCAAGAGTATTTCAGAAGCACATGTTTTAGAGAGTCAGGTCTAACCCTCACTCCTTCTATGTGAAGATCTCTCACTGGGCCTTTCAGAGTCCCTGGCGTATGGGTGTGGGCTGTAATAGCCCCTCCACACTCCGTGGCACACGGAAACGAAGGCATGCATTGCTCCCTCGCTGCAGGCAGAGCTGTGTGAAAGGCTCGGCAGAGGCCTCCCTGGACCCCGGTTCCTTCCCTGGGTGCTGAGAGCGCCAAGCATTTGTCTGCATGGCTGGCTGAGGGCACACCTCTGGGTTCCAGCTGGTGGGAAGCAGAGAGAAGGTGGAAGGGCCCTGAAATGGCATATACCCCTTCAACTTCCATCCCTCGCTGAGGATCAGTCCCTTGGCCACGTGGAATAGCGGGACGGACTCGGGAGAGCAGTCTCCCATTGGACAGCTCGCACCCTGTCTGTATGGATAACTAGGGTCTTCAGTAAAGGAGCATTTTCTTATTTCTTTGTACTTTGTAGAGGCACTTGAAACTGTTATTCAATTATCTTATTTTAAGCAAATTCAATAGAAAAAAAATAAGACTTACATAAAAATGTTAAACAGCTGGGTTTATTTCAGAATGAAACCAAGCGGAGATCCCTGGGCTTAGCTGTCTCCAGCACACTAGTTCACTGACACGTTTGCTACGGGCCTCCCCCAGGAGGGCAGGGACTTTGTCCACTGCTGATCACAGCATCCAACAGTCCTGACACACAGGCGATTAATAAATCTCCACTGAAAGAAAAAATAAAGCTGAGACATTTCACAATGCAGTGATTTTAAGTTCTTTTGTGGATGTGTGTGCTCTGCTGAGTCACTGAGAGCAGAAAGAATGTTTATGAGGATCTAATGATAACAAGGTTCTTCCATGTAAAGAATGTAACATCCACAAGCTACAAAAGTACCAAGTACCAAGAAGATCCAGACAAGCTCCTGAATGACCCTATGTTACATTTCAATTCCAAAGGAAAGCTGGTAAGAGTCTGACCTACGTTGTGGCTGAGATTATTCTAAAAACCAAAGTACTGTCTTTTAAAAAAATATATTTTTATTGATTTCAGAGAGGAAGGGTGAGGGAGAGATAGAAACATCAATGATGAGAAATTATCATTGATCGGCTGCCTCCTGCACGCCCCCTACTGGGTGGGAATCAAGGCGGTAACCCGGGCATGTGCCTTGGGAATCGAACCATGACTTCCTGGTTCATAGGTTGATGCTCAACCACTGAGCTGTGTTGGCCGACCCAAAGTCCTGTCTTGAACTTAACTCCCAGATGTGAAAAGCATATTGTGTGACATTCAAAACACTTGTAAAATGCAGGTCCCTTCATGTACTGACAGGTATTAAGTGGTCTATGATCGAGACTCAGCCTTTTGTTTCCTAAAGACAAGATTCAAACATTTTGCCACCATTGTGACCAAAAGAATTCAAATTAGATAGTCCTGCCACTTGTAAATTAGAAATAAATTCTTACAGAATGGGAAATTCACTCTACCAAATATAACAGTAAACATCATGAAAATAAATTCAGTGACCTTTTTAAAAAAGATTACAAAATTGAATTTATTGAGTTTCACACAAGATGCACTTATAAAATTAGTACTGAATGCCATTTTGACAGAAGAAATGAACATCATTCCGAACTCCCAATATATCCTGCAGAGGAAATTAAAATCTTGCGGAATTGACAGCACAGTAACAGAAAAATTCGAGCTAAAGTGAAAGATACACCCCTGTCATATTCTTGCTCTGATTAGGACTCTGTTTGGCAAAGTTTTCCCCAAAGCTATTCCTATTCATTGTGGACATTGTTCTTAATGGTGGAGAAGAGAAGAGGAGAATAAAAAGTAATTTTAAAATGGTGCTTCATTGAAACACACAGAAAGCAACCTAAAAGTCTTTTCATTTTTAACATGAAGTACTTTGCGGTCTCACAAAAGCATTTCTGTACAGTTTCCTTTTATCCCACGTGAACATTAACCTTAAGATTTCTTCACTTAATGCAAAACATTAAAATTCACTTGTATGTCAAATGAAAAGCCAAGGCATTCAAGCTAGCTTTACGTTTCACCCAGGAAACAGCCAACCCCCCTGAAATTTACCTCTGCACATCATGTGCCTGAAATAGCAGCACAGGAGCCGAACTTCAGAATGAAAAGGTCAAAGGAAAGAACAGTGACATGTGGACACTTTGAAATCAGAGGTTGCAGAATTCTTATAAAGATGAAGGAAGGTTTCTCAAGCTGAAATGTGGTGGGAAACAGCTTGTCCTATGAGGCAGGCCACAAACTAATAAGCAAGCAGAAATGGAATCTTGACCTCAACCAACCAAAAAGCACCTTTTGGTTGCTGTTCCTAACATCTACACACAAACTCGTCCCCACACCCAGTCAGCCACCCACACCCCACTGGCTTCCTCCCCCAGCGCAGGCACACCAGGCAGTGCCGTCCCCCACAGGCGCTCCCACCGGACACAGACCAGCCCCAGGCACAGGCACAGGCACTCCAGACAGAAAGGCTAATGCACTTTATAAGCCTGAGCAGGATGGCTGCTCAATCCACTTATCTACTTTAAAATTGTTACTTAAAAATCTCAGTTACAGGTTGACACCTTTGAATTTTGTACAGTTCTTTAGCCGATTCAACACCAAATCCTTTTGACTGTAACAATTGATGAAGCAATTAAGTTTTAAAGTGAAACCAGTTATCTATACGTTAAAGTTACCCCTGCTCTGCTTTTTTCAGTATAAAAAGTACGTCTTTGTAAGGTAATTTCTATTTCACCCACTGCAATTAAACAATACACGGCTCACATTTTGCTTTAAAGAGTAAACTGAAAAATTATAAAACATATTCTCAGTGATGCATAACCTTCATTAATATTTTTTAAATAGACAAACTGGCTTAGGGCTTGTTTTCCCCTATAAAATGCTACTCTTCATCATGTCTTATTTAAGGTAGCCTTTTATTCTGATTAATTCAGATACACCTTCCAGGATTATTCTGTGGTGAGAATATTTATCTTGACTTAAGTGTAATTACTTTTTTAAATGCTTTGGCAGATGAAGCAGTTAGAAATTGTCTGTGGAACTAGTATGGGGCAGGGCAGGTAACGTCGCGGGGAAAGCTTCCGTTTCCCAGGTAGATCCCTTACACTGCAGAGGCCGGAGGTCAGAGCTGATGTTCTGGAAGCACAGACGGACCGAACTGAAGTGATTCGAGGTTGTTCCCATCAGGCCGGAGTGACTGCTGCTTCTCGGGGGAAGAGGGGCTCCCCATGCCATCCAGGCTGGAGGTCACTGCTGTTCCGTGACCTGACCTTCAACCAGGCCACATTACTGGTAGAAAGCTACTCAGATTTGCTTTCTGTTAATAATTTAAGTTTTAAATAAATATATAAGTGCCACGTTTTGCAACTGTCCGCCCTGGCGGCACCGTGGCTACCCCAGGCCTTGGCGCTGGGCACAGGGAGCCGCAGAATTCAGTCAATTCTGTTTCCGCAAATTGTGAACCTGTCTATGTCCAACAGATCTTTCTTTGAGGACCTGTGCTTCAGTTCAGAGTTTTCCTGCGTTATGTCCTTCTCTTCACCATCTGGAGTTGTCAGGAACTGGTCGGAATTGCTTGTCACAAGTAATGGTATGACATTTTCCTTCTGATGGCTAGGCTGGCTGGTGACAGAGGCGGACAGGGTTTCTTCTGTGGAAAAACAGGGCCTTTAGTTAGAAAAGGATTTCCTCCAAACGTATACTAAAGATGAGCTTACCAATATCATAGTGCTGTACAAAAGTGTAATGATAACCAAACGGCACATTGCAGAAGCAGCCATCTATATATATATAAAAGGCTAATATGCTAAGTGTCCCTCCCACTGTCTGACCAGTCGCTATGACATGCACTGACCACCAGAGGGCAGATGCTCAATGCAGAAGCTGCTGAGCTGCAGTGACTTGGCAGCAGCGGTTCTTGGGTGACTCACCCCGAAACCAGAGAGGAGGGAGCCTGATTCCTCACGGAGCCAAGCGATTCTATCTTTGGCCGTGGGTTATGTTGTTGCTGGGGCACTGTCGGCCCGAATCTGGTTTACTGCACACTTGCATTTGCGTTCCACACCCTGAACGACAGCAACTTTGCAGAGTGCCCTCTCGCACTCTGGGACCCCTCGGGGGATGTCAGAGAGTCGGTTTTTGGCCTGATCCCGCAGGCCAGGCCGAGGGACCCCACCTGCTGGAGGGACCCCACCCACTCTGCAGACACTGGGGAAGGACCGTGGGAGGTTGGCCTCAGGGCGTGTCTGGCCCATCTCGCACAGTCCTGCCCCACTGGCCACCTTCTAATTAATTTCCTTTCAATGTGCATGAATCCATGCACCGAGTCACTAGTAATGCATAACGGAACGCAGAGGCCACACCATTTCTGTTTGCTAACCCGCGTAACAGGTGCTCACTGATGATCTACTGAACGTAAAAACTCAGAGCACTGCATGGGGTGCATCTATGATGAGATCTAAACAGAAACATTAGCAATAACAACTAATAAAATGAAGTCAAACCCTGAAGGCACTGCTGAACGTTGGAGGGCAGTGATTTGTTACAGGGAGAGAGAAGACAATAACTCTCCTGAAGATGATGCAGAGAAGCGATGAGAAGGCCCCACCTACCTTGGAAGGGTTTGCACTTGCTCTGTGGTTTACTGGACGGTTTGCCGGGAGTGCTGGTGGGGGGAGGGTCAAACAGCTTCTCTTCCATTTTGGCTTCCTTCACATATTGGCATGATTTTCCCAGCAGCACAATGCTATTCAGTACTTTCAGGGATATCAACCTAAACGCAGGAAAAGACAAACGACCACTGTTGGAACTCATCTCAATCGCGGGGCATGCCACCCACCACCAGGTGAACAGAGGACCCGGGAGTCGGAGGCCCGAGTCTGAGACATCCCACACCGAGGGCCTAGCGCCACGCCCAGGTTTCCCTGTCATGGGGGAACCGAGGATAAATGCCTACTTCTCATGTAAGAAGTCATATCATTTAAAAGTTATACCTTCTGACTAACATTTATTTTCTTCCTATATCACTTAGAAGTTTCACCTTCCAGATTATTTAATTTTTTTCTCTTACTACAAAACAAATACATTTAGTAGCTACAGATGAACAACAACAAAAATATATATATATAAAATAACACAGCTCCACACTCTAGCGTTGATCCCTGGGACACTGCCGCATCCCTTTCACCATGCTGCTGTGCGTACACATCGATTTGTACTTTTTCGCTGCTCGGAATGGGGCTACGAAGCAGGAGGGGCTGGAGTCTGGAGTCAGAGCACAGACCTGGGGCCCAAGAGTTTGAGTTCACACCTGACTCCACTGCCTAGAAGCTGCGTGGACCTGAGTCTCTCAACCTGTCAGTCCACAGAGGAGATGACTTCCTTCAATGAGGTGCTCAGAGCAGCGCCAGGCACACAGAAACTTCAACCAACCCTGTTATTTCATTATCATCATTGTTGTTTCACATAAACAGCATACGATGACTATTTTCCCCTATCAGTTAATGTTCCGCAGGGACACTATTTTAACGGACCTGATTATTGTGCTGTATGGGTTATCTTAGAACAAAGCCCCCTCAAAGCCCCTAGTTTCTGGATATTTAGATTATTTTAAGTATTTTTCTTCTATTAAAAAGTTCCTGATTAAGAAAACTTATGTTAAATCTGTATTTCCTCAAAATAAATTCCTAGACAGCTATAACTACAGAAGTCAGGTATATAACATTTTCAGGTACTTGATACAAATTTGGCAAAAAATCTGAAAAAACAAAACAAACACAAAAAAACCCTCTTCCTCTTTGAATCTCCTCATGTACGGGGCCTTAAATGGCCCAGCACCCAGGACCTCACTGCCCTGTCAAGGGAGTGAGGAAGTGGCTGCTGTTTCTGACGTCTTAGATGAAACCTGGCAACGACAGGAGGTCACAGGCCGGAGGGCAAGTGTGAGGCGGGGCCTGGCAGGCCCCTGTGGACTCTACACCAGGAGAGAAAGCTCCCACCTCGGGCCTCACAGCTCCTTGGCCAGCTGCCTGGGGGATGTCTAACTTACGAGAACTCTTGATTCCAGCCCTAACCCTCCAAAAACAAATCAAAACGAACCCACATATATATGTCACAGGCCTCCCTGTCACAGTAAGTGGCAATTCCATAGCCCTAATTGCTTGGGCTCCAAACTCTGTACTCACATTTGATTCTTTCATCCCCCTCACACCGCACATCCCATCAATCCCTCCACCAGTCCTGTCCAGCTCCACTTGCAAAATATGCCCCTAGCTGACAAATCCCCCACTCAATTCCAGCTACAGCCACCGGCCCTGAAAGGACAGTAACAGTTACCTCCTGACCCAGCCGGCTTTTGCTTCTCCTCTCGTCACCCTCCAGGCCCCTTTCTGCTCAGCAGCCAGGGTGGTCCTGGCAAGAAGCCAAGGGAAGTGGCTCTTTCTTCTGCACAGGACCTCCCAGGGGCTCTCCCTCCCGTAGAGCTGAGGCTCGGGCCCTGCCAGGGCTGCCAGGTCCTCTCCCGTGTGCTCCTGGCATCAGGCCTGCACTGTGTCCCCTCTGAGCCTGCCTGGCCTTCCCCTCACTCCATCCGCCTGCACAGAGAGGCGCCTGCTCTCTCGCCAGGGCAGCCACCTCTGTGGCTCTCCGTCCAGACACCACCATGCTTTTCTTCCTAACACTTGCCACCACTGGCCCCTTCACAGCAATTTGTCTTTCTGGTGGTTGCCTCCTTTCCCACTGGAACTTGGGACACAAAGGCAGGTCCTGGTGTTCTCTTCGGTCGGTCCCTAGACCAGCACTGGGAGCAGCCGCGAGCGCTGCTCATTGGGGAGCGCTGAGCAGAGGACCCATGAGGGCAGGGCTGCGAGCTGCCCAAAGCTCAGTGAGAACAGTCTGGAAGCATGATCCTGACTCATGATGCTCCTGAGACAATGACAAGTGACAGATGCTGTGCTCCTGCAGCAGGCGCTTCCGGCACCTCCATGTGCCAGGCACCGGGCAGGGACAGGGTAGGAGACACACGTGGGAAACCGGGAACACACAGCTCCCAGTTGGGAAGCAGACCTCAGCCCAGGGGACGATTCTGAGCGAATCTAGGGCTGAGGTTACTACTGTCCTGCTTGGTCTCTCCCCTTTCTCCTCGAGATACTCCGTTCTGACCGTCTCCCAGACTGACACTCGCAGCATAACTCCTCGTGCTCCACTGAAGCCAGTGCAGGGTCCCTTTTTCTTTCTGGATAAGTAAACCTAAAGCTGGGCTGGGCTGCTTTATCATAAATTCACTTCTTGAGAAACTAACAGAGACAAAAACTTCTCTTTATATTGTTATTTTCTTACCATTTCTCTTCCCCAACCAAAGTGTAAGCCAGGCAAGACCAACAAATTTGCAAATAAAAATTCAGCCAGTCACAGGCAGAGCAACTACATTTCTGCATCTTCTGTAGGTTTCTATGACATAGGCCTCGAGTATGCTAAACCAGTGGTCGGCAAACTCATTAGTCAACAGAGCCAAATATCAACAGTACAACGATCGAAATTTCTTTTGAGAGCCGAAAACTGACTTCTGCGCATGGGCCACGAAGTTTCAATTGCACTGTACGTGTGCCCGCACGTGGTATTTTGTGGAAGAGCCACACTCAAGGGGTCAAAGAGCCGCATGTGGCTTGCGAGCCGTAGTTTGCCGACCCCTGTGCTAAACCATTAACGTGGCAAATACAATAGAAATTCAAAGAGGTTTTTGTACATAGAGAAATGTCTGAATGCAATGGCAGATTTCATTTTATAAAATATGGGTAAAACTTAACTTGTAAGTAAAAAGAGCTTTAAGTAAATGATTTCACTAAATATTAAAATAAAATCTAAAGTGCTATTAATACTACTAGCAAATAGCGATTTAATTGAACCAGAGCTTAACTGAGTCACAAACATATTGGAGGTACAAGCTGTTATGGGGCCCAGGACAGTTAGAATGGGTGTAGCATGACTTGATTATACCTTGCATTTATGCTTTACTGTATAACCAAAAACATATTCAAGAATAGTTCATCTTACCCCAAATAGAAGAGTATGACACAGGCATAAGACAGGATTCCTTGAACTTTAATTGAGCTTGTTACAACTCTGATGAGCTAGCCAGAAACAGACCAAAACAACAAAAACACACAAACAAAACACACAACCATAGAGTTATTAGTTCATATTTAAATAAAGTCATCTATACTGATTTTAACACTTTAGGCACACACCTGTGGCCTGTCTAAATCAAACAGGCAGTTCTAAATCTGTCAATTTCTAACACACCGTGGCAGCTTGTGAAATCTTTTGTGGTAGATTTGGGTGGTTCAGGCAAATCTAGGATGCCCGTCGCTAGTGCCAACTGTTGACTCTGTGCCTAATTCACAAATGACACGTTTGCCTGGCCCTAATAGAGAAGCAAATCGGGTGATTTTTAATATGAAAAATTATTCTGGAAAATACAAATGGATTCATCATGCTGTCTGTGTCCCTGCTACAGCTAGATCCATTGAGAGGGCATTTCCATTGTTCTTGCTTTTTTTGTCCTTTGTCCTCTGACTCTTTTTAAGAATCCTCAATGACTCTCAGGGATCAGAGAGAAAAAAGGAACCTTAAAAGAACTAAATACTATTGCAAAATCAATTATGTAAAGATTGAAAATTTTCTGTCTCTTTTGGATAGCTGTGGTTAAACAACCATGTTCTTTTTTATCTCACAGAAATAAAGCAGTGAAATATTGATCCGGGAAGCCTGCTGAGCAAATGTGGTGGGGTCTGTCACTGCAAAACACTCAGCTATTACAGCTCTGGCAGAAAATGTGCCCATATCCAGGCATTCTCCGCTTTTCAAAAGGCCACTTTACACCACTTTGCTTTTACAAAGGACCACGTTGGTACTTGTTTTCACTAACCGAAAGAAATCCCAAGGTAGTTTTTGCTTTTACTATAAAAAGCATTTGATTTGCAGGGAGCTGACATAGACGCAGCTCACACCCTGAGCAGCAAGAGGGGCCGCCAAGCTCCCAGGGAACCACATCAGCATCTCAGCATCGGGCCACCAGAGCTGAGCCCCGTGTCTGGGAGCATCTGGGCTTTATCTTCATTTTGTGTGTCCGTTAGCAAGATGTGTCCTTAGTAGCAGAAGAGCTCAGAAGGGAGTTTACATTAAGTGTAGAAGTGGACATATTTAAGCATTTTGATCATCATGGTGAACAAAATAAACACATAAATTAATGTCAACTGCTTCTTTGGTTTACGCTATTTAGGCATGAGAGGTTTCATAGAAACCTCTACGTTCAGATAGGGAGGAGACTGTATTAGGGTCTGGGGGGACTGCTACATGGAAATGGGAAGTCAGGGAGAACAACAGACCTTATCTAGTAATGTTAAGTTATTACCATCTGAAAGAGTTTATTAGGGTGCCTTAAATAAACATCATAAAATGCATTTTAAACATATCTTTAAAATACTGCCAGTAAAAGAACAATTGGGAGGACACAGAGGGATGGATTGTCACATGTTCTATAAAGTTTCGTTATTAGAAAGTGTCAAAGAAGTCCTCATCATTTCCTCTAATGAGGAATGACCTGCTATCCAAACAGCTGTGATGGAAGCTAATGTGGCTCTAGGATTTTATTATTTTATAAGAAAGGTTTGCCAATGATCACATTCAAGGCTTAAAGGACTTCATTTTTGTTTAGTACACTAGAGGCCCGATGCATGAAGATTCGTGCAAGAATGGGCCTTCCTTCCCCTGGCTGCCGGCACCGCCTTCACTGGGACCGGAGCCGCCTTTCTGCCTTTGCTCCAGCCCGGAGCCACCTTTCCGCCTTCCCACGCTGCCCAGAGGCCCGGAGCGGCTGGGGCGGTGCGGAATGCCTGTATCGTCATCTTGGCGATGACACAGGCGCCCCGCCCTGCCTCCAGCCTCTCGGCCCCTGCGTATGCAAATTAACCTTCCATCTTTGTTGGGTTAATTTGCATACTCACTCCTGATTGGCTGGTGGGCGTCGCAAAGGTACAGTCAATTTGCATCTTTCTCTTTTATTAGTGTAGATTAGCAGGCAACTTTAAGATACATTCATTCAAAGCCTCATTTCCATGCGACCTTCATACATGATTTCTTTTACTTTTTGGGGGTATGAATTCACTTGAGGACCTAAGTTAATAAGTTTATAAGTAAGCACTGCCTCTCTTGGGCCTTAAAGAACTGATTTCCGAGGCCTCGGTAGGTTCCTCAGAGCTCTGAAACATTTGCTGGAGGTCTGCGAGAGAAGCCTGCAAACCCTGCCCCCTGGACCACTGCACAACCCGCTGCGAAAATGCAGGCTTTCCAGCAGGGTTTGTTAACTATTCAATAAGCTTAAATCTTTTGGTGTAACAACCATAAAAACACATTTAGAGAAAAAAAAATACTTAAATACCAAATTAAAAAACCCATACTAATCATGAATAGAGTTTTCTGGCAAATAAGTTACTAGATAGTTATTATTTAGCAAAGCAGGGCCATATTCAAATATAATCATCTAACCAATCTTTAATAATAATAATCAGTCAGACAATAATTAGTCTGGCTAACTAGGTTTATCCTCACACTGTATGTATCATGTTTCTAATTGTAGAAGACAAATGTAGAGACATTCAATATTCTATTTTATCACTCTCTTAAATGTTTAACAAATAATTATTTTACTCTTTAAAATCCTCCATTTTTCTAAAATTCTAGGAGTTCATTTTCCCAAGCAAAAAAAAGCTATATTACTATACAATAACCTAGATAATTGAAAACATTTAGGATGTGGTTATCTGGAGAGTTGTACTGAAATTTAAATAACATGAACTCTATTGAGCATCAACCGGACAAGCTGGTCTAACATACAGCTGGTAAGACCTACAGCTTCTCTCCACCTGTTAGGTGACTCCGTAACTCTGCATTAAGCGAGAACTCCAGGTGACCTCTGGCAAAAAGTTGGCTGCCTTTGTTTTGATGTGAGAACAGGTAGCCAATAAGGAATATAATGAAGTACGAGTGCAGCCAGCCAACCTTCTTAACGAACATTATTAGAGCCTGACGTGACCAGTAACTATTTACAAGGCTGTCCTGAGCAATTCATTAAGATATAAACTTGATGACATTTTTAGTGGGTTCAGTAAATTTCAGTGCTATTATTTAAAATATATATAATTCCTGAAGATAAGACTAGAGAATTTCATTGTAAAAACTTCGGAAAATGAATACAGAATATACTCCATTTGAACATTTCACAATTTAATCTACTTCATTTGTTTCCAAGTTTTTGCTATAAATGCCACTATAATGTGTAACTTTGCCTATAAGTCTTATGTGCCTTTTACAGCTATTTCCTTAGAATAAATTCCTAGAACTGGAATTACTCCATTAAACTGTCAAATTGCCCCTTTAGAGGTGCTAGACCAACTTACACTTCAACCAACATGTTATACTTGCCACACCTACCAAGTATTTCCATAAAAAAACTTTGCCAAATGAATAAGCAAGAGTATTCTCATTGTTAGAAAAGCCATTATATAAAAACAGTTCCTGATATCACTTATCTATTGGATGACTCAAATGCCAAAAGGATAACAAATTTCCTCCAATTCATTTACCTTTCATTTTTATATCATCCTTTTGAAACAAAGTTATTGAAAATCCGCTGATTAATATTCTATAATGACAGTCATTGCATCATTTAAAAAAATACGGAAGTACAGACTTACTAAAACAGCTAGCGGGAGAGGAATGAACCCCATCCTCCGCGCCACGGAGTCGCTGTAATCAGTGTACGCCTGGACAGAGAGGGGAGAAGGGTTCATGGGACTTAAAGCACATGTGTAAAGTACTATTCACTCATCACCAGCACATTTTCTAAACGGGTGAGGTTACAAGGAAGAAGGCACCTGGCACCTATTATGTAAGTTAGCAAAATGATGTGGAAATTTAAACGTTCATAAGAAGTTTTAAATAACAAAGTTGTATAACTGTTACAAAACTGCAAAAATCCTACCCTATTTATGTTAAGTATTAGTATTATTTTTATTAATTTGTAAAAATTTACTGTCAAGAACAGAAATAAGTAAGAAGTTTAAGTTGATGTAGCTTTCTCTTAACCAGTATTTCGAGCTAAATTAAACCACCGTCAGTTAATTTCAGATTCTGTCTTTGATACAATACTCACATTTTTCTGTCGACTACTAACAAGGTCAAAAGCAAGGCTGGCTCTATATTCACTGTAGACCTAAAAACAAATAAGATTGCAATATTAAGTATTATAGTGCAAATATCTAAAGTGGGAAGACTTATACTTTTCAGATTAATATGTTTAATAATTAACCAGTAAAAAGGTCTTAATAGCCAAGCAGACATCTGGGTAGTGTTTCTCTATTTGTTTTCCTACAACAAAAGTAAACAGCTTCAAGTCCCCCAACTGTTATGCTCACAAACCTTTCAAAGGTCTCTCTTGAAAGAGAGATAAATACTAGCCCTGGGCTGGGTGGCTCAGTTGGTTGGAGCGTCATCCTATACAACAAAAGGCTGCAGGTTCAATGCCCGGTCGGGGCATATGCAGGAGGCAACTGATCCATGTTTCTCTCTCATATTGATATTTGTCTCTCTCTCTCTCTCAGTCCCTTCCTCTCACTCTAAAATCAATGAAGAAAAAATATCCCTGGGTGAGAATTAAATTTTTTAGAAAAGGAGAGATAAATAATCAATGATTATAATCATGAGAGTTTAGAGTTTTGGGAATAGTGGCTATTTTAAGTAGTGTAACATATATAATAATTTGGAAATTTTAAATAAACAGTTTAAAAATTATTATTATCTATATCTAGTAATAATGATGTCTTAGAAAATAGATGCTGAGTAAGATATAAAATTGAGTTTTGAAAGCCTAATGTTTTAATAAAAACAATGTGATTTTTAAAAGTTTAAGTAAACAGGTGATGACAGAATAACAGTTTATGATGATTTTGATCTCAACTACCAGTCAATCCACACCTCCACCCAAAAGTGTGGAACCAGAATTATTTAATACCGAAATACTATACTTTCACAGCTGTGTAATAATTTTTAGAAACTTAAAAATATAATTCTAACTTTATAGTAGCAGTACTCTTCTATTATCTTCATAAATGCAATAAACCTAAACTTGTTCTTTTACAACTGTATAATATTAAGTAGAAGAGAACATCAAACACTAAATTGCTAACGAAAATACATACATCTGCAGTAATGTCGTTGAACTTAGTGATAAAGGCATGTTTTACAATATCCACAGCAATTTCTGATGCAATCACCATACAGACATCTGGAAATAACACCCAGAGATGATCTATAAAGTATAGGAAAAAACAGACAATTAAACTACTTAATATAAATAGAATCCAATATCACAGGCTATCACAGAAATCCAAAATTCACAGGGCAAAACTGTAATGTTTTCAATAAATGATAATAGAGACAGAACTAGCATTCAATAAATTATCAAAGGAGCCATATTTTATCAAGTGAAGGGATAATTCATTTACAGATGTTTATTCTGTACTTTCTCTGTGCCAAGCACTTCAGGGAGGACCCATTGTGAACAGAGCCTTGGCCTCCCTGCCTGGAGCCAGCAGGGACCACTGGTGGGTGACTAAGTAAGCAGGCTCATTATAAACCCCTCTGATTCCAGAGCTGCCTCAGGGGGACAGTAAACAGCTAGTAGGGACATGTGCTGAAGTCAACTGAACAATTTCCCCCTCTCTGATCACTGTGACTTAAAGATACTGCTCAATCATTTATTTAACTGTCATACAGATGTAATTTGTCCAATTTGCTCACCTTTACATGTATAAAAATGTCAATTTAGTACCAAGTACTTGATAAAAAGAACTGCAAACAGATAAACCCCTAAGACCTTGAAGAAGGGTCTAAGAATGGAACTGGGCAAGAAGGAAGTTAGAGACACTGACAAGCAACTGAGGACCCGGGCAGCTGCAGTGAGGGGGTGGAGACACTGGCGCTGGGGCTATACTTGCTGACGGGCAGTGCAGGGCAGTCTTAGTGAGTCTGACATCAGGCTGAGTTTGGGGGGATCAGGGGACCTGATTTTATGGTTTCCACAAGAAAATAACTTCTGGACATTGATCTCATTTTATATCTGTTTCTGATTTTTCACAGGTACCTGAAACCTAGCAATGAATCAAAATAAATTAACAAGAAGTTATTAAGTGCCTATATTAGGCATGGCACTCAGGTAATAAATAAAATGTAAAGCATGATCTCACTTCTTAAGAACAAAGTTGTACAAAAATGTCTGACATTAGAAAGCTCTAAGTTACTTGAGACACCTGAGCACGTGGATCATTGCCCACCAAGCTCACTGCAGCATTGCCAGACAGTGCTCTAACTACCTGTCTACTTCTTCTGTAAACCTGGGAGTCCTAACATATGTTACCACTTTTCACATGTGCCACGTAGCAGACAGGCAGTGAACGTCTGCCAACTGCATGGATGGTGAAAATTCATGGAATCCTGATAACTTGTCAGCCTCAATTCAGAGCTGTATAAAAGTAACACTTTATTGCTTTACATTGTATTTCTTTAATTTATCATTATTCAAGATGCTAATAGGCTGTAAATAAAAGACAAAGGTTAGGAAAGATCAGAAGTTCTTCTGGTGAACCCTTAAGATGTAAAAATCTGACTGCATTTAGATAGCCACGGCTCACCTGGAAGCTGCAGGGCCCACCACCCACCGAGAACACAGCCCTGGAGACACTGTGCCATTTATGGGCAAGGACTTACTGCACATGCTACGTCTCCCACCCACCAATCCTCTACTGAGACAGGGACTGCTCATACCCAGAGTGATCAGCTAAAATGCTGCAAAGTTTTCTGCATACACATTTTATTCCATGTA
Source organism: Plecotus auritus (assembly GCF_963455305.1). Taxonomy (NCBI): domain Eukaryota; kingdom Metazoa; phylum Chordata; class Mammalia; order Chiroptera; family Vespertilionidae; genus Plecotus; species Plecotus auritus. The sequence goes on along the minus strand of NC_137770.1, from coordinate 240,360,292 downwards.
AAAGAACAATATTAGAAGCCACTGTATTTGTGAAAAGTTACTTACCTGGATTCCAAGAAAACTGTTCCATGTTCCTTAGACACACTATTAGCAAGAGCACATAATTTGTGAATCGCTCTTTAATATCTGAAAAAAATTTTCACATATAAATATAGCTATATTGCATATAAATCATATAATAATAAGAGTATGTATAAAATTATTTCTTTTAGTGAGAACATGAAATTATGTTATGTGTAAGTGCCTGTACAATAAACATACTATTTTATATACAGAACTAGAGGCCCGATGCATGAAGATTCATGCAAGAATGGGCCTTCCTTCCCCTGGCTGCTGGCACCGCCTTCGCTCCGGCCCAGAGCCGCCTTTCCGCCTTCCCACGCTGCCCAGAGGCCTGGAGCAGCTGGGGCGGTGCGGAACGCCTATGTCCTGCCCCACCCCCAGCTGCTCGGTGCCTACATATGCAAATTATCCCACCAGCTTTGTTGGGTTAATTTGCATACTCACTCCTGATTGGCTGGTGGGTGCCACAAAGGTATGATCAATTTGCATATTTCTCTTTTATTAGTGTAGATGTTGCTACATTGGTAAGCCATTTACTTCTTTCACCAACACAATTCTAGCAAGCAAATTCCAGTTTTCTACAAATTTCAAAAAATACTCAAACCATCAGTCTGCTCAGATTGATTCAGATTCCCCCAATGACTATGGGGACTTACAACTGTTTTCATTTTATAGAAGAATTAAAAAATAGAAGCAGAGAGTGAAGTACAGGACTGGGTAATGTGAAACCCTTGTATAGCAGAATACTTCCAATTTGGTAAAGAGTGAGTATACAAGCGCTGACCTGACAAATCCTTTAGCTAATAGAGTGTTAGTATTATGAAAGCATTTCTTAAGATATAAGTAGAACTTATGGAGGAGGGGGAACAACAAGGTTTCATATTTATCATGTTACTAAGCACTCTCATCTTGGTCTGAATGAATTTAATAAAAGCAAATAACTAAATTCCTGCTAAGAGCTAGTTTACACATTTCACTTTGTAAGCTATTTTCTTATTATAGTCTAAGATACTATGTAATCAAGAAATGAAAGAAATCCATGCCTGCCGTAAGTTGGCACACCCGTGTGGGTGTGGGTGTCCACATAATGGTGGGGCTGTGGCCAGCGCAATCACTTACTTAGTAACCCACCTCAAGGCCTGTATATATCAAACTGTTGTTTCCCTAATATTCTAGTATCTTAATAATTCTGGGCCTCACCTTGCCACTCAAATGTGGGACCCCCCTATAGCCCTCTGCATTTTCATTTCACCTTGGTGTCCTTCCTCCAATTGTCCTGGCTTCTCTTTTCTTATTTCCACCCTTCCCTGTTACTCTACAGCAAGTGATCTAGACTTTCATTCTACAGCTAAACCTTGGTCTCTAAGTGAGCTGGCATTTCCCACACGTATATTCCCTAAATGCCTGAACTCTGTCCAGTCAGGGACAATACCTCCTCCAGGGCAGCACAGCTCTTAGCCCTTGTTTATGAGGGGCCTGGGCTGTCATAATTCTGCTCTTGGTAGCTTAGTGGCCTTGGCCAAGTCCAATTACTTTCCCTGTGTTCTAGTTCTCACGTGTGTAACATGGAATAATATCATCTGCTGCAAAGAAATGTCTGGATTCATGAGAAGTTTTTGAAAGTATTGATAAGGTGCTATATAAATGTTTGTAATTTCTTATTATCTTAAAGATCCTGAGATTACAATAAGCTAAATAATAAGCAAACTTGGTAAAGATGTTGAGAGAATAAGAGAAAGCACAGCTTAAGTCAAAGAAACAATAACCCACAGGAAATGTGACATAGAGTTTTAGAACTGCAAAATAATATGCATAATCTGCAATTAGAGTCTAACTGTACATACCGCTATTTGACATTTGAAAAAGATTGTTCTTCTCAAACTTCTTGAAAACACTTCCTTTAATTTCAACAAACTGAAATAGTAAAAGAAAATATTACCCTTTCATTATAACTGTTTTAAAAATGGACATAGTATATATAAAACTTCCTGAAGAATAATGTTTAGAAAAAATAATTTATCCCATCTAGAAACTGCTATTAAAGTACCCCTTTAACTTCAGAAATGTAAAGTTAAACCTCATACTCACATTATTAGACATCATGATAGTGAGCAAGGACTTGTTGTGTGAGTTAAATGCTACGTTGAGAGTCGTTGCTTGAACCATTATAAGAATTGCATGCAAAACTAGCAATAAGTGATGTCAAGGAAAAAACTTAAGTCTGTTTTCATATTATAGTAACAGATAATACTATACAATTTTCAAAGTGAATAATGTGGGGAAAAGATGACTATGTTTTCAAGTCAAGTCTTACGTAAGTATTTTGTTCTTTGTAATTTTTTATTAGGTGATCCAAATTTGACTGGATTACAATGTGTGCCACCATACAAAACAAGCAAAAGCAGAAATGAACCGCGGTGCACCATTCAAGTGGACTGTGAGTCCTGTTCTTTCTGGTTCTCTGGCATTTGGCTCAATGCTTGGGAAATAGGCCCTTTAAAAAGTTTCTTAAATAAATAGAAATTATGGTAAATACTGAAAGAAGACAATTAGCAATATACATTCTGAATTAAGATAATTTACATTCTAAAACAGAAAAAACACAAAGCAAAAATCTGGAAGTGATCTTCCTCTCTGGCTCTTCTGGGGATGAGGAACATCTTACCGAATAATAGACAAACATGTAAATTGACTGTACCTCCGCTACGCCCACAGCCAATCAGAGTCAGTATGCAAATTAGAAGGCCAAAGATGGTGGCTGCCCAGCTGCTCCAGGTGCGGAGTGGCCAGGCGGGGCAGGACGCCTGCTATGAGAGGGAGGGCGGGGGGCGAAGGGATCTACAGGAGCGGAGTGCTGCAGCAAAGACGAAGATGGCAGACTCAAGCCAGAGTCGGCAGCAAAGATGAAGACGGCAGACTCCAACTGGAGTCTGCAGCAAAGACAAAGAAGGCAGACTCTGGCCGGAGCGAAGGCCTGGGTCCCAGGTGCTGGAGGAAAACCGGTGCTGGAAGCCAAGGGAAGGAAGGCCTATTGCACGAATCTCTTCATGCAATGGGCCTCTAGTAAGACAATAAGAATTGTCTGATAATTAAGATTCTTTTTCATTGTCTTTTTTTGAAGACATCACAAGTTGCAGCATTATATTCATATTACACGTAGAATGGTTTCTTTAAATTAGAACAGTAACTTTTATTCCATTATACTTGGAACAAGTTTTTACTCTAAAGAAATCTTCCCACTTAAGTCCCTTAACTTTCCAAGTATTAATCTGATTTTTTCAAGTATCAGTTTCAGATAGAGTATGGAAAACCATGTGGCACATTCCTGTGAATGAATCTGACCCCACACAGAACATGCAGGCATTCACATGTGTGTAAATATATATGAATGGGCACACACACATTGTTTATATGTAATGAAGCCTTTACTCATTAAAAAAAAAAGAGCTTTAAAAGGGGGGTGAGAGGGGAGAATAAAACCTCGCAAATTCCTCCCAACAAATTTCAAATTTTATTCCTAGATGAATTGTATACATTTTAAGCCCAGGTTATAACAAAGAATCCACAGGCTTAAAGAAAGATAACTAAAAAACTCCATATAAGTATAGAAAGCAACACAGATGTATATAAATGTAAAGCATGTATAATACCTTTCAGTCAAAAATCCTTCCACAGAACCTGTTGCACGGAGAACAGAACTGTTAGCAGTTCACAGCAGCGTGCACACCTGAGGCTCTTTAAGTTAACGTACAATGACTCATAACTAATTTCTCCAAAGAAAGCAGGTATTTCACACAATGCTCAGGACACACACACATACCTTTACATCAGAGAAACAGCTAACCAAATAAAACAATGCAGAATACGCATTGACTGCTGGAATGTCTGATACGTCAAAAGGATACAGACGTAGAGAACAGCCATGAAAAAGTGAGGAATCACCCCAATGTGAGCTCTTTTTCTTTCTTTGGGCTCTGTTGCTGTCCAATAGAGAGCATCTAATATATCCTGACCAAACGATGAAAACAGACGATCTGCTACCTAAAGAGAAAAATGATTGAAAAGAGGTTTCTTATTATTCCATTCAAACATGTTACTAAAATTCAGAAGCAACTCAAATACTAGAGCTCTGTGTTTATACAAAAATAAACACTTAAAGCCCCACTGGAAGGCCAGCTCCAGGAGCAGAATCTGTGCACTTATTAGTATCCACGGCCACATCTTTATTCCCTGACACAGCAGTGCTCCGATCCTCGTGTTACATGAATGAGATTCTGTCTAATCGGCTATGTTTGTAACAGAACAAAGTCTTAGTACATGCTGGCAAAAATCAAAGGGAGAGGACACAGCAAAACCATAGTTCCTCTGCCTTTAACTCTCTAAATTCAAATTCAGGATTCAAACTTAAATCCTTTAGGACAAACATATCATTTGATCCATTCTATTCATACCTAATATTTGCCAACAACAGGAGCTATAATTTGTTTGAGGTTTATTATATTGAATACCAGAGGCCCAGCACAGGAAATCATGTGTGTGTAGGGTCCCTAGGCCTAGCCTGTGATCATCTTCCCCCGCTCACCAGTCCTCAGTCCCACCCCGCCGCCTCCCACCTCTGTTTCCCGTGGTTCCCTGTTCACCATCCTGCGATAGGAGCCTGAGGGCCCGGTGGGGAGGGACCTAGAGGTGGTCAATGCACCGCATAGTGACTGGTCGAGCGGTCGTTCTGGTCATTATGCCGTTATGGTTGCTGGGCTTTTATTATATAGAATAATATGCAGATTTACTTCTTAAAGACATTTTCAGGTACTAGTCTCCATAAATATAATATGATAAATAAAATGAAATACATAAAAAAAAGAAGATTCAACTGAAATGTCACATTCTGAGAGAGGCCTTTCCCAGACATCTGTCTCCTGTGGCTCCCACAGTCGGTAACGCATCGCCCTGGTCTTTTTCATTGCGGCATGTAGCATTTCCTAATACCGCCTGGTTTACTGTCTATCTCCCACCTGTAGAATATAAGCTCCATAAGACTGGGCTTTGCTCACCGCTGGATCTTCAGGGTCTAAGGTAGTGCTTGGCATACAGGAAATGTCAATTAAATATCTGCCAAATGAAGGAATGATAGCTACCTTTTAGGGAGCTCTCACCACATGACTGGCACTGTGCTAAGCCCTTCCCATGTACTGTCTTGGCCCTCACAATTCCCCCGGTATCTCCAATTTACAGACAAGAAACTGAGGACTGGAGACATTCAGTCCCCAGCAGCGTGGGCAGGGTAAGCAGGATCGCAGCAGTTTCTCTCTGCAGGGGAGCCTGACCCTTCTTATCCACTAGGTGTAAACCACACCATCAGCTGCAGGCCACGGAGTGAACAGTAGTAAAACCATTCTGATCAGCAATTCATGGGTCCTTTTTCTTGACCCATTTTATAGTAACAGCAACACCACCCTGCAGAGGGCTCTGTGAATCAGGAGGCACACACCAGGTTGGGGGTAGGTAGAAGCCCTGTCCCCTGCAGTCCCTGGAGGGAAGGCAGTAACGGAGACCAGTGGGACTACGGCATGAAGAGCCACTCAAACAGGGTTTCTTTCTGAGGGGAGGAGGGGCAGCAGGATGGTGCTCTGCCTCACAAACTTGACCCACACCCACCATCTGCATCCTATCTACCAGGCAAAGCAAGTGTAGGGCATGGAGCCTGGAGTCAGGAAGCTGGGGGTGGCTTGAAACCATCCCAGTCAATGAATTTATTTAGCCAGGATGGCCCGAGTGCCACAGCGTCTGTGACGAACTGGGAAGCTCTCGGGCACCACAGCAATGCAGCCTGAGAGAGAAAGACCAGCAGCCCCACATCCCCACCTGCCCACCCGTTAGGAAAAACCCTTTCCTGCCTCATTTAAGATAGCAGACCTCACCTATGTTCCTAAAAAACAGCACAGAAATATGCAATTTGAATCTCAAAAATGTATTATATAACAGAGGGTAGTTTACTATTTAAAAAACTTATTAAGATTCTGCCTGTCAATAAAGCATTTTTTTGCTTTGTGTAACTTTATTTTTTTATAAATGAAGATTTTCACATGCTGACTGCTCTAAGTTTAACATGAGATAGATTGTATAAAAATGTTAAGTACTTAAGAGATTTTGGAAACGTATGTTTACTTGCTTGATGTGAAAAATCCAAAGCACTCACACATGTAAATCTATTATAGCAAACATATATATAATCCTAACATTTTCTTCATAATTTTTAAAGTTCTGTCCAATGAATTTGCAAACAAATTTCCCTGTGGTATGACAATTCACCTTCTCAGGGGCACTGACCCAAACATGCCCCGGCAGCAGGTAGCTCTTCCTTCCTGCATACAGGTCGTGCTTGACCTGCCGCCGAGTCCCAGGACCAGCAGCACAGTACCATCTCGTCAGAAAGACAGATTCCCCAGCCTCGACCCAGATCTACAAGTCAGACTCTACGTTTTAACAAGGCCCCCAGGTGACTGGCCAAGCCCTGAGGGCCAGAAGCACCCTCCCTGGAGCCGGCAGGAAAGCGGTCTGTCTGGGAAGCCTGGGCAGGGGGGCTGGCTGGCCGGCGGGGAAACGAGGCCCTTCCTCACCTCGAGCATGTTGTAGATGATGTAGAGCTTGATGACCGACTGCCCCCTGATCAGGTGGTACATCATGGAGTAGTCGACATAGTGCATCATAAAGTAGCAGATGACCAGAATGACACCCTTCAAAATGTCACACACCTGGGCTGGCTGCAGCAAACGCCTGTCCCTGCAACAGAAGAAGTAATAAAAGCCTGAGTTTTACTTCCTAGGTTCTCAAAATGCAGAATCTTCACTGGACATACACTGGCAAACACTGGTAATGAGAATTAGATTCATCTCCTAAATACTTCAAAATACCAAGGAGTGCTATGTATATAACTGACTACTCGAGAGTGCAGAATTTTCTGCCAAGTACAGAATACAAAGGTATCCAACCAGAATTACTCTGAGAAGTGGGCAACCTTAAGAGGCGAGCGCAGCGGGCAGGCGTCTGTGGATAGATTGCTTTAAAGTGATGGACTTCCACGGTTATGACATAAGCCTTTCACCTCACGACGGAGCCCTGTCACCGCTGACCAGCCCCTTTCACACACGTTCGCATTCCATGCACACTGGTACCTGGCGCTTTTCATTTCACAGCCTAACAGATTTTCCGTATCGGTTCATAAGGAACCCCTATTTCTACAACAGTGTAATGTTCCACTGTGTGGATGTACCATACATTATTTAGTAAGTCGCTGATGGATTTCTAGTCTTCAGCAACTGCAAACCGTGACAGAATGCACATGTCATGCTTCATAGATGAAGGTATATCTATAGGTTAAATCCCTAAAATTGGAATTTTGAGGTTATGTTCACTTGACAGTCTGACAGACAGCCCTCTGCAGGGGCTGCACCAATTCAACCTCAACTAGAAGCAGACAAGAAAGCCAGTGGCCCACATGTACCAACTTGGTGTCTCCTCAGCTGCTGGATCTCTGCCATTCCCACTGGTGAAAACCGGTATTCAGTGCAGGGCCAATGCTAATTTCTCTCGCTGGGACACTGACATCTTAATGTATTGAAGCTACTTGTATTTTTGGTGAATTCTTTCCGCATACCTTTCTCTTGCTGGTTTGCAGAATAGCTCTTATATTACAGAAGTTAGCCCTCTGTGACATGAGTTGAAAACAGTTTTTCCCTAATTAATATGAAGAGAAATCATTCTCACTTCTGAGGTCAGAGGATGAAGGGCTAAACCTAAATTGTGTGTGGAAACATCTTACTTCCACACAGAAAAAAAAAATGCTAGAAAAAAGGTTTAAAATGTCTTTCATTGAGTATGAGTTCCTGGGATCAGCTGGGTCAGCAGCTTTCTCCACGCCGCCTGCAGGCCGATTCCTCAGACAGGCAGGCTCAGCCTCCTGCGAGGGCAGCTTTCATGTCCAGCGCCATCACGGTAAAGCCCTGAGTATCTGCCTTAGAGCTGCAGAACTGCCTCATTCCCTCCCAACGTGATGACACTCTAACCCCAAGGCTGGCCCTCAGTGTTCTGAACTGAATACTGACAATACTCAGCATTCCTTGCCTTCCTATTCTCTGCAGCACTTTTCTGACCCTTGTCCACATTCAGGTTGGGGGGTCCTTTCCTCCAAAGATCCTGGTAGAGTTGAACAAGGAATGTGCGAGTCTTCCTGGGTTACCTGGGACATGGTTATACGAGATAACGAGGACGCATGCCACGCCGGCTCAGGAGCAGGGCAGAGCCTTTCTGGTTTTCCACGGCGCCCACGCACGTGGTTTCCAGTCAGGAGCGAACTGCCTCTGTTTACAGAGAGAACCTGGACACTGGTTCTCTGTGGAAAAGAGGCAAGTTCTGTGAAAACTATGTCCAGGAAGGGCTGAAGGGAGGTGGGAAACAGGGCTGAACCAATGGGCCGAACGGGACACGGGGTCTGAATTCGTCTCAGGCAGACAAGTCCTGAGACGGGCAGGACAGACAGAGCGAAATGATTCTTAGCAGCTGAAGTGCTGGTGAAACTGCATCAGGATGAAGTTGAGCCGTCTGTCGTCAATTCCCTGGCCCTTTCCTCCCCACGGAACCCAGACTGGGCTGCATCTCCTACCTCCAACATCTAGCCCAGAACAGAGACCTCCGCCTGGGCTATGCAGCTCTTAAGGTAATTAGTTCTTTGCCTTCACCCCACAAGATTAAAAATGGAAGAGGGGTTACATTTGCCCAGAGTTGGAGCTAAACATACTCTTTTCTTTTTCTTTTTTTAATGTTTATTTTTATTTTTATTTTTTTTAGAGAGAGGAAGGGAGAGTGAGAGAGATAGAAACATCAATGGGAGAGAATCAACATGGATCAGCTGCTTCCTCCTGGGGATTGAGCCCACAGCCTGGGCACGTGCCCTGACTGGGGATTGAACTGCTGACCTCTTGGTGCATGGGTGGATGCTCAACCACTGAGCCACACCAGCCAGGCACTAAACATACTTTTAATTCAAACAATGAGAGGAGACACTGAACACCCCTGGGCTCCTGGCCTGTGTGAGGGTCTCCTTGGGGACGACCAGGGGACAAATGAGGCCTCAGCGAGGAGCGCACCACCCACCTCCTCCTCAGACGTGTGGCACAGCTGGCCATATGGTGACAACCACAAATCCCTCATAGTCGTGGGCCTTTGTATTGATGTTTTATGAATTAAAGAAAATGAAAGGAGCCAAAAGTAGGGCGGTATTAATGAATCTGCATTAATTACCAAAATGATTTTAATAACTAAGGTACAAAAGTATACTTAGAGCTTTTGGCACTAGATTGGCAACTACTAAGTTAAGTGACCCCAGTCAAAGCGATTTTATTTCAGAGATAAAGGGCTATTTACTGTATATACCTAACTGCATTTCTTTATAAACATTTGCAGCCAAGCCTGATGTGTTAGTGTATCTATGAGGAACTAGTATATTTAACATAGTCATTGTTAGAAATTAGAGTGACCAAATAAAAATGATAATAAATTAAAACTTAAAAACTTAGCATGAACAGTGTTAAGGAGCTTTACCTTGCCCAGGAGTAAACCTGGTTGTTAAAACAGCAGAGAAGCTGTGGAAACACCCAGCTGCAGTCCAGTCACTACATGGCAGGCACCATGCCAGGCTCTCGGCACTTAGCTTTCACAGTAAGCCTACGAGGAGGGCACATCACCACCCGGTTTTAAGACTTTAAGCCGAGGCAGAGTGGTCAGGAGTGTGCCTGCAGCGGGAAGCTGTAGGGGGAGGGGAGAAGGAGTGGGATCTGAACCTCAGCAGCCCGGCTCCTCACCACCATCTACCTTTTTAAGAGTTTTCTTTAAAAGAAAACTTAAACTTACAGGAATCAACAACTCAGTAGCTTTTATCTTTCGGCATAATTTAATGCTGTGTAATTTCTCACTGTGCTGTCATCACATTTAGAAAAACTATGGTACTAAAAAACAAATACATCTATCATTTTTGCTCTTCACTTCCAAAAGGAGAACAAACAGGATGCGGACTATTGGACCCACTCTTTTCTGAGCTCCCGCTGCTCTGGTGAAAGTCTTCTATCATAACTGATTGCCACAGAGATGAATCTGATTTTCAAAAGAAGGAGTATTATTCAAATAAAAAGTAAAAGCAGAACTCTTAAGAAAAAGGGTCTTGTTTTCATATAAATGTACCTGTTAATGAAAAAGAAAAGCTGCAAAAAAACCTGTTTGCATGGTGGCATCTTAAAAGACGTGTAGGAGAACACCTAACTCCAGAAGAGTTCACCTGGTTCGTAACGACTGGAACCGCCCCAGTATTTGTTTTCTTCTCTGCCAGGATATTATTAGATAACACTCTGATAAGCATTTCCAATTCTGTAAGAAGCTTATCCACAGCCTTGCAATCAACTCTAAACTGGCTTTAAACAACAGTTTCAGGGCAAAGTTCTTCCTTACAATGCCGGTTAAACTGTAGTCACTGGCAGTTCACTTTGCAAATGCTGACAACCCCACATGAACGCAGAAACAAGTGAATAAGCTGTTGAGCAGAGTGAAAAACCCACTAATGTAATTTACACCGGGAATATTAAACAAGACATTCAACAGAACTTAAATTTGTTTTAAATTTTCAAGTTAAACTGCTCTTCCAGAAACCAAATTTCCTACATGTCTAAATGTTCTCTTCCACTCATTCAAATACTCCCATTAGACTTGCAGCATTACCCACGGGAGCGCCCCTGCTGTCTCCCAGGGCTCACAGGGTATGGGGGCACAGCGACATCGCAGACAGGATGACCATGGGCAGGTTTTTCCTCCTGCTTAGCAGCAGACAATCTGCTTACCAGTAAAAACTGGTCTCAGACAGAAAGATCAGGACAGGAGGCAACACAAATGAGCAGGAGACATGGGTAACCCTGCCTCGTTCATTTTCAAATCGGCGTTGAAACATGCCAAGGTATCACCATGGGATATTTCATTATATAATACGTAGGCTGGGTCTTTCTTTCTTTCTCTCTTTCTCTATCTGTTTAAACATTTTAAGCTATATGTGGTATAACGGAAAGAAAAAAGAACTATAAGGACTATTGAAATGCAAAATATTAAATATGGTTCTCATTTATGAAAGATAAATCCCTTTATAATTTTAAAGTTAAATTGGAACAGAGCACTGAAATTAAGGTATTTTCCTTGATTAGAAAACTGAAAATTTTAAATCTTAAGTTTTCATGACATACGATAGAATAACTACTACATGGTTACACTGATTAAAGTTCCCCTTGGGCTTTAAGATAATTTCAAACTGGACTAGAAAAGGTCCCTGGCTTTCTAAAGCCATGCTGGGCGTTTGGAGACACAAAGGGAACTGCTTACATGCAAGGAAGCAGGCTCAGCTGACTGCTGTGGGCTTGGGCTCGGGCAGGTTGTGTTTGCTGCTGTAAAGTCTGGCCCGAATGTGTCATCAAAGATCATTTTACCGGGTGACTTGCCTGTGTTAGGTGAGATCATGGTCCAATCCTGTGTAAATGTGGACAAAGCTTTACCAGAAAGTACGGCCGGGGAACCACATTTTCTTCAGTATATGTCCATTCCCAAATGGGCATGTCTGCCTATGCTGTGTTTTTTTTTAATTATAATTAATATTTGTTTGCACTGATGTCAATTTGGCCAAGAGAATAAAAGGAAAAATCAGGGTTTACTCACCACAAGGAGTCCCTGTGACACCACATTCCACTCTATAAAGGAAGTGAAAGTGCTCCTCCCTTGGGTCTGATTCACGAGAGAGAAAGAGAGAGAGAAGGTTGTAATGTTGCTACGCTACTGAGAGCGCCAGGTGAGGGCACAAGGGACAACACCACCTGGCACCACGAAGACGCTAATAAAACAATCACACTGCTCTCTACAAACCAGCCACGCAGATCAGCTCTGGCAGCGCCAATAACAAACTTGTTTCCCCAGAGAAGGGTACCAAGAGCTCTCCCTACATGTGCTCCAGGGGTGGTATGAAGCCCTGGGGCAAAATTAAGGCATATGTCTAAATAGAGAAAAATCGTGTGTGTGTGTGTGTGTGTGTGTGTGTGTGTGTGTGTGTGTGTGTGTGTGTACACGAAGTCAATTTCAGGTAGAACTATCTTGAAGGAAGTAGGCATATAGAGGAAACCCAATGTTAAGAAACCCTCGAGCATTTTAAATTCTTAATTCTTCTGGGAGATAAGAGCTTTTCTAAGAGGCAAACGCTCAAGAAAAAAAAGACTCTGTAGTGTCTTAAAACAAAAGCCCAAGAAGCCTCAAATAAGAGTTATGCCTAAAAACCAGGGTGAAATAACCAGAAAATTTGCTTACATATTTCATTTGCTCTAGAGTAAAAGAAAAAATAGTCTAGCATTTATTAAACCTACTCTACAGTTATTACTGTCTAAAATGTTTTAAAAGTTTTCAAAAATAACAAGCAGATCTTGGCACCAGATAGTATCATTTTTCTCTACAACGGCCCTCAATTTTTAACTCAAATGTGACTGAGAATTCTAACACGCAAAATGAAGTCACAAGATTTAGGAGGAAAGAGGGGTCACAAAAATGCCAGGCAAATTAAAAACACTGATACAACTGGTTATTCTATATCTTGTAAGTAAATTAGTAAAAATTAGGTTTGATACCTGTCTTAGCATAACGGAATACTTTACCACGAATATTTTAATACTTTATCCAAGAAACACGGATACCTTATATAATGAATCAAAACTTAATTCCGTTTTCCATGTCCTCATCATTTAACAAATTATCCTAATTCAAGTAGTATCTGGAATGTTTTTCTAAAATGATACTAGCCTATCTGGGAGAGAGGAAAGAAATACATAATTGAATCTGCTTTTAAAGAATGGGTGTTTATTTATTTTAGTCTACAATAATAAAATATTGGGGGGCAAAGATTTTTCGAGATTGTTCATTCATTAGGATCAGTTTTCAATGGAGTATTCTTGAGATCACTAAGGAGATTCACAAACTTTTATGAAAGCAATGCATCCTTTGCAGACAACACACACCGTTACCAAGCCAAGCTAATTACTCTGCCAATGTCATAAAGTGAGCAATATCTGAACAGTCAGAAGCTGGCGAGGTGCCCACCAATGGAGCACCGTGATGAAGGCTGGGTTTCCGTGAGGGCTGCTGAACCGCCCTAACCCTTGGCGCCCTCGCCCTCAGAGACCCTGCCCCTTGGTCGCAGAGAAAGATAGAGTCCTTGTCTACTCACTTAGCTGACACACGAGCAAAAACCCCAACCCAAACCCCAAACCATAGCAAGGTCGCAGATTTAGAAATAAGTTCAAAGAATGAATTCTACAGCAGAAAATTTGGGAGGCTGCCAGCTTTCAAAAGCCTCTCATAAATACTGTCTCACACAGAACTCTGCAAGGGCAGGAGGTGAGGACGCTAATCTTAGATAGGAAAAGGCGGCAATAACGTTTATCCTACCACATATGTGAGATGGAAACAAACAGTACTAGACTACAAAGAGTTACTGTTTTTGTGTCAGCATCTGGATTCCTTTGACAAATATCCTTTTTTCCCCCTTTTGGAGAATAATTTCAAAGAACTAAGAGACTAGGAAGAGAGTAACTTTTTCTTTTCTTTCTCTCTCTCTCTCTCTCTCTCTTTTTTTTTTTTTTACAGAAAGAAGACTGAAATAGAAGAGAAAAAGAAAACAAATAAAAGAATATAGTTAACTTCTTTGCTGGTCTCTTTAATTTCTTCTTATCCCTTTGAAAAAAACAAAGTCAGACTGAAGGAACGAGCATGTTTTGCTGGCTGAAAAGGGGAACCTGATACAGCTATAGGCAAGGCAAAGGAAATAAGCTGTAATGAGAATAGAGAATGTTAGAAGAAAAGCTATAAGAATGCAGAATTTGGCTATTTCTTAATAACAACACTTTTTAAAAGTAAAATGTGTTTTTATATTCCTAAAATATTTGAAAATTATTAGACTTAACATTAATAATAGCACAGATTATTTAAAATAGCTGAAGTTCCACTGTATAATTTTAAATTCATTTCACATATAGCATATATTTATTAGTGACGGCATAAAATGTGATTTTTCAGTTGATCCAAATGGTAGAAATAGCAAGAACTATTTGGCACAGGGAAACTTACTGGAGTCTTAAATGTAGGATGTAACCGTTTGCACTCTAGTGTCATTTTAGCTATAAAACCTTAAAATTAGAACACTTGAATTTTATTTTTAAATGTTACTGAAATTCATTTAGGTTGAAAAGTATAAAGTAATATACTAAAACTATCTTAAAATATATAGACAAGGTTGGCTCCAAGGACTATTGGCCACTCACAACAAAAGTAGAGGATTGGAGATTTCCCAGCTCCCTCCTAAGCCTCTTTGAGTTTTCAGGACAAACAATGAAAGACTTCTCAAATGCGACTTTGGTGTCCTGCTTCCCCAAGTGACAAGGGACACATAGCAATGACACAGGTTAGATGCCAGTACAACAAAAATGAGTCTTCAAACAAGAGCCCTAAAAAGGAAATCCTCAGCAAAGTCCCCACTCAGTGAACTCCACTGTGTGCCAACAGACCCAAGAAGAACCCACTCCAGAAGAAGAGAGTTTTTAGGTGATATGTCCTTTCAATGTTTTACCTCATCACGTCAACGCCACATACAGCGTATGTCATGAAAAGCCAGTCACTTAAAAATGGCTAGAACACAAATTTGACTCATTGTTGATCAAAGAATAACCAAAAAGTAATCTAGCTCAACATGCAGACGTGAAAATCCCTACATGGCATTAGCTATTTTATGTCAGGTAGCTTCACCTGGCTTTATCTGCATGTCCATGGGCCCATCCTTTTATGCCATCACAAGTGAGGATTTATATTTAGTAATGTCTTATTAGATTTTGTTGTGGTCTTCTGAAAAGGTAACTGAAATAACCATGATTTTACTGAGCTCCCAACAGTAATAAAAGAAAATGGTATAGGAACTTAGGCCTTGTTAATATTAAAGTACCATGCTACAAATGTCTTAAAAAGAGGTTTGCCAATAAGGCCCCTTAAAAATTCTTCCAAACGTATAAATGATGCACCTGAATGCCTTAAAGTTGATGGTAAATTCCTAAAAAGATTCTCCCATCTGATTAACATGTAATTAACAAAATATGGAACAAGGATCTCACTCTGAAAGGGGGGAGTAAGATTACAGAATGAAAGGTATCACATATAACAATGATGTCATCTTAATTCTTACAATTGTTTTATTCTGTGCAATTTTGCAAAAAAAAAAAATTGTATTCTTTTCACAATATGATCATTATAATCAATAAATTCTTTCATATATACTGGAAGGATTTCTTATATGTGTTATTCAGTGCTTACTAAATATTAAGTATATGTTCTTTTACTACTTTGAAAGGCCATCTTCCGTGACTTTAGTCTTCCAAAAACATCAACATATAATTCTGTATATTGACCAATATTTTGTAACTCTGTTTCTATGGTTAAGTTACTGATAATAATTTTATTAATTATGTATTTTATATATCATGGAATAGACACCTGCTTTACAGTTAAATGAAATTTTACATATTACTGTCGATTTCAACATTTTTTAACTTTCTCGGAATGAAATGTATTTAGAAGAGAGATGCTTGTGAGAAATGTACCGTGGACAGCTATGCTAAGAACTATATCATACTGTTACAGAGTGAATACACAGAGTAGAGACATGTTGCCATAACTATACAAAGAAAGAAAACTGTGAAACCCAGGCATCTCTAACCTCAGGCCCAATAAAGCATCAGGATTCACGTAAGCTTCACATTTCATCTTACTGTTCCTAGTTTTGACAGAGAAAAAAGGGAAGGAAACTAATATCTGTTCCAGTCTACTGTGAACCAGGCACTATTCTGGGTATTCTTTGTACGCCTCCCAATCTCTGTGGTGAAAGATGCTGGGCTCTCAATATCCCCTTTTTACTGATGGGGAAACGGGCTTAGAGAAGTCAAGTAGTTGCCCACAACTCGGCAGCTAATCAATGCTGGGTAGGGCTGTCTGATGCTTCCCACTCAGACAACGGTCTTCAAGAGCTATCCCCTCTCACAAATCAGAGGGAGTCTCACCTGTTATCGGTCGCTAAGGATCCCTAGGCCACAAGACAGTTACTCTCAAAAGGGATGGAGGGGGAACCCCTACAGTAACAGCTCCTTAGGAGATTCTGATACCACCTGGCCCCCAGCTCCCCACCTAGAACCCAGTCCTCACTTTACAGATCTTGCCCAGATAGCCAAGGGCCTTCGAGAAAATTAAGGTACAGGGTAAGGTTGCACAGTGGCAGTGAGGTCATTGACTCTCAGGTCCAAGGCCCTTCCTATTCTTCCCACCCACATTCTTAACATTCGTTTACTGCCAAAGCAAGGTTCTGGTTCAGAATCATTCAGAAAATAAATATGTGTATACAAAGTACAAATATTATACAAACATATTATATAATATTCATTAAAAAGATAAACAGCATTATTTTATGCATTAAAGACCAAAGTGTGAATGAAAGCTTACGAATTATCCCTATTCTGCAAAACTTCTCCATGTGATTATTTAGTTTAGCAACTACAAGTAGTAAAAACAACTTAATACTGAAAACAGTGATGTTACACTTACCTTAAGCCAGAGCAAGGCAGAGTGAAGAGCCGGAACAGTGCCAGGAACACTCTCAACGGAAGCAGGGTGAACACATACAGAAACGCATCCAGGCACAGGAAGATCCCAAACACCATGAGCTGGATTTTGAAAGGAGAGAAGAAAACAAAAACATAAATAAACATTCTTTAAATAATTGTACATCAAAATGTAAACAAGGAACTTCTGAACTTTGTGGGAAGTTCATTTCTCGTAACTTGGCTATGAGAATAATAAATTGATAGTCCTACTTGTGTATATGAGCCATATTTTAATGAAAAACCTTTCTCAAAGTGTAAATTTGTACTTCTTCTTCCAGAGCCTTTGGCTTACCACCCACAGAAGTCAATTATTCAAAAGACAAGTTGCCCTTGACTGTGGCTATGAAAGATCTGATTCGGCTTTCTGAGTACTTCCTCAAACTTTAAAGATATTGTAGACAACTTTTAGATAAAACTTTTTAACTGTAACTTTACTCTTTATAAATTTGCTATTTCCTGTTTATCAGAGTGCTTCATGGATGGGAAGGATTGGAATACCCGTTGAGTTAAAATACGTAAATTGTTACTAATTTTAACACAATTTTGTGTGTATTTGAACTTGCTATATTCAGAAGGCATTATTCTTAACTAGAGGCCCGGTGCATGAAAATTCATGCACTGGATGGGGGGGTCCCTCAGCCCGGCCTGCCCCCTCTCACAGTCCGGGAGCCCTCAGGGGCAGGAGGCGACCTGGCAATCAGGGGAAGGCGACGCCCCCATCACACCTCTGCTGCTGCCACTGCCGGCAGCGCAAGCCTCGGCCGGCCCTGGTTACCTGAGCCTCGGGCAGCCCTGGGCGGCTGGGGGGCTGAGGGGCTGAGGGGCTGAGGGGACTGGGAGCCGCCATCTTGTGGCTGTGGGTGCTGCCATCTTTGAGGGCGTGGCAGTCAATTAGCATATTCCCTCCTCATTGGCTGTGGGCGCTGCCATCTTTGCAACGGCGTAAGGGTCAATTAGCATATTCCCTCTATTAGATAGGATTGGAGGAGTAACTGCTAACGTTTGTATCTCTCCCCCTTTCTTGTACACTTCAATCTTTCCTATTTTTTATAACATTATACACTTTCACCCATTAAATGAAGGACTATGGTATATTTCATAGAAGGAGGGTGTAGTCTTTTGATGGTGTGGAGAAGTTGCCACACCCAGACTCCCAAATTCTGCAACTGTAAGAGCAGGGACTCCGTATGTCTAACACACAGGCATAATATGCTGTACATGCCTTCACACATGATGCTCCATGTATCCTTAAGTCAATGTACTGCCTACACAAATGTAGGAAACAGTTAACAATCACACTGTTACCAGTAGAACTCCCTCCCCGCAAATTCATATGTTGAGGTCCTTGCCCCCAGTGCCTCACAATGACTGACTGCATTTAAAGATGGGGGTCTTTAAAGAGGTAGTTCAGTGAAAATGAATTCATGAGTAGGCCCTAATCTAGTATGACAGGTGTCCGTATCAGAAGAGGAAACGTGGACACAGAGACCGACACGGTGGGTGAGACAAAGACACAAGGAGAAGACAGCTGTCCACAGGCCACGGAGAGAAGCTTCAGAAGAAATGAACCTGTGACGCCTTGACCTTCAGGACTGCAATGTGGAGCCAGCCAGTTGGTGGTACTTTGGTACAGCAGCCCTATATCACACCGTTAGAAAGGACAATTTTATCAATATTTTGCAAGATGTCTCAAAATATATTTCTCATCTATATACATATATACACATACCTGTGTGTATATGGTATATGTACTGTATACATACATATACATATATGTGTGTGGAGATATATATATGTATATATACATACATACATATATGTATATATACATATATATATATGTATATGTATATATATAGCTTTTTAAAAAAACAATTTAGACATATGAACAACCAGGAAAGTGCAATGTCAGTGCTCAGACCACCCTTTTCAGTCTCCTGACCACGACAGCTGTCAGAGTTGGTCACCCAGTGTGGCCAGCACAGCCAGGGTTCTGCATGCTGCCTTGTTTCTCACTCTTACAAAGGAGAGCTGCAGAAGACTGAGCACCGTCCGTGTGTAGCAGTGGTCACTATCATGACCCCCTGTCCCTGGTCACTGAGAAGCCTCTCCATTTCAATGTGTATGTGTAAGAAAAGAGCACACTGGGAAGGAGTCAGCAGGTGTCTTTCTGATGACCTGACACTGGGGATGGACGCATTACTCGTTCACCCAGCACCACTAAGCTGTTCACAGGACCAAGCCCATGCTCAGCCCAGCTGCACAAAGCCAGGCAGGACCGCGGGAGGGGGCTTCTGCCCTCAGTAAGCTTACTCAAGTTTCAGCAGGGACGCCAGCATGTGGGTAACGGACAGGGACGTGGTGACAGCGCCGTGGCAGAACTACAGATGCAGGGTACAGCGGAGCCCTGGGGAGAACACGGCCAGACCAACTTGGGGAGACTCAGAAAAAGCCCCATATGGGAGGAGACCCTTTTAACATCTGAGAAGATGAGGAACTACTGCCACATGGAGAGGAGGTGTGGGAGGTGTGGAGATGGGGAAATGGGGAAGGAAGCTCTCCAGGCTCGGGAGGAAGCATGAGCAAGAGCACAGAGAAAGTAAGGATGAAGACAACCTTTTCTTGCAGAATCCTAATATATAAAAAGCTAGGGGCCGTCACAACTGAAACAACCGGACAGACGACTGAACAGCAGGCTGAGTGGGGCGACAAGGCCGGCAGGGGGGTTAGTGAAGGACAACCAAACGACTGAACAGCAGGCTGCATGGGGTAACCAGGCCAGCAGGGGGGTTAGTGAGGGACGACCAAACGACTGAACAGCAGGCTGCGTGGGGCGACAAGGCCGGCAGGGGGTTTAGTGAGGGATGACCAAACGACTGAACAGCAGGCTGTGTGGGGTAACCAGGCCAGCAGGGGGGTTAGTGAGGGACGACCAAACGACTGAACAGCAGGCTGCATGGGGTAACCAGGCCAGCAGGGGGGTTAGTGCGGGATGATCAAATGACTGAACAGCAGGCTGCGTGGGGCGACCAGGCCAGCAGGGGGGTTAGTGAGGGATGATCAAATGACTGAACAGCAGGCTGCATGGGGTAACCAGGCCAGCAGGGGGGTTAGTGAGGGATGATCAAACGACTGAACAGCAGGCTGCATGGGGTAACCAGGCCAGCAGGGGGGTTAGTGAGGGATGATCAAATGACTGAACAGCAGGCTGCGTGGGGCGACCAGGCCAGCAGGGGGGTTAGTGAGGGACGACCAAACAACTGAACAGCAGGCTGTGTGGGGTAACTAGGCCAGCAGGGGGGTTAGTGAGGGATGATCAAATGACTGAACAGCAGGCTGTGTGGGGTAACCAGGCCAGCAGGCGGGGTAGTTGGGGGCGACCAGGCCGGCGGCAGGGGGCAGTTGGAGGCAACCAGGCCGGCGGGGGGGGGGGGGGGCAGTTGGGGGAGACCAGGCCGGCAGGCAGAGGTGGTTAGTGGCGACCAGGCCGGCAGGCAGAGGCAGTTAGGGGTGATCAGGCTGGCAGGCAGCTGAGCAGTTAGGAGCCAGCAGTCCTGGATTGTTAGAGGGATCGGGCCTAAACTGGCAGTCGGACATCCCCTGAGGGGTCCCGGATTGGAGAGGGTGCAGGCTGGGCTGAGGGGACCCTCCCCTCGTGCAAGAATTTCATGCACCGGGCCTCTAGTAAAAGTATAATCACCTTTCTTTGGCTTAGAGGAATTTGCATTAGTATTGTTTTTGGTAAACAACAGTAACTAAAGTCTAAGGGGCCTTCCCTTCACATAGTAAACCAGCCCAATCAACTCCATGGGCCAGCAATCATCTTCTCACACTGTGTGCCAACCTCGTAACTGGGAGCTGTCAATACCATAGATCCCACGTGAAAATGGAAGGGAAACAGTGGCTGAGACCTAAAGAAGCTGCAGGTGGGTGGAAAGAAACCATCCTTGGATGTTGGAATACACCGTATACAACCAACAGAAACTCCTTCCACGGTTTAGAAAAGCGGAAAAGTGACCCAACTACTGTACCTGTTGTTCGAATGCTACCCTTTCTCATAGGTACAGCATCTTTTAAATTCTTTACAAATGAAAATAAGATCATTTCCTAAATAAGTAAGCAAGACGCAACCCTGGAAACATGCATCCTTCCTTAAAGCTCAGAAAGCCTGTGCTGGTGTGGCCCGAGCCTGGCACTCAGCGAGATGGTGAACCAGCATCTCTAAATTACATGGACCCAGGGCTTGGGAGGGGCTGTGCAAAGAACGTCTCCTGTGCTTGTGGCCCTCCAGGTAAGGAGTAAGTGCTCACTCCTCACTCCTCCCAACAGCTCTGAGTGGTTATTGTCGCCCCTACCCAGCACTGAGGAAGCCACAGCGCTGGAGGCAGAATGCCTGCCCAAGCTCACTCTCATCCACTATTTTACCAGCATAGGCGTTACTGTCATTGCCTTTGTGCTAACTCATCTTTTCCAATTTGCCTAGTGTCATAAAAAATAGGCATTTAATGAGTCAAACTTACAAAAGGCATGAAATTGCCAAACATTTCTATTTACTGCTAGCTTTGAAAAGGTGTTAAGAATTAAAAGCTCTGAGTATATATTACTCTTGGGAATAATGTGTACTTTCATGCCTTTGGTTCATTTGTGTGGCTTCGTGATAAAATAGGCAATCACTATTTCATTTTAGTTCAAATAACCATAAAGTATTCAAGCAGTCTTAAGTAATATCTAAGGAAAATTCCCCTTGAAATATATGAGGTGTGACAGAAAGTAATAAAACGGTGTCATATGCCACGCTGTTTCCCTTTTGATAAACACAAAATTTCTTGTCCTCCTTTAAGTGCCACTTGAAGTTTCAAAATAAATGCAAGCTGTGGCTAAAGTCAAAGCAGCACAGCGCTTGTGGAATATGCTTCCTTATATCACAACGAAAACCTGTTCTAAGGACTGACAGCCAGGCCTTGTCCCTCTCTGGTCCCACCTCCCCACTTCCTCCTCCTCGGGTGCTGCCACCACCCCCACCTCACCTAGTAAATGTGATCTCTCACTTGACAGTTATCTCACTTTTATGGGCAGGCCATAAAACGAATATGTCCTCTGTTTAGACTGACCTTTATATAAATAACAGAAAGCAGAAAACCAAAATATGGCAAGGAACTAAAGCATACGGAAAATGCCTCAACAAGAAATCACACGCTGGCGTTTTTGGCTGTTCCCACTTTCCTGGGGATGGAAGACTTATTCTTTGGTTTGTTCCTCCTTTTTTCTCTGGAGCAAACACTTAGTGTGCAGCTCTAATGTGGCAGAGACCGACATATGTTTACTGTTTTAAGAAGAGCAAACAGTCTTACTAAGAAGCTCAATACCCAAAGAAGAGGATTTAATTGCTGACCACAACTCAGTCATTAATACATTTTACATTGCAAGTCACTACACACACACCTATATACACACTCAAACACCCAAAAGAAAACTTTTGCTGAAATAATACTTTTACTCCATGAAATACAGATGAGTATTTTCTACTTCCTTTTTAAAAAACAATGGTCTCATTAAACTCATGACCCACCAAGGGTGAGAACTCCTGTCTGAAAAGAAGTTCCAGGACACGCAGGAATTCAGTTCCCTCCCTGGCAGCCACACAGCAGGGAAGACAGTGCAAAGCGGCCCCAAGGAGCTTTGCAGAAGCATCTGCACTGGCAACACTGCAAAGGTCTTTGTACAAAAATGCATGAAAAACGGGGATTTACAAATTGCAGCTATTCAATTTAAAATTCGTTCTCAGAGTAAAGTTCTATAAGAATTTACATCAAAAAATAATTATTTCAAAATAACCGTCTGCTTAATAAGGCACTTCTTTTTTGTTTATTTGCTTGTGTTTTTTTGGTTAATCCTCACCTGAGGATACTTTTCCATTGATTTTTTTTTTTTTGGGAGAGGGAAAGACAGAGAGAAACATTGATCTGAGAGAAGCACATCGATTGGTTGCCTCCTGCATGAGCCCCAACCAGGGCCTGGGCCGGGGAGGAGCCTGCAACCAAGGTATGTGCCTTTGACAGGAATCAAACCGGAGACCCTTTAGTCTGCAGGCTGACTCTCTATTAACTGAGCCAAACCAGCTAGGGCAATAAGGCAGTTCTTGAGAGTCTTTTTTGGAATAAAAACAGTGAAAATGAAGGGCAGAAATGTTCACTGGCCTTTCTGTGCCACAGGACACATTGTCTAGGCGATGATGAACAAAGGGATTACTTCGAGCCAGGTACTGTTATGATAGGCAAGGTCACAAAACATACATAACCATGGAAAACAAAGTAATGTTGATAAAAGGCTTGACAGTAATTGCAACTTGTATCTGACATATATTTAACACAAAGAATCAATTTAAGATGTTCATATGTAGAAAGACTATTATGGGACCAAAAAAATACTTCCCCTCCCACCTTCTAAGTTCTTCTGGCTGATTCAGATTGACAGAGGCAGAGTAACAGGAGGAACATGTACGTTTATCACGAGTGCACACACTGTGGGGGTTCACAGGATATGAGACCTGAAATGGACTGGATAGTTCAGGTTTAGAGGCCACTGCGGACAAAGGAGAGAGGGGGGCAGGAGCCTGAGGTTTCAGAGGAAGCAGGCATTTTGTAGGTGGCTGAGGAAGAGCACAACACATGTGCAGGCAAACTCCTGCTAGGCAACCCAGAAACAATGGGGGGTGGAGGGGATGTGCCTGGAGCCCTCCTACCTGCTGCTAAGGTGAGGGTGCTAAGATTTCCTTCCTGGAACAGGCCTTTTCATCTGAATCTCTTAGGCAGGAAAGGGGAAAGGCCACAGGTTCTTTCTGAGTCTTCTGTTTCTGAATAACCAGCTTAAAACCAATATCCCAAAGGGACAGCTTTGGGGTGGCAAAATTCTGGTCCCCTTCACTATGCACATGGAGAGGTCCTGAGACTTTCTTGCTTCTCTTAATTCCAATCCGTGTTTGAATACGGTTATTTTGTAAGCACTTGACCCACATTAATTTATTTAATCCTCCCAACAACCCTGGAGGCAAGGACCATTACTTGGTATGTGGCCGGGACAGGCAGGGCTGTGAGCTCTGCTGAGAGGCTGCGGCGGGCAGGAGGCTGCTGGCTGTGCTCTCAGGACCCCATGGCCCATCGGAGTCTCACTAAGGATGAGAGGTCTTTACTGTAGCTGCCATCACAGGCACAAGTCTCCTCTTCAGGGAACAGCCAGCAAGAAGCATTACGGCAGACTGAGTGTGAGCAGGGACAACAGTTAAGGACAGTAAAACAGTCTGAGTGACAGCTCACAATGGCCTGATACAGCAAATGGAGAGAGAGGAAAAGAGATTTAAGACTGTTTTCAAAGCTGAACTGACAGAGTAAGTAACCGATTCAAAAATATAAACATAGCCCTACAGTGCCAAGTTCACAAACTGTCCTTTAAACATATCAGTGAATGGGGTAGAAGTCACGGCTGACTTGCCCCAGAACCATCTGATGAGTCCTATGTGCCCAGTAGATAGCAGGGCCTACCCTAGGCCAAGGAGGCCCTGGATGCCCCGAGCCACTCCCCCATCGCCTCTAAGCCCACTTGTGGATGGGGCTTCTGTGCTGCTGCCACCGGCCCTGTGCCCTGTGGTTGAGAGAGGTAAGAGGGCTGCAGAAGAAATATGGAAGCTGCTGTCACCACCTCTACCAGCAGGGGGCGCCAAGCCTCCGAGGGAAAGGGAGGACTACCACACCAGGCGGTTGGGAGGGTGAGCGGTGAGGGTCCCCACCCTTTCCTGCTTCTCAGCAGCTGTGTGGCAGGACATCCAAGTCAGGGTGTGTAACAAAAGAGGGCTGCACCGTGAGAAGAATTTAGAGGGAGGTGCCCTCAAACGTGTTTTCATGAAATTAGAAACCCGAGCAGGATGCCCAAGCCTCTCTGCCACCACCGGGGTCTGAGTAAGCCCTTTATTAGTTTCACAATGAAATCCAAGGCTCTTCACTGAACCAGGGTGAGACTGGCTGTGACTGCACTTTCTTAACACATACCTCACAGTGAGAAACACAAAAAGGCTTCATATGACAGTGTCATTAAATTCATTACTTTGAAAGGAACTTTCAAAATCATTTCTCCTAAATGTTATCTTCTCTGACCCTCAAACAAGCAGAACGAAGTTCCTCCGCTTTTATGTAACACCCCATTTCCCCTGTTTCTCATATGCCATCATCAGCCCTTCTGAGATGATTTAGTCCAACCTTCTAATTTTAGATGAAGTCAAAGCCAAAGGAGGTTCCAGGCTCGATTGGATCACTTGGCTGTGCCCTGCAGACCTGAGATGAGAAGCTAAGGGTATTGAATCTTCACTGCAAATACTCCCCTGTGTGACAGTAACTTTTCTCTCTTTCAATAATAATATTAGCCTATGCCTAAACACAACAATATTCTATACTTACAGCGATACCTATATCTTCAACCTGACAAACTTAAATAATAAAAATTCACTAGATTCTTAAGACAGCTAAGACTAATCAGCCGAATTCAATTTTTTTAAATGTATTAAATAACTATAATATACAAAGCATAGTAGCAATAAGTGATTGCCAAAAAGCACAGAATTACAATGTAAAAGAAATTCAAAAATGTATCTTCATTTTAGTTTTAACTTTTATGATAGGAAAGGTTACATAAACACATGTAACCACAGAAAATAAATAATTTTGAGAAAAGGCTTCGTACTAATCACAACCTACACCTGACATATAATTAACATGAGGAATAAATTTCTTAACGGTAAATCAACCAATGGATTTTCATTTGAAGAAGGATATGCACATGTTGAGATTTTGAGATCTTCTTTTACTTCTAACTCATGTTGAACACTGCTATACTAATTTTTCGGAAACATACCTCTGAGGGGTGGCTAATCCGATTACCACCCTCAATCTGTTCTCCTTTTGTTGGCAAAGCATAGCACTTCCTGTCCTTGTCTCCCACGCAGCTGGGGAGAGTGTGTAACTCAGCGTGGCCAGTCAGATACAAGCAGAGGGAAGTGTGCTGAGCACTTCTGGGAACGCTTTTAATTCTTTACAAAAGGGACAGTCAAAGAGGGGACTGTCCATCTCTCCTTTCTGATTATCATGCAGAGGTAATGCCTGCAAGAGGACCAAAGCCAACGATGGCAAAAGAGAGGGATCGAAAAGATTGGGTCCATGCTGGCTTCATTAATCTACTGGGACAACTGAGACCTCCTTCCCTGAGACTTGTTAAAAAGAATCCTATTGGTTTAAGCCACTGTTAGGTATCCTGTTACATACACAGCTAACTGTTAGTATTCTGTTACAGTCACAGCTCTAAGTACGCCTAAGGAATCTATTTTAACAGTTTTCCCGAAGCCAGACGAAACTCTTTAGCTTCACCAGCCTGTCCCTCCAGTGTACCTGTCCTTTCCTGTGTGTACCTCACAGTCTCCCACATCTGGAACTTCCTAGCACACCCCCTTCCCTCCCCCCCCTCGCCCCCACCCCCTCCCCACACACACACACACTCATAGGCCTTACAACGCACGGACAAAATCTACCTTTTTTTTTTTTTTCACCTTGCTATTACCTTCACAAGTCCTTCCTCACTGTAAAAGTACCTGGAACATAGTAAGTATTCAAAACAAAGACAGGGAAAATAAACAAATAAATGAATAAGTGATTAGCATTTACATATATGAGGCAATTTTAGAAAATACTGTGATTTTTTTTTTTTTTTTTTACCATTTCCTGCAATTTCAGATTCACACAGATGACAAAATTAGCCCTTGGACAAAAATCTGGGATTTTTTTAGATTAGTAAACAGGTTCAGTAAGAGATACTGAATTGATCTTTCTCTTCTCTTAAAAGTACAAACGTTAGTTACATGTTTTATAATACAATGCGTGCAACTCTTGTGGAAGCAAAGCGCTCTGTAATCAAGTGTCTCTCCCTCCAAAGGCTAGAAAATGTCATAACATTTACCGAAAATAAGAACAAAAATGAGTAAGGTGTTATGTATTAGAAGAGACAATGCAACCACCAAGGAAACCAATAAATATAATTTAGATTAACATGAATGTCTGGATATTCTCCCAACTCTTATAAAGAAAGCCCGAGGTGAAACACTACTCATAGGAAATAAGGGCCACAGGGGTATCATTCATGCTGTTAGGAGAGATATTTAAGCCTGGAATTAAACTGAAATCCACCTTCCCTCTAGGTTTCCCTTAGTCTTAGAAGTGAAGAAGAATGCCCTGAACTGAAATGTATGACTTCCTTTCATGCATTTTAAGCAATAAAGCTTCTAGAGTGTTGTTCTAAGAGACCAAATCAAATTTTCTCAAATAGGCCTAACACCAACACCCTCCTTCATGGGAAGCAGGGTTTGAAAATTATGATGACTGTGCATGAACAGTATTAATTCAGCTTTCCTGACATTCTACACTTTACATGCATACAAAGAAACCAAAGTTTCACAAAGAAACACCCTTAGCATAGGTGCTCTAATACTGCTATTCTTTTCTTTTAAAAAATCCTAATTGATTGCAATTTACCATACACATGGGTTACCCATTAGTGGTCCTGTCATGGATTACAGTTTGAAAAGCACCGATTTATACTTTAGTCTTATCAAGACCTGTAGGCATTTTCCACAGAAGACAACTTAATACTCCCAATAACAAACATGAAATGCTTATAAGTTTCTACGAGAAATCTACTCAAAAACTTGCTTGTTATTTCAATGTTACCAGTAAAGAAGATAGAATGATGTGTATTGAACTGCCTCTGGTGATAGAATTATAAAGGGATGCTGTCACTGCTCATTATTTTTGTCACAGGAGGGGTAAGACAGGGTCAGACAGACAGACACCTCCCCGCTTTGAAGCAGTCCCCTGGGTGTGTCCCTGGCCTGGCTGTGGCTGCAGGCAAATCCCTCTGTGTTCTCCCCAGAGAAGAACGTGAGTCCAGATCTGCTCCACCAGGTGGAAGAAAGCACTTCCCTGCAGAAAGCAGGTGGGTAAACTGTCTGTGGCTGGACAACAGGCCAACGTTGTCCTGCCAAGAACATGGCCCCAGCAGACCCTCCCTCCAGCGGCCTCTGCAGCATGTCCTCACATTTCCACCGCATGGCTTATTACTAGAGGAAAAAAGTGAGCTTTGAAAAGCAAGTTTTGTTTTTTTTTATTGATTAAGGTATTACATATATGTCCATATCCCCCATTGCCCCCCACCCCACTCCCGTACATGCCCTCACCCCTCTGCTGTCTCTGTCCATTGGAAAAGCAAGTTTTTTAAAGTGTTCTAAGAAAGATACAAGAATTAGTTTAATCTTTTTTTTTTCTGCAAGCAGAAGAAACATTACTCTCCACCCCTAAGAAAATCTTACATAAACTCCAATATACAGAACGAAGGCGCTGCTGCAAGAGGAGGCTGCTGCAGAGAGCGCCCGCATACCCCTCCACCTCTCTTCTCATCCTCCAGGCCCTCGGCTCCCCTGGGGACCCTAGAACTCCCTAGAACAGTGGTTGGCAAACTGCGGCTTGTGAGCCGCCGTTTGCCGCTCTGTTGACTAATGAGTTTGCCGACCACTGGGGTAGGGGTCTAAATCACAAGGAACAACAGCCTGTAATCATTGGAATCGAGAGTCTAGAACAAATGAACCAGGCACATCCACTGATCCTGACCTAGGGCAACACAGAGTTGCACTGGCACATGTGTTCTCCCCCAGAATCTTTGCTGGCTCCCCAGCTCTCCACATCTCCCCCAACACGAAACTTCCTAAAACTTCAGCATGTGACATGCCACCAAGAACCTATGTGAAGCAACATTTCTCAGGCTGTCACTCTACGCCTGACTCATCATTCTACCCAACTGATGGACGGTCATAAAAAAAAAAAAGAGCATCAGCCAAACCAGCTGATCCTCCCTTCTCACTGTCTACCATGCCTGTTGCCATTATAATATGTGATAAAGCAAACCAACAACACTCTTCTGACATCCACTGGAACAGGAAATATGGTTCTAAGGAAGTGACTAAAATATTCTAAGTTGTATCTATATATATAAATGCCTAACATGCAAAGTGTCCCCTCTAGAGTTCGACCAACCTGGAGTTCAATTGCTTGCCATATGCGCTGACCACTAGAGGGCAGTGCGGAACAAAGAAAAGCCCTGGCCTGCAGCTGGGGAAGGGAGGCCCTGGCCATACCTGTGCACAGATTTCATGCACTGGGCCTCTAGTGTTACTATAAAACTATGAAAACATGTTTTAATATAGCGAAAGCTGAATTATTTCTTCTTTCTTTCTAGCAAAAAATATGGAAGTGCTCAGAGTCACCAACTCTAACAATGCAGAGAAGAGTGGCTTCCTGCCATATCTGACTGGTCTAGACCAGTGGTCGGCAAACTGCGGCTCGTGAGCCACATGCGGCCTGCGAGCCGTGGTTTGCCGCTCTGTTGACTAATGAGTTTGCCGGCCACTGACCTAGACTCTTGATTCCAATAATTACAGGCTGTTGTTGTTCCTTGTGATTAAGCCCCTATCCAGTGGTCGGCAAACTCATTAGTCAACAGAGCGGCAAACTGCGGCTCGCGACAGACTGAGACATGATCAAGGGAACATGGTGTGTGTAGACGCGGAGCTGTCCTAACTATGCCAACCTATGATGTGATATTCTCTGTGATGAAGGCAAAATGAACCATCTTTTCTTAAAGAGACTATAATTTGTTTTTAAATATGAATGCTGTCTGAGAAACTAAAACCTTAAAAAAGGCTGACATTAATTTATTATGCTGAATGGAAAAAAGAACTGCTTCTAATAAAACAAAACTGAAGAGAACTAAAGGAATAAGTAGAGATTAATTCCTTGGAAAAGGTTATTTGGATGGGACACACCTGGAAATAGGATAAGTTTACTAAGAAACAAAGTTAAGAATCATTGGATCTCACACTAAAAATATATTCTTTAAGGCCTCTTCCTTTATCCTACTCCCCCAATATATTTAATTATTTCCAAATATTTAAAAACTCAACTCAAACTGTTCGCTATTTTTTTTTCTTTTCTTTTTTTCTGTATGATTAGCACATTGACATAACTTGCAAAATGATGTCTGGTAATAGAAAAAAAAAAAAGGTACCTTTTCCAATTCTCTTGGTATTCGCATACAAGTGTACACTCTTTCTCTTCTTTCTGTGTACTTGGCCTCATTATGTTCAAGGAAGTACCCTCTTGTTAGTTCAGCACTGAGGAACCTCAACAATGAAAGCTCTACAGGAAAAGAAAATGACACAAAACAAAAGAACAGTATTTATCAAGGAACTTACATGCTAGCTGGGGCCATAGGTAATACATATATAAAACAACGATGAGAGAATAAAACAAAGTCATCTATAATTCTGTGCCCCAAATGAACTATACATAAATCATTAGCAAAGACTGTTGAGAAAACTGCTGCTCTATGTGGTATAAACTGAGAATTCCACAGAAATACAGAAGAGACAATTACTGAGCCAGAATAGTCCGAAAAGTGTTTTGCAAGAGCCCAGTCCTGTGTCTTACAGGTTACATAGAACTATGAAGGCAGGTAAAGAGTACACAGTGTGTGTGTGCATATATATATATATATATATATATATATATATATACAGTAAATATGACATGGAAATATACATATATGTACATATGTGTGTATATATGCACACATATATCCATATATATGTATATATATCCATATACATATATATATACACATATACATATATATATATATATATATATATATATATATGTATATGTATGTATGTTTATTCTTTTAAAGGGAGTCAAGTCATCTAACAGGCACTGCTTCAGTCCAAGAACTATCCTGGGTGAACTGTATGGATACTGGTGTAACTTCAGCTTCAGAGATCCTGCAAAAGTGTCCATTAATTGCTAGGTGAAGGCTTACACAGGTGCTACCCACGGAGCAGGGGAGGAAGAAGCTTCCCCTACCCCCAGGTTCTATCAGCTGGTCTAGTGATCTGATACACAGGAGGCAGATTAGTAAGAGAAAGTGACCAAATTCAATTGCATACGCATGTGTGGGAACCCCGCATACACGAGAGCTTCAGAGATGAAAAGGGAAAATAGGGTATACATGACATTCTGAGCTAGGGTTCAGGTTAGGCACCTTGGGGCTTCAGAGGTAGCTGCCCGAGTTCAGCAATTATGAGTTTGCCCTGCCATGTAGATAGGTAAAAAGTTACTTCTGGTGGTAACTCTTAGCACGGGTCAGGCCCCTGATTTAAATTCTTCGAGATAGTTGAGTGGGGGTGGGGGTGGTAGAAGTTTCTATCGAGCCCACAGGATCGTGGTTGCCTTTAGCTCAGAATAATCTGCATACCACTGAGGCACATCTTGGGCTGGCTCGTTCCGACCCTACAACAGTAAGTCATACCAAGCACAACTTCAACCAGATCTGAAAGACCTCCCTTTCCTCGGCTCTTTAATTTGCCACCTGTTTCCTCTGTCCCTCCACAGCTAACGCAGCCCAAGTCTTCTCGCCTCCGATGAGGGGAGTCAGGCCAGGCGAGGCTGGGATTTCCCACTTGGCTACAACTGACCGACTAGAGACAAGAAGCCAAGCTGGTAATGCCCGATCTCAGCTATTTCCATCCCGTCACACTCCCTCCCGGCCCGTCGCCTCCAGGACCTCTCAGCACCCCTGACTCCACGGACACTTCCCCACTCCTACTCCTGGGGAGGCCCAGCTCTCTGCCAGAACTCAGGATACCAAAGGTTTCAAACTGCCCTCTCTGCTCTGAGCTGGCCTTCTGGTCCTCTCACCAAATGTAGTAGTGGTGTCCCCTCCCGAAAATTACAACTGGAGAAGGTGATTTCGTGTCTGTTTTTCTACTTAAGGAGTTGCACCTATGTGAGTGCTAAGGTCTGCATGCATGTATAGTCAAAAAGACCCTTGCAAAGCCCCTAGGACGACTCAGTGGCAGACCTACTATGTCGACGGGCCTAAGACAGCTTACTTCCTCCAGCACGTGAACTGATCGCTAGTTCTTTAGGCATCAAGTCAGGTGGCTTACATGTTTAGATGTTATTACCCCCTCCCCCAAGTATTATACACACACATTTCTTTAAATACTGCATTCATTATCTGTCTGAAGAGTTGGGGATACCATGAAAGGTCGCTCCAGCCCGGCGCAGGATCCTCAGAGGCCCTGAGCATCAGACTCTCAGTATGCGCACAGCTGAAGCCACGTACAACCAGACGTCCCATTAAAAGGCCCTGTATGCCCAGGACCATTTGGATATGGAATAAAACTTTTGGTGAGGAACTTTCTAATCTGTTGTAGGCTGGCTAAAACCAGAATAAGAGCTGCTGTCTGAAGGGGAGAATAAGAAAGGCTTCTGAGCTACAAACAAGAACAGCCAAATTTGGTGAAAGGGCAAAAATTATACCCACACTCCATTCAGTCAGATTTCCAATTAGAAAGAAAGACTGTTCTGATTGGTTCGTATCGATAAGTACTGGGTGTTTCATGTAAAAACCGAGAAGCAACGGGACACAGAGAAGAGACGGCACCGGCACACGCTATCCAGGTGCCCGTGAGCTCTGAGTCACAGCACGGGAATCCAAGCAGCCTCTGGCCCGGTGTCCCCACTCCTCCCTGTGGCAGATTTTTCTGTCCTAAGGCTCTTTGGAGGTTCCTCCTCCTCATCATCACCCTTAAGTGTTTGCTGGTTGGGTGCTCCATTCACTACACCCAACGTGAGTCCCAGTAACACGCTGGCCATCTTTTAAGGCTGGTTTTCTCTGATGTGTCCTCAGTTACCTTCTCTCTTTTCCCCTATACATTCTCCCCTGGGGCAGTCTGAGGTTTTAACCATCATCTAAATCCTAAAGTCACCATTTCTTTAGCTCTGACTCCTGAGTCTGGACCCATGTTTCCAATCGGTCCTGGGCAACTCCACGTGTAAGTCCCACAGACTCCTCTACCCTGCAAAACGGAGCCCAGGACCTTCCCCACTACTCCCCTGCCCGACTTTAGCTCATGGCACCAGCAGGCTCTACGCTAGAAGCTGACGATGCCTCGGCCTCTCTCCTCTCACCAAGCCCTGCTGATTCTTGCTCTGAAACACTGGACTTTCCCTCCTTTCCACAATCCAGCTCCGCTGGTCCTCATCCTCTCTCTCCAGGTTACCGCGCGAGCTTCCTAACGCGTGCCCATCTCCCCATCTGCCCCCTTCAGCCCTGACTTGGCCTAGCAGCGAGTCAGCAGGCTCACACACCAGGGATAGCCTTCGGCAGCTGGCTCTCTGGCTCCTCATTACCTCTAGGTAAGGTCCCACCTCAGCGAGGACAGCAGATCCCTTACAACTTGGCCCCTGGCTATCTTTTCAGCCGTGCCTCGCACCTGCGCGCCCTGAATCTCTAGGTCACAAATCTCCAGTTACACTACTTTTCAGTTCTTGAAAACATGTCAGTTGGCTCCCACTGTTTGTTGGCCTGAGATTCCCTCCCAGTTTTGTACAGGTGAACAGGCACAGCCACGCCTGCTCTGTGAGGACGCTCCCAAGTTGCCAGGTGAACCATCCTCCCCCGCTCGGTGCCCACGGCATCACCCTTGCCTGTGCTTCCCTGCGCCCTATTACACTCATTTTCCTGTCTGGTTTTCTCCCTTACTTTTGCATCCTTGGGGCATGGCACATAACAGGTGCTCAACAAAGGCTCTGCTAAAATAACATACAGATCAGAGAAGAGGAAGGCAAACCACAGAGATGTGTGGCAGAGAACAGAAACAAAATAGGAGATCAGAAATGGCAAAGGCAGAGATACCAGATCCTCAAGAAGAGAGCTAGTGACCAAGACAGAGCTGTTCTGAGAAGGGGTGGGGGGTGGGGGGGATGAGCAGGGAAAGCGTGGAAAGCTCCTGGCGCCTCTCTGGACACAGCAGCCACTGATGATGAGATGAGGAGCTTCTCCTCTGTGTCCAAGTGACTGTCAAGGTGACCTGACAGGTACCTGAGCCTCCACCCCTAAAAGGGCAGATGCCGTGACGCAGTCACAGCCAGTGAGTGCCCTGGGGTGCGGGAGACGAGACTGCACTATCCACAGTAGGTGCAGGGAGGGTCACTGGGAAGTCCCCAGTATGCCAGCCACATTAAGGAGATAGAGAAATGGGTTATCGCACAATTTTCAATCTAAAAAAGCAAGTTACATTCAAAGACTGAGATAACTATACCGTTGTTTATTCAGAAATTCTCCTCCACATGTTTCCCCTGATGACGGCAGCTGCCTGAGCCTTTACATAGAAGCGTTTTGTTATGATCCACAAGAAAAACCACGGGACCAAAGCCACAGGAAGGGGTCCTGGCACCAGCTCTGGCGCACATTCGTCTGGGACCCTCCTCAAGCCTCAGAGCAGAAACCGAGGCTGAGAGCAGTTTACACCTGCCACCTGCCTGCCTTCCACACAGGAGGGCTGAAGGGCTGACAGAGGGTTTACGTGAAAGCATATGACAATCACAAAGCGTGACACAATGTCTTGAACGACTTACTATTAATTTCACAAGATCTGTACATTAACCAATTCTAGCTGGTGGTTACCTAATGTTTACTGATGCTGCTTCTGCAATCCTGTTTCCATGGATAAAAGGTAATCTGACAAATAAGAATATTTCACAACTGTGTGGCCTACGTAACTACTTTTCTGTAAAGCAGTTTTACAATATAAACCTATGCAAGTGTTTTAACTATATTATAAATAAATAAGAAAACTCTTGTGTCAGGATTCCACCTCTAGAAATGCAAGAATTTTAGTTATAAACACCAATTTACATTCCACAATGGGGAATTTTAAAGTAAGCCCTTAAAAATCAAATGATAAAAATATGTTTTGAGTGCATAGCTCTTAGAATTATGAGACAGGCTCTACTGTGATGTCCATTTTGTAGATGAAGAAACCAAGGCACAGACAGGTTAAGGAAGCCTCCAACATCACACAGGAATAAGTGGTGGAGCCAGAATTCAAAATCGGTCTATCCTTAAAGCGTGGGCTTTTCGGCCTGGATTATTTTGACTATCATTGTCTGAAGTGCTTTTGTAAACAGGCCACGGCGCTTTCTGGAAAACTGGGACGTCCTCCCTTTTCTGTGCTCCTGTAGCCGTGGGTTTGCTTCTAAATTACACTGTTAACTTGCTGGCTCCTTTACAGCCCAGAGCTTTCTGAAAGCAGGGACCATGTATGTGAATCTTCCCAATGTCCAGAACCCAGGCGGTTCTGAATCCAAGGGTGGTGTTTGTGTACAATTCACACCACACTAATGGGCTGGGAACTGTTTTACAAGATCCATTTAAAGCAATACTAACAAAAGAACCACGTTTCACAGGGTAGATTATTCCAAAAGCTTTATCTTACTTCCTTTCCCCACCCTCCGGGAGAACTGGCCCTGTTTAAGGATTAGGACCCTCCCTCTATGGCAAGAGACAGTTTAGGAAGATCTTGCACATACTACTTCATAAAATCCTCACAGTTCTGAGAGCTGAAGGGGGCGGATAATGGTGCTCACATTTTGTAAACCAAGAAACGGAGGCTCACAGAAACTGGTCCAAAGTCACTGAAAAGTTAAGGGGAAAGCTGGGAGCAGATCCTAGGTCTTTGAATTGCAAGCCCAGCGAGCTCTCTCCTCAGTACCATGATTATCATCCATCATCTGACCATCTTAGGAGAGAAGACAACCTGGTACTACTCTGGCTTCAACCGCCGGAAAGAGCCCTGGGTCTCATACCGAGGAAGGGGAGTGTGTGAGCCCCGCTTGCCGCTTTGTCAGGCCCACTCCCACCCATCCCTGGCCCTGGCCCTATTTTACAGGATGCTACTTAATCTTCCGTTTCAAAGTGTAGCTGTCACAGTATTTCTGTTTATTTTTGTTTTATTTTTAAACATTGTTTGTTAGCATTCTACAGACTTGCCTGAACTCACTTGTCCTGTGCTCCTGGGTACAGTTGCCTAATTACGCAGGAAGGCTATTGTTCTTTTACCTGTGGGTACCACTCTTCAAGAACCCTCCTAGCTAGTGTACCTTTTTCCATACTGTGATGGCATTTCACCTCTTCTGAGCAAAAGGGTCACTCTCATCTGTTGTACTCAACATCTGCCTTTATATTTTAAGAGCAAATTCTTTTCCAAAGTAAAATAATAAATGTTTATATTCTGAACACTAACTTTTTAGATGTCAACCAACGTTAGTTCATTTATCTAATTCTCACCATGAAGAAATATCATTCAGTAAGTCTCTTCAAAATAGAAGTATTTTACTATTTAATTGTAGAATATAAATAAGTGCTTCTACGTTAGAAGAAATAAGTTTTGTCAACTGTGAATATTTAATGTAAGGAAGATAATACCAATCATAAATCCATTTCAATTTGTCCAGAGTGTTCTTAATCAATATTCATCTCCTACCACAGAAATGCTCTATGATCCGGTATCTTAAATTGAGAAAAAGTATAGAAAAAATTGCTTCTTCCTCCTCTCTAAAAGCAGTATTATTTTTAATTATCTACTGAGATAGCTTGTTTTACAAATAAGCCAGGATAGGAAAGTATTAATTAAAAGTAATGAGTAATCACAAATATATTTATATGTTCAGTAGTATGTCTAAATATATCTTTCTTAAAATAGCACTGACCATTAAAAAAATTGGAAAGTAATACTGGTTAACTATTAGGAAAATATTATGAAACATAAAACTTTCCATAGTCTTAAATAATGTAAAACTTAAATAAACTTTGCTAAGATGACACTAAAATATTAAATGTAAGTTTATTACACAATATAGAGGCACACTCTTGTATAAGGCAAACCAGGAATCAACACAACAGCAATTCTGCCTTCTGAAGTCAAATGCTGTAAAGGAACCATTTGAGTTTTAAGACCCTCTAACTGTTTATATTGCGGGAAGAAAGAGGTAGGATATTCATAAATTTATAATATCATTATTCTGACATTCAATGCTATATAGTCTTTCCAAAGACCTCTTTTATGCAAGCATTCCCCAAACTGGGCCACCAATGAGCTGCGAGGGCCTGAGTTAAACATTTAAAAAAGACAAGATATTGACCTGGTCAAAGGCCAAAATGAAAAACTTTTCACCGCTTGTTTAGTTGACATGTACTAGTTAGGGAAAGCAAGAGAGAGTCTTAAAGCAGAGCCCTAGTTTGTCAGAAGAGAAGTTAATTTTACCTTATCTGTATCAGGGTTGCGGTTACTCCAAGTAATTTCCCGGCCAGTTTTACAGTTACTCATTTTCCTTTGTAAATGAGAAACCAAGCACTGATTCTAGAGCATAATTTCAGAATCATAGCCTTTAATCATCCATTAGGGTGAGTTTGGGGCCACAGAGACACTATGTAAGATATTCTATGGAGGATGAGGACTGGTTATATTAAATGAAATTATATTTTAATAAAAATGTTATTTTGTAAAAAGAGCTTAAGGTTTTAATTACACAAAATATAAGACATAGGAAATATGAACAGTAAAAATCTCTGTCCCACTGGAAATCTTTTGTGGGAGTTGCTAAAAAAGATCAGTTAGTTTTCTGGGTTTTAGTCTTTTTTCCTGCCTAGAGGTCTATATTGGGTAAAGGCAGAGAAGAGAAGCAAAACAGATGGTCACAAGCTTATGAAGAAGTGGAGTCGCCATCTAAAAAGAAGGGAAAGCATGGCCCACAGTACTGTTACAATCAGAAACAATACTCCTACCACCCGACCTCAGGCTCTTGTTTTATAAGCAATACCCATCCCTACACAAACTCCAACACCTGCATCATACAGGCATTGTTTCGTCCTCACCAGCAGGTGTTATACTTATTTTTCACCACGTCTTCTACTGTTAAGTCTCTATGGTCACGGCAGCCAACTGAGATACTTCAGATACTGTTTAGCCGTGGAGTTATGAAACACGGCCAAATGCATTAGGCAAGCCTAGAGCCTACAAGGCAATTCAACAATAGAACTGAGCCAAGAACAGATTGCCTAATTCTGAGTCCAGGGTTGACTTGCTAGACCTAGATTCCTAAGTGCAAATATGGCTATGCAGAAACTGTCCCATTTAGAACTTTTACAGATGAGTCAAGTGGGGAACAAGCACAAAAACGTGGTAAGATGTACTTATTGTCTGGTCTTATGTCAAAAAGGACAACAGTTAAGTTCTAGAGCCATACAAAAATTTCCCCTCACACTCCTTATTTCTAACAGTTTTCTGTATAACTATCTTAACAGTCTACTTGTTACAACTACGCTGGTGATAGAACCTGCCCTCTTGTTTGTAACATTCGTACTAAGGAGGTCTTGTCCCTATCAAGTAGGAAAAGGATTATTAGTCATATTTTCAGTTGTATATTACTTCCTCTTTTTGTCATTCAATTAGGCAGTTAAGTAAATGTTTTTCAAAAAAGGACAATAGTAGTTTGCATTCTTTTTAAGAGAGGAAAAAAAGAAGGCAGATGAGATGAATCTGCAGTTCCTGATGACCACTATACCCAGAGTCCAAGACCGGCGACCACATAAGGCCATGTGGAATACCCAGTGATCATCCTGAGAGCATGAAAACAGGAATAAGGAGTGGGATATCAACTTCTAACTGTGTTAGGGTATAAGTATTAGTTAAGGTATAAGTTTCAGTCCAATGCTAGGCAACACATAAGCTAAAAAGGAAGTTCAGAGAACCAAGTGATTAAGAGAGCTTGAAAAGACAAACAAAAACAAAGCATAGGCTTAATGTAGATATACGTGTAGGTATACACAGCCGTGCATAGGCACTAATATTCATATTTATCTTCTATACATATACATTAATAAGGACAAATATTTAAAAATGAATATCAAACACCATGTTTTGCATTATTTCCCTCTGAGAGGGGGTGGTTTGGATAAGCACCTAATCTGTATAGTCATTTATGGAGTCCTAGGGTCTTAGGACAGCCAACAAACATCTTCATTTATAAGAGCCCTAATTCCTTGGGAGAAAGGCTAAAGGGGACTTTGCAACTCACTAATGGTCAGGTCCCCAAGACACCAAAGGAAAGACAAAGGCTGCTCTGATTTGGGGAGAGGGCACTAGGGAATCAGAGACAGCACCAGGACATAAAAAATGAATAAGCAGCACCTTCCGTGCAAGCCCCTCGGCTGGGAAGACTGCTGATTCTGGGACAAATGCTTCTCACGGGAGCTAGGTGGTGCCACTCAAAGGTTGTGAGTGGCCCAAGCCAGCCCCTAGGGTAGTTTTCTAATTCTGCACAGAAGACAAGGAAAGGTTACCCAGCAGTGGAAGGGAGCGATGCCGGAGGGTCAGGGTGAATGCAGAGGCCACTTGAAGCCTGGGCGTTTAAGGATGCTGGAAGAATTCTAATCTCGGGGGGATGTCTCCGACCAATGTGGCACCAGAGTTAGAAGGTGGGCACCTGCAGTGGCAAGAGCTGTGGGACAAGCAAAGCAGAGAGAAACATGGGAGGAAGAATAAGGGGCCCATGTGGAGGCCCAGATGGACCAGCACTGGCTGGTGACTGCATCTGAAAAATTCCCGGGGTTCTCACCTAAGTCCCGATCCCCAAATGCTGTCACTGTCATCTCTCCTCACACGTAAGTCAGGGAACTGGGGAAACAAGGAAGACCACCCCGCCAACTAAAGCTGGGCCTGTTCTCTGATAACGACTTTTTGCAACTATGGGTTAAAAGCCCAGCTTCAAACATGTTAAGGAAACCCTGCTCAGTAACCCATGTTAATGAAGAATGGGTGCGTGGTGTGATGAAGTCTATGGAAGTCCATGGGCATCCAGACCCATCCAGGAAGAGCCAGGGAAGGGGTGTTAGGGGTTCCCACAAGGGCCTAACATCTGGCTCATCAAAAGGATCCTGACAACTTCATTTTCTGTGCATGTAAAGAAACAACAATAAAAAAAAGGCTTTTATAATATTGGCTTTCCTGAAACTCAGATATATTTTAAAGAAATTATAGTGACACTTGGCTAATTTATTTCTATTTGCATCAGAGTGCTTTCTTTTTTTAAAATGTATTTACTGAGAGAAAGAGAGAGAGAGAGAGAGAGAGAAACATCAATTTGTTGTTTCACTTATTTTATGCTTCATTGGTTGATTCTTCTATGTGCCCTGACCCGGGATCGAACCTGCAACCTTGGCATATATGGGTGAGGCTCTAACCAACTGAGTACTCAGGGTACTCTAACCAGGGCCCAGAGTACTTTTTAACCGTCAAGTCTAAGTAAGTAAACAGACAGCTGAGAGATTTAATACTCTGTCTTACTTAGACTCTGCCAATTCAGAAAGTACTCTTGCAAGCAAATGTTTGACTGACGACTAAACCAAATAGAGTTGAGAACTTTTAAGTGGCTAATTGAAAAAGACTGAACAGCGTACAGTCTGTACTTAATTTTTCAACGATATGGACCTCTTCAAAATCTAACCTATGTCTCCTGTAAATTAGCAAGTCAATCAGGATCTCACCTGATCAGCCTACATTTTCAATACCCCCCTACAATCAATGCATAAACCTTATGACTTAAACATTTATTTGTATGAACTGCAGAAAATAACGGCTAATAAAGCCCTTATTGTGCACCAGAAGCTATTGGGGGTGGGGGGGAGGAATTTAACGGAGTTCTGGTTTGGTTGCTGTTCAAAATTCAGACTTATGTAAGAATTACTAGATTGGGATCCCTCTCTACAGTCAATGAAACATACATCTCAAAACCTTGTGTGTGTTTTTTTTTCTTTTTCAAGCCTACTATGCAACAGCAACATCCATGCAAAAGCAATTTTTAAAAACACGCTTTGAAAACCAAAATAAAATCCGATAGCTGAAAGAAATAACAACAATATGCTTAAAACCCGTCACTGACAGTAGGATTCGCAAGTGCATCTTTGCTTCTGCAGCCATTTTTTTTTTTTTTTTTTTAAGTGGCATAAGTTTCTGTTTGGGAAAAGTTCACAGGTTACATTTTGAAGAGCGCTAACTATTTCTGTTCTGGGTAAAAGTACTGAACTTCACGGTCACGGCCACAGGGCTAGAGGCGGCTGCGGAAGACGCGGTGCAGGGCGCGGTAACAGGTTTCTGTGGCTCAAGTTCGCTGAAATACACAACAGAAGTCACCTTGGCGGGGAGATCCTGACAGCTGCCCGGAGCCTGGCAGTGGGAGCTCCCGGGGACCGGGAGATGCTCGCCGACCTGCCGGGCTCGGACACCCGGTCTAATTGGAGGAGGTCAGGGAGGTGGCCCCGACCCGCTGGCCGGGCTGCAGCTCCCGCTCGGACACACCTGCCTCGCTCGATGCGGACCCCCCCGGAGCTGTCAGCCGCCCCGGGAGCCTCGGCCCCGCGCCCACAGCCCCGGGGGCCCCGCCCGGCGCCCCCGCCGCGGCCTAGCGCCGCCCGCCGCCCGCCACCCGCCGCCCGCTCACCTGCGCGGCCGCGGCGCCGCTCCCGCCGCCGGTCGCTTTCGTAGAAGCCCAGCGTCTCCGTGAGCTGCGGCGCCGGCGGGGGCCCATGCCCGCCGCCCGGCTGCTCCGCCGTCCCGCCGCCGTCCCTCTCGGGGCCGTCCGCGCCTCCACGGCTGCCCGCTGCCGGCACCGCGTCGCCGACGCCCGCCATGTTCCGCGCGCACACCAGCCCCGCCGCCTCCCGCCAGGAGCCCGCCCGGCCTCCGCCTCCGCCCCCGGCCGGCCCCCTCGCCGCCTCGCCCCGCCCCTCGCCGGAGCCCGGGCCGCCGCCGCCGCCGCTGCCCTCCGCCGCCCGCCGGCCGGCGCGCTCCAGTGGCGTCAGCGGCGCTTGCGAGGCCGCCGCCGCCGCCGCCGCCAGGGCGGCCGCCATCTTCTTCCGGACGTCGGCGTGGCGCGCGGGCCCTTCCCGCGCCGCCGCGGGCTCCACGGCGCCGGGCCGCGCGGCCGGGGACGGCGGGCGCCTGCGGGGCTCGGGGCCGGGGCCCGGCGGGGGCGGACCGGGAGCTGCGGCGGCGGCGGGCGGGAGGTCGGCGGGGCAGCCCCGGGGGGGCGGCCGCTGCGCGCGCTGCCCGCTGTCTGCGAGCTGCCCGTCCGGCCGCCCGGAGCCCCTTTTGCAGGCGCGGTGCCCGGAGTGCGACGGCGCCGCCCGCCCCGTCTTGGCACCGGCCGCGCGACCATGGTGGCGGGGGCCGGACTCGGCATCCCCGACCCCCGCCAGGCAAGGCCCCATGTGTCCTCTATTCGGACTCCCTCTCTGCTGCATACTTATGGTCGCCCGTCACATTCCCTGGCCTCTGGGTTTCCGTGGACAGTTTCCAAAGCACTCGGGCAAGAAGGCTCTTGGGGAGGCTGTCCAACAGGTGCGGGGGGTGGGGGGAGGATGCGGAGGGGAGCGACGGGCTTCAGGGACTCAGCCCAAGAAGCGGGGTGCTTTATGCTTTTCACGCGCCCGGGTGAGGATGCGGCTCTAGGCTGCATCCTAGGCTGTCCTCCGGGTTAGGATGGGCACTTGGCCGCCGCCGTGCCCTCGCTCCATCACCTGCTTTCCCGGGGCGGACCGTCCTTTGCAGCTGTGGCATGTGATTTGGCACCCAGCGCGGGGTCAGACCACCTGCCACAGGTGTCTCGGGAGTGAAGGTGATGGGAAAGGGGCCGGGGACCTTTGCCACCTGCTTCCCACGTGGTTGCTGCGCGCTCCAAGGAGGGGGACCGTGGTGGGTCAATTTCCCGCATGCCAACTTCACAATTCACCTGTGTCCCTGTTACCCTTTGGATTAGGAAAAGGAAAACGAATTCCTGCCTGCACATTAAGCTGTCAAAACTCCCCTAGACCCACACTCGAGAACCACACGTAAAGGGCCTGCATAGAGCAAAACCCGAGTTCCTGTTGATCATCAAAAGACCGTGAGGGCTTTGACCCTAGCGAGTACCTGATTGCAAGCTCATGGCACGTTGAGAACAGAGTGGCTGCTGGGCAGCATGCTGGGGGCAGCGCCCTGACCGCTGACCGCTGCGCTGCGGGACCAAGATGGACTAAGCCCTGCAGCTGGGAACTGACCCTCAGTCCTCCCAAGTGAGGGAGGAACGGTTCGCAGGATTACATTTTTAAATCCTCCTGTGACCATCCTCCATTAAATTCTCTGCGTTATACTGGGTCAAAACTGAACCTTAATCCCTCAAAAACAAACGTTTTGGTCAAGTCCTCAAGTATTTTGAAAATCAAAAG
The DNA here is from genome assembly GCF_963455305.1 of Plecotus auritus. NCBI lineage: Eukaryota > Metazoa > Chordata > Mammalia > Chiroptera > Vespertilionidae > Plecotus > Plecotus auritus. The sequence goes on along the minus strand of NC_137770.1, from coordinate 240,317,213 downwards.
GTTCTGAAAATTTGATGGCCCCTAAGGTTGCTTACAGCTCGAAATCTATTCTCTGATCTTTTATAGTGTGAAAGCTAGCCCATCCCTATGTATTGATTGTCAGGAAGAAAGTCGGGGTTTATCGCTTGTGTATGTCAGTTCCCATTTACTGTCTCACCATGCTTATTGGCTTATTGCCTTTGCCTTTAACTCAAAAGGAGCCAGAAAGGGGGGGGGGGGAATCTGAATTTTTTTTTTTTTTTTTTTAGGCATCCAGTTGTAGGAGTGATTTTCTCTCATTTGCTATGTATGTCAGGCCTGAGGAAAGACATTGTGTACCAAAGGCTGTGTCTATCCTTTAAAAAAAAAAAAAATTTATCTGTATTGATTTCAGAGGCGGAGAGAGAGAAACATCAATGATGAGAATCATTGATCAGCTACCTCCTGCACGCCCCCTACTGGGGATCCAGCCCGCAACCAGAAGGCATGTGCCCTGGACCAGAACTACCAGGGACCCCTTCAGGCTGTAGGCGGATGCTCTATCCACTGAGCCAAACCGGCTAGGGCTGCTCCTGACCTTTTTCAAACAGCAGAGACAGGAAGGAGCCCTGGGCAGGTACTGAAAGCGTTACGGAGCAAAAGGAGCAAAGTGGAAATGGGAAAGCTGAAGTATTTGGGAAAAGACTCATCAACTGAGTCTTTTCACTGGAGCTGCACTACTTTATGGGACACTTTGTGACACTGCACAGTGGAACCCTCAAAGAAGCCACCATGCTGAACGGCATTTTAAAAACAAACATGAATGTGAACAGTTTTTCCAGTTAACACTATTCTTCAGCTTATTGGATCTGGAAAGTTGTTTTCTTTGAGTTAATTCAACCTATTGCAAGTTATTAATAATCTAAATAAGGGTATTTTCCAATACAGTTGGCTGTAAGGAATTCTGGGATTCAACCAACGTCGGACTGCAAATTTTTGAAAAAGAATTCCAGAAAGTTGATCCCTGAGTGCCTCAGTATAACAACTATTTACATAGCATTTACATTGCATTAGGTATTATAAGTATTCTACAGATGATGTAAAGTAGGCAGAAGGATGTGTATGGGTTATATGCAAGTGTTCTGTCATTTATGTAAGAGACTAGAGCAGGGGTGGGCAAACTTTTTGACTTGAGGGCCACAATGGGTTCTTAAACTGGACCGGAGGGCCGGAACAAAAGCATGGATGGAGTGTTTGTGTGAACTAATATAAATTCAAAGTAAAGGAGCGGAGGGGAGAGCAAGAGAACCGGATAGAACAGCCGGATCTGGCCCGCGGGCCGTAGTTTGCCCACGGCTGGACTAGAGCATCCTTGGATTTTGGTGTCTGTGGGGGTCTGGAACTAATCCCTCATGGATACCCAAGAACATGTCCCTGTGTATTATAAATCTTCCAAATATGAACTTACAATTAATCTTAAGGTAAAAAAAAAAAAAAAGTACACAGCATAGGAAAGCCAGCAGTTCTCTGAGGAAAATGGAAAACAGTTAAAATACCATAATGTTCTTTATCTTATATCAGTCTTAAAAAGAACGAGGCCTACATTTATAATACCACCATTAGGAAAAAATAGGAATATTTAAAAAACATGACAATCCCCACCATTAAAGAGAATCAAATAACATTCTGAGTTAAGTTATAAGGTAAAAACAAGATTTGTATGGCAATGAGCTGTAGTAATTCAATTTAAACATTAATTCAGCAAATAGTGAGTGGTCTGTCAGCATGTCACTGTACTAGCTTCTAGGGAAAGGAATTCTCCATTGGTGGGAAATAGTTTCAATGGAAAAAAGTGATGAATGAGAATGAGAGTCTTAAACAATAGAGAACAAAAAAAAAATTCAATTAAGAAAGTTTTGTTTATAAGTTTATGAATGGACTTATATATTCAAAATTATATTTTAACATACATGCATATATGATTATATAAACTGAGAAGTTTCTAATATTACAATATGTATTCTTAATTGTGTATTTTTATACCTTCATGTAGTATCTACCATGTGGCTATTATATTTTGAAAATAGCAAACCACAAAGTATTTTTTTAAAGGAATGAAAATTTGGTGAGTAGTATACACAACTTTGAAAAATAAATTGAGTAACTTTATATTTTATTAAAGATTTAGTAATTGTGATTTTGAGACTAAACTGCATACATTGAACTCATTGAGTATTAACCATGTACTCAAGCTCCAGAAAATGATCTTATGAAGCTTATAAACTAGCCCTCAGTGTGTTTCCTCGCTAAATGGGCCAATATCTATCCTATAGTAGGAATTGAAAAAAAGTACAATTTCTCTTCTTCTGTCTCTACAAAGCAATTTATCTTTTGAATAGCACTTGCCCAAAATATGTTTGAAATTAATTCCATATGCTTTTCCTGAGTAAACATACACACACACACACACACACACACACACACAGAACACAAAACATTAAGTACTTTGATGACTTGAGAGAACACTGAAGGCTTGGACTCTGACTCTCGAATTGGTCTTCTGCCCTAAGGTAACATGCATATCCTCTCTGCTTCATTTTCCTCACTATAGGATGTTGGACAGATCACCCTGGTGACCTCTTCCAAACTTTTGTAATAATATCCTTGCAACCCATTTTCAGATTCTTGAACGCCTGGGTTAAAAATTGCTAGAAATGCCTATATTATGAATATTGGTAGAAAAGTGTGGTATCCTTCATTAGAGAATGACTTTGCAGTTGGGTCTGAAATAATGCAGGGAATTCAAATGCAGTAACACATCAAAGGTCTGTCAATGTTTAATGGTCCTTCTTTATTATCTATGCATTAATTCTCCATTCCTTTCGCATGAGAGCTGATGAGTTCTGATCACCTTTGCAGTCCCCACCCCAGGCCTCAGGATTTCTGCATGTTAAACAAATTTCCCATATTGTACCTAGATGCCTAAGTCCAAGCACACTGCCCTAAGGTGGCATTCACAGCAATGGAAATGGGATTTGAGACAATTGCTGTGGTACACAATTTTCTGAGTATAGATTCGACCACTGAAGAGAATACAGTTTAGTCTGTATTTCTCATTTGAAAATTATTTCAGCAGAACATGACTTCTGTTTTCTAAACCATAAATGCCATGTGTCTGATTCGCAAAAGGTTCTGAATTTAATTTATTCACCATTTTCTTTTCCAAGAGGAAAATACGAGTTAATAGTTTTTTAAAAACCTGAACAGCTTTGCCACTGATGTTCTAAATAAATCAAATATATTTATTGCTTGGTCCAGAGCGAGCCTTTGCAGTAAATTTATGTGAGTTTATCTCTGAGTTTCAGTAATAATATTATCTGTCCTTGGCAATCATTTTTGGTCTGATATTCATTAGGTTTTATCTTGTTTGGGCTTTACTCCATGGATTTCTAAAGGCCATCAACTCAGTTTGTTTCTGGAAGATGTAGCAGAAATTGAATAATGTGTCTTTGATTTTCATGTACCTGTTACAACTTAACTAAAACAGTCATGAGTAAAATCTTGTTTCTAAAAGCATTTCTCTGGCACAAGAATATATGACTAAAACCATTCTAAATAGGACCTATTGAAAACTGCATTTTGTTAAAAGGGATGTTTTATAAAAGCTATTCTGTTCTAAAGACCTTAAAGTTGGTTTGTTTATATGATAAAAGTGTGTGAACATAAATCCGTACTTTATTGGCTAATATGATCTTTTACACATGATCAGATATAAGGCTTATTTTGTATTAGATTTAAAATTTCTGGAAAATTCTAAAATACTACTGAAAGGGACCATGGTGATGACTTAGCAAACTTTCCATTCCAGATTTCTCTCTTTAAGGAGAAAGAACACTTCCTTTTTCATTATCCCCACAAAAAAATAGATGTGTCATGTTTAGAATGGCTTTCATCATTTAGTCAGATAATTATCAAGAATCTATTTGCAGAATGAACTCAGACTTTCAATAAATTTGTTGATAATTGTCAAAATCTTAAAAAAATAGTTCCAGCTAGCAAAGGTTTTAATTTGGGAATTCACAAATCAGGGGAGGTTTTATTTACCACCTAGTTCATGTTGCTGACTCTTTTGGGTTTTGCCTCAGAATTTTTTTATGGCCCTGTTTTCATTATTCCCTGGTGGTGAGTAATTTACCACTTCTTTTGGCCACTTATCAAATAGGAGTTGGTAATCAAAAGATATTAAAGATACAGTTTTCCTTTCTCCCTAGTGTTTCTATTGAACTTGCATGGATGGAGACAGCTGGGTAATTTTCCTTTCTTGCCCTTTAAGTTCTTTTGGGCTGTGATCATGCCCTTCTACCCTTGTAATTAGCTTTCATTCTGCTCATTAATCAATTTCTACATTCTAATCTGTTTTCTATTTCTTTCTCCTTTTTGTTTCTGAGGTAGTAATGAATGTATTCTTTGGGTCTTATAAAGACCTATTATTTCAGTTTTAGCTCCTTCTGTGCAAACCTTCCTAAGTATTTGTATCTGTTTTTCCTTTGTTTGTTTTTAGGACCAAAATATATTGCAAATACATGATAAATTTTCAGATTCTCAGAATAATCCTCTTTCAGGGTTTCTGCTTTCTAAGTTTTAGAAATGTGTTTATCTGAGTCCGAGGCCTTACATTTTCAAATTGCTCCGTTGTCTGGATCAGTTACCTTCCCCCCTTCTTTTCAATATCCTAAGCTTATATTTACACATAAAATTCTTCTGTAGTTTTTGACATTTCCTACTTTCGTATAAATTTCAAAGAATGAACACTTTTACCTCTTCCGCATGGATGCTTAATAAATGCAGTAACTTAGGTGTACAATTTCATGGAGGAGAACAGTGCTGTGGCTCATTCCTCAAAACAGCGGTGAAGAGAAAGCACGTGTTGTGTCTGTAGCGAACATCATCCTGGAACAGTTTTCTCCTCCTAATGATGCTTTCGTGAGCTGATACGAACATTAATTCTTGTTCACGGAGCATAGGCCCGCTGGTGACAGATACAGGTTGGGGCTAAAAATCCAGCATGTATAACTCATACGTAAGTATTTGATTATTAACAAAACTGAGGCCAAATTAGATGCTGATCATTATTATCTCTCAACTTTCCCTCTGACCATTCATCCATATACTTACCTGTGTAATAACACCAATGGTATAAAAATTCACGTTTAGTGCTGCAAACCATTTTTTTTTAATTCAACTTTAATATTATGGTGCGGTGTTGGAATTTATGATCTGACATGGTTAGCTAGATAGCCTTTTTCTAAACAATACTAAGTTTCATGAAATTTTGTTTTATTTCTACAAGTTTGATATACTCTCCCCGTTTCTAGTTTATCTGGATGTAGACAATAAAATCTCATGGTGAGTAATTTTAAAGATACAAAATGCGGTGATTCCATTGACTTTGGGTAACTACAAGTCCACTCTAAACCTTCTGCCATTCATTTCCCTTTTAACGTTTTAATAATGTTCCACAGAGAAAGCCTAATTGGTATGAGATTGTGTGGGCAGGGCCTTGTTTCATGGTGGTATAACTGGCTTCTCCCTTGAAAGCAAATAACTTTCATTGTATTAAGGGTAGTTTCTTAAAAATAGCACAGCAGCAAGGATTTTTCTTCTAAATCTGTATTTTTTTTAAACTAAATTTTCAGATAGACAGTGCCCATTAATTCTCCAGGGACCTATATAAACACAGGTGGGCTCACCCATGCTAACGGTTTTCTCAAAACAATCTGTTTTTGGTTCAGTTTGTTATTTGTTTCCATGCCAAAGTGGGTAAAATGTTTATTTGAGACTAGACCAGTGGTCGGCAAACTGCGGCTCGCGAGCCACATGCGGCTCTTTGGCCCCTTGAGTGTGGCTCTTCCACAAAATACCACGGCCTGGGCGAGTCTATTTTGAAGAAGTGGCATTAGAAGAAGTTTAAGTTTAAAAAATTTGGCTCTCAAAAGAAATTTCAATCGTTGTCCTGTTGATATTTGGCTCTGTTGACTAATGAGATTGCCGACCACTGGACTAGACCATAGAATTTAATCTCAAATGATAACAGTAAACTAGACAAGGTCTTCAACTAGAGAGACAGCAGAGTGAAATGGAGAAAGGTGTACCCTTGGGGGCAGGAGGCCTGGGTAGGATTCTGTGCTGCCCCATCACTAGTCATCAAACCTGGGATCAGCTCTGGGCCTCAGTTTCCCGATCCATATAGCAGAAGGTGGGCGACATTGTCTCCAAGTTTCCCTTCAGTTCCAGAGTTATGAGGTCTTCGATACTCCTTGGGTTATTTTAGGCTGGAATTAAATGTCGACTTGGCATAAGCTTGTAGTAGTATTTTTCTTCTGATGAACTCAAGTACCTTATTCTAAATTGTAATGCTTATGTTAAATTGCTTACCCTTCCATCAACAAACTTTAGTATTTCTTCTTCGGCAAACATTTCTTGAGTATTTTTTTATGTGCCAGGTACTGTGCAAAGCCCTGGAGTGACAGAGATAAATGAAATGTGTTTCTTGTCCACAGTGATTGCATTGCAATGTGGTAAGTACCCACTAGAATGTTCTGCCCTGGGACTCAAAGGAGAGACTGATTGGTTGGGCTCTGGGGGGGAGCCAGGACAGCTCAGGAAGAAGTGGCATTTGAACAGATCTGGAAAGATGGGTTTGCCATGTAGAACATGGGACTGAAGAAGGTAACTGAAGGGACTCACAGGCAGGCAAAGGAGCATGGACAGAGTGAGAGGGGTAGGAAAATGCAGAGTGCTGGAGCAGAACTTCAGGACGGAGTTTTCGTTTTCAGGGCTCAATCATAGGGAGCAGACGGTAGGTGAGCCAGGACGTTGCCTGGACAGAAGAATGGGCAGGAAGGGGTCTGGAAGGGGACTGAGGAATCAGGGGATTAAAGGTTGCTAACACTACCGCTGGGCCTTCTTCACAAGTTTGAGAAAAAGTCATAGTTTTTTAGATTGATCTGTAGAGAGATTTCTTTACCCATAATCATTGGGTAGACCAGTTAGAACAGTTGTCTGTGTTTCTTAGCACTTACTATGTATTAAGCCCTATTCTCATATGCAAGTCCGATATCTAGTCAAGAACTTTCACCAACATCTTTTTCGTTGTTAAAAATTTTTCTCGGTATAACATTTGTAGAACAAACTTTTTTTTAAGAAATGTGTTTTGGTTAGCTGTAAGAAAAAGCTGGAAGACAAAAGATAAGGTTTTTGACAGAATCAAAGATACATTTGGATCATAGGCAGTGTATTCTCCCCATAAAATATACCGCATTTCACCTTAAAAGCCCAAGTCCAGCCATTTCAAGGATAAATGGGATGATGGCTTCAAAGTGGCTTTTTGTAAACGTTAAAGCTCTAGATTATGTTGAATAAGTACAACTATCAGAAAAAAAAATACGCTATTAAATTTTATGTCTGAGTCTCAGCCCTCTACCCCCAGAATTATGGGGTGGGGTAAGGACTGTGTGTCATCTTGCAATCACTCTGTTTTGAGCCATTTAATTTAGACGCATTATTTTAAGGTAAGTGCATTTACTTTGGCCGTCAGCGTGCAATTTTAATTAGCACTTGGAACACAGCAGAAGAGGTTGATGAGGTCCAAGACACAAAGAAATACCTACACAATGGCCTGCCTAAGGACTCGGGCAGCATCCAAGAAAGATGCTTTCAGCATAATGCCGGGTACTTCTGAGAAATACCTTCATTGGCACATCTACTCTTGTACATTTAATCACGTCAGTGTTTTGAAAGCCAAAATATTGGCATTAGCAGTTTTGTCATCTGTACTATGCTAGGAGAGAATATTAATTTCTTAGCTTATTCTGATCAGCAGTTGATGTAAAAGAAGGCTAAAGTCATTTTCTACATCTGCCCAGAATTTGCTTTTCAACTTTGCTAGCCAAGCTCTTACTCATCCTTGGAACCCCAGTTCTACTGTCCCCCCTCACAGTCTTCCCTAATCTCTTTCCCTGATGGCCATTCTCTTTTCTGAATATACCCATTGGCCATATATCTCCAACTGCATGACCACACTGTGTTGTCATTATTTTTCATGCATCATTCTCCACTCTTGACTCTCAATGCCATATTTGTAGAAACTGTGTGCCCATATCTGTGTTTTGGTTGAATCCAGTTAAAAGGCACTGCATGGTGAGATAGAAAAACCATGCACTTTATAGTTAAACTGCTATGAGGTAAATCCTAACTTACTTGCTGGGGGGACTTGGGCAAGTTACTCAATTTCTTTGAGCTTCAAGTAAAGGTAGTATTGCCTGCTGTGCATGATTGTTGTGAAGATTAAATGAGATCTATCCATCAGTTTAACAAAAACAGAGAGGTCCTAAAATACGTGAAGCACAATACTGGGTGCTAAGAATATAATGGTGAATAAGGCACGAACCTGCCCTGAGAATGTTATAATTAGGTAGGGAGAGGCAAACAGGAAAACTAGATCATTGCAGTATAAGTCTCAAAGGATGAGTAAGAATTCACTAGCACGGGTTCTAGGGGTCTGGGTGAAGGCAGCAGGATTTGGGGTAGAATATGTGCAATGCCTTTGAGCCAGAGAGAGGATAGTGAGTCAAGACACAGAGAGAGAGAGGCATAAAATAGCAGTGGCCGTGGGGCTGCAGCTGGAGATGTGGATACCACGGAGAACCCGTGAAGAATGTATGGCCAGTTGGCTTTTCAGAAAGATCTTCCTTGGCAGTGTGTGGAGTGGTTGGAGATCGCCAAGGGAAACGGGTAAGAGGATGTTTGCCTAGATGATGGCCTCCATGGCAGGAGTTACCATGGGATTGAAATAAGAATGTATTTAGGAGCTAGGAAAGTCAGGATATGATCAGGTATGGTGGTGGGGGAAAGGTGGGAAGGAAGGGAGAGGAAACACTAGAGAAGTCAATGGTTTGGGTTGTAGGTGGGGAATGGAAAGGGAATCCAGTGTGGAAACTATGTGGTAAGCACTGCCCATGGGCAGTGCAGGACATTTTGACTTCATCATTTTGAGCTCTTGTATGCAGGGCGGGGCAAAAGGAGGTTTACAGTTGTTCCTATGGAAAATAGTACAATCTATAATAATAAAAGGGTAATATGCTAATTAGACCAGACATCCTTCCTGATGAAGCTGGGTCGGAGGGAAGCCAGCCCGGGTCCCGGGTGCCTGCTGGTAAGTTGGAGGAGGGAAGCCCGGGTCTCAGATCCCAGAGGGAAGCCGGTGCCGGCAGCCAGGGGAAGGAAGGCCTACGCTTGCATGAATTTTCCTACATTGGGCCTCTAATAACTAATAAATAACTATAAAAGAATAAACTCTGTGTTTTGCATACTCACAACTGTAAACCTACTTTTGTTCCACTCTGGGTTTTGGCCCTGCTGGGATTTTTTTTCCTTGAATATAAACATTACCGTAAGGATGATATCAACAATGGTGAATTTTGTGACAAATATTTATTCTGGGGTGAACTCCATTAAGCCAATTTAATTTCTTGATCCATTTCCTATATGGCATATTTAAACTGTTTCCAACTGTTTTTGCTTTATTTTTATTTTATCAACATTATTCATCAGGAAAAAAATCTTTCTTGTGTGGACTTTATAACAAAAGCTGGATTTTTCCACTTATTTTTCTCCATCTTGGTCAATTTGTACAGCTTTTTCCATGCTAAATTTTCTTTTAGGTCCACTCTTGTTGCCATGACAAATTTTACCATGTCAAGTTTTACACATAGAAACTTTTATATCAAATATTTAATTTTTCATCAATTTTAAGAAATGATACTTTTTACCATTTGCTATCCTTGCTATAGTCAGCTGTAGTTTATATTTTCTTAATCAAGCCTCATATTTTTTTAAAACAATTTTTGCAGTTTTAAAATCTATTCATGACATGTGATTCTCAAGTCAACCTTTCATTTACAACACATTTTACTACGGATCCTTTTGACTCTGTCAATCTGAGGAGGTGTCCAGGAAACAGTATATGTATATGTGTCTGCTGATTTGGAGAGACATCTGGAGCCAGATATAGGTCTGGGAGTCATTTGCATCTGGATGTTGAGCAAGGGGATGGGTGACATTCCTTGAGAGGGGGTATAGCACGAGAGAAGAGCACCCGGAAAACCAGAAGGAGCACCAACATTCTGGTTGGAGGAGGAGGAGGCCATGAAGGAGAGGCAGGAAGTAGGAAGAAACAGGTCAAGGCGGAGGAGAGGTCAATGCTGCAGAGGGCCCCTAGGATACACATTGAAACGTGTCCTCTAGAGTCAGCAGCATGACACCGTGACTGTCCTCAGTGACAGCCAGCCTGAATGCAGAAAGAAATACCCAGCTGGGAGTACCCACAAGAGAGAAAGAAGTGACTGGGGGCATTTGTACAGATGCCAGCTGCAGGAAGGAGAGCCTGTTTGCTTCTCTGTTGACTGGTTTATTTCCTTACTTGAGACTCAGTGCACAAAATTCATGCATGGGTGGGGTCCCTACAGATGCCAGCTGCCAGCTGGGGCCTCCTTTCCCATGGTTGGCTGGCCAGCCCCGCCCCTGATCAGGGTTGGGGCAATCAGGGTGGGGCTGGCCAGGGAAAGGGGCCTCAGGCTGTTGTCGGGCCAGCCCTGACCCCTGGCCAAACTCGCAGTCGAACTCTTAGTTGAGGGGATAATTTGCATATTAGGCTTTTATTATATCCTCCTATATAATAAAGAGCTAATGTGCTAATTAGACTGGACTGCAGAACAACCTTCTGGAATGACCAGTGGGCAGGGGGTGGAGCCGAGAGGCAGCCAGGGCTGTGAGGGCCGAGGCAGCAGCTGGGGCTGCTGTGAGGGCCGAGCCCCTTGCACGAATTTTGTGCATCGGGCCTCTAGTAGGATAATAAGAAAGAGACTTGAGCATGGTTAAGTGCCAATGGGTTGGAGGGAGAGGATGAACATAAAGGAGAGTTGGTATAGGACCCCAAAAAGCACATTAGGACCCCAGTCCTTTCCAGGGGGTGGGAGCTGACATCAGTCTTGCTGCTTGCAGCTGGATACCCAGTGAGTCATCAGTTGCCATGTACCCCAAGATACAGCCACCATAAATTGGCCCATCCTACTGGGCTTCAACTTTGGTGTCCCAAATAACACGCTGATTCCTTACTGGACTGTATCCCTGAACTATCACTAGTTACTTAACACTTTTTATTTATTTAGAATGATTTCTTTTTTTTTTCTTTTTTAAAAATTAACACTTTAAATCCTCAATAAAAGGGATTTTATCTCTGGTCCCTAAGCTCACAATACTATCTATCATATGCCCTGACCCTTGAATAGTACTACTTTTGAGAACATCCTGCCACCACATGTTACCCACAGCATCAGATGTGCTTGATAACCTCTCTCTCTCCAGGTGTGAGGGGCGCAGGGGTTGGGGTGGGGATGTTACCACATCTACTTAGATCAGGGGTGGGGAACGTCAGGCCTGAGGGCCATATAAGGCCTGTGATATCATTTGGTCTAGCGCTACCAAGGCCTGAGGGGTGAGTTAATTAAATGTTTGACCAAATAGAGCAGGCTAATTTTTAAGTTGATAATTTTGTATGGCCGGTGAATGATGTTAAAAATATCCAAATGGCCCTTGGCAGGAAAAAGGTTCCCTACCCCTGACTTAGCTCCATCACTCACAGGTCAGATCAAAGGACAAAACAGAACTCTGCCATGACCCCACCCCCACCCATTCCCTGTTCCTTCTGTTTGTCCTGAGATTGCACAAGTTTCAGCAAAACTTGGGTTGTTCACAAATAATGGGGCACTAGCCAACACACACCCCATCTATCCATCCATGGAGCTCCTACCTAGCAGCCATCTGTCTTTTCCCTTCCTGTTTGTTGGGCATATGGGGGTTGAAACATGAAGAGAGACACTGCCCCAGCCCTCATGGAGCTCATGGCCAGCGGGTGAGTGTGATGTTGCAATGCTGGGTGAACGGTGGGCAAGGCAGAGAACCAGTTTGTCTAGGTAAGCAGGGACTGCTCGATTGCCTTAAGGTTTTGTGGGTTTTTTTTTTTTTTTTGAAGAATCTATAACAATATTATGGCCAATTGGACATGTGAGATACACTCTGCTTATCCCAATGTAATCATCTCGCCCGCCAGTTCACACAGCTCCAAAGGTTAACTTTGTTTTATGAAGCTGGTTAGGTTCCAGGATGGTGATTACCTTAAAGAAAACGTGTCTCCTTCTGTAGCAACCAGGATGAGCTACTGACCCTCCCGGACGCTGACGAGAGGACATTCTCATTGGATCCCTTTATATTTTTAGCTGGCCTCCCCTGGAACCCGACCTTGTCCTTTTTAAAAAATTTCCTTCGGGACACAGTGTCAGACAACTTTGTTGGCTATTCTTGAGGCAAGTGTATTTGTTTGACCTTTGGTATTTAGTTCTGGCATTTAGACACAATGGTGACCTGCATCTCTCCCTGACAAGCTTTCCAAGCCTCTGTCTTTGTTTGCTTGCCTGTGTCCGGGTCCCACCAATGTGCCACTGCCGCTGGGTCCCAGCACAAGGCATCCCGTGTGGGTAGGACAGTCATTTTACTTTTTGAATATTCATAACATTTATGTAATTCCCTGCACCAAGCCACAATTCCCCTTGGGGGTCTAAATGTGTCTAATTAGGTTGAGAGAGAATCAGAGGTACATCTCATCCCCCAAATTGAAGTGTGCAATAAACCCTACATGAACATGAACTGTAAACCAATTTAATACTAACCTTAGACTCCCGCCATGGTAGGCTGTTGGAAAAAGGAAAGAAAAGGAGACCCTCACTCTTCCCAGGGCTCTCTCTCTGTCCCCAACGTGTGTCACAGTTCCTGGATCCTGTCCTCTGCCAAAGAATGAGTGGGAGTGTTTTTGGGTTTGTCCACAGTTCACACCGGGTGGGGCTGGCTGTCTACAGTGGGTCTCAGCCACATGGCCATCCCTGGAATGAGTCTTCTCCTCTCTGAGGGGAATGAAAGATGGGTTCTCTCATTCTTAGGACCCAGATGCCATTTGCTCCCCAGATGGGGCATGGGGTGGGGCAGCGGATGGTAACAGACAGCTTTCCTGTTCTACCCTCACATCTGCTACCTGAGGCCCTGAACTCACAAGTACCTCTGTGCCCCAATGGGGACAGAAAGGAGGGACACGGGAGAAAAAAGACACAATTTAGTATCTTACATAGTATCCTGCCATACAAGCAAAAGTGCTAGTAGAAAAGAGGGTCTCTCTTAAATATTTAGAAAAGATACTTCTTTTTTTAAAAAATTACTTTTATTGAATTTATTGGGGTGACACTGATTAACAAAGTTATACAGATTTCAGGGGCACAATTCCACAGCACATCATCTGTACACTGTATTGTGTGTGCACCACCCCAAGTCAAGTCTCCGTCCATCACCATTTATCCCCCCTATACCTTCCTTCACTTCCCTTCACCACCCTCCCTCTAGCAATCACCACACTGTCATCCCTGTCCATGAGTTTTTTCTTTTTTTCTTTTTTGCCCAATCCCTCAACCCTCTGCCCCCACTCCCAGCTGTCAGCCTGCTCTCTTATCTATGAGCCTGTCTCTATTTTGCTTGTTCATTTTGTTCATTAGATTTCACATATGAATGAAATCATATGGGACTTGTCTTTCTCTGACAGGCTTCTTTCACTTAGCACAATGGTCGGCAAACTCAGTCAACAGAGCCAAATATCAACAGGACAACGATTGAAATTTCTTTTGAGAGCCAAATTTTTTAAACTTAAACTTCTTCTAATGCCACTTCTTCTAAATAGACTCGCCCAGGCCGTGGTATTTTGTGGAAGAGCCACACGCAAGGGGCCAAAGAGCCGCATGTGGCTCGCGAGCCGCAGTTTGCCGACCACTGACTTAGCACAGTGCTCTCCACCCAGGTCTATCCATGCTGTAAGGTGCTTCTAACTGTAGAGAAAAAGTACTGAAAGAGTTCTGGCAAGACGGAGAGGGAGGATGTCGCAGACTGCTGGAGGATGCGGTTGGGGGAGCAGTGCTTCCCCTCTGTACGGCTCCTCTGTCCTGCGCTCTTGTCACTTCCTCTCGGCCACTCTCTTCCTCAGCCACACTGTCTTCCTTTCTTTGTCCGTTCCCTTTCCTTTCCCTGTCATTGTCCCCCACTCTCACCTACACCCATGCTGGGAAAGCCATGCAGAGGCCTGAGCAGGCACTGGGAGGCTCCCCTACTTGGAGGTTGTATTTTATTTTATTTTTTATTGATTTCAGAGAGGAAGGGAGAGGGAAAGAGAGATAGAAACATCAATGATGAGAGAGAATCATTGATCAGCTGCCTCCTGGATGCCCTCTACTGGGAATCGAGCCCGCAACCTGGGCATGTGCCTTTGACCGGAATCGAACCTGGGACCCTTTAGTCCGCTCTATCCACTGAGCCAAACCAGCTAGGGCTGGAGGTTTTACTTAGAGCCCCATACACCACCATGCTTGGACTTTTATCTGTGGATTGCTTCTGTAAAATATTTCCTTTTAATTTCTGCACATACAATAGTATTATTATTTTTTATATGTAATTTTACTTTTTGAATATTTTTATCATTTATGTGATTTTAAAGTCAAAATGATATAGTCATACCCAGAGCACTCTTTCTTCCATCCTAGTGTCCTCCATTCTGTTTGCCAGGTAATTAATGTTGCCAGCTGCTGACAGGTAATTTTGTTTCTGTTTATTCTTCTATATTCCTTTTTGCAAATGTAAGAATACATGGGTGAATGGTGACATACGACTTAGCAGTTTGCACCTTGCTTTTTGCACATAAATGTTTGTCTTGGCACCCATAGATAGGCACATGGGGATCTCTTTGTTTTTCAAGGTTGAATGTATGGAATTGTGGGAACATATGATAGTTTATGACTTCCCTATTGATAAACGTTTGATGGTTCCAATCTTCTGCTATTATAAATAATGATGCAATGAATAGATGAATAGTACTTTGAATCTTTTAATGGCTTTCTTTTAATAAAAACAAGTAGGAAAGAAGATAGGAGGGCAGAAAGGAGAAAGGGAGAGAGAGAGAGAGAGAGAGAGAGAGAGAGAGAGAGAGAGAGAGAGAGAGAGAGAGAGAGAGAGAGAGAGACCAGTTTTTTAAAAAAGATGTTTCCTTGAACAAGAACATTTTTGGAAGAAGACCTGGATGCTGTAGGGAAGTAGCTGACATTCCAAAGTGTTGTCTAGTCCTGATGGCATTTGTGCCCTGTGGGAGGACCCCAAGCACTAGCCCTGTCCACCCACAGCCATTGTATTAAAGGGAGACCTTGATCTGATTGGATGTTTGGTGGCTGACTGTCCTCAACTCAGGCAGGATCAGTTCTCTGTGATGCCAGGAAGCCTCCCTTCCAGCATATTCTCTTGATTGTCACTGATTCTTTTGACAGGGATAAACCTCCTATTTACAACCAGAGCCACACAATGGAGAACATTTGCTGACATTAATGTGCAAATAGCATCTTATGATTCTGGGATACCAATTCCAATGTATGGGTGTTTTCCCCACCCCAAGCAATTCTCAGACACCAGTCTGGTGTCCTACCATCCAACTCAATCCTGACACTATCTGCCCAACGGTGGAATCAGATTCCACAGGTTAAGGCCTCAGAACCACAAGACTGCCCTCCACTTCAGATGCCAATTGCAAGTCCAAGTTGTCACCTGTGCTTCCAACCCGCTGGCTACAAGTCAGAGGCTGCCATGACTCCATCCTTGAGATCTGCTAATTTCTAGAGCAGCTCACAGAATTCAGGAAACCAGTTCACTCACTAGATCACCAGTTTATTAAAAGGGTATTACAAGATTCGAATCCACAGCCAGATGAAGGGATACAAGGTCTGGAACAAAGGAGCCCCCGTCCCTGTGTAGTTTGGGGCCTGGGGTGGTGGACGTGGATGAGTCTCATTTCCCACCCTGGAAGCTCTTCAAACCTGTTTTTTGGTCTTTTTATGGATGGAGACTTCATCACAGAGGCATGATTGATTAAATCACTGGCCATTGGAGATTGGTTCAACTTCCAGCCCTTCCCCTCTCCCCAGAGGTCAGGGAGTTAGACTCAAGTTCCAATCTTCTAAACTCCCAATTGGTTCCCCTGGCAACCAGCTCCCATCTTTAGGTGCTTTCCAAAAGACACATCAATAATTTACAAAGGGCGCCCTTAACATTCTCATCACTTAGGAGCTCTGTGCCAGGAACCCAGAAGAAGGTCAAATAAATATGTCTTATAAAGTCACCGTCTCACACATCGATAGTAGGTACTTTCTTGAGAAGATACTTTGATAGAGCAGAGGACAGGGCATGCGTGATGACTTGAGATGTAGGAGATGGACAGGTCCCTTAGGGCTGAAGTAGGAAGGAGACACTAGGAATAGGACACACATTTTCAGACGTTTCTCCAGGATGTCTCCCAATCTCTGCCAACTCAATATGTGTCACATGAAGAGTTCTGCTGATTTGGCGCAAAGCTGTATTGATCTCTCCCAATAACTTCCAGCCAAGTCAGCAGGACTCTATGTAACGTGGGCATGACTCTTTAGTCCTCCCAGAGGTTCTAGAGCTGCCTAATGTCCTTGAATAAATTCCTTGTCTGCTTTAACTTGAACTTTTAAGAACAGATGACCTCAGAAAGCTGGACTTGACGACATACATGTGGCCAACTTTTGTATTGTTACATATTTAAGGATCTATACAAAGACCATAGCTTGGTAGTTGACTGTATCGGTGGGTTCTACAGATATTTTTACTGCTGTCAAAGGGCTCAACATTTTTTCTAAAGTTTTGGCCCCTCTGGTCTTCAATGAAAATTCCTACCTCTGCAGTCACCATTTTCTAGATGTCTGAGAAAGGTCTCCCAAGAGTAGGGTTACTATGGTTAAAGGGCTTGAAGGGGCCAATTTGAGTCACTAGATCCCAAGCCCTGTAAGATCTTAGATGGTTCTGTGTGTTCGTGTGATTGAGGCCTGCAGGTCCTGAAGCTCTATCAACAGCTCCTGAAAAAGCTCTCTGACAAGTCTCTAATTATTAGCTTCTTTGTTCTTTCTTTTTGAAATCTAGAAGAAATTAATAAAAAGTTAATTGAGAAGGTGCTTTCATTTGGATTCTGGCTAAAGTCAGAAAGGTCTAATTTTAGGGCTATTGATCCCAGGAAATGACCTGTTAGACCACCTATGAAACAGCAATAATGTTATTAGAGGATATTACCAGAAAAATAATCTCCTAAACAGAAATATGAAGATTGAAGATATATGTGTGTTTATATTTACAGTGAGTTGAGTTTTATATAAGCCCAGTTATATGCATGTAATAGGGGCATGGGATGGTGGAAGTTTTTATTTAGAGGTGAACAAAGGATATCATATTGGAGCATCTACACTAATAAAAGAGAAAGATGCAAATTGACCATACCTCTGTGATGCCCACAAGCCAATCAGGAGTGAGATGCAAATTGACCCAACAAAGATGGAGGGTTAATTTGCATACCCAGGTGCCAAGTGGCTGGGGGTGGGGCAGTGCCAAGCGGCCTGGGTCCTGGGGATGGGCGCCAAGCCTGCAGCCTCCCGGAACCATTGCCACCCCGGGAGGCGAGGGAGGCAGCGCCAAGCCACGCCTGCAGGCTCCTGGGACCATCGCCAGCCCTGGGAGGTGAGGACGGCCGTGCAAATTGACAGCAGACAGCAGGGCCTGCTTGGCCATCACCAGGACAACCCAGGAGCAGGCAAGCGCGGCCCGCAGGCAGCACCCAGTGGGACCTGCTTGCCCATTGCCGTGGTGTGGAGCAGGCAGGCCCCGCAGAGAGCAGAGAACCATGGGGAGCGGGCCTAAGCCATCAGTAGGACATTTCCTGAGGGCTCCTGGATTGGAGAGGGTGCAGGTCAGGCTGAGGGACCCACCCCCGCCCTGCCTGAGCACAAATTTCGTGCACCAGGCCTCTAGTGTAAATGTAAGAATTTAAGTATGTCTTGACTTTGGAACATGGTATACAATTAACTTACTTTTTTTAAAAAAAAATCCTATGGTTTAACAAAGGCTTCTCAGTTTGCAAAGCTTTGGTGGGAAATTGGCATATTTGCATAAGGATCCTAAAAGCCTTCTGAGAGAGAAGGAAGTCAGGCACCAATTGCTTCCACCAAATGTTAAAATTAGGAAAACCTACCTCTGTGCACTGTGGGGTCCCTGACCAAGGTGCAGTAACCCAAGGACACTAATCTTCCCAAAGGGGAAAGTGGAGTCTGTCAGTGATTTGAGCTCCTCACCATCACCCCACGTTAGGGTGAAACTATAAGTCTGAGTGCAGAAGATCTACAGGTAGGAGCCAGGAAACCAAGGATCGTGCCTGCTATGATAAAGAGCTTAAACATTCCTTGGTGCCTTTAGGGCACTGAAGAGTTTTAAGTAAGACAATGGCTTGGCTTTTGTATTAGAGAGTTCATTCCAGTGATCAATGTGGCAGATATATTTAAGAGGAACAAGAATAGACTTGGGAGGCTATTGACATGGTCCAGGGAAGACAAATAGTGCCTGAATGAGCCAGTGACAGAAGGAAAAGATTCTAGTAGTAGGTCCAGTTGTCATGACTTAGTGAGTGATTGGCTCAGGGGGAAACAGGGCTTAATTTGTTTTCTATTTGTGCTGTTTATTATTATTACAAGTAGTGGGTATTGGAATAAGTGGCCAATTATTCCCTTTTTGATTCCACTTGTTTCAGCTATTGATCTCTAAAAAGAAAATTATGAAAATGGAGCTTTGATTAGCTTCACTTTCTATTATAATGACTGGGGTTATCACTCCTAGTTTATTGAGTGGAGTCATTGTTTTAATTTGCATAAGTGGCTTTTGGGTAGGCAAAGATGCAATTAAGATAAAAGCTCAATATCAATTAATATAGAAGACAATTATTTAGATATGGCCATACATTAAAGGGAACAAATGTCTGACTCGAGAGTTTGCCAACATTTTCATTGTGTTTGCTCTGGCTGCCAAAGACCGACAGGAGGAAAACAAAGAAAAGGAGATGAAATACAGATGGGATGAGCCAAATGGCACCTCTGTAGATGAGAAGAATAAAGAGTTTGTCATTTTTTTAAACTAAAATATTTACTATTTGAAAAAGCACATTTTTGTTGTAAAACAATAGCAACAACAATCACCTCAAACAATAAGATGGTGTTGATGGTAAAAATGAACAAACATCCTCCCCATCACAACTTTCTACTGGCCAGGGCTCAGGGGTAACCACTGTTAACAGATAGGTGGTGATTCTTCCAGGTTAAAAGTGTCCTTCAAGAAATTCTGTTCATTTTACAAGGTAGCCTTTGACCTACTTCCTGATCTGAGGGAGTCTACTTGATAGTTTAGTTCATAGTTTTCTGGTTAGCAGAGATGCCATCATATGGGGACAGTAGACAATGTGAACAAGAGAGAGTGGACAGAAAGCCAGGAATATAGGGTCAAGTGAAGGTTGAATACAAGACAGATGCTGGACATGAAACTAGGACAGGCTTAGGAACGAAGGCTAGGATGTCCTTCTCTGCCTTCACTTTCTCTCTCCAACCTGAGCCCTCAAACCCCTTGCTAGTGAGTTGTCCCCCTGCCTTTTCCTAAAGTGTTCTTCCAAAGGTCACTTGCTAGTGAGTTGTCCCCCTGCCTTCTCCTAAAGTGTTCTACCAAAGGTCACCCAGGAACCATTTGGTCACTACATTTGATGACCTTCCCTCCACTTTTACCTTCCTTGACCTTGATCCCTCTTTGGCATTGCCATCTGCCGCCTTCTTCATGAATCTGCCCTTTTCTTGGCTCCCATAACAATAGGCTGTCCCAGTTCTTAAGCATCCATGACCACTCCAGCCCTGATTTTCATCCTGACTGCTCCTCCTCTTCCAGTCCTTGAATTGTGGGCACCACCTCCAACTCTGCTCTTTCCCTGCTCCTCTTTCCTCTGCATTTCACATTTCTTGGACATTTCATTCATGTCTGTGACTTCATCAGTGATCTCTATGAGGGAGACTCTGAAATTTTATAGCCACAGATAGAAATGAGGATATGACTCTGGCCTTGAGCTTCCTGGAGTTCTGAGCTCCCATTTTCTGTTACCCTCTAGACATGTCCCCTTTGTATTTCCAATTCAGCATTTCTGAAACTGAACTTGTTCACTTCCCATCTAGCAAGCTCCTTATCGTGGCCTCCAGGGGCCTTCCTGTCCTCTCCCTACCTACCTGTCCAGTCTCATCTCTTGCCGCCACCCCATAAGCACCCTTCTTCCCAGCACCCTTCTTCCTACCTAACTGCAGCTGCGTGACCATGTCGTGTTCTCACATGCCTCTGTGCTATTAACTCTGTTCCCTCCACTGAAATACCCATTACCTGGGCCTGGTTTTTTTCTTTTCTTCATTTTTTTTCCCCGTACCAACCCTTTTTAACCCTCAAAAGCTCTCTCAACTGTCACCTTCCATAGGAAGACTTCCTTGAACTCCTGGAGGTGACACCTCTCTGCCGTCTCCTGCAGCAGCCCCTGGAAACTTCTACTATAGGACTTATCACACTGCAGTATATGTGGCTGTTTCCTGGTTTCTGTTCCATCTAAACTGTGAGCCCTTTGAAGGGAAGGACCATGTCTTTGGTCTCTGCCCCTGCAGGTCTGAGAAAATATTTCACACAAGTTAAGAACTTGGGTAAGTGTGAGAACCATCTCTTCCCTCTTGGCTTCTCTATGTTTGCTGATGGGAAAGTGATCTCAAACTTGTATCTCTAACTGTACTTCCCCCTAAATCCAGAACCACGTCCTTTGCCACATCTCCCCTGGAATGATCAGCAGGTTTATCAGAGAGAGTGGGTGCTACGCAAAACTCTGGATTCCTTGGCCCACTATCCCTCCTCAGTAAAGGCCCAGCTATTTGCCCAGGTGCTCAGAGCAAGAACCTGAGACACATCCTTAATTCCTCTCTTTTTCTTCCACTCCATGGCAAATGCAATAATATATTCTATAACCTTTATCTCACCACATATTGGGAATATGGCTGTTTTTGGACTTCTCTAACAATGTCATATTAGTCCCAGCCACCATCACCTCTCACCTGGACTCCTATAGTGCCTTCTCCCTGGTCCCTGTATGTCCACCCTTTCTTCCCTACAAATGATACCTCCACACAGGAGCTTTCACACAGCTACCTATCAGGGTTTGGCCTTTGGCTGGCCCTCTGGATTCATTTCCTACTCCCCGCCCCTGTGGACTCTGCTGCGCCCACATGGACCTCTTTGTTGGTCCTGAACACACCGGTCAGGTGCCCACTTCCCCTTCCCATTCTTTCTGCCCCACACACTCTCCTTCCAGAATTCGGTGTGGATCACTCCCTTTCTCCCTCCGGTCTCTGCTCAGAAGTCACCTCCAGATAGAAGACTTCTTTGATGGCACTTTCTTTCTTTTTATTTTATTTTTTAATATATATTTTTATTGATTTCAGAGAGGGAGAGAGAGAGAGATAGGAACATCAGTGATGAGAGAGAATCATTGATTGGCTGCCTCCTGCACGTGGGGATTGAGCCCACAACCAGGGCATGTGCCCTGACCGGGAATTGAACCTTGACCGCCTGGTTCATAGTTCAATGCTCAACCACTGAGGCACACTGGCCCGGCTGTCGGCATTTCCTATAAAAACACCTCCCTAAACTGCTAGTCTCTTTCCCTGATTGTCTTCCTTTCCCCTTTGATATTTTACATTTCTCTATATATCTATTGATGTTCTCTTCTCATAAGTATAGAAACTCCCTAAAGTCTTTGTCAACCTCATTGCTGTAGCCCGGCGTCTGGAGCAGTTCCTGGGACTAGAGCAGGGGCTCAATGTTTGATGAATGAATGGATTATTCTAGATCTTGGAGGTGGTGCATCATCTCTGAGTCCCCACTTTTCTCCCTGCCTGTTGTGGTCACCAAGTCCTTCAGCCTTCCTAGTGCTAGTTCAGTGAACATTTATTGAGCAAACTGTCTTACTGTGTTGATTATTGAGCTACTTACTTCCTATCAAACGAGGGAGTGAATGTGACACTCTCAAGCCCCACACCAATGTCATTTTTCTTCCAGTCCCACTGTGATGGCACTAATTAATGTTCCTTTCACTTCAAACAGGAGCCTCTAACTGATCCCCTGCTTCCAAGCTCACCCCAGATAATAGATTCCGAACACCGCTGCCCACTTAATCTTCTAAAGCATCACTACAATTATGCTCTTCTCCTGCTCAAAAACCTTAACTGCCTTTCAATTCCTGACTACATAGTGGACAAATTCCCTGGCTTGGAACAAGATCCTCCCGAACCTGGATCCAGACTGCCTTTTCTTGTCTCCCTTTCTCCCCCGCCAGAGCTTTTGACTTTAAATCCAGACCTCAGAGCAAGTGAGCATCACACTGCTGTCCTCCCTCGGTTTTTCCACTTTTAGGGGATCTTCATCTTCTCTCTGCTCTTAATAGCATTTAGTTCTTTCTCTCGAGGGGGTATTCTTACCCCCATCCTACCTTTCCTTAAAGGGGGAAGGGAGGAAGAAGATGAAAGGAACACTTTAACTATCTCTCTCCTCTTTCCATTCAGATTGGGAAGGCAGGGACAGTCTGATCTCTGTTTGTCCGAGCTTCTCTGACTGTGTGTCCCTCCCTTTAAAACGGGCCATGTGGTTCTGTCTCTGGGATCTGCCTGCCAATAATAAGTGTGTACTCACCGCTCCTGCCTCTGAAAGGCAGGGTTCCAAAGGCAGGCTTAGCTTGCCTGGCTGAGCCGGTAGTCAGGGGAGGCATGGGAAGCCCGCATTTGCTCCAGGATAAGCTATGTTGTCCAATCCAGCCTTTCTGGATTATAAGGCTGATGTTCTGGCCTCCGTGCATCTGACTCCATTTTTTATCTCATTCTAAACTCTGAAGAGAAGGAGCAATTAATTGCTACTCTCCCTTAAACTCAAATATCATCCAGATGACCCTTTTTACCAACTGCTCTACAGTATCAATTTTTATAATGCCTATTCAGATTTGTAATCTACCATCATAAGCATATAGGAAGAAGAGGCACTGTTATATACTATCCTTCTTCCTAAATCTTTTTAGACCTTAGGTTCATGGGTCAGTATTCATTTGCATGGAGGTCATATGGGCTAATAAGTTTGATAATAAGAAAAAAAGTAAAAATAAAGTAGATATGATGAGAAATGGGATGTTTCCCGTTTCTTAGAATTTTGGCTGAAGCCCGAAGCTAGTTACCATGTAGGTCAAATTCCCCACAAATGAAGAGGGGGGAAATGGGAGAATGGGGTTGCCTAGGGTAGCTGGCATTTACCAACAAGAACACAACAGTGTTGCTGTTTTAACACCTGGGTGAGCTCTGTTGGTGCCCACGATCTGAAGCAGCTACGTAACTAGAGTGGAGAGAGAATATGTTTTATTCTGCAGTTTACATCTCACCCTAAACACGTGAACAAGAGTTGGTTTTCTTGAAAGTAATGATCAGTCAATGAACTGGGTCAAAGAGCAGACCCTGGGAGCTCAGCCCGAGGAGGAGAAGGGTGCTAGTTTTACTGGTATATCACGGGCTTATAAAAGGTCGTCTGTTTTCGGAAATATGTGTGTGAGTTGCAATTACATCAGCCCTTGCTGTTGCTGCTCTTGATAATGCACCATTAGTCATCTTTCTTCCCACAAATCCTCATCATGTGAGCTCAAGAGATTCAATGCTGAATTTCAAATCCACTTCAGGAATATTTTCACAACTGGTGTGTTGAAAGCCTGGCATCGTTTGAATAAAAGTCACTTGTTTGAAGATCAGTGGGAAAGTCGGGGAATAAACAAGCTCCTGGCCATTGATTATGTTTTAAAAGTGTTACCAATGAATTGAGCCTTAACGTTCCTTGTGTAACTCTTAAGATCTATATTGATATACTAGGTACCATGAAAATTCGGTGGACTCTGGAGTTTAGAGGTTGGAAATTATAGGTGGTGAGGGTAAATGAAGAAGGCATGACAAATGTTTATGTCCCTTTCCAAGTGAAACAAGTTTGAAAAGGCTGCATAAGCTGATGAACACAAATAACTTCCACTATCTAACTACTGGGTAGCTTAAGCTAAAGCACTTTTTATACAATGTACTAGAGGCCTGATTCACGAAATTCACACAAGAGTAGGCCTTCCTTCCCCCGGCTGCCGCACTGGCTTCCCTCTGGCACCCGGGACCCGGGCTTGCCTCGCAGCCCCAGCTTCGTCCAGAAAGTTGTCCAGGAGGACGTCCAGTCTAATTAGCATATTATGCTTTTATTATTATAGACTAGAGGCCCGATGCACGAAATTCGTGCAAGGGGCTCAGCCCTTGCAGCCAAGGCAGCTGCCTCGGTCCTTGCAGCCCCGGCTGTGTCAGGAAGGTTGTCTGGAAGGACGTCTGGAAGATTGTTCAGCTTTCTGGACTAATTATTATATTACGCTTTTATTATTATAGATTAGCCAGGGTTCCCTAGAAAATAAAACCAACAGGATGTCTCTAGTTCCATCTCTATCTATTCTTTGTATCTATCTTGAAGTCTGTCTATCTATAATCTATCTATCATTTATTGATATATTTTAAAGAATTGGCTTACCTAATAGTGGAGGCTTGGTGAGTCCAAAATCTTCAGGGTAGACCAGCAGGCCGGAGACCCAGGAAAGGGTTGTAACTCAAGTCCAAAGTCAGTCTGCTGGCTGGGTTCTTTCTTGTATGGGTGGAGTCAGTCTTTTTCTATTCAGGCCTTCAACTAATTGAATGAGGCCCATCCACAATATGGAGGACCATCTGCGTTACCCACTGTCCACCAATTTATGTTAATCTCATCCAAAAAGCACCTTCACAGAAACATCTAGAATAATGTTTGACCAAATATATGGGCACTGTAGCCCCGTAAAATTGACACATAAAATTAACCATCACATAAGGTAATGTGAAGAATTATTAATTTTCCGTTGTTATTTGTCTTTTTCAAGTGAAAGCTACCAAGATGGCAAAACGACTGCTATTTGAGGAATAGCCACAGATTGAGATGTTAAACTGGAAAGGAGACTTAGGGACATATAACACTACAAAGATAGTAGCACCATCCAGAGATATATAATATGTGTATAAGGTTATATTTCCTCTGCCTTTCAAAATGCTCCAATGCCTGCACGGGAAAGGCAGAGAGCACAATGAGGACTTTCAGAGGAGACACATTTTGACTCCAGACTGAACCAGCAGGAAGACTTCTGACCACAGCGGATCCTGAGCCGACTCACTACTGCCCTCCTGAGGTGAATGTGTCAAACTTTTTTCTCTCAAATCCCAACTCGCCTGGTCCACTTTACCGCCTGCTCTACAGAGACAAGGCCACCAAATCTGCAGCCTCCGCCTCATAACACCTCTACTTTTAGTCCTTTTTCCTTCCTATCTCAATGAATAGGTTTCCTGGATTTTACCCAAACCAGATTCCCTGCTGTGTGTCAGCCCTATCCTTTCCACCTTCTCCAAGTCCAGGCTCAGGTGAAAAAAATAACTCCTTACAAATAAATATGCTATGCACTTACGGTAATATTTTATGGCAATTAGGATTTTTAATCCTGATGTCTGCTATGGCAAGCTTATGGCTGACAGGATTCTATGTAAACCCTATGCTATGTATTTATTTACCAAAGTTACTTTTATGTCTTTGGACAGGTGCAGGAGTGAGGATAATGGAGAGAAAGGCAGAGGTACAAAAATGCAGAGCAATAAAGTGTGAAGTGTGTGTGGGTGGAGAGACTGAGAGTTCCTTGTTCTTTGTATCGAGTACTCAAGATATATTAGTGCACATGGGGCATGGCGACCAGAATCACCCACGAACTGTGCATTAAAGGCACAGACAACAGCTATGTGTGTGGTAGGCAGTTAGACAGACATGAACCGAGTAGGAACAATAGGCCAGCTACGGAAGGTCACCAGGGCGGAAAGCCTTGGGTACCTAGCAACGAGCAAAACTGGGAAAACAAGGACCTCGCCCCCAGGGTGACCTTTCCTTCCTAGTATCTAGCTTATTGATGGTCATGTGGTTTAGATCCCCTGACCTTTCATGCCACTGGTCATGTGATTTGGACCCCCCCTACCCTTCCCTGCCCTGGCACACCACTAGTCATGCAGTTTATTTTATTTTATTTTTTAAAAAGATTTTTAATGATTCATAGAGGAAGAGAGAGGGAAAGAGAGATAGAAACATCAATGATGAGAGAGAATCATTGATTGGCTGCCTCCTGCACACCCCACACTGGGGATCAAGCCCGCAACCCAGGCATGGGCCCTGACCAGGAATCAAACTGTGACCACCGGGTTCATAGGTCGACATTGAACCACTGAGCCACGCCGGCTGGGCTAGTCATGCAGTTTAGACCCCTCCTTAGAGGCAGAACCAGGGGTCCTGAGAATAGCCTCATATGACTCCCATATAAGCCCTTGCAGGACCATCCCCTTAATTAAGCATTAAGCCCTCAGGACAATGAGGTTCTGACCAGCACCAAATAATCTTAAGAAAAAAACTTTGTGTCTGCTGACCACAGAGGCATCCTTTTTCTTCACACATTCACACCTTCTGATTTTTGTATGAAATAGATAAAATGTAGATATGAGCAAATCTTAATACACACACACACACACACACACACACACACTCTTCAGGCCAAGCAATACATGGTCATGTCCTGAATTTCTAGAATGCCATTTTGCAACCTGTGGCCTTCACTATCTCAGATGCATTGCTGTGTTTCTTTAGAGTTAAAATTTTTACTTTCTTTTCTAGATCACTAAGTACCAAATAAACTTCAAGATCTGGTTTTGAGAAAGACTTTATTATTCCTGGTTGTTGGTATCTATTGAAATCTCTCTTTGCTTTAGAGGTGAGTTTTCATTTCGTTTAACTAAATGATGAAGAAAAGATGTCTCAAAAATTCCAACCCTTTTATCCATTATTCTTTTGTCTCAAGAATTTTTACTTAAAATAGAAGGTGTGAATGTGTGG
Organism: Plecotus auritus; assembly: GCF_963455305.1. Taxonomy (NCBI): domain Eukaryota; kingdom Metazoa; phylum Chordata; class Mammalia; order Chiroptera; family Vespertilionidae; genus Plecotus; species Plecotus auritus. The sequence continues at coordinate 240,290,165 of NC_137770.1, read as the reverse complement.
AGAAAAAGGATGCCTCTGATAGATCCACTGTCCTTTAAAGTAAAGCTGAAATAGCTTTAAACTTCTTTCAATGGTTTTGAATCTTTGTGAGGCTGATATTTGTTATAAATGTAGTTTTTCAGTTTTATTTACCTAGAAATATCATTATTTGTTAATACATGCTGCCATCTAGTGGAACAGCTGAAGGGCTGTGCCAGGGACTCAGACTTGGCTTTGTATCTGAATTTTGGTGTTAGGCTTCTTCCAAATTATGTAACACTAGAGGCCCGGTGCATGGATTGTGCACATTGAAAGGAAATTAATTAGAAGGTGGCCAGCTGGTTGGGACTGGGTGAGATGGGCCAGAAACACCCTGGAGCCAACCTCCTGCGGTCCCTCCCTGGCCAGCCACACCTGGGGCACCACTGGGGCTCTAAGGGCATCTGCAGAGTGAGCGGGGTCCCTTCAGCAGGTGGGGTCCCTTGGCCTGGCCTGTGGGGAAACCGGCATTCCGACATCCCCTGAGGGGTCCCGCAGTGTGAAAGGTCACTCTGCAAAGTTGCTGTCACTCAGCAGCTCCTGCGTTGAGCGTCTGCCCCCTGGTAGCCATTGCATGTCATAGCTACTGGTTAGATGGTCGCTTAGGCTTATATATATAGATAGATTTTAGAAAAACACCAGTATAGACAAGATTTCTGAGAAAATAGGTCTATATAATATGCATGCTTTTTAGTCTTAAAAAACACACACACACAGATTAAAAGCTATGTAGCCCTAACTGGTTTGGCTCAGTGGATAGAGTATCAGCCTGCAGATTCAAGGGTCCCAGGTCCGATTCTGGTCAAGAGCATGTACCTTAGTGGCGGGCACATCCCCAGTAGGGGGTGTGCAGGAGGCAGCTAATTGATGTTTCTCTCTCATCGATGTTTCTAACACTCTCTCCCTATCCCTTCCTCTGTAAAAAATCAATAAAATATATTTTTTTAAAAAGCTATGTAGTTAAGACTTTTTTTTGACACAGCACACTTTTTCTTTTTGCCACAGTTTCTTTCTTTATTAAGAGAGGTATCGGTTTTAATCTGAAGAATTGATAATGCTCTCCAAGACTGTTGTGAATTACTAGCCGCCTCTTGTATATTTGCCCTGACTGGGTTTGGTGTTGCCGGGTGGGAGGGATGACTTGCAAACTGATGTGTAATCATTTCCTAGTACAGGATGCAACCTGGCATAGCTGTTGTCATCCACTATTTTAAGGCTACCTGTCTACTCTTCACTATATAGACCATTACGAAGGCTAATATTTATAGAATATAAAAACGGAGTCACTGTGAGGATTCTATCAATGGAGAAATGAAACCAAACTGACAGCTAGCTTAAAGCCATCATCTGTCACCTGTAAACCGAGCCAGGAATTTTATCTTTTACAGTGAAATTGCCTTAGGACCAATTCATTGTGCAGTGAAAATGCTTGCAGCAAAGATGTTTACAGCAAAAATGTTTATGGTGAAAATACCTCGAAGACTTGGGAATGACACCTCACTTATTTCCAATGCTTGCTGGTTCATTCTCCTAGCAGCCCTGGGAGGAATGTATTCTCGCTCTCCCCATTTTACTTGTCAGCAACTTGCCCAAGGCATACATCTGTGAAGTGGAAGAAGTGAGGCTTCAAACCCATGTGGTATGGGCTCGGAGCTTGGTTCTTCACCCCTGCCTCCATGGCTTCTGATGCTGTCATCTACTCACAGGAAATTTCCAAACTGAAATTGGCCATAGCCATCTTTAGAAATAGCCCCAAGGTACTAGACAATCATGACCTTCTTTATTTCCCCCTCCATGTAGATCTAGCTCAACATTTCTTAAGAGAGATGTATCAGTTAGGGTTTCTTTTTGGAAAGCTACCAAAACAATTGTGGCTAAGATCATATGAAAGAGGAATTTGTTAGAGGGGTGTTGAGAGGATGGGGAGTGAGAGGGGAGCTGGAGAACCTGGCTAAAAAATAGGATGGGAAGTCTCACAGATGTGTCTGCTATGGGTGGATATGCTTCAGAAATGCCTCAAAACTCAGGGCACTACTTGTTGCTGGAACAAGGGACTCTATTTCATGTGAGTCTTGATACAATGAGTCTGATTGTTCAAGCTCAGGGCTGTACAGAATGGGGAGAGAAAGGTTTTGATCAGGCGTCCTCAAACTACGGCCCTCGGGCTACATGCGGCTTGCCAGGACATTTATCCGGCCCGCCGGGTGCCGCTGCCTGTCCTGCTTAGCAGCCGACTCATCCCGGGCCCGCAGTGCACATAGGAATTTGTTCATAGTTTTTTTTTTTTTAAACTATAGTCCGGCCCTCCAACGGTCTGAGGGACAGTGAACTGGCCCCCTGTTTAAAAAGTTTGAGGACCCTTGGTTTTGATGGAAGGAGCCTTTGGGTCCTTCTACCTGGAGATAGAAAGTGTGGACCCGGATGTTTGTGAGGGGGGTCAAAATGGCTGCCGACAGGACAGCAGGCTGCAAGATAGTGTGTGAGTGAGAGAACAAAAGGAGAGGGCATGGATGTGTGGGGAGTGTATGTATGTGTGAGTGAGGGATAGCTATACTCCAAGGAATTGTTGGGGACTGCCAGACAATTGTGGGCTCCCCTGGCCAGGAGCCTCTACTGCTGCTGAAATATGTCCCGGAGCAGCTGGCTCTGTGCAGAGACTGCGCCATCTTGAAGGGGAGAGTGGCGGTGATCTGAAGCCCAGACTTAACTTCAACTGGGGAGACCCACGGATACCTCCCGGGACCCTACAACCACAACCCCCAGGGACCAGCTACCTCAGCTACGAACCCAGGAATACCAAGACTCCAGTCTCTCCGACTGCGGGCACCTAAAAAGTCTGTCCAGGAGGAGCAAAGTAGTGTGAGTACGTGGACAACCCCTATGTCTTCTCACAAAGCAGAGAGAAGGAACAGCTGAATCGATTAATATCCACCCAGAATTGGTGAATTAAAAACAGCTGGTGAGAAATCCATGGACGGTGAGGAAATCCGTGGATGGAAAAGTCAGCTATTGCCTAAGGCTCTAGGGAGAGGTGAGATCTGGGGTTCAGTCTGGAGGGAGAAACACCCGTGAAATGTGCGTGAAATGCGCACAGCAGAAACTAAAGTCTCAAAGGAAGATAGCGCCCCACAAAATATACGCTGTTGGGGTAAGTGTAGCCCTCGAATGTGGAAGGGGGTCCACAGGGCTGTGGGCAGAAGGAGACTATAGAAATTAACCCACAGCAGGGCTGGGCATACGAGGGCAGTCTGCAGTTCTGCCAGTGCGCCAGCATCCGGTGGCTTTTTTTTCCTTTTCTTTTTCTTTTTTAAAGCCCAGTACATAGGATCTTCCAATTAAAAAACACTCACCGAGACTGCAGGGGAAAGCTGTTTTTGTGGAACCTGGAGAACAGAGTGCAGAGAAACGAACAGAAAACCAGCTCTAGGGCAGTCCATCCCTCTAACCCAGCATTAAGTGCAGCAGGGAAAGCCATCTAAACGCTGGTTAGGGGAGGAGGCTTTTAGTCCTGGATATCAATACAGAAACACTGCCACCCAGGGGTTGTATCAGAAATTGACTATCAATACAGAAACACTGCCACCCAGGGGTTGTATCAGAAATTGACTTGTGTGAATGCAACTAAAGGCAGGTTAAGAAATAGAGCTCCCAACTGCTTGAAAAAAGGATAGTGGCTTATGACACAGAGGAGCTGTGGAGTGCAGGGCACTTCAGTACTGGCTGTCTACCTGAGAGGAAACACACCTGCCAAAGAGAACAGTAGAGGAAGTGAACGACCTTCACTACTTCACAGTTTTATTTTTTATCTTTTACTTCAGAAATAATTTTTTCTTTCTCACCTGATTTACCTTTTTTTTAAATTATATTTTTGTTTTTAATTACTACTATTACTACTATTTTACCTTTTTAAAAAAGTTTTATTTTTTCTTTATTTTATTTTATTTTGGGATTAGTGTTCTACATTCTATTTTTTATTTTCCTATAGCATTATTTTACTCTATCTCAAATTTTCCTTTATACCAACACTCTCTTCCCCTTTTGCCCTGTTTCTCTTACCCTGTTCCTGCTTGAGTTTTTCTGTATCCTTTCTTTTTACTCCCTGTTAAAAATTGATCTTACTCATATATCAATTTCTGCTCCTCTGCTCCAAGCCCATACACACTTTCTTCACTATCCAGATTTTCTTTTACTTCCCTTTTGTTTTTGTTTTTGTTTTTAAATTATTTGCCTTTTTCTTTCTTTTTGTCTTGTTAATGTTTGATTGTTGATTAGTTTGGTTTTTAATGCTTGTTTGTATTTTTTTCTTTTGTTGTTTGTTTTTGTTTTTTTTTGCTTCTGTTATTCCTTTCCTCACTTGTTTTCTTCTTCTACTAATAGCTTAACTAATTACAGTCACAAACTCAGGCCTAGCTACTCTTTCTTCTCCTTTTCCAATAGTAAATGAATACATAGATAGATTAAAGAAGGGGGAAAGATATATATATATATATATTTTTTTCTCCTTTTTGTATTTATTTATTTACTTATTTATTTTACTTTTCTTCTTATACAATCATTCGCTTCCTATCTCCTCTATACTGAATTGTGGCTATTTCCCCATTCATTCAATTACTTGACCTTATCTTCTGGAAATAAGCTCTGCTTCCTCAGATTCATCTGGGTGTTTGTTATTTGAGGGTTTGTAGTTTACATATTGGGATTAGTTGTTATTTGTAGTTTGCATTCATCTCTGGGTGTTTGTTGTTTGAATTTTTTGTATAATTTGTTGTTTTATTGGAGTTTTCTCCCCATATATATTTCCCCCTTTCTTTTTTCTTCTCTTTCTTTTTGCTCTTAAATTTTTTTTCCTTTTCTCAATATCATTTTTGCATTCTTTTCTATCCCCTAAATCTATTTTTTCTGGTGGTCACCTTTATTTGGGGTTATTAGTATTGTGAATACATTTGTGTTTTGTGCCCTGTGTTCTGTGTCTTGTTGTGGTGTATTTTGTGCCTTTAAGTCAATGCAGGAGAGATAGAGCTACATAATCAGACATCCAGAGAGGAGCAATCATGGGGAGACAAAGAAACTGCCCACATACAAAAGAAAAGGAGGCATAACCAGAAAAGGAAGTAAATGAAATGGAGGCAAGCAAAATGTCAGAGAAAGAATTCAGAGATATGGTCATAAGGTTGCTGAAAAGCTTGGAAGACAAATTCAATAATATGTGTAAGAACCAAGAGGAAATGAAGAAGAACCAAGAAGAAATGAAAAATGATGTCACTGCAATAAAGAACTCAATGGAAAGCATCAACAGTAGACTAGAAGTGGTGAACCGCATCAGTGAGCTAGAAGACAAGGTATGAAAGAATACCCAAGCAGAGCAGCATTTAGAAAAAAAACTTAAAAAACAGGAGGAGAGCCTAAGGGAAATTTGGGACAACACAAAACAAAACAACATCCACATAATAAGGATGTTGGAAAGGAGGAGAGGAGAGGAAACTGATCAAGGAATAGAAAACCTGTTTGAAGAAATAATGACAGAAAACTTCCCTGATATAGGGAAGAAAAAACTCACATAAGTCCAAGAAGCTCACAGAGTCCCAAACAAGATGAACCCCAAAAGACCAACACCAAGACACATTATAATTAAATTGGCAAACATTAACGACAAAGTAAGAATCTTAAAGGCTGCCAGAGAGGGACAGAGAGTTACCTACAATGGATCCCCCATCAGAGTAGCGACTGATTTCTCAACAGAAACACATAAGGCCAGAAGGGAATGGAATGAAATATACAAAGTCATGCAAAGGAAGGGTCTGAATCCAAGAATACTATACCCAGAAAGGCTATCAATTAAAATTGACGGTGAAATAAGGAGCTTCACAGACAAGAAAGGACTAAATTACCACCAAACCAGCAATGCAAGAAATGCTAAAGGGTCTGCTGTAAAAAGAAGCACTAGGAAGGGAAGAAGGAACACAGGCATAAAGAATAAAAATGGCAACAAACAAGTATCTATCAATAATAACTTTAAATGTAAATGGATTAAATGCCCCAATCAAAAGACATAGGGTAGCTGAGTGCATAAGAAAACAAGACCCATATATCTGCTGTCTACAGGAAACCTACCTCACAACAAAGGACTCACACAGACTGAGGGTGAAGGGATGGAAAAATGTTTTTCAGGAGAATGGAAATGAAAAAAAAGCTGGGATAGCAATACTTATATCTGAAAAATTAGACCTCAAAGTGAAGGCCATAATAAGAGATAAGGAAGGCCACTTCATAATACTAAAGGGAGCAATTCAACAAGAATATATAATTCTGGTAAACATATATGCACCCAACACAGGAGCACTCAAATACATAAAAAAACTTCTGGAGGATATCAAGGGAGAGATTGACAGCAATACAGTCATAGTAGGGGACTTTGATACCCCACTAACACCACTGGACAAATCCTTTAAACAAAAAATCAGCTAAGAAACAGCAGTGCTAAATGACTCACTAAATCAGATGGAATTAATTGACATCTTCAAAACATTTCACCCCAAAGCCACAGAATATACATTCTTCTCAAGTCCTGAAAGTGCACATGGGTCATTCTCAAAGATAGACCACATATTGGGACACAGGCAAAGTCTCTTCAAATTCAAGAAGATAGAAATCATATCAAGCATCTTCTCAGATCACAATGGCATAAAACTAGAAATCAACCACAATAAACACAATAAAATAATCAAACACCTGGAGGCTAAATAGCATTCTATGAAACAATGATTGGGTTACCAAAGAAATCAAAAAAGAAATAAAAAGCATCATGGCAACAAATAACAATGAAAACACAACAATCCAAAATCTATGGGACACAGTGAAAGCAGTCTTGAGAGGGAAGTTCATATCTCTACAGGCCTATCTAAAAAAAACAATAAACAGCCCTGACTGGTTTGGCTCAGTGGATGGAGTGTCAGCCTGTAGACTGAAGGGTCTCAGGTTCGATTCTGGTCAAGGGCATGTACCTTGGTTGTGGGCACATCCCCAGCAGGGTGTGTGCAGGAGGCAGCTGATCAATGTTTATCTCTCATTGATGTTTCTAACTCTCTATCCATCTCCCTTCCTCTCTGTAAAAAATAAATAAAATATATTAAAGAAAAACAAGAAACAATGGTAATGAATTATCTAACCCTACAACTCAAAGAGTTAGAAAGAGAGCAACAAGAAAAGCCCAGTGTAAGCAGAAGGAAGGAAATAATAAATATCAGAGTGGAGATAAATGACATAGAGACACCCCCCTGCCCAAACAAGAAAAACAATACAAAAGATCAACAAAACCAAGGGCTGGATCTTTGAAAGGATAAACGAGATTGACAACCTCTAGCCAGGCTCACCAAGAAGCAAAGAGAGAGGACCCAAATAAACAAAATCAGAAATGAAAGAGCTGAAGTAACAACTGATCCCACAGAAATACAAATGATTATGAAAAAATACTATGAACAACTCTATTCCAACAAAATGAACAACCTAAATGAAATGGACATATTCTTAGAAAAATACAAGCTCCCAAAACTAAATCAAGAAAAAAAACCCTGAATAGGCTGATAACCACTGAAGAAATTGAAGCAGCAATCAAAAATCTTCCAGCAAACAAAAGCCCTGATCCGAACAGCTTTACAGGAGAGTTCTACCAAGCATTCAAAGAAGAACTAAAACCTATCCTCCTCAGACTATTCCAAAAAATTCAAGAGGAAGGCACACTTCCAAGCTCTTTCTATGAAGCCAGCATTACCCTAATCCCAAAACCAGATAAAGACAACACAATGAAAGAGAACTACAGGCCAATATCCTTGATGAACATAGATGCTAAAATTCTCAACAAAATTCTAGCAAATCAAATTCAGCATTACATTAGAAAGATCATACACCATGACCCAGTGGGATTTATTCTGGGGATGCAAGGATGGCACAATATCTGCAAATCAATTAATGTGATACATCACATAAACAAACTGAGAGACAAAAATCACATAATCATATCAATCGATGCAGAAAATGGATTTGACAAAATCCAACACCCTTTCTTGATAAAAACTATCAGCAAAGTGGAAATAGAAGGATCATACCTCAACATAATAAAAGCCTTATATGACAAACCTATAGCCAACATCATACTCAATGGGCAAAAACTAAACTCATTTCCCCTAAGAACAGGAATAAGACAAGGATGCCTACTTTCACCACTCCTGTTCAATATAGTACTGGAAGTGCTAGCCATAGTGATCTGACAAGAAGAAGATATAAAAGGCATCCAAATTGGAAAAGAAGAAGTAAAACTGTTCTTATTCGCAGATGACATGATACTATACATAGAAAACCCCGAAGACTCCATCAAGAAACTACTAGACCTAATAAATGAATTTTGCAATGTAGCAGGATACAAAATTAACACCCAGATATCTATGGCCTTTTTATACACCAATAATGAACCCACAGAAAGAGAAACAAACAAACAAAAAATCCCATTTACCATAGCACCAAAAACATTAAGATAACTAGGAATAAACTTAATTAAGGACGTAAAAGACCTGTACTCAGAAAACTTCAGGACATTGAAAAAAGAGATAGAGGAAGACATAAACAAATGGAAGAACATACCATGTTCATGGATTGGTAGAATCAGCATCATTAAAATGTCCATACTACCCAAAACAATCTACAGATTCAATGAAATCCCCATTAAAATACCAACAGCATATTTCAAAGATCTAGAACAAACTCTCCAAAAATTCAGTTGAAATAAAAAAAGACCCCAAATAGCCACAGCAATCCTGAGACAGAAGAACAAAGTAGGTGGGATCTCAATACCAGATATCAAGCTATATTACCAAGCCACAGTTCTCAAAACTGCCTGGTACTGGCACAAGAACAGACATATAGACCAATGTAACAGAACAGAGAACCCAGAAATCGACCCAAGTCATTATGTTCAATTAATATTTGACAAAGGAGGCAAGAGCATACAATGGAGTCAAAACAGTCACTTTAATAAATGGTGCTGGGAAATTTGAACAATACATGAAAAAAAAAATGAAAATAGACCACCAACTTACACCATACACAAAAACAAACTCAAAATGGCTAAAGGTCTTGAGTGTAAGATGGGAAACCATAAATATTCTACAAGACTCCATAGGCAGCAAAAATAGCAGACATATGTTGTAGCAATATCTTTATAGACACAGCTGCTAGGGCAATGGAGACTAAAGAGAAAATAAACAAATGGGATTACATCAAAATAAAAAGCTTCTGCACAGCAAAAGAAACCATCAACAAAACAACAAGAAAGCCCACTGCATGGGAGAACGTATTTGCCAATGATATTTCCGATAAGGGTTTAATCTCCAAAATTTACAGGGAACTCATACAACTTAACAAAAAGAAGATAAACAATCTAATAAAAAAAATGGTCAAAGGATCTAAATAGACACTTTTCGAAAGAGGACATACACAGAGGCCCAGAGACTTAAGAAAATATGCTCAAAGTCACTAATCATCTGAGAGATGTAAATCAAAACAACAAGATACCATCTTACACCTATCAGAATGGCTATCATCAACAAATCAACAAACAACAAGTGCTAGCGAGGATGTGGAGAAAAAGGAACCCTCCTGCACTGCTGCTGGGAATGCAGACTGGTGCAGCCACTGTGGAAGACAGTATGGAGTTTCCTCAAAAAACTAAAATGGAACTCCCATTTGACCCAGTGATCCCACTTCTAGGAAATATCCCAAGAAACTAGAAACACCAATCAGAAAGGATATATGCACCCCTATGTTCATAGCAGCACAATTCACCATAGCTAAGATTTGGAAACAGCCTAAGTGCCCATCAGTAGATGAGTGGATTAAAAAACTGGTACATCTACACAATGGAATACTATGCTGCGGTAAAAAGGAGTTCTTACCATTTGCAACAGCATGGATGGAACTGGAGAGCATTATGCTAAGTGAAATAAGCCAGTCAGAGAAACATAAATATCACATGATCTCACTCATTTATGGAATATAATGAACAACATAAACTGATGAACAAAAATAGATCCAGAGACAGAGAAACATTGATCAGACCATCATACTTCATAGGGAAGGTAGGGGAGGGTGGGGGTAAGGGGGAGAGATCAACCAAAGGACTTGTATGCATGCATATAAGGCTAACCAATGGACACAGACAACAGGGGGGTGAGGGCATGAGTGGGGGAGATAAGGGGGGTAATGGGGGAATAAGGACACATATGTAACACCTTAGTCAAGAAAGAAATTAAAAAAAAAGAAAATTAAGAACTTCAATCCTATATAATAAAGAGGTAATATGCAAACAAACAAACAAACTAACTAACAAACAAACAAAAAACTGTGGTACATCTACACAATGGAATACTATGCCGCTATTAAAAAGAAGGAACTTTTACGATTTGCAACAGCATGGATGGAACTGGTGAGCATTATGCTAAGCGAAATAAGCCAGTCAGAGAAAGATAAATATCACATGATCTCACTCATATGTGGGATATAATGATCAACATAATTTAATGAACAAGAATAGACCGATCTAGAGACAAATGGTGGGGGGGAGTTAGAGAGCAACCAAAGGACTTATATGAATGCATATTAGCATGTTAGCATGACCAATGGACACAGACACTGGGGTGGTGGGGGCTTGCCCAGGCTGGGAAGGGATGGAAGTGGGGGTCAATTAAGGAAAAAGGAGACATATATAAAACTTTAGACAATAAAAAGAAGAAAAAAAAAAAGAAAGTGTGGGCCTGGCTGGCATGGCTCAGTGGTTGAGCATTGACCTATGAATCAGGAGGTCATGGTTCGATTCTGGATCAGGGCACATGCCCGGGTTGAGGGCTTGATCCCCAGTAGGGGGCACGCAGAGGCAGCTGATCAATGACTCTCATCATTGATGTTTCTATCTCTCTCCCTTCCTCTCTGAAATAAAAAAAATTTTTTTTTAAAGTGTGGGACCTCAGTAGTGGGAGGAAGGACCTCATGCTTTACTATTGCACGGAATGGGCAAGAGGTATGAGTGGGGAGAAGGAGGGAATGAGAACGAAAGGGATTGGAAGACAATTAGAACAAGTAGGTGGTAAGGTAGGGTTCAAACTTGGGTAATGGAAGAGAGACTGGGGAGAAGAAAGGGTTTAAGAGGATGACTTACCAGCAGTTTCCTTTTTCTTTGTGCCCCCTTTATATGTGGGTGGGTCTGAGAATTAAAGATTGTCTATTTCCAAGTCTGTCTTCTGGCCTGAAGACTCTCTTTTCAGAATGCTGACCTCTCCCCTCAAGTCCTAAATCTCATCTTAGTATCATTTTGTTCCCAGTGTTTTTAATCCAAAGTTATTTTTCTTCTAATAGAGAGCAGCAAGTAAGGTCCATCTTTTTAATGAAATGCAATTTCAGAAGTGGACCATTCCCCTCGATTACAAGCAAAACTGAATCTAATAGTACTTTGGACTTATGTTACTGTTAATATTATTTACTTTCCAAAAACAGACTAACCCCCAATTAGCATTGTGAATTGTCTGCCCTGTAATGACCAGAGAGTCCATTCTATTATATTACTGAAATCATTTGCATAGTAATTATGGTTTAGCTCTATTGGTAATTGGAATGGCTTCCCTCTGGTAATGTACAATGGGCTCTCATTAATCACATGGAACCTGGCCAGACGGCAGAATTGAGGAAGTGCACTCCCACTAAACCCACGGTCATTTTAGGTTCCAAACCGGCATCTCACTTTGCTCCATCCTCATCCCTCTAATGTTTCTTAGTTTCTAAACCACTTGTGCAACAGAAAAACAATCTAAACTGAAAAAAATTCAGCAGTGTGAATTATCCATCTTATTCCCCTCCCTTCTCTGCATTGCTCCCTCCTCCAACATGATAAATGATGTCTGAAAGGAAATGTCTCAGGCTATCAGGCAATTTAGACCTCTCTCTCTCTCTCTCTTTCTCTCTCTCTCTCTCTCTCTCTCTCTCTCTCTCTCTCTCTCTCTCTCTCTCATCTGCTTTAAGTAAACTAGATGTAGTGCAGGGAGTTTGCATAAGAAGAATAAGAAGACACAACAAAACTAGAGACTTAGCCTTCGCCTTACAAAAGGAGTCTTTTAAAATAATGTCTTTGAATCCCAAGTGCTCCTGTTTCAATTAAAATATTATTTAATCTCTAAAGTTTTAATTCTCAAAGATTAATAAAACAATCTAAATGTATGTACACACATATGTGTGTGCACACATGCTTATACACTCACATATGCATACACATCACCTAAACAGCATCTAAGGCCAGATGGAAAGAATGCAGGAGCCAGGCAGAGCTGTCCCATTCCTGACTATGGTTGCATATACGTCATTCTATCTACCTTAGCATTAGTTTCCACAGCTGTGAAATGGCAATAATAATAACCTATCAGTTTTAATTGGGTTACAGGTTGGACAACTGTAGCAGAGACCACCCCAAAACTGTGTCTTGGACAAGACATAAGGATATTATGACGCTCATATACCAGCAAAGTCAGGGACACAAGCTCCCTCCATCTTGTTGTTCCCCATCCCTGGGTAGGGGGAGAACCTTTGTTCACAAGACCCAGGATAGGCCACCACCACATCCACATTCCAGTCAATAGGAAAGGGGAGGTGAGGGTGCACCCCTAGCTTTTAACAGCTTTCTGGAAGCTTCATAAGTCAGTTCTGTTCACATCTATTGGATGTGACATCTAGCTGCAAGGGAAGCTGGGCATCACATCTTTACTTTGGTTATCCATATGCTCATTTAAAACTAGAGAGAATTCTGCTACTAAGGAAGAAGGATGATTAGATATTGGGGATGACTAGCAATCTGTCACCCTTGCCACATTGTGGTGAAAAGTTAGAGGAGGAGGAAGTGGTGGCACTGGATTCTTTTTTTTAAATTCTACATCTGAGAGGAGGTAGTGTTTTTTTTCTTTAAAAAATATATTTGTATTGATTCAGAGAGAAAGGGAGAGGGAGAGAGAGATGGAAACATCAATGATGAGAGAGAATCACTGATCAGCTGCCATTTGCATGTTCCCTACTGTGGGATTGAACCCACAACCTGGGCATGTGCCCTTGACCAGAATCAAACCCAGGACCCTTCAGTCCATAGTCTGACACTCTATGCACTGAGTCAAGCCAGCTAGAACACACTAGATTCCTTTGTATTTTTTTCATTTTTCTTTATTGATTAAGGTATTACATATGTGTCCTTATCTGCCCATCGCCCCCCCCCAACCCCCCCCCATCATGCCCTCACCCCCTGTTGTCTGTGTTTATTGGCTCTCCCCCTTACCTCCACCCTCCTTTACCTTCCCTATGAAGTTTGATGGTCTGATCGATGTTTCTCTGTCTCTGGATCTGTTCATCAGTTTATGTTGTTCATTATATTCCATAAATGAGTGAGATCATGTGATATTTATCTTTCTCTGACTGGCTTATTTCACTTAGCATAATGCTCTCCAGTTCCATCCATGCTGTTGCAAATGGTAAGAATTCCTTCTTTTTTACTGCAGCATAGTATTCCAGTATAGATGTACCAGTTTTTTAATCCACTCGCCTGCTGATGGGCATTTAGGCTGTTTCCAAATCTTAGCTATGGTGAATTGTGCCGCTATGAACATAGGGGTGCATATATCCTTTCTAATTGGTGCTTCAGGTTTCTTAGGATATATTCCTAGAAGTGGGATCACTAGGTCAAATGGGAGTTCCATTTTCAGTTTTTTGAGGTAACTCCATACTGTCCTCCACAGTGGCTGCACCAGTCTGCATTCCCAACAGCAGTGCAGGAGGGTTCCTTTTTCTCTGCGTCCTCACCAGCACTTGTCAGTTTTTTCATTTGTTGATGATAGCTGTTGTTTTGATTTGCATCTCTCAGATGATTAGTGACTTTGAGCATGTTTTCATATGTCTCTTGGCCTTCCTACTGCCTTCTTTCAAAAAGTTTCTATTTAGGTCCATTGCCCATTTCTTGATTGGGTTGTTTATCTTCCCTGTGGACCTCCTTTCCATGGTCAGATGCTGTGCTTGTCCCAAGGGACGTGGCGCAGTGCCATGTGGTTTCCCTCTGACCCGCTGGGCTTGGAGGTCTGGCAGTTCTCTCCAGCCCAGATCCTTGATGTTACCTTTCTCCAGGGGTCCTCTGCCCTTCCTGGCTGCACATTGTCTCACCAGCTGAGTCTCCTTCGCTAATTCGGGTGGATGTTATTCACTTCAGCTGCTCATTCTATTGGCTCTGGGACAAGGCTAGGGACACATCCATCTATTCTGCCGCCATTTTGTCTTCTTGTATTTTGTTTTTAATTGGAAAATTAGAGCATATCCCAGAAGCCTCCTTCAATCCCAGAAGACTTCTAATCACATGCCAGAACATTGTCACATGGCTTCAGCAAGCTGCGAGGGAAGTTAGGAAAGTGAGCACTTAGCCTTCCAAACATGGCAATAGAAAACATAAAAGGAGACAGGAGAGGAAAATAAATGCTGGATTGGCTAAACAAGAGTGTCTGCCAGCGAGTACCAGAGAGGTTAAGTAACCTGTGCAGTGTCACAAAGCTACTAGTATTCAGACTCACATCTGCCGACTTCTAACTTTGGCAGTATACCAGTGTATATTGAGTTTCTGCAAAACCGAGCATGACCTGTAGGTGGAGCTGTAACCTTTCCCAGAGAAATACTATGAGTTGGGAGGAACCTTGCAGCAGTTGAGGCCAAATGGACTTGCTGTGGGGGATTACTCAAGAGACTGTAAAAATATGGATTCTTGGGCACCAGAATCTCAGAGGTTCCAATTCAGAAGGTCTGCAGTGGGCCCTGCGATGGAGATCGAGTTGGCCATGGGCTTGAGATCACTACTCTCAGAGGGCTTCCCTTACACCTGGTGTGGCCCCTAGGAAATATGTCACCAACTTGGCACTTTCCTGAAGAAGCAGGACCTGTCACTTGTATCTCTTCTCGAGACCAAACGCTATTCGCAAAGACTTGTGCTTGATTTCAGGTTCCTTGAAATTGGGGCCACCTGTTCTCTTTTGATAAAACCATAACATTGGTGTTTTGGATTATAACCAAAGGAAATGCAAGCCTTCCAAGACTGAGGACAGCCAAGGCGTTCTGTACTTTTAGTTTTTGTTAAGTAAAACTTCAGCATCTGTACTGTTCCTGCCTCCTTATTAGAAGCTAGTGTGGGATGGTAGAGAAGATGTTTTGTGTTTCTGCAAGGTCAGCACTTTCTGAGCAGAAAAATTGGGGACATGAATAGAAGAACCAGCCGGGAAAGTTAAAGCATGATGAAGAGGCCTGAGGCCTCAGGAAGGATTTAGAGATGATCTCTCCATGTATTTACTTCTCAGATGGGAAGAAACCCTTGGTTACAAACTCCAGTTTGTTGTATCTACTTCCTGGAGACAGTTATTTATATCCAAAGGGTAAATACCCAGTAACTTTCCCTTCTCTCCCCAGAGGGAGCACATACACAATGAGGAGATTTGGTTTCTCTCCCTCTCCGTTGGGTGGAGGGGCATTATGTTGATTAGCCCCCAGCTTCATGTTTCCAGGGTTCCTCCATGGTGGGTGCGTGTCTCCCTCTGTATGTGTGAGTGTGACTCTTATTGCACCACCCAGAAGGGGGCACTCTGAGGAGCTGGGGAATGGGTGCAGTTATTGCAGTAAGTAAGTAAGTAATAATGATTGTCATGATCTGGAAACCTCATGTTCACCCTCAGGGTAATATGAATAAACTAGAGGCCCGGTGCACAAATTAGTGCACCAGTGGGTCCCTTGGCCTGGCTTGCGGGATTGGGCCGAAACCGGCTCTCCGACATCCCTGAGGGGTCCCGGATTGCTAGAGGGCGCAGGCCAGGCTGAGGGATCCCACCAGTGCATGATGGGGCTGGGGAGGGACATGGGAGGTTGGCCAGCTGGGGAGGGACCGTGGTAGGGCTCCAGGGCATGTCCAGTCCATCTCACTCAGTCCCGATTGGCCAGACCCTAGCAGCAAGCTAACCTACCAGTTGGAGCATCTGATCCCTGGTGGTCAGTGCACTTCGTAGTAACTGGTCTACCATCTGCCCCCTGGTGGTCAGAGCATGTCATAGCGAGCGGTTGAGTGGCCTTAGCATATCATTAGCATATTATACTTTGATTGGTTGAACAGACGACCAGATGACCAGACACTTAGCATATTAGGCTTTTATTATGTAGGATATTGACATTAAAAGCTTATCAGCTTAGAATCTGAGAGTGTCCTCTTTCACTCATCAATGGGGGCAACCAGCAGAAGGGCTGTCTGGTCTGACAGCTGAGCCTCTGTGTATGCAATCATGGAGAGTTCAATGTAGGAGAGAGGTGGCAGAGCGGGAACATGCTCTGACTCCTTTTTCTGTTTCAATCAGCAAAGAAATACGTAAAGGGTCATAGTGATATTAATTACTATCTTTTTTTAGCATTTTATGTTTATTTGTCATACATACTACATAGGTGTGTGCTGGTATTTGTTTAACAACTGGCCGCCTGGAATGGGCTAAGGGTAGGGAATGGAAGCCCAGATTTGTAGTGTCTGTCAATATCTGTGGTGTAAATAATCTCAAAATGGTTGGTTACAGGCTGCCAATGTATGTCAACCAGCTTGCAAAATTCCTAAAAATTTAACAATAGGCTCTGTCAAGCTGGTATGAGCCAACTGTTCCACACCACTGGCATATGGCTAAAACAAAACAAAACAAAATGAAATGGAATGAAATGAAACATATACATCAAAAGAGTAAGGAATAAAGGAGAATTCCCAATATTATATGTAGATTGTCTGCCCTTCAAGAGTAGGAGCTTAGATCTACACATTCCCCTCCCACTCCCCCACTATTGAAAGTAGGCTACAATCAGTGATTCTTTCCAAGTAATAGCACAGGAAAAAGAAAAATAGCAATTTTACAGTGGAGATAACTGGCAAACACTACCTTAAACAGGTGATGAAAGTTACCGGCTCTTGCATGTCACTGGATATGATGTCATGCAAGTATCATGCACTCCCCAATTTGATGTAAAGAGAAGGGTAATTCACATCTGCATGTTTGCTCAAAAACCTCATAACCTCAGGCTAATTATGAGAAAAAACTACTGGGCAAACCCACATATCTGATTAGTCCTCCTCAAGACTCTCAAGGTCATGACCACCAAGGACAGACTGAAAACTGTCACAGACCAGACCAGACCCGAGGAAACTGGGAAGATGTGACAACAAAATGCAGTGTGGTATCCTGAGTTGGATCCTGGAACAATAGGGAATAAAAATGATGAGGGGGAAAAAAAAGCTTGAGGTTTAGTTAATAGTAACACACCAAAGTCAGTTCCTTTGTTTTAACAAATAATCATGGAAATGTAAGATGTTGACAATGAGGGAAACTGGTTGAGAGGTGTAGAGAAATTCTATGTAATATCTCTGCAACTTTCTGAAATCTAAAATCATTATAAAACTAGAGGCCCGGTGCACAAAATTCATGCACGGGGTGGGGGTGTATCTCAGCCCAGCCTGCACCCTCTCCAATCCAGGACTTCTGGCTCCCAACTGCTCGCCTGCCTGCCTTCCTGATTGCCCCTAACCGCTTCTGCCTGCCAGCCTGATCACCCCCTAACCACTACCCTGCCAGCCTGATGGATGCCTAACTGCTCCCCTGCCAGCCTGATTGCCCTTAACGGCCCTCCCCTGCAGGCCTGGTCACCCCTCACTGCCCTACCCTGCAGGCCTGGTCCCCCCCAACTGCTCTCCCCTGCAGGCCTGGTCACCCCCAACTGCTCTCCCCTGCAGGCCTGCGTCCCCCCCAACTGCCCTTCCCTGCAGGCCCGGTCGCCCCTAACTTCCCTCCTCTGCTGGCCTGGTCACACCTAACTGCCCTCCCTTGCAGGCCTGGTCCCTCCCAACTGCCCTCCCCTGCTGGCCTGATTGCCCACAACTGCCCTCCCTTGCAGGCCTGGTCCCTCCCAACTGCCCTCCCCTGCTGGCCATCTTGTGGTGGCCATCTTGTGTCCACATGGGGGCAGCCATCTTTGACCACATGGGGGCAGCAATCTTGTGTGTTGGAGTGATGGTCAATTTGCATATTACTCTTTTATTAGATAGGATAGAGGCCTGTTGCACGGGTGGGGGCCAGCTGGTTTTCCCTGAAGGGTGTCCCAGATCAGGGTGCGGGTTCCCTTGGGGTGTGGGGCGGCCTGGGCAAAGGACCTGTGGTGGTTTGCAGGCCAGCCACGCCCCCCAGTGACCCAAGTGGAGGCCCTGGTATCTGGGATTTATTTATCTTCTATAATTGAAACTTTGTAGCCTTGAGTGGAGGCCTAGGCTGGCCAGGGTGTGTGGAAAGCTTGGCTTCCTCCATTACCAGGAAAACCCAAGCCTCCTGCTCGCTCCGTGGCCGCAGCCATCTTGGTTGGGTTAATTTGTGTACTCACTCCTGATTGGCTGGTGGGCATGGCTTGTGGGTGTAGCAGAGGTACAGTTAAGTTGCTTATTACTCTTTTATTAGATAGGATTAAAAAGTTTATTGAGATTTTTAAAAATGCAAATGTTAGAGGGGAGGGAGGAATAGGGAGAGCACAGAGGATTTTTAGGGCAGTGAAACTATTCTGTATGATACTATAATGGTGGATGCATGTCATTATACATTTGCCCAAGCCCACCGAATGTACAACACCAAGAGTGACCATAATATAAGCTATGGACTTTAGGTGATTATGATATGTTCATGTAGATTCATCAGTGGTGACAAATGCACCACTCTGGCGGGGATGTTGATAGATGAGGAGGCTGTGCATGTATGAAGGTGGGGGTATATGAAAACTCTCTTTTTACTCAGTTTTGCTGTGAACTTAAAACACCCAAACCTGGGTGTTGGACCAGCATGTTCCATGCCTCCACCCCTCCTACCAGTCTCAATGTGCTCTTTCTTCTTTGTTTCTGTAGTTGTAGGACTTCCAGTCAGCCATATTTCAGGTGGTTCTGAATGATGGTTGCTGTGTATTTTAGTTGTAATTTTTATGTGATTGTGGGAGGCGGTGAGTACTGGCATTTACCCATGCCGCCATCTTGGTTCTCCTCTCTGAGATTTAGGATCTTTACATTCCCAGAGAAACTAACAAAAAATATAACACACTTTCATTTTTACTCTATGACAAGCAAACGTTATTTCATGTTGAATTTTGTGAGAACTTGGACAATCTGACTCCTTGCTTGACAGAGAGGAACAATGAGGCTTAGTGACCTGATCAAAGTGACTCAGTTGGTGACAAAGGCCAGGTCCTGAGCATTTTGCCTTCCATCCCAGGGCTCCTGCCATTGCCTGCAGCTCAGAGCAGGAGAAAGAAGCACAGTAGGTACCTTTGAGTAATCCTGAAATGAAGAATGAATGTACCTATGGCCCTTTAACAAGCATCCTGTTTTCAACAATAAGCATGTTTGGGAAACCATCATTTATCAATGTCCTAACTTTTCTATAGCTGCTTAGTCTTTTTTGAGCAAAAATCTTTAACTTTAAAAATATATTTTAACACTTTGCTTTTCACTCTAATTACCTATCCATGTGTCTCCATTGTGAGAACTGAAAGCTCCTTTTTGCTTTTTTTCCTTCCCTAAATCAGAAATAACTGGTGAGCTAAGGGCTGGCCCGCATACTGAGGTGTCTAGAAAACTACTTCGGGCAAAGGATGATTCTGCCTAGATATCAAATGAACACGGACCATGTCTTCCTCTCTGGAAAGCAGCCTTTGAAATGGA
Organism: Plecotus auritus; assembly: GCF_963455305.1. Lineage (NCBI taxonomy): Eukaryota > Metazoa > Chordata > Mammalia > Chiroptera > Vespertilionidae > Plecotus > Plecotus auritus. The sequence continues at coordinate 240,270,331 of NC_137770.1, read as the reverse complement.
TAAAACAACAGAGAAGGTGGTAGATCTGAGAATGTGAATAAAAACTATAATAAACTCCCAGAGAGAAAACACTGGCTGGGCCACAATCTGCAGAAAAAATTGGCAGCTCGGGGAGGAGAGACAGGTACTGCTTGTTGCTCTCTCTTCCTTATTTTCTGCAAATCAGAAAAACAGCAGCATAAGCTCAGCCCCGGCTGGAGACACAGAGAAATGGCACTCCCCTGTAGTTGGGGTAAGAAGCAAATAACAGGGGAGGGCAAACTCCTCTTCCTTCCCCTCTATAGGTAAGGGGAGAGCAGATTATAGCATTGGAGCGCTAGGGGCAGCGGTCCTGGCAGGTTCGTTGAAGGCTGGTATAGTTCAAAGTGTTTCTTCCAAAATTCGTTAAGTTGAAGTCCTAATCCCCAGGACCTCTGAATGTGACCTTATTTGGAAGCCGGGTCATCGCAGATGTAGTTAGCTAGGATGAGGTGATACTAAAGTTAGAGTGACCCTTAGTCCAATGAGGCCAGTGTCCTTATGAGGGGGGCTTTGGGCCCAGGCACCCACAGAGGGAGAGCACCATATGACGGTGCAGGCAGAGACTGGGGTGAGGCTGCTACAAGCCCAGGGACACCAAAGGTTGCCAGCCAACCTCCAGGAGCTAAAGGAGAGGCATGAGCCCTAGCTGGCTTGTCTCAGTGGATAGAGCACCAGCCTGAGGACTAAAGAGTCCCAGGTTCGATTCCGGTCAAGGACATATGCCCAGGTTGCAGGCTTGATCCCCAGTAGGGGGCATGCAGGAGGCAGCCTATCAATGATTCTCTCTCTTCACTGATGCTTTTATCTCTATTTCCTTCTCCCTTCCTCTCTGAAATCAATAAAAACATATTAAAAAAAGAAAAAAAGGAAAGGCGTGAAAAACACTCCTCCTCAGAGGCCCCAGAGGGAATCTCCCCTGCGGATACCATGACCTTGGACTTCTAGCCTCCAGAACTGGAAGACAATAAATTTCTTTTCTTTAATCCGCCCAATATGTGGTATGTTGTTAAGGCAACCCTAGGAGAGGAATGCAGAGGCCAGTGGTGGTTGGTGGGAAAGGCAGCTGTCAGAGACTGAGGAGGACATGTAATACCGAGGCTCTCCCACTGGGGGCATGGTCCCCTCTCCTGAAACTCACTAGGAGGCAGCTGGGGACCGCACTTCAGCCTCTCCTCCTGGTACACACCATCCAGGGAAGATGATGTAACACTCTTTACAACTCAAACAGAGTCACCGACTATTAGAACTAAGAAGAGATAGTACTCATATTACTAGACACCATTCAAGTTTTCGTGTTCCTTATACCAGAAGTAAAAAACTAGAAAACACAATGGAAAATGACAATAGCAATTAAACTATACCATATTCAGGAATTTACTTAACAAAGAATGCTTACACTGTTTGTGGAGTAATTTAAAGCTTTATTAAAGGACAAAGACCTGAATACATGCCTATTCCATTATGCTCACAGATACAGTGACTTAAAATTGTAATGGGATCAAATTTCCTAAAATTAATTTATGAATTAAATGCAATTTTAAAAAGTCACCATTATTTTTTGATACAGTTGATAGACTAATTCTCAAGTTTGTGGCTGATATTAAAGAAAAGATAAGCTATTTCTTTCCATTATCATAGGAAGACCTTTTTTTTTGGAGACAGTGACCTGAACTCATTTTCCTCCCCTGAGGGTCCTTTTATTCAAGAGACATACTTTGACCCCAATTGTGTGCCAGGAAATGTACCAAGTGCATTATATGCTCCACCTCACTGAATCCTCCCAAGGACCCTCAAGCAGGAGTTATCAGATCTCTGTGCACAGACAAAAAACCAAGGCTTGGAAGTTTAAACTTGCTCATGGTCATAAAGTAAGGTGTGGGGTGAGAAATTAAACCAAGTCTCCCGACTTCACAGGTATGAATGGAACAGCTATAAGTAAGGCCCTCCCTCTAGTATTTTGGAAGCTGCAAAGGTAAATAGAACAAGCTCTCTTTTCTCAAGTGCTTATCAGCTACTTGGTCATTTATAAACTGAGGGAAGTCTTCAATATCTTATGCAAAGAATTTAAAAAATGGTCTAAGAGATAACTAAAGGGAAGATTTTCTTTTTTTTTTCTAATTAGGGGTTGGCTTCCCAGAGATGGTGGCATTTGAGCCAGGCTTTGAATGGGGAATAGAATTTGAATGTGCCAGAGGCATTTTATGAGAGGGGATCAACATGATGAAAGGCTAAGCGATAGGCAAGGGCAGGTTGTTTAAATCAGGGATAGTGAGGGCGGTTGGAAATGAAGGACTGAATACAGAAGGGGACATGGGAACCTGAGCTGTGTCTTTGTAGATGGGAGAGCTATCAGTCTGGGATTCCATAACATCAATGAAGGTAATACTGTAAAGCCAATGTTCCAAACGTGGGGCTTCATTACTCCCTGGAATTTTGGGCAAAAAATGTATGAGCGGGTATGTGTGTGTACGTGCATGTGTTTGTAGTAGAGAAAGTATGTGTGTAGTATGAATGATTATCTGAGTGTCATTTTCTGGAAAAAAAAAAAAAAAGAAGCATGGTCCATGGCTGACCACAGCTGCTCTTTGAGTGATGTAACTAGGAAGAGGTGAAGAACCACTGCACATAAAATGAGAAAGCAAAGACCAGGAATTACACAGATGAAGTGGATTTGGTGAAGGAGGCTAGAGGGAAGTTGTCAGAGGGCATCTACTATTACAGAGGGCCAAGAGAGAAGAGTTAAAACATGGGATGACTGGTCAACCATGCCTAATGAATTTGAGAGAACAAACCTATGAGTTCTATCAGGTGTGATCATCTGTGCTTTATTGGGTCATCAGGAAATCGTTTGCCTGCTCTAATGGGTGCTTTATGTGATTAGGGATAGTCAAGCTAATGTAATCAAAAGGAAAAAACAATGTCCTGTGAAAGAAACGGTCCACAAGGTGGCACTATGGGCCAATAAGAATATTCATCTGGCGTTTACAAGTAAAATGTTTACCTTCCTCTCTTTTTTTATCCTTGGCTAATATGCTGCAGCCTGATCTCCTGCATAATTTGTCTATTAAAAATACTGGCATTTGGAAATAATATCCCTAGTTTCACGATGCCTGCTTACTCTTTACATAATCCTGAGTAGACTTTGAAAGCCTTCATTTGAATCCCAGCTCTAATACAGGAAGTTGATTCTAATCCTTAATTTACTAAAATCCTCATAAGACTGTGTGCAGTCACTGCTGGCATTTATTGGTGCTTGGGGAACTGTGAGATTGGGAAAGACAGGAGGGAAATAAGAGTTCAAGGAGAGAAAGGAGCTTGAAGTTTGATCAGAAAAGCAAAGGACATCAGCTCCAGCCACAATTGGCCTGGCAAGGGAATGAAGGGGAAATGCTATGAAATCAAGGTGCTGTGTTGCTTTCAAGAAAAAGACTCTCATTATCTTGGGGTGCAGCTTCGTTGGGACTTTCACTTAAAAACTTGTTTTCTAAAAGAATTATTCTGATGATGTAGAAAGAAGAACAAAAGCCTTCAATTAGTCACCAAGAAGAGGAATCAAAATGTATCCTTTGGCCAAAACACATCACAATACAATTTTACATCTATATGGCACTTAACCAGCTTGCCAAGTGCTTTTGTACCTCCATCATCTTGTTTGATTCTCAAAACCACTCCCCTTTACACTCAGGATGCTCAGACACAGAGAGGTTCAGAGCAGCCGTGGGCAAACTACGGCCCGCGGGCCGGATCCAGCCCGTTCGGCTGCTCTATCCGGCCCGCAGAGCCGAAAGAGCAGAGGGTTCTCTTGCTCTCCCCTCTGCTCCTTCACCAGCAGCAGTGTTAACATGGCAACGTCGGGAAACACGGCTGCAGCTCCTTCTTCTGAGTGGGCGGATTTATATCCGCCCATTCAGTAGAAGGAACAACCTCTCAATCTTCCAGAGGCTCCTTGTAATGCCCATGGACGCGTCCCCGACATCACCCTGGGAATGCTTATCGTGGTGATGTAGGGAGACACGCCCCTGGAGAGCACAGTATCAGAGCATTAGCTAAAAAGGAGACCAACAACACTGTTCCCACTGAAGTTGATGTTTTTTTTTGTTTTTTTTAAAATATATTTTATTGATATTTCACAGAGAGGAAGGGAGAGGGATAGAAAGCTAGAAACATCAATGAGAGAGAAACATCGATCAGCTGCCTCCTGCACACCTCCCACTGAGGATGTGCCCACAACCAAGGTACATGCCCTTGACCGGAATCGAACCCGGGACCTTTCAGTCCGCAGGCCAACGCTCTATCCACTGAGCCAAACTGGTTTCGGCTGAAGTTGATGTTTTAAAGACCAAAAACCTTTCAACCCAGTCTACATTGCCATCTACATCTACGTCCCGGGCATAATTTGGAAGTTGCACTAAAGAAAATGTTTAATTTACTGTTTACACATTTTGTTCTTTTCTATTTGTTTTAGTTTTAAATTATTTTATTATATTTAAGTTTAATTTGAAAGGCTTTTGTACCTTTCCTTTGTTAGGCAATTTTATTTTGCCTTTGCCATCTTCAATATAAGGTATGTTATTGTGCTATGATTCCTCCATTTTTTGAAGTTTCAAATTATAATAATTAGTGTTTACATTCTTCTTGTTAAAATGTTTGAAATAAATAAAACTATTGAAATAATAAAAGAAAAAGACCGTACCCTTTTATGTAATGATGTTTACTTTGAATTTATATTAGTTCACACAAACACTCCATCCATGCTTTTGTTCTGGCCCTCCGGTCCAGTTTAAGAACCCATTGTGGCCCTGAATCAAAAAGTTTGCCCACCCCTGCGTTCAGAGCCTTGCTGAAGGACACACAGCCAGTGACTGGGAGGGTTAGTGTAGCTAGCTAACTAGTTATTAATAAAGGAAGGGAGCAAATGGAATCAGACATTAAGCCTGACTAACTAGGAAGCTTTGGCTTCACCGACTCCCCAGGGGACTGGCACATCCTCTGCCGAAGGGACTTAATCCCCCAGTGGGCCCAAAGAGCTGGCTTTCCAATCTCCGGGGGGGACAACTGGCCCATTATCTGGGATTATGGGGGGGAGGGGATGGTGGTGGTGAAGGGACAACCAGTAAAGGGGAACGTTCTCTGCTGAGGCATGGGCAGCAGAAGCCAGATGACAAGGCAAGAGCCAAAATGGCAACCACCAAGGGGAGAAGTCTAGCCTGGGAAAAGAATTTGATAGGATAAGGCACCAAACCCCGGAAGACCGGGCAAAGGGATTGGTTAGAAGGAGGGCCCAGCACAAGCCCGAAAAGAATTAGGAAGAAGTTTGGTTAGTTTAAAAGAAAGCTTACCCCTTCTCAAACCCTGGGAGATATAACCACAGTTTAAGGAAGTCTCAGGGTTCACTAGTTCATTCCCATGTGTCCTCCGGGTAGCAGCTGGGCAGGCTGCAGTGTAGCGCCTATCAGCTGGACCGCAGCTGGGAGCAGAGACTGTGCTGGGCTACCAGAGCCCAGGGTGATAGCATTGCGGTTCTGGGTCCTGACACTCCTGGTGGGCACTTATGCTCACCAGGTCCAGGACTCCTTCTGCAGCGAGATGGAGCTGAGCCACCTGGTCATGGGCGAGACACCGGGCACTGGAGGGCCGTCCTTTGTTTTGCTCCAGTAAATGTTATCACTATGCCTCAGTTGTACTTTAGAACTTAAAAGGGGAGGAAGACAATGCACATGGAGATGGAAAAGCCAGTGTTTGGTAAACAAATCTTTAATAACGGATCCCAGAGAGGACTGCATCCCGCAGGCTTTACTAGGTTCCTCCCCGCCATCTCACTTGAGTTCATACTAAACTATAGTTACCTGTGATGCAAACTCCTTTCCTGGAGCAGGTTCTCCATTTAAATATTTTTAGGCAGTTAGGAGGAAGGTCAGAGGTTATTTCTGAGCCTTCTGTTTCTTAAAATAATCAATATCTCAAAGCGGTATGATTTGGGGTGGCAATCTGCTCACCTTCAACTCCATAGGCAGGGGAGGCAAGGGTCTTTGTCTGACAGCCCCTGCCAGAGAAGGGCAAGTTACCTGAAAAGAAAGTTGGGGTGTAATCACAGAAGAAGAAGAAGAAGAAGAAGAAGAAGGAGGAGGAGGAGGAGGAGGAGGAGGAGGAGGAGGAGGAGGAGGAGGAGGAGGAGAAGAAGAAGAAGAGAAAGAAGGAGGAAGAGGAGGAAGAGGAGGACGAGAAAGAAGAGGAGGAGGAGGAGAAGGAAGAGGAGGAGGAGGAGGAACAGAAGGAGGAGGAGGAGGAGCAGGAGGAGGAGGAGAAGGAGAAGGAGGAGGAGGAGCAAGAGGAGGAGAAGGAGAAGGAGGAGGAGGAGGAGGAGGAAGAGGAGGAGGAAGAGGAGGAGGAGGAGGAGGAGGAGGAGGAAGAGGAGGAGGAAGAGGAGGAGGAGGAGGAGGAGGAGGAGGAGGAGGAAGAGGAGCAGGAGGAGGAGGAGGAGGAGGAGGAGGAGGAGGAGAAGGAGGAGGAAGAGGAGGAGGAGGAGGAAGAGGAGCAGGAAGGGGAGGAGGAGGAGGAGGAGGAAGAAGAGGAGGAGGAGGAGGAAGAGGAGCAGGAGGGGGAGGAGGAGAAGGAGGAGGAAGAGGAGGAGGAGGAGGAGCAGGAAGGGGAGGAGGAGAAGGAGGAGGAAGAGGAGGAGAAGGAGGAGGAAGAGGAGGAGGAAGAGGAGGAGGAGGAGGAGGATGAGGAGAAAAAGAAGAAATAAGTGCCTGGAAGGAAAAAAAAAAAATCAGATGTCACTGCAAAGGGTATATCTAGAATGAAGACCTTAATCATCACTTTATGGAGAGCGAATGATAATGACCTATATTTACTGAACAGTTATGTGCCGGCACTGTTACATTCCCTAACTCGTTTACTAGTAGTCCTCTGATAACCCTATGCAGCAAGTAGTAGTATCCGCCTCATTTTACAGGAAAACCAGGCACGTGGATCAGAGTGGCAGATGTGAGTTTACAACCCAGCTAGACCTTATCACACCAGAAAACAACAGTCTTCAGAGGATTGTCGTAAAAATCAAAAGACTTAACATTAGATGCAAACTGGAAATTGCTGCTGTTCAGCCTTTTCTGGCTTAGAAGGATGTCAGTTTCATATGCCTCCACCTAATACACGAGCAGCCCTCAGAACAGCGCCTGGGATACAGTCAGCGCCCAACCATATTTCTCTTAGATGATTCTGTCTGCAGACAAGTATCTTTAAAACCTCAGTCTACGTGGGGCCATTGTTTAAACTGGACGGGGTGGGGTAAAAGCCCAGGAATGTGTCCTTTGATTACTGCCACACTGGAGTTCCCCAAGGAACACGCTAGGCTTTATGTTAATTCCTTTTCGTTTATGATCTCTGTGTGTGTGCACTGTTTGCTTCTCATCTCTCTTCCCAGACTTGGGCTGAGAGCATATTCTTTGGGACTGGGAGCAGAACAAGAGGTCTCTGTTTTCTCACAAGGCAATTGCATGTGCAGAAACCCTTGCCTCGTCCTTTGGGGCTCAATCCCTTCTCCCTCCTGCCTCTACCACACACAACTTGCCCTCCAGCAGCTCTGCCTCCAAAATTACCCTGAAGAAATCGAGCTGCAAGTGTCTCTGGGACCTGCTTAGCTCAACCTTTGAGCTGTTGATCAATGAGAAGGTGGGGGCAGCTGATCAAATTGCTGCAAAAAGGGTAGAGGAATGGCCTGTGCGGAGGAAGCGTAGCTGCCCTCCAGCCCTGGAGCCCTCTCAGCCTCAGGCTGGGTGGGACAATCAATGACTCCGCAGTGCAATGCAGGGGCCCATACACCGCCACACATCGCCTTTGAAAGAGGAAAATAAATTCCCCTGCATAATTCTGGGCTTCTCCCTCTAACACAAGGCTTGCTCCAAGCTGCCTGAAGAGGCAAGCGCCAAGGGTTACTTATTTTCTGGAAGATAAATAACGACCTGTTTCCAGTGAAACTGATTTCCAAGAAGCCTGTGCCTCCTTGATGCTGACCCACTTCCAGATTCAATCCCGGCCGCTGTGGTTTCCAGAACATTACCAGGGTAGCTTTCCCGCCATGCAGTCCACGTTGGAACTTACATCGCCTTTAAAAGGCACAAATAGCCGCATTGCATAATGTAACCTGATGTTCTGACAACCCCACTTACACTCAGGAGAAATTTAAAGGTCACTATTGCAGGGAAATAGTGCCGAGAGAATGAAAGTGCCTTAAACACGAATTTTACAGACGTTTCCTCATTTTGAATCTTACCTTATGAAATTGAGACCAAATTGCCTGTGAGTTTAACAAAATACACAAGCGTAGAATCCATTTCTTGGAAACAAAGTAGCCTTAGGAAAAATTGCAAAATAGAGTAGACATGGTGTGAAGTGGCCAAGATTTGTCTTAGAGCAGTGGTTCTCAACCTTTCTAATGCCGCGACCCTTTAATACAGTTCCTCATGTTGTGGTGACCCCCAACCATAAAATTATTTTTGTTGCTACTTCATAACTGTAATTTTGCTACTGTTAATGAATCGTAATGTAAATATCTGTGTTTTCCGATGGTCTTAGGCGACCCTGCTAGCAGTTCTCAACCTGTGGGTCGCGACCCACAGGTTGAGAACCGCTGCTGTAGAGCTTAAGACCATCAGAAAACACAGATATTTACATTACGATTCATTAACAGTAGCAAAATTACAGTTATGAAGTAGCAACGAAAATAATTTTATGGTTTGGGGTCACCACAACATGAGGAACTGTATTAAAGGGTCGCGGCATTAGAAAGGTTGAGAACCACTGTCTTAGATGCTCTCTGTAACATCATTCATTCTTTCCGCCTGTATTTATCAAGCACCCACTATGCCGAAGGAACTGGGCTAAGCCCTGTGGATCAGATGGTAAAGAAGACAAACCTAATTCCTACCTTTGCCGGGTTCACAGCGTCAGGGAAGAAAGACAGAGACACACAATTACAATAAAGAGCAAAAAGGGTTAGGAAAGTGGAAGTACCTTTGGGAAGCATATCAGAGCAGGAGATCTGATAGTCTAAAGGTGTGGACACACCTTCCCCCAGTGAAGTGATGCTTTAGTTCAGAACTGAAGGATGAGTAGGAGGAAAGCATGTTAGGGGAAGGGAAAGTGTGTACCACACAGGGGCCATAGCATATCTAGAGGCTGGGAGAGGTGAAAGAGCACACCACAGTTACCACAAAAGATAATTCAGAACAGGGTCAGCAGATGATGGCCCATACACCAAATCCCGTCTACTGCCCATTTTTGTAAATAAAGTTTTATTGGAACACAGCCACATTCATTTGTTTTATTATTCTTTATAGTAGCTATTGTGCTACAATGGTCAGGTTGAGTAGTTGCAAAAGAGTGTATGGCTACTAGCTAATAGTAGGCACTTAATAAACAGCAGCTGTTACAATATCTTCATTCTTCTACAGATGGCTTTGGGGAGAGTAGAAAGTTCCTATCTTCCTAGGAAAAGACTCATTGTTCTTTGGCCAAAGCAACAAGTAACCACCAGACCTGGTTTTAAATCTGCCCTAACTGACCAATAACCACTTTGCATCAGCAGCCACACTGCTGACAGTCATCAAGAAAGCTACAGTGTCACACAGGCAACCACAGCTCAAGTCCAACCCATCTGATAACACCCTCATTTCTGAAAAAACCACCAACCTCTGAATTGTACTCTCTCTCTCTCTCTATGGTTCCAGCTCTCAGCCTTGCTTAGAGATATTGGGCCTTACAAGTTGTCATTTGTCTCTCTAATGAGAGACATGCCTAGAGTGAGAAACGTGACTGAGCCAAGATTTGAATCTTGGAGGCCTAAGGAAGATCAGGTCACCCAGACATATCTGTTGGAGATCATGAGGCTGAGAATCCCATGATGGATTCCATACATAGGTACCAGCCTCTCCAGGTTGCTTGATACCAGAAGGCTTGTAGGGATGGGGAACCTTTTTTTTTTCTTCCAAGGGCTGTTTGGATATTTATAACATCATTCGTGGGCCTTACAAAATTATCAACTTAAAAATTAGCTTGCTATATTTGGTCAAACATTTCATTAACTCACACCTAATGAGCCAGACCAAATGATTTTGTGGGCCTTATATGGCCCATGGGCCAAACTTCTCCATTCCTGGCTTAGAGGTTCATGGTCACAGGCACCTGCAATGCTGGGACTCATGGGATGAGTGTTTGTAGAAGTTACTGGTAAAAGGGTCTTCTCCTTTTTTACTGAAATGATCTGCTTTGGTACTTCTATTGCCAGACTTGGCCAAGATTGTAGCTGCTGCTTCCTCCTTTTGATGTGCTGGTTCTTAAAAGTTTTTAGTACTTATTCATCAAGTTGAGCAGTTGAAGTGAGTTCTGTGATATGGGTACATGGTCTTTTCAAGTGTGTCTTTCAGTAATTCTAAGCTGTTCCAGACTAAAGTTCATGCGGTATTGGCCCACAGATCTTAGCTTTTCTGATCCAAGATTTATGTAGGAGGAGGGCCGCCTTCTTCTTCTCCTCCTCCTCCTCCTCCTTCTTCTTTTAAATCCTCACCCAATGATAGATTTTTTTTGTTATTTTTTTTAAGATTTAAAAAAAATATTTTATTGATATTTTACAGAGAGGAAGAGAGAGGGATAGAGAGCTAGAAACATCGATGAGAGAGAAACATCGATCAGCTGCCTCCTGCACACCTCCCACTGGGGATGTGCCCGCAACCAAGGTACATGCCCTTGACCGGAATCGAACCCGGGACCCTTCAGTCCGCAGGCCGATGCTCTATCCACTGAGCCAAACCGGTTTCAGCCCAATGATAGATTTTTATTGATTTTAGAGAGAGAAGAAGGGAGAGAGTGAGAGAAACATCAACGTGAGAGAGGAACATTGATCTGTTGCCTTTCATATGCTCTAGGGATCGAATCTGCAACATGGGTATGTGCTCTGACTGGGAATCAAACTTGCAACACTTGGGGCATGGGAGGATACTGAGCCACAGCAGCTAGGGTGGTCCTTATTCTTCATATAAATACACTAGAGGCCCGGAGCATGAAATTTGTGCACGGGGGTGGGGGGGTGGCGGGGGCGGGGAAGGGTCCCTCAGCCCGGCCTGTGCCCTCTTGCAGCCGGCCTGTGCCATCCATCTCAGGGGATGTCCAACTGCCGCAGAGGCAGGAGAGGCTCCCGTCACTACTGCCACCCTCACCAGCCATGAGCCTGGCTTTTGGCTGAGTGGCGCTCCCCTTGTGGGAGCTCACTGACCACCAGAGGGTAGCTCTTGCATTGAGTGTCTGCCCCCTGGTCGTCAGTGCATGTCATAGTGACTGGTTGACTCTCTGCCCCCCCTGGTGGTCAGTGCTCGTCATAGCAAGCAGTTGAGCGCCCTTAGCATATCATTAGCATATTACATTTTGATTGGTTGAACAGATGACTGGACGACCAGACACATAACATATTAGGCTTTTATTATATAGGATGCCTCCTAAAAAACCCAGCATGCTGCCTAATTGGCCAACTGCAAAGATAAGAGGCTGAACACTCACATTTCACTTAGCTTTTCAGTGTCTGTCAGAATATCTTTTAGAAGGAGAATGATCAGATGTGTGTGTTTCTGAGCTTCTGAATTTCATCTCTAGAATTTCTTTTTAAATAAACTTCTGTTTAGTCTGGGTTCACTGAAAGAAGAGTCTGAGACAAAGACTTGCCTGTGGGTTTTCATCTGGAAAGTAATTCCAGGGAGCAGAAACTGAAAAGTAGATAGGGAAGCAAATACAAAAATGAACTATTGAACTAGCCATTGCTGCAGGGGACTGGTGTTTTGTCTCACCAGGATCTTCTGAGAGAATTTTGAAATTCTTGTCTCCTTGGAATAAATAAGGGAAAAACATTTATCCATCAGCTTCTCTCCCCTGTTAGCTAATGATGATCTCTAGGTCTTAACTCTCCTCTACTTCAAGGTTGTAATGTTGCATGTTAATGTTGCCTGGGTGCCCACAGAGAGTCAAGGGCTGTGTCAGAAAAGCTCCAGGTTAGAAAACAAGAAGTGTGTGGTATAGCTGGAGGCCAGGTGCTCCATGGTTATTCCCTTGCAGAGCAAATCAAAGTTTGCTGCTTGAAACTTTCACAGAAGTAGGTGTAGCAAAATATAGACCCCCAAAGATTTCTGTGGATCACAAGAAATATCCAATGAAAATGCATTAAAATAAGAAACATAAAAAACATTAAGTAGGGACTTGGAGTTTAGCTCAAATGTGAAAAGAGCGTAGAAGCCATCATTCCTATTCTTTTATGAAAAAAACTGGATGAGTTGAAAGTCAATGACTTTTCCTGGACCCATCAGAGAAGTAAGATTGGACCCAGCAGAGAAATGTAAACTCAGGGAAAACTGCCACCTCAACATGTGGGGAGAAAGAGATTTGCTTACTTAGAAAGAAGCTACTGGAGCTATAAAATGATAAGAACATTTAAATGATAAATGTAACAAATTTCCAGATATGGAGTATGGATTGGTGACAGTAAGAAACTGCTGGGCTCATCAGTCTTAGGGGCTCCCCAAACTTTCACAGGCTTTTCATCCAGGAATCCAATCAGGTTCTCACAATGGGGATCTGAGAAAAACTTCCTTGTAGCTATGGCAGTCATTGTGAAATAAGCCAGAGCCTTCTTCATGGAAAGGACTCACTGGAGACCTTTTCCAGATGAAAGAATGGAATTTCTCCCCTACTCCAGCCTTTCTGATCCTCCTGAGGGGAGAAAAACTCATATTGATCAGGGAATGGGGCTTTGAGGCACTGGATTTGGAATGCTGTAGTCCGGGATGGATGCAGGGAGCAGGGAACAGCTTTTCCACTGAAGAAATGATGTGAAGGTCACAGCTTCTAGACCTAAGCCCACTAAAAGGCTGAAATTTAATCAGAAAATTATAGAATGCTCTCTCTCTCTCTCCATAACACCATAACAACAGGGCTCCAATATAACAGTGAATTACAGCTGAAAGAACTTCAAGACACTAATTCTTTCTGAGGAAGAGTACATAAAGAAGTTCAAAGTGAAGAGAGAAGATAAAAAGATTTTCTCTAGAGGAATTTAAAACCTCAGGTATCTACAACCACAACAGACATTAAATATAGCCCAAGTCCTAGCCAGACTAACATATATCATCATGCTAATGGTCTTTTTACCTCCGTCCTTATTACCTGATACAACATGTCCAACCTTTAACAAAAAGTTAAAAGGTTTGCCAAAAGCAAGAAATAGCACACTCTGAAGAGACAAGAAATTCATCAGAATCACTTTTATATGATATAAATGTTGTAATTATCCAAAAGGAAATTTAAAATAATTATTATTAATATATTAAGGAAAACATAGCCAACATAGAGAAAAGATGGGCCATGTAAGCAGAGACATGGGATTTCTAAGAAAGCATCCAAAGGAGATACTAGAAGTAAATAAACAAAAATATATAAAAACAGTGATAAATGAAGAATGCCTTTGGTGGGTTCATTTGTAGACTAGACATGACCAAGGAAAAAACCAGTGAACTGAAAAGTAGGTAAATAAAAACTCCAAAAAATAAAATGTAAAAAGTAAAAGAACAAAAAACCAACATTAAAGAACTGTGGGGCAATATAAAAATGGTGTAACATCTATATAATAAAAATATAAGAAAGATAAGAAAGAGAGAACAGATCAGAAGAAATATTTGAAACAATAATAGCCAAGAATTATTCAAAATTAATGACAGTCATCAAACCATAGATCCAGGAAGCGTAGGGAACACCAAGAAAGATAAGTACCAAAAAAATAAACATCTGGGTATATCATATTTAAACTGCAGAAAACCAAACACATAGAGAAAATCTTGAAAGAAGTTAAGGAAAGAGAGCAACTTACCCATAGAAGGGGTAAGGATAAGAATTACATCAGACTTCTCATCAGAAACCATTCAAAGAAGAAGAAAGAGTAGTAAAATATTTAAAGTGTTCCCCTCAAACTCACCAACTTAGAATTATATATCCAGCAAAATTATCCTCCACCAGTGAAGGAGGAATAAAGACTTATTCAGATAAAAACTGAAAAAATTTAACATCAGCAGACCTCCTTGTAAGAAATTTTAAAAGATGTTCTTCAGGGATAAGGAAAATGATACAGGTCAGAAACTTTGATATACATAAAGAGTAATGGAGAAGGAATATGGAGGTGAAATAAAATCTTTTATATTTATCATTCTTAATCAATCTAAAAGATAACTGCCTGCTTAAAACAATCATAAGAATAATGTATTGGGTGATGATAGCATATGGATAAGTGAGATGAATGACAGCACTATCATAAGGAATGTGATAGTATTCTGCTATGAGCTCTATGCACTACCCATGAAGTGGTATAGTGCTATGTGAAAGTGGATTTAGATTACGGTAATTGTAAATGTATATCACAATCTCTGGCAACCCCTAAAAGAGAAGATAAAATACTCAAATGAATCACAGACCTAAATATAAAATCCTATCTAATAAAAGAATAATATGCAAATTGACCGTCACTCCAAGACACAAGCTGGCCGCCCCCATGTGGTCAAAGATGGCTGCCTCCATGTGGACACAAGATGGCCGCTACAAAGATAGCCTGCAGGGGAGGGAAGTTGGGGGTGACCAGGCCGGCAAGGGAGGGCAGTTGAGGGGGACCCAGGCCTGCAAGGGAGGGCAGTTGGAGGAGACCAGGCCAGCAGGGGGGGACAGCTGGGGGGGACCAGGCCTGCAGGGGAGGGCAGTTGGGGGGGACCAGGAGAGCAGGGGAGGGCAGTTGGGGGGGACCAGGCTAGCAGGGGAGGGCAGTTAGGGGTGACGGGGATGACAGTTAGGGGCAACCATACTGGCAGGGGAGGGCAGTTAGGGGTGACCAGGCCGGCAGGGGAGGGCAGTTAGGGGCAATCGGGCTGGCCAGGGAGCAGTTAGGTGTTGATCAGGCTGGCAGTGGAGTGGTTAGGGGGTGATCAGGCTGGCAGGCAGAAGCAGTTAGGGGCAATCAGGCAGAGGCAGGCGAGCGGTTGGGAGCCAGCAGTCCTGGATTGTGAGAGGGATGTCCGACTGCCCATTTAGGCCCGATCCCATTGGGTCTAAATGGGCGGTCGGACATCCCTCTAGGGGTCCCAGATTGGAGAGGGTGCAGGCTGGGCTGAGGGACACCCTGCCCCCCATGCACGAATTTTGTGCACCAGGCCTCTAGTGTAAACCATAAAACTCCTAGATGGTAATATAGAAGAAAATCTAGGTGACCTTGGGTTTGGTAATGACTTATGATACAATGTCAAAAGCATAATCCATGAAAAAATTTGATAAATTGAACTTCATTAAAATTAGAAGATTCTGCTCTATAAAAGACACTTAAGAAAGTAGAAGGATAAGTTATGGACTGGTAAGTTATCTAATAAAAAACTGGTAATCAAGCTTCACAAAGAACTTTTAAAACTTAAAAATAAGAAAACAAGGAACTCGATTTAAAAATTAGCACACTACCTTAGCAGAAATCTGATCAAAGAATATATACAAATAAGCATATGAAAAACTGCTCAACCTCATATGTTATTAAGGAATTACTTAAATTGACAATGAGATACCACAACAAGCCTATTAGAAACATTGACAACACCAAGTGCTGAAGATATGGGCGCAACAGAAACTCCCATTTGATGTTGGTGGAAATGGTCAAAGACCCTTTAGAAGAAACTTTGGCAGTTTCTTGCAAAACTAAACATACTTTTAAAATACGATTCAACAGTCATGCTCCTTGATACTTTTATCCAAATGAATGGAAAACTTATATCTATACAAACTTGTCCATAAAATTTAAAGCAACTTTATTCATTATTGCTGAAACTTGGAAGCAACTAAAATGATTTTCAACAGGTGAATGAATAAACTGTGGTATATCCATACAATGAACTATTATACAGTCATTAAAAGGAATTTGCTATTAAGCCACCAAAAGATATGGAAGAAACAAATGCATATTGCTAAGGGAAAGAAAGCAATCCGAAAGGCTTTGTACTATATAATTCCAATTATGACATTTTTTTTAAAAAAGCAAAATTATAGAAACAGCAAATAACAAAAAACAAACACCAGTGGTTGCCAAGGGTTTGTGAGCAGGACAGGAAAGTTAGAATAAGTGGAGCACATGGTATTTGTAGGGCAGTGAAATTATTCTGTGTGACACAGTACTGGTGAACCCATATCATTGTAAATGTGTTAAAACTCATAGAACGTACAACACAGAGTGAGCCCTACTATAAACTATGGACCGTAGTTAAATAATGATGCATGGATACTGGGCCCCTGCACATAATGAATCAGTGGACTGCAACTAGCCTGATGCTGAACTGGACCCGGCTGCAACACGGAATGGAGACTCTGCACACTGGCTTTGCTTATTCTAGCTTCACTGAAACCCCAGCTACACTTCTCCTATGACTGCACTAAGAAGGAAAATGGGACTTTGGAAACCCAGAGATGTAATTCTATGCAAATAAAAATCACGCTTCCCCCTGTGCAAGTCTCAGAAAATCCTTTTTCTCAAGATATCGTAAGGACACCACCCCCAGCACCCAGTGAGGAAGGGGATGCCCAAGTTTCCCCCAAAACATTTGGGCATCTCCAGTGACCAGCTGATGATGGCCTTTGAATCTGGCTCATTCTAGCTTTAGACAGTCCTAAGGATTAGAGAGGACCCTCTTCCCCCGCCCCCAGCGGAGTTGAAAGCTTCCTCCTATTTCTTCCATCCACTACCATTTTTCCCACGGGCCAGACTGGACCTAATCTTTCACCTAGCCCACCATCCAACCACCTGGAATCAGCAATTGAGCCACTCGGAGTCCTTCCTTTTCCAGCTGGACTCAAGCAATAATACCGGAGTGCCTTTCTAGGCAGATCTAAGATCTCAGGAATAAACACCGTCTGTTTTCTCGAGCCTGTAGTCCTCTGCAGAACTCCAGGCTGGTCTGACAGAGCATGACCCTGTATGTGTTTGAGAAGAAGGGATGACTTTAAGGGTGATTTGTTAGCAAGTTTGCTCGCCAAAGGGCCTGTATGTTCCGATTTCTTCCAAGTCCTTCCAGAGGCTCTATTTCCTGGCGATCAGTGGGGAAATCCCCGGAACAGGATTGGTTGTGTGAAATTTCAGATTTTCTGCAAGTTCACAGCTAGAACCCATGCACAATTACTGTTAAGAGATTCATTTTGCCTCTCTGAAAGCCCCACGGATTAGGCCTTTCTTTCGGAAGAAAGGAAAAAGCCCCTTCTGAATTCGTAGCCTCCTGTTGGAAATTCCCGGGATAGAATAGTCTTCACACCGCCTGAGCATTTAAATGCAAACGTTTTCTTTTCAAGGTCAGGGTTTAGAGCCCAAGGCCATTACTGAAACTGCAGGGGCAGAGCCGGAACAATTCTTTTGGCATTCTAAAAATAAGCAGGTTTATTGTCAAACTGTGGGATGTGGTTCAAAAGACAGAGTCTTAACAATTTAC
This sequence comes from Plecotus auritus, assembly GCF_963455305.1. NCBI lineage: Eukaryota > Metazoa > Chordata > Mammalia > Chiroptera > Vespertilionidae > Plecotus > Plecotus auritus. Next base: position 240,252,779 of record NC_137770.1, on the reverse strand, counting down.
CTCTTTGACTGCCACTTGTATCCTTTTCTGTCAATTTGGCCAGAGGGAAGGAAGCAGGTCCTACACAAAGGGAACCCAGTTTCTGAGAATTGCATAAGATCGATTCTTGGGGATTCTGGTACAAATGTCTCCAACCTTTCCCTCCCAGGTGATGGACGGTTAGATTCATGGTGGCTGAAGGATCAGGCCTCCATCAGATGCCCCGCCAGGGAGAAAATTCTGAAAGGAAAGCAATGCCTTAGCAATGGACAGAACTGGAACCCCAAAGGCCTTAGGGAAAAGCTTCCTTGAGCTGTTCTGGAGGGTGGCGTGTGCAGCGGAGGCAGGCTGAGGTTCTCCATCCTTGTCATTTCTTACTTCTTTCCATTTCTCATCCTCAGTGAAAAGGGGAAGAGTATCCTTTAGCAGAAAAGTGTATTCACAGTATTCAGTAAGACAGCACACTATTAACACCCGGAAGTCTTACTGATCTTAGAGATGCTTCCCCCTCTCCCCCACAAGGCTCTGGAAGACTCTAACCCAAGCCATCTTTTCCCTCACCAGATGGTGGGCCTTGACCATACCGGATTCAGGCAGCATGAAGCTGAGCTCTCAGGAATGAGTCTCAGGGGAGGTCAGAGAGACTTGAAAAGAACAGTCCAGGGTGGAGGGCACTGTCTCTTGAGCATCTGAGACCTGAGTGTGTGTGGATGGATGGCAAGCACATACCATAGTCTTCTTGGCAGGCTCTTGCCCAGCAAGCAGGAATACTGTGTACTTCCGGTGAATGGACTTAATGGACCACACCACAGGCCCACCCAGACTTTGCTAGGCATAACAGAGCCTTTTCCATATTTTTTCGTAATATATATCTAATGAATTTTTCCAGCACCATGTTATTCATAAGACCTCCCTTGAAATCTTCATTTTGACAAGATTGAAGCAACTATTTCAGAGCCATCTTAGCCATCATTCTCTTTTCCATCAGCCTTTTTTGAATGACATCTTTTTTTTTTTTAACATTTAGAACTGTTTTTATGGTGTTTGAGAATCCAGACTGACTGGGTAGTTCCCTGAATGTAAGACTTTATTTACTATGCATCTGATTACTTTACTCTCCCAACTCATAGCTAAATTATTTTATCTGTCTTCTTGCTGGTATCATGTTACAGATTTTGAATATCGATGGAAGTTTAATGTTGGACATGTAGACGTTTATAAATGAGACATCATGGTGCAGGAAGAACTTAGCTGGCTGGTGTTCAGGAAGGTCAACTTTATGCATCTTGCCCAAGCTAGGTGGCCTTTAGAAAATTAATTTTTCTGAACCTTCATATATGTTTTCATATCTGTATAATGGGAGGGTTGAGATAGCGCAACCGTGGTCAATTTTTAGCTATGCTAAAGTTTAATGTCTTAATTACACCAACTCCAGAGATGTGGGAGTTAGGGCAAGTGAGATGACGTTTGTATCTTGCCAATATTGCACAGGCCTCCTGGTCAAGGCCACGGGGGAACCCTGGAATCTGGGAGCCAAGCCTGGTGTGATATGTGGGCAGCTTGTCCAGCTGCCTTTGGCTGCAGTGAAGCCCTGGGCATGAAGGAACCAGTGACCATCTCTGGTGGAGAAGTCTTTGGAAGAGTTTGCTGTGGCTCCTGTGTCACATAAGCAGTGTAAGTGATTCAATGTTTGAGGGAATAGAAAGATGCTAGTCTCATACTGATAATTGGAGGGCAGGAAAACACTATTTCTTTTGCTTCCTTAAAGAAAGTTCCATGTCCTTAGAAACTGTACTCTGTATAACAAAGAATGTCAGTCAACCAGCAAACATATCTTGTAGGCTTATTTGTCCCGTGGCATACTGTGATGACAGAAAATCCCTGGTTATAACCTCCCTGAACTCAAAAGCACCCAGGAACGCCTTTCACGGATAGATTTTAGAATGATTAAAGATGATCCTAAGCCTGGGTGTAGTATAAGTGTTAGGTTTATCTAAACCATTTATCATGCTTAAAGGTTGTCACTTTCTACCTGTCATCTTTCAGATCAACTCCCAAAGGGGCTTGTTCACCTCTTGAAAAATTGGTTCCTGAAATGTACTCCTCTGGTGGCAGGTTTCTAAGGTCACATGGTTCAAGTATTAGGGCAAGCATCATAGACACTCTAGTCTGAGATAAGATATTAGCATCTTTCCCCAAGCTTTTTTTTAAATCCAAATGAATTATCTGCAGTAAAAGAGAAATAAATGTGCAAACCTTTGAGAGTTTGTGCACACCTTTAAGAAGTATGCACACCATTTCTCAAAAGCACATTTTTATTTTGTAAGTAAAAAGAAAACTAACATACACCCGGGTGCCTTTTCTTTCTACTGCTTGGTGTGTGCTATTAGGAACAATTGCAGTCTTTTTTTTTTTCTAGCAAGGTCACGAGCTCTAATCAGCCATAACCCAGAGGCTTGCAGCTTTGACAAGGGTTTTACCCAACTTCATGCTCTCTTACAGGAAAAGCACAAAGGAAAATACCATGCAACCTCAGAAACTGTACTCTGCATAACAAAGTATGCCAGTCAGCCAGCCAATATAGCTTACATTTTAGGAGAAATTAGGAGAAACAGTTGTAACTCATGTCCCAGACAAATGGCTAATTAGATATTTATGAAAATCAATGAATTATAAAGCATGTAAAACTAATTTATATGCTATAGAGTACCCAAGCACCATCACAAAAGTGGTGATGATGACCATGTCCATTTGTACAGCCTTTTAGTTTCAGGCGACTCACTGGCATTCTTTTCAGCTCAATTCCTTACTTCAGTTTTTGTTATCAAAGCACATCATTATTTACCAGTGCTCCCACTTAAACAGAGAATGTGTTACTTTCTGCATCAGTTCAGATGTTCATAAGAAATGTACCTGTGTGCTGTCTCTTTGATGAGCTTGACCTATAATTTGATTATGTGGGAAAACATCACGGCAGGAGTTCCCAAAGAAGAACAGGAAAGAGCACAGGAGATGAGGAACAGAACTGGCTAGTTGTGAGGAACTCAGCGGGGTACCAGGAGGGATGGTGTTGCTGATAAAAAAAAAGAAGAAAGCAGATTTTCATCTAAAATGAGAAGAGAGGAAAATACCTGCATTTATACAAGATGGAATGATTTGCTTCCATTGATGGACATAATGGGAAAAAATAACTTGAGCATCAGGGTTAAAATTGGGTTGAATTGAAAAGAAATCCAGCTGGAAAAAGTGGCAGCTCCGAACTGGATGCAAGGTATCCTCGAAATGGCATTAGAAATGTGAGGGGAAACGGTCATACTTCAGGGTGGGTGATTGCTCTGTGACCCGCAGGAGCCTGGAGAATATATTCATTTAAACCTCACTCGTTTCCACCTATTAGAGTTCACAGAGAGCTCGGTTTCACTGGTCTCACTCTGTGCAAAGTAAGTGGAAGGCTGACCCATCATTTGGTGGCAATCTGCAGGAGGGAGATGGTGCCTGTACTCTGTACCAGTATTTCTCTTTCCCAGGTATGCTGTGGACAGGTGTAAATTGAAATCCCAATCTATCTTCACTTCCACGTTGTCACTCAATCTGTCGTTACCATCTCAATAAATGGTGCCACAATTCCTCATCAATATCTAATATAAAATCTTACATGTCATCCCTCATTCCTCCTTTTATCTTAACTTTCTTATCCAATCTATCAGCAAAGTGCTGTCAATGTCAATGTTATCTCCTAAGTATGTATGTCTCTGATTGAAATGCCTTTCTCCTTCTTCACTTCCAGCTCAAGAATCCAAGCCTCCATCTTACTCAAAACATCCTTCCTAATTGATCTCTCTGTTTCCCCTCATGACCTTTTCATACCCAGTGTCCTACCAGAAGGCAGAAGCTCTTAAAAGGAAGTTAGCTCTTCAGGGGCCTGAAACCAAACCTCCTTCTTTGGCCCAACTACCCTCACATTATGTAACTCATGTCTTCATTCCAACCTCTCTCCCACTGTTCTCCCTCTAATGAACATACTCTAGCCACAGGCCTTTGCTCAGGGTTTCCATTTAACCAGGCATCTTCTCTTCAATAGTGATCACCTAGATCCCCAAGGCTTATGCACCCAATTTCACTTGATTATGTGTTTACCCAAGAGAACCCAAGAAAATCTAGGGACTGGAGGCTAAGGTGAGGACCAAGGAAGAAAACACAGGAAATGATTGAAAGTTTGATGCAGAACAGTAGACCTCAAACCCCCATCTTTCGCTGCTTCCTCTACAGGACTGAAGGGTTTGTCTCAGGCCTTGAGAAGGGAGTGGAGATAGAGGCATCAAGTTGAAATCAGAGGTATTAACTCTATAGACTGAAATCAGAGGTATTAACTCTCAGACTGAGTGCTGAGACATGGTATTCCCAACTCCCTGACTTGCTTCTAGATTGACATCAGCCAGAGCTATTTCATCCTCCTTCCCCATCAGCAACACACAGGCATCACAAGATTCTTCTTTGGAAAAATGAAATTAATCAAAAGAAAACTGCTACAGATCTGACATCCTGACCATGTAGAGGTCTCCCAGTGACAAATCCAGTTTGCCTCTAATGACCTCTGAGGCTTGCCAGCACAGAGACTCCACTCATGCTTGAGTGCCTCATTCTCAGATACGAAGTATCACTCGATACTTGAAAATTTTCAGAAAGATGCCAACATGAGAGACAGAGCTAAAAGCAGAGAAAAAGGAACTCAAAAGAAACAAAGACTTTAGACAGCAAAGAACATTGAAAGATTTTATTATTAACATCTTTAAGGATAGAAGGCAAGATATTGAATCCATGAAAAAGAACAGGGTGACTTAACATGGGAGCAATAAGAAAGAAATAACACTGATTTTAAAAATGAAAAATTAAATAGGAAGATTGCTAGAAATGACAAGAAAATCTTTTCAAAACTAGAACTAAAATATCAGGAGTGAACATTAGGAAGAAGAGATAATAAAAATTAGAGGATCCATCTACGACATCTAATATCAGGCAAGTAGGAATTCCAGAAAGAATAAGAAGAAAAATTGGGAGGAAATTATTAGATAAATAGTACAGAGAACTTTCTCGAAATAGAAAGGCATTACTCTTCATACACAGGGCCCCCCACCCTGTAATCTTCATTTCAGTGAATAAAAAAAGATACACAGTAAGACACATCATCAAGAAATTTTAGACTGCCAGTGAACATGAGAAGAATTAAACTTTTGAGGTAAAAAAGCAAGATTTGGAATGGCATTAGAAAATAAAAAAAACTAAAATTTTTTATTTTCCATACATTTTTTAAAGCTAATGGAAGATGCATTTCAGCAAAAAGAGGACTAAACCAAGAAATAGGAAAACATGGCAGGGGGCAGACAGGGAATCCAACAGAAAGACAGTGAAAGACATTCCTGATCACAGTTATAGAGCAGTCCTAGAAATTCATCCAGTCCATGTTCAAGTTTCCAACCGTGGCTTCCTCATGCCCGTGAGGACATCGTTCAAGACCAGGGAAAGGAACACCCAAAGGATTAGAGGCAACAGTGTCCAGAACATAAATAGGGAGGGGATTGGTGCTTGTTCCCAATAGCCAAAGTGGGAGACCTCATAATTCCCAAGGCATTTATAAATAAGAGTGCATCAATAGTGGGGGAAAACTGTCCCTATTGGACCCTATTGTTACTCAATTAAAACTATTAGGTATGGGAAGTAGATAGAAAATATGACCCAAAATTAAGAGAAATATCAATTAACTGAAACTATCCATAAATAACACAGATGATGGAATTAGCAGACAAAACATTAAAAGTTATATCTGTATTCCACATGTTTAAGAAGCTAGAGAAAACACTGAACATCTGAAGTAGGGACATAGAACAGATTTTTAAAAGACCCAAATCAAAATTCTAGAAATAAAAATTATAATGTCTGAGATGAAAAACCACACTGGGTAGAATTAACAGCAGATTAGACATTATACAAACATTACTCAAAGACTACCTTGATTATGTAATAGCTACAGCATACTTTTTAAATCCTAGAGGAAGCAGTTCTTCTATCTTGATTCTCATTTATAATCAACACTGGACTTTCTTATTGACAGTACCTGTGGTTAATTAAGAGATAATTTGGCATTGACGTTAAGAAACCCAGCACATTCTTCATCAAAATAGACTCTTTTCAGGCCATTGGGATGAATGCTGCCTATTTAATGATACTAAGCGGTTGGCTCATTAGCTTGTCATGAATAAATCTCCTTTTACAAATATATGCGTGCCATGTTTTTAACCTTTTGTGCTACAGATAAAAATGTCTAGTGGGGGCAGTGCCCTCGGTGGTCCCGGATGTGTCTCTTGCTTCAACAGTGTTTGGATGGAACAGACCCAGGGACACCCCGTCTTCCAGCCTCTTACCACCCTCCTACGTCTTATCCAGTCACCACCTTCAGAACCACCTCCAGGACCAGCCAACACACCTGTGTTTTTTCTACCTTAACTCCTCATTGCCGAACAACCATGAGCTCTCAAATTTGTCAGAATTATTCCACCCAGGTGGAAGCTGCAGTCAACTGTCTGGTCAACCTGCATCTGTGGGCCCCGCACACCTACCTCTCTCTGGGCTTCTATTTCAGCCGTGATGATGTGGCTCTCAAGGGCGTGGGTCACTTCTTCCACAAGCTGGTGAAGAAGCGTGAGGGCACTGAGCATCTCTTAAAGCTGCAGAACAAGTGTGGCGGCGCATTCTCTTCCAGGACGTGCTGAAACATTCCCAAGATGAGTGGGCAGAACTCATCTGGAGAAGAACCTGAACCAGGCCCTCTTGGAGCTGCGTGCCCTGGGTTCTACCCGTGCAGACCCTCATCTCTGTGACTTCACAGAGAACCACTTCCTGGATGAGGAGGTGAAACTGATCAAGAAAGTGGTCAAGAAACTGATCAAGAAAAGGGTAACCACCTGACTAATATCCGCAGGCTGGCTGGCCCCCAGGCTGGGCTAGACGAGTATCTCTTTGAAAGGCTCACCCTCTAGCACCACTAGGAGCCTTAGGAGCCCAGAGGCTTTTCAGAGGCCCCTCTGCATTCCCCTGGTGTCTCTGGCTTTTACCTGAGCCTCTTCCTGAAACTACTCATCATTCTTTTAACCACCCTGAAGCCCTCTCCCATGCATTGGACCAAATGAAACAATAAAGTTTTTTGCAGGAAAAAAAAGGAATGTCTAGTGGGAAAGATTCAGGAGTTAGAGGTCTGGTTTTCAATGATATTCACTAGATATTTATGGAATGTGCTCTGTGTTGCAGGCATGGTGTGAGTTGCTGGGACCCACTGGTGAACAAGACACAGCACCTCTGTCTCATGATGCTCAAAATAGAATGGCAGGAGACAGACAAGGAAATGTGCTATTATGACAAAGGGTGATAAGGCTATGATGGCAAAGTAGAGGTGCTAATGAGAGCATATTGGAAGGCATCTATTCAGATTTGAAAGCCAGAAAGGACTTACTGAAAGAAATGAGGTCTCCTATGGCAGTGGTCGGCGAACTCATTAGTCAGCAGAGCCAAATATCAACAGTACAACGATTGAAATTTCTTTTGAGAGCCAAATTTTTTAAACTTCAACTTCTTCTAAAGCCACTTCTTCAAAATAGACTCGCCCAGGCCATGGTATTTTGTGGAAGAGCCACACTCAAGGGGCCAAAGAGCCGCATGTGGCTCGCGAGCCGCAGTTTGCCAACCACGGTCTTATGGTATCTGAAAGAGAAACAAGGGTTTATACCTTGAAGAACTGGAGGGAGATGTTTCCTGGGAAAAGGGCCAGGCACAGTCTCAGAGTCAAGAAAAGGCAAGGTGTCTGTGGGAAACTGAAGGAAACTCAGTGTGGTTAGAAAGCTGGCCAACTGGACTTGGTGAGAGGTAAGCCCAGGGATGTTTAGCTTAGATATTATCCCAAGGAAAAGAAAAGGAATTGAGGGATTTTTGAATGTGATCATTTTACTCAGGGTAGAGTGTCAGAATTGAAGAGAGGTTGTCACTATAATTCAGGAGAGATGTGATGTTAACCTGAACTTGGACAAAGACCTCAAGTATGGAGAGATACAGACACTTTCAAGAGAAATTTAAGGAACTGGATTCAGCAGAATGTGGTGATTGATGATTGCTGGAGACCAAGAAAGAAGGAAGAGTCTCAGGTCATTCTTGGCTCGAGCAACGAATCAGCTTTCTTCCCTGAGTGCCCACCGGGCTCCTGACCACTATTGCGTAAAGTTTCCCAATGCCATCGTGTTTGAGTTTATGTTCTTTGACCTCACCTGGGTGTTCGTTGTTGCCTGGCAACACCTGTGCATTTCTTAAGTCAGCTTTCTTTCCAATTCTCTGCAGTGTTTCAAACCTCTCCACTCTCCTGAAAGCTCCCACCCAGTCATCATCCCCTTTTCAGTTCACAGACTTGCCTTCTGTTTTCCTAAAAACAATGAAGGTCACTCGAACTGATGTCTCTTACCTCCTTGCATGCTAGTTTATCCTCACAGCTTTGCCTTCAGGAAAATTTCCCATGATCCACTGCAAGGACATGTGCTCTGCCTGTGCACTATCTTCTCCATTCTCACCTACTCAACACCCTTGCCCTACGGCACCTATAATTATCTCTTCCCTATTCAGCTTTCCTTCTCTTATCTCAATGTTCCCTTCTTTTGTCTTCCTCCCATCAGCACCTAAGTATTTCCAAGCCTCTGCCATTTTGGAAAACCCTCCCTTGATTCTGGCTGCCATAGCTCTCTCTTTCTGTTGTACTTTTCCTAAAGACCTGGCCACTTCTCACTTACCATTGACTCCTCAGCCTTCTAAGGCCACCCATGTCCTTTGTGGGCTAAACACAATGATTTGAACATAGGCTTGGTTGGGATCCTAGAGCTGCCACTGTGTGGCTTGGCAACTTGGGCATGCTTACATTTGTCAATTGCAAAACAAAGACAATATTAATTATGTCACTGAGCTGTTGAGAAGATTGATTAGCTGATGCATCTGAATTCCCTGGCATAGAATCTAACACTTGGCACTTGCTGACAGCCATTTATTACCAGAACTCAATATCCGGGTTTCTAGTCCAGGGCATGCATTCCATCCCACCATTTGGCCAACCAAATTGGTATGCATATGAGATAGTACCGTAGACAGAAAGGGCTTGATGTGGCCCAGCTCCTGGTGGGAACTTCCTTGGTGTTAGATGGGCAATAAGGAGTTCTTGCAGCTGGTTCTCAGCTTGTTTCTTATCCAGACCCTGATTTGACATTTGTTGTTTCTCCTCCATCATCCTGTCTTTGCAGTTGTTTTTGTAACTCTTAAAATCTATAGTCGAACCCAGTCTCATAGAACACAGAAAAGGAGGAAAAAATGTGGTTCAAGGGAGCTTGACACTTTTTCTCCTGAACCTTCTTTCCTAACACCAGGTCTCTTCCAGGAAAGGTTCCTCGCAAGATAGGTGCTCCATGAAACAAGCATCCTATGTAGGGAAGCCTCCAGCAAGCCCTCACTTTCAAGGGTAGAGTTTGAGGGTTCGCAGTCCTAATCCAGCAAATCTCTTGATATAGCAAATATTTCCTGAAGTCTTATTCTCCGACTAAGTATTTTGGAGCTTGCAAACTCAAATATAATGAATGGAGCCATTAGCATGAACAATCACTCAACAGTATAAGTTATTTTAATGGGCCCATCACTTGAAACTAAATTTTCACCATCTGTTCTACCCTTTAACTGCAAATGCAAAAAGAACACCACTCTCAATGGCATCATAAAAAGTTAGATATAAGTGATTTAAATGCATGCTTTGGTTCTGTATTCAGTGTGATATAGATCTAAAGGAAGACTCATATTGGATTTATTTTTTATGGCAAAATCAAAATTCAGAGTAGAAGAGTTTCTCTGTTAATAAAAGAGTGGCTTTTTAGTTGGCATGGGATATGCCATGTCATTCATTCATTCATTCATTCACTCACTCAGTCCCTCAGTCAGTCAGTTAGCCAGTCAGTCACTCTTTTCTTCCACAAATATTTACAGAATGCCACCATGTCCCTGGCACTGTATTAGAAATTAGGAATATAGAAGTTAACAGTGATAATTGGCAAGACCCCTGGAACCTTCCAAAGGAAAATAAAACAGACCACTGCCGGAAGCCAATTCCAGCATGTCATAATTGCAAGAGTTTCATCAAAATGTTGATGTAACTTGGAGACTCAACAAGGGCTGAGTCACATATGTTATTGCCTGCTGGAATGGCTAAAGGCATTTCCCCAAACCTGAAAAGGATGGGATGCATTAAATTGATTGTTTACTGCCAGACAGCTCAGGGCATCTTAATCTACATGTTATTGCCTCCTACTGGCCAAACACCTGAACAGCCGCAGGCAATTCCCCAATCTAACAATGCTTCTGTACGAAACCCTACCCTTTGAAGTGTATATCTCCACCTAGCCTTAGGACAATTTGTGTTAATAAAAAGCAAGGGGTCCTGAGACAAGGAAAACTTGGTTTCTTCAGCCAGGCTCCTCTGACCCCCAATGCCTTTCAAAATTATCTTTCGTCTCTGGACTCTTACTTAATTTACACACAGCCTTTCTCCAGATTGCTGAACCCTTCTTAATGCCGGAACAAGAACCCCGGCAGACCACTTCTTATTAATAAACATAGAAGTCAGATAAAAACTCAAATAAAAATGTTATGTTCTGCTTCAGAATGATAATAATGTATTAGAGTTTGAAGAAATTTGAAATTAGCCAGCTCTTGGTTTTAAATTCCCAATTTCTTCACAATGGGACCTCTCAGAGTCCATTTTCTTACCTGACATTTGTTTAGATATCTGACTCTGTTTTCTCATCTGTAAAATGGGGACAGAAATATCTTCCTCATGAGTCTGTTGTGATTTACTGAGTTATATTCAAAGTTGCTAGCCCAAGGCATGGCTCATAGTTGATGCTCTATATTTCGTTTCTAACTTGCATTTTTAAATAGATTTTGGAAAGTGACTTTTAAGACATAAAATGATAGGTTCATAGAATGCCAGAGCAGGAAAAGTTCTAAGAAATAGTCAGCTTTACATTCATGCTCCTTATTTTATAGACAATCAAATTTAACCCCAGAGAGAATTAGTAACTAGCTCAAAGTCTTGCACTTTGCAGTGGTTTCTAAAACATTCTGATTGGACACCTATTGATAAAAAATATTAAGCATTCTCTCTCAAATAGGTATAACTGAGTATATACATATATACACTGAGTGGCCAGATTATTATTATCTCTGAACTCATAATAATCTGGCCACTCAGTATATATCCTATGTAATAAAAAGCTAATATGCAAATTGTCCCCTCTACCAGGAGTTCGACCAGCAGGCAGGCTGGCCAACCACCCATGTCCCCTCCCCCTGGCCAGGCTGGCCAGCCCCCACCCATGCATGAATTCATGCACCGGGCCTCTAATATATATATATATATATATATATATATATATATATATATATATATATATATGTGTGTGTGTGTGTGTGTGTGTGTGTGTGTGTGTGTGTATTACAATATTAATATACTGGGTACATTATAAAATACATAAAATAGAAATAAAAAATGAGGATGGTAAGCTGAAGAATATTTGTTGTTTCATTAGTTGTGATGGCTTCATACTGTGCTTAAGGCATCTAACCTAGTCTCTTGGGCCACATTATATACTTAGGTCAAGTTCATTATTATTTCATTTCTTTCCAGAATGCCCTGCATTCATGCCAACAGCACTCCTTGTCAACTTCATCTCCTAGTTATAGCCTCATTACCTCTTTTCATATCAATTATGGCCATGCTAGTCTATGCCAGCAGCATTTCTCACTTAGACGTCTGCCACAGTCTTCTAACTAGCCACTCTGCTTATATTCTCAACCTCTCTCCCTGTCTGAGTCCATTCTGCCTGCTTTAACACAAGTATCATGGACAGAATGGCTGATAAACCAGGGAAACTTATTTCTCACAGTTCTGGACGCTGGAAAGTCCAAGATCAAGGCATTGGTAGAGTCAGTATCTGGTGAGATCACACTTTTTGGTGTTAACCTAAAAATAAAAAGCCAAAGTAAGAAGCAATAAGCAATTATTTTTGATCACAGAAACCCAAATTGTGTCCCAATATCAGGGTGAAGGCAAGAAGGTTTTATGAGAAAAGGAAGGGAAATACTTAAACAAGTAGCAAAAAGGCATTTCTATTGGTGTTAACCAACCTAGTTACTCTTTAGCTATGCATGGCTGGTTACTGATTCTGTCTTCAGGAGAATGTCCATTATCAATAGACCTTGTGGTCAGGATGTCTGCTTTCTTGTTAGCTTTACAAACAATTATAAGACACTGTTGCTTTGACCCAGTTCAAAGGTTAATTTCTCTAGTTCAAACATCTCATAGGTTCAAGGAGCAAGATGTGAATCAGATAGCAAGCAGAATCCCTGTCACTTACACTCATACAGTGAAGACTTGAAATTCACCAGCTTTTCTGGAATGGCTGCTCTGGCTCTGTTTTAAAATGGCTCCACTTATGTCAACTTTTCATAATAAATACATAGATGAGAATACAGAGAGATGATGGCACCCTACACAAATACATCTCTTTGATGACACTCAGGTATACATATAATTTAAAAGAAAATAGGGTTCTGATTTTGAATACTCTTGGAATTTCATACCTGGGCCCAGATTAATAACAATGCAGGAAAAATTCTTCGTATGTAACATATCACTGTGACACAGAGCTTTCTTATAATTTGGGGAAGTCTTGGATCAAATTGGAAGAGTGAAAGCATTAACTCAATTCTTTGAGGAAAAAAACAACAACACCTGGAATAAAATAACTAGGAACCCTTTGCCTTCTAATGAACTGGCATGTAACTGTATCCAATCTCCCCTCGCGTGCCCTTTGATCGAATGAAGCCTTCCCTTGGTCAAACCTCTTCTGTTCCAATAGCACTAATTTGTAACTTGGCATCTTCCATCTGGGATTCAGATTGGTGCGGCCTCCATTCCACGCTGGGCTGAATATCCCCAGCACCTGGCTGAACATATTGGTTTCAGCATATTTACCCAAATTGTTACTAAAATATCAGACACAGAGGGCTCCTGTCAGTCAGATAGCAAGCAGAGTCCCTGTCACTTACACTCAGACAATGTAGACTTGAAATTCACCCGCAGAAGTTCTGCATCGCCATTCATACCAACGGCAGCCCCTGGAGCCCTGGATTGGGCGTTCAAAGCATCCACGGAGAGCAGGGGAGAAATTAGGGAGGCAGGTTCGCTGGTTCCAGCCTCCCACTTTATACATATTTTCTGGATAAGTTTAGGTCTCTTCTTTTTCATCTCGTTTTAACTTCCCCAAGTCCTTCGCTTAGTGCTGTGTCCATAGCGACTGACAATCTCCTTTCCTGAGGTCTTTTCAAATCCAGTCTCTTTACCTCCCTCTGTTTGGCTGAGGGATTAGAGCTTCTTAGCCTGAGCGTCAGTTTTGGAATGCAGGCTGAAGGTCAACGGTGAAGAAACTGTTTCCGCCTCCTGCCTCCCATTTTTCCTTGGAGTATCCTCTTTGATTTACACATCTGGAAACTCACCAAAGCCTTGCTATTGTACTGTAGATGGAAAATGGCCCAGTTCCAGCCTTACTATTTGCAAGAAAGATTCTTTTCCTCTGTTCCTGCCTTTCGCTGTAGAATTCATTATTGTAATGCCTGTTTACTTACATTTCTATCTGGTGATAATGAGCTTTTCAGCCTTTAGGTTTTAAGGTTCCTGTCTACTGAAGGAAGGCCAAGGAAAGAGAGAAGATGGGCAGGGTGGAGGATCTTGCCATTTGAACTAGCTTCTCTGTGTTGATTCTGAACTCTTTTAACCCTTTGGGTCCTCCCTGTTTCCCTTAAAAAATAAGGTTCCATGAATAAAACAGCCGGTCCTACTAGCTCGGTGTCTGGCTGGTGTGTTGGAAATATGAGTGAAGTTCGTTACTTGTTGTCCCTTCTAAGGTGGGGGTGGTCCTGCCATTTTCCATGGCTGAGGGGAGACCTCCCTTCTGCCTCCCTTACCCCCACAATCTGGAACAGAGTACAGCCCTCCCCCCTCTCCACACTTCCCCATGGGCACAGCAGCCTTAGAAAATGAGATCTCATGTTTGAATACAGACACACTTTTCCAAGAAATGGGTTGAAACTATTTATTTCAAGGTTTTGAGTCAGAATCTGTGTGTTCTCAAAGTCATTATGAGGCAGAGAGGTAATTTTTCATAGCATTATCACCCACTTGCTCCTTATATTCATTTCTTCATGGGTTCATTTACCAGTCCTTGTGCCTCATTGCCTACGGTTCTCCTGGCCATGTGCTAGGTTCTAACAATAGCAGGTCACACATGGTGATTGAGAAGATCAAGAAGAAAGCTAGAAAGAAGCTGGAGACTGTCCCACCACAATTCATAACTGGAAGACATAAGGCAAAATCATGTTTGGGGTGGTGAAAGGGAAAGGCAGTGTGGAGAGTCAAAAATTCCAATGAAGCATTTAAGCAAAAAAAAAAAAAAAAAAAAAAAAAAAAAGTTGAAAGAGGTAGGAATGGGGTGGGCAGACTTTTGTGTACTCAAATCAGTGATGAGTGTGGAAAGAGGCTATTAAGGTACTAAGAGAGGGACAAGTTCAAACGGGGGCTGCGAAGGCAGATCCCGGCTGGAAGGCTTGGCCTTGGAGCCTCTTTGATATAATAGGCAGAACCTAGGAGGGGTACACTGTGTGTTGTGGATGCATATGAACCCACTTTTCCCCCATCCTGTTCTGTGGTTGGGGAAGTCCACCACTAGGACATCTGATGACAGTGGGCAGAGCCTGCCTGTCATGGCAGGAGCTGGAGGTCGGATTCTCACTTTACCCTGCTTCCCTCGCAGCCAGTGTTCTGGCTTGTGCCTTAGACCCAGCTAATCAGATCCAAATGCCTGAGACTTCGCATGGTGAGCAACGGATACAAAGAGCAGAGACAGTGGAGAATACATTCTGGTGGCACAGCTATGACAAGAGAGCATTGGCTGCTGGAGGACCACGGTGGCCATGGAATTGTCAGGGTCCGGCGCCTGCAGATCCATGGGGCAATGGTGGCAATGGTATCTTCCTTTGGAAAAGATATGATTTCAGATGAATAAAATAAATCACAAAGTAACTAAATAATAGCAAGGAAACCAAGCATGACAACTCAGTGTGATGAGTGAAACTTTTAGTCAACATACATTATTGAAGTCCCTTTTGTGTGCCATGCTTTTTTTTCTAGAGACTTCAATACATCATTGACCAAAAGTGTCAAAAATCCGTGTGTTTTAGGCAAGATTCTCTAGAAGCAGAGCCGGGAATGGGTATTCTTGTTCAAGCGATTTATCCTGGAACTGCTCATAGGCAAAGGGAAATGAGAGGCGGGATGGGGAGGGGAAGGGGCTAAGCAAGAATGTGGTCTCAGCTAGACACTAGCTTTAATTTGATCCTGTGGGGAAACTCTGAAGCACAAATAATGTAACAGAGTTAGTTCCACCTTGAAACAAGGGGCCCAGCCTTTTGTACTCCCATGTCAATCAGTCATTGGGTGAGATCTGTCCCCCAGAAGGACATAGGGTAGAATCCCATGATACTAAGTTTATGGTATTTGGCCATTTATAGGACATGGAACTACCAAGAGCCCACACTGGATGATCACTTTCATGACAAACTGATTTTTTCCTAGCCCTACTATGTTGCAGAAATCCTATATCCTCACGAGGCTCAGGGTTTACTGCCCCCACTGGTATGTAACTGCGTTCTGTGACTGCTGATCTGCTCCCATGAAGAACCCCATCTGACCAGGAAGTACTCTTGTGGGTCCTTTGATGAAAGCATCCCTTTTCTGGAGACCAGGACCTCTATATCTGCAGAGTCTGAAGCTGCAGGCAAATGAAACACAACTTTTCTAAGTGACTCATTCTACTCTCACTCCTAGTTCTCTCGGCCATGTGTCCCACCTATTAGACACACGTTAGCATAGAATGGACATTGGTTTAAAGTATATGTCACACCATAAAGGATATCACCCCTATCTTCAAAGGGCATCGTCTTCAATCTGGCCTTCAGCTATACTCTCAAAAAGTTGCTCCATCACTCTCTAAGGCTGACAACTTCTGGATAGTTTGCTATATTGTAGGACTAATGCATTCCACAGTTATGTGCTCATTACCATCTTCAAGATGTCCAGATGGTCAAACTGCTTTTGGAGTGTATAATGACAGAGAATGGGGAAATTAACATAGCCCTGCAGCTACACTATGAGTGTGTACTATTATTTGTCCCATGAGATTACAAACTATTTCTGATCTTCTCTTATGGGTATTGAAAAGCACACATTCATTAGATCAATGGCCACATATACTCTATCTCAGACCGTTTAATCTCCTCTAGTGAAGACACTACATCTGGCACAGCAGCTACAAATAAGACTGTGCTTGGTCAAGTTTGTGACAGTCCACAAACATCTATCATGAGCCATCTGGTTTTTGTACTAGTGAAGTAAATGGGATATGACAGTCCATTAAGAATTTGAGGGTGACACTAATACCTGCCATATACTCAGGGATGAGATGTTGTTTTTGATTCACTTTCTTAAAAGGACGAGCAATTTCAGGGATTTTCATTTGGCCCTTTCTTACTACCAGAGCTTTTACTCTATAGGTTAATGTGAAAGCTCTACCAAACTGCAAAGTATGGCAATTTAAGTTATACTTTCAGGAATCAGGGAAATAGCAATGTGAGTCTGGGGACCCAATGAAAGTGGACCAGGACTCCATTTATGACTTCACCCCCATAGTCCCTATTCCAATAGAGGCATCAGTGGCACTTTGGGTTCCTGGGTGTTAGTGTCTACACATACCCTGTATTCTACAGCCCTTGAGAGATCCAGTTATTTGTCTGTCCCCTTAGCAGGGGTCCTCAAACTTTTTAAACAGGGGGCCAGTTCACTGTCCCTCAGACCGTTGGAGGGCCGGACTATAGTTTAAAAAAAAAACTATGAACAAATTCCTATGCGCACTGCGGGCCCGGGACGAGTCGGCTGCTTAGCAGGACAGGCAGCGGCACCCGACGGGCCGGATAAATGTCCTCGGTGGGCCGCATGTGGCCCACGGGCCGTAGTTTGAGGACGCCTACCTTAGAGAATTAAACAATTATCTAAGTAAATAGCCATAATTCTTTTGTTGTTGTTGCTCTTGCTTGCTTGTTTGAGGAAAGGACTGGGAAAGCACTACTGTGTACACTTACTGTGTTATTGCAAGATCTTTTTTTTTCATGGAGATCTTGTCTTTCACTCAGTGGTCTCTGCCTCTGGGAACTCCTCTGGTCTGTACACTGGACAATCATAACTTTCCACTGGGACACCTGACCTGAGCCTTCTGATCAGCCATTCTCAGAACTTTTTTGATTATGTATATTTTTTTGTTTTTGTTTTGTTGTTAATGCAGAGCCAAGTCTGCTTTCTTTTTTCTTTTTTTTTTTAAATTTCTTTATTGATTACGGTGTTACATATGTGTCCTTATTCCCCCCTGACCCCCCCCCACACTTACTCCCCCTCATGCCCTCATCCCCCTGTTGTCTGTGTCCATTGGTTAGGCTTATATGCATGCATACAAGTCCTTTGGTTGATCTCCCCCCCTTACCCCCACCCTCCCCTACCTTCCCTCTGAGGTTTAATGGTCTGATCGATGTTTCTCTGTCTCTGGATGATTACGAATATTAAGCATTAGACTTGCTGGTTGTCCATCTATATTGTATTGTCCCTAGGAATACCACATTTTATGAGACAATTCTAAGATCGCTATTGGTCATGAGCCCCTGACTGCCATTACAACCTTGGTGTCCATTATGGCAAATAGATTCATCCTGTTTCTGATTGTTAAGTGCAATCCTTTGGCCTCTTCTATTTCAGGCTCTTGTCATCCTCATTGCTACTAGGGAACCAAATTCTGAAGCAGTATCTATCATCAGTCCTCACCTACAGAGGAAAATTACTCCTCAGTCTTTCACTGCCTGGGGCTCTTTCACTGGAAAAACAAACTGTCCTCTGAGCCATCCCAAGGAACATGTTAGGTTGACATATTTTCTGGTATATTATATCTCATATAATAGATATATTCTAGCACCCCCACTTCTCCAAGGTTTACAACTCTTTCCTCCATGCTTTTCCATGTTATTTCCTGGCACCTTCCTTCATATAAGGGGCCAGTCCTTTTCTCAAGCTCTAAGAATTACTCCAGCAACATGTGGGAACCATCATGTGGGACTTTTGCCAGCATATTAAATGTTGTGTGACTGAGAAGAGTCCCATATAACAAACTCCATTTTCCAACTTTATAGTCCTCCAACTTGGTACAGCAGTTCAAAGTTCACTCCCAGTCACACTCTCTGGTCCTGATAATACCCGATGGCTTGGTCTTACAGCTCCTTTGGTATACAATCTCTTTCTTTGCTTAGCAGGATTGATACTTTTCTATTCATGTCCAGCTGAGATTTAACTCTAATTATGGATCTAGTGGCCAGCAGGAAAGGTGAAAAGAGACTCTGATAAGGGCAAGTGTTATACAGTAAGGCTCCTGCTTCATTTTAGACCTTTGCATAAGTTTTCAAGCAAGGGGGATCTCTAGCTTTTAAAAAGAGAGGGGTATGCCCTAGCCGGTTTGGCTCAGTTGATAGAGCGTCGGCCTGTGGACTGAAGGGTCCCAGGTTCTATTCCGACCAAGGGCATATGCCCGAGTTGTGGGCTCGATCCCCAGTAGGAGGTGTGCAGGAGGCAGACGATCGATGATTCTCTCTCGTCATTGATGTTTCTATCTCTCTATCCCTCTCCCTTCCTCTCTGAAATCAATAAAGAAATATATATATTTTTAAAAAGATAGGGGGGTCACTTCTGCAGACCCAGAAGCTTCAGGGAAGCCTGGGGGTCAATATTCTCATGTAATTCAGGTATCTCGAGTCTCTGGGTGCCACTATTTTTGTATCCAATCATTTTTTCCTTGGGTACTTGCTTAGGTTGATCATTCAGACTTTTCTAAAGTTCTATCATTCTTAAAATCAAGTCTTGTGCGTTATTTTAAGCAAAGTCTGCCCTGTAGCTATAAAAGTCTTTAACCACAGTCAAGTATGACCTATGGCTCTCACACTTTGCTCTACATTGTTGATTAATATATCTGACTCCATTGTATTCCCTTTTTAATAAATCAGTGTTGCTTAGAAACAGCCATCTGACTCCACAGTTCTTATAATTGCTATTTCTTCTACATTTCTGGAGTGCCAAAGACATTGTGCCAGGTAGTGCACTTCTTTCCCACTGTTCATCTCAGGTAAGAGTCTCAGCCATCACAGTGTTTGAATATGTCAGGAATGATCTATACTTCACCTAATTCCAGTAATGGGGTCCTCATTGACACTCAGCCAGCAAGAGACCCAATTTGAGAATTCCATCCTAAGAGCTTCCTAAGACCACCCACTTCTGGTACCAACAGTCTTAGGCTTAATTTCTAGAAGCAGAGCCTTCCCTAGAAACAGAACATCCCACCAGTGACAGGTATTCTTACTCCAGTGACTTGTGGAAAGACTTTTTAGAGAAGTGAGGGAAGCAGGATAGGGAAGGTGAAAAGCTAAGCAGACAACTAGCTTCAGTTTGATGACTAGCTTCAGTCTGATTTCATAGCAAAGCTTTGGGGGGAAAAATGTGCACCCTAGAGTTATCCTCACCTCAAGGCAATGGGCCAGCTTTTTGATACCTCATGACAATTAGACATTGGCTATGGTCTTCTTCCCAAGGAGAAGGGCTGTTTCTTGTTGGCTGAGGAAAATTCTATGAAGGACTCACCACAGATGTGACAGATTAAGTGGGGAGTAGATGGAAGGGAAGCAAGGACAATATAGTTTTTCTAAAAGGTAGATGAAATAACAGTGTGTTGTTATGGAATGACCAAGTAGAAAGTGAAAATGTAAAGATAAGTGAGAGAGCATTGCTATAGCTGAGTGGATAAGTGGGAACACGATCCAGTTTAAAAATGAACGAGTTCATCTAAGTTAGAACTATGGTGTCTCATCCACAATAATAACAGAAGAAATGTCTATAGAGGCTACAGTGAAGGGTGTTCTGCTCCAGGTGAGTGTCCCACGAGGTTACATAGCAGATGTGTCGACCCTGAGTGGTGCTGGTCAGAATGGGAAGAAGTCTTTCGGACAGAAGCCACATTTGATCTGCATCTTAGAGAGCAGTAAGAGGCATTGTTTAGAATTCAGGGGTGGGGAACCATTTTTCTGCCAAAAGCCATTTGGATATTTATAACATTGTTCGCTTAATATAATTCACTTAATATAAATTTATGTTGCTATGGAAAAAGCTCCTAGATTTGTTGAATTTCAACTCCTGCCTGTGGTTGCCTTGGCAGGGCCAACAAATGATTTCATGGACCTTTATGGCCCCCAGGCTAGATGTTCCCCACCTCTGGTTTAGATAGACAAGAGATCAGAGAAAAGTTTACATGTTTGCAGTTCTCTCTTCTGAGAAAATTGTGTTACTTTCCAAATTAAAGCAGCTCCTCTGGAAAATATTCTACAACATCCTCCTGAATCAAGCGAAACAAGAAATTGCTATCTATTCAAGATCTACTATGCACTAGAATAGCAAGTCAAACACACCATTGGGCACAGAAGGCTGAATTTCCTACTGGAAATCACAAGAAACAATAGACATAGCGCTTCATGACATGAGGAGCTTTTATCAAGTTGCCTGAGCAGGAACAAAAGTTCTTTACAAGTCTATTCATTCAAATACACAATATACAATATCTTTCTAATACATCTCACATTTATCCTGATGGACATTGTGTATTAGTGTTCCATATCTTTACTTTGTTTGGCTGATTGTGCCTCCGGTTCTCTGCCTTCTAATGGTCGGTGTGTGCCATATTAGTGACCAACCCACTATCGCTCCATATTTCTATATTCTTGTACTTTGTGCTACTCCACCTAGTCACACATGACATGCACATACTCAAAGTAATTGGGATGAAAATGTTTTGTTGATGATGATGACGGTGGGGCTGAGGGTCATCATGTGTGTTCTCAGTGCCTAAAATGGTAGTCAGCACATGGTAGCCCTTTAATTTGTTGTTTGGATGGATGGATGGAAGATGAATTAACAGGTAACATAAAAGTAGATTCCTCAGATACAGCAGGTCCTGGAATAATGTCGTTTCATTTAACATCATTTCAATATAACATTGATGAGATGCTGTAGGAACTTAACTCATTTGCATCAGTTAGCCTATTGTCAAATTGGTTTTATTATGTGCTATTTTGCTTAAAGTCATAGAATCTGTCAACGTTAATTGAGGGCTTACTATACTGTTACCCCTTCCTCAGATATGCTTTTATAAATGTAGAAAAACAAAAATTCGGTTATTCAGCTATTAGCAAAGTTGTCTTGTCTTTCTTTACAGGTTATTATGTTGCCAAGGGCTGAGTCCACTCTTTACTGCTAGCAGAGGAATTGCGATGCTGTGAAAAGAACATGGATTTAGAATTTGAAGACTGACTCATCTTAAAATAGAATTCAGTTACCCCATAGCAGTGTTATCTTGGGCCAGTCACTTAACCTCTCTCAGTCCTTCTCCACATCTACAAAAAGCATAATGATAACACACTCTATTGTATGGGATGCTGGCAAGGATTACATGAGATAATGCATTAGAAAGTGATTTGTGTGCTAAAAGCAACATGGAAATTTGAGCTGCTATTCTTCTCTTTGATGCAGGGAATACTAGCTATCCTTTCTTTGTGAATTCATGGGGGCTTAGCTTCTCAGATATGTTATCTTTTCATTTCTGCCTAGAAAACATAAAGATATGTAAATGCTGCTAAGCCATAGGAAAATAAGTAGAATAATGACAACCTTCATCTCTGTGGAGCTGAACAGCTTACACAGTGCATTTCCACATGCTCTCTCATTCAGTCCTCATGACAGGCCCAGGTACTGATATTCCAGTACCCTCATCATTGCAGTGGAGCTGTGCCCCTGACAGAATTCACCATGGGAACAGAGTAGTCCCTGTCGCTAAATTCCCTGCGCAGAAAGTGGAACACAGGATGGGATCCAAGCTGCCAGGGCTGCAGATCTGCTTTCTGGTCATTGGTGGCACCAACTGTGATGGTTAATTTGATGTGTCAACTGAACTGGGACATGAGCATCTGGACATTTAGTTGAACATTATTCTGGGTATGTACATGAAGGTGTTTCTAGGAGAGATTAACATTTGACTTGGTAGCGTAAGTAAAGCAAGTTGCCCTCCCTAATGTGGGTGGCACTCAGCCAATGGATTGAAGATCTGGGTAGAATCAAATCTGAGAAAGAGGAGTTAAAACTTCACTCACCTGTCTACTTTGAGCTAAGACATTGGCTCTTCTTGGGTCTCTAGCTTGCTGGCTTTTGGACTGGAACTTACACCACTGCTTTTCTGCTTCTCAGGCCTCTACATTTTTTTAAGTCAGCCATTTCTCCAAGATCTGGTTCCTTCTATTGAAGGAAAATGGTATTAGATACAAAAATTTGAGTGGTAAGTGTGCTAGTTGCTATTGGAGTATTGTTACTTTTAGGCCTTCCCTGCTGACATAGCAAAGGAATATATGTGTGCATATTAATTCATGTATATATAGACATCTATATACAGGGTGTCCCAAAAATGTATACATACTTTAAATAATTATTAATTCCAATGTGTTAAATCTGAAAAGAAAAAAAATCAATTGAGCTATCAGTTATTAAAGTGTGTATACATTTGTTTGGGACACATATATTTCTATATGTTACTATTGTACCTATATTAAGCCAAACATGAGTTCCCACTTATGTCTCCAACTCTAATCCATTATTGTAAGAATCATTCTAGCCTTTCCCAAGCTTGTCTACAACCTTCCACTCCAACAGAGCGACAACCACCATTTGCCATCCATTTACTTCATTATTGAACTCCAGTATATATGTGTAGCAATAGCAGAATTGCTAACTTGCACACTTGGGGGAAAAAAAACAAACTTTATCAACTAGATTACAGTGGTAGCTGAATGGGGAGACCCATCTCAACAACCATTGCTCTCAGTGGCTGGGCCTGTCTGTGGGGTCCATGCCCTGAGGCTTAGAGCTGAAGCAGATCCTGAAGGCACCTATAGCTGGAGACTCAGTTGCCTGCACTTCCCATGGCAGGTTCTTTCTTCAAAGGGACAGTGTGCCTCTATGGTTAACACAAAGGGCAAAGTGCCCAAATCAGTCAAGACACTCTTAATGAAGTCATGGCTCCTGGTCGGGTACTTACTCTTCTAGATATAAAGACATTATAATAAAGCTATAGCAATTAAGATATTGTGATTTTAATACAGGAATAGTTAGGCCGATCAATGGGGGGAAAAAACACAGGGAGTCCAGCATCAGATCTATACATATTTGGAAACCTGTTAAATGACTGAGCTAGCTCAGCACATCAGTAGAGAAAGAATGGAAAAGAATTGATAAAGTTTTCCATAGCAATGTTTCTTCGGTTCCCCCTTTTACTATCAATGGGGATATTTCTGTGTTTGGAATTAAAATTTTATAAAATTATATTAATTATAAAATTAATTTAAAGATATCATATCACTATTGTGATAATATTATATTTTTAGAAAAAAGGGAAGTGAAACACAGGAGTATCTGAGGCTCAATTACTACTGTCAAGGGGTAAAAGAGGAAGGTAAGATGAGCAAGAAGCAGCTGAAAACTCTTGCAGATTGTGACCTTTCTTCTCGTTGGGGTCTCCACCCCCAAACCTCTGACATCTGGGATTTGGGAATCAGGAAGGTAGCAGTATTCTTGTTCTGAAAGGTCTTCCTGTTTCGACACTAGACCACTTCTGGCAGCTGGGCACACTGGCAAAGTCACGGTTAGGGAAAGGGTCTGGCAGGAAGGAGGCAGATCATTCCCTCCTGTCCCAGTGGGGAAGCTAAGTGCTTACCAGGAGCCCAGCTGGAGGTGAAGGCAGATACAGTGGTGATGAGGTGCGGGGGGGGCTCACAGGGATAGACATCTGGGCTCCAGGACTAGGACAGCAAGAGCAATTCCAGCTGCCACCAGCTTGAGCCTGGACTTCACCACACCCAGCTGGCCTTGTATAGAGCCTGCTCAGGACCTTGGCTGCCAGCACACACGCTGGCTTCCCGAGCAAGCTGACCTCTTCACTCACCAAGGTCCCAGGTCCATCCTCAGCAGGGCCTGGCACCCAATTCCTTTTGCTTCCAGAATTCCTTTTGTTGTTGTTCCTTGCTCACTGTTAATGGATATACAGGTTTGGAGCCAGTGACTTTCTATTGTTTCTGTTCCTTGAACTTGAAAACTGATATCTGAGTAAGGCACCTTAGTTTCACGTTGGCCCTGATGTAGTCTCCATCTCTTCCTTCATTTGGGAGCTCCACCTAGGAACTGAAGGTGGGTACAACTTACTCCTTGCTGGCTTTGAAGGACTGAGGAAGCAAGGATTGGTAAGAGATCCACATTGTGTAGCATTTTTCTCATGATGCCTGAAGTGTGGACTGTGAGGACAGCTGAGGGCTTCTACAGAAACTGAGCAAAGAACATTGACACGAGTCATCCTTGGTGCAAAGGGAGAGAGTGCTAGAATATTTTCTTCATTGTTCTCCTGAATGATCTTCATAGAAATCATTCCTTCCAAGATGCCATGCAGGTAGAGTACTAACCACTGAAGGGCCAGTCCTCCACTTGGAAAGTCAGAAAGCACAGTTATTTTAAAGGCCCTGAGAAGTGTTGCAATAAAGATTGTTTAATCCTGTGTTTGCCAAACATAAAAGACCATGGGAATGCTTCTTTTTGTTTTCTTTCCCCCCTCCCTCCCTCCCTCCCTTCCTCCCTCTTTCCTCTCTTCCTTTTGTATTTCTCCTAAAATCCCAATGGACTATACTTTTTAAGCATACACTTTGGGTAATGTGTCTTTATCAACATGGCTCAAGCACAATAGGGAGTGAGAGGTGGGTCTCACATCCTTGCGCACTGACCAGCGATGGACCTTGAACCCCTGGTGCACTTGAGGAGGCACAAATCAACAGACTGCGTGACATCATTGAAAAGAGCATGTGGGAAGGTCACCCAGACAGATGTTCCACATTATTAGTTGAGTTGTATGAACTCATTATCCCTAATGAGAATGAATTTATGTCGTTTTGACATAAATTTACCAGTAAAAATGTAGATCTAAGTAATAGAATGGTCCCTTTGCACATGGTTCTACAATCTTTCAACATGTTTCCATGATAAATGACTTTACTTAATTGGCACCTTCTGTCATTCTGGTGACATTTTGCCTACTGATCATATAACTAGCTCTTGATTATCGATGCTTTACAACTGAATCACAAGGTAGACATTCCAAAACATTGCATGGCATTTAAATCATTTATATGTAATTTTCTAGCGTACTCATTCCTTCTGCAAATATTAGGAGCCTACTGAGGTCATAGTTTTGTGTTCAGTCAGAGAAACAGAAGATGGAACAAAACCAATTTCACTTCCTGAAAACTGCCTACGTGTATGCCTTCTGCATGCAAAGCTGTGCTTTCCCAACTCCTTGTGCATTTATGCAGCAAGCATTATTATCTTCATTCTGCAAATGTGGAATCTGAAACTTAGAAACATTAAACTCTTCCAGCATCATTTGCCTGTGAAGTTAAATTTGAGGGAAAATATAAGATGCTTGATATGGGCTCCACATTTAAATAAGGAGATCTTATATTGCTTGAATAAGCAGAATTTATAAACCATGGTGATGCCCAAATGGTGACTTTAAATAAGCAAGGGATGCCCAAATCTCCCTGATAACCAATGTATTAATCCTCGACAACACCCCATCTCAGCGGTGCCATAATTTAAGAATTTTATGATTCTGGCCAAATATTCTTTGTGGCTAAGTTTAGTCTTCTTTTGGCAGTCCAGAGCAGTGGCTGTCTATCTTTCTAAAGAAAACAGCACTTGAACCTTGTCTTTAATAGAAGTAGTGCACAGATACTTATATAATATATCAACAGCTCTAGGAGAGTCCTCTCAGCCCCTTCTCTCCAGCCTCTCCTTGCCCTTGGCCGCGGTGGGTCTATCATGTCAATTTAAAGGAGAGTAGGACAATTAATCTGAATATAAAGGGGGGCCTGGCAGCTGGCCTTAATCTATACTTAAATAGCAAAATTTTATTAGATGTAGGTTATTTTACCTTCTATTCGGTATAGCTTATTATTATTATAGATCATTATAAGTTATATTATATGTAATATAATCATTTGTAACACATATTAGATTCTAAGTTACAGATTATTGCAGGCTTTCATTAAATACTAGAGGCCCAGTGCATGAAATTCGTGCACAGAGGAGGGGGGGTTCCCTCAGCTCAGCCTGCACCCTCTCCAACTGGGGTCCCCTTGCGGGATGTCCGACTGCCATCCCTCTCATAATCTGGGACCACTAGCTCCTAACTGCTCACCTGCCTGCCAGCCTGATCGCCCCTAACTGCCCTCCCCTGATGGCCTGGTTGCCCCCAATGGCACTCCCCTGCAGGCCTGATGTCGCCCCCAACTGCCCTCCTCTGCTGGCCAATTTGGTTCTGATTGGTTGGTTCCTATGCCAGCATCAAAAGCTCTGCCTCCTAGGCAGCCATTGGCTCCCCACAGCACTCAGATTTGGTTCTGATTAGTCGGTTTCAATGCCAGTCAGCGTCAAAAGCTCCACCTCCTAGACAGCCATTGGTTCCCCATGACACCCACCTGTGGTTCTGATTGGTCAGTTCCTATGCCAGTCAGCATCTCCAGGCCTATCTCTGGGCCTGATCAAAAAGGCGGGGCTTAACAGCAGCCCCTGCATTGGTCAGCATTTGGTCGTGATCAGTCATTTCACTCTGGGTCTTTATTACAGAGATGGGTTATTATATAAATTTTATTAGATATAGGTTAGATGTAGAATCCCAGTGCACAAATTTGTGCACCTTGAAAGGAACTGTGGGCCGCGAGGCTGCAGTGGGCATAGGGGCGGGGTCTCGGCCCATCCTCCGTGCCCCCGCCTGGCCCCTCCCACCGTGGCTCCTGGCCTCCTGTCTGCCGGCAGCTCTGCTCCCACTGCCGCCACCACTCCATGTGCGTGGGAACAAAGAATTTTCAGTAACCACCAGAGGCTCACCCCGTGACAGCGACCAGCACCCCGCCTTGGTCTGACGCCCCTGCTCACCTGCTCCACCATCCTGCTGCAGCCGATGTCCACCATGTTCCACGCTCTGCCGCCTGCTGCTGCCACCTGTTGCCGACGCCTGCTGCCAACGCCTTCCATGTTCCGTGCGTGCCCCCTGGTGATCAGCACACTGGTTGTTCGGTTGTTTGGTTGTCCTGCCATTCTGTCTATTTTCCTATTAGGGTTTTATTTTATTTTTATTTTTTTATATATATTTTTAAATATATTTTATTGATTTTTTACAGAGAGGAAGGGAGAGGGACAGAGAGTCAGAAACATCGATGAGAGAGAGACATCGATCAGCTGCCCATGCACATCCCTTACTGGGGATGTGCCCGCAACCAAGGTACATGCCCTTGACCGGAATCGAACCTGGGACCCTTCAGTCCGCAGGCCGACGCTCTATCCACTGAGCCAAACTGGTTAGGGCAGGGTTTTATATATATAGATTTTTGGAGACTATAGTTTTTTGGGGGATCCTTGTGTCTGGGTAACTCATTAGAATACAGGCAGATTAATGTTCTCTTCACTAAAGCACCCACTTGGTGCCAATTTTGTCCCCATGCCCCTCTGCAGAATGCTCGGTAGGCAGTTTGGACAGTGCTGGTCCAGGTGTAGAGCCTGGCACTCAGCATTTGAAGCGGAGCATCCTGGGACCTTGGCAAGCTTCTCCTTCCCCTGTACACATTTTCTGCAGGCACAAGAGAATTCAGTGACTTGCCCCCATTGGTCCTGTCCCCCAGGGTTTTCTGAAGACTAATGGAATCAAGTCCACAAAACCTCTCTGTTCTTAGGGCAACAGGGAGATAGAGGAAAGAAAATATATCATTAAACGAAATCCCTAGGCATGGCCACACTGGGACAACATTCCTGAACTTCCCATGGGCTGTGATCGACTGGTATGCAGACAGGGGCCTGGCTGGTGGAAAATGGCTGCAGTGGCTGTGACTTTTTTGTGGCATAGAGCCTTTGGCTCACTTATTTACAAAAAGACTCAGAGCCTCCCCTGCTTCCCTCTGCAGCAGGAAAGAATGGAAAATGATTGACAGTTTTGCCTTTCTCTTTGCAGCTCTTATGTCTTCCCCCTGCACCAAAGCCAATGGATATTTTCTGTGGGGCAGGAAGCAGGGAGGCAGAGGAGGTGCAGTCATGTGACCGGCAGCTGAGCTCCCATCCTTGACACAGGCTTAGGCCATGATCCGACCTAAGACAGGGATTGGGGACTTACTGTAAAGAGAAAGCCTCTTCTAAATGCTCAGACTCTCTAGCTCTCACCACAGGCTTGAAAGATTTGACTGTGAATACTTCTGGAATCCTCCCCTCCTTGTTCTTGATTAACCATTGAAATGCCAGTGAGTGTGCATTTCAGCGAGAAGCAGTCCCATTCATATTTTCACCTGCACATCCCACCACCGCTGCACCCACTCAGATTATCTGTTGGGGATGCCAAGCCAACCATGTGTCCTTGGTAAACCACTCATCTGAGCATATGGGGCTGACATAAATACTTCCATTTGTGCTGTGTTGACAATCTTTATATCAGTGCTCCCTGGCAAAGAGGTAAGAGCCATAGACAAAGATTGCACAGGATTCCTGGGAGGTGAGGTGGGGGAGCCTGTGGCTGCCTAGCAGGTCAAGGAAGCCTTCTGAGAGCATGGCTTCTGAAATGAGGGTTTTCTTCTCCAGTGAGAGCCGCAGAGAGAGCCTCACAGGTAGTGAGACAAAGTGTGCAGAGGCTGGAGAGGTTTTGTAGGAAGCCAACACCATGAGTAGTTCCAGGACTGTTTTTACCCACCAGACCTTACTGACAAGTCTAAGATTTCACATGTATGTGTGGGGGGCGGGCAGTGGAGGAATGGCTGGAGGGAGGTGACGCTGGGGAGGTGAGTAGGAACCTGAGTAGTGGCAGCCTTTTTGGTGCATAGAAGCCAAACCTTTCCCTAAGGACACAGGTGGCCACTGAAAAATATTAAGCAGACATGACCTTGCAGCCCTCAGGTTTTGAAACTCAAGGGTCAGTCCAGCTTTCCAAGTCTTCTAACCTATGGAAATGGCTCTACTTTCTGTTTGATGCTGGTTGCCATGCAGAAAGGGCATTCCTCTGAGGCGACCCCATGTCCTTCATTCATCCCTTTCGCATGATGCATTGAGATCTTCAAGGAGTTAGTGCTAAGATTAGGACAACTGCTAATTGATGTGGCTAACAGGATCCTGGAACAGCATTGTCCTCATGTGATCAGAAAACAAACATATAGTGCCTCAAGTCTCTATAAATACCTGCTTGCAGATAATGAAGACATGGAAAATAGTCTCCAGATAAGGAAGCAGTTTCAGAAATAATTTGGAAATATTCCTGATTTACAAGTGGTGATTTTCAGCAATAACTTTCTGAGGTCTTGGAACCAAATATTAGGGGACTTCTCTGCGTGGGGCTGATGCTGTTCTGGAATGCATTAGACTTCAGAGGCCAGAGAAAGCTTGGTTATCCCTCTGATCCCTGCGATTTATGACATTCTTAATCAGGAAGAAGGATCTGCAAGATTTCTTCCAATTCCAAATGAAGGCAAAATTTATGTGCAGTTGGGTGAGTTGGTCATCTCTTTCTAGAACAAGCCATTTCATTTCCAGCCTTTATTTAAAGTTAGGGTTGATTTATTTCCCTGGTTAAAGGCCACACAGTTGGTCCCAAACTAAGGTGTATGTGAGATGTTTATTAGACTGTAGCATGAGCCTGATGGTGTGCCTGCCCCCAGTGGGCCCCACCTTCCTATCCTCCCATCAACTGCCAGGCTGCCCAGAGGTGGCACTCAAAGGCAATGCCAGTCCCAAGTCAATAATAAGGGCAAATTAATTAAATCTTTACTAAAACCTCTCCAAAAATTCCAAGAAGGATCTCAGCCTCAATCCCTGTAAAATGTTTGGAACCTACTTTTTCCATCTTTGCCATATAGATTTTGCTGGGTTATTCCACTCCCAACCTCTGCTTCTTTGAGCTCCCCATAACATATGATCACTGTCTTCTCTCTTCCCCTTCCCTCTTTCAGCTTCATTCTTTCTTAGGTCAGCCCTAATTGCCCCCCACCTGTCATTATCTGGACTGAGCCAGACAAAGAAGAGCCAGGAGTGAGCTTCATCAGAATCTTTCTCCTTCCACAAGAGGGTGTTGGGAAGGTCAGGAGGAACTGAGCACAGGCCTCATCGGCCTTGTGGCTTCTGTGCTCTCTGAGAACTCTGTCAGAGTCATAAGGACAGGCCAGGAAGCTTGTGGGGGGAAGAGAGACTGCATGAAGCACAAAAAAGTCACAGCCACTGCAGCCATTTTCCACCAGCCAGGCCCCAGTCTGCACACCAGCCAATCACAGCTCATGGGTAAGCTTAGCAAAGGTAAACGGAGTCTGGTCCAGGTCAAGAGAACCTCCCAGCAAAGGTAGGCTGAGCTTGGTTCAACAGAACCTTCCAGCAAAAGTGGGCAGAGCTTGGTCTAGGTCAACAGAACCTCCCAGCAAAGGTGGGCAGAGCTTGGTCTAGGTCAATAGAACCTCCTAGCAAAGGTAAATAGAGTCTGATCTAGATCAACAGAACCTCCCAGCTATCCCACAGAATTCTGAGAATCAGTATGTGATTATTGTGTTAAGCCACTGAGTTTTGGGGTGGATTTTTGTTATGCAGCAGTATTATGGCAATAGATAGCTGATGACAGCTTTCTACTGTCTACAATGCATCATGATTTAGGTCAAGGTCTAACTTCAATCTCACCTAATCCCAAGAGATATATTTGCCTACCCTAGATTGCATAATTTTTCTCTCAGCCGAATTCCTTTATCTTACAAGTGAATATCCATCTTAGCTTTGTGTTGTGGCTTTTTCTATTTTTTTTTTCTTGTACATACAAGATTCATTATTGTAGGGGTGGAAAAATATCCCCTTCTTCTCTTCTAGGTTCTTTTGCTGGCCTAATATTTAAATTGACATAAGATAGATAACAGGAGAAAAGAAAATTTAATGTCATTTATATGAGAGCCCCACAATAAAATGAGACTCAAAGAAGTGCCAAAGCAGGAAGCTCTTATACCTTTTAGACAAAAACAACAATAACAATAAACCACCACCAACAAAACAGCCAATTTGTGAAGAATTGACAGAAAAAGGGGGTTTGGGATTGGGGTAGTAAATTAGTGAAAAAGCAAACAAGGTTTGCTTATTCAGCCTTCTCATCCCTAAATTCTCTCTCTGGTGATAAGCACACCTCTCCTCTCCTGGTACAGGAAGGGTGCCTTTCACCTGGGAGATTTATCTCTTGCTTTCAAGGGGGGACAAAGGAGAGTCAGAGTACCCTTCTCGCCCGGATGTTTCTCAAGTAATTTTGATTCAAAATAATCAAAACATCAAAGTGACATATTTTGGGGTGGCATATTCTGTGCCCCTTCACTATGTTATCTCGCTATGCTGCCCCCACCAAAATATGTCCCAATGCAACGTTTCTTGATGTGACATCCTCATGACCCACAGGAAGAAAAAACTTTTTAACTGTCTACACAAATCAATAACATCAATTGTTAAAACTAACTCATACATTTTGTTCTTTGGCATTGCGAAGCTGGCAAAATTTTTGACAAGAGAGAAACAAAAAGCAATGAAAACCATTGAGTGCTACCCAAGCAGGGAAGTGGTCCACCACTAGGTGGTCCTAGTCCCTCCCCCTCTCCCTCCTCCTCTGTGTCTGGGAAATCTGATTTCTCTACTAGATCCCAAGCTTCCAGAGGTCAGCATCCTTCCTGTCTTTCTTTTGTATTCCTGTTAAGGAACACCAAGAACATAGGCAATCATAAATGACTGCTGACTGACTGCTTGGTGGATCCTTAAGGGGTAGAAACACCCCTCTTGCCACAGTTGATGGATATTTTGCACTTCTTGCCTGCTTTGTCCTCTTCTCCTCTTTTGTCCTTGATTACTGCCCAGAAGATTCCTCCACCTCAACCCCAGAGAGTTTATTTCATTTCCTAATTATTTTCCCTGCTGAGAACTTTCTTATCTTGCTGTATCTAACCCAAATTTCTTCTCTGTAGCTTCAGGTCATTGCTCCTTAGTCTAAATCCTGTGAAAGGAAGACTAATTCCCTTGATTAATTTATATTGTAATCTCAAAGCTGTTTATACATCACAATTTCTGCTTCCCCCAGAGTCTCTTTTTGCTAGATTAGAGGAATAAGATTTCTCTCTCTCTATTTCTTCTCTGTACCTAATTTTTTGTTTATAAATCTCTAAGGTCTTTCTAGGTACTGTATTGAGGTATTTTTTCTTTCTGGGCTGATATAAAATAATTGCTCTCATTTATTTAATATTTACTCTATGTGCTAGGCAGTGGGGTAAAAATGTTTACACAAATAATTTTGTTTGACTCTCAGAATGAGGTGAATCCTGTCATTAACTCTACTTAATCCATGAAGAAATGGAAGTCCAGAGTGGTTAAATAACTTTCAAAAACTCACACAGCTGATTAGAGGCAGAGTTAGGACTTGAACTCTGGTCTTAGTCCTTTTACCCTAAGTGTGAACTCTTAATAATCTATTTACATATGGCCAGTGCACATAGTCTTTTCAATGGTTCTCATCAGGCTATCTAAATGACATCATATTATCATATTCAGTTATTTTGTTTTCACATGCTTACAGAAATAAGTACTTTTAAAGAGTCAAATGATGTAGGTTTGAATATCAGTTTGGCACATACTGACACTATAATCTTGAACAGATTGTTTGCTGATCTGTGAAATGGGAGAGTAATCATGCTCATTGTGATGCTCAGAGAAGATAATATAAGTGATGGTTCAGTGTAAAGTCTGAATCATTTTACCCATCAGAAAAATTTGTTTTATTACTCTGAAAGGTTTCTTTTTCTACCATTAACTGACCTATTTTTATTACTATTGTCATTAACTTTTGAAAGTGAGAAATTGAAGAATTGGGAGCTTGATAAATCCCCAAGTATTGAAACAGTCCATGGTTGGAGGGTGCAGCAGCCTAATCTGAACTTGGCTGTTCCCTCTACCTGAGATGCCCTCCTTCCCTAGCTTCTACCCGCACCAGGTTGGCTCCTACTGGTCCTTTAAGTTCCACTTGGATGTCTCTTCCCCAGAGTACACTCCCTGATCTGTCAATGCAACCTCTGTCCCCACTGGGATATGCTGGTACCCACCTCAGTTGTCCTTTAATACTCTCTGTATATAGTTACCCCTGCATTCTAAGTTTCTGCTAATTTGTCTCTATCAGAATAAGATCAACTCAAATGGGCTTAAATAATGAGAAAATACCTAGACCCTTGCATTTGGGAAGGAGAAAGATGATTGGCTTTCTGATTGATCTAATCTGGAGGCTTCTGATCAGTTTCTCTGTGATTCTGTTAACCCTGATGTTCTCTAGGTACCTGATTCATTTTCAACTTGGACACATGATGTTTCCAACTTGAAAATGCAATGGTTTACTACATCTAATGGCCGGAGAGAGAGACAGCAAACTCTCCCTTTTTATCTCATTGACTTCTTTGAGGTCAAGTGTTTGTTTCTGAATCTGTCTTGCTAATTGGGAAGGCCTTGTACTGATTTGCTCAGGCCTGGGTTGCTGCACTAATCACTCACTTGCAAGGCTTCCCGGCTTCCCTTAGTACTACCATGCCCAGTCCTCAAGCTAGGAGTGGGGTCAGCTTGTCTTGGGGACCATGCATAGCATACATAGCGCAGGTAACTGAACAATAGTGGGGGTCCATTAAGAAGGAGGAAGGGACTTTAGATGCTGAGTAAGCCATCAGCAGTGTCTTGTGCAGTGCTTCAATCTACCATTAGATGGAGCTCTTTGAAGACAGTGATGTGGCCTCTTTCATCTTTGTACAATGCCCCCCTCCTCCCCCAAAACTGAGCTCAGTGCCTAACCTATAGTAGATATCCAGGAAAAATCTGTTGAATGATTGAATTACAATGACATTAATATATAATTTAGTTAGAAGGAAAACAACCACACTTTGGCCAAATGCAGAAAATCAGTGTATACTTCACAGCATTTTATTCCCTACCCACATAGCTGAGCTTGCCCTTTGTTGTTCCAGATGATTTATGTCCACTTAATTAAAGAAATGACATTATTCATGGTTAAAATGAAGTAGGTACCTGGAGGACAAAGGTTCAAAGGGCAATGAGTGCCACTGAAAATGCAGACTGATGGACAGCTAATGAAAAGCATATGGAGCTATGGTCTCCACCTTATGCTGAGTGCTGTTGATGCCAATCGCTCAATTTAAACACTGAGGCAGAAATTCACTGGGTTCAGAGAATATCCAAATGTTCTGAAGCTGTTGAATGCATAATTCCTAGGAACTTTAATCACTGTACTCAAAGTCCCTTAGGGGCAAAACTATTTAGACTTAATTAAAATTACTTTTGGCAGTCTGCATCAAGCCCTGGGCCCACAGGATGGTGGTGGGAATCTATGCTGATCCCTTGTGGGCAGTCACCTTCTTCTTCGGGCAAACTTTGGTTACAAGGGACAAGAACCCAACAAGCCTAAGATTCCAAAGCTGCTCTCAGAGTCAAAGGAAGGGCAAAAATCCAGGCATTGGGAAGGAAGGACAAATCTGGGCACCTCATGAACTAAACTGAGGGATCTGAATTTCACTGAGATCCACTCCCTCTCACTCTCATTTTTCCTTCTCTCTGCTTTTGGGCGTCATCTTTCCCATTGTTTTCTATACAAGGCTGGCATATTGGCATCTGTATCTCTTCTTAGTCTGACCTCCAGAGAGACAAAAACCCTCAGGAAATATTCTGTATGGTCTGAACCTGGGTGATGTCCAAACAATCTGTAACCATTAGTGGCTGTGGGTTAAGGTCCAATTATTGGGCCATCTGGAATTAGAGATCTACCCTTAGACCATTTGCTGTGTCCAGTGTGCTAAGTTCATGAATCTCCCTTTGCATCTGCTGGAAAGGTCATATGAGGAGGTAATACAGACCCTGGAGTTTCTTTTCAGCTACATGACCTTGAACAAGTTATTTAACCCTTTGTTCCCAATCTGTTACTTACTTAAAAAATGAGATATAATAATAATAATATGGATAGTATGATATATCTATATTATGCATATTAGGACTAAATGTGGTGTGTATATGTATAATGTTCATTTATTCCCACAATGTCAAACATCCATACTATTATCATGCAAATTGCTTAGAACAGAGGCTAACACATGTAAGTAATATATAAACGTAATAGCTTATGAGCTATGAACTGAGGTGGGGCTGGGAGGAGTGGTTCTCAAAAGAAGTAGGAGATTGGGGTCACTACTTAACCTTGCTGTTTTTCCTAAATGCATCTGCTGAAACTGTGGCTCAGATAGGTAGCCCTGTCCCTTGGGCTTAGCTGCCTGCTAGTAAATCCTTCAGACACTGGCAGGATTTGAATCCAGGAAGATTCTGTTTTGGGTAACCTGAACCACCCTACTAGGGCATTTTCAATCCTTCTGATTAAAGTGTGGGGCTGCACCTGCATGGAAAGTCGACTGTCCTCTCTATTCTTCACATGTCATTGTAGCTATTGGCTCAGAAATGCAACCCTAGGTTAAAACAGAAAGATCTTAATTCTCCAAATGATTCATCAATGTATAATGAGGAAGGCCTTCTTGCTTCCTATCCCTGGCCTGAAAGGTCAAGATTAAGGACACCATAAAAATACCTTGCTTTGTGTAGTTTGTTAGACTTAGGAATCATTGTACCAGGGGTCATTATGGTATGGCTTCAGTCATATTCCTTACATGCACTTCAGAAAGAATTGGAAGGACAGGTTGACTCAACAAGCACATATATGACATGATACCATTCATTGGTATCAGCCCATTTCTATTTTTCCAGAGTGAGTGGCTGAGAGTGAGTCTCCTGGCTTCAAGGACTGAGTCATCCTGAGCTTATATCATCTTCAGTGGTTTCCACAGCTCTTAGAACAAAATTGGCCATCCATATGAGGGTCTATAAGTCTCCTGATCTTCACTGTCCAATATGGTGGACCCTAACTTTATGTCACTATTTAATTTAATTTAAAATTACAAGTTGAGTCTCCCAGTTGCACTGACCTCATTTTAGGTGCTAAATAGCCACATCTGTTTTGAAGAATGCAGATGTACAGCATTGCCATCATACCAGAAAGTTCTACTAGATGGATGGCAGTGCTCAGTATAATCTAGCCCTGACTATCACATAACCTCACCATGGGACACTTTCGTATAGTTCAGGTCATTTTTTATTTTCTCCAATGTATTCAGCTCTTTTCCACCATTGTTCACTCTTTTCACCTCTCTCCATTTTGCCTCTGTAACCCATCAGGTTTCAGGTTAAATATTACTTCTTCAGAGAGGTCTTCAATGATCCCAGCCTCCAATCTACACTAGGTCAAACTACTAGTGTCTCTCATAGTAGCCCATTATTTGCTTTCAAAGTACGTAGATTTATGTAGGTATTTAGGTGTTTTCATGGGCAATGCTTGACTTCCCCATTAAACTGAAGACTCATTAGGGAAGCCAGGTGTTAGACATTTTAACACCAGTGTCTAAACATAGTAGGTGTTCAATAAGTATCTGGTGAATGAATATATAATTTAATGAGCTCTCCCATGTGCCATCTTTACATGGTACATTCTTTTTAGTTTTCAGATGAGCCAAGACCTTAATTTTCTCTTCCATGTCCATCTTCTTCCTCCCCTCATTCTGCAGAGTGCCACCTTCAGATTCCCTTGGAGTTTGCTCTTCCAAATCAGCCTGCTATAGTCCCTCTTTGTCATATGTCTATGCCATAACAACACTATTGGGATGTACAGTTTCCCTGGGAAGAAGGAAGGTAAATTGACAGAGGAAACTAAACTTTCTTGTCCACTGTCTATAACTTGTTTATTTTTCATAAAATAATTGGCAGGGTAAAATATTTTAATTTCCTATATCTACATAATTAATATGTCCACATTAGAAATCAATAATCCTGGATAATTACCATTGGTGCTATGGCTCATAAACTGAACACTAGTCTTGCTAACGAACTGAATGAGACATAATTTCTTGTTGTTCAAAGAGATGATCAACTCTAATCAACAGTAAATTCAATCAAAACTTACTGACATCAATTGAAATCATATTAGAGTTTGTAAAAATAGGATAATTATACTCATCATGTAAGTTGCAGGTATTGTAACAACTCTGCAATGGGGGCCTATTTGAATAAACGTGTATGTCTGCTGGCTCTGTGTTAGCAGATGCAGAAACATATAATTTGCATAAATAAATCAGGAGTCTTTTTTCTCTTCATAGCTCTTTAGTTTTGTGGGATTCAATTAATTCAACTTTTTTTTTTTTAAATTTAACGAGCTCAGAATAACAGGCTAAGCAGGTGCTGGAGTGTGGGGCACTTCGGCAAGACAGCTCATGTAGGATAATGGAACTATGAGATACATTTCATTTAATAAAACACAGACCAGTCTTGGGTTGAAAGGTTGTGAGAGACCTTGGTAGATCTGGAGAGATGTTGAAAGACACAGGATCAAGTTAAATTCCCTGTAAGCTCCCATTGCAACTTCAGTTTCTTCCCCACTTTCTTACTCGTGGGGGGATAACATTGCTTTTCTGCATGAGAAACTCTAGGAGAAGAGGATTGTATTTCTGGGGGAGTTTAAAGAAGACTTGGGTCTAACTTTACCTTTGCTCTTACCTGCAAGCAACAATAGAGATTTTGCAAGCAGACCAGAATATCTTTTTAGACTGTAACAGAAATCCATGGAAGTCCCTAATACCACTACAGTATAGGAGATGGAGGAGGAATCCTGGGCCCCAAGACTTCATTGCTATGCTTGCTTAAGCAGGAAACCCCATCACAGAAGAGTCTAATTACAGAGAGTTGACTTTCATTGAAGCAACCCTTCCTTAGAACACACATTTAAAAATAATTTTTTTAAAGGAACAGTGGGTTAAATGGGTATTCATTGGAAGATAGATGAATGATCTCATGGGCACACAGTTATTTCATCTTTTAAAAAGCCAGAGCATCATAATCATGCTTGCCTTTTTTTTTTTTTTTTTTTTTTTAAATACATTTTATTGATTTTTTACAGAGAGGAAGGAAGAGGGATAGATAGTCAGAAACATCGATGAGAGAGAAACATCGATCAGTTGCCTCCTGCACACC
The DNA here is from genome assembly GCF_963455305.1 of Plecotus auritus. Lineage (NCBI taxonomy): Eukaryota > Metazoa > Chordata > Mammalia > Chiroptera > Vespertilionidae > Plecotus > Plecotus auritus. Next base: position 240,214,255 of record NC_137770.1, on the reverse strand, counting down.
TCCCACCGGGGATGTGCCCGCAACCAAGTTACATGCCCTTGACCGGAATCGAACCTGGGACCCTTCAGTCCTCAGGCTGACGCTCTATCCACTGAGCCAAACCGGTTCTGGCCTTTTTTTTTTTTTGAGCATCTACTTTGTGCCAGAACTGTGTAAGGCCATTTGCATTTGCATGTTATCTTACTGAATTTTCAAACTACTCTGTGAATTAGGTGTTATTGTTCTCCTTTTACAGTTAAAGAAACTGAGGCCTAGAGAGGTCATGACTTGCCTCAGGTCACAGGGCAAGAGGTGGGAGTGTAAGGTTTCAAACAAGGTCTCTCCTCCTTCAGAGCCAGATCAGGAGTGGAAGTAGGACAGGAGGCATGTTTTCTCCCTACAGATCTAAAGTAAACACTACTGATTCTAATCTGATTTACAAAAGCAAACTTTATGAACCACCTTCCACTGACAGTTCTCCAAATGAGCATGATTTTGCTAAAATGAGGTAGTTAGAACCATGAGGGACCAGAGAAGGCAAACAGACTCCTTAGCAGCATTTCCAGAAGAACCCTCTTGCTGGGAACACACGGATGTCCAGGGAAATACTAAATTCACAAAGGCCAGCCACTTGGACTCATGGAGGCCAATGAACCACACTGTGGGATCTCTTGTCTCCATACAGCTCCTCCAAAGAAAGTACCTTTCCATGTAGTCACCTGATCCATTTTTTTTTTCCTGATAATTTCATTCTTTAAGAACCAGCTTCGTGGTGCCTTCTTCTTCCATGGTGGCATTTGGCTTTCTCATCCCTTACCACTCTAGGAAGACTTTACCAATCCATTGCTAAGCTTTTATAACATACCAGTAATTTCTGGGCTGCCCTTGAAGCCAGGACATACCCAACTGACCAATTTTTAGTTCTTAGGAAGCCCTGGCCCAAAGGTTCAGAGCACATGTGGGAGGTCCTCATCCTAAATGTGAAGAGCATTATCAGTAGAAAAGCATATCAATGAGCAACTTACTTTCTTCCTTCACTCCCCTACTTCATGTTCTTCACTGTAAGATAGGACATTGTATATCTAAATCAGCTGTTTTCTTTAAATTCAGAAAACAAAAAGACACATTTTATTTTGCTAGTGATTTGAATCTTAGTTTAATGGATTTTGTGAAGAGCATTGAGCAGGGGTGGGGAATGCCCAGCCTGCAGGCTGTGTAAGGCCTGCAAAATCATTTGATCTGGTCTCCCAAGGAAACTGCAGGTGGGACTCAACATTCAATAGATGTAGGAGCTTTTCCCACAGCAACATAAATTTATATTAAGTGAATTGTGTTAAGTGAATGATGTTATACTAGTAAATATCTAAATGGCCCTTGGCAGAAAAATGGTTCCCCACCCCTGGCATAGAGGATTGATGTAGGTCTAACAGGTGAGGCACATCTTTGAGATTAGGAGATGAAGGGGGTACACGTAGAAACCCAAGTGGGGAATGGGCAACCATCCTATTTCCCCCCTCTTGCTGCCTGCTGAGTTTCTGGGATTCTATGTTGTAGAGATGGAAACATGGCTGGAAAGAAAGAAGTCTGAAGGAGGTGAGGGAAATAAAGTAAAGAAAAAGACTGTGGGGCTTTGGACTTTGAAAGTATTTGAACAGAGAGTTGGCATTGGAGATTTTAGATACAGATCTGGGTGGGTGAGGTATGGGAGTCATGGAGAAGCTAAAAAAGAAGGAAACAACTTTAAGAGGCATGAAAATAGACTGGGGACCTGATCATCTCTAATATTCTTCAAGAGATGTGTGATTGGAATTCAACCTGGCTGCTTATTGCAGCTGGCGTGTTTTCGTGTGACACTGAGACTAGACTGGACATTTGGGGTCAGGAGGTCTTTATAGGTTATAGGAGGAAAATGATGGTCTGTGAATGTGAAGAAGAAATGGTGCCCTGAGTCTGAAGAGAAAGGCAGGACAGAAAGGCATGAAAAATAGAGAAGCCAAGAGATGGTGTAGGCAGCGTGCCCACTGGCTTCCTTTGTTGATGTGGTGTTTTATGGAGTGGTTCTTTTAATTTAAAATCGTTTGTTTTTCCTTGATGTAAACCCATGCTCCCCCTCTCTCTGGCTTCCCTCCAAATAATCAATAAAGTGTCTATTACCCAGGAGCGCACACAGATAGTTTGCATGAGCTGTTTTTGTTGTCTTTGCTGGTGCAGTTGAGGAGGAGTTTGAATTTCGCCTCTGGATTAAGATGCTGCAGGTTGCTGTTTGAGCAGAAGCAAGATCTCTGAGGCAGAGAAGGCCACACAGATGGCATTGTTCCCCAAGTTCTTTGAAATGCTGACAGAAAGCTTTGGGATTTTTATAGATCATAAAATAAAATTTCCAATCTTTTCAAGATTTTGTGAGTTTGGGACATATCAGCAGTTCTTTTCTTCCTTCCTTTCTCCTTTTCTTTACTTTTCCTTCCCTATTCTTTCTTCCCCTTCCTTCCTCCATCCCTCCCTTCTTTCTTCTCTTTTTCTTCCCTCCTCCTCCTCCTCCTCCTCCTCCTCCTCCTCCTCCTCCTCCTCCTCCTCCTCCTTTCTCTCTCTCTCTCTCTCTCTCTCTCTCTCTCTCTCTCTCTCTCTCTCTCTCTCCCTCCCCCTTTATCCCTTCCTCCATCCCTCCCTCTCTGATATTATCTCTCTCTTATCTTGAGCCTGTATACAGGAACCTATATGTAAAGCTAGAGGCAGGTTGAGAAAGATTTTTACAAAAACCCTTTTCAGGAAGTTTTGCCCACCAACAGGATGGAGGGCTCTGGGAAAATAGTAAGGAGGGAACACTTACTCTAATCATTGCCTGAAGGAGACAAATCCTCCTGAATTTTCTATTATGTACACAACTATGGGTAGGGAGACTATACAAGCTATAGCATCATATAAATTAGTATATATATGAAATGTACCTATATATTTTATCTTAAATTTACAAAAAAAAATTATTCACTCTTAAGTAGACCATAGCCAGGAAAGGAATTAAATATTAGAGATAACTCAGCTCAGGATTGGTTGTATCAATTTTCCAGCAAGCCTATCTATCCTATGACATGCCATGAGTTATTAGTGTCTTTTATTGCTAATATAACCTGCCTTTATCAACGACTTCTTCACATCCAACTCTGCTAACCCCTGGGTGCCTGTAGCATGTTGCTAGTCCTGGAAGTGCCCTGCTATCTCCAGGGCTGTATTCCTATCTAATCCGCTGTATATATTTCAGGTGTTGCTAGCTGTGCTTGAGTGATCTGGGTGTCTACCAGAAGCTTTCTGATAAAATACGGCCTTCTCTGCTACAGTAGACTTACAGTTTCCCTTTAAAATAACCCAGTTGAAATTTAATAGAAGGTTTTAAAGCCACATCTGATTTAAATCGCCTAAGTTCTAGCTTTTAAGAACACTCTTGGCACACCAACCTCGGGGTTTTCTGAGCGATTGAGAGAAAATTCCAGCTTTACTTACGACATATATCAAATTGAAACAAAACCCCCCACACAAACAAACTGGGTAGCCTGTTAATAAACTCAATGACAGGTGATCAACAACTGAAGAATGTCTAAGATTGGGAGCAAATCTTTAGTTTATAAGTAAAGTGTTAGGATGTCTTTCTTAGCAGGAAAAGGGGAGGAAAACACAAATCCTTTAAGATATTAGCTTACTATAGTCAGGGATTTTAAAAAATCAAACAAATCACGGGATCAACAGTATTAATTTTTCAAACTCTGATGTAATAGGACAACAAATGAGGCCTTTTCTCTTTGCAAATCTAAGCGTCCTTGAGGCGGAAAAGGAAGAAAGGGTTGCTAGGCAATCTTTCAGCTTCACAAGTGACATCCCACACGCAAAGCCTTGACCCACACCCTCCCTGTCTTGTCACAATGCTGTACAGAGGCATCGGTATTCCCCCCAGTGTACAGATGCGAAAACCGAGGCCCTGGAGGCAGAGATGAAACATATTGTCACACGTCTATAGCTCTCTGGCTCCCAAGCCCATCATCTTGCCGAGATGCCCAGCTCCCCTGGGACTTAGGGTTCAGTTATTTTAGGCTCCCCTGGACACCCCTTCAAAACTCAGTAGTAGATCTTCAAGCAGTGCATCTGCATTCCTAAAAGGCCTTTATCCTTGATTAAAAAATAAAGAAATAAAATAAAACTAGCTCACTGCTCAGGCTTCTCAACAGAACAGCATTTGATTTCCTCGTGTTGTTGAGTTCAGAGCTCTCCCATAAGGCATCCAGGCTGCTCTCATGAGTCTTCCTGCTGTTCCCCTTCAGGATTCCACTTTGATTCCTTCTATGGAGAGAAGTCTTGCTTTCAAGATACAAAGAACGCCTCCCTATTCCCACGTGGCCTTGATTTAACACAAGAGGAACAATTTGCGAGGCTCATGCTAGGGAGACGCCCTCACGCTCTGCCCGTGGGTCGGTTCACTGATAAAACTATTTTGCAAAGGAATTGTAAAGGACCTTTGAAATGTACCATTAATTGTATCTCCAGAAATCTATCTTAAGCATAATAATCTCAAAGGTAGAAACGAATTCATGCACAAAGAAATTCACTATTGTGTTGTTTTTAGCGGTGGTGGGGAAAAAACATGGACAACAACTTAATTGTCCAACAACTAGATAATGGTTGTGTAAACATCATGTGTCTACTAATAAATATCATGGACCAATTAAAAGTGATGTTTATGGAAGTTTCCACTTAATGTGACAAATCGAATTTACATCATTTTTTCCCCCCACATCTCATTCAAGTCCCAGTAAAGGGATAAAAACAAAAGCATACAAACCAGAGAGTCCAAGAGAATGAGATAGGAGACTAGAGCAGATGGGAGATACCAATACATTTTTAAAATATGAGAAGCAGATTTTCAGTTAGTAACTGGATTGTGGTTGAGAAAGCTGAACCTTAAGTGCCACAGGGTAAAGATAAGAAGGAAACAGATCCATGTTACAGGATCCTGGGAAGGTTCAGGGTCACAAGGCATCAGGTGGCCCTGAAGGCAGGGAATGCCTGGCGCTGAGAGCAGGGAAGCAGGAGGAGCCTAGAGCTTTTCCCCAACTAGGCACCTCTCCTGCCCCACCTGGTAGAAAACTGGAGGCTTACTCTCAGCAGAGGTTAAAACAGATAGACTCTGAACTCTGGGGCCTGAGATAGAAGATAGGAAAAGATAGAAGCACTACAATAAAATTTATAAGAGGGTGGGAACTGTGTGAGAGTCTACATAGTGAACGGTGAAATTCTCAGCCTCCTTTTTCCAAATGCTGAGAATGTGAGTAGGCAAGCTGATAGCCCTCGATGGGAGATTGGAGGGTTCTCTGGGTAGAAACTAGCAAGTCTAAGAAAAATAAATCTGGAAGAACTGATAGTTATAGGTAGAGGTCTCACATGATATCCAGGTTCAAGGCCTGTCATTCTGTGGAGTCTGCTATATGGTAAACCTTTTTGTTTTTTCCTTGTTGAATCCTGGAAATTGGGTTCTGTATTAATTTCCTAGGGCTATGTCAACAAATCACCACACAACTTGACCTAAAACAACAGACATTTATTCTCTCACAGTTCTGGAGGCCGGGAGTCGGACTCTAAGGTGTCAACAGGCTCCTGTGGGTGTCTGAAGGCTCTAGGGAAGAATGCTTTCTTACCTCTTCTGGATTCTGGTGATTGCCATCGATCCTTGGCTCCTGTGGGTGTCTGAAGGCTCTAGGGAAGAATGCTTTCTTACCTCTTCTGGATTCTGGTGATTGCCATCGATCCTTGGCATCCCTTGTGGCAGCATAACTCTGATGTGTGCCTGTCTTCACCTGGACATCTTCCCTGGGTGTCAGGTCTCTGTGTCTATGTATCTCCCACGAGGACACCAGTAATGGATAATGGCTCACCTTATTTTGTAGGACCTCATCTTAACTCGATCATATTTGCAAACACCTGATTTCCAAATGAGGTCACAATCACAAGTGTTGGGGATTAGGACTTGAACATAGCTGTTTGGGATCGGGGGTACAATGAAACATACCATAGAGTTTAAACAACATTTTTTAATGAGTGAAAGGTAAACCACATTTCCTTAAAACAAGTTAAACCCTCTTATAATTCAATGGCAGCTTTGGATATGCAAGAGGGCTCAAAGTACACTTCCAGTATCCTGATCCCCTCTCAAGAGAGGAAGTCTCCATCACCCCACCCCACCAAGCCTTCTTCTTGGTATGTACACACATAAAACACAAAAACTCAACTTCGAGTTTGGGAGGAATATTTAAGAGGAGCAATATAAGTAGATTTTTGCCTCTGCTTATGCTTTAGTAGCAAAAATAAAACAAGAATACAGATTAAGGTGAGAGCTCTTTAATTTTCGGAGGCGATTTGAGTTGAGAAGCCCAGGCTGGCTTCTGGTCTTTGCACAGTACATTTGTACAGAAAGCCCCTATCATGCCAATCAAGGCGACATCCTCTTTCAATGAACTCTTCATTATATATTTTTGCTCCAAGACAAAGAACATTTATGCAATTAAAAAAGGCTGATTAAAAAAATCTGTGTCAGGCATAGACTTGCATTTATACTTTTGGGCACAAATGATGGGAGGGACATTAAAAAACTGCAAAACTGAGCAGAAATCGTCATTTTTCAGCACATATTTTGAAGAGGAATGAGGCATTGGCTTTTCCAGGACTCAGCAGCCTGGCTTCCCTCCTCATTAGTTGACCACAGAGCCCGGGCTGCTCCCTCAGGCCCTAATCAACTTACTCAAATCGGCTGCAGAATCGATCTGACAGCCCGTGAAAGGGAGTTTGGAGGTGGGGAGGGAAGCACAAGGGAGGGCCGAGACTTTGGGAACATGGACTTCTGTATTTTCAAGTATATCACCATGTTTGCCTAACATCAAGGACTGTGACATTAGCAGACGCTTCTGATAGTTGGGCCACAAAATAGTTGTGACAAGAACCCTACAGTGTGTATGTCTTTTGAGTCCTGGGCTTAGAAACACTTATTCAAAAGGATGGAGAAGAAAGCTCTCTCTGATTTAAGCCTGAATTCCTTTGACATGAAAACGAAGGCAATTAACATTTGTTGATCATTTACTAAATGTTTAGTTTTTCCTTTTAGTCACCATAGTGGCCCCTGAGGTTGGCATTATTATCCCCTGTGTAGATGAGGACATAGAGGCTTAAAAGCAAGGAGGATATTAAAAATGTTTAACAGCCAGAAAAGCAAGAACATAGACCATTTAGAAGCATGCTGGCCACAGTCCTAGAGTTCCCCAGGAAAGGGGATGGCTGGGGCTGTGGGAGATGCCCCAGGGAAGCTTGGGGGAGCAACTACTTATAATAAGTATAAAAGTATTTCAGTGACTACCAGAGCATTGCCAGGTAAGCTGGGTCTGTGAGGAGGAAAGTTAGCTTTCCCTAAGATGATCAGCTCACAGCAGATGACCTGGGATTTAAACTCAGCTCTCTTTTCTCCAAAGACAATACCCTTTTTAACATGCCATACTCTGGTCTGCTCACTCCATCATGCCTTGGAGGAGGAGCATTGCCAAACTGCCTTTAAGGGGTAAGTGATAGCAGAATCTTTCCTGTGAATATCCTTGTCAAAGTGATGGAGAAATTTTCTAACAACCTGAAAAGGTGGGACATGAATCACAAGGGTCGGAGACAGTATTTCAAAAGGAGAAAAGGCACTCAAAAGCAGAATTGAATGACTGAGAACAAATGTTGCCAATGTCTATCATTTTCCCCTCGAGCTAATGCTCTCTTTCCAGTGGGGACCATATCCAGACCCATGACCTAGATGTTCATCTGGGGAGAGGAAGGTTCTGATGCAATACATTGAGAAAATGCCATTCATGACTTAAATGGTTATGTGATGCATATTTTGAAAACTTCAGTTAAGATTCTGGTTCTCCCACACATACAAAATATTGAGTTTAGAACTTTGACGATTGGTAGTATCCATAGATTTTTCTTTATGAGTTGATTCAGGTCACCTCAAAGCCTATGCCCATACCCATTCTGGTATGTCCATAAAAACATGGTCAGTTCTTTCAATGGAAACCCCCAAACTACAAATGAAAACATGTTGATAGAAATGAAAGAAGAACACCCTCTTCATCCTCTTAAAACAGAAGAGACACGTAAAATCCTTTTATTATTATTTTTTCAAGTGAGAGGAAAACCAGTATTCCTTTTCAAATACAAACAGAAAGTTACTGTCTCTGAAAAAACAAGCCCAGAATGGACACATTTGCCTCTTCAGGGACCAGCTTAGGTCTTTTCTGTTTAAAAATCTTTGAACTTCTGCTTCCTGCTGTGCACTCAGAAACGGAGCCGATGACGTGATCCTTCTGTAGTATGGCCTGAGAACTTGGGATAAGAGGGCAATGTCTGATTCCATATAAAGCCGCATAACAGAGTGGGGGAAGCATGGTTGTTGCTGTCAACAGATGGGGTTCGAATCTTGCCTTTGTCACAGAATACCTACACAAGTGCGTTACCCTGCACAAGTTACTTCACCTTTCTCAGGTTCAGTATTTTTCCAATGGAAAATAGATTTTAAAATACTTGGCCCAGTGTTCAAGAGGTAGTAACTGTTTTAATTACTATTTTAATGTTGCATCTCCTTTAATTCTACAATACATATGAGTGCTGCATCCATATCCCCATTTTATAGATGGGGAAACCAAGGCAATGGAGGCTTGGAGAGCATAAAGCTTGGGCAGCCATGAAGAGGTGAAGGTGGATTTTATTGCATGTCCCCAGGCCAGTGACTGATTCTACCAACCCATACAGTATCTATGATTATTAGGAAATTATATTCTACAACTGACACAGGCATGCTGGAGGTGTTCCTTTGAAAAGTTGTCAAATGCCATTTTATTACAAGACTAGAGGCCCAGTGCACAGATTCATGCACAGGTGGGGTCCCTCAGCCTGGCTGGTGATTGGGGCTGTCTCACCCAGTCCCGACTAGGGCTGATGGGGGCCAGCCGACTGGGGAGAGACCACAGGAGGTTGGCCGGCTGGCCCCAGCGGGACCCCAGCAGCAAGCTAACCTACCAGTTGGAGTGTCTGCCCCCTGGTGGTCAGTGCACGTCATAGTGACTGGCAAGCGGTCAACCAATTGGTCGGACACTTAGCATATTACACTTTTATTATATAGGATAGTGAAGAATTTAACATGTCTCTGCCCCCATTAGAGAGACGCCATATTGAATAAAAATCCATCAACTACTTGAACAGACAAATCACCTTTTCTCTCCAGGCTCAGTGTCTTGCCTGATAAACAAAGGGGTTGAACTCTGAAGGATGGCCACTGGGCTGTAACATTCTATGGAACCTACAAGGTGGAGAGGTTCCACTGAAAGAGGAAAAATCTGCATGTTTGGATCAATAAAAATTGGAAACAATTTGAGCTTGATATATGAGGAAACATAAGTCATAATGTGGGTGAAGAGGAAGACCAGGATGGGTAGGGAATACTATTGGATACTTTATCTAGAAGATTCTTCACAATTCTCAGAAAGCTTAAATTTTTTTTTTTTTAATAAAGAGGAGTAAAATTATTTGAATGGGATTCTAGTGAGAGAGAGAGAAGATGAGAAAAAGCTACAAACAGGCATGAGCTAGACACATACCTCTGGTCTTCTTACTACAGCTGCTAGAAAACCCATGAGTCCATTTTGGTTTTAGGATTCAAGAATATAAATGGGATTTGGATTGAGATCCAGGGTGGGTGAGCGAACTGGTGAGAACATAATAGATAACTTGTTTTTATGGGATCTGATATGAATATTTAAGTTGTAAAAGCAAGATATGAGTCACTCTCATTTTCTGTGATTCCTCTGGTCGCCCCCAGAGGGAAGATGTGATGACTAGGTACATCTATTCCAATAGATAAAGAAACACATACATATTTTGTGATGATTGCTTTCTGCCAATATTTAATATACCTCCTGAGCTGGAAAATGGCTTCAATTCCCTTACCATCTCTCCTGCTCTGGTCTCAGGAGCTCTTCTCCTTCAAGGCTGGAAGCTTCGTTAGTCAGCGGAGACACTACTTTCCACCTTAGAATAATATGTTTTCTCTCTCAGTGACTCCTATCTTCCATCTAGTAGCTTTAAAAGCTTCAGAGAGGGACACATTTTTTTGTTTGTTTTTTTTTTGTTTAAATGTTGATGGCCTCAGAGATATTGCAGAAGCAGTGGCGTGCTGAGAAGTGAGGGAGAAGAAACTCTTTATTTTTGGCCAATTTACAAATAATTGAGGTGGGAAGGAGTGAAGAGAACCCCCTGAACTGCTAAAATCCTACAACTGGGGTGGAAGGGGAGGGTTATTCTTTGTTAATCATCCAAACACATTTCTATAAATGTTGAGCATTTGGGCTAAAACAGGATCTTGGATTCATTTTCCCTCCAAATGGCCAGGGAGAAGGGAACACACATCAAGTACAGAGCAGAGGAAACCTGGCCCCCTGCCTAGAATAAAGATTTTATGTTTTAGAGAAATGATCGAGGACATCCCACAAGAAGCTGTTGATCAGTGAAACGTGCATTTGCTCAAAACACTCTTTCCCAGCGGAGTCCACCCTCCCTTCCTCTCCCCCCATTCCAGGTCACCCTGGCTGGAGCCTGCTCATTGGGCAGCACACAGCCTTGTTTAGGACAGTTTCTTAGAGAATTTTACTTTGAAGTGTTTCAAAATAATTCTGCTCATGCAGGAGCTTCTCCTGTTTTATGGATCAGAAGGGATTTGAAATCTGTTCCGTAGAACAGCTAAGAGCTAAAACAACAACAAAACAGGCATTGATAAAATTTAATTGACTATATGTCAGACCCATCTAAATACTTAAAAAATATTAACTCATTTAATCCTCACAACAAACAGCCTTTTGAGGTATGTGCATTTACAATCCCCATTTTTAGAGTTGAGAAAAATAATAAGTACTTCGCCCAAGGTCACATAACCAATAAGTGATGGAGCCAATATTTCATTCCAATCTGCCCGACTCCACAGAGTCCACACACTTAAGCACAATGCTATATGAGGAATAATATCTACTTCCAAGGGTTGTTTTGAAGATCGAATGGAATAATCAGTATGCTATACTCATCGAACATGGGAGAACTTCAAATATTTGACTGGTGCTTCTGTTAATGCTTCTGACTCAAAAAAATCACAATGCCGGGAACTTGTATTTCTTTCCTTCCATTCTCCCTCCTTCCCTCCCTCTCATTCTCGCCCCCTCTCTTTGTTCCTTCCCATCCTTCCATATTCCAAAGGGTGATTGGGTACTTCTCAGTGGGATCAAGTACCCAGTCACCTGAGGCAGCCAATGGAGAATGGAAGGCAGGGGAGAAGGAAGGAAGGAAGGAAGGAAGGAAGGAAGGAAGGAAGGAAGGAAGGAAGGAAGGAAGGAAGGAAGGAAGGAAGAGAGGGAGGGAGGGAGGGAGGGAGGGAGAAAAGAAGAGGGAAATGGGTTCATTCATCGAGCCTTTTCTACATCTCAAATGATTTACTGACGATAGATTCCCAGAAGTGGAATTCCTTGGCCAAGGTATGCAAATGAGCATTTTAAAGTTCTCCCACAAATTGCTATGCTTCTTTCCAAAACTACCCACTTAAATTACCATTAGTAGTAATACATGAAGGTGTCTTTTTCACTTCACTCTTGCCATTATCTGGCATTTTTAGTTTATTTTTTAAGACATTCCCACATAAAATGACTGATCAGCAAAAAAATAGTATCTCCATGTGCATTGAGGTTGAACATTTTCTAATCTTTTATTTGCTTTTATCTTCTTGGTGAATTTTCTCTTTCTTTCCTTTGCTGACTTATATATGGGAGTGTTTATGCTTTTCTTATCTGTTTCTCACATATGTTGAATTATCTTTCTTAGTCTTCTGGTTATCATTATCTTTTTGGTTTTGCCCTGCAAAAATTTTAATTGATACGCAATTGCCTAAGAGTGATTTTCAAAATGTAAATGACAAATACAACAGAGACACGAATCCATCTGGGTGGGTGCTGCCTGTGTGTACCAGGACCTGTCCATCTGTCCATCTGTCCTGTGAATTATTTTATCATTCTAAGAACAGAAAATGTTCTCTATCTAAAACAAAGGAATGAAGCTGAATCCTCTTCTATTTTGTATTTTATATCTGTTCTGTTCTCTAGTTAATCAGAAATGTCTTTTGGTACATGGAATGAGGTAATTATTTAAATGTATTGTATTCCAAATTGTTAGCTGATTATCCTAATCTTGTTTGTTGAGAAACCCTAGATTTTCTGGTAATTGTCTTGGGATGCATTCTTTATCATATAGTATTAGAACATTATATCTATATATATCTATATATGTATATATAGATATATATAGATATATATAGATACATATATCCTATATAATAAAAGGCCAGCAACCTTAAGCATAACGACTGGAATGACCGCTGGACCAGTCGCCATCAGGTGCATTGACCACCTCTCAGTCCCTCCCCCTCACCCGCCCCCCCCCACCTGCAGGCTCCGATCAATCCGATCAATCCCAGCATGGCGAACAGGGAACCATGGTGAACTGAGGTGAGTGGCGGCGGGGCAGGACTGGTGAGTGGCTGGAATGGCTGACCTCTTGGTTTCTCCCCCCAGCCCACAGGCTCTGGGGAACCTGCTTTGAACCGAGGGAACCATTGCGAACTGGGGGTGGTGGCTGGGCAGGACTGGAGACTGCTGAGCGGGCAGAAGATGGCCCTGATCGCAGTTTAGGCCTAGGGACCCTACCCATGCATGATTTTGTGTGCTGGGCCTCTAGTATATATATATATATATATGATAGGATCATTATTCTGGGTTATTGTCCCTGATGCTATTTTTGTGCCATGTCACATTACTTAAAACTTTATAGCTTTATGAAATGAAAAGCCGTTCTCCTTTAAATATTGTCTTAAATATTCTGTTTATTTTTATAGGTTAACCTTAGAATCCTCTTGTCAAAGTCAAGTTGGGGTTTTTATTAAAATTGTAGCCAGCCATGTATTAATTTAAGAAGAAGTTAAACCTTTGCAATTCTCAGCATCAACATGTGGTTTCTCTCCTCATATCTGGGCCATGTTTTTCATCTCTTCTTAAAGTCTTGTAGCTTTCTTTATATGGTGACACAGTTTTGATCAAAATTATCCATGATATATCATTTTTGTTGCTATTGGAAATAAAATTCCAAAAAAGTATTTTATACATTTTTATTGGCAATCTTCACTTGTTTATCTTGAATTAAAACTCCTAAATTTTATTACATTTTGATAGTTTCTACCACATTCTTTTGGATTTTATAGGTCTATAAGTACATGACCTATAAAGAGTAATTTTTTTTCTTTTTTAATTTTTATCCTTGTTTTTAAAATTTCTTTTTTCTTTGGTCAGAATGTCTCAAACAGTGTAAATATAATGATAACAAGCTTGCTTTTTTTTGGTGATTGATTTTGATATTTTATGTTTAAGTGATTACCAACTATTATTGTGATATATATATTTTTTTCATGGTAAGAAGTTTCTTATATATTCCTACCTGATTTTTAAAATAGAAATTGGTCACAAGTTTTAGAAAGTGGCTTTGCATCATTTATTTAAATGATATGCTGTAATATATTATAATAATAGTTTTATTATTTGCAAATCATTGTAGAAGGCCTACATTACATCCTGTATAACCCTTGCCCTGGTGAACGTTAAAAACACACCCACAGTTGAATTGCTTAACATCTCACTTTATTGATTAATAATGGGTTTGTTTATCATTAATTACTAATAGAACATTAGCAACTGTTTAGTTTTGTCATATAGACCGTACCTCATATAAAGGAATGTCATGGTAAAAGAACCTGGGACCATTCCAAGATGAAGATATTATCTATGTATTTATTCATCAAGTCGGGCACTCATTTATCCCTTGGATGTAAATACACAGAAATTTTTTGAGCTGTTCTTAGGTTGGGCAGGAGTAGAAGTTCCAAGTTCAGTCTCTGCTGCCAGGTACACCTGAGTTCCCATCCTAGCTCTGTTGTTTACTGATTATGTGAATCTGAGCAAGTTTCCTAACCTTGAGAAGCCTCAAGTTTCCTCATCTGCAAAGTGGGCATAACAAATAGCACCTTCTTGAAGCTGCACACAAAAATAGTCTCCGTAAAGCACGTGTCTGCACGTGCAATCCTCAACACATATTATTATGACATTATTACATTCTGGAGACAAAGACAAAAGGGTCTGGGCCCACTGCTGGGTGGCAGAGGCTATGTGCTAACTGCTGATCATCTGGTTCTCCCCAGGCCTCCTCTCGCCACGTTGCACCTGACTCATGACCCTGCAATTAGAGCTCACTTCCCTCCTGGTCCTCAGTTCTGCACTCCTCATTGCCCACTCCTCCCTCCCACCCTCATGTCAAGTCTGCTGGATGAGAAATAGACCAATATGAAGATTATAGAAGAAGCTTAAGCCCCATAGCCAGGTCACCTGTGCCATATCTGATGAGCTCTTGGTCAGGGAAGTTGTGGTGAATATATTTATGGCAGCTTGTTATTCACTGCCACAGCAGGTCAGTACCCTGAGCACTAACTTCCAAGGTGGTATCTCCTGGCTTTTTCAGCATGTGTCAGTAGCCTTGGCTGCAGGAAAGATTCAGAAATCCAAAGAGCTTCACTTTCCCCAATGCTGTCTTGATATCCCTTTGTACAAGCTATGCTTTAGAGGTCTTGGCCCTGGTTGCCTTTAACAAGTGCCCTCTGCATTGAACATGCTCCATCAGAATCACAAAGGATGGCCAGCTGTTATTTTCCTGGTGGTTGGGATGATTCATATATCTCTATCTCTATCTCTATCTCTATCTCTATCTCTATCTCTATCTCTATCTCTATCTCTATCTCTATCTCTGTCTCTGTCTCTGTCTCTGTCTCTGTCTCTGTCTCTCTCTCTACCTCTATCTCTATCTCTCTCTATATATATTTTTGCAAAAGTGACTTATTTGTTCTGACCTGTCTACCGTTGTAAAAGCTTAGCTAAGTTGTCTTGTCTCCTTGACCTCTGCTCCAACCCTTGATAATAAATCACCTTTCAGAAGGCCTGCCCTCACCACTTTCCCTTCCCCCTAGGTAATTTAGATTTCTTGCGCTGCCGAATTTCTTCAGCCTGGGAAAGAAGAGGTTTCTTATGCATATTGTGTCAGCTGCAGACATAACTCACGAAACCACCTCAGACACAGGATGCCACCCAGTGATGCTTCAATTTACAATTTTCTGGAGCTCCTGCTGGCAAACAGCTCTGAGTGGAAGCGGGAGGTTTTTAGAGGCTTGGGGCCTGTTTTTTAGCTCTTTGGTTCCCCCCAGAATTTCCAAGGCTAATTAGCAGGTTAAAAATTGTCAAAGCATATTGACCTGCAAAATCACCGTATTTACTGTCACTGTAATTCTCATAATATTGAAGCTTACACTGGCCATATCCACAGCTTTGTTCAAAGCCTGCCGGTGAGAAGGTCATTTATATATTGCAATCAGATTCTAGAGCTGACCACTTTTTAATTATGGCTTAGATAGTGGGGTTTGAGCAGTTTGGGAAAGGAGGCCGGCTGGGAGGGATCCTCTCTTTGATCACAAGGCTGTGATTTACTTTGATCACAGAGACAACAGTTTATAAAAAAAAAACTTGGTCTCTTCCTGAAATTTGCAGGTAAACAGGGAGATCATTTGAAGCTACTTGGGAATGAACAATTCAGATCCCAGACAATGGTCTTCTTTGAAATGGATTTAGGGGCCTATTGATTAACATAGCAAAGGGGATTGGATAGGTGAAAAAAAATGTGACTTTAGTCCCTGGGGAAGGTGCATCTAGAGGTCACCAGCTCCTCTGTGGTTGAATTTCCAGGTCCTGCATGACCCCTTCTGTGGAGCCTGCATGGCGTTCAAGCAAATTGGTATAAAGATGAACACCTCAGTGACACTGAAGGGAAGGTGCCTGGAACAGGAGATAGCTTGCATTCTGGGGAATCCAAAATAAAGTCCTTGCCTCTCTCCATTTATTATGTGTGGGTCTGGGGGCTAGGTGCTTAAACCCTTCTGTGCCTAAGTATCTTTACCTGCACAGATTGGACATAAATACTTCAATGGTTATGTTTAGGGTTTAATGATGTGCCTTTGGAGAAAAAAGCCCTGTGAGGTGCCAGGCATTTGGAGGAAGAAGAAAATACCGAGGTGTCCTAAAGCAGGACTGGAAATTCTTCCTGCGCTGTCCCCACGCCACTGGAGGAAGATGAACAGAACACTGACTTCCCCTAGCAAATTGTTTTAAAGTGATATTTTGAATTGTATTCTGAACATTTATATGCAGGAAATTTCACGTGTTTAAATCAAATTGTTTGTGCCTTTGGGGGGTTGTCGTGAGTATTGCCACATGGGGGGGACCATCTAACCACTGATCAGTTTTAGAAATAGTAGCCGAGCAGGGATTATGTGGCATTGGAAGCATTTAAATTCCGTTAGTTGTGACTCTGGAGTGTGTGGTTTGGTTGGTTCTGCTGGGATGACCTCATAAGCCTAGTCAGTTGCCAACTGACTGCAACATAAGTCATTGAGATCTGATAGTCACTATGAAAAAGACATTGGTCCTAAATACGCAAGTCACCTTGAGTGGAAAGGCAAAAGCCCCATGTTCACGCTCAAATACTGGTCTGCCTTGAGACTTCTCAGACATTTGGTTCCTAAGGAGAGAACACCAGCTGAAGGGTGAACCCATCAGACTGCCTCTCCCCCAGCTCTGCTTTTGGCTACTTGTATTTTTGTGCCATGGCCAGTGCCCTTTCATGGAGGGGTCACAGAGGTGAGGGAAAGGTGGCCACGTGGGGAGGGGATAGCTAAAAATTCCTGCTACACCAGAACCAGAGGATGCCAGAGATGTGAGTGAGTATGGAACTCCAAGTCTTCAAGGATTCCATGCTGTTTCAATTAGGCATTACTGAACATCTAGTGTATTAGTCTGCTCAGGCTTCCACAACAAAATACCACTTATTTGCTCACAGTTCCAGACCCTAGAAGTCCAAGATCAAGGTGCTGGTGGGGTTGGTTTCTTCTGAGACAACTTTCCTTGGCTTGAAGATGGCCTCCTTCTCATGGTTTTTCCTCTGTGTGCCCACATGTCTGTGTTCAAATTTATTCTTCTTATGAGGACACCAGTCGAATGGGATTAGGGCCCACCTAACTGACTTCGTTTTACCTTGATTACCTCTATAAAGGGCCTATCAGCAAATGCAGTCACATTCTGAGGTGCTGAGGATTAGGACTCAACCTATGAATTTGGGGGGCGCAGCTCAGCCCATCATGCCTACTATGTGTCAGGTACTGTGTTAGCACCTGGGGTACAGTGTAGACCAGACTCACTTACTGACCCTGAGGTCTCAGTCTCAGCCATTGGGTGACACTGCCTGTGAACATCAGACCAGAGTCTCCATGTCACATAATCAACTGTGCGCTAGAGTCTGACTCCTCCCTTTGGCTCCTTTAGCAATCAATGCCGAAACGAACTTGGTGTCAAAACTCTGTACGCCTTTGGCCTCTGAGACAAAGATCCAGTTCTTCTTTTACTCCTGGGACCGTTTCATCTCCATGTCTTCACAAACTGATTCCTATGTCCAACTGTTAAATACTGGTGTTCCTACAGGTATTTATCAACCACTGCTCATTTCTGTGAATATTCTACCTGGAGGTCTCCAACATTCTGCTCCCTTGCTACTTAAAAGGTGGTCTGCACACCAGCAGCATCAGCAGCACCCAAAAGCCTATTAGAAATGCTGAGTCTCAGGTACCACTATATTCACTGAATTGTTATATCGATTTCTAGCAAGATCCCCAGGTAATCTGAGTGCTCATTAAAGTATAGGAAGCATGTTCTACTGATGCCAGCTCCCATGGCTACCGGCCATGTGTCAATCTCCTATCAGTCCTCTACCAACTTTCCTCCCGTGTGAGTAGCTGCCTGTTGAATGTCTCCAAGATGGGCATGGCCAACTCAGCATGCCCCACGGGACTCCCCATCCTGTCTTCCTCTGCTGCTCATCTTCCTGCATTTTCCCTTTCAGGGGGTGGTCCATCCAGCTCCCTTCAGGCATGCAAGCTCCTCTTTGTCCTGCCCTTCTGCATCCAATCAATTAAGTCTTGCTAATGTTCCCCACCTCTGCACCTCCCCCCACTCAAGAAAAATTCTTGTCTCTTGTCTCTCCTCTCCTTTTTTACTGCATGTGCCCTAGTCTGGGCTTTCGTCCTCCACCCCCTGGACTAGTCAAAGATACTTCGAATGGATTTATTGGCAGGCAGCCTTCTCTCCTTATGCTTCCAATGCCTCTGCCTGTAACCTCTCATTCCTCCTGTTGCCTGGCAACACTCACTCACCCTTTAAGACTCCGCTCAGGAATCCTCTCAGGGACCCTTCCCTCACCCCGCACCTACCCCCAGGAATCTTTTTCTGTTTTCTTAGTAACTCTGTGCCTCAGTGTCATCACCTGTGAAATGGAATAAATAGAAATGTGTTTAGGAATACATGAGTTATGTTCATGGAGCAGGACCTGACACAGAGTATAGCTGTAATAAATGTTATTTTAGCAACCATTTAAACTCTCTGACGGGTGGTATGGAAATGATCTTTTCTTCTACCTAGACCATGGTTTTTGAAAGCATGGGCAGATAATTGCTATCATTGGAGCCATCGGTGGGAAGGTTCTAAGACAGTCCTCAGTCTGAGAAGCCCAGCTTGGACACTGCCGCCAAGGAGCAGGGATTATGTCTGAGGCATCTGTGAACCCAGACCCACCTCCACTGTGCCCTATAGCAGGTGCTCCTCGAATACTGACCCCAGCATGTGACAGCTGGACACTTGAGGTATAAAAGGAGGCAGATATTCTTCAGGGTATAGTTTTTTTTAAGTAATAGAAGCTACCAATGGCTTTGGGGGCATTTCCTAATTGAGGAAGCTGAGGAGGAGATTGCTGTCAGCTTGGCTGATTTATAGTTTTGAAGTTGTGCCCAGAAGCTATTTGTAGAGACAGTATTTTTAGAAATGTGAAAATAAATACAATTAAATTAGAGAGATGTGTCAAGTATTATTTTCCCTTGAATTAAGACTGTCCCCTGACCATTACAGCTTAGGTAATGACAACTCCTCAAATAACGAGGCCGTATTTCCTAATTAAACAATCAAAGCTTTCCAGTCATCGCTGTAGTGAAGACAGGGGTCAAAAGACTGGAACCTAAAAGAAAAGCAATTTTAAATGTACAGAAATGGCAATAAAAATGGAAATATTTTCCCTTGACTCTTTCTGTATCTTATTAACTCTTCATGCCATGAGTAGATGTCAATCTTATTTAAATGCCTGTTTGCCACTTGATGTAAAAGTCAGCCTGTGGAGCCCTAGCTGGTTTGGCACAGTGGACTGAAGGGTCCCGGGTTTGATTTCGGTCAAGGGCACATACCTGGGTTGCCTGTTGCGGGCTCGATCCCCATTAGGGGTAATGCAAGAGGCAGCCAATCAATGATTCTCTCTCATCATTGATGTTCATATCTCTCTCTACCTCTCTGAAATAAATAAAAAAAATTTTAAAAAGTCAGTCTGTGGAGTAGAGAACACACACACACACACACACACACACACACACACACACGTCATTGATTCCTACCTTACTACCAGTGTGGCCTTAAGCATTTCTCTTAACCTCCCAGAAACTCAGTTTTTCTCTCCTTCAGAATGCAGAGGACTTAACACTAAGTTTATTCTTTGTCTTTGGAAGTTAAGTTAGATAACTTACGCATAAGGAATATGTTTTTGCTCCCTCATAATCAAGGTGGAAGAAAAGTTGCTTTAATTTTTTTTTCTAAACCAAATCAAATCTGGCTCAACCAGCACATACCAGAGATGAATCAACACAAATCTAACTTTCAGGACTCTTTCTTAGGGTTGTTACAAGAACTGGATGAATAGTTACAGGAGTTGCTCAGCCTGAGAACACTGTTCTGGGGTTCATCTTGCTCAGGACCATATGGTGCAGAGCTCTGCTGGTATCCACTTCCTGCTGAGCACTTAGCTATGGAGCTGGCTGCCTCAACTCTCACAGATCTTTAAATAAAAACAAGCTCTTGGGCAACCATGAAATGACACTAGTCTGAGCTTCTGCCACTGTTCCAACATCTGGAATTTACTTGAACTTACTTCAGAATACACAGTGTGATTTGGGGTATGCGTGTGTGAGTGTGTAGGTGCGTGTGTTAAACCATCACCCACATGCTACCCACCTCCTAATCAGGACAGCACACCCTGATGGAGACAGACACAAATGTGTGCTATTCATATTGGGTCAGTAATTTAGGCTTTGCCGGGTAACCTAGTCAATGTCTAAAGTAGGTTTTACTGGTGAAATAAGACTGTTAACTCAAACGATACATATTAAAAATTGACTACTGGTGGGTCCAGAAAGGGGATTGTGAAATTTGAATGAGTTTATGTGTTTCCTACTCAGCACCTACTCATCTGGCCCTTCCTATTGTTAGCATCCTTCCTTCATTACTAATGAACAAAAGTAACAGAGTAGACCCAGGACCAGGACAGACAAGAGAGAGAAGGGGCTGCAGGCCATGTGAAGGCACCAGTTTTCTTTATATGAATGAGATCTGCTGAAATATATGTATTTTCAACTTTATAAGCTGCTGACAAAAAGCGCTGCCCAAAGTGATAATTTTCCAGAGTATTGGAGAATTCAGTCTAACTTTACTCTGGGTATTGAATATTGAAGTGGAAAATTAGCAAAATGGCATTGATAATGCTTCTCATCTCTGAAAGTAGCTGAAGGTTTAACCCACTGAGTAAAGATTTAAAAATAACACCTGAGTTATTTTAGAGCCATATTCCTAAAGAAGCTGCCAAAACAATGTTATTAAAATAATTTTTTAGTCATTCAATCTTCCCCCTCCCAGAGATCATTTAAGGAGAAGAATAAAACTTAATGTGATAAAATGATAACCAGCAGAGAGTATTATAAGAAGTGTGAAATGACTGCATCATATTGAGTGTTTGTTAAAATGTCTTCTAGATGCATCAACAAAAGAGACACCACGGAGCTCCACATAGCCATTCAAGAGAGGGGTTCCAGACTGGATCAGACATGTGCAAAGCTTTGGAGGCCCCATTTTTAAATTAAAGCAGTGCAAGAGAAATACCATCTGCAGAGGAGCTATGGCTAGTCATCCGATAGTGTGACAATTATTTATTGTTAACCTGTTTGTGTTGCACTGTTGTGATTTCTATGATGAGAGTATAAATAGGACTCACCTCAAAGGGTTGTTATGAAGAGTAAGTGATGAAATTAAAATATCTTAGAATGGTGCCTGGTATACAGTAAGTGCTCAATAAAGAAGCTTTTCTTAATTTTATTAATTATTTGTTGCTATACCCCCTTCCCCCGCCCCCCCCGCCCCCCATCAAACCTATAGCACCTACCATATGCTGGGCACTGTGGTAAGACATAGTATACTAGTTAAGCTCATAGCTGTGAGAAAATAGAATCTATTCTAGCTAATTTAAGCAGAAAAGAAAGTTATCAAAAGACATTTGGTAGCTCACAGAATCTCTGGGAGGGCCAACATTGGCAGCCACATGCCAATTTCTGCCATGGGACTGCTCCAGTGGGCCTTCTGCTCCTGGTGCTGGGGATGGCTCCTCTACCTGCAGGCATTGTTGAAAATTAAATGTCCATCTTGCTGGAAAGGCTTCTGCATGTTTCCCCCTTCTTCAGGATACTATATCTGAATTGAAGTGCTATGTGAGCTCTTCTGATTGGAGGAGCCCAGGTCACATGCTTAGCTGCCCTAGCTGCAAGGGAATCTGGTAATGTGATTTTCTGGATTTTAACTTGGGGTAAGATTTCTCAAAAGCCATGACAAACACCCATTAGACTTAGTGTCTGTTTTCCAATAGTTTAGTCTAGTGCCCATGTCAAACTGTTGGCAGGGTTGTTTCCTTCTGTGGGCTGTGAGGGAGAAATTGTTTTAGGCCTCTTTCTAGTTTCTGGTGTCCCCAGGCATTCCTTGGCTTGTAGCTGGTGTATGCCCCATGTCTTCAAATAATCTTCCATCTGCATATTTCTGCATATTTGTGTCCAAATTCCCCTTTAACAAGGATACAGCCATATTGGATTGTGGCCCACCCTCGATCTCGTCTTAACAGGATCATCTGCAAAGACTTTATTTCAAACTAGAGGCCCGGTGCATGAAATTCGTGCACAGGGGGGTGGGAGGTCCCCTCCGCCCAGCCTGCACCTTCTCCAATCTGGGACCCCTTGGGGGCAGTCAGTCATCCCTCTCACAATCCTGGACTGCTGGCTCCTAATTGCTCACCTGCCTGCCTGTTCACCCCTAACTGCCCCCCCCCCCCTGTTGGCTTGATCACCCCACACTGCCTCTGTGTGCCAGCCTGATCATCCCACACTGCCTCTGTGTGCCAGCCTGATTGCCCCTAACTGCCCCCTGCTGCCAGCCAGGTTACCCCCAACTGCCCCCTCCCTGCTGGCCTGGTCATCTCTAACTGCCCCCACTGCTGGCCTGGTCGCTCCATGCAGCCTGCTTGTTCAGTCGTTTGGTCTTCCCTCACTAACCCCCAAGCCAGCCTGGTTGTAGGCAGCCATCTTATGAGGGTGTGAGGATCAATTTGCATATTACCTCTTTATTATATAGGATAAGGTCACGTTCATAAGTATTAGGATTTAGGACTTCAACATTCTTCAGAGGATACAATGTAACCCATTTTCATGCCCATCTCTTAGAACTGTTCATGTTACATGTCATACATTGGTATGGGTTTAAAAACTAGAGGCTGTAGAGGGCACATAGTGCTGGTATGTTGATGAAAGAAAATTCAATAGTCTAAGAAGCAAAGTGATAGAGGAGACACACTGGGCCACAAGTCAAGACACTGTTGTTCACTGGCTAATGTCTGGGCAAGCCACTTCCTTGCTATCATCTCAGTTTGCACAACTATATATTAAACAATCTCAACTGGTCTCTCAGTCTACCTTTTTGATGCCATTGGATATTCTAGGACAATCCTTTGAACTTACATTGAAACCATGTCTTCTCCAGGGTTTTCTGACCTTCAAGCCCTGACCTTAACCAGGTGGGCTTTTGCTGAGGTCTGTCTAAATATCAAACAGTACAATGGTGGTAATAAAAGTAACAAGCTTATCATAATAATAAAGCCAATTGGACCACCCTTAGGAAGGTCTAAGGTATTATTTGTGTAGCTGACAAGAGGATTAGCTTGAGCTGAGAGGGTTTCTGTGAAGCACAGCAGTTGATTAACTTGGATGCTGGGGAATTCTCTACAGCATGAACTCTGTTTGTTGTGGGAAAACCTTGAGTAAACAAGTGATGAAAATGCAGGGCAAGCAATTCCACTCTTTATTCCTAGAAAAGATGCCCTATTTTTTGTTCAGTTGCTTTAATTGCTTTATGGGGAAGAGTCTTCCTGCACCCTCCCCCCTCAGAGTAAACTGTTGTAAATATTGCATGGATTTAAAATTGTTTAAAGAGGTCAGCATCTGACCCAGCTTAAATTTCCAAAAAACCAATCCCAAGTATATTAAGCATAGACTCAGCTGGCTGCAGGAGAGAGAATTTTATATCCAGGATGACAGTTTCATTTTAGTCCATTTCACTCACACTTGGAAGGGGAGAGGGTTTCCTATGAAGTTAATAGAGTACCATTTCTTATTCTGCCTTTGCTTTTCTAATGAACTATTCAGGTTTGTGGCTGCCCTTCCCACCAGGTTCACACTGAACTGGCAGGCTCAACTATTTGGAAATAAAATTTGGGCTTGGAGCTCAGTATTACTTAGTTTAAGTTCAGGTTCTACCACTTAAAAGTACTGTGACTTTGGGTATGTCATCTCTGGGATCAGCTGCAATCTAAAGACAATAAAATAAAATAGTAAGTTTAAGTTGACCTGTGGAGTAGATGCTCGATTAATCTTTAGTTCCTCTTCTTTTCCATTTATGGAATCCTCCTTTCAGAATTCTTCCATACCAAATGAACTTTTAACCCTACTGTATTTAGTCATCTGCTTGCCTATCATATATCTTCCTTCCTTACTTCCTTTATTATATCCATACACCCATCCATCCATCCATCCATCCATCCATCCATCCATCCATCCAATTTTGAACATTTCCCCTTCTTTTTCTACCATCTCCTTATTCTCCCTGTGTTCTGTCCCAATAGAGGCTCCTTGGACATCTGAAATATACCAGATAAACCAATCCATGGACATATTTATAGGCTCAGAGGATAAAACATTTTAAAACTAGAAAAATTGAAGACAGGTTGAGTTACATAGGCAATATTTCAATGTTTCATGGGAATACTATACTCATTTGTGTAGATTTCCCTGGTCTTAAATATGGTGATTCTGAACAGATAAAGTATTTTTCCATACTTGTAGTTTACCTTGAGGAAAGATAGTGATTATAATAATGATGGTGATAAAGATGTTGACGAGGATAATAGGCATCCTGTTCAGTCCTTATCATGTACCAATACTATACTTCATGTATTATCTTATTTTATCCTTCACAAAACCCTTTGAGGCATATGTTGTGATTTTATAGATAAGAAAAGTGAAACTTTTTTGCCTGAAGTGATGTAATTGGTAAGTGGAGAAGCCAAGATTTGCACATTGCTTTGTTTATTTCAAATTTGTATTTTTAATCTATACCTTCTTTTACTGGTCTAATCAGGTCAGAAAGTGATGATGATACTGATGATGATGCTGCTGCTGCTGCTGCTGCTGCTGTTGATGCCACCAAATGCTTTTTGAGCATTTATTAGATGCCAAGCACAATTGTAATATTATGAGCATGCATTAACACAGTTAACTCTCACACCAACCCAATGAGGTCAGCACCATTATTATCCCTGATTTTTAGATGTGGCTGCCAAGGCCCAGAGAGGAAGTTATGGAACTTCTCCCACAGATAAAAACTGGGTAAAATGGAAGCACAGAGAAGTGGCATACAACCTGGTCTTAGGGTATCATTGAAACTTTGTTAACCAAGAACTGAGCCATGCATTTGCATTAGCCATGTGCAAGTGGGACTTTCTATGCAGTCCTCAGTTTCTTGCAGTAAACTTCCATTTTCGAAGGTCACCTACGCATGACCTTGGATCTCAAAGAAATTTTGTCCTAATTGACCAGATCAGAGTTTGGAGGTTAGTGTCCTTAGGAAATAAATCCTTGATCTAGAAAAACTATGATCTAGGCTTCCCATCTGACCTCCAGACAATGTGTTGGACTTGACTGGAAAGTGTGATGGAACACCCACAGGCAGTCACTGTAGAGAAGTCAGAAAAGACAATGGGTAGCTTGGGCTTCTCACCATATGCATATAACTTGAGGGCAGGATTAGATCTTAGAATATGGAAAAGAAAGTGGCATGACCCCAGAAGTTTAATAGCTCTCCTTCTAAATGAACCCTGCCCTTTACCAATCATGCACTTAGGTATAAGAAGAAAAAAAGGCCTCAGTTCTATTCATTGCCAACCCTTACATCAAGGCTTAATTCAAAACTCATCTTCTCCAGGTGGAATAAATACTTGTCCCCCCCTGTATTTCCAAAGCACATGTTATCTCTTCTCTAAAATCATACATAGTCTTTAGTTTGCCTTCTGCTGGGGGCAGGTGGGGTAGCTGATGGATGTCTGTCTCTGAAACTCTGAGTAGATTGAGTGCTCCTGGAAATTAAAACAACCGTTTTTTTCAAGGCCTTGCACACAGTAGGAATTCAAAAAATAATTTCTGAAATAAATTATTGAATTGAATTTGACTTAAAACATGGTCACCTTCTTCTGGACAACTAACTTGGCTTAGGAGCAGTCTTCATGTTTATTGACATTTGGTTGGGAAGGTATCTACAGATAAAGGGATTGTTGGGGAGAAGTTGAAATTTTAAGAGTTCAACACACATTGCCCAGAAACCTTTTTGTAAACCTACATGACACCTATTACAAAGAACCTGGGCTTTGAAGAGTTCAACTTTGTTAGATTCTATGACCTGTATCTCCTGCTGTGATGGGCTACTTTCCTGGGTCAGGGTCTTAGGTGACTCTTATAAGAAGATGGCAAGGGCAATTATAATGGAGTATGGCAAAGAATATATACTTAGTAAAAGTTAGTTAGGTTCTTATTCTTATATCACATATCTGAAGAATTGGAATCTTCCAGATGACCTCAAATGGCAGAATACACCATGGTTTTGAGCCTTTCTCCTTGTTCTTCAACTCTATCTCTCCCCAATACCATGACCTTCTGAAACATCACCATTAGTAGTTCATTCCTTAGTAACTAATACAGTACTGTATTAAAAGACATATTCATTTCCTTGTGAGGAGTAACTATTCAGATCCTATGAGTGAATCTCAAAGATCATTTTTGTTCTTATCAGCAGGAAGGCATAGGTCTTGAAGGACACAGAAGGGGTACATTGCTTTGAAAAGGAAATTAAGATCATGGCACTGAGAAAGTGCCAGGAAAACTGGCTTTTCCAGTCTTTTTCATCTTTTGATCCTAATGTCGGAGTGGCAGGTAATGGGATATGTTTGCCCCATTGCTTGTAGGAAGAAATCCACTAGCTTGGGACTCCTGACCCCAGTCAAACCTCTTACCTGGCTGACTAAGTCTCCCTAATTCAGTTTAGGAAGGCTGCATGCCTGCGGATATCAGCCTCATTCTTCTTATCAGCATTGTCTGTAGTAGAGTGGTATTTTGATATTCACATAACTTAACCCATATCCAACTCTAAATTAATTCAAAACTTGGTCAGGAAAGTGATTCCTTTTACTGATTGAGATCCTTCCCACTCTAACATATGAGAATCATCATTCCTAATTCCCCCTTTGCCTTAACCATCAGGAAATTCAGACCCCAAATGGTAAGGTGGTCAACTAAAGTGTAATAATTCACAGAAAAATGTAAATAAAATGCAAAGCAATTTTGATATGACTTTTCTACTTTTTTTGTATAAAGAACTGATGAAATCACTTAACCAACTGCAAATAAAAGAACTGTCTTTATTTGTTCTGGTCTCAAATTCTCTTTACTTGCTCAGGTTCTGCTGGTTCCAACCAGTTTGTTCCCTATAACTTTTGTCCTTGGTCAGTGGCCAGGGTGTGTGCTTTTCCTTGATTGTTGACGTAATTTGAGAGTGCAGAACAAAATCTTGATTTCTTCATCCTATTGTTCAAAACTAAGATTTTTAAACATTGGCGTTTGATAAATATTTCTGGAAAGGCATTGTCCCAGGAATGGGTGCCCTGAGCTTTCCCATGGCCCTGCCCATCTCGGTCTCCGTGAGGGCTGCATATCTGCCTGTCTTCCTTTTGAGTTTGGTGGGCAGTGTTTCTATTCCACTCCTCTTGGCAATAGGAGCAATCCTTTCCTGGGGTCTGATCTAAAAATGGATTTCTCTTTTGAGCAGAAACTCAGATGCTATTACATTGGCTGTAAAAATGATTAAATATGTTTTCTTCTTTCCCAAACGTAGAAGCTGGAGTTTCATTTAACTACTTGGTGCCCATTCTTATGGGGTTTCCAGCTTCACCTCCCTGAGCCTCAGATTTTTCATCCATGAGGAACCAAGTAGCGCTTCTCTAGCCTCAGAGTCCCTTATTTCCCCTTGCTTCATTTTTAAGCAAGTCAGGTATCCATGGAAACAACTGAAGATTAATACTCAAAATAGACAATCATCCATTTCTCTCCGAGCAATACAACAACAATAAAGATTGTGTTAGGAACAATCTGAATTCTTACCACAAATTATGAGGTCCAGTTGCAGAATAGAGGTGGAAGGGAAGAGGCCACCCCTCTAAACATTTTTCTTAAGCATCTGAATGTAAAAATCATGGAAAACTGAGAAAATGCATTTATGGTACAAGGAAGCACCAGGTTTCATGAACACTGGAATTTGTTACTTAATGAACACCTCCTAGGATTAGGTCCTGCTGGATTTCAATGGAACTGAGGTGCCATCCATATTTTTATGTGGAGGTGACCCAGATTAAGCTGGTCCTACTGTGACCTTAGCTCCTTAGTTAGAACACCTATAGGTAGGTTCTAGCCTGCTCTGTTGCTTTGTGTTCTTGGTGCCCCCATCAGCATCTGAGGCTATTTACTTTATTTCTCCCCCAACTAGATTTCCTGGGAGCAATATGAATGATCTGTCTAGATCACAAGCCACATACAGCCTTGGCTGCAGGACAGCATAACAACTTGCTTTGCAGTCCTGCCAATATTTCACCTGATAGAGAAATAAAGGAAATAGGCCATTGTTACTAGAATAAAGGGAACTGGATGCTGCAAGACTAGAAAACAATTCATGTCAGTTATGTGAGTGAGGGAACATTTGTAGA
The DNA here is from genome assembly GCF_963455305.1 of Plecotus auritus. Classification (NCBI taxonomy): domain Eukaryota; kingdom Metazoa; phylum Chordata; class Mammalia; order Chiroptera; family Vespertilionidae; genus Plecotus; species Plecotus auritus. The sequence continues at coordinate 240,185,773 of NC_137770.1, read as the reverse complement.
TGCAGAAAGACTATACGAAGCCATGACACAGGGACACTGGTTAGGGTTAGGGTTAGGGTTGGAGTTTATGGGGAGAGCCCTGGAGTTCCTAAAATTAGGAATTGGAGTCTAGTTAGGTGATTGCACCTGACATTTAAGATGCAGGTAGATGGCTGTTAAAATTTCTATTTCTTTGATTACCAGTGGTTTGAACATTTGTCATATATTTATTAATAATCCATAGTTCTATACATGCTATTGTATTCTTCACCTATTTTCTCTTAGTTTTGCTACTTTTATAATTAATAAATGTTTATTTTAATAACAATAACCATTTTTTCTAGTAGATTTGTGATACTTAATTTTCCTAACTAATGATTTCATTTTAATTTTCATGTTATGAAGATGTTTAATTTTTTTACAATATAAAAATCAAATAATTTTTTCATGCAATTTTATCTATTGCTTTTATACTTTGGAAGTGAGTCAACAATTTCAGATCAGACATTTTCTTCTTATTATATGCTTTCAGACATTTTCTTCTTATTGTATGCTTTGTTTTACACATTTAGTTCCTTGTTCCATATGGAACTAAATGTGTAGTTTAGTTTTTCTCTTGTGAGCTCTCAGTGTTTACAACTGTGTCCTCTTCCCAACATTAGCTAATTGTGTAAACATCATTTATCAAATAATTTCCCCTCGCCTCTGGATTTGTGATGCCAGTTATGTCATAATTGAAATCCTTAAACATACTAAAGTTTGTTTCTAAGCAATCTATTCTGGTTCAACAATCTGTCAATTGTCATAAGTATCATGTTATTTGAATTATTGATGCTTTACAATGCATTTAAATAGGAAAAAACAGTCCTCACCAATTGCTCTTATTTTTCAAAAGGCTTTTTAGCAATTATGTCTGATTATATTTCTTAAAAAAATTCAGAATTGTATTTGTCACAGAAATTATTTTGGGATTTTGATAGAATATTTATGTGAATTTGAGATGAACTTGCTTCTTTGTAGAAACATAATCATAATAGGGACTTGGTATTTAATGAATACTTTTGATGTTTCCAAAATGCTACATAATGTTATTTCATTTAATTCTCAGAATAATCTTATGGGATAGGTACTACTATGGGACTCGTTTGACAAACGAGGCCTATAGAAATGATCTCTTTCCAAAAATTACATAGCTGATTAGAGGCAGAATCGGGACTTAAACTCAGGTCTGCCTCTAGAGCTTGTGTAGAAAAGATTCATTCAATTGCTCTGTGTTCTTTTTCTGTATCTTAGTAGAGTTTTGTTGTTTTTTTAAATACAGATTTTGTACTTTTAATGTTAAAATCATTCTTTATTACTTTAGTTCATTCTATTTCTCTATTTTTTTACATATATGAAAGGTATTAATTTTTAATCTATAGTTGTACGTGCCCAATTTAGTGATCCATTAAAAATGCTCTCAGTTGATTGTCCTGAAGTTTCACCAGCAAAAAATGATAATAGGCATATTGTTAAGATGGCAGTTCTCCTCAAAGTGATCAACAGATTCAGCACAATCCTTGTCAAAATTCCATTTCTTTTTTCCTTTTTTTTTTTTTTTGTGAAAAAAATTGACACGCTGATTTTAAAATTTATATGTAAATGCAAAGCGCCTAGAATACCTAAAACAATTATGTAAAAGGGAAACAAAGTTGGGGAACTTATCTTTTCTAATTTCTAACCTTACTACAAAGCTACAGTAATCAAGACAGTGTGGTGCTGACAGAAAGAGATCTACAGGTCAATGGAATAGCAGTGAGAGTTCACCAACACAAACAAACCTCTCATATTTAGGACCAATTGATTTCAACAAGGATGCAAAAATAATTCAATGAAGAAAAAGAGTCTTTTTAACAAATGGTGCTGGGACAACTGGATATCCACATGCAAAGGAATACAATTGGACTCCGACATTGTACACATACAAAAGTTAATTCAAAATGAATCATAGGCCTAAATGTTAGAGATAACACTAAAACTCTTAGAAGAGATCAGAAGGCACAGATCTGGGAGCATGCACCAGCTGGGCTCCACTTCACCCTGCAGATAGAGAGAGGTCTTTAAAATGTCTGTGCATGGGGAAAGAAAAATGGTGGCAGAATAGACAGACAGGTCCCGAGCCTTGTCCCGGAGCAGAAAGAAAGAACAGCTGAGGGTTGCACGGGGAGTATTTGTTGGTGAGTTAAGGGACAGCTATACTCCAGGAGAAGGTAGGGGACTTCTGGATGGGGTTCCCCTGACTGGGCAGCCCCCACTGCTGCTGGGTCCCCTCCGAGAGCGACTGGCTCGGACGCGGAGACCACGCCATCTTGAAGGGGAAAGTGGATGTTATAGGAAGCTTGAAAATCTACAACTGCGGCAACCACCGAACAGGTGCGAGCCCCAGAACACCGGTTCTCAAATGACACAAACACGTGGATTCAGAGGAGCTCTACACTCCCTCACAGAAAGGAGAGATTTTGCCTGGGATAAGGAGAGAGAGAATTACATAACCAGACATCCGGAGAAGAGAGATCATAGGGGAGACAAAGAAACAGCCTGCATATGAAAGAAAAGCAGGCATCACCAGAAAGGGAAGTAAACAAAATAGAGGCAAGAAACCTGTCAGAGAAAGAATTCAGAGAAATGGTCATAAGGTGGCTGAAAAGAATGGAAGACAAATTCGACAATATGAGTAAGAACCAAGAGGAAATGAAGAAGAACCAAAAAGAAATGAAAAATGACATCACTGCTGTAAAAAACTCAATAGAATGCATCAAGAGTAGACTAGAAGAAGGAGAGGACCACATCAGTGAGCTAGAAGACAAGGTGGGGAAAAAATACCCAAGTAGAGCAGCTTCTAGAAAAAAAAATTAAAAGGCAGGAGGAGAGCCTAAGGGAACTTTGGGACAACATGAAACAAACAAACATCTGCATAATAGGAGTTCCAGAAGGAGAGGAAACTGAGCAAGGAATAGAAAACCTGTTTGAAGAAACAATGACAGAAAACTTCCCTGATATAGGGAAGAAAAACCCCACACAAAACCAAGAAGCTCGCAGAGTCCCAAGCAAAATGAACCCCAAAAGACCGACGCCAAGGCACATTATAATTAAATTGGCAAACACCAACAACAAAGTAAGAGTCTTAAAAGCGGCCAGAGAGAGACAGAAAGTTACATACAAAGGAACCCCCATCAGACTAGCAACTGATTTCTCAACAGAAACTCATCAGGCTAGAAGGGAATGGAATGAAATATACAAAGTCATGCAAAGGAAGGGTCTGAATCCAAGAATACTGTACCCAGCAAAGCTATCAATCAAAATTGAAGGTGAAATCAGGAGCTTCACAGATAAAAAAGGACTAAGAGAATTTATTACCACCAAACCAGCAATGCAAGAAATGCTGAAGGGTCTGCTGTAAAAATAAATATAGGAAGCGAAAAAGGAACACAGGGGTAAAGAATAAAAATGGCAACAAATAAGTACCTATCAATAATAACTTTAAATGTAAATGGATTAAATGCCCCAATCAAAAGACATAGGGTAATGGATTGGATAAGAAAACAAGACCCACATATCTGCTGTCTACAAGAAACCCACCTGAGAAGAAAAGACGCACACAGACTGATGGCGAAGGGATGGAAAAAGGTTTTCCAGGCGAATGGAAATGAAAAAAAAGCTGGGGTAGCAATACTTATATCTGACAAATTAGATCTCAAAGTGAAGGACATAACAAGAGATAAGGAAGGTCACTTCATAATACTGAAGGGAGCAATCCAACAAGAAGAAATAACTCTGGTAAACATATACGCACCCAATACAGGAGCACCCAAATACATAAAAAATCTCCTGGAGGATATCAAGGGAGAGATCAACAGCAGTACAATCATAGTAGGAGACTTTAATACCCCTCTATCACCATTGGACAAATCCTCTAAACAAAAAAATCAGCAAAGAAACATCAATCCTAATTGACTCACTAGACCAGATGGAATTAATTGACATCTTCAGAACATTTCACCCCAAAGCAACAGAATATACATTCTTCTCAAGTGCACATGGGTCATTTTCAAAGATAGTCCATATGCTGGGACATAGGCAAAGTCTCTCCAAATTCAAGAAGATAGAAATCATATCAAGCATCTTCTCAGACCACACTGGCATAAAACTGGAAATCAACTACAATAAAAACAATCCAAAAAAATCAAACACATGGAGACTAAACAGCATGCTATTAAACCATGACTGGGTTACCAGAGAGATCAAAGAAGAAATAAAAAGCATCATGGCAACAAAAGATAATGAAAACACATCAATCCAAAATCTATGGGACACAGCAAAAGCAGTCTTGAGAGGGAAGTACATAGCTCTACAAGCCTACTGCAAAAAACAAGAAACAATGGTAATAAATTACCTAACCCTACAACTCAAAGAGTTAGAAAGAGAGCAACAAGAAAAGCCAGTGTAGACAGAAGGAAGGAAATAATAAAGATCAGAGCAGAGATAAACGACATAGAGACCAAAGAAACAATACAAAAGATCAACAAAACCAAGAGCTGGTTCTTTGAAAGGATAAACAAGATTGATGAACCTCTAGCCAGGCTCACCAAGAAGCAAAGAGAGAGGACCCAAATAAGCAAAATCAGAAATGAAAGAGGTGAAATAACAACAGACCCCACCGAAATACAAAGGATTGTTAAAAAATACTATGAACAACTTTATTCCAACAAACTGGACAACCTGGAGGAAATGGACATATTCCTAGAAAAATATAACCTTCCAAAACTCAATCAGGAAGAATCTAAACATCTCAATAGGCCAATAACTATGGAAGAAATTGAAGCAGTCATCAAAAAGCTTCCGGCAAACAAAAGCCCAGGGCCAGATGGCTTCACAGGGGAGTTTTACCAAACATTCAAGGAAGAACTAAAACCTATCCTCCTCAGAATATTCCAAAAAATTCAAGAGGAAGGAACACTTCCAAGCTCCTTCTATGAAGCCAGCATCACCCTAATACCAAAACCAGATAAAGACAACACAATGAAAGAGAATTTCAGGCCAATATTCCTCATGAACATAGATGCCAAAATCCTCAACAAAATTCTAGCAAATTGGATCTAGCAGTACATCAGAAAGATCATACACCATGACCAAGTAGGATTTATCCCAGGGATGCAAGGATGGTACAATATCCACAAATCAATAAACGTAATACATCACATAAACAAACTGAGAGATAAAAATCACATAGTCATATCAATTGATGCAGAAAAAGCATTTGACAAATTCCAACACCCTTTCTTGATAAAAACTCTCAGCAAGGTAGGAATAGAAGGATCATACCTCAACATAATAAAAGCTATATATGATAAACCCACAGCTAACATCATACTCAATGAGCAAAAACTAAAATCATTTCCCCTAAGAGCAGGAACAAGACAGGGATGCCCACTCTCACCACTCCTGTTTGACACAGTACTGGAAGCATTAGCCATTGCAATTAGACAAGAAGAAGAAATAAAAGGCATCCAAATTGGAAAAGAAGAAGTAAAGCTGTCCTTATTTGCAGATGACATGATATTGTACATAAAAAACCTGAAAGACTCCATCAAAAAACTATTAGACTTAATAAATGAATTCGGCAATGTAGCAGGATACAAAATTAACGCCAAGAAATCTATGGCATTTCTATACACCAATAGTGAACTTACAGAAAGAGAGACTAAAAAAGCAATCCCATTTACCATCGCACCAAAAAAATTAAGATACCCAGGAATAAACTTAACTAAGGAGGTAAAAGACCTGTATGCAGAAAACTACAGGACACTGAAAAAAGAGATAGAGGAAGACGTAAACAGATGGAACAATATACCATATTCATGGATTGGTAGAATCAACATCATTAAAATGTCCATACTACCCAAAGCAATCTATAGATTCAATGCACTCAACATTAAAATACCAACAGCATATTTCACAGACCTAGAAAGAACTCTCCAAAAATTCATCTGGAATAAAAAAAGACCCCGAATAGCCACAGCAATCCTGAGAAAGAAGAATAAAGTAGGAGGGATCTCAATACCAGATTTCAAGCTGTATTACAAAGCCACTGTTCTCAAAACAGCCTGGTACTGGCACAAGAACAGACATATAGACCAATGGAATAGAATAGAGAATCCAGATATTGACCCAAACCACTATGCTCAATTAATATTTGACAAAGGAGGCAAGAACATACAATGGAGTCAAGACAGTCTCTTCAATAAATGGTGTTGGGAAAATTGGACAGATACATGCAAAAAAATGAAACTAGATCACCAACTTACACCATACACAAAAATAAACTCAAAATGGATACAGGACTTAAACATAAGACAGGAAACCATAAAAATACTAGAGGAATCCACAGGCAGCAAAATCTCAGACATATGCCCAAAGACCTTCTTCACTGATACTGCTCCTAGGGCAATGGAAGCTAAAGAGAAAATAAACAAATGGGACTACATCAAAATAAAAAGCTTTTTCACAGCAAAAGAAACCATCAACAAAACAACAAGAAAGCCCACTGTATGGGAGAACATATTTGCCAATCACCGATAAGGGTTTAATCTCCAACATTTACAGGGAACTCATACAACTTAATAAAAGGAAGATAAATGATTCAATCAAAAATGGGCAATGGACCTAAATAGAATCTTTTTGAAAGAAGACAGAAGGAAGGCCAAAGAGACACATGAAAACATGCTCAAAGTCACTAATTATCCGAGAGATGCAAATCAAAACAACAATGCGATACTATCTCACATCTGTCAGAATGGCTATCATCAACAAATCAACATACGACAAGTGCTGGCAAGGATGTGGAGAAAAAGGAGCCCTCGTGCACTGCTGGTGGGGATGCAGACTGGTATAGCCACTGTGGAGAACAGTATGGAGTTTCCTCAAAAAACTAAAAATGGAACTGCCATTTGATCCAGTGATCCCACTTCTAGGAATATATCCCAAGAAACTAGAAACACCAATCAGAAAGGATATATGCACCCCTATGTTCATAGCAGCACAATGTACAATAGCTAAGATTTGGAAACAGCCTAGGTGCCCGTCAGCAGATAACTGGATCAGAAAACTATGGTATATCTACACAATGGAATACTATGCTGCCATAAAAAAGAAGAAATTCTTACCATTTGCAGCAACCTGGATGGAACTGGAGAACATTACGCTAAGTGAAATAAGCCAGTCAATGAAAGAAAAATTCCACATGATCTCACTCATTTGTGGATAATAAAGAACATTATAAACTGATGAACAAAAAGATAGATACAGAGGCAGTAAAGCATCAAACAGACTGTCAAATTACAGCAGGAAGGTTAGGGAGAGGTGGGGGAGATAAGAGATCAACCAAAAGACTTGTATGCATGCATATAAGCATAACCAATGGATGCAAAACATTGGGGGGTGAGGGCATGTATGGGAGTGGGGTGCGGGGGGAGGCAATGGTAAAATATGTACACATATAATACCTTAATAAAAAAAATGAAAAAAAAACCTCTTAGAAGAAGACATAGGCATAAATCTTGGGGACCTTTAATTTGATAACGGTTTCCATGAATGATCAATAAGCACATTAATAGCTCAATATCATTAGCCATCAGAGAAATGCAAATCAAAACCACAATGTTATCACTTTACACCACAAGGATGGCTATAATGAAAAAGATAGATAATAACAAGTGCTGGCAAAGATGAGGAAAAATTGGAACTTTCATACACTGCAAGTGGGAGTGTTAAATGGTGTTGTCACTTTCGATAATGGGACAAAAATAGAGTAAATAACAGCTTAGTTCTCCTCTGAACACAGCTGTAAAAATGAAATAATAGCAAATACAATATAACAGCATATTGAGAGAATAATTTAGCATGACCAAGTAGCATTTAGCTAGCAAAGTTAGGAGCTAAGTCAACAAAATATATCTCATTTAAGGCACAAATGAGAAAAGTACATTTGACAGTCTCCTTAGTTGACAAATTGGCATTTGTTAAAATTTAACTTTCATCAGTGATCAAAGAAAATATTAGAAAATCTGAGAAAATTGTTTCTTTTACATATTATAGAGTGGGCAGCATCTTATTTTTTGTTGTTGTTAATCCTCACTGGAGGATATTTTTCCCATTAATTTTTTAGAGGGTGTGAAAGGGAGGAGGAGGAATGGGGAGAGAGAGAGAAATATAGATGTGAGAGTGACATATCAATTGGCTGCCTCCTGCACATGCTTCGACCAGGGCCGGGGCACAAACCCCAAACGAGGTACATGCCCTTGACCAGGAATCGAACTTGCAACCCCTGGCTCTGCTGGCCAGTGCTCCAACCACTGAGCCAAACCAGCCAGGGCAACATCATATTAAATGAAGAACACTAGAATCAATCTTACTGAAGCCAGGAGTAATACAAAAATGCCTGTTATCACCAACACTATTTAACATAGTCTAAGTTTTAGCCAGTGCATTAAGCAAAGAAATGAAAACAAAAGATGTATCTGTTGGAAAGATAGAGAGAAAGGCATCAATATTTACAGACAACTTGATTATATACTTTACAAAGCACAAGAGAATGGAATGAGAAACTATTAGAATTAATAAGAGATTTCAATAAAGTTCTCCAATTAAGACACTGGTGCACAGAAGCCACAGTAAAAACCAGAGAATAGAATGGGGAAAAATTCCATTGCTTTTATGAGTAATGGTTTCCATATCCTTATTTCAAAATAGCATGTACATATTAATTTTATGTTTCCTTTAACTCACTAGTTTACTTAGGAGAACATTTTAAATTTTCAAGGGGTTCAGAGTATTTTTTCTATGTTTCTGGCAAACATTTCTGTATTACTCCATTGTGATCAAAGTGTGCCCAGTATGTGCAGAGGTAACTGGACGGAGGTGCAAAGCAGCCACAGATGTTTTTAATGGCTCTCTTGCCTGAGCAAAACCTCAGGTGAGTCCTTAAGACAGGCCGGATTAGCCTCCATTACAACCGGAAGGGAGGATTTCATTGGTCAAATGGAATAATCCTTGGCTGCCCACCGTATGTTCCTGATGTCATTTGTCTGAATGCTTTCTAACTAGCCAACTTCAATAGCGTGCGGTGACATTTTCCATCAGCCAGTGCAATTCTCCTAACACTGGAAGAGTGATGGTGTGAGAGGCAGGTGTGTGCCTGGTTTGTACACCAGGACTCTGGTTCCTCAGGAATGTGTGGCTGTCTCACGGTCTCGGACGCTTGATTGCTTTTTAGTCTACTTGATGTATTGCATTTGAATAAAAAAGTTCAGAGCCATGGGCATGGCAGAGCAATCATCGGCTGTGTAGGCAGTCACACCTAGGCTTGGATTTCAGCTCTATTGCTTATTAGCTCGAGGTCCTGGGGCATCTTAATGGTTCTTTGCCTCGGTTTCCCTACCTATAAAATGATGGCATTAATACCTCCCCGCAGGGTGGGTGTCCAATTTGTGCAAAGTACCTGGCATGTACAAGATGCTTGATGAGGAAGTAGTAGCTGTCATGATTCTGGGTAAGTCTGTTTTGCTACATATATGAGGTTTGCCTGGGACTGAGGAGGGACGTTGGGTGTTAAAACTGGTACAGTCTCAGAAAAATGGCGTCAGTCACCCTGCTGTGGGGAGACCCTTGTATGAATCCCATAGGTGTCTGCCTTTGAAATGCTGGTGATTTAGGGTAGAGACAGCAAGTGCAAGGAATCTGAGCCCCCAGCCCCGCACCCCTGCTCCTCTGCAATGGCAGCATTGCCAACAGTCCACACCTTTCTTCTCTCTGTGTGAGCTGCTCCTCAGAAGCTTTCCCAACACCTAGTCCCACCGTTGCCACTAGTGGTCAGAACTGGCAGGAGAAGTGCTTCAGATAGTGCCTAGGTTTTCCAAAAATTCCTCCTTCTGCAAAATGTAAGCGTTCACTTTTGTGACAGTGGACTTGAGCTAGGCCACAGAAGTGAAAGCAATTTCACACTCCTTGGAAAATTCTTGCAAATTTCCCTGAAAGCATTAACACACTCATTAGAATGTGACAGGAGAATCTGCAAACCCCCAAAGAGTAAGTAGATAACTACTTTATCAAGTTAAGAATTAACAGAGAGAAAAGGATCTATTATTATTGGAAAAGATCTACTATTATTGGAAAAGAGTCCAAGATACAGCCTGTCAGCTCTGGAAGAGATACAAAGGAGAACTTCCAAACTTGTTTGCTTAATTCAGGAATAAACCCTTTCCCGAGATTCTTTGAAGGCCATTGGAAAATGAGGAATGTTTTCTTCGTCCAGGATGGTGAAGAACGGGATGACTAGAAACTGAGAAAAAAACAGGGCTGGGCAGGGCCGTAGAGATTGCTTCACCAGTCCCTTAATTTATAGCTTTAATAACCTTTCAGTTTTAATAACCTTTTCCAGCTCAGTGGCTTCAAGTGCAGAAATACCTTTATGTAACACCAACAGTGCTGATGCATAGAGTTTTGTTCAAGACCCAAACTTTTTAATGTTCCCGTTGAGCAGAGACACCATCTTGACAATAGTGATGAATAAAAGGAAGTGAGGCCAGAGAGCAAATTCAGAGAAGCTACCAGACTCTCAGATAGGTAAGTGTTTCAAGGTGTCCTCCCATCTCGCTCTCTGCCATGAAGTCATTCCTGCCAATACTCAATCACGGCAGTTGTCATTTCCCCAGCGATTACCTGTGGCTAACCAGAGACGGAAGAGGCTTTGGAGTAGTGTGCTGATGGCAATGTGACCTTGCTATTTTCTATCTGTGTGACCTTAGGCATGTTAGTCCACCTCTCTGAGCTTCATATACAAAACATGGGCCTCCCTTGGCTGTGGGGAACATTAAATGAAATGCAAAGCAAGAATGTGGGTTCCATACCTCTAGACTCCTGGAGCTTTTATTCCCTATGCTTCATGACCCTTCGAGTATATTTAGCATTACATGCTTGGATGGCATTTTATGCATTTATCCTCCTTTCTGAATGCATTGTACCACCTTGAGGGTGGGACTAGGTACAGAAATCCCTCATAATGCTCAGAGTGGGGCTGGGCACCTGGCAAATTCCCCAAAAGTGAATTTTACTTTAACAAACTCTTATCAACCTTTGACCAGCTTATCAATGATTATGAAATTCTAATGGGATGTAAAAAAGGGAGTTGATCAGCTATAAATAAATGGCTTAATACATTATGGTATATTCCATTAGTGGATGATTATATGGAAATTAAAATCATGTTTTTAAAGAATAGTTAACAAAGTGGCTCAGGATACATTCTATGAAAGGACAGGATATGTAACTGCCTAGTCTGTATATTACCAACATGTAATGTATATGAGCCAAAAAGAAAACATGGGAGGGATATGCGTCAGTATACTAGCAGTGTTTTATACCAGGGTAGTAGAACTTACTTTCTTCTTGTTCCTGTTCGTTCAAATACATAGATCTACAATGTATGTACTATTCAACAATCAGGAAAAAAAACCTAGTAATTGCTTTTTGTTTTGTTTTGGTTTTTGTTTTTTAATGGAAGACAAAGGAGGTATATAAAATGAATTTCCCAAGGATGCTACCAATTCTGCTTTAGGGACATTGAAATCTTATTGGCCTTGTTCCCACTGCATCCCACCCCATGTGATACCAGTATGGGTTGTGTTCCTATTGCATTAAATGTTCACCTCAAGGGTAAAGAGAAGTGGAAAGAGAAAGAATTTCCTGCAGGGACTGGGCCACTTATTTAGAAATCCCTTGTCAAATGCCCATGAGATTTCAAGGTCCTAGAGGGGGTCTTCCTGTTCCAGGTAAGTGGCACATCTTGATTTTTTAAATACTCTGTGACAGCACCTGAAAATACATAGTGAATGGCAGGTAGGTGGACGCCAGGACCTGCTTGCAGGTCAGAGAGCAACTCCAGATACCCGACCTGCCGACCATGCACCTGACAGTAAGTCTAATAAAGTGGATCGGTGTCAAGGTGTCATCTGTGAGCTCTGTGACCTTGAGTAAACTGTTTAACTGCACCAAGTCCCATCTGCAATGTGGGGGGATAATAACTAATATGCCCACTGCGATATTGCAAAGATTCAATGGGATCCTGCTTGCCATGTCCCTATCCTCACCCATGGAGGATCACCACCATTGTGATGTCTATTAAACTAGTGTGGTTTGGTAAAAGGAGCACAGGCTTTGGCCCTGAGGACACAGGTTCAAAGCCCACTTCACCACTTACTAGCTATGTGACAAATAGTGCCAATGAACTGCTTAAGCATTTCTTCACATCTGTAAAATTGGGCCCATGATTCTGACTTCCAAGTGTAGTTTTAAGGAATAAAGAGCAAGTGTATAACAGATACAGTAGCTGGCAGCAGCTGGGCAGGTAAAGTAAGTGAAATGGGTTGAACAACTAAACAGGATAGCTATGACTCTGTGCCAGCCAACTGTTACCATCCAGGGATCTAGATATGTGAGTCTATTGTTGGGCATATTTGGTTTGTTTGTAAGAGAAGCAAGAAATTTTAATTTTTATAGGAAATGAATCAGTTTTTAAGTATTGGCAAACCATTAGAAGTTTTTCAGGTAACATTGTGTAGATCACTGTGATAGGTCGATTCCCGGTTGTTTTCTCATACCTTTTGCCACTCGACTTTGCAGAAGGCAGAGTGTATTTCTCACCCCACTGATGTTGGGCTTGTTCTTGTGACTTGCTTTGGCCAATGCATGTAGCATAAGTAGATGTGCATATGTGATGTGACCTATCACCTTTCACTTTCCCAGAATCTGCCAAGAGAAGAGCATGCCCTGGAGAGCCACTGTCCCAGAAAGAGACCCAAGGGACAGAGCTGAAGCAGAGTTGCCCCTGGTGACTCACAGTCCCATGAGAAAAAGAAAATGTTGTTGTCATAGGCTGCTAGGATTTAGAGTGTCAGAAAGCAAAACCCAACTCATGCACCACCCTTGGGTTCCAAGTTTGAGACCATCTAGATAAAGCACCTAGCAAGTGACTGACATATAGTGTGCACTTAATAAATGGTTGCCCTTAGGGTTATTCAGGGCCTGACTCATCTCTTGGGGTTTCTATAGTAGAAGTTAGGCTTAGGCCAGTGCTTGTAAGATGTTTGCTTTGTGCTGATTTGACCGCTGAGAAACTTGAATACATCCATAGCTCACCTTATCATTTACCTACAGGGATAACCGTCACCCTGTGTTGTGCCATAGCATTGCACACTGTTTGTAATAGGACAATGAGTGGTAAACAGTGGTGTTATGATTTCTTAATTTGGGAGCTTCTCACTATATCTATTCCCAACATGTATGATGGAGTTTAGATATGGAGGATGCAGTGGAAATGATTAGATTGCTCACACTGAGAAAATTCTAGTGGGACAGTGAGGGATAATCAACACTAACGTGTAAGGAATGTGCTAAGGTAGAAGCAAGAACTAAGTGCTCCTGGGCCTCAGAGAACGGACTCTGAGCAGAGCTGGGGAGGCACCTCAGAACATGTGAGAATCAAGGGGAGCTGTTAAAGGAGTAGCTTTGGTTATGTATGAAGGTGGGGTCAGCATCCCAATAGGGAAAAAAACAACATGCAAAGACACATGATGTGAGCACTTGGCATGTTCAGAACATGAGCAGGAATCTAGGTAGATGGCGAATCAGGTCCCAGAGGCTAAAGATACAACTGCGGGTAGGCGAGGACCAGTTGTAGACTTGCTTGGATTTCGTAGATGTTTGTTTCCAAAGGTGGCCACCACAATTCCTCCCCTTGCTAGGCATTATGCCACTTGTCCATCAAGGGGGAGTCCATGCCTCTGGGCCTTGAATGTGGGCTGCTTTGATGGACAGCACCAAGACACAGTAACACTGCTTTAGGTCTAGGCACTGGCAAGTTAGGTCTCTCCTCCCTGGGGATGCTGGCTCTTAGAACATTCCCGCTCAGAACCCACCCCTCATTCTGGGAGAACCCCACAGAGAAGCTATGGGAAGGCACTGTGGTCCATAGCCCTGGCTAAGCTCCTGCCCAACAGCCAGCAAAGCGAGTGCACCACCAATATGGATGTTCAGCCCAGTCAAGCCTCTGAGGACTCCATCCCCAGCAGCATCTGAGCCCCGAAGAGCAGGCCATCCAGCAGAGACCAATGAGCTCTCTGAAAGGTAACTGATAATAATAAACTGTCCTCCTGAGTCTCTAACTGTGGTACAGTTATGCTATGCAACAATGGGTAACAGAAACAGGTGTCAAACACATTTTCCTAGGCATCATCTGCAGTGACTGCATATGGTAACTTTAAAGAATTGATCAAAGAAAACCTAAAATGGTGAGGTGGGGTTGGGGATAAATTGGAAATTCTCTTCCAAGTGGGAAGCAGTAAGTAGTAGTTTCCCTGTGTTTCCTTTGGCACTGTTGCTATTATACTATACATTTTCCTTAGGAAGCAGTGTGATGTTCTAGAAGGAATCCAAGCTTTGTTGTCAAGGGAGATCCAAATTAAAGCCCCAACTGTGTTCCCCATGAGTTATGAGATGGGGCAAGTCACTCAGTGGGGTAGACTATGTCCTGCCCAGATGCCCTCTCTGGGACCAGCCTCTCTGAGATGCTATGACTGTTGCCTCCTAGTTGGCCTCCTCTCTGCAGAAATGCCCTGAAGGTCACAATCCCCCACACACTCTGGGGATGGCCCAGCCACAGACTGACTGGTTCAGGGTCACAAGAGTCTGGTGGCTCGCTCAGGAGGCAGTACCTCTGCAGTGAGGTCTATGCTCCTAGCCCTGCCCCCACAGCCCAGGCAGAAGACTACCTGAGTCCACAGCTTTTCTAGGCTCCTTCCCCTTCTTTATTCTGTCCCCTTAACCCCCTTAAATATTTTTCTCCCTGAAGAACAAGCCCTCATAAATCTCGTGTCCCGGAATCCTGGTCTCAGGCTCTGTTTCTGGAAATCCCAGCCCAAGACATACACCTTCCCTTCGCTTGTCTTTTCCAACCCCCGCCCCCCCTCTCCAGAATTCAGGAATGATCAATTAAAACTGCCTGGTACTCAATACACAGCCAATAAATGCTCACAAGCTTCTTCTCTCATCTTCCTCATTGGTACAAAGTGGAAAAATATGAGGAAAGTGCTTTTAACAAAAATGTCCTCCAGTACATTTTCCATACTGTCTGTGTAGCAAATCTTTTAGGGAAAAGGGGAATATCCATGCCTTTTTGTGGAGTTGGGAGGATTAGCTGAAATAGAGTTGTTGTTGGGTTCAGGGTAAGCGCTTAGCCTGTGGAAGCCACTGCCCTTCCATTGGGCCACCTCCAGGGGCACAGGCGGGCCCTTCCCTTCTCATTGGTGTGCCCTCAGTGGCACAGTGCCCCACACTGAAAAGCACTCCTGCATCTTCCCAATGCAGTGGGCAGGGAAAAAAACCCAGACTTTATTCAAGATGGCACAGGTTTTCTAACTCCACTCCATGTGGAGCTTGGGCGATGAACCCAGCTCAGTGCTTCTCACAATTGTGGGCAGACTTCTCTGCCCGAGCTCAGAGACAGCTGGACTCACCACATTGGTCATTAACACAGTTTATTATTGGCACACTTATCAGTAAAGCATACATAAAATACAGCTGTTTTATAACACACGGAGCCACTGTGTCTTTACATGTGTAGAGGAACATATTAATATGCAAATGGAAAAATTAGTTCTCTTATAAAGTTTCACATAAATACACTGGCATTGCCCCCAAAGGAAAAAAAATCCCATAAAAGAACCAGGCGAGAGCTTTACAAATTATTATACAAGCAATATATGATGAAAAGAAACAACGGTCAACTCAAGATACAATAAAAAACACAAAGGAGTTTCAGATTTATTAAACTGCACACAAAAGGAATGGATTACATGGCTTGAAAATATTTGGATCAACAGCAATTTTACAAATGCATAAATTCTCAAGGGGCCAAGTGTCGTTCTTACATAAAAATCTGCTGTGGTGACTTTGATGACAAAAAGACATTTCTTGTTTCAGCACTCAGGCTCGATTGCACCAACTCGGGCTCAATTGCACCAACTTGGGCTCAACTGCACCAACACGGGCTGGAGAACCAATTGGCTTTAGCTCGCCCATAAATTACCCTGCTGGGCCCTCTTGGCTGTTACCCAATGAAAGAAAAAGTGAAGAAAAAAAAAAAACCAACCCAAAAAGGTACATTTAAATTATTTTCCTAAAGTGGATATTTTTCTTTTCTTTTTTTTTTTTACTGAAACAAGAAACTCTCAGATGCAAGTCAAAAAGCAGAAAATATTTTACAATAGTAAAAAGTCATCTGTGGTTAGGTTCGGCATATAACGGGATCCTGAGCACTGAGGGCGTATTGACGAGGTGGCCTTCGTCTGATGCAGGGAAAAGGAAATTAACAAACACGTGGTGAACACCGTGCCAGGAGAAGCGTTAGCGTCTGCTCTTGTTTTAAGTATGATCAGTGCCAGTATCTATGTTACCCGTGAAGGCTTCCGGGGGAGGGTCATGGAAGTTTATTTGGAATGATCCCCTCAGTTAAAAAAGAAACAAAAAATAAAAGTAAAAGAAACTCAGATCATTGTGGTTTAGAAATAGGTATTGGCGTGAAAAAGTTTTTTATGTCTCCTCCTTTCTCTCCTGTGAATAGTGATCTGAAATAGTGAGTGTCACCCACGGGCCTATTGACGGTGGATCCAGTGCCGGTCGGGTCAGCCTTACTGGGAAGCCTGGGGCGGGGGGTTTTCTGATTTGGTCTCTTGAGTGCCGGGAGGTTTACTGTTCCACGGGCTGCTGTTTCCCAGGGCAGGTGAATTGTTGAAGTCTTCCTCGTCGTCCATGCCGTTGGCCGCATCATACTGCGTGTTTTCTAATCTAGTGATTAGCCTTTCGTCCTCGTCCCCAAACTCACCTCCCATCAGAGTTGGCTCTCCTACCACCATCACATCCTGTGAACAGCAGCTGACATTATTACAGGGAAACCTTGGGAGAGAGAAGCTCAGCCTAAAACACTAGTGGGAGGAGCTGGGGGACCTGGGACAGACACACTTGTGGACTGTACACGGGGTCAAGTCTCAATGTCGGGGGGCCGAGGTGCATATCTGATTTCTACAGGAAATAAACATCGCCTCCTGACGTGTAACAACCACGCGAGTTTATGTCCTTAGTGCGCAGCCTGACACCGGAGAGCGAGCAATGCTAGCAATCTGCAGAAATAAAAAAATGGATTTTTCAAAATTAAAAAAATCCACGCTTTTAACTTGCTGACACTGGGGACTTTTGAGAGGGCGGTGGAACCTTCTGCTGGGTCAGTACCTCCGAAAATCCGCCACTTCCACTTAGGACCTCTGAAGAAGGCCTTTTGGAAACTAGGCGGGAACGTGGGTCGGATGCAATTCTGCAATAGTCACCCAACCCATTCCTAATGGCATTTTTTCTGTCATGAGGACGGTATATGTTTTAACTGAAGACAGAATCTCTCTTTTCTCTACTCAGCCAGGCCCTTTTAATGCAGCCAATATCCTTGACATTCTGCTACTTAATTATGGTAATTAATTTAGGTAAAGTTTTCGATAAAAACAATGTTCACACTGATTTGACAATTTGCATAGCTAATTAAGTCATTAGCAAAAACTTGCTGATTGCCAACAAGCCCCGAATTTACCATCTGTTATTTCATGGTGCCTGTCACCTATCCCCACACAGGCAACTCTGCCACCAATCTGGGCAGTGAAGAGAACGGCTCTGTCCAGCTGGTGCCATACAAGGAAGATGAAGAGTGCTAATTGCAATTACACTGATGAAGCTGGTCATCATCAGAAATGGAAGCGTGCAAGACGACTCCATCGAATCACTCCTTTGAGTACAAATTGTCCTTCCATGCAGACAAGGGAGCCACCTACTGCAGCCGGGAGCATCATGGAGGCCACTGATGGAGAGGCGCGAGGGTGGGGAGAAGGGCACATGCACAGGGCTCAGTTCTAGCCTCTTTGTTCAAAGGGGACCCTATGGGGTTGGTGGGTGACCTGGGCCTGGGACAGGACACCTGCCAGGAGGGGACTGCTGGGCAGGCTCTGAGCAATAGTCTCTCTAAAAGTGCACTGACTCCAGCTGCTGTCAGTTTCTGAGAGGCTGGGAAAGGCAGGACTGGGCCAGATGCTTTTGAGATGTAAGGGTGCATTCCCTGAGAGGGTAGAGGAAGGCCTATTTGATGAAATGCCTTGACAACTGGGCAACATTTCTCTTCACTGGAGCAAGAGAGGGCTTTCCTGGGCAGGCTAGTAGAACACTGCCTATCAGGCCAGGGGAAGGTCCAGAGGGCGCTCAGATTTTTGAAGATGCCAATGAAACAAATCCCTTAATTACCCCCGGATTATTTTGGAATGGAAAATCTTGTTTGATTGATGGGTTGACTGCCCCAGAACTATGGGGAGATAATCAATAGGCTTCCGAACTGTGTTTTCTGGCTAATCACTCTCGGGATTTGATAAGGATGATTTTAAAGAGAAATGTCTAAAGCATACACTGGGTACACACAGCCATGTAGGTTCTGGCAGGATAATCAAATGTGTGCTTCCAAGGACATACTTATGGCATGATACCGACATGTTAGGAGACTCAGGAGGACTCTTGAGGTGGGACCCAAAAGACACAGAGTGAGATTGGCAAGAAAGCTGACATGGTTTTAGATGAAAAGTGGCCTCCGCAGAGGCGACAACGTTATCTGGTTAGCCAGGGCAGCTGCCAGATGACCCACGGGGGGTGTTCCGGATAGAAAGATGCCACTTAGTTACAGGCAGTTAGGAAAAGGCACTTATGATCAGGAGAATGGTAGGTGGAAAGAATAGGGCAAGACCAGGCAGAGAACGAAACGAGGGGTAACCTCCTTTCATGACTTAACATGCAGCACGCTTGCCAAATGCATGTGTGAGGTGTCACTGGGCAAGAAAAAAATGTTAGAACCCACCACGGGTGTGCATTAGTATTGTGAGTGTGAGGTTATCAAGAGAGGCTGGGGGAGTGTGAGGAGGTAAGTAGGCATAACTGGGAAAGCAGAGAAAAATAAGAAGCCAAGTTCAACGTGATATTAGGAAAAAAGTTCCCAACACTCCAGATGCCTTCATTGTAACTGAAAATAACATCCATTCAAGAAAAGTGCTATGAAAATAGTGATTGGAATCACTTGGAATGGGGCTGATAGAGGCGTGTAATATATTTGATGGATCTCTGTTCTAAGAACAGCTGGAAAAGATGCCCGGCCACAGATATTTTTAAGCGGTCTAAATGTCAGAGAGATGCCACTGCTGCCTTCCTGATTGCGAGAAATATCCTTAGCCAGATACATAACCACACGTGCATGTCTGTGTGTGATTAATAGATGGCAAGTTCTAGAAGAGGCCACTTAGGCACACGTCTCACCCTGGCTTCTCTAAACTTCTAGATGAGGATAGTGGTTCTCTACTCAAGCCATTCTGATTAGTTATCCTCACGCAAAGTGAATGGAGACATAAGGCATGTTCTGGGCGGCCTCAAACTAGGGGATGTTGGCATCATTTTCCCCACCCTCCACATCTTTAAAAATCCCCCCCGACATTCAACGAGAGTTGCATTTCCTTCCCATCTCTGCTATCTGTGTGTCCCCGGGAGGCAGAACTGGTCCAGCGGAGAGTAACCCATATGCCCTCGGCTCCCCAAGAGGCAGACCTCTGCTCCTCGCCGGAGGCCTGGAGGTGCCACCAGCTTCTGCCCACGTCACATCTTCTCACTAATCAATCCCCCGTGCAAGGACCACCAACCTCTGAGGAGGACTGGAAGTGACTCCTTTCAGGGCCCCTCAATGCTTCTCCTTAAATTGGCCAGAAGGGGTCACTGCTGTTGAATGACACAGGTCTCCATCCCTCCCAGGGTTGAGGCTGCAGTTCGGGATGGCTCCTAGCCCCTGCTCATGGAGTGAGAAGCAGAATCCAAGGATTAAACCCTAGTCCTCGCCAGACACGCCTGCTGCTGCCGCAGCAGCCACACAGACCACGGCTGTGGTCGTGGTGGCACACCGAATCTGTTCGTGCCTTTGGATGAGGCTGCCACGTCTGCAGATTGTGCTTGTAAGCAGTAAAACTTGGTGATTTGGTAGACAGGGTTACGAGACGTGGTCCCTACAAGCCAATGTTCATCATTTAACATCTATTCAATTAGGGTACACACGGAAGTTTGCACCTTCTCCTAACCTGGTTGCCTTCCCTGCCTCTTGTGACCGTCTGTAAGTTTTACATAATTAAAACATCTTTAATTGCATAGTGTGGGGATAGTGCTGAAATTCTATCCTCACTTTCCAACACGTGCTTTGTTCTCACAAAGCTCAAAGGGTCTCAACTCATTAAAAATCCTCTGGACACTGGCATCTTCCACTAAGATCCAGTTGTTGATTGGAGGACAGGAGCATGATGGAGCGAAATAAACTAGGAGCTCTTTAAGGTAAAGTTGAAATGATTCTGACCAGGCCAGGTTCGTCAAAATACACATGTATGTTGCTGCTCTATAGCCTAATGGATGGCCCACCAAACCCAGCCCAGGCCTCAGAATCCTCAATGCTGTGCCCTGTGAGCTGACACCAGGAGACTGAGCAGGGGAGAGGGAACCTCTTGGCCATCCCTCGGTTAGATGTTGAGCTCTTTAATGACAGTACCATTTTTTTTTTGGTTTGTTTTTTTTAATCTTGGTATTGTCAATACTTAGGATAGCGTGGGGCACACAGTAGGAGCTCAGATATTATTTGTTGAACTGATCTGAATTCTTGCAGTCACTGTGCCTTTTCATTTATCAGAGGAAACTAACAAATGTTAGTTTCTAAAACGCCAGTATTAGGTGAATAAATTAACTCCTTAGGCGGATATTTGATTTATTTATACCCGGCCATTTTCTCTTTGCATTTTCCAATTTACCCCGGAGTGGGAATAGTGTACTGGTACCTTCATAAAAAGACTGCTTTTCTCCTTTGATATTTTCTCCCCCGACTCTTTAGGTGGCAGTAGCCCAGCTCAAAGCCCAGAGGTGATTCTGCCATTACTTAAGGACTGTGGTCTTAAAATTAAAACAGTACTTTCCCCACAGGCTGGCCACTCTCTCCATGACCCTTTCCTTCTAAAGAATGCAAACCACACCCTCTGTTTGTGGAGGAGGGCAGGGTCCCCGCCACCCCGGTAATTCTCAGGTAGTGATGGGCTTGGTTTCAGCCAAAGAGAACTGACTGATGGAAGGTGAGTAAGAATGGGTGGGGGACAGGTTTGAAGCACACATTTAGAAGCGGAGATTTGCTGTGAAAGAAAGGCCTATTCTCAGGACATGAAGCGTGAGGACAACAGACCAGGAAGGGGGGGGGGGGAGCGAGAAAGAGGGAAAGAGGAACTTGTATTGGTTGAGGGAAGTAGTAAGAGATGGAGAACGTTTCCGCAGACATGGTATCCAGAGGATGTCCATAAAGCACTAGGAAAGTGTCGGGACTCAACTGACAGTCAAACCCCCGCTGAGGTGATGTGGCACAGGTGGCAGAGGAGGCAGCCCACACAGAATCGTGGGGTGGTGAAGAGACAGCACATGCACAGAGGAACATATACATCTAACGGCGATAAGTGATCTCATTCTACCAGGCTGAGGAATTCGGAGGAAATTAAGCGGAAGGGACAGAACTGGGAGAGAAGTGATAGAAGATCGAGAAGGGACCTGTACAGTTTGCAGGATTTGGGAATGGCCCTCAGCGATCAGCTTTGGTGTTCAAAGAAGCCCCCTTCCAAGTGGCCCATTTCCTTTGTCAAGACCCCAAAACAAAAGACAGGGGTCTAGAGGTCAAGGGAGTGGAGGCCAAACCAGGGGCTGACCCCTCCATCGGCTAGGGAAATGGGTAAAGTGAAACCCACTCAGCTGCACTTCAGTGGCCGCGTTAATTACCAAGGTCTCAGAATGAGAGGGGCGCCCATGTCGGGGAGGCCCAGTCAAATTATAACAAGAAGCCTGAGCGCCAGGAGCTGCTTTCCAGGGCAGCACCGGGTCTCCGGTGATGGTGCCGAGAGCCCCTTACACACCACCAGGCACGCCCGCTAAGTGATATTTTAATTAAACCTTAAGTGACATATCTCCTGTCTGTGACTCTGACAGCTTTTTAATTCAGGTCCCATTGCAGCACAGACTCTTAATGTTCCTTTCCAATTCCCAGTTTGCAGGGGAAGGTTTCCAGGCTAGACTTCCCTCCCTCCCATCCCAAACCCAGCCTGCCTCCCCTCCCCCACCCCAGCCTGCCCAGGATGCATTAGCAGCTAAAAGAGACTTGAACCAGGGCCCCTGGACTTGGAAGACAGGCAAAGGCAGGATTTCGGGCCTAAGAGGAAAGCGAGACTTACAGGTACCTGACTGGACAGACTCAGGTTGGCGGCCGGCGTCTTCTTCTTGCTCCCAGTGCTGTTTGCGGTGTTCCCAGCGCTGCTGTTGGACGTGCTGCTGGTGGAGTTTTTCCTTTTTCTCCGCTTTGTCGTCGGTTGCCGTGTGGGTTCTGCTGCAATATGGAAAAGGGAAGGAGAATCAGGTCCAGGACAACCATCAGACCTTGTCCCTCTGCAGCTGTTTTTGTAAATGGAAAAGAGTGGACTCTCTACATTTTTTTCCATTTCTTTTAACTTTACAAAAAGTGAAGGGAGTCAGCTGTTGGCTGATTTTTAGCACAAAATCTGTACAACTTCGTTGTAGCTAGATAAAATGATTTGCATCTAATAGTTATTTCTGATTTTACATATGCCTTTAATCTATTAATATATTTTAGGGGTAAGCTACAAGTATTCCTTTCATAGTTGAATTAAAAAGATTAATACCATTACAAGATTGGGGAAAACATTTTTCCCCCCTCTGGTTAACCTTTTCTTTATAACAAAAGGAGGGTTCTGGGATCGCTATGGGGTCTCCAAGGGGTAAAAGTAGAAATTTAGTTATAGTAGTGAGCCAGTGTGTGACAGCAGCCCCTACTGGCCATGTGTTATATTGCAGCTCATCTCTATTACACCTTGAAATGTTCAACTAAAAAGAAGAGGAAGTGCCAGTTCTATCAGCCATGAATGCAAAACTGAGGGAGTCCCAAGTTAGTATTGGTTCCCAAGTTCCATAGATTAGACCCTGATATTTAAAGGATGCTACTAATTTCAAAATTTCTGAAAAAAACAACTTAGTATGAGATAGCTAGCATATCAATGAAGGAAAGCTAGACTTTTTCAAGAAAGGCCTATTTAGAAATAGAAATATTTTACACCTGAAGGATGAGTAGCATCTTAAAATATAGGGGACTCATGGTAATGTGTGGTAAGAGGAATATTATTTATTCATTTATTATATATTGAGCATTACTCAGTGTTTCCATATTTACTTTCTACTTTTAATGTTTACTAGTACTGTGTCAAAACGATTTTATATTCATAGCACTTCATATTAACTAGGTGATAGTATAATCTTTGTCTTGTAAATGAGAAATTTTTTGAAAGCCTTTTCTAGGCAGTTACTAAATAAATTGGAAATGGCAGGTGAGAGCATCCTTTTTGCTAATCCTTCTATAGACTCAATTCTGATGGAGAGAAAATAAGCCGGGGCCAATCTGAACCCAAATACCTTGTAGCATTTTCTGATGGATGATGGGGGAACCTCCTTTAAGGCTCATTACAAAGATGGCTTAGTCTACCAAGTTATTCATGCTTTTTGATGAAGAAGAGGATTATGCTCCTAATTATATACCATTTCTTCTTTCATAAATATTTTGTATCTTATATTCAGATATTTTCATCAAATGGCCCAAATATCTATTCATAGAGAGCTATGGGTGCTTTTTCTGAAGGTTATGAAAACAAGGGAATAGAATTGATCATGGGGTGGAGAAGAGTTGAGTAGCATATTCTAAACCAGGGGTGGGCAAACTTTTTGACTCGAGGGCCACAATGGGTTCTTAAACTGGACCGGAGGGCTAGAACAAAAGCATGGATGGAGTGTTTGTGTGAACTAATATAAATTCAAAGTAAAGGAGCGGAGGGGAGAGCAAGAGAACCGGATAGAACAGCTGGATCCGGCCCGCGGGCTGTAGTTTGCCCACGGCTGTTCTAAAGTCAAGCAAATATCCAGGTTTCCCCCGACAAGCATCTTTTTCTTTTGACCTCAAGAACTGAAATCTGATACTTCAAAAATATCTATATTTTCTTCACAAAACTTGGAGGAAATATAATTTAGTAATAGAGTCATGAACTTGGGAGACATAAAACCAGTTGTGACACAGGCCTCCTTCATTGATTAATTATGAAACTGATTTTGGCAAACTTACACCCCAGATCTCATTATATACAATGGGAATAACAATAAATACCTCATAAGGTTATAAGGTGAGGATTCAGTAGAAGGTCTGTGAGGGCTGAAACTAGGACTTTTATTCAATGTTGTGACTTCAGTGGCTAAAGCAGTGCCTGGCACCTAGTAGGGGCTCAATAAATAATCCTATATAAAAAATGCTAATATGCAAATTGACCAAATGGCAGAATGACCGGTCACTACGATGCACACTGATCATAAGGGGGCAGACGCTCAACACAGGAGCTGCCCTCTGGTGGTCAGTGCGCTCCCACAGGGGGAGCACTGCTCAGTCAGAAGCCGGGCTCACAGCTGGCAAGCGCAGCGGTGGTAGCAGGAGCCTCTCCCACCTCCACAGCAGGGCTAACGACCCCTTGGCAGACATCCCCCGAAGGGTCCCAGACTGTGAGAGGGTGTAGGCGGTCTGACGGACACCCCCACCCCCCAGTGCACGAATGTCATGCACTGGACCTCTAGTTGTTGAATAAATGACTGAATTAATGTGTAATATAAAGGTATATATGCATATGTTGGAAAATATAGATGCTCAAAACATTAAATGAGTAGCCCTGACCGGTTTGGCTCAGTGGATAGAGCATTGGCCTGCAGACTGAAGGGTCCTGGGTTCGATTCCGGTCAAGGGCATGTATCTTGGTTGCAGGCACATCCCCAGTAGGGGGTGTGCAGGAGGCAGCTGATTGATGTTTCTCTCTCATTGATGTTTCTAACTCTCTATCCCTCTCCTTTCCTCTCTGTAAAAAAATCAATAAAATATACTTTAAAAGAAACATTAAGTGAGTGGAATATTTTTTCATAAAGGCTTATTGATATTGAAAGAAAAAATGAGGCCAATTGAAGCCCATGTTATATATTAAAAAATTAATGTTCTAGCCCAGCCAGCGTGGCTCAGTGGTTGAGTGTCGACCTATGAGGAAGTCACAGTTCAGTTCCCAGTCAGGGCACATGCATGGGTTGCAGGCTCGATATCCAGTGAGGGGTGTGCAAGAGGCAGCCAATCAATGATTCTCTCTCATCATTGATGTTTCCATTTCTCTCTCCCTCTCCCTTTCTCTCTGAAGTCAATAAAAATATATTTTAAAAAATTAATGTTCTAAATCTGTAAAATTCTCCAAGATGGGGATGCAACTATTCTTTGTAAAATAATGCTCATTTTCTCAGCTTCCTAAATATGTGCATAGTTATATCTATGTTCATTTTATATAAAACCCTTGGCCAATTACCAATGGAAGCTGACCATTATATTTTGTGATTCAGAAAGCTATATGCCTTGTGTTAATAATAATTCTTTAAAAATAATTTTTAGCAAATGGATACATTTTGCTTTTATAATTAATGAGGCTGAACACATGCCTGGGAGTGAAAATGTATCAGATAGTAAGACAATGAATGATGACTTGAAGCAGTAATTTCAGAACCCCAGCAGGAGACTCTATTATCTCCACTGCATTCTAGGGCTGTGAAAGGAATGGACTCTTTCATGTATTCTCTTCATGGTCAGAGTACCCTTAAAACAGAAAAAAATATTTCCTTCCTTCTCCTCTTCCTTCCTCCCTCTGTTTTTATTTTATTTTTTAGATATATATTTTATTGATTGCAGAGAGGAAGGGAGAGGGAGAGAGATAGAAACATCAATGATGAGAGAGAATCATGGATAGTTTGCCTCTTGCACGCCCCACACTAGGGATTGAGCCAACAACCAAGGCATGTACCCTGACCAGGAATCGAACTGTGACTTCCTGGTTCATAGGTTGATACTCGAGCTCTAAGCCATGCTGGCCAGGCTTCCCTCCATATTTTATAATTTCTGTCATTTCATAAAAAAAGTACCAGCATAACAGTAGGCCATGAGAAGCCCGCAGTCTTATCCAGTGGAACAACTACTGAATTGAGAGCCAGGAACCATGGGATCTGATTTCAGTGTTGCCGAAGATCTTAGTAACATTAAATAAATCAGTTTACCTCTCTGGGTCTCAGGTTCTAGTCTGGCAAATGAGCAGATGGTAGTCGACTCCTAAGCATGTTTGCCCTTCACCAATTTAATGCCTCTAAGTCCAAAATCATGGTCAGAATATCCCTAGTAAACTCATTCTCCTGATAAACGTACAATCACTTCCTTCATTTTCACATCTCCTCACCCTCAGCAGAAGCCACAGAAAATGCAGTTAGCGGGAGAGTGGAGAACACGGTCATACCTGGCGGTGCCACCATCCGCTGCCACTTCTGGAACAGGCAGGTCTTCAGGCAGTCTCGTGGACTGAGGTTGTAAGTTTTATGTCTCGACATCAGTTCCTGCATTGGCTCCAGTATTACACACAACTGCAAGAAGTTCAAAGGCGTGGGCATTTCACTACTTGATAATATTATTTGCAATAAATAATGTGAGCAGCTGGAATCAATTAGGAAGCTTAAGGGTACTTTTCTTTTCTCCCCCTGGTTTTGATTTTCTCTATACAAGTTTGGAGGAGAAGAAATATTACCAACATTTGATAAAACCCACTTAATTTACTATCATTTATAATGTCACATCATAGCTGAATGTGATACACACACACACACACACACACACACACACACAGTCTGTCCAGACAGTTGGGTGGATAAATGCAACTCTATTCTGAAATCAAGTGATTCTCTCCTGTTAAAGAAAAAAGCTCTCTGCCTTGAAGCACAGCAGGCTCAGATTTCTACTCTGTTGCTGTCCCTGTTTGTAAAACCACCCACTGCGAGTGACAATGCTAGTTTATGGAGATTATGTGGCAGTGAAAGCCATCTTTGAAATGTGAAAGAACACAATGGCAACTACAGATCCTGTTTTTGATCCTAATCCTTACAAAGGCCCATGATGAGCACTAATTTTTTCATGCACTCATTTGTATTTTACACATGATGATAATGTCAGTAACATATGCTGGCATTTGTTCAGGATGGCAGCTTTCTCGGTGGTTCTGCACGCGTGGTCCCCTTTGGTTAGATTTTTTTCAGCTTTCCTTTAGTCCAAGATCTCTGATGACAAAGATTAATGAGTGAAACAAGGAGGTAAATCTATTTCGGATTGCCTTGGACTTTCTGAATTCCTTCTCAGTTGGAAGCTTCTCAGAATACCACTGCATTGAGAGTATCTAAGAGGAGAGAGACCACGACTTGGAATGAGGCCTCCATGGCTGCTGAGATGGAGTGATACAAACATTGGCAATGTGCCCGCCCATGTGGAAGAACCACATTTCATGAAAGACACACCTGCAATCTCCACCCTCATCGGCTCTCTCTGCCCCTTTCCCTTCTGCCATTCTTCACCTTGAACACTGCCTTAGAGGCCCCATTGCTTTTTCTCTGCTGGGTCCCCTCTTCCTGGAGTTCTTCCTCCCTCTTTCTGGTTAAAGCCCATTTCACCTTGATTATGAAGTTACTTCTTCCCCAGCCACTGACGCTGGGGCCAAACAGAGTGAAGGATTCCACAGTCACCTCTACAAATCAAGCTAGGATGGATCGTCCATCCAAGAAGAACCACTCCTAGATTCAGACAGGGTCAGACAAGGTTTGCATCTAATCTAGGAGAATAAGAAACACTTTCAGAGAGAAAGTCTAAGGACTGGGAAAATGTATTTTTTTAAATATATTTTATTGATATTTTACAGAGAGGAAGGGAGAGGGATAGAGAGCTAGAAACATCGATGAGAGAGAAACATCGATCAGCTGCCTCCTGCACACCTCCTACTGGGGATGTGCCCCGCAACCAAGGTACATGCCCTTGACCGGAACCGAACCTGGGACCTTTCAGTCCGCAGGCTGATGCTCTATCCACTGAGCCAAACCGGTTTCGGCAGAAAACATATTTTTTTTAATGAAAAAAACAAAAAACAAAACTTAAAAGTTTTCTAAATCGTTTCCTTTTAGTCTAGTCCCCATTCTTGAGAAATGAGCTAATGATGGATAGAAAGCTCCGGGGTGGAGTGGAACAAGCATGGACTGGGAAGCCGAGAGGTCTCGGTGTAGATTTTGACTCTGTCATTAGGTGTGTGTCTTTGGGTAACCACCCACTAGTGCTGGGTGTCAGTTTCACCTGCAAAACAATACCCACCTTGATGTTGTTGGGAGAATTTGAGATAATATGTCCAACAAATAGCAAACATTATGATTATGTATTTGCAAGCACAGCACTGATTACAAAACAAACTCCATTTATACTACTTAAGTCAAAGCATTCACTGAACTTCCTCCCAAGTGTCAGGCATTCTGTTAGGGGCTAGTCCTCTAGGGACACAATGATGAGATCAACACAGTCTCTGTCCTTCAAATGTGCCAAACTCCCTTCACAAGACGTAAGCCCACTAAGAACAAACACTAACCAGTGTTACACTTCACAGGTCTCAAGACCTAGGAGCATTGGACATGCTAGGAAATGGGAGAGCCGCATTTAGTATTGTGAGAACCCACGAGCTCACTATCTTTCTTTTTCCCAGGGCTTTCCTCTCTGGGTTTTGGGCAACACTTTTTTTTTTCAGATGCTAATCCCAAGGATTTATTCTTTCTCCTTTAATGTAAAAATAGCTTCCCATCGCTGTAACCCAGCCCAAAGGAATTGACATATCTGAATACTAATCAGGAATCCCCAATCCTCTTCTCCCAGTGGAGGGTTCTGGCCTAGGGGTGGGGGGTGGAGGACAGTTCTCCCCTTATTCACATATGCAGAGCCCTCAGTGTCCTGCTGTGGAGCTGGTGGTTTTGCTGGGCTGCGTGCTGTAGGTGGCAGAACTCACTCAGACAAGAGCCTGCCTCCTCTGGCAGCAGGCCAGGGCATCTTGGCAACAGCCAAGGCCTGAGGCATTATGAAATGAGATCAGGAAGACGGCTGGGGGAGTGGGTTTGCACAATCACTAGCCAAGTCTTCCTGGAGCCAGGATTCCTGGTCTCCCTGAGGTCTCAGGTCTCCTTGAGAATCTGGTGAAGGCTCTGCAGCCTGTTTTTCTAATTCTGTACAAAATATTTGCAGGTTTACAAACCCTCTTATACCCCCATCCATTGACTCCAGGTAAAGAGTCCCTGGTTAGTCATAAATATGAACCAGGCGACAATATACATCCTTTTTTCCCTTAAGACATACACCCTCCCTCCCCGCCCAACACATATAAATGGAACTCAACATAAAAACACAGGATTCTCTAATTTTGAAGAACAATTTTATCTGCAAAGTTGGGCCTGCTGCAAAGTTCCCAGTGACCAAGTCCCTTTGCCTGAAAAGAAAGGCCACAGACCATGTCGCAGCCTCTACAGTAGCCTTCGTGCACGGCTGCCATTCAGTTCAGTCTCCTCCCATGGTGGGTGGAGGATAAGAGGAATCCAGGACATTGGGAGCCAGCAAGCCCTGATCTCTTGGATATGAAGCCTGAATGTATAGTCCCTGCCAGGTCTAGCTAGGACCCCAACAAAGCCACTGCTCATGTTTGCATAGCTCCCGTGGTGCCTTTCTGCAGACTTTGTGAGGGTTTTAGGCAGTCTTGCTCCCCCTAAGCTTCTGAAGTCTTTTTTTCTGGGATTCTGGTCTCAGCACTGACTCTTTGGGTGTGGGACCAAAATCTGTAACCATAACAGTGACTTGCTGAGTGAGTATGGAAGGCTGGATGGATAATAGATATCTGGCTAGATTAATAGCAAGGAGTCATTTACTAATGGCAGACAAATTAGGCATTGTCCTGTGGGCTTAGAGGTAATGAATTTGTCCATTTGATAAATAATTGATAGTCTCTGTGCGGAATGCTTTGCACAAATGCATGTGTATATACCCAATTACTACATGTTCTGGGTAGGCATGGAGATCTTAGCTCAGTCCCAAGGTGCCTGCCTTTTCATAGTGTAAAGGGCTTAGCAAAAGGAGATGAACTTTTGCGTTGCTTTATTTTTATCGGACAGTTCTCCTGGAGACATTGGCCTCTCCTTAGCTATACACTCACACTGGCTCTTCTGGCTCATCTCCTTGCCTGAACCTAAGAATTGCTGGTGCCTGTCAGAGTTGGTTCTGGCCTAAAAAGTGATGCCCTGGGCTTGGCATTTGGCTAAATCCCAAACCTAGGTCTCATCTACCACCAAGATTTTAATTCCATCTCTTTGGAGTGATGGATTACATCCCCTGAGCTTGAGCTGCCCTGCCTACTCTTTGTATGTGGGCTCACCCAGGGTTACTGTGTCAGTACCAGCTCGAGTTCATGTTGTTCTTCTTGCCTAGAAGACCCTCCCTCCTTCCTGGTCATCTTAGCCAAGAGTTGGCAAGGAATGGCCTGTGAGCCATGTATGGACATGCTAATGTAATAGCTGTTTTTTTTTTTTTTTGTTATAACCCCAGAGTTACATATTTGCGACAGAGTCCATGTGGCTCGCAAACCCTAAAATATTTACTATTTGGCCATTCACAGAAAGGTTGTTGACCTCTGTTGTAAACCAATGCTACTAAAAGGAGGTGGTTTGAAAACTATTCGTTATATTTCCATGGCAAGATGAGGAGTTTGAGGCAGAATGTAATCACTGCTTCATCCATTGAGAAAGTCTTGTGCAAAAAAAAAAAAAGTCTGATGAACTAAACAATGTGTTCAGCAATGTAGTTGATTTCTATTTCAGAGCAAGTCTGCAAACCACATTTGAGTCTCACCAATCTGACCAAGAAGGTATTCCAAGGTCCGGCTCAAATCTCACATCTGTCTCTGACCCTCCCTGCCCTCAGGGGTCTCTTACTTCTATAGCACTTTTATTAAACTACATACATTCCTGTGTTTTCATTTGCATTGGGAATTTTCCTTTCTTGTAGATTTGTTTCATCTCCTTATCTATAGCAAGTCATATTTACTTTTCTCTCCATTTTATTTAACATAGTATTAGGCATACTCAAATATTTGTTGAGTCATAACTTAATAATCACTATCTCTGCCCCTGGAGTATGTACCTGACATATTATATCATTAACCCTCACCACCTCCTGATTCATTTTTATAGGTGAGGAAACAGATGCAATGCCATTAAGTCATCTAGAGCTGATATTAAAGGGTGTGATTCTTATAATGTATCCAAGGTTATGCAGCCATTTGAAGGGCAGAGAAGAGGTTCACAGTCAAGTCTGCCTGATTCTAATTCTGTGCTCTTAACTCCTGACTGCTCTGCTGTCTACCTCTCTAAACCCAAGTGGTTAAATGGTTGCTGAGCCTAGCTGGTGTGGCTCAGTGGTCAAGCATTGACCTATGGGCCAGGAGGTCAGGGTTCGATTCCTCGTCAGGAACACACCTGGGCTGCGGGCTCACTCCCTAGTAGGGGGTGTGCAGGAGGAAGCTGATCAATGATTCTCTCTCATCATTGATGTTTCTATCTCTCTCTCCCTCTTCCTTGCTCTCTAAAATCAATAAAAATATGTATTAAAAAATGGTTCCTAAGATGCCAAATTCAAAGACTTTCCTGTCTTTGCATTGCTCCTTGTGTGGTATTGATATGTACAAGGAGAGGCGTGTCCTTGGCTAAGATTTTCAGCCTCTCTGAATCTCAGTGTTCTCATCTGTAAAATGGAGATAATGATACTTATCTTTGATGGTTTAAAATAGCACAGGTAAATCCTTAATGCAATGCCTGGAAGAAGGTCAGTGCTCAAACGATGGAATTTGGTATCATGATAAGTACTGGCTGCATCCATGACCCAGTCCTACTGAGCCAGGACATCAATGTGTGATATGATTGGTGAGCTATTTTAGGAAGTAAATCACTTGGTCTCCCTTACACTTAGGGGGTCACTAGATATAATGCTCCAGGAGATGGTAATCAGGCCAATGGTACATAGCATTTTAGTCCTTAATGTCTCTGATAATATCCATTCTTAGAATTCAGTGATAAATACACATATTTAAACCCACGAACCACAGTTATTTTCTTTTATAGTTTTTTCAAACAACTTACTCCTATGGCTAAATATGAATTAAGAAAAAATCAGAAGGTAAGAGTGATTAAGAATCACACTGTTATCTAAGGGTGGAGTCTCTTCTCATTAAGAAACACATCACCAAAAGAGATCTTATATCAAAACAATGGAACAATAGCACATGGAATCTAAAAGGGAAACAAATCACAACACGGGGATAATCCCACCTAGAAACGGATAACAATGAATGACAAGAGGAAAACCCACTCTGTCTGGGAGGATGAGTGACGGAAATGCTTTCCCTTAGAAGCCATGCAATTCCTACACAGGAGATGACGATTTGGGTTTATTTCCTGATAGGATTAAAGGTAGATTGGTTGTCAAATTCAAAACATCCTCTTTTTTATCTGAAGATTCAACCAGGGAGCCTTTGCCTTCTCTCAATTGTTTTGCAAAATGATTTGTTGGGCAAGTTATCACATTGGACCCAGGGAGAGGAGAGGGACCATCCTCCTTCAAGAGCAAGCAGGCCCTGCATGCGCATTTCAATATCTGTCTTGATCTCAAGTTTGAGGCTGCCAGGAAGGACACCTATACAGGACCAGTGAGGTCACTGGCTGCTTTTCTGACCCATGGGGGGACCCCATCAGACTAGCCAAGTTCAGGGTTTCTGCTGCAACAGCCAGGCCCACAAAGAGATAGTTCCAGACTTCTGATGTTCATTCTCTTTCCTTCTGACCCCATGGACTTAATTCCCTTCCTCAGTGCTCTGGTTACTGCCAAGTTGCTCTTGGACCCTTCTTCCCAGCTCTGTATTATAGGGGACAGACTCTTCCCTCTCTACACTATCCCCCAACTGTTTTTGCCAGCTGGCTTTGGGCAACATTTGGCCAGTTGGAGGCACTAGGAAGACCGAAGGAAAGTGAGTTGAGTTAGTTTTCTAGGACAGCCAAAGCAAAATATGATAAATCAGGTGTCCTGAAAGAATAGAAGTGTATTCTCTCTCAGTTCTGGAGGCTAGACATCTGCAATCAAGGTGCTGCAGGGCTGTACTCCCCTGAAGTTTTTAAGAAGAGTCCTTCCTTGCCTCTTCCAGCTCCTGGTGGCTCCAGCTGTCTTTGGAATTCCTTGGCTTGTAGCCTCATGATTCTATCATCACAAGACCTTTTCCCCTGTGTCTCTGTATCCTCACCTTTTCTTGTAAAGATACTAGTCATTGAATTTCCAAATAAGTTCACATCCTCAATCTTCAGGTGAATGTGAAATTTTGAGAGACACTGTTCAACCTAATATAAATCAGGGCATTTCTTGTCCTCTCTGTGGTTCAGATATCTTTGCAGATCCACTATGGTCCCATTTTCTACCAGGTGATCTGACAGTAACACCTCCTGCCTTTCTCCCCAGAGAGGCAGTTGCGAATCTTAGGGCTGCCTCATCTTCCCCTGGTTACTTTTTTAGCTCCAACACTTTTACAAGTACTTTGCCATATTAAATTTCCTCTGCTCAATTACCTGGTGTGGGTTTTGTTTTCCTGGATAGACTCTGATTGAAACTCTGATTTATGAGACATTAGGCAACATCTAAAGTATTAAGGGCTTTGGGTCCATGCAATACCATTGTAACTAGCTAGTTATTAATAATAGGAAAGGAGCAAAGTGGGGAGCCAGATATTATAGGCATGTCATTTGGGCAGCTTCACCAGGAAGCTGCAACTTTGCACTCCCCCGGGAACCACTGGCTATTCCCTTCAAACACTGGGGGAACGATCCAACGAAGGGAAGACAAATGCATGCTCACTAACTCGGGGTGACATAGGGAAGGTACTTGCCTGTCAGTCATGTCTGGGAACAAAGATCATTGGCCAGAATAGACAGGGCCACTGCAAGCCCATGAAAATTTGGGAATACGTAATTCCCTAAGCAAAGAAATTCTCTCTCTTGTTGCTCTTGTGCTCTTGGGTCATTCTTAGCTTCCTTGCATTTGCCCGTGTTTCCTCCATAGCCATGTGGCCCTGCAGACCCCACATTCAGTGGACTGATGGACTGCAGCAGAGAACACAGCTAAGCTAGTCTGATGCTGGATTGGACTTGGCTCCAACATGGAAAGGAAACTTTGGACACTGACTTTGATTTTAGCTCTGCTAAAGCCCTAGCTACACTTTTTCTATGACTGGGCAAAGGGAATTGGGACTTTGGAAACTTAGGGATTTGATTCCCAAAAATAAAAATCACTCATTCTCCCTTGCAAGTCTCAAAAATTTTTTTTTTTCTTGGGATATCACAAGAATTCCACACCTACTAGCAACCAGGGGAGATGAGGCCTTCTCCCATCCACTAACACATGGAGGGATCATATGTAGTGGTTAGGCATGCAAATTTAGCGTGGGTTCAGATTCCAGCTAATATTAACTGCCAGACCTTGGGCAAATTACTCAATCTCTTGGTGTTTGAGTTTCTCCATCAGCAAAGTTGAGACACAATACTATCTAATTAATTGGGTTGCTAGGAGAAACAAACCATAATCTGCTTAAAGTATGTACCTAGGTCTTAACATATGGAAAGTACTTCCTACATACTTATTATGATGGGGGTGTAACCAAGCCCAGGGGCTGGGGCTTCATGGAAAACATTTCAAAACTCATCAGGAGGCTCCTGTTAAAATGCTATGGCTGTTCTCTGCCTAAAAATGGGACTGTGGTGATACAATGGATATCTAAAATGTTTAGTCACTATGCCTTTCCTGTAAATAACTTGTTCTGACCACTGGACCATTGCCTCAAATACCCTATGCAGGTGTTCTATTGGAATCTCTGAGCTCCAGAGCACAGTAGCTGAAATGTTTCCAAAGGAAGGAGGAAACATCTGCCTGGAAATACCTCACAATCATAAATAAACATTTAAGGAGTTCTGTCTAAAACCGAGATGGCTATGAGCAAATTTCAGATAAATTTTAGAAATTGACCAATGATTGTGCTGAAAATGAAAGCTGGGGGTCAGAATTATTGAGTGGCCTATAACAGACACTGCCTTTTCATTGTATGTCACTGTATGAGAATGCTGTGTGTTTTCTAGAGAAACAACCAACAGGATATGTATGTATGTGTTATCGCATTTTCAGAACTGGCTCACATGACTGTATGTACTGTAGTGAGTCTGATATCCAGAGAGCTTCCATAGGCTGGAAACTCAGGCAGGACTTAATGCTTTAGTCTTGAAGCAGAATTTCCTCTTCTCTACACACCTCAGTTTTGCTATTAAGATCTTTGACTGATTGGATGAAACTCACCCAATAGTCATCTGTTTTACTTAAAATCAATTGATTATAGAAGATAACCACATCTACAAAATACATTCACAGAAAAACCTAGATTAGCATTTGTTTAAATAACTGGTACTATAGCTGCAGTGAACTGAATTGCAGCCCCCTCAGATTCAAACCCCAATGCGACTATATTTGGAGATAGAGTATGTAGGAGATAATTAAGGTCATGAAGTCGTAAGGGTAGGGTCCTAATCTGATAGACTGGTGGCCTTGTAAGGGGAGGAAGAGGCATCAGAGATCTGTTTCTTTCTCTCCATGTGTGCACATGGTGGAAAGTTCATGTGAAGACATAGTGAGAAGGCAGCCATCTGCAAGCCAGGAAGAGAGCTTTCACCAGGAACCAAATCAACCAGCCCCTTGATTATGGACGTTCCAGTTGACTGTGAAAAATAAATGTCTGTTGGTTAAGCCACCCAGTAATGGTATTTTGTTATGGCAGCCTGAGCTGACTAAGACAATAGCCTAGATAAATTGACACAGAGAACTATCATAGTATCCCCACTAGATTGTAAAGAACTGAAGAGATAAGCTGTGTCCTATTATTTTATTTTATTTTTAATATTACTCAGCACCAAGCAATGGGTCTAATGGAATGAATATTTGAATACATGAATATGGTAGAATGGAAACAAAACCAAATAGGTGAGTAGACATCAGAAAATGGGTCAGATCTTGCATTTCCCACTTCATAATTGTAGTAACCTGGGTACCAGGGATGCGATGGTGAACAGGGCAGACACAGCCTCCTTGAAGTTGCCTGTCTTGGTGGGGGACAGGTGATAAACAAGAATTTCAAATGGGCTGTGTATTATAAACGAGAAGGGCAAGAGGTGACAGGAAAGGTTGCCAGGAGGAACTGATATTTAAGTTGAAGCCTCAAAGGATGACTTAGGAGACAGACAGATGAATAAGAAGGTGGCTGGGACAAAGGTAGGGATGGACATCTCGGGCAGAGGGAATGCACATGTGAATGCAAAAGAGAATGTGGCATCGGAAACTGCCACAGAGTAGGATTAGAGAGCAAGCCACAGTGGAGAGGCAGGCAGTGGTCATTGGTCAAGGCCTCAGCTTCTGTCCCCCAGTGGAGCTGAGAGGAAGGTACAAGTGATGTAGGCAGAAGCACTCTGTGTAGGATGAACCCTCTGCAAACGCCATACAGATCTGGTAAATACCATACAGTTTTTCTTTCACGTGTTTCCTGTGCACCAGAAAAAGCATCATTGGCATCTTGGTGTGTTTGGCATCAATAGCCCAAAAACAAACACTGGCTACTTAGAGTCTCCAAGCAGTGGAGAACGCCCACCCCCATCCCTTCAATGAGTGCTGTCAATCACAGCACTGGGAGCCTTCGCACTGGTCCACACTGGTCCCAGTGGAAACAGGTAGCTTTTGTAATATGTTATTTTTTCCGGGGAACTGAGAGACTGTGTACTTGCAGGAGGTAATGTTTAACCAGTAAACTGCCACATGTCCAAACAGAAACCATCCCACACGCCACGATATTTTGAATTTAATTTAAAAAATCAATTTGCAATGACTATTATAAAAATAAATATATTACTCACAAGCCGGGTGTTCTGGAATATTTTCAGCTGAAAATTCTCACAAAAAATGATTTTAAAGTTGGTCTATAGATGCTTACAGCATACAATGAGTTAAACACTAGCATTTGCAAATGGCCCTTGTAATCTTACTATTGCGAGTAAGGGACTTTGGCTACGGTCCTTGGGAGCTGTCAGTGATAGTTTCCAAGGAACACGGATATTGCCGGAGCAGTTATAATCCCTCCTGAACATTAGCTGCGTGGTTATGCCTGCCTCCTGCCCTGGTGCAAACACCCACAGATGATTCCGGGGTTCTGGCCAGCACCCCCAGGGCTGCTGTTTGGGAGGATTTCTGAGCTGTGGTCATTGTGGGGATCTGGACTTCTCCTTCGGAGCCCTGGGCACCCAGCGCAGGGTTGCTCTTGGAATGCCTGCCTGCCTTCTGGGAGCTTCTGCCAAGCAACGCCGGCCCTCCAGCTCCACAGTGACACACAGGAAGCACTGCTTTCTCCCTGACAGAGTGCTCAGCTGCTCAGCCCTCCCACGGCTCCATCCCCCTGTGCCTGTGGCTGCTCAGTCCTCCCACGGCTCCATCCCTGCGGCTCCATCCCTGCATGCCTATCAGCAGCTGCTTCCCTTCCCGGGGATAGAAGTGAGATCCGATTGAAGCAGAAAGCAGGATTCATGTTGACAACCGCAACACTTAATGAAAATGGAGTTGGCAGAGACTAGGATTGATCCCTTCACTCACTCACTCACTCACTCACTCACTCACTCATCACATATTTATTGAATGCGTACTAGGCACCCCATGTTTGTTCTAGGTACTGGGGATGTTGTGGAAAAATAAAGACAATCACTTCTCTTATGGAACTATGTTCTGGTAAAGGAAAGAGAAGTGCATGGAATAACCACAGATATATATGTATATGTTAGTGATGAGTACCAAAGAGAAAAAAAAGCAGGGGAAGGAGATGTGAAATGTTGGGAGTTGAGGGGGTTGAAAGTCTGAATACCTTGGCTGACGTCACTGTGTTAGGGAGAAGAATGGCTCTGCACAGATGGTGTCCGCATCCCTCGCATCTGTGACTGTGCCCAGTTACCTGGCAAAGAATTTAAAGCTGCTAGTCAGCTGACCTGGAGGTGGAGAGGTTGGTCTGGGTCACCCAGGTGGGTCCAGTGGAGTCACACGAGTCTTTAAAAGTGGAATGGGAATCAGAAAGGAGAGCCAGAAAGATGGCGGTCTGAGAGGGAGCAGGCCTGACATTGCTGGCTTTGAGGCTGGGAGGCGGCATGAGCCGAGGAATGTAGGTGGCCTCTGGAGTTGGAAAAGGCGTTGGCACAGATTCTCCCCTGCAGCCTCCAGCAAGGAGCATAGCCCTGCTGACACCGTGATTTTGACCCAGTGAGGTCCTTGTCAGACTTCTGATCTATTGTACAATAATAAGGTTGTATTGTTTTAAGGTAATTTCTCTTGTCAGCAACAGAAAACTAATATAATCACCTACAAGGTGACACGTGAGTAAAAAGCTTTGGTAAGGTCACTGTACTTAGCAAATCAAAACACAGGAGGCCCAGTTACATTTAAATTTCATATAATAAATAATAACTTACTAAAGTAATTAGTAAATATATTCTGGCAAACCTAAGGAAGAGGAAGTTAGGAAGTGAGGCATTTGGGGGTAAAGCATTCCAGGCAGAAGCAATAGCATTCTGAGCAGAGGGAACATCAAGGGCAAATGCCTGTGGGCTTTGAGAAACATCAAGAAGAGGAGTGAGGTTGGAATGGAGGGAATAGAAGAATAGGAGATGAAATCCAAGAGGCTATGTCATGAAGGTCATAATGGGGATGTTGGACTTTGGTCTGAGTGGGGTAGGGAATCATGGAGGTTTGGGGCAGAGGAGTGCCAATGTCTGGGGTCTCCTGAGAATGGAGAGATGCTGACTGTTAGCAACTGAAGACAGTCTATTAATTTTTGCATTTTCCTGGGCCTCGCATGGAGGTGGGTATTCAAGCACACAAGTACTGGGAAGGCAGCAGGCCTTCTAATTGGTAGACCTCAATGCTGTGCCATTTGCTAGCAGAACCAGAAAGGTGTGGGCAGAAGCATGGTGGAAGGAGAGAACATTTTAAGAGGGAAAACTGCTTCATGAAGAGAAACCTGAAGGCTGTGAGGTGATCTGTACATGACAGGGGGAAACAACAGCTGCATGGGGACCTCATGCAGGCAAAGGCATTATGTACAAAGTCAAATTTTACTCTGGAACTCAGGTATTAGGGAACCTGGGAAAGACAGAGTCATACCTACTGTCTACTCCAGTTAATTCAGAGCACCGGAGTCTACTAGTAAACCAAGATCTGAGGAAGCCATGTGTCCACTCTTCAAAGACATCAAAGCTCCCTTGAAAAAGTTGCAGGAGGGAAGAAAACTGTGCTGATAAAGCTCTTTCAGGAGCTTGTTAATGAATCACTCACTACCCCTAATCGGAACCAGGACTTAGTGTCTACTAGGCACCAGGAAGTGGGCTCAGTGGCCTCCCTGGGTTTTCTCACATCATCCTCCCAGAGCCAGATAAGGAAAGAAGACCAGAAAGATCGGGTAACTGGTCCAAGGTCACACAGCTTTCAGGGACGTGTTAGCTTTGACTTCCTTGAACTTAGCCCCTAGACTGAGTCAGTTTAAACCCCCTATTTATTTTTATGTTCAAGGTGTGAACACATTTCTATCAGCCTGCATTATAAAGAGCTGAATATATGTCTGCTCCTAATGAAAATGGGATCCTGATGGTGAGGTGAGGATTCCACCTTTATATCATCAGATATTGGCACTTAGTAGGCAAGCAGAAAAGGAAATTAATGCTGAATGAATGAATGAGGGAAATGTCCTCTCTGAGCCTCAGCTGTAGATATTTCTTAAAAAAAAATATTTTTATTGATTTCAGAGAGGAAGGGAGAGATAGAAACATCAATGTTGAGAGAGAATCATTGATTGGTTGCCCTGACTGGGAATTGAACCGTGACCTTCTGGTTCATAGATCAACACTCAGCCAGTAAGCCACTCCGGCTGGGCGGCTGCAGATATTTCAGTGCCAAAGGACTGATGAGGCCAGGCCACAGATAGAGCAAGGCTTAATCCTTCGTCCTCAGCAGAACCAAGTTCGGCACTGAGGAGCCTGTCCTTTGCTAATTTCCTCTGGGGTACACGAACACGTGAATACGCAGTGCTTCTAATTTCATTGTGCTTGTTTTCCCACAGAGTATTAAAAGTTTGGAGAGCGATCACATTGTAGCCCTTTGTAAATTTTTTTTTCTCCATCAATGTATAGATATCCACACTGGAAGCTTTCCTTCCTTATCTTCCTCTGTGATTATCTCACTGTTTTCCTTGAATGCTCTGTGCATTCCTGGGCCCTTGATGGAAGATGTTAGAAAATTTGCTTCTGTTCTAGCCATTAAGTTGACCCAAATGTAGGGGCTTCAGGCTCCTTTGTGATGCCCGTGTGTGAGTGTTTAAAAGAGTTCTATGATTGATATCTGCCTCACTTTGCCCTTTTATGATGCTGAAATCCTTCCATATGAGAAACAATGGGTTCCTCAGGGCCTCTGAGAACAGTGAGGAACTTGGGGGAGCATCTTCATTGAGTCTAATTGGCAGGACTAACCTGAGCAGGAAAACACAACTACGAGGTAACTCTAGGCTACTACAACTGAGTGGAGTCTCAGATTCTCAAATTGTTGATAAAGCAGTAAGTAGATATCACAAGGCTCCCAAAACTATAGAACTGTGAAAGCTAGACTACTCTTGGACATGATTACAGCAGTGGAGTCTGAGTTGGGCTCAGCCCCAACACCGTGGTCTTCTCTCTCCTTGCTCACGGTTTGTCTTCTCCATCGCACTGTGACACTTGGCAAGGTCTTCCCCACTCCAACTGGACATTTGCTTTCTACTGGGTCTAGTCTCGATCCTCTTAGCTAGTTTTTGAAAAATTGTTGCAAGCTGTAGCCCTCCTATGGAATTCAGGACTTCCTGTTTGCAATGCTGCTAGGTTGGGTGGATCTTAGTTTGGTCACCTGTAGAAGGTAAGTTTCCCAAGGGCACACTGTAAGGGAGGTCGATCCCCCATATACCCTAAGTCCTGAGCAGGAGCTGGTTCATTCTGGTTCAAAACACATATTCATTTCGTATGAACATAGACAAAGTGGGGGGCCATCCTCTACCGCCATGCTTCTGGGATTTTTTGCATGTGAGTGTTATTCACCTGAGCTAGCACAAGGAATCCTAACGATGCCACCCAGTACTTTGGAGGGCTGGCACACACCTGGTTGCTCTGCTACCCCCATCCAAACTTCACAGTAGCTCTGGGACTTAGGTGTTATTATCCTTATTGTATAGATCAGCAACCTGAGGCTTAGAGAGATTGAGGTGACTCACCATTCATAAATGCTCTCATTTTATCTTCAAAATAACATATGGGTTAAGATGGATGATCCCCATTTTCAGAGGCTACCACCCCATTTTTAGAGACGCTACGTGCTTTGTCCCCAGACCCATCACTAGAAAGTAATGGAGCCAGATTTGAGCATAACTCCTATTAATTCCGTACTCAGAAAGGCGCTCAGCAAATAGCAGGTGCTCAATAAACATCTATGGAAGAAATGGATTATCCATAGGGCCCCCTATTGTCACTGCCCTCTACTGTTGCAACATTATCACTTCCTCTAGCCTGTGGTTCTGAAATCAAGGCTGATTAAAAAAGAAATATTCTGCCAAGTCCTCTTTTGTCAGGCCAGCATTGGGCTGCCCGCTTCCTGCGTTTCCTCCCCTGTCGCCCTTTGCTCCCAGCAGTATCTTTCGGAAGCAGCCCAGGAAATAACCATTTCCCAGGCCAGCATTTCTCTTCGCTATCTTGTGTGAAGCTGCAGAATGACATTTCCTTCCTCTTAATTTCTCTGCCAGGCAAATAATGCATCACTCAGGGTTTCTGCGTCAAGTTCCAACACCTGATGAGTCCGATATGCAAACCGCTCCTTCTTCTGTTTGTGTAGCAATGAGGCGTTATCGCTCTCACTTCGATGATGAAATGCATCCCCTCTCACTCCTCACCTGCGTCCCTGGCAGCTCCAGCAGGTTCACGTGGCTTCTCCAATGCTATTTGTCTTGTTTAACGTTTTCTGGCTCAAAAACAATCACGTGAAACCATCCCCGTGTCATCCCTACTTGAGTGCTGGCTGGCATGGCTAAGTAGACAGGTGGACATATTCAAAACAGGGAAGTGGTTTAGGAAAAGCGTCCCGTTGGAACATTCCTAGTGAGGAACGTTCTGCCCAACAGTCCCCAAAGGGATGCTACTTTACAAGACATCCTCTAAGGAAACAGGCCAATCAGCAGTGTTTCCAAGGGCGCTTTGCAGTTCAAAAGGATGGGGAAGCCGAATGGGACCTAAGATGAGTTCAACAGTTTCATTTTGGAAGAAAGGGCTCCAACAAAAGGCTGTTTCTGAGGTTTTATTCTAGCACGAACAGCTTATGCACTGAAAATAAACAGATCACGCGTAGCTGAGATTCTGGGAAAATAAAATCTGCTCTCCCTTTATCTTTCTCTCCCTACTTCCCCTTTTAATTTTCAGTATGCCAAAAATAAATAAATAAATAAAGCTTTTCG
Source organism: Plecotus auritus (assembly GCF_963455305.1). Lineage (NCBI taxonomy): Eukaryota > Metazoa > Chordata > Mammalia > Chiroptera > Vespertilionidae > Plecotus > Plecotus auritus. Next base: position 240,142,934 of record NC_137770.1, on the reverse strand, counting down.
GGAGCATCACAGATTATGGGTTTCGGGCATTACAATGTTTCCTGTAGGTACACACACACACACACACACACACTCACACACACAGCCATCCACGTTTCCACACCAGGGCTAAAGCACGCATGCCATCTTGTTCACAGAGCCGATGCTATTTTTAGACTAAATTGTAGGAAATCTGCAGCATTAATAAATGGGCGAGAAGCACAGAATCACAGTGCATGGGAATATGCCAATGCAAAAGCTAGCTTGGCCTTTAGCCAGTGAACTGTGGTTAGATGTTGCAGCAAAGCAAGTGAAAACACTGCTTACAAAGAAATGATTAATCAGCTGACAAACGTCCAGGCATTTATTCCCTATTCTTTAGTGCCAGCTACATTAACACCAGCATATTTTCGACTCTATTAGGGAAGCCTTGCAGCCTGGTAGTCTGTGATGTGCTCCTGGAGCGCTTCTGAAATCAGCTGCGCGGTATTTGGAGAGGTGAACATTTGATACACATTGCTTTTCTGTCTGTCATCCTAATAGACCACGTCTGTTTATTTGTCTCCATGACACCTTGTGCTGAACAATAGCCCTAACGGTTCTCCAAACGCAGTGCTGGAGGGAAATCTGCTCCAAATGAGGTGTTAGCTTCTGGCAGTAACTGATCCATGGGCACAGAGTGTGATGTCCTGGGTCGTGTTTGTTTCAGTGAAGTTCTGTCCCTCACGGTGGCAAATTGCTTCCCCCATGTGTCAGTTTGACATTCATTGGATGTCAACCACTTCCTAGGGAGGGAGCCAGTTGGTAGAGTTCAGCCCCCTTTCTGGGATAAACCCACAATCCTAGTCATATAGGAAGATGAAGTAAAATAAGGAATTATGGACTAGCCCTAGACCAGTGGTCGGCAAACTGCAGCTCCTGAGCTACATGAGGCTCACGAGCCGCGGTTTGCCACTCTGTTGACTAATGAGTTTGCTGACCACTGCCCTAGACGGATTGGCTCGATGGATAGAGCCTGGGCCTGTGGACCAAAGGGTCCCGGGTTCGATTCCGGTCAAGGACATGTACCTTGGTTGCAGGCTCCTCCCCGGCCTTGGCCCTGTTTGGGGCTCATGCAGGAGGCAACCAATCAATGTGTTTCTCTCTGTCTTTCCCTCTCTCTTCTACTCTCTCTAAAAATCAGTGGAAGAATATCCTGGGGTGAGGATTAACAAACAAACAAGCAAATAAAATAAAATAATAAAATAATAAAATAAAATATAATAATAAAATATAATAAAATAAAATAAAATAAAATAAAATAAAATAAAATAAAATAAATAAAATAAAATAAACCAAAAGAATTACAGAACAGAATTAGGGTGACCTACTTGTTCTGGTCTGCTTGGGCCTCTCCCAGATTTTAAAGCCAGACATCCCATATCCCAGGAGACTCCTCAAACCATTCAAATGGGACAGTTGGCCACCCCAAGGCGAAGAGCCGCCAACTTGACCCTAAGGAAACAAGGAAGGAGCTTGGGTTTGGCAGTCAGACCCAGGCGCTAACCTCAGTTGGGCTCTACGAGCTGTGTGGCCCTGGCGAGGCTTTCACCTCCTCAAGCCTCAGCATTGTCCGAACGGGTTAGTAAGGCTCGGTCCTGGTTGTTATGAGGTTTAAATATGGTCAGGTACAAGTTGTAGGACGCAGTGCCTTCCCGCTCCCCACCAACACATCATTTCTGCAGTTACACACACATTCACATCTGCAATGATGGGGATAATGACATCAGCTGCCCCACGAGTCGGAGGAAACAAGGTGAAATCGTGTGTGGAGGAGTATCGGCAAATGCAAGAGACAGTGAACTTCAGAGCCAGCAGAGTGGTATGTGATGGGCCCTAAACACGGGGCAACCAACGACACAGTCAAATCACGTGCTCAGTGGAATTCCCTTCCTTTGGACTCTGAGCAGGGTTTTATTCTTGTCCATAAAGCTGAACCTTCTCCCGGGACAGCAAGCCTGACCAAGGAGGTGGTGCCTCCACCATCTCCCTGTCGTCACCAGGTGGGTACTTTTACAAATGACCTTGTCCTCCAAAAAAATTTTACTTGGGGGTCACCGAAAAACAATTGCGGGGAAGTCAAAATTTTTAATTAAACCTATTCAAAGGGAGTACAGATTAATGTCTCTAAGCAAGAAAGTATTTAAGGCTCACAGGCCAGCTCACGCCTGCTGAAGCAAACTCTCACTGCCAGCAAAGCTTTAAAGTATTGGTATTTCCTGCATTAATAATGCTCTCAAGCACATTCATAACAATACAATTAGCAATACAATTCATACCATGCAGCACACGAGGACCCTGAATTATTAATTACGCAACAGAGCCTCTCTCTCAAATGCCATGCTCTCATTTCAGCTTTCGGGGGGATGATCCTAAACCCGGGAGGTGGGGGAGCCTTGCAGAGAGTGACGCCCCTCACCACGTTCACGTTGCTTTGCTGCTCACCAAACCACAACGGATGCTCTGTCCACAGTGTTTTCGGGGATGACAGACGTTTTAAAGTCCAAGCTCCAGTGAATTTGGCCATATTCCCAAACTTTCTATGGGGCAAAATGTGGTGAATGTCCTAGCAATCCTTATTCTATCTCAGGCCCTGGCCAGGTAGCTCATTTGGTTAGAGCAGTGGTCGGCAAACTCATTAGTCAACAGAGCCACAGTTTGCCAACCACTGGGTTAGAGCATTGGACCAACTGACACATACCAAGGTTGTGGGTTCAATCCTTGGTCAGGACACATACAAGAATCAACCAATGAACACATGAATAAGTGGGACTACGAATCAAAGTTTCTTGCTCTCCCTAAACTAATAAATAAATAAGTAAATAAATAAATAAATAAAATTTTAATTCTTAAGCTATCTCTGATTCTATCTTAAAATCCACAGGCCATCATGATACTTCTGTGTGGATGAGACAACTGCCATCGTTAGGGTCTTAGAAGCGTAGCCCCATAATTTCCATCTTCCTTCCTTGGACATTCTGAACTGGCTTTGCAGGAATCCTTGCCTCTTGTCTGGGAAACACTGGGATAAGGAAAGCGCAGGTTTTATTAGAGTGGTTTGGCCAAAGGCCCGTGCTTGTCTTGAGTAACAAAACAAACAATGAAACATAGTTGTGCCAATTTATGTTCCTCAAGTAATTCAAAAGGGCATCCATTTTTGTATATCTCCAGAACCACTATGTATTATCATTTCAACAATAAGCCTGCCAATTTGGTAGATGGAAAATGATATGGAATTGTTCTTTGTTAAACTATTTAGAGAATAGTTTATTGATTTTTAGAGAAAGAGGAAGGAAGAAGGAGAGAGAGAGAAAAACATCGAAGTGAGAGTGAAACATGGATCAAACCCACAACCAGGGCATGTGCCCTGATCTGGAATCGGACCCAAACCTTTTGGTGCATGGGATGACAGCCAACCAACTGAGCCGCACTGGCCAGGGCTGGAATTATTTTTATTTCCAATGTGAATTCTGAAGAGAGCAGCTCAGCGGAGATCCCAACAAGGAGGAGGACATAGGACCCAGAATGGAATAGGACACATTCAGATGAAGATTCTGGAAGGTTCCCCCTCACTGTCCACCTGTCCCCACGTTACCTTGCCTCCCTCATGCAGACCTTCCCATTTACCTTGAGATCACTCGGCTCAGAGCACCCATAACAGGTTCCCAGCCATCAGATCCCAGCACTTTATGTTTTCTTATTCTTTGCATTAAATTCAAACAAACAATAGAAGAAAAAGAGTGTTTTTCAAAAACCTACTGGACTTTAGATGAACCTTAGCCTAGTTTCTGGAGATGCCAAAATACATAAGTGTTATTCTCTAACCCAGAGGAGCTCAAAGACTAATAAGAAAGATGGACAAGTAAAAACAATTATCACCCAGAGTGAAAAACTAAAACGTAAGTAAGATCCATGGATAAGTGATAAAGTGCTTCTTCTGTCCCACTCGCCTTGCCCGATGATGCATGGACATGTGAAGAAGACGGCAGTGGCCCTCTGGGTAACTTTGGGATCTGAGCCAGTAGAAAGAGGAACCCCTTGGTGGGGCTGACACCCCAGGAAGGCCTGCATGCAATGCTCTGGCCCCTCCAAACACTGAGGACTGGCTTGGCAGGGATCCTTTGGCTCAGAGAAGGGAGTTATTCCCTTTGAGGGTCAGAGAAGAGTTCCCAAAGAGGGAGGTCCACTGAAGCAGGTTCAGAATGTGAAGAGGAATTTGTCAGGCTGAGAGGAGGGAACATTGTGCAGATGTACAAATGCTCAGATGGTATGGTACCCTGGGAGAGTGTCTGACATTGCTGGAGGGAGGACTGGCAGGAAATGAAGCCCAGGGCCTATGTACCATGTTTGACCAATAAGTCCTATGATGTATTTTGCAGATGTTAATAAGTATTAGAGAAGAGAATTTTAAAATACCCAAGAATGAAGAAGTTTGAGATAATATATTGAATGAACTGAAACTAAACACATTTTCTTTTCTGCAGGGCTTCTCAGAGCCTTCAGCTGAATTCCCAAGAGGAGAATACAGGATTTCCCAAACTTATTAATAGGCTGGACCTTTTTTTTTTTTGTAAATAAAAATGACCATTTTTGTAGTTCAATAACAAATGAAGCAGAACAGCATGAAAACTCAATCCCAAATATCTAAGGATATAAATAAAACTAATAAACAAAATAGAAACAGACCCAGAGATAAAGAACAGACTGACAGCTTGTCAGATGAGAGGGTGGCTGGGGGACTAGGTGAAAAAGGTGAAGGGGTTAAGCAAAAAAAAACAAAAAAGCAAACCAACTCATAGACACAGGCAACAAGGTGGTGATTACCAGAGGAAAAGGAGGGTGGGTGGGTGGCAGAAAAAGAGGTATAGGGGGAATAAATTGTGATGGAAGGAGACGACTTGGGGCGGTGGACACACAATGCAATATATAGAAGAAGTCTTACAGAATTTTATACCTGAAACTATATTATTTTATTAACCAATGTCTCCCAAATCCTATCTAATAAAAGGGTAATATGCAAATTGACCATCACTCCAAGACACAAGATGGCCGCCCCATGTGGCCAAAGATGGCTGCCAGGGGAGGGCAGTTGTGGACAGTTGGGGGTGACCAGGCCAGCAGAAGAGGGCAGTTGGGGAAGACCAGGCCAGCAAGGGAGGGCAGTTGTGGGGGACCAGGCCTGCAGGGGAGGGAAGTTGGGGGGGACCAGGCTGGCAGAGGAGGGCAGTTGTGGGTGATCAGGCCAGCAGGGAGGGCAGTTAGGGGCAATTGGGCTGGCCGGGGAGCAGTCAGGCGTCGATCAGGCTGGCAGTGGAGTGGTTAGGGGGTGATCAGGCTGGCAGGCAGAAGCAGTTAGGGGCAATCAGGCAGAGGCAGGCGAGCGGTGGGAGCCAGCAGTCCTGGATTGTGAGAGGGATGTTCAACTGCCCATTTAGGCCCGATCCCACCAGGTAGTCGTACATCCCTCAAGGGGTCCCAGATTGGAGAGGGTGCAGGCTGGGCTGAGGGACACCACCCCCTGCCCCCCCCCCACCCCTGTGCACGAATTTCATGCACCAGACCTCTAGTAAATTTAATAAAAAAAATTAGAAGAAGCATGCCCCAGTGGAGGGCATGCGGGGTGGGAGACAACCAATCAATGATCTTCTCTTATCATTGATGTTTCTCTCTCTCTCTCCCTGTCCCTTCCTCTCTAAAATCAATTTAAAAAAAAAAAAAAAAAGGAGACTGACTTTGTGAGCTGGTCTGCTGAGCATGGTGGGTAACCTGTGAAATAAAAAAATCCCTGCTCTGAGCCCAGAGGCTTCCAATTCTGCCGCACAGGCTATTTTCGTTTTCTATCTTTTGGAAGGAAACCAGAAATGTCTAACCAGCAGAGAGAGAGAGAGAGAGAGAGAGAGAGAGAGAGAGAGAGAGAGAAACTGGAAAAAAAAAATCAAAATAGAGAAGATTCAGCAGGAGATGAGGAGTGCTCTCCAAGGCTTAATTCAATACTGCCTTTCCCTTCCCACCATTCTGATCCTGGCTTATCGATTCTGATGTTTATTTTCACCCTTTTGTTGAGCATTTGCTATGTGCCACAGTTAAAGGAGGAATTATTGGAGTCAGCCAGCTCAGCCTAGCTGTGTGACCTTGAGCAGAAAACTTCCCCAAAGCCTTAGTTTTTTCATCTGTGAAATACCACCTTCTGAGAGGGAGCCAATTAATCACTCATTCATTAATCCAGTTTTTCCTTCCTTCACCAAACATTTACTGAGCACCTACTATGTACTGGGCACTATTATTAAGCACTTTACAGGAGTGTGTGTGTGTTTTTTAAATCATAATAACAGCCCCAAGGCAGTCCCTTTTGTTATCTTCATGCTACAGATGAAAAAAAAGAAAAAAAAGACAGGTGAAATGACTTGTCCAGGGTCACACAACCAGTGAGCGGTTAAGTGTGGGGTTGCAATTCATGTCACCTCAGTTCTAAACCTTCTTGGGTGAATGAAGCCTAAGACCTGGTCCCTTATCTGAGGATGCTCACAGCCTAGTAGGGTGTGATAGACAAGGGTGATATGGAGGCAAAGTTTCACAACAGAGAAATAATATAGGGAGGAAACCCAAGCTTAGAGCTGGGGGCAAGGATGCTTTTACTGATTAGGAGATTATGAGTTTAGCCTTGGGTATTTTTTCTGGGTGAAGGAAGACATTCCAAGTAGAGGGAGAAGAGTATCTAAAGGCATAGGAAAGATTAAGCCCATTTGGAAAACTGTCAGGAGTTCAGCAAGGTTGAAATGCAAGGTACTTGGAAGAAAGAGAAAAAAAATAAAGCTAGAAGGATAAATAGGGGCTTACTTTTCTCTGGTCACATACACAGACCAGAGCAGTTTCTGCCCTCCTCGGCTTTGGTAACCATGGTGATGACAGTGGTAATGATGATAATAGATTAGCTTTGCACAACACCTAGCAGTTTATGAAAAACTAGAGGCCTGGTGCACGAAATTCGTGCACGGGGTGGGGGGGTGTGTCCCTCAGCCCAGCCTGCACCATCTCCAATCTGGGACCCCTCGAGGGATGTCCAACTGCCCATTTAGGCCCGATCCTAGGATCGGGCCTAAACGGGCAGTCCGACATCCCTCTCACAATCCAGGACTGCTGGCTCCCAACTGCTCGCCTGCCTGCCTTCCTGATTGCCCCTAACCCAGCCGTGGGCAAACTACGGCCCGCAGGCCAGATCCGGCCCATTCGGCTGTTCTATCCGGCCCGCGGAGCCGAAAGAGCAGAGGGTTCTCTTGCTCTCCCCTCCGCTCCTTTACTTTGAATTTATATTAGTTCACACAAACACTCCATCCATGCTTTTGTTCTGGCCCTCCGGTCCAGTTTAAGAACCCATGTGGCCCTCGAGTCAAAAAGTTTGCCCACCCCTGCCCTAACCGCTTCTGCCTGCCAGCCTGATCACCCCCTAACCACTCCCCTGCCAGCCTGATTGATGCCTAACTGCTCCCCTGCCAGCCTGTTTGCCCCCAACTTCCCTCCTCTGCCGGCTTGGTCAACCCTAACTGCCCTCCCCTGCTGGCCTGATCGCCCACAACTGCCCTCCCTTGCAGGCCTGGTCCCTCCCAACTGCCCTCCCCTGCTGGCCATCTTGTGGTGGCCATCTTGTGTCCACATGGGGGCAGGATCTTTGACCACATGGGGGCAGCCATCTTGTGTGTTGGAGTGATGGTCAATCTGCATATTACTCTCTTATTAGATAGGATAGAGGCCTGGTGCATGGGTGGGGGCCAGCTGGTTTGCCCTGAAGGGTGTCCTGGATCAGGGTGGGGGTTCCCTTGGGGTGTGGGGCAGCCTGGGTGAGGGGCCTGTGGTGGTTTGCAGGCTGGCCACGCCCCCCAGCTACCCAAGCAGAGGCCCTGGGATCTGGGATTTATTTATCTTCTACAGTTGAAACTTTGTAGCCTGGAGTGGAGCCAAGCCTTCTGCTTGCTCCGTGGCAGCAGCCATTTCTGTTGGGATTTATGTATCTTCTATAATTGAAACTTTGTAGCCTTAAATGGAGGCTTGGGCTCACCAGCGTGTGCGGAAAGCTTGGCTTCCTCCATCGCCGGGGGGAACCCTAGCCTCCTGCTCTTTCCAGCTCTGTGGCTGCCATCATTTTTGTTGGAATTTATTTATTTTCTATCATTGAAACTTTGCAGCCTTAAGTGGAGGCCTGGGCCGGCCAGGGTGTGTGGAAAGCTTGGCTTCCTCCATCACCGGGGAAACCCAAGCCTCCCTCCTGCTCTCTCCGTGGCCGCAGCCATCTTGGTTGGGTTTATTTGCATATTTGCTCCTGATTGGCTGGCAAGCATGGCTTGTGGGCGTGGCTTGTGGGTGTAACAGAGTGATGGTTAATTTGCATATTACTCTTTTATTAGATAGGATAATCACAAACATTACAATCTATCATTTGATCCTGTGAAGAAGGCAAGGCAGGGAGTATTTTTAGCCCCATGTTGCACAAAAATAGTTTAACTTTCAATTGCTTACATGAATTTGTACCAAATTTACTCAGCCACCCCAAATGGCAATGATCAAACAATGTTTTTCTCATTTGGAGTCCAGGAGTTCATTGCTATTTCTCTTACCCAATAAAAAAATAAATAAAATTCACTGAGAACTCACTACTATCACCCTGGCAGAATTAGTGTGCATCATACATCCTGTGCTCTCATGCATCTCCCAGCCTCCCTTGCAGTTAAGTTGAAATCACATGACTAGCTCTGGCCAATGGGCTGGGATTGGAAGTGAGATGTCACTCAGACTAAAGTAGCCAATTGTTTTCTCCTAACTGTTTTTCCCCTAATAGAGCAACCCTGGATACTGTGTTTTCCAGAAGTTTCAGTTTCAAGATGGAGTAGGGTGGCCAACTCACGCTGGACTTTCAAAGCAAGAAGCAAGTCCGCAGTGGTTAATCAATTGCAAAGTTGGGTCTTATATTTACTCCAGCAATAGCCTATCTCAGTGGTTGGCAAACTGTGGCTCGCTAGCCACATGCGGCTCTTTGGCTCCTTGAGTGTGGCTCTTCCACAAAATACCGTGTGCAGGCGGGCACGTACAGTGCGATTGAAACTTCATGGCCCATGCGCAGAAGTCGGTTTTCGGCTCTCAAAAAAAATTTCAATTGTTGTACTGTTGATATTTGGCTCTGTTGACTAATGAGTTTGCCTACCACTGGCCTATCTTATCTTGACTACTATGGTTTTCAATACACTGCATCTTTCTTTCTTTCTTTCTTTCTTTCTTTCTTTCTTTCTTTCTTTCTTTCTTTCTCTTTCTTTCTCTCAATCTTTATCTCAAAATAACATATGTCTTGTGGACAATATAGAGAAGTAGAAATATTCCAGCAAATACCATAGAAAACATGCTACTGGTAGTATTATATTCATGAAGACCAGCTGATACCACTTCTTTTTCTTGCTCAAAAGTCTTCAAAGACTCCACTGCTTCAGCAGATAATGTCTGAATCACTAAGCCCAGCATGTGAGACATTAACCTACTCATCTTTGTATTTTATTTTCCCCCAGCTCTCCCACCCCAATTTACTTTTCAGCCTCACTGGACCACTTAGGTTCCCTGGGTATGTATACCTGTCTAGAATTATTAACAGACAGTTTCCTCCTTTCTGACTTGATTTTAAGTTCATTGAGAGCAGTGATATGGCAATTACTTGGAAAAAGACAGAAGAGCCAAGCACAGAAAAATATGCATCGGACTGAATTTCACTGAGTAAAGATCTGTGAGAAAGAACCATCTTGCTTGGGACACTTTTAGAGTCCCTGGGCTGTTTTCCTGATTTTGGTAATAATATAATTTGATGTCAGATGATTCTCTGACTAGTTTTTTCAGCCTTAGACAACTTTTATATATTTACCCCAAATTAAGAAAATACCAAAGTTTACAGAGAATTGCCTTATCTCTGTTTAACAAGAGTTCTGTGCTTTACCCGAGAGGCTGCATATGCTATAGAGAAAAAGAGTGATGTCCACCAAATCAGTAGCACAAGGATTCATTAAAATGATGATGATCTGTTAAACATTACTCTGTGCTACTGCACAGTAGAACCTGCATATTTGCATAGTTATATATGAGACAAGGAGCTGGTGAAATCCAGGTGATCACCATGGCCAGGGTTCCTGAGTCTTTTCTTCCTCTTCTCTGACAGATATGATGATGACAGTCAAGTGTGTCTCATCCTTCCTGGGGCATCCTGGGTAAGGGCTGGGCAGCAGGCAAGAAACTCTATGTGATATTTACCAGCACAGCTGTTATCGCTTCACGCTCCCCCCCCTCAGCGCCATAAGAAATCGTATTAGAATCTGATGGAAGAGAAGGACGCTACAAGGGTGACTTTAAAGCTCATCTGATATATAACATAAAAGGCAAGTGACACCCAGAGTTGGGTATTTGGCTACCGCACCCACATGGCACCACTCTCAACTGGCAGGGATGGTGCTCCATGATGGCATGGGGAGCCTCTATTTGAAAGGTGTGTCAAAGGAATGAAAATTCAGCTTATTAGTTTTTTTTGGGGGGGTGGGGTAGGGGTGGGGGAATGCTTTTTTCCTGAACTATTTTATGCCTCAGTCTTTTCTACTTCCGGGAGTACTTTCTGGAAAGAACTGTGGCCATTTTACCTGTTTCCCAGGTGCCAGCTCACTGCCATGCTCAGAGCAGCAAACCTGTACATATTCATCATCTGTGATGACATCAGGGGAGGACAGGAGAACACAGGAAGGTCAATGTCCTAGAAGGCAGCCTTACTGACTCATTCACTGAGCAAACAATGACAGAACACCTACCCTGGGCCAGGCAGAGATGTAGGCACTTGGCATACAACAGCAAGAAAGATAGACAGAGAAGGCCTCTGCCCCAACAAAGCTCATAATCTAAAGGGAGATGCTAGAAAAGTGAAGACATTTTGGAAATGGGTGAATGCCATGAAGATGATAAAGCAGGGTTATGTAACAGAAAATGGTTAGAGAAGGGGACAGAAGGGTTAGTGAAAGTCTTCAGAGATATTTGCAAAGTTTCCAACCATGCCATGATTTGGGCACAGAGCCTTCTAAGTAGGCGGGAGGAAAGAAAGAGTTTGACATATTTGAGGAAGGCTGGAGTGATGACTACAGGAGATTGAGAAAGGATGAGAGAGGCAGGGGTCGGTGATGGTTATCCTTATAATTCATCTCAAGGTGTCAGATCTCACTCTCAGTGCAAAGGAAAGCCTTGGGAGGGTCCCTTTTGGACATGACAATCAAGGGTTGAACTACATCGGGGTGGGGAACATCTGGCCCGCGAACCATGTAAGGCCCACAAAGTCATTTGGTCTGGCCCTGCCAAGGCATTAAGGGTGAGTTAATTATATGTTTGACCAAATAGAGCAGGCTAATTTTTAAGTTGATAATTTTGTATGGCCCGTGAATGATGTTATAAATATCCAAATGGCCCCTGGCAGAAAAAAAGTAAAGAGCATCCTTTTCATTCATCTAGTTATTGAAGTTTAGGCAATTTTCAAAACAAGCTTTTTTTTTTCTTCTTCCCTTCTCTCTCAATCATTCTTTTTTTTTTTTTTTTTCTTCTACTAATGACTCAGCACTCAGTCTGTACCAGATATTGTGCTAGACAACAGGGCTCAAAAATTAAGTTTCTGCTCTCCTCAGTCTTATATAATCTAATGAAGAGAGATAAACAATAAACAAACACATATACATAAATGGGTTAGGAAATGGTAAGCTTTATGAGAGAAACATAGACAATCATAAGGAGATACAAGTATGTGGGTGCATGCTGGCTATTTTTGAAGGGGATCAGGGAGGATTTATTTGGAGTAACTAGGAGAGGACTGAGAAGGAGAGAACCCTCTGAACATCCAGGAAAAAGCAGTCAAGGAAGTGGGAACTGCAAGTTCAAAGGCCTGTGGCAGGGAGCATGCTTGGTGCCCCTGAGGAAGACCAGGTGACTAGACAGATGGAGGAGGAGAGGGTGAAGAAGGGTTGTGGGGAAGCTGTAGTCCAGATCTCATAAAGCCTTCATGGGCCAAGCAAGAATTTAGGATTTTGTGCCGAGATGAGGAAACATTGGAGAACATTATTCAATTTATGCATAAAATGATAAATCTGGGTTCTGGGTAGAGAATAGACTGAGTGGAAACAGGGAGAGAAGTTGGATTGGCTTGGCTGTGGGAGAGGTGGAGTCATCAAATGTAAGTCTGAAGATGAATCAGCAGGGTTTTGACAGAACGGATGGGGGCTGTGAAATAAAGAAGGGAGTTAGAGAAAACACCCACAATGTTGGCCTGAGACTGTCAGGATAGGGACACAAAGAATTTGATGCATCTGTTAGACCTCCACATGAAAGTGTTAAGCAGGCAGTGAGACATATGGGGCTGGGGTTTGCAGGAGACGCAGGGGCAGGAAATAGGAATTAAGGAGTTTAGAGATTAAATTAAAAGGCATGGGACTGAAGGAGACCTCCTAGGAAATAGGTGTAAAATAAGAAGGAATCTATGCAGAGTCCTGGGGCAAGAGACTGAGAAAGGCCAGCTGGTGCCAGAGCAGGAAAATCGAGAGACTTAAGAGAAAAAAGGTTTCAAAAAGAAACATTAGCTGTATTAAAGAAAAGGATTATGGATTTTACCTCTCTCTCCCTCCCGCCCTTCCTCTTTCCCTCTGGCCTTTTAGTTGAGATCCTTCAGGCTACATATTTTCTGGTCCTCTTCCTAAAATTGAGGACTTTGGGTTTCTTCCTGAGATCCCCCAATGCATGCAAAGGCATAGCAGATAAAGAGACAATCACATCTGAGTACAAAATGCATCCCTTGCTCTCTGTTATTATATTAATACACTGCTGGTACTTTCCTCCCAACTTTACCCACAGAGAATTGAAAAGGTGCTCCAAGTCAAGGTTTAGCATCACCAAACTGTGCACGCAATCAGCATAAATGTCTCCTTCTAGATGAATCCACTTCAATTATATATTTAATTCAGCCAAGAGTTCCCCAAAGAAGGGTTATTCCGTATTCACCAGCAAAAGTATTTCTGATACCCTCATGGGGGCCATGATTTGCCCAAAATACATGCAACCTTTTTTTATGTTAATGCAGAAAAACTTGAAGGTTATTAAGTCCCTGCTCCTGACAGCCCCTGCAGTTACAATAAGGCAGCTAATGAGAAGAAAAACTGCCCCTACCGCCTTATTCCCAGAGCTCCGGCCATCTTTCCGCAAGAATGCTGTGACAAATGATACTTTTCACCTCCCGACCATGCCCCTCTCCGATTATAGATTTAGATGGATAACATGACTACAGGAGTTAGGCCTTGGAGCACATGATTGCCTCTGGCACCCGCCGTATGCAATTCGGGTGAAATTTTCAAGAGCCAAATGAAATAATTGCAACAGGGTAAGTCTCAGGCTGCAAGTGAATTTATAAAAATTAAAAGGTCTGAGAGGTAATGCTCATGGACCCATTTGTCTCATTTTTCCTCATTAAGATTTAATTGAAATGAACTCTGAGAACTGTAAGAAAAGTTACATTCTTATTTTAGGCTCACAGATAAAAGAAGGTTTTTTTTGGTTGTTGTTGTTGTTTTTTTTAAGCATCTAAATTCTGCTTGGGATCAGCTCCGTGCGCTGTTTTCCCCCCATTATCGACAATAGTGCAAGCACACCAGTGAAACTCAAAATATAAGAAAGGTCATTTAATGCTACCAGAAACAGAGCTGAGTGTTGACATTTCGGGAGCATGGGTATCTATGTTTGAAGGCACCATTACAACGGCTCCTGGGCAAACTCTAAAATGTGAACTGGCCGCCTACCACGTAAAACTAATTTAAAGGAAATGGAAAGTCAAAATATTGTCATCTAAAATAATTACTTCTATAGACAAACTCATTCATTCATCTTCACTTCAATGTATTGTAGGAGAGAGTGCTAATGTGAAACACACTTATGGATGCATGATAGGATGAGGGAGGGGAAGAGGATCAGTGTTCTCATTTGGGTTTTTCTCGGCTGCTAATGCGTACAATGCCATTGAACAGCGTGCAAATGATGTGACAGCGTTGGCTCCCAGGGAGTCCAGCTCCAGGCTGCTACGTTTTCCCATCAGCACTGCCAAACTGGGGGAAAAAAACACAACACAAAAAAACCAAAAAAACTGTTCTTGCCAAGATCACCAAAAACCCCCTTTCTGCTAACCCAGGTGCACACTTCTTAAGAATATTTGACATTGTGGCCCATGACATTCTTTTCATATAGAATACACTCTCCTTGGGTTTCTCTCTTAACTACCTCTTTCTATCGCTGATGGCTTCTCTTTGGTCCCCTCTCAGGGTTCTTCATTTATCTCCCCAAATGTTGGTCTTCTCCCTTTATCCTGCCCCCATGTATACTTGCCTCCTTGCTCAAGATCATCCCAGAACAAGCTCCTCCTTGGTAGTGATATAAATAATGTCTCCCAAAGAGATCTAAATCCTAACCCTCAGAATCCGTGTACGCAAACTATTTGAAAACAGGGTCTTTGTAGATGTAATTAAGTTAGAGATCTAAAGATGACCCCACACTGAATGGAGGGAGGATCTTAAACCCAATGGCAAATGTTCTTATAAGAAAAGGGGAGGACACAGAGATACACAAGTGGAAAGTAGCCATGTAAAGATGGAGGCAGAGGTGAGTGATGCAGCCACCAGCAAAGGTACACCCGGGACCACCAGATGCTGGAAGAGACAAGGAAGGGTCATTCCCTAAAATCTTCCGAGGGAGCATGGCTTGCTGACTTTGGTTACAGATATTTGGGCTCCAGAACTTTGAGAGAATAAATTTCTGTTGGTTTAAGCCTTCAAGTTTGCAATAATTTATTATAGCAGCTCTAGGAAACTAATACATTCAACTCATAATGAGACCTTAATGGCCACCTTTAACCTAATGACTCTCAATTTCTTAGCTCCAGCCCAGGCTGCTTTTCTGAATTGCAGATGCTTTTTTTTTTTAAAATATATTTTATTGATTTTTTACAGAGAGGAAGGAAGAGTGATAGATAGTCAGAAACATCGATGAGAGAGAAACATCGATCAGCTGCCTCCTGCACACCTCCCACTGGGGATGTGCCCGCAACCAAGCTACATGCCCTTGACCGGAATCGAACCTGGGACCCTTCAGTCCGCAGGCTGACGCTCTATCCACTGAGCCAAACTGGTTTTGGCTGAATTGCAGATGCTTTGAACCTCATCACCTGTCTGAGATGTTTTCCAGACACCTTCCTCTCAAGGTACACACCTCCATTGCCGGGCTCCTGCCTGCTCCTTGTGGATTCTGCTGCTGAATCTAGAGACTGGAGACCTCCATCATTATTCAAGAACCCTGAATGCTGTTTACAGAAGCAGCAGCAAGAGTCAAGAGCTAAGATCATGGACTCTGGAGCTTAAATGCTTGGCCTTGAATTCTTGCACTTACTCATTGTTTCAACTCGGGCAAGTTTTCTATCTTGTTGCCTCAGTTTCTCATCTGTCATACAGGTAATAATAGTACTACCCCCCTCCCCAAGTGGGCTTTTCTAGGATTAAATCGATTGCAACTGTAAAGTGCTTACACCACTGCCCAGCACACAGACAATACTATTTGTTTATTTTTTAAATAAATATAATTTGAAAAACATCTGGAACCTTCCTGGTTTTTGACCAAAACTGATGGTCAGCAAGGCTGCATCCTCACCCAGGGAGGAAAACACAGCACTGACCAGATGGCTCTGAAGAGCTGCTCTGGGCCCATCTGTTCAGCGTGCCAGAAGCCCACATGCCATAGTTGAATGTTGTATTCAAATTTAGCCCCGCCTTCCTGCAAGTGGTTTGATAATAAGATTCGTCCAAGGATTCTAAACCCAAATCCATTTCCCACACCTGAAATGCTCTTCCTCTTCCACCTTCCTCCCCCTCCTCCCCCCTTTCTCCCCGAGTTGCACTGGGTTTAGATGCAGCCTCTTCCTGACACCCTCCACTCACTGACCCTGTGCGCTGTGTGGAATGACCTCTTTATTAATCTGTCTCTTCTACTTGACTGTCAGCTCTTCGAAAGCAGGAATTGTGCTTTATTCCTATCTGCACCTGAGACACTTGGAATGTTGCCTGTATATAATGGAGATGCAGGGAAGTTTTGTGAAATGAATAATCATTTGTTTGGCAGCTTCCTCATTCCTCCAGAGTGGATGTCAGAGTAGTCCTGAAAAAGGATCTCGGCTCCCAAATTATAGCCCTAAAATCCTCTGTTTTAACCATTAGCTGAAAACCAGGAGGGAACTGCACTAGTCACTATTTAGGTTTCTGCAAAGCACAACACCCTACATTCTACTGACTGATTATATGCAGAGTATACTTCACAAGGAACACATAAAAGCAGACCAGGGGCAGCACTGTGATGCTACCAAGATTTAAGGGCAAGGAATAGGGTTCCCAGAAGATTAAGGGCATAGAGGAAGACCCAAACACCTATGCCTGGAAGCATATGAAGAAGACAGAAGCACAGCATCCTATGCAATTAGGAGGGACCAGAGTCTCAGGCCTTTATGGGTCCTGGAACCGACTTCATTCTTTGTGATCCAGGACTAATGCAGGAATTAACATATGTATACCATTCTCTTAGTATGGCTTTTTCTGCATATCACAGAGCCAATGAGAAAACAATTTGTAAGAGCATCTTTTGAGCTCAGTATTTTTCAAAGTTTTTTTTTTTAAGTTTTTTTTCTAAATGCCCAGTGCTTTTTAGGGAGCTCCATGGTTCAGTGTTAATGACAAATTGATGGCGAAGGCAAAGTAGGAGTCTCCACAGGAGAGGATCTGTAACTGTAACAGGTGTCTGCTCCTAACAAGACTACCTCCACTGGTCCTTTGGGCAGTTTTCTGAGGAAAGAGTATGGAGACAGGAAGGGACTCCCCTCTTTCGCATAAGGCTCACATGCATCTATGAGGGAAAACCATAGGTTTAGCCTTTACAATAGAACCAGAGGCCAATCTCCACTGCTAGCACCCTGGTCCAGCCCCATCATCTTTTGTCTGGATTTTTGCAACACCTTCCTGACTGGTCTCCCTGTTTCCACCCTTGTCCACCTTCTGACCCTTCTCAACCCAGCAGCTAGTCTTCCTGCTTAAACTAAGATGGACCACAGCACTCCTCTGCCGAAGCCCTTCAACATCACCCCTAGCCAGAAGCCCACATTCTCTTAGTGGTCCTTAGTGGTCTGCAGTGTCCTTTATGACCTGCCCCAGGGAAGGATTAGAAAAGTTACTCCCTCGGGGCCCAGGGTCATTAAGCTCAGATCTGAAGTGGGAATGCAGCAGACTTGCTGACATAGCAGTCCCTCTCTGTAGCAATCACAAAATACTTCGCTGACGGGCAGCAAAAAAACTAATGGCAGAAGGGCTGAAGCCAACTGAAAATTCAAATGATGCATAAGTCAAACCAGATATCTGGGTGAGTCATTTTGTGTGAGTGAGTCATGCTTTTTACACTTTCGGTGCTTAACCAATCTGCATCCGCAGGGCTTTGGTACCAATTGAGACTTCGGGATTTCTCAAACCATGCTGTGTCCTTGGATGTGTACTGATGTGAGAGCCACAGGTCTAGCTTCAGTTCTTTCCTTCCCCATGTACTTACCCACATTTGTGATAACTCTCTAGAGCTCACTTTCTTCATCTGTCAGATGGGAGCATAATACTTACTTCAGTATTTTGACCCTATTTATCTTGAGTTCCTCTGGAATATCATTTGACCCTATTTATCTTGAGTTCTGCCGGGATATCACTTTCTGCAGGAAGCCTGCTTAAGCCTCTGACAGAATCAATATCTCCCTCTTCTGCAAGTTCCTTCTCTACTCATAATAAATGATCAATGTGTTAATCATCCCTTCTTATTTGTTTTGCATGTCTGCTTTCTCAAAACTGTGAATTCCTGGATATCAAGGAGTATGTCTTATTCATCTTTGTGTTCTCAGCCAGACTGGTAATGTTTGTTGAATGGAAGAGTGAATGAGCTCTCAGGTACAAATGGAGGGTCCATTTCCCATATGAAAGTTAGGCATGGTTGTGTATTTCCAAGAGAGTTTCTTTTTGTACACTGATAAACATTATCGGTGTACTAGAAGAAAAGGAACCACTGTAGTAGAAGATAGAATGAAGTCAACAATGAAAAACCATTTCATATTAGTAAGATTGGTGAAAATCCCAATGCCAACTGTTGACAAGGTGGGAGTGATGGGAACTCCCACGCACTTGGTTGGAGAGTAAATTGAAAAAGCCCTTTGGAAAAATACAGCTTCAGATGCACATGGCATTTTCTAACAATTCTACTCCTGGGGAAATGCCCTTGAGGAATTGTGCACACATAAACAATGAAACGTATGCAACAATATTCATAGTAGCACAGTTTGTAATAACAGTGGAATTGGAAACTATCTCAAATGTTCATTAATAGCAAAACTGATGTACAAATTATAGCCTATTCTTACAACACAATTCCTTACAGCAGTTAAAATTAGTAAATGAGATCTCCATGCATTTTCATAAATAAATTTCATAATCATATTGCTGAGAAAAATGTTGCAAAAGGATGAATATACCATCTATATGAAGTTTAAAAACAGAAAGTGAAGTCATGTATTATTTCTGGATATGAACATATATAATAAAGTAGCAAATGATGTCAGTAATGGTAGACACCAAATTCTGCATGGTGGGGGATGGGAATAATAAAACACAGTTGAGGAGAGATCTTCTTATTCAACTATAATGCAGTTATTTCACAAATAAAAGACTCGGAGGAGTGGGGTCAATCACCAGAATATCAATCACTAACACATTCACATAGACAAACATCACGCTGAGTCTCTACACATTCTGGAGAACCATGTCAAAGCAGGAACGAGTCTTTTATAGGCACTAGGTAGGCAAAGAGGGATTTCGGGGGGGGGGGGGGAGGGCAGGTTTAATATCCCCAGTAACCTAAAAACACGGTGTTTTAAAAAAATATTTGTATAGGATTTATTAGTTTTTAATAGGTATGTTAATTATATATATTAATATAATTTAATTGATTAATTTTACTTACTTAGATTATAATTGTATTTAAAACTTATAATAAGCTTATTACATTTGTGTCAGGCATTAATCCATTTTTTTCTTTGTTTATTAAGGTATTACATATGTTTCCTTATCCCCCCATTGCATCCCCACCCCCCCATTCATGCCCTTACCCCCCTGGTGTCTGTGTCCATTGGTTAGGCTTATATGCATGCGTACAAGTCCTTTGGTTGATATCCCCCGCTTACCCACACCCTCCCCTATCTTCCCTCTGAGGTTTAACCGTCTGATCAATGCTTCTCTGTCTTGTTCATCATTTTATGTTGTTCATTATATTCCACAACACAGTGTTTTTATTATCTCTAATTTACAGATAAGGAAACTGAGGCACAGAGAGGTGTTTTATTTTTTAACATTGACCCAGACTGCACAGCTCCTGAACCCGAGGGTGTAGAAAGATTTCCTTTCTAACAATTGCTGTAGGTTTAAGTTCGTTCTTGAAAAATGCCCTGTGCTGATCCTGCCTCAGCTGCTTTTAACAGTAAAGAATCGACTTTTATAACGAGCATCTAATGGGTCAGGCTCTGTTCTAAGTCCTTTGTGTGAATTAGCGCATTTAGTTCTCAAGACAATCTAGGTACCACTATAGGCAACTTCAGAGATATCATGGGTTTAATTCCAGACTATTGAAATAAAGTGAGACATACAACATTTTTGGTTTCCCAGCGCTATAAAAGTAATGTTTATACTATACTATAGTCTGTTAAGTATGCAACAGCATTTTGTCTTAAAAACCAATACACATACCTTAATTAAAAATGCTTTATTATTATAAAACTGGAGGCCCAGTGCACAAAATTCGTGCATGGGGGAGGAGGGTCCCCTCAGCCCAGCCTGCACCCTCATCAATCCGGGACCCTTTGGGGCATGTCCAACTGCCGGTTTAGGCCCGATCCCCGGGTAGTCAGACATCCCTCTCACAATCTGGGACCACTGGCTCCTAACTACTCACCTGCCTGCCTGTCTGATCACCCCTAACTGCACCCCGTGCCAGCCTGGTCAGCCCTAGCTGCCTCTGCCTGCTGGCCTGGTCGCCCCTAACTGCCCCCCCATTGGTCTGGTTGCACCCAACTGCCCCCCTCTGCCTGCCTGGTCGCCCCTAACTGCCCCCCCCCGCCAGCCTGTCGCCCCTTACTGTCCCCCCTCCCCGCCAGCCTGGTTGCCCCTTACTACCCCCCCCCTACTGGTCTGGTTGCACCCAACTGCCCCCCTCTGCCTGCCTGGTTGCCCCTAACTGTCCCCCCACCTGCCTGGTTGCCCCCAACTGCCCCCCGCCCCCCCGTTGGCCTGGTTGCCCCACGCAGCCTGCTGTTCAGTCGTTTGGTCATCCTTCACTAACCCCCCTGCCAGCCTGGTTGCCCCATGCAGCCTGCCAGCCTGATGTTTAGTCATTACTGTTACTGTGACGGCATCCTGGACAATTTGCATATTCCTCTATTATTAGTATAGATGCTAGCCATCATCTGAGTCTATTGGAAAAATAATGCTGATAGACTTGATCAACACAGGGTTGCTACAAACCTTTAATTTATGAAAAAATGAACAAACACAAAAAGAAACCAAATTCAATATCCTCAAAGCACAATAAAGCAGAGCACAAGAAAATGAGGTATGCATGAATTATTCCCATTTTATACCTAAGCAAGCTGAGGCCTGAGAGATTACGTGATTTGCCCAAGGTCACCCCTGCTTTCCCCAACTAGTAAACTGGCCTAGTAGTGACTCCTAACCATATCCTCAGGCTCCGATCCACCACTCTGACTGGATTATGACACCATCATAGAAACTGGGATTTAGTCCTCCATGTCTCTCACCCTCCTGTCACATCCAATTAGATGTCTGTTGCTGCTGTTATTATTGTCATTCAATGGCCTGAATGTCTTTGAAATCCACTCCTCCTTTCCATTCCCCTTGGGTGCTGCCTTCTTCAAGGCCTCACCCACCTCCATTATGGAAGCCTTCTGACCTCCTTCCTGGCCTCCAATCTCTGCAAAGCTGCCCAGGAGTCTCTCTAGACCACTAGATCTCCAGTGTGACTACACATTGGAAGGATCTGGGAGCCTGACAATGTACCAATGTCTGGGTGCACCACAGAGATTCTGATCAATTGGTTGGGGGTAGTCAAAGGATCAGGAGTGTTAATAGCCCTACCTCCACTGATTATAATATTCAGTGGAGTTAAGAGAAATGCTGATCTAATATAAGTGAACAAACAAAATTGAAATAGACTGATAGATATAGAGAACAGACTGATGGTTGCCAATGTCGGGGGAGGGGCTGGGGAACTGGGTGAAAAGGTGAAGGGATTGAGAAGTACAAATTGGCAGTTACAAAACAGTCATGGGGTTGTAAAGTACAGCACAGGAAATATAGTCAAAAATATTGTAATAACTATGTATAGTGCCAGATGGGTACTGGAAATATCAGAACACTTTGGAAAGTATATGTCTGCCTAACCACTGTGATTTACACCTGAAAATAATGGAAAATAATATTGAATGTAAATAGTAATTGAAAAATAAAATTTTAAAAATTGCTGTGAAAAAAAAAAAGAAATACCAGTATTGTTCTAAATTCACAGATACGAGTTTATAAGAGGTTGAGGTCCTTCAATATGAAAATAGCTCAGTAATCAGCTGCCTTGCCAATACTCCAACCTGAATTTCTACATTTTTTAAGATTTTCTACCCAGATCCCTCTGCACATATGCACATGTACATACATGTGTAAACACATATACTCACATACTCACATTACATACTGTCTAACTATACCTAAGTATTTTATGCCCTCTGAATCTACCATGTTATTTTATGTTTCCCGGTGTCTTAGTCTATGCAGATTGCTATAATGAAATACCATGGACTGGGTTGTCTTATAAACAACAGAAATTGATTTCACATGGTTCTGGAGGCTGGAAATCCAAGGTCAGGGTGCTAGCTGGCTCTGTTGAGGGCCCTCTTCTGAATTGCATACTGCTGACTTCTTGCTATGTCCTTATATGATGGAAGGGGCTAGGGACTATGGGGTGGGGGGCTCTTTTTTAAGGCACTAATCTCATTCCTGACAGCTCCACCCTCATGATGTAAGTACCTCCTAAAGGCTCCACCTACTAATACATCACCATTGGGGGTTAGGATTTCAACATATGAATTTGTTCAGACCACAGCACCAGGTCTTTGCACATTCTGTTCCCTCTGCCTGGAAGAGCAATTCTCTTCTTTCTTGACTTTCAAGTTTCTGTTTAAACACCTGCTCAAATGTTCCTCTCTGATTCTCCAGCAGGACTGTTTTCCCTCTGAGTTCACAGACCAGTTGGTACATGGTTTTGTTACAACACTCCTGATGCATAATCAATTGCGTAGATTATGGTCTCCTCCTTTATCAAGAAGTGTGTCTAACACATGGTTTGGAGGCTCTGTGTCATCTGCCACAAACCACTACCCTCTCCCCAGCCTCCCTGCGTAAATCTAATCTCACGTAGCTCTCCATCTCACTCCGTTTTTCAGCCAGTGGCCTCCTTTCTCTTCCTGCCATGGAGCCTTTGTCAGGATTGATTCCTGAGTCTACATGTGCTTTGGCTGCTCCACCCTAATTAAAACCAACTCATTTTTAAAACTTGGCCCAAGCATCATCTTCTCAGGGAAGCCTTCTGATGTCTTTCCTAGACCGGTGAGTTCCCTTTATTAGACTCATAAAATTATGTTTCTTTCCAAGGTGGGATTTAGCTAGTTAGAAATTATACACACATTTGTGTATGATTATCTGGTAAAGGCCTCTCCACTCATAACCATATGAGCAGCCCTGTAACTGTTCCTGCTCATCCTTATGTTTTAGGGCCTAGCACATTGTAGGCATAAGAATGAGTGAATGGCCAGCACATAGTAAGTGCTCAGAATATTCTGTTAAGCTTGGTGAGAGCAAACAGCATATCTTCATTTTTATAATTCCCAGGCTTTGGAATGTAGTGTGCACTCAATAAGAGATTTTGTGTATTATCAAAGCTAATGACTATTCCGTTGACTTCATCTAATAGTCAGCATTTTAAGTATATCAAAAGTATTTTTCTCCATCATAAAACCATGGACAATAAAGACTTTTATTCACACAGTCATTGCCAGAGCTAGAAATTGCCTAAAGCCCCTGGGAAATTAATAAGGAAATAATGGTTTTCAGACGGGTGAAAGGCCTCTAATAAGAGAAAACCTCAGTGAACATATGTAGTTAAAAGTTGAATCAACTACATGCAAATATCATTATAGAAAACATAGTTATAACTTTTATTTAAATGAGGGGTCTCCTTAGCAATTTATAGTTCAACTTAATAATGTTAGCCTACCAAACATTTTTAAGAAGGAAGAAATAACATAAGAACATTACTTCGACTTGAATTTGAGGAAAGGCAGATTCTAGAGTTTTCTGGGAAACTCTGGGTACAGAAAACCTAAGTTAATCTTTATTGAATAGCTTTTTTTAAAAGTAAGTCTATGTGCTAATATTATCATATCAAGAGATTATTCCATAGAGTCATATTAAAAGTATGCAAACACTTCCCTTCCATTAAGAATTTGCAGAATTTTCATAAGCAGACAAACCTCCCTCAGGATTCCAGGCATTGGCTTGTGAATGTGCCTCTGAACATTAGAACGTTTTTGTATTAAAAACCTACATGTCACGTTCAAGAGGCTCTTTGGGTACATGTTCCATATTACGAAACACAGTATTATTAAAAACATTTAAAAACAGCCTCTTAGAGATTCTAAAATAGCATAAGAGAAAGACAAGAGGCCATCACATCACTTTAGATCTGACCTTGGACACCAAATGGCTCCTCAAGGAGAGACACCTACAGAGTCCCTGAAGACCCCAAGCCAGAGCAGTTCTTTTGGAGAATTTCCAGATCGTTCCTTTTAGAATCCACAGAAACCCTGACAAGGAGTCCCAATGGGCAGCAAAATAGACCAAACGATGGGATTGCCCAAGAAATAACTCCCAGGCTCTTGTCTCCTTCATCTTTGTTCCTTCCTTCCTGGTCTTCGTCCTTAATAATGATCCTCAAGTCTTTAATTGCCAGATATTCAGAAAAGGAAACCCTTGTGTACTGTTGGTGGAGATGTAAACTGTTGCAGTCACAATGGAAAACAGTATGGGGCTTCTTCAAAAAATTAAAAATAGAACTACCATATGAATATATCAAAAGAAAACATAAACACTATATGAAAGAGATATCTGCACCCCCATTACTTACAATAGCACAAGACATGGAAACAACCTAAGTGTCCGTGTATGGATAAATGGATAAAATAAATAAATATTCATAAATTTATTATTAAACATATTTACTTAGGATATATTATTCATATATTTATTAATAAATGGCCATAAAAAAGGAGAAAATTTTGCCATTTACAACAAAATGGATGGACCTTGAGGGCATTGTGCTAAGTAAAATAAGTCAAACAGAAAAAGATAAATACTGTGTGATCTCACTTATATGTGGAATATAAGGAAAAAACAACATACCAAACTCATAGAAAAAGAGAATAGATTTCTGCTTACCAAAGGTGGGGGTGGAGAGTGGGGGCAACTAAATGAAGGTGATCAAAAAATACAAACTAAAAAAAAAATAGAACTAAAAAAAAAATACAAACTCCCAGTTATAAGATAAATAAGTACTAGAAATGTAATGTACAACATGATGACTGTAATTGACACTGCTGGGTGATACACAGGGGTGGGCAAAAATAGGTTTAGAATTGTGAGAACATGAAATTATTTATTAATTATTGTATTATTTATTTGTATTATAACTTTAAACCTACGTTTGCCCATCCCTGTATGTGAAAGTTGTTAAAGAGTTTTCATTATGAGGCAAAAAAAAAATTTTCTTGGGTTTGTATCTGTATGAGATGATGGATGTTAACTGAACTTATTGAGGTAATCATACTATTATACATGTAAGTCAAACCATTATGCTGTACACCTTAAACTTAGTGCTATATGTCAACTATAGTTCAATAAAACCTAAAAGAATGTTTTTTTGAAAACAGAGCCATTTAAATATACCATTTACCTAAAATGAATAAAGAGAATTTATCAGGAAGCTCCTTTCCACACACACACACACACAAACAAGCAACCCTCTCAGGCCCACATGGTTTCAAGGGGACTTAATACAGGTAGTTTCATAAGGGAATTCTAAAAAAAACCCAACACATTTAAAAGGCAAATAATTCAGTGCTATTCAAATTATTCTGACCAAAAAAAAAAAAAAAAAAAAAGATAAATGTTTTCAAAATGTTCATTAGGCCAGGATACTAATAAGACACACACTGATAAAGATATAATAAAAAGAGAATTTCAGGATACCTACCAAAAAATTGGGATTTGTTCAGAAATGAAGCGATGGTTGGTTATCAAGAAATCTACCCAGATGAAACTTTGCCCAGTGTTGTATTCAAGGAATTGGCCTGCGTCCAATCTCAGCTCTGCCACTTACTTACTGGTTGATCTTGTTCAAGTTATTTAACTCTACGAATATGCGTTTTCTTAAGTTTGGAGTGAAAATACTAATACCACAAGTTCTAGATTAGGCAAGGTCTAAATGAGTTGATATCTGTAAAGAACTTAAACTACTGCCTTGAATATCAATTGCACCAAATAAGCATCAATTATTCTTATTAATATGCTTGACCATAATAATAAGAAATGAAAAATAATACCATCTCTTA
This sequence comes from Plecotus auritus, assembly GCF_963455305.1. Classification (NCBI taxonomy): domain Eukaryota; kingdom Metazoa; phylum Chordata; class Mammalia; order Chiroptera; family Vespertilionidae; genus Plecotus; species Plecotus auritus. Next base: position 240,117,040 of record NC_137770.1, on the reverse strand, counting down.
GACACCAGAAGTACATTGGATAAAATTCAATATTGATTTTTTTTACTTTAAATAGCTCTTAATAAAATAAGAATAGATTGATATTAACTTAATATGAGAATATCATAAGCCATCATCCTCTTGATGAAAAATCTAGAAGCATTCCCATTAAAGTCAGGCACAAGATAAGGATATTAATTACCCTCGCTATTATTTAACACTTTTCTGGTAGTACTAGTCAATATAATTAGACAAAAGAGAAGAATAAAATAAAATAATTAAATAAAAAGAATAAAATTGGAAAAGACTCGGTAAAATCATCATTATTTGCAAATGATAAAACTTAGCGGGAACACGGAAGAGTAAACTAAAAAAAAACAAACAAAAAGTCACTTGTTCAAGGTTTTGCAGCTAGTGAGTAACCAAGTCAGGTTCCAAACCTAGTTTGCCTGAATCAGAGCCCATACTTCTAACCACTATGCTATATTTTCCCTTCCTTGAATCCAGAGGTCTCCTTCACTAAACCGTGGCACCTACCTTGGTAAAGAATTACTACATTCTTAAACTAAAAAGACCATGATCTTCTGCCCTGTCCCTTCTTATCAGACAGAGAGAAAGAGAAATGCACATTACAATAAAAATAAGATACCATATTTCACCTGTAATATTGGAAAATAGAAAAATTTGATAACCTTCAGTTGTTGAAAACTGTGGAAAATAATCATTTTATATGTTGCTGAGGAAACCAAAACTTGGTACAACCTCTATATTGAGCAGCCTGAGAATATCTACCAAAATTATGTACATATCTTTTACCTGACAATTTTATTTCCAGGATTGTCTCCTATAAATTTAGCTTTTTAACTGCTCCTGTGCAAAACCAAATGTGAACACATATTTACATATAATTGTTAAAAGTAGGAAAATATTAGGAACAACCTAAAGGTCCATCAATAAATCACTGGTAAAATGTTATGGTCTCTAGAGCAAGGTTTCCATGATGATCTGTGACACTATAAGCTGGAAGGGGGTCACTCCACCCCTACTTTATTTCACAAAGCTTGGACAACAGGCAAGAAGAGAAGAGCAACAAATAAGCTGTCTGCTTGGGGAGCGTTCCAGTCTTATGCTATGATTAGCATTGGAAAACGTTTAAGATCAGAAGCAATATGTATGAAATTCTCATGAGCCCAGAAATATTTACTATCAATTAGGGAATCTCCTAGTTAGAGACCAGAGTAGACCCAGGTATACAGTAGGTGCTCAGTACTTGTTTGTGGATGGAATGGATGTGAATGAGTCCTACAATGGCATATCAAGACAAAAAGGAAACTGGAACCCATGCTATGCTAGTAATAGGTAGGCAGTCTTGGGTCGGCCTCCATCCAGCTGTAGAACCTCTTGGTTTCAGTTTCCTCATTTCTGGCCTGGGATTTATTAGCATTTTATTTGTGGCATTTGTTAATATTTCTATTTGTATCCCCCCCTTTTTTTAGAATGATTAAATAGAAGTCTGTAGAAGTCATTATTAATTTCACTTGTTTTAGCGATGAGGAACATTGATCAAATAAAGTTAATGACATTCCTCCTCTGTGCTCACAGACAGGTTGTTTATGAATTGTAAAGAAGAACATTAAATCTTTAGAGGAAAGTGCTACAGATGTTCAGTCTGTGATGTCAAGGGTGCCTTCATATAAGTGCACTCAAGTGTTCCAGGGCAACACTTGAATTTTGGGTTTTATAAATGGTTTTCTCTTTAAAACTTCCCACTCTTCCAGCAGCACATCTCAGGTTGAGTAGCCTCAAAATGATTGACGCTCTATTCACTGCATATAGGGAAGAAGATGCAAGATTCCTGCTTTCAAAACAGTTACACTCCAGTGACCGGCATAGGAAGCAGGGAAGCAGAAGGGTAAAGTACGATTACGCAAGAGAATTCAACTGATGAAAATGCTACAAGGAAAATAAGACAGGTAATGAGGTATGACAGAAATGACTGGGATTTGGTGAGGTCACTTTACATAGGCTGACTGGGAAAGCCCTCTTGCAGTAGGCTATGTATCTTGAGACCTGAATAATAGTGAGCATCCATGCAAAAATCTGGCAGGAATATTTTAGTAATGGAGATGATGATGAAGAAGAAGATGATGAAGATGAAGAAGGAGAATGAGAAGAAGAAAAAGAAGAAGACTAGACCCTCTTCCTTTTTCAGGATACATCCCTGCCTATGATCTAAAACAAAATTAAATCTGAACATTCTCTCCTTGCCCCCTTATGCATTTCCCTGATACAATTTTAAATTAATAAATAGTTAGTTAATTAATTAATTAATTTTATCATTCTAGACTATTAGAAAGACTATTTCACAGGAGGATCAACTCGGGCTCCATCTTGTACTTAACTTTGCAGTCACTCAGCTTTGTGACCCCTCAGACCGCCAATTGTACACTTACCCATCTCCCTTGAATTTCAGTGTCTTGTTAAGTAACAATTTCTTTCTCTTTCTCTGTGTCAGAGACTGGGAAATTACTTTCTTTAATCCAGGCCCCATTTGTAGTTTTTAAGGCTAAGAATTGTAGAAGCATCTGTGGCTGTGAAATTTTCAGTTATAACTGCTCGGTTAAAATACTGGTTTTGCTTGTGTGTGTATATATATATATATATATATATATATATATATATATATATATTTTTTTTTTTTTCTTTTAATGTTCTGATAGCCATTCCCCCCTGGCTTGACTTTTAGAAACCACTCTTTTCTAGATGCTGCTATGTCTGTAAGTTATGGTTATTTCACTTCTTTAAGAGTTAACTGCTTTACTTTTCTTATCACGTTGTCATACGGACTACTTTTCCATCTCCAAATGCAATTAAAAGTGCCCTTCAGGTGTTCCGAGTCTCAATTCTTCCGTGTGTGGAGTGTTCACGTGGAAGGCCTTTCTCTGCCTCTGCTGGGATGAAGCCTTTCTTTGAGGAGGAGGCGAAGGGGTTGAGTCAGAATGAGGTTGTTTCAGAGTCCAAATGCCTCACCTTTGAATCACCCTCTCTCCTGCTTGGGTTGACACCAAGAACCAACTCTCACCAACCGTGGAGTGTGGAGCAGCCTTGGGAACCAGCCAAACCTGAGCTTCACTTAAGGAAGTGCTGGTGGCCTAGACTAGCTTTGTGACCTTAGGCATTGACAAATTTGTATCTGTCAAATGGGCATGAAAATACCTATCTCGTCCTTTTATTGAGAACATATAGAATTTCTTCAATACCTAGTGGTATTATGATGCTAATTATGATCCTCATGATCTTTGGACAGAGTGGAACTTATCTCTGAATGAAATTCATGTCATAGTGCCCTATGCCATGGCTCGTCACTCTCCCTGTGACATGTGCTTCTTCGGCCCTTGACTAGTGGCCTTTCACCATGCGAGTTTGAGAACGCTTGAACTGTTCTTCACTTTCATCAATAGGATGAGTCCACTGGATGACTTGGGTGTCCTGGCAATGGCAAATTGTAGTATAGTTTTAAAGTTCTTGCTCTCAATTTCTGGACTCATACCGGACTAGTAACCAACAGTTTGCAAACCTTCAATGACCCATGCATGACACTTTTGAGGGTCTCTAACATGCAGGCACTGTGAGATGCACAGGGGATTTGCTGGTATGGTTCCTGCCACCCTCCCCACCCAAACTTCAGTGCTGAACCGGGGTTCGTTGCTGATCTGTCTGAATGTGTGAATGGTGGATGGTCTGCTCATATCCCAGCCCGTTCAGATGCCCAATAACTACAGTTCATCTCAATCTCTGAACAGGGACTCCTGTTTCCTTCTCAGGCTTACTATTTAGGTGGGAAAAGGGTTTGCATTATAATCTCTTCTCATTCTTAAGTAAAATATCCTGGCTGGGAGTAAAAAAACCTTACAAAAATGAAAAACAAACACATCTTGACAGGGTTCCAAATGTTGACTCCAGCCACGCTCATTCTCCTAGAGGCCGCTTCATGTCATACTGTTGGGTAGGAAGCATTTTCCAAAGGGAATTGCCCAGTTCTTTGAGGCACCGGACTCGACTCCTTTGCTCAGTGAAAGCTACATGCAGGGTCCAATGTTCTTTGAAGTATAACAATAACAACAACAAAATTCTTCCCTCACTTGGGAAATTAAAGGCACAGGATTAAAAAACATTATTGTGAAACCTAAATGCTTTCAAGCCCAATAGATGATACTGCTTACTTAAAGAGTTAGACTTAACAATAACAACAGAAAGCTTATAGATAATATTGAAAACACTCAGTGATCATGACTCTATACTTGAAATAACATTTATATTGGGAAAGGATGCCAAATATATGCACATGTCCCCGACTCTTTCCTGTTACCCTCCTTGGCAGATATCATTAATCATTGACTTCTCTTTTTTCTGATCTATCATATGACTTCAGAATCTCAGTGAAGAATTCAAGGCCATGACCAATGCATAGGAGATGACAAATGAGATGAGACTGGCTTGTCTTCCTGGTGTTGTAATTTAGACTTAAATGTGCTCCTCACATGCATTATCACTCTAACCTAGGCTGTGATGCACTTACCACAATTCACAATGTGCATAATCATTCACACAGGAGAAAACTAGGGCCCCAAGAAATTAAGGCAATTGATCAAAATTACATAAGAAGTTGCCGAAGTGACAGTTGAACCCTGATCTGCTCTCAGACAGCACAGGAGGGGACTAATATTGACTAAGCTCCTTCTGCGTGTCAGGTTCTTATAAATTCTAACTCCTCTGGTCTTATAAATTGTGCCAACCAGTGGAACATTACTTTTTCCAATTTTCAGATAAGGAAAGGGGCGTTGAGAGAAAGGAAACAACTCGCTCAAGGCCCCTATAGGCTATAAGGGGGTTTGGATTTGAACCCACATTTCTCTGATTCTACAAGTACCTTATATTCCTTAACACCTGGCCTCACAGCTCAATCTTCTGCTTGCAGATAATACCACCTGGGGCAGGACATGGCAAAGATGCTTAGAGGAATGGATTAATGACAGCAGCAAGCTGAACATTGCTTCAGTGTTCGACTTTTAGAGGAAAGATTAAGTAAACACAGTCCCAGAACCACACCAGAATGTTTTGCAGCTATTATAAATGGTTGACTATGTAGAAGCATGCAAAAGTGTTTATCAAATAATATTAAAAAATGTATATATACTGATTACATTTATGCAGATACTATGCATATGCATGAATAAAGAGTAAGGGGAAACACACACAAATGTCTTTTGGCTGGGATAGAGGATAAGATGTTTTAAAGTTGCATTAAGCATAATGCATAAAACATTTTGTGTATCCCAACATCAAGAAAATTTGGCCAAAGAAAATAGACAAAAATTATTACCCACTAAGAAATTTATAGTTTTATTGCATTTTTGTTTTGGTTTTATTCAAAATATGGTCTTCCATTTACCAAACTCCATCCACCAGCCATCCATTCAAGCACTGTTTACTGGTGCTTATTGTGAACTAGACCTTGTGAGGCTCTAGAAATATAAGGTAATTGATCTATCTTCAGGCTTCTCTGAGTCAAGTGCAGGAGACAGACAGTTATATTATACAGGATCTACCAAGAGATAACCATAGGACCGGGAACACTGAGGGTGGAAAGAGATCAACCAAAGAACTTGTATGCGTATATGCATAACCATGGGCACAGAAAATAGGGTGGTGAAGACTTGGGGTAGGGACAGAGGCGGGATAGAAGGGGTCAATGGGGAGAAAAGGGAGGCATATGTAATACTTTCAACACTAAATATATTCTTTTTTAAAAAAAGAAAGAAATGAGTACAGAAAGGCAAACAGGCATGGAACCAGGGTGCAAGAGCTGGGGAAGTAGTGTTATGTGGGCCCAGGAAGAGAGAAGAGAGCCAGATGTCATGTTGCTCTAAGTGGTTCCAGTACAAAGCACAATGCTAGGTACATAGTAGATGCTCAATAAAATAAGACAACAAACACTAACTGGGCACTTTATGTCCCTAGACCCTGTGCTAAGTCCTTTACATGAATCATCTCACTTCCTCCTCTTGCTAAGCCCTACAAGGTACAGATGTAACTTTTGGCAAAGTAGATTAAGGACCCAATGGTAGATGCTGACTCTCCCATCAAGGCAAGAAAGACAGGATCCAATTCCTATCAACATCTCCATTCTACATTCTTACTAGAAAGGCAGCAGAGTTTTGCTATGAAGCACCTAGATTCTAGAACAGACTGTCCAAGTTCAAGTCTTGGTTCTGCCACTTGGTGATTGATGTAAAGCTGGGCAACTGACTTCAATTACTCCCACGCTCTGCACCTGGCTCTTTTACGGGGATGGTGCTAGTGCACAGGGGCCATTGTGAAGATTAGTTAAGTTAGGACATGTATCTCCAGCACAGCACAGCATGCAGCAAGCTCTGCATTAAACGGTGGTCTTTGAAACGCTCCTGTATATTTCCCTGTATCACTGTCGGGAGAAGGGCTGGTGCTCTTCTTACCCCTTTGCAGGTATTGTCTCCTCAGCCTTCCTAAGCTAGAATCAGAGAACTGTAGGACCTGGGCACCAGCTGGGCTTTATTGACCCCAGGGTGAAGGTCACCATTTTACTGATGACAATAAGAGAAGCTGGAGGGAGAGAGAAAATTTAGCATGCATTCATCTGTGTTAAATGCAGCTAAAATACATAACAAAGAATCAAGAATCTAAGATCTCACCAGAGGGTTAGTGACCAAGTCTAGGATAGACGCCAAAGTCCCAGATTCCTCTGTGGGTCGGCTAAGGACACACCATGTGGAACTTCTTTATCTGCCTGAGAAGAGGCATCTTCAGATGGTTGAAACCTAACCTCTCAAAGTCCCTGACAAGATGACATGCCAAGCAGTGCAGAGCAGCCCTCTAAATTCCTGCAGAGAGAACAACTCCACAGACCCTCACTTCCCAGGCCTTGCTATCCACTCCACTATGCCAGCATCCCCACGGGGGGCCAGGTCTGAATGCAGAGCCTGAAGCTTTGGGATAACATAGACCCAGTTAACCTGGCTGGGAGCACTCACCTGTTGACCCATACCACCTGAACAGATTCTGGTTTCCCTCTGAGAACAACCTAGTTTGGATCTGTCAGAACAGTGAGGGTATTGAAGTGAGGTGGGGGGCGTGAAGCTGACTGGCTCTTGCCATGCTTGGATTTGGCTCTGGGACATCTAGGCTGGATACTAAGGGTGTCCTCTCCCTCTACCCAGGAGGAGGACCCTGCCATCCTCATATTTAACCAGAGGCTCCTAGCCCAGTAACCTGGCCAGCCAGTTGCTCCAAGACCTGACTCCCAACTAACTCTCTCCTGCCTGTCCTGGCTTCTCACTTCATGTCCCAGCATCATCAAACTGCTTGGAATTCCACCCCTGAGTCCATGCTCCTTCTTTTCCTTCAGATGGAAATGCCCTCCCTCCCTTTTCTCTGCTTTCCCTTTATTCATTCTTTTACACTCAATTCAGGCATCATCTCCTTCAGGAGGCCTTCTCTGATTCTTCTGAGATGTCTCTGTTTGTACTTCCATAACTCCATCTGGAAACTTCTATCATGGTATTTACCATGTTGTACATAATGTTCTCTGTTTATGGGCCTGGTCCTCATGGGAGTGAGTTTCCTGATGGCCGGGGCCATGGCCTTTGTGTCTTCAGCATCTAACAAGCACCTGGCACATGGCAATGAGTGCATGACTTGAAAGCATTTGTCCAAATGACTCTTAATTGAAAGAAGAGAAGGTCTGGCCAAAGCATGCCAGCATCTCAACACACACAAAAATGATCGTGAATACAAAACAAAATTCCCCAACCTGCAGAGCACTTAACGATAAAGAAATGAAAGCGTAAGATTTAGGATGCAATGGGCGCCCTGGAGAAGTGAACGCATGATAATAAAGGAACTCAGCAACTCAGAGGCAAAGGACTGTGGACCGTGGCCACCATCTTCTGGTTGACTCTGGAGGACAATGTTTGCTTTATGAAGGAAATCAGATCCCTTGCCTCCATGTGACAAGTGCAATTCCACTAAAAACTGGTGTGACATATGCTGCTACCCTGTTAGACCAAATATGGAGGCTGTAAGTATTATGTAGGTAGTGAATGTTTCCCTAACACTTAATTTTTTTAAATAAAAACTGACTTTATATCTAAACCAGAAAAATCTGTCACAATGTCACACAGAAGCTCTCTGGGGAGACTTAGAAATGCATGTCTATGTTACAGCACTGGTTGGAATTTCTTCAGGGGCTCTCTTTGCAGGGCACACCAAGTCTCTTCAGGATGAACCGCTCCTGGGTGGAGAGGCAGAATTCGTGAACTCCACAAGAGCACATTAGAAACTTGAGATGACCAAAAGGGACATAGTACTAAAGCATCTGATGACAAACATTGCTTGTCTTTGAATAATTCATTCCGAGAGTGATACAAATGTACGGAGGCAGCTCAATCCTGACAAAGGCTAGGTTTGATGCTCGTTAATTAAATTCCTTCCTCTATTCACACACACACACACACACACACACACACACACACACACACACTCTGCTGTATTACCTCATTTTAACTTCTTGGTTCAAGAGATATATAAACCTGTAAAGGACTTTTCCAATGCACCAGGAGCTATAAATCATCACATTGGTCTTACCCTGAGGTAGTTGAGGGTGAAATTTGTTAGCCCCATCCTGGTGATGTTTTTGGACAGCTGATCCAGGACCTGAGGATCTTGTGCCTAAACAGGAAAAAAAGTCATATATTTTATCCCTGCAAGATGGTCTCAAGAAAGTCTCAGACTGCACTACAGCTGCTAAGAAATGCAATCTTGACACTGTGGGTTTTCCTTAGAGGGCCAGTTTGCTGGAGATAATTTAATTTATATTTCAAGACACATGCATATAACGCTCAAGGACACTTGTGGATCAACAGCGCTTCCACATCTGGGGAGAAACAACTTCACTTACTCTATGAGAGGCCCTGTGTCTTCAGGAGAAGGGATGTGAAGACCTGCCAGGACACCTCTAGGTCCTTTCTGGTTATGTGGCTGGTATTTATGGAGCCTCTCATGTGCCAGGAGAGCTGGTTCTATATAGAGATGCATCAGGTAGTCGTGCTCCACATCGAAGAACTTACATTGTAGTCAGACAATAGGAGAATAATAAATAAAGGGAAAGATGTGGTTGCTGCTGCTATAAGCCACTTGTCACACTTGCAGAGGACCTTCTATATGCCAGGCACTGTTCTATGTTCTTTAGATGCATTGACTCTTAGTCCCCAAACCAACCCTCCAAGATAGACTCTATTACCGTACTGATTTTATAGATGAGGGAGTGGAGGCACAGGGGTGTCAGTCATGTCACTTGCCCAAGGTCACACAGGAGCAGGGATACAAACCTATGTGATCTCACTCCAGGGCCCAGGTTCCCAACTCTATTTTGAGAATAATAAGAATGGCTACTCAGACTGCTTCAAGGAGATGTGAAGTGGGCTTTGAAAATTGAGAAAACGGGTCATGAGAGGCTGAAGCGGTGGAGAAGGGTAGTGGGAGTATGGGGGTGGTCACAGAAGAAAGCTCAAGGGCAGAGACCTGGTTAATCAGTCAGGGGGAGAGGGTTGAGGACAAAAGCCTGCAGCGATGGCCTGGAGTTGGATAGTTAGGAGACAGTTGGCTTATCAGCCCAGGTTTGGGAGTCAGAGCCAGCTGAGTTGAAATCTTGATTTTACCACTTTCAGTCTAAAAACCATTGGGCAACTGATGGAACTTCTCTGAGCCTCAGTTTTCTCACTTCTAAAACAGGAATAATGAATGATAACTCACTTCTCTAAGTTACTGGGGGAGTTAATTATGATGCTCATACAATGTTCATCACAAGGCCTGGCATAGGAAACACCCAACAAGTGCCAGCTACTGTTAACTTATTCTCTATTGATTATCTTGGGTCTTAAAAATCAGGCTCAATAAGTGATTTTGCTCCCAAGCTTTTTCAAGGAAAATGCTGTATCATTTATGAAGGAGGAGGGACTTAATTAAGTCAATGCCTTTTTACTCCTTCAGGGACTGTACTGACTAGCTCCCATCAAGTCTTCCCTTTAAAACATGTCTCTAGATTGGCATCAAATCCACCCTTGCACTTAGTTGGTGTTCAATAAATTTGATGTGATTTATGTCCAACGGAAACCAAGAGAACCCCAAATATCCCAGCTCATTCCAACCCTGGTTAAAAAGGGCCAATTCCTGTGGACACAGAGATGAGGTCCACGCGCTCCATGTCTCCTCAGATGGTTCAAATCAAAACTGGAAACTGTTTTTCTTACTTCTTGTTTTATTTCTTCCCCCAATTATAAATAACAGGTTTATTAGCCCAGGCAGAGCATTACTGGATAATGACCAAACTGAATTAAAGAAAAGTACAAACTGTTTATTGAGGTAACCTCAATTTAAGAGTTTAAAATAATAAAGTTTCAAAAGAAAAAAAGGCTCAGAATTCACCACACTCAAAACAAAGGAGGAGAAAAAGGGCCTGTGGATTAAAATGGTTGAGGGAAAAACTCAACATTTAGAGTTCGTTACGTAAAGTGCGAAGACTACCGGAGTTCTTTCACAGAGAAACTGGACTTCTCCTCCTAAGTGAGTGAGGGGTAATAGGGAAGAGAGTGGATGAGAAAGGAAAGCACTTACATGCATGGCGAGAATACTTCTTGGGACCAGCTCTCTGTATTGTCTAATGGTAAAGTGCCACGTTTTTATTCTCATGAGATCGTCAAAGGTGAACTCCAGGATCAGTCTGCCTTCTGTACACACCTAGACGCGACAAATGACACACTCATTGGTTATGCACTTTGAGAACGCCATATTTTTGTTTTTGTTTTGGAGAATGAGTGATTTTTATTTCCATAGAATTACATCCCTGGGTTTCCAAAGCCCCATTTCCCTTAATCCAGTCCTAGAAGAAGTGTAATTGGGATTCGGGGAGAGCTAAAAGCAAAGCCAGTGTCCAGAGTATGGGTTCCATCTTGCAGCTGGGTCCAGTTTAACATCAGGCTAGTTGGAGTCCATTACCCCATTGTGTGTGGGTGAATGCCAGGAAGAAGGAGTATGAGAGCCCCACAAGCCAGGAGTCAACCAAGAGCCAAGAGCGTGAACTCCTTTGTTCGGGGAATTAAGTATCCTGAATCTCCCCATGCTCGCAGGGGCCAAGCCCCATTCTGGCCAATGACCTGTTCCCAGGTGTGACTGACAGAAAGCACCTTTACTAGTCCCTGCAGCTTTTCTGGGAATGGGTAGTCTATCTCCCACATGTCCATTCCCTTCCCCAGCGATCTGCTGGGAATGAACGCATGGCTCCCTGGGGAGTGTAAAGCTCCATCTTCCTGGCAAAGCTGCCCAAATGACATGCCCATAATATTGGGCCTTCCTTTTGCTCCTTTCCTGTTATTAATAACTAGGTTAATTACAACAGTATTTCTCTCTCTCCCTTTCTTCCTCTCTTTCTTTCAGTCTTCCTTCCTCCCTCCCTCCTTCCCTCCCTCCCTCCATTCCTACTTCCCTTCCTTCCTTCCTTCCTTCCTTCCTTCCTTCCTTCCTTCCTTCCTTCCTTCCTTCCTTCACCTTCTTTGCTAGCAGTTTCATCTCTTTACTTTCCTATTACAGAGTGCAATGGAAGCCTGCTAGCAGAACATATTTATCCCCTTGACTCTGACATAGTAACCTGCATTTCCTAGTGTATACCACTTTCCTTTACTGAAAGAGAACGCCGTATTTTTGCAACTCACATGTCAGCTACTCAACATGGCCTCCCTGACTATCCTTGGGTGGCTCTGGATCTTGACAAAATGGGACACAAGTGGCTTATCCATGGCATACTGAGTCAGGTACAAGCTCAAGAGTCAGTAAGTTCAAAGGGCAGTGTAGCTGCTTACCTGATGTGGTCTATTAATGACCATATTAGCTGTGACTGAAACCCTATTCCTCACTTGTAAATAATGGGCACAAAACCCATCTTACAGCAAGATTATGTCCAAAACCCATGGCACAGAATATGGATCCTACAAAGTAGTATCCTCCTATCAACTTTTTTTTTCCCACGTTCATGATCCTTTGACAACAGGAGCTTGAGCGTTGTTCTAATTTTAGTTAATCCTACTTTGGGAGAAAGTATCTAATAAAATTATTTATGCTGAAGTGTGAGATACTATAAGATTACCCAACTAGAGGTTCGCATTTCCAAAGAGAAAACCCAGAGGGCAATGCTTAACCCAAGTGTGTGGGTATCAGTTACTGACATAAAAGTTAGAGCATATTTAGAGTCTATTCCTTAAATTATATCGTATCAGCAATGACAAATTCTGCTTGCATAAAGGGCCAGCCTTTGCGGGGGGGGGGGGGGGGGTGGGGTGGTGGTGGTGGTGGTGGTGGTGGAAAATTTATCTTTCTAAGAAAAATACATATCATTAATAAAAAAATATTTATTGGAGCTCTCTTCCTTGATAGACTGATTAATGATAGGGGAGCTTTTCAATCTTCTTTTGATATTCAAATCATTATTCCCATGTAGTTATTATTTTATTTGCCTTTCTTTTCACTGTTAATGACTTTTAAATGGAAGAAGATACTAGGCATTCCCACACCACTGAGCCTATTTTGACTATACTGGTAAGATAGGCAGTGGTGTGATGGTCACACATTGGTCCAGCTCAAATCATTACAACTCATTATTCAGCCCATGCTGGCTTCAGAGTAGCAGTACAACATACTGGATGGAGGCTTTGGCATCAGAAAGTACTAGATTTGAACTGACTCTACTTTTCACTCATTTTGAAGCGTTGGGAACATCAGATTCCCTAAATTCTAGTTTCCTTATCTGTAAAATGAGGATAAAAACATCCTCAGACAGGGTTGTTGGAAAGATATGTTAAAGGGAATTTTGTATGTAGACTGCCTAGGATTGCAGCAAGCACATAGTTGGCTATAAACAACAGCTCTAATGATAAAAGAAATGCACCTGAAGAACACAGAATCATAGACCAGTAGAGCTATCTGAGACCTAGTGGTTCAGGAGAGCTATCTCGGGGGCTCTGCTTAGAAGACCTTGGAGTCCACCTGGACTCCCACATCCCTTCCCATCTTCTAGATTCAACCAGATAACTTCAGTTTTATTTGTTTTCATACATTGAGCTTCTGATCAAGCTTTTTTGAAGAAAGGTTTCCTACGCTAAAAACAAACACATAAAACTTTGGAAATCACAACAAAAACCACCACCACACACATAAAAACAATAAGCTCAATAGGGAATATGATCATTTCTAAAACTATAGTCTATGAATGTATTTAAGAATTTATATCAACCTTTTATGAAATATTAACACTCATTTTCCCTCTGGGAATTTAATACAAAAAAAGCCACCATATTGAGTTCCACTTATGTCCTAGGCACTGGGTTCTGTGCTTTCGGTCGACTCTAATGTAAGGTAGTATTTTCTTTAAGCAAGCTGCAAAGACCAGTACAGAACTAGCAATGTGTGTTGATAGGGCACTACTTAAGAAAGATGCTATGAATGCCTGCCATTTTCATTTTATCAAAGGTCTCAGAAGCACTGTAAGATAATTATTGATAATCTGGGTGAAGACCCCTAACTCAAATCCAATTAGCAGAATCTGTGGGTAATTTCAGGCATTTGGGCACCTTGCCCCCACACTCCTTAGCTGAGTGGTCTTCAGAGCCTTGTTTCTGATCTTAGCCATGACAGTGTAGCCCCCGGAAATAGGAAAGACTTTAGTGTCCCCAAACCACTCCCTAGAGCATCTCAGCATTAGAATTAATTTACCAAGGGTTTCCAAAGAGTTACATGGAGATTAAGCCACACAGTCCCCCTGGGTGTTAGCATGACGGAAGCTACCTGCAGTGAAGGCTTTCACAATAAGGAGGGAACCATCGCCAGCAAATGACAGGGAAATACCTTGGCAATACAGAAATATTTGGATGCTATAATCCTGTTTTGGTTTCCTTTAAGAAAGAGGATTATTGGGTGTTTAAACAAATATTAGCCCAGTTAAAGTCATGCTTCTAAATGATCTAATCTATTTATTTTGTGTTTAGGAACCACAAACCCAGATTAGAAGGAGGTTCTGGTTTACCTGTACTGGAATAGAATATAATGGGAAGACCTGGATGTGGTCCTTCCGATGAATGACTGGATTGGAGATCTGGAAGGCCAAGTTAAATTGTGTCCTTTGTTTTCCGTGAGATCACACACCACACTGGTTGAGGACACTGCTTGCAGTCAAACTGGGGGCTAAAAAGGGCAAGTTGCAAGTAGCCTTGGGCTCCTCCTTTCTCAGACAAAACCAAGGAGTCAGTTTATCCAGGGCAGATCATATTCGATAGCATAGTCCTTAGAATTGAACCTGAGTTGACTGTGTAGGGTGTTTTTCTAAATGAAAGACTGTAAGAGTTAGGTCATTGCTGGTCTTCCCAGGTAATTACAACCACAGCCTCCACCCAAGCCCTATGAAACCTCTCCGCCTCCTGCCCCCATCTTGGAAGTTAAAGGAAATTGAAATCTTTGTGATTTATTTTATAGGCAACAATCAGCAAATTGAATGGAGGCACTTTCTCTCTCTCTCTCTCTCTCTCTCTCTCTCTCTCTCTCTCTATATATATATATATATATATATATATATATATATATATATATATACACATACATATATATATATATAGTTTAGAAATGGTAAAAAATGGGCATAGCCTATACAGAAGAATGAATGTTTTCTCCCTTCAGAAAAATTCTCTGCATTCCTCTTAATCAATACAATTAATGTAGCTTTTATCTAAAGTTACCATTTTTTTTTTTTGAAAACTGCCTTTCACTTGGCATCCAAAATCAGAAGGGTCCCCAATTAAGAAAACATTTTCTGTTATGCTGAATTCATGTTACCGTACTATGAGCTCTGACATTTTGTTTCTGTGGTAACCAAAATCAGCTGATTAGTTGGCATGGCAACCGAAAAGATGTAATCCCAGCAGACACACTCTAATCAATGCCCCCAGCACAGATGGTCTCCGGAGGATCAACAAGAAAGAGGCTGGCAGGCATTCAGCATGTCACGTACTAGCTTGAGACTAGGCCAGGGATGAGAGAACTAAAAAAGAACATTTCTCAAACTAACTGGTAGCTTTTTAACCCTTTTCTTTCTCTGACTAATTGTGAAGCAATATGGACCATGTAGTTACATATATAGTACAATACTCATAGAGCTTTTATGAAATAAAATGTGCTTTTTAATGTGTATTTATTTAATTTTCTTGGTCTTAATGCCTGAAACAGTATGCACAGAATAGTGTTATAATAATTATTATTTTAGTTAGTAGATTACTAGCTTATTATAAAAGGACACAACTCAGGAACAGCCAGATGGAAGAGATGCATAGGGCAAAGTATGTGGGAAGGGATAAGGAGATTCCACACCCTGAGAGCTCCACTCTCCCCCAAAACCTATGGGTTCACCAACCAGGAAGTACTAATTAGTGCTTTTAGATTAACAGTTGCAAAAAGCTCATTGTATTTTACTTAGAAACACTGTTTGTGTAAATGCACATATATGCATATATTAGAGCAATATGGTTATTATCTGTAATAATTTGGTATTCAGAATAAGAGTACAAGGTCCAAATCTTGGAGTAGAATGTGGTATAACGTGGCTCAGGGTAGAATGATGAGCTAATGGTCAAAGACAAGAATAAGTATTCAGATAGATGCACTTCCACGATACCTGGCTATAGTGGCAAACCATTTCATCATAATAATTGAGACCAAAAAATAAATAAGTCTGAGTTTAAAGAAGTGATAAAGGTGTTAATGGCTGTAATTATTGTTCTAGTTTGTAAAACCTAAAAGTCACCCAACACATACCCCAGAGAGGGCTTATCTCAGCACCTGCCAGTATTGCTCTCTTAATATATAATTTGAGGGTCTTCGATTGTAAAAACTTTGGTGATTGCTCTTCTGATATTAAGCCTTGTTTTCTGTTTGTTTTGAAATTGAATACAGAAAAGAAAGGCTTCCTAATGTGTGTTTTAAAACTCTAATTACATATTTATCCGTAATCTATAATGTTGCGAGGCTCAGGAAATTGCAAAATGTGTACTATGCTCCTGAGGAATATTAAGTGTTTCTGTTGATTAGGACTGTGGCAGATTTTTGATTCACCAGTTGACCAAATTTTCATAAAAGCAACTCAGAACCACTGGCTCAAATGCTTCTTGGGGAATTAGAGTTTATTGATAGTCTAAATTAGGACAATGTGCTAAGTAATGCCATGTACTAACTTACTAACTATTTTACCCCCAAAAAACAAAGCATCAGCTTCCAAACTATTTCTCTCTGTCACACTGGAAGTTCATTAACTGTTTTATACTAAATAGCCTGATTATTTTTTACACAGAGATGAGTTATTTTTAATTAACATAAGAACAAAAGAAAAATGGGAAAGGTTCTTTGGGTTGTATAATAATGACTAAAGAGAAAAAAAAAGAACACTTTCAAATTTTCTAAAAATAAATGTGCATAATTAGAATCTGGACGAAGTCCACATAGCTAAGCTACATTTCCCAGAAAGTAATATTTCTCATCACAGTATGGAAATATTCATTACAAGATTTGGCAGATGGTCTTGCCATGGAGGAGAATCAAATGGGTGATCTAAAGAACTGAGAATAGCCCGGCCTGTGTGACTCAGTAAGTTGAGCATCATTCCATGGACCAGGAAGTCACTGGTTTGATTCCTATTCAGCTTACATGCGTGGCTTGTGTTCTTAATCACCAGTGGGGGGTATACAAGAGGCAGCCTAACAATGATTCTTTCTTATTGATTTTTCTTTCTCTCTCTTCCTCTCTCTGAAGTCAATAAAAACATATTTAAAAAAATAAAGAATTGAAGCTTTAGGCTGGGAGAGCTGGGTTCATGAGGATGCGCAGGTCTTCCTGGGGGGTGCCTTGGATGCCTGGACAACCACTCAGACATCTGAGAGGGAAGCATTCCTGAATAAGGAAGAATGCAATAGAGAAAACCCTAGTTTCTTCATTAGAATAAAGAAAACCCCACTTTATCAATTCACCAGGAGAATGGGACTCTTTAATTTCAAAACAGCCCTGAATAAATAGCACTACATCTTCAGAGCAACTGACTATTGTCATTTATAGAAAAAATTTGGCCTGAGAAAGAAAGAAATCAAGGAAATACATAAAAAGATCCCTGCAAGATACATTTTTCTACCAATGGCCACAGGTTTTGTAAATATCTCCATTATGGCAAGAGTTTTATTTAATTAGCATGGACCCCCCCACACATACCCTTAAAGCATAAGGAATTTGGGTATTTTTCTTGAAATACCTACAAGCAACACTAAGTCTTAATAAAACCTATAATAATAAAAGCATAATATAATCATTAGACCGGACGTCCTTCTGGATGACCTTCCGGATGAAGCCACGGCAGTGGGCACCGAGGCAGAGGCAGCTGCCAGGCAGCGGGGGCCGAGCCCCTTGCACAAATTTCGTGCATCAGGCCTCTAGTAATAATAATAAAGATAACGAAGCAGCAGAGAAAGGCTTTCTTTGCAGTGTTGGACTTTACAACATTAGACATGGACTGTGGATCCATCTGATCTACAAGATTAAGTAGATGTGTTAAGTCTCCAAAATGAAATGAGACATAGACACATTAAACCAGGGGTGGGCAAACTTTTTGACTCGAGGGCCACAATGGGTTCTTAAACTGGACCGGAGGGCCAGAACAAAAGCATGGATGGAGTGTTTGTGTGAACTAATATAAATTCAAAGTAAAGGAGCGGAGGGGAGAGCAAGAGAACCGGATAGAACAGCTGGATCCGGCCCGCGGGCCGTAGTTTGCCCACGGCTGCATTAAACCATCACCCAACGGATCATTCCTTTCCACAGAGCAAACTCTTCTTCTTTGTCTCTGAATGACAACCTTCCTCTCTGCTCAACTGTCAAAGAGGAAGAAAGAGAAAACCCAGCTCCCGCCCCACATTTAAAATGTCGATTAGCCAAGGCAAGATATATAATCAGTGGCATCTGATGATGTGCTTTTGCATTTTATGACCTTTCCCTTTGCCTTCAGTTTTTCACACCATTGTGAACAGCAGAAAGATGAAACTGCACCTACAAAATCAAGGAATACTTTAAACAATAAACACTTTATTTTTATCCTTTCGGCATATTGTGCATAAGCAACAAACACATCTTCTGTTTATAATTTGGGCTTTTGCATTAACCCTGATAATTTCAACTTCCCTTAACTATAAAGAGGGTGTGGCCATTTGTGTTTTCAATGAAAAGACATAGCTGCTATCATTCATATTAAAAATTAATTTCACATTGAGTCTTAGTCAAAATGCAATGAACCAATGTTCATTTAAATAAGCTTCTGTGCCTGGCTGGCATGGCTCAGTGGTTAACCATCGACCCATGAACCAGGAGGTCATGGTTCGATTCCTGGTCAGGGCCACATGCCTGGGTTGTGGGCTCGATCCCCAGTAAGGGCCGTGCAGGAGGCTGCCAATCAATGATTCTCTCTCGTTATTAATGTTTTTCCCTCTCCCTCTCCCTTCCTCTCTGAAATCAATAAAAAATATATTTAAAAAATAAGCTTCTGTTTTGCCAGATTCTGTGACTAAATATTTGCTCTTGCTATTTTTCTACTTGGGAGAAGATATAAAAGGGTTGACTCTAAGGTCTTTGTCCAGAGGAAGCACTCCATATGGCAATTATCTATGCATGGGAGAGGTCATAGGTGGAGTTTTTTCTTTTTCATTTCAAATCCTTCACAGGGCCTTGAATTCTGCCTCAAATTTTTATCTGATCCTCTTCCTCCCCTCCCCATGTTTCTCATTCTCTCTCTCACAACTTCTTGCTCACTTGCTGATTGACCAATCATAGAACTTCTCAGAATTTGGGGAAATCACCTTTAAGCTCCAAATTTCCTAAATTCTTTTATATTTTTGTGTTCCTTAAAGATTACGGTTAGTTGAGTTATGGTAAGTTGGATTGTCCTCCTGCCCAATTTACACTGAATTTAGCTTTAAGAATGTTTAATTTCAGTAACATATAAAATTTCTTCAGCAACTAATGGTATTATGACAATCATTGTGATTCTGTGTGGTCTTTGGATAAACTGGAGTGTATCTCCGAATCAGACGATCAACACTGGGAGAACGTTCTCTTACCTGTAGAAGGTCTTTTGTATAAAAACTAACGTTCTAATTTAGTAACCTGGGTTTAATAGGCAGCTGACCCTCTCTTGCCCTTAATTTTCAGGTTCTATCATGCTTGACTCCACTTTACATGCCCACAACTGAGAACAGTGTTCACTGTAGCCGTGTTGCAAACATAAAAGATCATCTCACAGTGCTGAAAGTGTCTAAGACATGAGAAATCAGCTCAAAGTTCCAGAAGAAAGCTTCCATTATTATCCTGAAATACACACAGAGAAGAACAAACCATGTTGGAGATGGCCCCTTACCTTGGTAAACATGGGCTTCCCGTGCTGGGTGACCATCGCACACTGATCACAGTCCACTGTGATGGATGAGTTGTGGTACGATTCCTTCGAGTGTTTGAGAATGTAATACAGGTCAGTTACCCCTCCTTCAAACACAGTGCTAAAGTAGCGGGGGATGAGAGTCCTGCCGATAGCTGGGAGAGAAACACAGACAAACAAAAAATGAATGAAAATATCTGGCTGGTCTAACACACCCCACACCATTGCCAGATCTGCAACTGGATAAAAGTCATCGCAAGAGATGATGCCAGGGGGCAAATTTCTCTTTACAAATAGCCACGACCCTTCTGGGTTATTGTTTATAAAATAAAATCCTCAGCTATTCAGACAAAAATTTGTACAGTCATCTCTCCAGATTTTGTGTCCTTTGAAAGTCAATAGTGAAAGGGGTAGTATTTTTTAAAATTTATCTTCATTGTTGAAAGTATTAGAGATCTCCCCATTTTTCCCCATTTACCTCCTGTACCCCACCTCCACCCCCCACCCAGGTCTTCCCCACACTATTGTCTATGTCCATGGGTTATGCATGTATGCATATAAGTTCTTTAGTTAGTCTCTCCCAAACCCATCCCCATCCCCACCTTCCCTCTGAGATTTGTCAGCCTGTTCCATGCTTCTATGTTTCTATTTTATTCAACAGTTTATTTTGTTCATTAGATTTCACAAATGAGTGAGATCATGTGACACTTGTCTTTATTTTTTAAAGAATGGAAACAAACACATTGACTACTTTGGACACCATGTTCTCTAAATGAACATATTTCCCCAAAATAAAACACACCCAACCCACTTGGATTTTTTAATGGATTGATTACAGGCCAGTTATTCAATCATGTTTTAGTAGTAGTTGTCATAATAATAAAAATTTTAATAATGTAGTGTTTGATAGTGTGTGAAGAATTTTGGCATTCAGACTTGGATCTTCAGAACAACCCCAAGTGTAGGGGGCTGAGACAAAAAAAAAGTTATTGTGGAAAGAAAAAGGTTATTAGGAATGTTTCAAAGTCACATAACTTGTGAGTAGAAAATTGGGGTCTTTAATTCCAAATCTGCAAATACCCAAACAGTCACTCTTTCTAACACTGTGTCTCAAACCGCTTTACTGAAGGGAAATCTTTAAAAAGTGAACTGTACCTGCACATATAGAGATCCATACCTATGTCATTACTGCCTCTTCATTCTGTCTGCTTCTGGAGTTGGACAGAATATCTTTCTAGGATAAAAGGCCCATTTGAAGAGAATTTGGTACCTTCCACTTGGTCTAAATTGGTCTCCTTTATTCCCTGTGCCCTGTCCTGCCCCATTTCAGTTGAGCGATTGTTAAGTAGCTGGTTCTCTCTGATATATGATGCTTAGAAACAGCTAACAAGTCCTTTGCTTCAGCAGAGATTTTAAATCCTCTTACACTGAAAATCCCAACTCATAATATCAGGAATTTTGCCTATGTGCAGATTTGAGGCAAAGTACTAAAGCACCCTCAAGGGATCCCAGGTTTTTAATAAATCTCTTACATTCCCTATACAAGGCCTCCTGAAAGACAAAAATAATATTTAAAATAAATAAATTACCAAAGAGAGCTTTAGTAGGAAAGATCATGCAGTCTTCACTTGAATGTTTTAAAATGTTTAACTTCATTTTAAAAGAATCAGTGTTAATCTATTCCATATGGATCTCTATCTCTTTTGTACACGGACTAGGGAAAAACACACTATAAAAAGAATACCCTGCCAAACAGTTTTCTAAAACAATATCTAAAGAATCCTGACATGGATGACTGGTCTCTGAATAATTTATAGAGCTGTTATTGCTTCATATTTATTGCAGTTAAAATCAATCAACAAATATGTTCTGCATATTCCTGGATCTTTGGCAATTTTATCTTAAATAATCCTTCTACATACATTTCCTAAATCCTGCCTAATACCTAACAGCACATGTTCATTCATTAAATACAAAATTCAAATAAAGAGTAATTTGAGTCCACCATAAATGTATGCATGGCTTATATTGTAAAGAAAACTTGGTTAATGCGAAAAACCTTATTGTACTTTGCTAAACAGATAAAATTAATTAAATGCATTTCAAATATTCTAACTTAAAACTAAGTACACAAAATAGCGCTAGTAATTTGACATTTTGGGGATCTGTACTGTGGAGAATAAATACAAACCATAAAAAAGTCGAAGCAGGGTGAAAATACTTAACCACTGTATCCAAGGAATTGTCCCAGTAAAAAGGTTACTGGATTAGACACATTGCAGTTTATTCATCATGAATCCTGCACAATTTAATTCCTTTGCAGTAGCATTTGCTATATATTATCATCATTTTCAATTATAGCGTAAGAAAAATTGAATAAGAAAACGTCAGAGATTCCTTAACTTTAAACCTAAATTATTAATTAGCTCTCCAACTCTAGAAAATGTACAAACTGTATGAGAAAGATACCTAGCGGGAAAGGCAGCTTCGCTTCATGGAGTACTTTCTGGCACTCTAGGAAATGGTTGCTATGGAGACCTGAGCTTTGTGTTCAGCCCTTTTCCTTTTTGGGACTGACCCTAGCATTTCCCCACGGTCCTGTTTGGACCCTCCCTCGCACAGCCCCGTTATCCACCGTAATAGACTGCACTCTGGGGGTCCCACTGAACCACAGCAATGGTAGTCAGGTCCTTGTGTGCGCAGCCTCCTCTCCTTAAATATGGGCTGGGTCCTGCAGTCTCCTTTAACCAGTAGAATGTAGCACAAGTGTCCTAATGCCAGTTTGGGGCTAACCTTAATAAAGGCTTCCCCTTTGTGCTTGGGGCAAGTCATTGAGATGTACAAAGTTCAACTACTGTAAGACTGCCATAGTGCAAGAAGCCCTGCCTAACCGTGTGGGACAGTCATGTGAAGGAGAACTGAGTCTTGCAGCCAACAGTCCCAGCTGACCTTCCAACCAACAGCCAGCACCGACTTATTTGTGTAAGTGAGGCGTCGTGGGAGGTGAAGGCTTGAGTTCCCATCTCACTGCCTCAAGCTGATGCCACTTGGAGCAGAGATGCGCCATCTCCCACATGCGTTGCCCACATTGCAGAACCATGGGTAAGTAAAAGCAGTGTTTGTGTTTTAAGCTAACATGTGTTGGAGACCCTTTTTAATGTGCCAGTGAATAATCATAGCACCCTTGCCAATCCCTAGGCTACAAAGATGGGCAAATTACTATTTTTCCCTGAAGAGGTCAGTTTTGCCACTGAAAACATATGAATATAGAAATACAGAAGCACCCATCCAGAGGAAAGCAGGCCAGAGAGACAGAGGGCCTTTGTGGACTGATTTGGGCCCTCATCTTAGCTGGGACTGAAGGCAACTTTAGTCCTTGGATGTCCCACTTTTGTGAGATGTGCCTGCTCCCCTCTTTTTAAATAAAAAAAAAAATAAAAAATTTATTTAAGTTGGGATTAGCTTTCTGTTATTTGCAAACAGAGGAATCCTAATTCATGCTGTCCGTCCTGTTCCAGCACAGAACAAGGTAGCGAACACTGAGCTGAAAGAAAGCGCTGAGAATGAGAATCTGCAAACGATATGAGTCTCTCTCTCTCTTTTTTTTTAAAATATATTTTTTATTGATATTTTACAGAGAGGAAGGGAGAGGGATAGAGAGCTAGAAACATCGATGAGAGAGAAACATCGATCAGCTGCCTCCTGCACACCCCCTACTGGGGATGTGCCCGCAACCAAGGTACATGCCCTTGACCGGAATCGAACCTGGGACCCTTCAGTCCGCAGGCCGACGCTCTATCCACTGAGCCAAACCGGTTTCGGCAGATATGAGTCTCTCTTTGTGTCAGAAGCTGAAGGGGATAAAAGGGTGTGTCAGAGACAGTATTAGTTTTCTACTCACACTAACAAATGATCACAAATTTAGTGACTTAATTTCTATTTGTTTATTACCTCACACAGTGTTCTGACAATCTGACATGGGTCTTGCTGGGCTAACAGGTGTCAACAGGGCTACCTTCCTCTCTAGAGGCTCCAGAAAAGAATTCCTTTTCCTGCTTTTTTTCCAGCATCGAGCCTGCTGCCACTCCTCAGCTGTGGCCCTTCCCCCAGCCTCACACGCAACAATGGTCATGGAATCCTCATAGGGCATCACTCTCGCTCTCCCTGCTGCCTCCCTCTTCCATTTTTACAGACCCTTGTGGCTGCCTTGTACCCACCCAAATAACCAGGATCATCTCCCATCTCAAGGTCCTTATTCAGGTCTGCAAAGTTCCTTTTGCTAGTAAGGTAACATAGTCACAGGCTCCAGGGATTAGCACTGGACATCTCAGAGGGGGGCAATTATGTTGCCTTCCACAGAGAATATCTTTGCCAAAGAGCTTCTGTTTTGCAAGGGAGATTAGTAAAAAATATAACTTGTACACACACACACACATGCATGCACACACAATGAGCAATGTACAGATAATGTGCAGTGAATGGGAGAGACAACCGGAAAGAAAAACATCACATGTGCATGAGGAAGTCACTCTGCAGCTCATTCATTGATTCTGTAAACATTCACTGAGCCCAGAGTAGGTGCAAAGCTCCTTGGCAGATGCTGGAAACACAAAGACAGACTACTGTCCCTATCTTTCAAAGGCACCTCTAACAAGAGAGTTAACAAGCATCTAAATATCTATAATACAATGTGACAATAAAGCTAAAAGTCAAATTTGTGATTTTGAAATCTTTGCCAGTTTCTTCTGACGCCTGAATTCAAAGTACAATTGTATTATTTTTGAAGCACTGAGAAGATTAAAATGTCCTTTTAATTTCATAAATCTTGCAGCCACACTGCACAGCCTAATATAAATGACTTTAAATCAGTAGACATTTCAGATTTAGCTCTGGTGATCCCCTAGAACTCATCAGCCACACCAAGTCTAAATCTATTTAAATGTTATATTGTCACATTCATATGCTAGACTTACACTTTGCATTTGTACTTTAATTCTTGGAACTAAAAAGAATTTAAATATTAATATACCTAAATCTACATTGTGTACCCATGTAAAGAATTATATTTTACAAATATTCCTGATGAGAGATTAAGACTATAGGAGATTATAACAGAGATTCTATTTTTCTGACACATTTGGTCAAAACTCCAAAAGTTAGGAAGGGGAAGTAAGGTGAGCAAGATAGCCCCAGGAAAATGTTCTGTGATGTCAGGTGAGTAGAATCCTATATAATAAAAGCCTAATATGCTAAGTGTCTGGTTGGCTGTCAACCAATCAAAGTGTAATATGCTAATGATATGCTAAGGCCATTCAACCCCTCGCTATGACATGCACTGACAACCAGGGGGCAGACGCTCAATGCAGGAAATGCCCCCTGGTGGTCAGTGCACTCCCACAGGGGGAGTGCCACTCAGCCAGAAGCTGGGTTCACAGCTGGCGAGCCCAGTGGCGGTGGCGGGAGCCTCTCCCGCCTCCAAGGCAGCACTAAGGATGTCCAACTGCAGGCTGAGTGAGGCCTGCACCCCCTCAGGGAGTGGGCCTAAGTCATCAGTCGTACATCCATCCAGGACTCCCAGACTGTAAGAGGGCACAGGCCTGGCTGAGAGACCCCCCTGAGTGCATGAATTTTGTGCACCGGGCCTCTAGTATAGTATATATTGTGTATCTATGCATTTATGAAAGAGAAAAGAAAATCATAGATTAAATTACTCAGAAACCCAAAATGTGTATAAAGAATGCCTAAGTAATACTCTGATTTATAGGTAAATATTAGTCCAGAAATAGCTAAAAATTTGTTTGTAGCTAATTTGGATATTGAGCTCTGAATTACAGTTCCTTGGGAAGTTTTTCATTGTTCTGTTCTGTGCCAAACCACTGACCTCCACTCTCCAATAGTTCTTGCTATTGGAGCTGGTAGGCTGACAGTGCTGTGGAGACAGGATCTAGCTTCCATCTTTTTTTGTAGGTGTTACTGGTGGATGTTAGGATATGTACTGCATACTTAGACATATTGGCTTATTTTTCCCCATTTAGAAACTAAATGGTACACACTGGGAACTCTTAATCATTAAAAAGATATAAACTATGGTGCATCTATCT
This sequence comes from Plecotus auritus, assembly GCF_963455305.1. NCBI lineage: Eukaryota > Metazoa > Chordata > Mammalia > Chiroptera > Vespertilionidae > Plecotus > Plecotus auritus. The sequence goes on along the minus strand of NC_137770.1, from coordinate 240,091,366 downwards.
TTTAGGACATTTCATCTCTATTATATCTCATCTCCTTTAGAGCAAGCATTTCATCTCATTTCACCTCTATTCATCTCTATGTCATTAAGAAATGCTTTTAACTCTTAAGAATGTTTGTAGGTAATTCACATGAAAGAAATTGCAAGTAGAAAATAATTATATGGGGAAATGTTCAAACTAGTAATCAAAGCATAAATTAAAATAATAAAAATGATTAAAACAAACCTGGTGAGCTTGTGGTGGAACAGGCATACTCAAATACTTCCAGGGAAATCAACAATTACACCTTATCTTGAGAATCTGTAATTCTGATAGTTTATTAGGTGTGACTCTAATGTCTTTGCAAATACTTTTGCCAAATTGTAATTCTAATGTTCAGGTCATAAGTGCCCCAAAGTTCTTTAAGTCCTAATTCTAAGACTTTTGATTAGAGATTATCTTTTACTATTCCAAATGCCTGTACTTTCTATCTGTCAGAGACAATTCACTTCAAAAATAAAATGAAATAAGAGTTTGAGACCCCTGATTAAAATGCAGAATAAGGGGAAGATTCACAACTAATGATGTATTAGTACCACTTTACACTTGGTAATTATTTAATGAATAAAGGCCCAGTGCATGGGATTCGTGCACTGGTGGGGGGTGGTGTGGCCTGTGGGGATTGGCCCACTGTGGGAGCACACTGACCACCAGGGGGCAGCTCCTGCATTGAGCATCTGCCCCCTGGCGGTCAGTGTGTATCATAGCGACTGGTTGACCAGTCATTCTGGTTTTTCTGCTGTTCAGTCCCTGGGCTTTTATTATGTAGGATTTTCCTCATTGAAAAGAGAAAAATCATAACCAAACATTTTGTGTTTTGAATTTGGTGAAATTAATTACAGTAAAATAATTGAATAATATGATTTTCCGCTCTATTCTTTATTACAATTTTTAATGTTGACATTATTGCAGATGTCCCTCTCCTCCCCGCCCCCCGTTCACTTTGCCCATTTCCACCCAACCTCACCACCTCTTCCTTGGCCTTATAATATGATTTTATTTTTTAAATCATTTTTTAAAGATATTTTTATTGATTTCAGAGAGGAAAGGAGAGGAGAAATAGAAACGTTAATGATGAGAAAGAATCATTGATCAGCTGCCTCTTGCATGCCCCCTACTGGGGTTTGAGCCCACAACCCCCCGGGCATGTGCCTTTGACCGGAATCAAACCCAGGACCCTTCAGTCCACAGGTGGACACTCTATCCACTGAGACAAACCGGCTAGGGCAATGGCCTTATAATATGATTTTAAACACTTTTTATAAATACAATAACAGATAAACTGATTGTCTGAATCTAAGTAGTTTTATATAGTTGTTCTAAAGTTGCAGGACCTCAGAAATCCAAATGGAAAGTCTGCCACTGAGGTACACACAGATTCATTAAGACACTTTAGACTTATCAGTATTCAGAATCAATGAATGTAGTATGCTAATATGTAAATGGTGATGATGCTCCTAGGAGTGACATAAACACTACTGATAATTTCATTTATGGTACATAACCATCATAATTAGCCAAAACAATAGAAATGAAACATGCTTAAACTCTGATGGGGGTGATAGAGGCTCAAGGCAGATTCCTCTATCTCGGTGAAGGGAGAGCAAGTCAAACTAACTTTACTTTCATAAATTGACAACATTTTCAATCTAACCTACCTTTTCCTCTTTTCTCAACCAAAGCAATTTGACTTAAATAATCACCTCTCTTGCTATTTCAAAGATTCATTCATTGAATATCTGCTTAGTTAAGTACCTGGGCTTGACATTGTTCCATGTGCTTTAGGTAAATAGCAGACAAGTGGGGAGACAGAATCAACTTGGTGGCAAGAGAATGCAGGCTGGTTTACACTGGCTGGCATGGAAGGCTGTGGTGAGGAGGTGGTGATGGAGCTGATTTCTAATTGAAGGGGGCCATGTGAAAATCCAGGATTGAAGAGGTCCAGGCCCAGGGAAAAGCAAGGGCAAAGCCCCAAGACAGGAATGAGTTTGAACTGAATGTGCTTGGTATGTTCCAGGAAGAAAGGCATTGTGGCAGGAGTGAGATGATACATGAGCTCAGAGAAAGAGAAGAACCAGATTATGTGGCTCTTCCAAGAGGACTTGAATTTTATTTCTAGTGCAATGAGATAACAGTGGAAGGTTGAGACAATGATATGATCTGAAGAAACTACTCTAGTCTTAAATGTAGTATGCATCTGCCAACAGGGTCCCCAAACCCCACAACATTTTCTGATCCTGCCAGAAATCTACTAGACATATTTTTTGCTTGTTTGTTTTCTACCTACCAAATTTTTAATAACTTGACTAAGAACCCAGCCAACCACCTTGCACTAGGTGCTGGAAAAACAACGATGACAAAGGTAGACCATATCCTGCATTTAGGGAGCTTCTGACGAAACAATTCTATGAGCTATTAACTCATTAATTAAGGATAGAAAGATGTGTACCATGGCCCCCTCTGTTTATACATTGTCTGATGCAGTAAGGACTCAGTATGTATTTGCTGAATGAGTCCATGTAATCCATGAATGGATTTATAGTTCCAAGTTGTAGAAACTTGCATGTAAGCCTGTCTTATTTCATCTCATTCAACCAGTACTTTGGCATATTCAGATAATTTTGGATTCTTATTCTGTCAGCCATCCCACAGGACATTTTCATGATGGGCCAAATTCTGTTTCCCCTTTGTTCAAGTTACTGACAATAACATTGTACAGGAGAGGTCCGCAGCCATGGCTGGATTCTAACCATAAATCAACACCCTTTGGATATGAAACTGAAATGCTTTATTGACTTCCAGAGTAAGTCCATGCTCTAATTCCTGATGCCTCATAGACATAGTGCAGGATCAGTGGGAACTGAGTGAGATGTAGAGAAAGACCTAATTGGGAGGATGAATAGACATAAATCAGGCACAAGTGACCAAGGGGAAGAATTGTCCAGGCTGAGGGAACAGCATGTGTTAGGAAGCATGGAACATTTCTCATGACTGGGGCTGCTGCCTTGACCAGATCTTATATATTTACTAGCGGCCCGGTACACAACATTCATGCACTGGGAGGGTCCCTCAGCCTTGCCTGCACCCTATCGCAGTCCGGGACGGGGAGCAGGCCTAAGCTGGCAGTCGGATATCTCCCCTGTGTTGAGCGTCTGCCCCCTGGTGGTCAGTGTGCGTCATAGCGACCGGTCGTTTGCCATTTTGGTTGATTTGCATATTAGCCTTTTATTATATAGGATGCCTTAAAGGAACTTGTCTTGATTAGCTACTCTGCTAACATAGATCTTTCTCACTCTCTCTTTTTCATTGTACTGATTTTTATTTATTCATTTCTATTATTTTTATTTTTTATCTTTATTGCTGAGAGTATTATAGATGCCCCCTCTTTTTTCCCCTTTGCCCTCCACCACCTGGTTCTCACTCTCTTTTTATGACAGTTTTATATATATATATATATATATATATATATATATATATATATATATATATATACACACACACACACACACACACACACACACAGTTATCCAAGTCTTATAATGTAGTTCACATCTGGTAGATTTATTTCTTTCCTCTGTATATTTTTATTCAACATTTTCTCAACTACTATATTTATTCTTCAAGATAAACCTTAAGATAATATTTTCAAATTCTAAAAAAGAAAAAATTTAGAGGAAGTTGATTTAAATTAAATTTATTAAAAAAGATTTGACATCTTTAAGATGCTCGATCTTCCAATTCAAGAACATGAAATGTTTGTTTTTTTGTTTGTCTTTATTTCTACAACAAAGAAATTCTATAGTTTTTTTTATATGTAGATATGGAACATTTCTGGTTAAGACAATTCTTGCATACTTTAGTTATCCTGAATGGTTAATATATTTTAAAATTATATTTGTAGTTGGAACCCACCCAGGCTAGAAATTAATGCTTTTATTAATTTTAAGTTTTTTAACAATTTATAAAATGTTTTTTATCATTCCAATATATTTATATCATTGATTTCTCAACTGCAATGGTTAGAATAGAACTTCCAGAAAAATAAGATTAAATAATAAGTTACAGAACTTCTTCTTTCCCTGATATTTTTTAAGAAAATGCCTCAAAGATTAGGGAAATACTATATGTTAACTTTACAGTATATTATTTATTATGGAAAGAAAAGCAAATTGTTTTTCTAATCTTTGTTTTCATGAGGTTTTATCTTAATGGATGTATAACTTGATTGAATGCCTTTTTAGTAACTACTAATCTTCTCATTTTCTTTAGAAAGCTATCTATTAACTTATTTTCAATTATTGAACAATTTTTGTGCTCAGATAAACCTAACTCTCTCTTGTGCACACATACACACATTTTTGTATATATTTTTGCATAAATTCAACTTATGAATCCATTCCTTTAACATGAAAGCAGTGTTCTAGATGAGGCACTATCCTAGGTCTGGGTATTAAGCGGTCCCTAAAACAGAAGCTAATAAAATATAACCCTTTTCAGTGGGTTCTGAAGTCAAAGGTTTGTAGAATTAAAATAATCAACTGGCTGCCCCACCCCCTTCTCTCATCTCCATTTGGATCTCGCCCACTTCCTCCATGTTTGCATGCACTGCACTCCTCAAAACCTCTGCTCACGCAGCACCCTATGCCTGGGGGGTTCTACTCCCTCCTCTTCCGCTTCATCCCAAGTCTTAGGCATCCTTAGATCTCAGCTACAGCACCACACCCCCTGGCTGAGCATCACGCTTCTCCTTCGAGTTTCCCACTTCTTTCCTCTATACATGCAAAGTGATTATAGACTTGGATGCTGCAGTGAAAGTCCCAGATACATAGACTGGCTGTGCCATTTGCTTACTTTGCAACCTGGATTTATGCTCTTTAAAGCCCAGTTTCTTCATCTGTCAAACGGGCATGGAATCATCGCTAATAACGGGCAGTTACCAGTATTCGTAAAATTATGCATGCAAAGCGCTTGCACAGAGCCTGACTCCACTGAGCACTTAACTGCACAGGCTGTGCCTTACCCCACTGTATTGTAATCGTCAATTTTATTGTCTTTCCTTCAGTGACTGTCATTCCCTGAAGGCAGAGAATGTTTCTCAATCATTTCGGTATCACAGCACATCCGTGATGTAAATAGCTACTTAAGAGATGTTTGGCAAATGGATGCATGCGGACTTGGCATGTCTATTTAGACGGCCTGCCAACCTCGAACTGGTTATGTGCGCAGTCGGGTTTCAACGCAGAGCTAGAGCCACTTTCAAAGTTCAGGTCTGGGGAACCAAAGCCCCAAGCACAGGTTCTAGGGGCCCCGTACCTGGGATTTTCACAGCTGAATGCTCTATGTCAGATCATTAAGAATTAGTGTCTAATCATTTGGAAAGTTTCATCTTGGGATTGAAGTTAATTTTGAGTTTTCCAAGTTAAAGCATCCTACCTGAGACTACTTAGTCTGAAGGGCTTCTCCCTTATAGTAGCTGTGTGTATACTTCATAAACATCCAAACTCCATAAAGAAGAGTATACTTCTTTAAAAAGAAGAGTGAAGGAGAGAGAGAAAGACTCCATTTGCAGGCCAGGCCAGCATTCCAGGGGCACTTTACAGGGAAGGAAAAGTCCTTGCAAGTGAGAAGTACCAGGAGGGTGAGCTGCCCATTCCACAGCGGTCCATTGGTGCCCCTGGCTAAATAGGCATTGCATGGCTTAAACATTCTTGTGGCACACTGGTTGAAAAATCACTATGCTAGGTGGTTAGAGAAGAACCAGCCTGGGTTGGTGTATGAAACACAGGCTGTGGAATCAGACAAACAGGACCAAATCCCTCTTCTGCCACCACAGAAAGCCACAGTTTTCCACAGTGACCAGGAATGGGTCCCTCATTCCTTTTATTTGCATGTCCTCCCATATCAATGCACATTCTTGTATTCCTAGGTGGCTGGCCCTATGCTAGTTACACGGGAATAATATTACTTTTTCTCCAGATGACCTTGAGGATTGGCTGAAATCGAAAATCACATTGTGTGCCTAGTCAAGTTCTCAGGACACATCAGAGCTCCATCCACTCCATGGGCCGGGACCCAGAGCTGGGCCCTGCACACAGCAAGTACTCCAAGCTCCTTCCTGAAGGCAGGAACGAAGGTAGAAATACAGACCCATGTCCAGGATCACACAATCCAAGTCTACATTCTACCATCTACACGGGAAAACAAGGTCATTGGAAGCGTTTTGCTAAAAGAACCTGCAAGATAGCTACCTTGGAGGGTTCAGAGAAACTAGAGCCTGTTCCCACACTACACTCTCTCCCTTCCTAGCAAACCCAGGGTGACTTCTTCAACTCCCAACTTGTCCAAATACCCAAGAATTAAACACAGCAAGGCAGAATAATCTAGGGACGTTTCTCCTGCTAGTCTGTTATTATTTTCTCAGATCTTTGAAAATGCTATGTATTCTTTTCATATTGCATTTTAATGACTGCTGCTATGTAACTTGTTACTTTAATAACATCTCTTCAACATTCTTTCTTCTCTCTCTCTCTCTCTCTTTCTCTCTCTCTCTCTCTCCCCCCCGCCTTTCTCTCTGTTTTCTTCCTTTCTCCCAAGGCTTTTGTTACCAGAATCTCAGCCCCTTCTCAGTGGGAACATAAAGCAGTGTGGGTTTATGGCTACCGTAAAGAAGAAAGTTTGAAAGGCAAAACCAGAGACGTGATCCCCAGCTTTATAACCAACTCCTGTCAAAACATAACAAACCACAGCCAGACATGAGCCGCAGTGACAGAATGCAAGACCATAAAGATGATGGAGATCAGCCGGGACAGGCACTTTACAGAAACAAACACCTTCCTTGCAACAGACAGAGCGAGAGCAACACTGAAAAACCCTTCCTGGGGAGAAAAAAAACAACCACCATGGTCGGGAGAAATAAGGACAAAAAACATAAAATTCAAATGACAACCCGGCCCAAGGAGATAACCCAAGGCAGACAAAGAATCCAATTTTACTAAATCAAGCTGACACCTCCTCCTGACTTTAATTGACCTCAGAAAGCTGGATCCTGAGCAAACATAAAATTAAGAAGGAGGAACATCCGGCGCAGAAATGGGGCATTGACACGGAGCTGTTTTAAGTTTTCCTCTCTCTGCACATTCTTGGTTCTGTATAGGAAATGTAGAATCATCCATTGTATGGTAGCAGCATGAGGTAAGGAAGGCATTGTCCCTATGTGTACCACGTGGAAGGTTCCAGATCTGAGTCGAGATCCTGCAGTATGTCAGACAGCAATTCAGGATTCTATGGTGTTGTCATTACTGGAAAGACGCTCAGGAAGAGGAAGTAAAACGAATGTGGGCAGCTTATCAGGAAGCGCTGCAACCTGTCTTGTGTTAAACTGCAAGCATTACAGATGCAGGAAGTGTCCCACTGGCCTCTATTTGCCGGAGTCCCTTACTTACTACGGGTGGTATGTTTTGAAAAACCTCCCCTTAGTCTCTAGCCTTCCTCTTCTGGACATTCCTTCTGACCTTTTCTCCTTTCTTTCTTTTTTCTGAATACCTCCTTTTCTTCTGCTCCCAATGTGGGGACTACTTCTTCCAGGGTGCCTTCTCTGATTCCCACAGGGTGAGCTGGTTGGGTGTATCTCGTGCAAGTTTCATTGACAATTACACGTCTCTGTTGCAGTATTTATCGTATTACAGTGGTTCTCAGACAGAAGACAGTAGGGGAGCATGTTAAGATCAAGATTCTCAGACCTCAGCCCCCAAAGCACCTGTTTTAGTGGGACTGGAATGGGGCCGGGGTCTGGCATTTTTAACAATATCCTGGGTACTTGGGAGGCAGGCATTCCTTAGGCCCTATTCAGAGACATGGCTCCATTTCAGCTGCCTGTGTGTCTTCTGGGTACACAGCTTCCAGGAGAAGAGTCACCATCTGCCTCATTTCAGGACACCCAGCACCCAATCACAGCCATCCCCCATCAAGTCATTGTACAAACGTATGTGTATGGGTATGTACATGTTTGTATGTATATGTATATTTGTATGTATGTGTCTTTGGTGCATATATTTGTGTGTGTACATGTATATGTGCCTGTGTGTTACTGACTGATGTGACGTGGAGCGTGTTCGGTATATTGCGGTTGGCTTTGTCCAACAGAGATGCGAATGATCAAGGCGTGGCACTCTGGGGCATCTCGTAGTCTCCAGATGTCCCAGAATTCTTCCACGAGGAGCTGCCAAGGGAGTGGATGGGATTCTCAGAACACAAAAAGCAAAAGCAAACACTCGTGTTAACTGTTACCAACAACTAGGTAACGTGCTGGCCACTGCTATCCCACCAGGTTTCCCTGCTGATTGCTCCAGGGCGCAGACTCCAAAAAAGGGAACTCCATGCCACCAAGCAGGAACCTCCCCTGGCGGCATTCTGCTGGGAGGCAATTTCAAAGAACCCAGACTGTGGTGGGGCCACATGATGAGATAATTGTGGGAAACAGATTTGAAAGGCAAAAGGTGAAGTCTCTTTTCTGATATTCCCTAACAGCTATATTTCTAGACTACCGACACGCCACTTAACACGTTAAAATACAATTGAGTGCTGAGCTTTACCCAAGGTTCATTAGAGTCGGGCCTTTGCATGATGAATTTGGAGCAGACGAGGGATTAGCAGCAATCCAAGAAGGTAATTCCCGGAGCCACCAGGGCCATTGTATGTATGACTTGATAACCAGGGTGCTCATTCGTACACTATCAGGCTGTGGAGATAGGAACAATATCTCGCTGGTGGATAATACCAGTTGTCAGGCATTTATTTTATAATCCCCACAACTCCCTTTTGTTTTTACAAGCTGCTGGTGGATAGCTTCAAAATTTTTTTCTTCTTGGCTATAGAACTTTGGAAAGGTTTTATTCTTTTTCCCCCTTTTGTTTATCAGAGAAGTTAATGGTACAGAAAATTTAACAAGAAAAAAAAATCAAGATAGCAGATAAAAACGTTATACATAACCATTTCATCAGCACTTTAAAAACCACTGAAAAGATTCTAGATGCACGTGTTAAATGTCTGTAGCCAACACAGGGAGGATCTTGCAAATTTCAGAGGCTCTGCTTTCTCTGCTCAAAGAGTTATTAGGATCAGGATGGAATGGTCTTCGACATCTCTCTAGTCCCTGGTTGTCCAAAAGCCCTGTAGGGGAAGGGATAATATCTATCTGTGTCACTTCTATATCATGAACGTTCAAAACAGTGCCTGGCACAGTTGTCAAATAATTACTGGGTTTGTTTATCACATAGAGTCTCTAACAGCTGGAAGTCAGATGCGATCAGGTTGATTGGGGTTAGGAGCCAAGCCAGGCTGATAGGATCCAGGGAAACGGATGAGCCTGGGTGGAAGGTGTAGGCAAGAGAAATCGCGCAAGAAGGAAGCTTTGAGTGGTTACAATGAAGAGACTAAGGCAAACTGGAAGAGGACACCAATGTCAGGCTGAGACAAACGTGATGAAGACCACAGGCAGGAAATGAGAAAAGAGCATGTTCCAAATCAACAGAGAATTGGTGTTGCCAGGGAAGGTTTTTCCAAACTCTTGAGGGTTCTTCCTTGTGCCAGAAACCCCACTGATGTGATACTTCTCACTTCTCTCTGCCTTTTGCTTCACTTCAACTGGGAAAGAGAGGAGGTGAGAGGAGTGATGAAATCTTATCAGAGAGTTGAAAGTTTAGAAGGAGAAGCTGGGCATGTGTAGCCCAGCCCCGTCCCCTTCCTTTTCCTGGATACAAGCTCTACTGAGAATGCATGTGTTGCTAGCATCTCCAGGGCTGAGCCCTGTCCTAGAGGGTAAGCAAGCAACACTGGTGACTGGGGGCGGGGCGGGAGGGTAAGTCTACTTGCTCTTGTACTTAATGTTAGGAAAGCCTTTGCATATAGATATAAGCCATATTCTCCAATTACTGTTTGTATCAGAATTAGAAATGGTGTCTTTTATATCTGCAATTTTCTTTGTCTTATTTCTCAATTGGTTCAGAACTTAGGTTTAAAAACTATGTCACTTATTGGAATCTCAATTCACCGACAAATAGTTGGCAAGTAGCAAACAAAATTCAACCTAATTCAATTTCATAAATGCTTTTCACATACCTACTATATGTTCAGCACCATGTTGCATGCTAGAGTGATTACAGCAGCAACCAAGACAAGATCTCAGGCCAGGATACTACCTATGTGACATTCCAGACTTGAGATAGAGGAGCATGACTTTGATGTCATAACAACTGATTTACTAACAAAAGGTATCCACACTCTTTAAGCAACCTGGGACTTTCTGCAGCTCCAAATGCATCTGGTAACAGGAGTTCCTTGAAGACAAAAACTCTGCCTTAGTCTTTGTCTTAGTCCCTGGGTCTAGAAAAAGGCTTAGCATAATGCATCATGATGGGATAGTTGGCTGGCTGGGTGAGTCTTGCTGGATATCAGATGTACATTAAAAAGAAGACAAAAATCACCTCCACCTCAACTGATCAGAGTGACAAGTTAGAGAGGGTTTGAGTTCTCCTGCATAAATTCTGTAAGCTCCTAAATAGTGTAAATTTAGAAATGTTTTGAAACTACCATAGTGGGAATTTTCCCTACATTAAGATTCATCTTTCAACAGTTCAAGTGAATGAGCTTTGAAATAAAGACAGATAATGGCTGCTGGGTAGGTGGCTAATGAGTCTATACAAGGAGGCTCCTGTCTCTTCCTTCTTGAGTTTTTTCTTCTTCTCATGCAGCCAAGAAATAAACAGTGGAACTTGCTTTCTGATAGGGAAGGCTACTTTGATTTTCTAGCTGAGTGGGCCAGGTATCAGTTGGAGAAACAACAGTGAATGCTTACTTAGACTCAAAGAAACCACAGACTGGATTATACATTTGGAGGGGAACAAATAAAGTGAAAAACAGAAACTATGAATGCCTGGTCCATAGGAGGCATTCAATAACTAATGGTTGAATGACATAAATGAACCAGACACATGTTTAAAAAAAGAAAGCCAGATGGGTACAAGTCAAAAATCACTGACATGAGGCAGTGGCTCAAGTTACAGGCAATAGCTTTTGTATAATTTCCCCTCACACTCCAAATCCCTTGAGTTTCCAGGAAGCAGTGGGGATTAAAGAAAAGATATCAAGAACAACAGCTATTGGCTAACTTCATGTGGCAGTTTTGAAAGAAAAGCTTTAGAGTTCGGCTTTTACTCAGCACACAGAAGTTATTAGAGGGTTTGAGGAAGGCAGGAGGGAGTCTGGATTTCAGTATTTCTTAACTTAAATTTTAAAAAATGTTTTGGATAACAGTCAGTAGTGCTTAGCTTTCTCTGTTAATCTTTATGTCAAATCATTGAGAAACTAAAAATGAATTTTATGTATCTGGTATGGGGTGAATGCATGTGTTAAAGGAGAAAACCTACTTTAAATCTCTAGTATGTGCAAAAAGAGTTATTCATATCAATTTTAGAGCCTTAACTGAAACCTCTACAAAAACATTCTCATACAAAAGCTGTTGTCCTAAGATCTATGACCCTATATGATGGTCTACAATCTGATTAACGTTTTGTTCTATCAATGTCTGATTTTACCATGCTTATTTTTCTATACCTACCTCTAGACACTTTCAACCAACTCTCAAAGATTGTCACTGTTCCATTCCAAAGCCGAACCTACGACTAGGATGTAAGTTCCAAGAGGGAGGGCCCTTGTCTTTTTGTTCATTCCTGTGTCACCAGCATCTAGCCGATTTCCTGGCACATAGCAGGCACTCAATAAATATTTGGTGGATGAATAAATAAATAAATAAATAAATAAATAAATAAATAATGACTGGTATGAATTTGGCAAAATAACACTCGTTGTGAGTAACTGGAGAGAAATGAGAGAGGCAGGGAAAGGGCATGCAAAATAAATAAAAAAGGACAAAATGTTCTGCAAAGAAATACCATTTTATTACTTTTAAAGATGCTCTTTAAAATCTATGACTATCACGTGCTAACAATTTAAGTGATACTTGGATAAATCAATACAGCCATCTTTATAATTACCGTATGGAATACATTCCCAGAAAGCAGCTTCATATTCTATCTATCTATCTATCTATCTATCTATCTATATAAAGTTAATACTTTCATATTTTCTACCATCACTGGACTTGCCATTATTCATTTGTGGAGCAAATTGTTTTTGGTTCCATTGAGAAAGAATTTCATACCAATTCAAATTACCATGATTTTGAATTTGAGATATCCAAATATAAAAAAGTTTTCTTACAACTGATAATGTCATAGTAGTAACAGCTCTCATTGCTATTACCCAAAACCTATCTGCCAGCAACTGCTACAGCTACTACTAAGAATGAGGTGACTAGCTAACTAAATTTAAGTTCGTAACATGTGCCAGTCATTGGATTAAGTTGTTTATTTTTTTAACCTGTGTTATCTCCTCCAATACTCTCAACATCTTTACACCATAAATACTACTAGCACCCCAATTTTACAGAGAAAGGGACCGAGGCTGAGACAGAGAAAGGTCACACATCTGGATCATCAGACTCCAAACTCAATCAGTCCGTAGTGTATCTTGTGCAATCTCTTTTATTGTTAGGACAGTTATGTGTCCCCTGCATTTTTTATTTACCTTCATGCACAATCCAGCATGGTGTTATCCACATAAGAGATGCGCAATCAAAGTTTTGCTAGATTGATGTCATTGTGTGAAAAAAGGCTATAAAAGTACAACTGGTTATTTAAAAAATACTAAAGAATTGATTTTTGTGGATAGCACTTCAAAGAGAATACATAGTATCTGTTTAGGAAAGTTTCGATATAGAGGGACCTTGAAGATCACCCATTCTAACCATGTGCCAAAAGTATCTGGCCAACTTCAATAGTCTGCAAGAATCTTCCATGGCCTATTCTCTGCTTATCTCTTTGATCTTATCGCTCTGCCTCTCTATTGCTCCTCATTCTCCTCTGTCTCCCTCTGGGTCCCTGTCACCTACCCCATGTCCCAGACAGGCACACGCTCTTGGCTCTAGCAGCACAGAACTTCTTATAACTCCTCTGAACCTGACAGCTCTCCCTTGCTCCCGCACTTTAGTTCATTAGGTTCCATCTACTTGGAATGTCATTACCTTCCTCTGGTTAATTTGTACTTTAAAAACCACCCCCAGGACATTTGGAGACAGTGTCCCCTAGCAGTGCTTCTGCCATTCTTTCTGCTCTTTGTAACATAGCACATCTCACCCTGGACTGACAGTATGCTTGGCTCCCTCTGAGATCACTAGCTCTCTGAAGGTAGCGGCTACCAGGTCTATTTCCTCGCTGTGTCCCTGGTGTGCCAGGGACAGAGTAGGCTGGATAGGTATTTGGTGAATAAATGAGTAAGACTCAGAAACAAAAATTTTGATGCCCACTGAGTTCTCTTCCATGAATATATCAGCTTATCAACCACAAAAACCACAAAAGCTGTCAAGTCTGCCTGCAGTACAGTCTTCTGAATACTGGCCATGGTTTTCTCGTGGGAAGTGGTCTAAGCTGCCCTGAAAACCCACAGAGGCTAAATCAGAGCCCTGAAGCCTGCTAGCTCCCTATTAACAATGGGAAGTGCTTCTTGATGTGGGCACGCTGTTTCTCCTGCCATAGCATCCTTCGTGGTAAATAATGTCTCAAAATGTTCCAAGGAGGCAAGTCACTTCCAGGCTCCTCAGCATCCAGAGAACCCTCATTCCCTTCTGCTCTGTGCTAGAATCACAGAGGGCTCATTAGGGTCTGTGAAGACCATCTTGTCCAACACTCTCATTATGACACAGGTTGATATAGGACAGGGGACTGAAATTTGAAAGTACACTGAGTAGCAGGCAGCACACCATGTATTTGAACCAAGGTTTTGTGGATTATCTTAATTTATTCACAGTGTGCCCTTCTGAGGTAGGAACTGCTATTAACCCATTTGTACAGATGAGGGAGGTGAGGCTTAATAGTGATGATAGTAGCTTGTCCAAAGTCACACACTGGCTAGAACAACTGTGATGTATCTCATCCACTACTCTGAACCACCACATTCCAATCAGAATTCACATTAGTTATTGGACTACCTAGAGAAGGTAAGATGCACCCCTTGTTACCCATGGGAGCCCCTGGGTTTTCATGTGCCAGCATCTCATTTTCTCTCTCACTGTTCTGCAGTCACACAATGCCAAATGTCAGATGTCATTGTACTCTCAACATACTGCCCTGGGAGACATGTCATCATAAAGCTTTAAGTATGAAACTGGTCATGAGTAACCAGCACCTGGGTCCTCACCCTACTCCCTGGAACCACATACAAGTCCCACTTCAGCTCTGAGCCTCCGAGCTTCCTTCACACAATGGGCCCCACCAACTACTCAAAACTCCATTTCTGTGCCTCGGAGTGGCACAAGGGAGGCACTGCATAATCTGGCCCAGAAATAGTACCAAGTATCCCATGCTTCCTTAGGCCTCAGGACATTACCTATACTGTACCTTCTACCAGGACTGCTCTCTTTCCATCTCCCCAGTTCCTTCCCAACAATTACTATCTTTCTGATGAACTCTTATACATACTTCAAAACCCAGTTAACAAACCATTTCCTTTAAGAAGTCTTCATCTGGTGACCTACCTGCACCCTAGTCTCTCAGGCTGGGTCAGAGGAGCCAGCAGGGCCCTCCCATAACACAAAGTATTTCCTCTCACATAGCATGCATCACACTGTATTATAATTATCTCTATCTATGTCTTTTTTCTCTATGAACTAAGAGTGCTATACACTTCTGATTCTCAAATGCACAGTGAAGGGGGTCAAGATATCTTTGAAATGAATACATAAATGTGGGAGGCAAAGCAACCCCATAGGAAGACAGAACGTTTTACCCCTGGGATGTGGCTCTACAAAGAGGCATGAAGCTCTCTGACCCTTTTAGTAAGTTACTACACATTACACTGAGGGGTGGGAGAAACTGACTTCTGAGGACTGTCCTGAATACCCACCCACTGCAGACATGGAAGGTCAAGCAGCTGAAGTGCAATAAACATGTACCAGCAATTTACGAGTTGGATTCTGCCCCTTTCCACTGTGTATACACACCAGGAGAGAAACACAAGTTGATTCCTGTGTGGGTAATAAAAACCCAGAGAAGATTAGAAAGGTTCATGAATGGGCCAGAAAGTCCCTGAGCTTTGAGTTAAACACAAGGAAAGGAAAAAGTAGGCTCTGTTTCAAATGTTTTGGGTTTAGTAAAATTGGACGATACATTTTGCCTCGCACCTCTTCAACTAACTCCTAAACCCTCATAAATTCTAAGTGAATCAGAAACATACGGGGTGCATTCTTCTGACTTAATTCGACACAATATTGTTTTGTAAGAATTATGTGGATTCCAGGGAACCCTTCAAAATGGTATTCCTTCATCTCATGCCCACAATGCTCCAAGTAGGATCCCTGCAACATGGGAGGGTGGCATTTGACTTGGAACCTCGCCAAGAGTGGCTCACTCTGCCTTTGGCTCCTTAGGAAGCCCTGGCCAGAAGTAATTGATTCTACCTCTAATCGATAGCCAGTGAGTCTGCCTCAGATCCATTTGCCACACTCCATCGTCCTGATGATTTTAGGATAAGAAAAATAACTTTGGGGAAGGTCGTTCTCAACTTTCTTGCTGGACAAAAATCCTACTCATCCTTCAATGAGTCAAATTGTTTTATTCCAAATCCCCCATTAGAGAATACCTCTCTTAAATGTGGTTGCTCATGTCCCTGTCCTTTTAAAAATATATATTTTTTTATTCTAGGAATATATCCCAAGAAACCAGAAATACCAATCAGAAAGGATATATGCACCCCTATGTTCATAGCAGCATAATTTACAATAGCTAAGATTTGGAAACAGTCTAAACAGTTTAATCCAGCAGATGAGTGGATTAAAAAATTGTGGTACAAGCACACAATGGAATACTATGCTGCTATAAAAAAGAAGGAACTTTTACTATTTGCAACAGCATGGATGGAACTGGAGAGCATTATGCTAAGCGAAATAAGCCAGTCGGAGAAAGATAAAAATATCACATGATCTCACTCATATATGGGATATAATGAACAACATAAACTGATGAACAAAAACAGATCCAGAGACAAGGTAACACTGAACAGACCATCCAACCTCAGAGAGAAGGCAGGGGCGGGGGGATTAGAGATCAACCAAAGGACTTGTATGCACGCATGCATATAAGCATAACCAATGGACACAGACACTGGGGCAGTTGGGGCATGTCCTGGGGGGTGGGAGTGGCTGCAGAGGGGTGTCAATCGGGGGAAAAGGAGACATATGTAATACTTTAAACAAATAAAACAAACATCAGCTTGTAGGAAACTTGGTAATATGATGGTGTCACTGAGGACTCAGCTTTGACCTGAAACTCATGGGCAAAGCCATTATTGTTCGTGCTGCCTAGAAAAAGAGTATTCATGTCATAATATAACATATTACTATATTGTACAGTTCTTTTTTAGATGCTGTAATAAAAAAATGTAGTCATTTTCCAAAGAAAAATCATAGAATGATCAGGTCATAAACTCTATAAATAAAAATATGCCAGAGATCTTCAAAAATATATATATATTTTAAAATATATATTTTATTGATTTTTTACAGCAAGGAAGGGGAAGGGAGAGAGAGTTAGAAACATCGATGAGAGAGAAACATCAATCAGCTGCCTCCTGCACACCCCCTACTGGGGATGTGCCCACAACCAAGGTACATGCCCTTGACCGGAATTGAACCTGGGACCCTTGAGTCTGCAGGCTGACGCTCTACCCACTGAGCAAAACTGTTTAGGGCCAAAAATACATATATTTTTTATTGATTTCAGAGAGGAAGGGAGAGGGAGAGATAGAAACATCAATGAAAAGAATCATTGATAGGCTGTCTCCTGCATGTCCCGTAATGAGGATTGAGCCTGCAACCCAGGCATGTGCTTTACCGGGAATCAAACCAGGACCTCCTGGTTCATATGTTCCAGCCGGGCTCCCAGACCTTTTAAACAGACATCACTTACACAGAGATAGTCAATGAATTTCAGCTCACGGATTCAGTTCAAAGGAATGGTAGGCAGTGCCTGAGCACTGTGTTGAGAAAGATTTTGGAGCCATTAGCATTAGTTAAAAGAGCATCAAGACTGATTTTTGAAGTTTGCTTTGGACACAGGTGGAGGGAGTGATGGGATGCCATGCATTTGCTCTTCCTGGTTTGTGCTGTAATGCAGCTGTGCCCTTAAGGGCTACTGAACAGTGTGTGGGGATGTTTACTTCTCTATGAAACCATCAGAGAGTTCATACTTTTGAATTCTTGTGTTGGGGAGAAGAAAGGGAAAGAAATAGCCTCTTTGTTTCCTCCTTTGCTGTATCTTTAGTGTTGGTTTGCCATTGGGAGCAACCACTCTCTTTTATTTGCTCTTTCCAATCTCCCATAAATTAGCAAACCAGGTAACCAAACCTTTCAGGAATGTGTAAATAGATTAAATATGGCCAGCATCCGGGCTCATGGGCTCTGGTATGAGTGAAATACCAGAGCATTGCCTCATGGGATTTATCATTCTTTTGGAGGCTCTGGTCTTCATTTTGCATGTCCTCATTTCTCAGGTATGTTCCAGACAAGAGGAGGTGCTCACTAAAAAGTGGCCCATACAGACCAGAAGAAGCATGATCCCACAGGTGCTTAGCCATCTAGAATTGCTGCAGGGTTTCGGATTGTTTTTACATAAAGGCGTAGGCAGCATAAAACAGTTGCGTTGCATTGAGGGTCAAATCCTGAAAGTCATGAATACGTGATCCCCATTCCACAGATGAGAACACCAAAGCTCAGGGAGCTCTATTGGAGGCAGAGCTGAGATTGCAGCCAGCCTGGTCCATGGGGAATGCCACACAAATGTAAAAACACCTTATCACTCTCTGCTGTCCCCATGGGCCTGCACTTGATCCTCTTCTCCCAAAGTTATTAGACTAACAAAACTGAAACTGGAGATGCTCAGAGATCACACTGAACAGACAACAGGCCCGAGGCACCATGCCTGATGCTGTCTATGGGTGTAGGTGGGGCAGTCTATGGGGTGCTG
This sequence comes from Plecotus auritus, assembly GCF_963455305.1. NCBI lineage: Eukaryota > Metazoa > Chordata > Mammalia > Chiroptera > Vespertilionidae > Plecotus > Plecotus auritus. The sequence goes on along the minus strand of NC_137770.1, from coordinate 240,073,196 downwards.
TGCTTCGGTTGGCGTTCTGCGGTATTTAGGAGATAAGCGAACCCCCAAACAAACAGATTCTGTAATTCACCTGAAGATCCCATTTATGTATTTTGCGTTCAACTCTGCATCTCTTTTCTTTGAGGTTATTCTTAGGACTCACTTTATGTTTGGGTAAGGGGGGTGTGAGGGGAAGGGTACAAGAGGGCAGTTGGAATTGGTGAGGAACCCAAACCATATCATGATTTTAGAGAGCTGACATGTTTTTAAAATTTATAATTTACCTGCCAGCTAAAGAACAAAGAGCTCCGAAGCAGCTCAGAGTATTAAAGCCCGTCGACGTCAAAGCAGTTCAAATAGGATTTGCAGAAAGGAGAGCTGAGAAGCCATTTGGAAGGAAAAGCAATATAATAGCCGAGGACTTCAGGAAGCTCTCTCCGTGTGCATGAGCGTTTATTCCTCAGTTGGCACTCCCTGATAACAGAGGCTTTCCAGACAGGAGTCTGGTCAGCTCTGCTCTAATTGAAAGCGGAAACCCCCATCTGATCACAACAGTTTAGGTGCAGAGATTCCTCAAAACCATTTGCTCTGGGAAGAACAAAAGCGCCCACTGTCTTGTGGTTGTAAATCATTGGCTTTGAAAACACTTTTTTCAGCCCGGTCCAGCCCAGGTAAAATATTCACCATTCCTACATTTGTGGAGTCTAAATGAAGGAGGTTTAATCACAAAACCTGGGTTGTTTCCCTCAAGGTCACAGAAGGAATCCCAGTTCTCTGTGAGGAAAGTTGGAATGGTCTACTGAAGTCCTTTTCCAGTGGATACTTCCTCCCATTCCCTTAGAGAGAAGGTAGCTTTTGATTGAAAGAGCTGCTACTCATGTAAACAATTATGTGGGTGCTTAAATAATAAAATGTGATTGCTTTATAAAGTTAATGATGCCTTATTCATTAATTCCACAAATATTTATGGAATGTGTACACTGAGCCAGCTGTGGGGCTGGTTACACCATCAAATAAAGGTCCCCATCTGTCCTTGTGGAGTTTAAAATCTACTTGGCAATAAGCAGATGATTGCTCAAATCTATGTGTAGTAATACATTGTAATGGAAGCTATCAAGGGAAGCCCTGGATGCTCTATGAGCTAATGGGAAGATGGGGTGGGTGTCAGAGGAAGCCATGGAAAGAAGTATGGGAATATGGTAGTGGAGATAACAGCATGACAATAAATTATTCTTTACTATTTCACTCGTGGAGCTTTTGCCTTCCATCCTTCTACTGAGAGTCAGCCAAGAGGCAGTCACCATGGCAGATACTTGACATAAAAATTGAATAAGCCACACCCTCTGTCAAGGAGAGGTTGCAGAGCCTACTGGATTCGAGAGCCTGGTGCCAGGGTTCAAATCCTGACTCCACTACTTACCCGCTGAACAGCTGAGACAAGCAAGTTCACGAATCTCTGTTTCCTTTCCTCTTTTAAAAAACAAAATGTTATTGGCACCCACTTCAGTGGTGGATAGGCTTCTAAGGGTTAAATGGATTAATATACGCTGTGTGCTTAGAACAGTCCCTGGCCCATGAGAAGGCCTCTGTGTTGGCAAACATATGGATTGTGCAGCCTGCGGGGAGGGACAGTTCTATAAACCACTAGTTGAGGGAGAGGACTACATAACCGCAGCTCATGTGAGTGCAAAGATTAGAAAACGTATCTCTAAAAGGCTCAGTTTTACAGAGGCATGCAAAGAGAGCTCTGTTCTTTGATCCAGCACCTCCTGACTTCCTCAGCCTCCCCAGTTGCTGTAGCTGCTGCACATTACCCAGTGACAGCTGTCGAGGCAGGAGCATGAGGTGGCCTGCAGGGAACACCCCTTAAATATTTATTTATTTATTTATTTATTTTTTTTAAAAAAATATATTTTATTGATTTTTTACAGAGAGGAAAGGAGAGGGATAGAGAGTTAGAAACATCGATGAGAGAGAAACATCAATCAGCTGCCTCCTGCACACCTCCTACTGGGGATGTGCCCGCAACCAAGGTACATGCCCTTGACCGGAATCAAACCTGGGACCTTTCAGTCCACAGGCCGACGCTCTATCCACTGAGCCAAACCGGCCAGGGCCCTTAAATATTTATTGAGTGAACAGAGGACGAGAGCTCAGGAGTCACCTGGCCCAGCTCATGCTTGCTCAGAGAGCGGGACAACTCGAGAAAGGAGGAACCCGTGTTTCAACACAATGTAAAGACTCCCTCAAAGAGCGGGAGGTGGCCTCAACTGCAGTGACATCCAATGTGCCAACCTGTTCTCTTATTTTCAAATTATGTTTTACTGCTTCTGTATTTTGCCAACCCAACCCTTCCCATACTGCACTTGTAATGTGTGCATCTGTTTTCATCTATTCATTCATGTGGCAAAAATGTATCCAGTCAATCCCTGCTACCTGCCAAGCACTGTGCTGGGCATTAGGGCATCAAGGTGGGCACCTTCCGTCCCCGACATGCACGGTTATCTCCAGCACTCAACACAGACAGGGAGGTGTGGGACACAGGACAAGAGCATGGGCTCTGCCACAGAAAGCAGCACAGGGTTCCGTGGGAGCACAGCGCACTCTGGTTCCCAATCTGTAAGAAACTGAAACCCGTTAAATGCCTTATTTCCCGGGGTTGGGAAAGCACAGAGTAAACTCAGGCTTGGAGTCTGCAATTCTGAAATAAAGCAGTGACTTCAACCTTCTCCATCTCATGGCACACAAACTAATTACTTAAAGTCTGGGACACACCAAAAATATATGTTGTATTTTTGCCAATGTGACAAAAAATTAACTATAATATATTGTATTATGCTGATCTGGTATTATTTTGATTCATTCACACTGGTGGTTATTGTTGAATTGGCTGTTGTCATTTTTTTTTTTTATTTGAAAATCTAAGGGGAAAGAGGTCAGTGCCCTCGACTAAATTAGTTAGGTACTGCATGTTTTAAAAATTCTTGGGGCACAATGATTGAAAATCACTGGAATAATTTCAGAGCAGTGTTTGGGAGCTTTGAAAGAAATTGATAAAGTTTGTAGGAAGAGGTAAGTAAACTAAGGAAAAATTGTAATCCTTACTTGGTTTTAGATTTCTCCCTTTGAATAATTACATGTAAAATTAATTCTAGGCAAAGTGTTTCTAACACTGTCTGGCTGAAAAGAAACAGAAAAAAAATTTCTGTTGCCATGTGAAATAATTCAAAGGTTAAAAAGCTAATTGTGCTCAATTGGGTCTATAGAAATTTGGCATGGGCACGACTTGGCTTCAGAGAGAGCTATAAAACAAAACCAAAGATAGGTGTAGCATTCTAAATACAAACCTGGCAAAAATAAATATTTTAATGAGAAAAAGATAGCAATTATGATGAAAGAAAATAAATATAGAAGAAACTGAAGTCAGAGAAGAACTTTTTTTCAAATATTGAGTGTAGATCCCATTTCACATTAAATTAATTCCTTCTACGAATATGGAAGCAGGGATCTAGCTGTGCTAGGAGCGGGTGGAACAGATGTAGCTCTGCCTTCAAGGCACTGGAACTCGTACAAACACCCGTAGCAGACAGATGACAACCAGCATCCATTACCCATCAATTTCCAAATGACTCTGTAATGTCTCACTTTGTTGGAATAGGTTAATCCCCAAACTTCTATCTATCTATCTATCTATCTATCTATCTATCTATCTATCTATTCATTTATGAATTCTTTGCTAAACATCTACCATGTGCCACTCTATTATGTATATTTTTGAAGCACCCTAGATTCCTTTACAGTACTTATCTCAGTGGGAACATACTACTTATTAGTGTAATCACCTTTATTCTGTAAGGAATATGAGTGCAAATATTCTAACTTGGGGTCTGCAAAAAAAAATCGCAGAATGAACAAATAGATGAACTAATAGACGAGTGAAGAAATGGATGGGTAAATAGAAAACAGTAATATAGCTTAGTAAGTACAATAATAAAAACTTTTAAAATGGCTAATGGATTATAAATGGTTAGCTGAAACATAAAGGACCTCCTAAGTGTGCTGGGCTGTTAGAGAGATGGTCCTGACGCTCTAAGGAGAATAAGCCACGAGGAAATATTAGAAATATATTCTCAACCCTTCTCCTTCCTTATTGTGTACAGATCCATGGAATAAAAGGAAATAATAGTAACAGCTATTATTTACTACCAGCATGTATTCTTAAAAGCATTTATTATTTGCTAGCTAATTTAATTTTCACAGCAGAGTCTATGAAGTGGGGTTACTATTAACCCCAATCTGCACGTAAGGTAACTGACCAACAGAACAGAGAGGTGACGTAACTTGGCCCAGGTCTTACAGGGGCAGTTGACACAAACAGCATTCAAACCCAGATAAAACTGCTCCAAGTTTTTCTCTGGAAAAGGCAGATTCTGTTCTGAAGAACTCCTGATGAACCGTGAATTTAATACCTTGTATCTAATATAAGATTCCTATTTGGAACTGTCCTTATTAGGAAATATTGTCATTCTTAGTTCAAATTCAACCATGATTTCTAGGTGAAAAATGTGTTTTCATTGGTTCAATTCACCATTTTCAGCTCAGACTTCTTATCTGTGATGCAATGAAGCAAACTAATATCTCACCATTTTCCTGATGGAGAGAGCTCAGCATTGGTTCTCAATATCAGACTGCTAACACAGATACAGCCCACACCCTTGGCTTAAAATGTGTGTGTGTGTGTGTGTGTGCATACGCACACGTGCACATGTATGCATACACTGAGGTCACACATGTGGGAAGACAGAATACCAGTTCCAAATGATAGAAGGCAGCTGAACACTGTGAGGAAGAGAAGAATACCGCTGAGGAGATGGGACATTCTGAATTTGGGGTTGATTCAGGGAGTCAGATGCAGAGAGAGGGAGATGGTATTTCTCTGATGACTGGACAGTGTTTTAAGAGCAAGAAACAAGAAGGGCATTATAGGAGAAGAAAATTTCATTTCACCAGATGGCAAGTGGGAAAGTTGGTGTCTGAGTATCTAGAATAGCCAATAGCTTTTGAATAAAGGGGCTTACCTTTTAATATCAATGAAAGGAGTAGGGAGTGAGCCTACTCAGAAGAACATACCTTCAAGGAGAAGAAAGACAAGGTGAAGTTTACAATGTGAGGGCCAAGGGTCATGGGGTAACTGCATTGGGAAAGCCACTAGTTTAGGAGCCAAAAGGACACAGGGTCCCACAGGTCACCTACTACATAAGGCCACCCTACCAAGACTGGGAGTCACAGGGAATCTACCTAATACATAGAAACAAAGACAACGAGGCAGCCAAAATAAGAGACAAAGAAACAGGCCCCAAATGAAGGGACAAAGAATTATCAAGTAATCTAAAAACTTGGAGACAAGATGAGAAAATAACAAAAGAAGATAAATTCCCAAAAAGGAAATCTAACAAAGCACATTAAGGAATAAAGTAACATTGTTGCTGAACTAATAACAAGCCATCCAGACTTCTTTTCTATGAACCCAAAGTTAGGGTGTTTCCTCCTCAATGCCAATGACCCTCCTTCGGGTGGTGATAACCAACTATTTTGGAGGTGGAACTTGCAAGGAAACCCATGGGCTTTTATTCCACCTTGTAATTATGTGTTTAATTATTGCCCCCCCCCCCACCCCTGCCACTAGAAGGTGAGCTCCTGGAAAGAAGTCAGTTTATTACTCCTCCTTGAGACTGTGTGTCCATGCAGATGAGTGCAAACAATGAGTAGACAGACAGTAAATACATGTTGAATAAAAAGACAATATTTGGTATCAAGATAAATGCAGTGTTTCATTCAGGTTTAAGAGTGAATAAAAAGGAAAAAATTGGAGAGAGATGAGCAGGAGAACTTTCTCTTTTTTATTTTTCCTGAGAAACAAGAATGTTCTGCTGCCTGAATTGAAGAACTGGTGAAGAGCCTGGTAGAGTCACCTCTATGAGGTGACCTTTCACATCACATCATGGGTGTCATATATATTTATTTCAACAATCTTCCGGTAGATGGCAGTAAGCCGTCTTGGTCTATACAATCAGTTTATTACAACTTTCTAACAGATGGAGATTAAAGTGTCTTGAGGGAGAGATACTTTTTTCTAATTCCCATGGAGACTCCATATGTGCTAACTGCAGTGCCCAGAGCATCAATTCAGACATACCCTTGTTCAAATCCTAATTCTGTTGGTTACTAGCAGCAAGGTCTTGGAAAAAGTAGTATCACTCCAAATTCAGATTCGTTATTTATAAAAAAATGTTTGATGACAGTTCCCTTCTCATAGAGAGGTATCAAGAAATCATTAAGGCAATATAAGTAAAATATTCAGCATGGCTAATTGGGAAAAAATGAAACCTAAATGTTATTTGATATCATTAGTATTATCATTATCATTACTATTGTTAAATGGTGCTAAAACCCTGATTGATTTGCGTTTTCCAAACTAAGACGACAAATTATTCTCAAAATAAGTAGAGTATGCAGATTGTGCTTGAAAATGTAATAATTATTTCAAACTAATAAGATACATTTAATATTTTAAACAATTCAAAAACACTTTGTGTATTCCAAGTATTGGCATATAGACAGCTAAAAATAACTGCTATATTTTGGTCTTGGGTGAAGAGCAATTAGTGATCTTAAACAATAGCTGTCAGTAATAAGCTGCACTTCACAAATAAGTGCAACAAATAATACATTTATTATATTATAGTATGTTATTTATAAACTTTTTTTTCTTACATTCTTGAGATGCACTCTGAGAAATAATGTTTCAGTGCAGTTGCAAAAATAGCACCTGCCCTGTTCTTTCTCTGTTTCTTTGGCATCTCCTAAACAACAAACAACCTTTCCAAGTGCTGCTTCTTGAGTAATTGTTCTTTGTCAATGTTTTGTCAACTTGTCAATTGCTCACACACAGTTTACCAACATTCTCATTGCACAGCTGCCTGCACATGGTCTGATGGAGAAACCCATCCCTTTGGAATGCCATTGAATACGGAGCCCCATTTGAGCAAGCTCTGTTTACAACTAAGGAGAGAGAGAGTTCATCGGCGATTTACTATCGCCACTTTGGCAGAATTTCTTTCAATACAGAGCACTGACCAGTGTCGAGACATAAATGAATGCTGCCTTCGATAGTTAATTCCAAGCTCTAGGTGTTTCCCTAAGGAGGGATTGATAAAACTACCAGCTCCCACCTCCAGCAAGGTACCCACTTTTCACTACCAACACTCATTAGGCTATTTCACATGAACTGGTTTTTGTCTTAAACTTTCCGATAAGGCTTCTCTCTTTTATAATTTCACTTTGTAGGTTCCAATAGTCCTCTCTTGTATCTTTTTCCTTCACCTTCCTTATCAGATATTCCGGTTAATTAACCTTCCTTCCCATTCTTTTTCTTCCTCCCATCTTCATCATCACTCAGTTACCACCAGGTACCTTCTGATAATCTCATTTGCTCCCAGTGGGCCACTGATATAAGGGCAGGAATACAAACACTTAATTTGGGAAAAGAACAAAAAAATCCTAATAATGTTGAAATAAAACAAAATTCCTTCTTGCTCTATGTATCACCTGTATTTAATTTAGGCTGTGGTAAATAGAGAAGTATGGACAACTAGAGCCCATTGATAAAGTACAAAACCTTTTAGGCACTAGATTAAACCCCAATGAGCCAGACTCCACCAAGTTAGAGCCTAACCTCCTTCCCATGTGAGTCACGCTTTTCTCTTATAAATGCTGTGATTAAAAAAAAAAAAAAAGGATTGATTAGGTAGTTTCCAAGAAAGGATTGATTGTGTCCTTTAAATAGGAATGCTTTACTTACTTAAAAACAAAGAAAAACTAGGGAGAATGAATAAAAGGAGGTAGATTCTGGCTAAAAGAGGCAGACTCATAATCAAAGCAGACAGGAATTTTTCTGTCTGGCTACATCCAGGCTTGTAGCTGACCATGTGGGCTTTGGAGTCAGAGTTCCAAGTTTAAATCTCCCAGTTGCTGTGACTTTGGCCTTGATCTCCCTAAGTCTCAGTTTCCTTGCTTGTGCAATGGGATGGTAATAACAACTACTTCAAGGGCTGTCATGAGAATAAGTAGAATGTAGGTAATTACTATGAGAACCACTCAGGATGGCTTGTAGAGGATCACACTGTATCAGAAAGGGGACAATATTCAGTTTGAAACCAGGGCTTCTTTCAGCACTTTTTAGCAATTCTACAGATAGAATGAGATGTTCCTTTAAGGCTCTTTCCACCCCCCCATTTTGTTATTGTATGAAGAAACCAAGCATTTGAGGATTCCTTGAACATTGAAATGGAATATGTAAAATCAATAGGCTAGTTACAAATACCTTCACCTTTTTAATAAAGTACATCTCTAAAAAATGACTTTAAGTTACTATGACATTCTCAATTTTTATTTTTTTTTTAAAAATGCTACGATTTGAAAATCTCTCTTCCCTTTCTCTATTTTTGTCTACTTTCCTGCTTACCAACTTGATTTAGAAAAACTCAGTTTAGAGTACAGTAAATTCTAGTTTGACTGTGGAATTAGCTCATTCTTCCCAACTCTTGACTCCATCACTGTAATAGAATTATGTAAACACACACTTTGCTAATGTAGCCAAACCATTCCCTGGATTATCAAGCAGAAAAGGATGGAACTGAGCTGCATCTCCTTCCTGTGGTTGTCTTCCTCAGTTCACACAGTTATAAGCAGTAGGCAATACATCAGGCAATTAGGGAAAAAAGGGGGAAATGGTGCAGCCACGTTGGAAGAGACTGACAACTCCTCAAAAGGTAAAACATAGAGTTACCATGCAACTTGGCAATACCACTACATCTACATGAGAAATTAAAGCATACGCCCACATTCAAGCTCATATATGTGCATTCTTAGCAGCATTATTCATAACTAGAGGCCCGGTGCATGAAATTCACGCACTGGGGAAGGGGGTGTCCCTCAGCCCAACCTGCATCCTCACCAATCTGGGACCTCTCAGGGATGTTCGACTGTCGGTTTAGGCCCGATCCCTGTGGAACCAGAAGTCAAATATCCCTCTCACAATCTGGGACTGCTGGCTCCCAACTGCTAGCCTGCCTGCCTGCCTGATCACTCCCTAACCACTCCTCTGCCAGCCTGATAGATGCATAACTGCTCCCCTGCTGGCCTGATTGCCCCCAACTGCCCTCCCCTGCTGGCCTGGTCACCCCTAACTGCCCTCCTCTGCTGGCCTGGTCACCCCTAACTGCCTTCCCCTGCATGCCTGGTCCCCCCTCAACTGCCCTCCCATGCTGGCCTGGTCACCCCTAACTGCCCTGCCCTGCCGGCCATCTTGTGGCAGCCATCTTGTAACCACATGGGGCGGCCATATTGTGCAAGTGCGTGATGGTCAATTTGCATATTACCTCTTTATTATATAGGATAGCGACAAAGTGGAAACAACCCAAATATCCATCAATTGAAGAGTGAATAAAAGTGGCATATCCATACAATGGAATAATGTTTGGTCACAAAAAAGAATAAATTATTATGATGCATACTATAACATGGATGAACCTTGAAGACACTATGCTAAGTGAAAGAAATCAATCACAAAAGACCACAGTATGATTCCCTTTATGAAATGTTCAGAACAGGCAGATCTATAGAGGTGGAAAGTAGACAAATGGTTGCTATGGGCTGGGGCAAGGAAGTAAGGAAAGTAACTGCTAATGGGTGTGGGGGGGGTGAAGAAAATGTTCTAAAACTGATTGTGGTGATGGTTGCACAGCTCCATGAATACAGTAAAACCACTAAATTGTGTCCTTTAAATAGGTGCATTGTATAATTTCTCAAGACAGCAGGTGTGCAAGAAAAACTACAAAGGGAAAAATACTCCTGAAGAGTGTGCACAATGGGAGATACACAGCCTCTGGTAAGTGATTGCCTTGCAGAGCAATGGATCCCAGGATGCATTGCTCGATGGCCCCGGTGCCTGCACCAGATCTGACCCCACATCTCGCCTGCTCAGGGTCATCGGGATAGAGTTCATTGTCTTGGAAGGTGAGGTTCCCCTGCTGGGACTTGGTGCTTCAACTCAATAATACCAGTCATTCCATTCCAAGTGGCCCCATGTCTTTGCTCGTAACACTCCTTTCCAACACCCATCTGAGAGAATTCCTAATCCTATACCAACACTGTGCTCAGATCCTCTCTGTGATTCCTTTCCTGACCCTTAGGCCCACTCGAGAAAGGAAGAATGCATCCAGTGTATTCACAGCCAGAGTTGATACACCTTACAGGCTTACTCAGCTTTCTCCTACACTAACCCTCTGCTCTACACATTCTTCTATTGTTTTATTTCTCACTAGAATTATTGCTCAGTAGTCTGTCCTCCTTAGTCAAAGATAAATCCTTGAAGTAACTCTTTCTTGTACCCTTCACACTGCATCACAGAACATAGCAGTGCATGTCTGTAATTAAAGCAGCTGATCGCCACCGCAACCTTAACAGGCAGATGTTCTTGCTTTATACATGAAGACACTGAGTCTCGGAGGAGGCTGGCAATTCTGGAGCCCCATAGCTAGTGAGCATGGCAACCAAGACTGAAGCTCAGCATTGCAACCTCAAATCCCAGCTTCTCTCCACGCCCTCATCAGAACTGAAGACATCTCAACTAGTTCTCCACCGGAGATGAAAGTGCTTCCCAGCTATGCGTGCCACAGACTCTTATGGGAGGAAAGTATAGTTTAAGGTGTGTGCTCTTAGGCAAGCAGGCACTGCTCATTCATCTTTGTCCCTTCCTATCTCATCGTTCTCAGCTCCCCAGCTTGGTGAACCTTCTCGCCAACCGGTGCCAGGAAAAAACTCTATCACCCATCATGTGGTGCTCTCTCACGGTGATGAAGGCCCACAGCTTCCTTTCATGTGTCCGTAATCAAGTGGGAAAGACACCCGGAATCTGGTAAACACCATTCAGTTCTTTTCACCCTGACAGTAGAGCTTATTCACTGATTTGGTGAATCTTAGGAATAAAGTCTATGTACCACACGAGCCCAACATTTTCATGAAAAAACAACAACAAAACTATATTATATTTAATCGGTCCTCTCAACTTTACTTCTTTTTTTCCAACCTTAAATTTTCTCAATTTTTTTTTTAAACTGAAAAACTCCAAATTGCTCTAGATTTTTTTTTTGAACCCAGATGTGGCAGGAGCAATTTCATTTATATTTATAGCTAAATTCCAACTGCATATACTCTGAACATGATTAATTCACAGATGAAGGCCTCTGAAGTTGGAATGTCTGAGTAAGTACAAAGCAGGGCAGAGTTTAAAACTGGTAGCTGAAGCCAATAATTTGAATTTATTAAAAAAAAAATCAGAACTCAGTCTCCGGTTTAAAAATTTATGATCCCTTAAAAAACTACTTTTTTATGTAGAAAAGGAAAATATTAATCCTATGCTAACTAGACAGTGGCAAGAAGCCAAATCTCAGCTGCAAACTTGACTTCTTCATATCTTCTCTTGACATAATCCTTGTAGGAATGCTACCCAGAACCCTCTACTGTCAAGAGGTGACAACAGTATTTGGCCTTCAGGGTCAGCTGAGGTAAAAATGACAGGTCTGGCTAGATTTATGCGGAGAATGAAATGCTTCCATTCTTTGTGAGGAAGTATGACTATGTCCAAAATGTTCCCTGTAAAATATATATATGACCAACATCTAATTGCTCTAATGTGTTATATACTTTTCACTTTCCTTAGGTTACTGAACACACAGAGAGGTTGGCACGCCACAGGGGGGAAAAAAAGGAGCTGTTAGGGCACTTGCATCTCCAGAAACCTCCTCATTAGTCACTGTATCCTAAGAATGCTATAAGGGCCGTCTTTCTTCTTTTTTCAAGTAAAAAAAAGAGTAATTTATTTTGTATGTTAGCAATACACCCCAAAGCTTCTGAAACTAATGAACCTTGAAGAAACAAAATACCCTCTTCAGAACTGAAAAGCCACTTAAACAGATTGGATCTATTCTAGCACCAAGAACTAGAATGTCATGTTGGAGCCCCGAGACAGTGCTTTGCTGCTGAGGGAGAAACTCGGAACCATTCTGAACGTCTGATGGCCAGGCTTAGACTTTTACCCCGGTCCTCATGGAGCCTGCCACCCATCCTGGGGGCTGAGGGTGGGACCGGCAGCACAGACACACATCCATCCCAAAGGAGATGCTGAGATGCTGGGGTCCTCCAGCCAGACCTTGGGCACGGAGTCCCCACACCTCGGTGGGCCTTGGGAAAGGAGCAAGAGCTTGAATGAAGCCACACCCCAACCACAGCAGGTGTGAAGCGGGAGCCTGGGAACTCCCACTTTTCAAGGGAACAGGGCTACTCCGGTGGCACTTGATTATATTCAGCGGTTCGCACAGCTCCCTGAGGACACGGTTTTTGTTTTGAGAGGAGCCTCCATTTGCTGCCTGTCGTGAAGGGAACACTCGGGAGGAGCTATTAGCAGTCACTTGTTTCAGTAAACATTGAATGTAACACATGCCTCTCAAGTAATGTGTATCCAAACATACAATTTACAAATAATTAACATCATGTTAATTAGTCACATTAATTTATGCCACTTTGTGGAATTATTTCCTCCGAGTGTTTAGGAATGCTGCCAGGAGCTCGAGCCAAGCAGTGTGAAAATGTGCTTGAAGTTAGCTGCTGGGAGTGGCTGTGAACGCAGCCCGAGCAAGCTGTTGCGGGCCCTGCAGCTGACGCTCCCCGTCTCCCAGCTGCCCTGCCTGGTACCGTGTGGCCGCACGGGGCACCCGATCCCCCGTCCTGACTCACACCCTCTTTTTCATTTGCAGATTTCTGCTGATCATTGCTGAGTGTCCAGTCACCACCAAACATCCATGACCAGTTCCACGCAGGTGGGGAACAGTAGGCGGCCTACTGTAAGATGAGACTTACACGCAGTGATATTGTGCTGACTGGTGTTTGGTATTAAGAATATCACATGGCCGAAACCGGTTTGGCTCAGTGGATAGAGCGTCAGCCTGCGGACTGAAGGGTCCAGGGTTCGATTCCGGTCAAGGGCATGTACCTTGGTTGCGGGCACGTCCCCAGTAGGGGGTGTGCAGGATGCAGCTGATCGATGTTTCTCTCTCATCGATGTTTCTAACTCTCTATCCCTCTCCCTTCCTCTCTGTAAAAAATCAATAAAATATATTAAAAAAAAAGAATATCACATGATCTCACTTATTTGTGGAATCTAATAAGCAGAGTGAATTGAGCAACGAAATAAGGCCTGAAGCAGGGAGGCGTGAAACAGACTGACACACCTCAATGTGGGGTTGGGGGGATGAGAAGAGATAAACCAAAGAACTTAGTTATACTTATAGGCATAGACCATGGACATGGGCAATAGGGTGGTGAAGACCTGGGGGGGGGGCTGGGTAGGGGATGGAAGGAGGGGGCTAAAGGGGGGGGAAGGGGAGATATCTGTAATACTATTGGCAATAAAAAGTTTATTTAAAACAAAACAAAACAAAAACTGGGAGTTATTTCCTGTAAACAATGCTCTGAGAATGGGAAATGGCAAAAGTAGAGTGCTAACATTCCAAATAGAGAGATCCGTGGAGACTCCTCATCTGTCTTTGAGATACTGGCACCCACAGAGATTGACCCCACTCTGCTCAAAGCATTGAAATGAGGGAATGGGATGCTAAACCAGTTCAGCAGTGGAGGAACAAGAAAAATATTCAGAGAAAACAGACTTCGTAGATTCTGCAAAGAGTGCAAATTCGGTAGGGAAAACAAACAAAACAAAACCACAACATTAAGTCAAGGTAACAGTGTCAATGGAGATCCGGGACTTGGCTTCATTATGGTGGCCAAGTCCCCGGTCGGGGCAGGACAGCTCCCTAGCATCGCTGGTCAGCCACAGTTCAGGAGTCTGGGACATATGCCATGATTGCTCTTTCTCACACCTGGTCACTGTTATCAATGAGCCCAGAACTGACTGTGTCTAAGGTTTCTTTTACTGGGAAACAAGCTGATAAGAAGAGATGAAATTCAGAGCCCTCTTCTGAACTTCACAGTATAAATTCTGGAAAACCCCGGACAAGCCAAGCAACTCCTTCACCACTGTTTTGAGCATTGGTATTCCAAATGGGTTGATGCTTCAAAATTAATCATAGATAGCAAGACTGAAGTCTATAATCAAGTTATAGGTCCAAATATGAGTGTGAAGAACTTGCATGACAATTTAATGTGGTTGAAGATGTGAGTGTGAGAACATTGACCAATATAAAAAAAATTTATGGACAATTGAGGGAACGGGGACCCAGTAATATCTCTTGAGACTGTACATTAGTAAAACAAGAAGATTAGAGTTGGTGATCAACATGATTCCTTCCCTCCAAATCCCTATTTTACCTATTTACTTGCATAAAGGGTCACTCTAAGCTGAACTACCCCATCTGAATCACATTTATTTACGTCAAAGGACAAAAGAATAAAGACTATAGGGTGGTGGATGGAGATGCCCTGTAAGATATTAACACCCAACGTCAGCCCATCCTCATGGAGTTTAACGATCTAGTAGGAGAGACAAGTGTGTGCACGAAAAACAATATAAAAATGATACCAATGCCAATAAAGTATGATATCAATGAGGCCTAAAAATGTGTTGTGTGACCCAAAGGGAGTCATGATCCATTCAGAAAGTGAGAGAAATTTAGCCCAGAGAAAGTCCCTTCCCTGATATCTATGCCTAGCAATCTAAAGAGATCAAGTCTGAGCTTTATTTCCCTGTGGACACATTCAGATGTACAAGCAGTGGGTGTATTTCTTTTCCCCATAAGAAACCCTTGATTCATTGGTATGAGAATCACATTTAGTCTATCACTTTCCCCCAAGTCCTGATTAATAATATCTTTTAAGCGTTGCTTTTTAAATTTTATTTAGGGCCTATTTGGTTCACTTTAACTTTGATTCAATTTGGTTCTCTTTAATATTTATCCAGTAATGTTTCAGAATCCGAGCAATGTGAACACATGAAAGCTCTTCCCTAATGTCCAGGAAACCATCGAGAATATAAAAGCAGCAAAAAGTCATCCTAGGGTTTGAGGACGTTCTGAGACTTCAAAGAGATTTGCATGAAATCTGCACCTATTTTCCCCAATCTGAAATTGCACTCAGCAGGAGAAGCGCTTCTCCCCATGCAGAAACCTGAAAATGCATGTGAAAGAACAGACCCATATTTTAATTAAAAGGGGCCATTCTGAGCCCAGCGTGTGGAAGTGTGACATTAATATTTGCAACATTAGCCATGGGGGACAAGAGGGCATGGAGGATCTTGCACCAGCAGTGGGGAGTCAAGGTTGATCCTTGTTGAAATCCAGATTCTCATAGACATTAAGGGGTCTTCAAAGTGCTACCCAAATACAAGACAAATGGATGGCAGGTCTAGGGGCTCATTGGAGAAGAAGGGGACTGTGGTGGGATCAAAGTTTAAGCAGGACAGTGCTTGTGGAGAACAAAAATGCTCATGGATGTATATGAGTGCAGGACTGTGTGTATGCGTGTGTGTGCATGTGTGTGTCAGCTCGCAATGACTCCATACCTACCATACAAACACATGAATACCAGGAAGTGTCAATCCACAATCACACAAATTTTAAAATGAGTATAATTTGCTCAACAGACTTCATACATGTCACAGGCTATTGAATACGGATGGCACTTACTGGCATTGTCTGTTTGATGGAGCAGGACAGCCCATATTTGGCATTTGACAAAAATCTACACATTCAGCCAGCTTATGGCAGCAGCTCCTCAGTGCCCTAATGTGAACACTGGACACAATGGCTGCTAGCCATCTGGCATGCCCAATGTTGCTGGACTTACGGACATGTATATTTAAAATGCAACAGGTTTAAAAAATCACATTGGTGTGCATGAGTCCATTTTTCTATGTTAAGGAGATCATTTTCTTCTCTCAAAATGCTCATTGTTCTGTGAGGAAAATGCCTTTAAAACATGTAATCTGGTTCCTAAGGGCTTGGTTCCTTAGTTCCTTGTTTGATAACTGAATGCCATAAGCAGGCCCTGATAGTTCAGTCTTGAGGAGCAGAGAAGGGCAGGGAGTAAGCAGGAGAGGATGATCTTGAGAGCTCATGTCATCCCACCCCTTCTCTGCTCAGTGAGGGCAGGTGGGACAGGGAGGGGCAGTCCACGCAGCTGAGAATTTCACTGGCAACTACTGAGCATTTGAAATGTGACTAGTGAGACAGGAACTGAATTTTCAATGTTATTTAATTTGAATAGAAGTAAAGTTTAATTAAAAAACTGAAGCACTGAAAAATACTTTTCCACCAATCATACTTATCATGTTGGTAGGGTTACTTTTCAGGTAACTATTGTCTCACATAGGATAATATTATCATTCTGGAGTGTGAGTGTTGGGTACAGGCACCATTTCTACTATTACACATCCACATGGAGCAATGTGTGTCAGTCCCTGTCTACAGGTTCATCCAGGTTTAATAGTTTTTTCTTTGCAGCATACTGTATAACCCTGCAATGTATATATTTAACTATTTTATGCAGACAGCACGAGTTAGTTACTTGAATCATAATTAGGAATTAAATTAAAGTAATTGTTTTAATTATAAATTATTAGATTAGTTTGAAGTTAAAACAAATAAAAACAAACAGATTTTAAAATGTAAAATGATAGTGCTGATGCAAAATCAAAGGATGAATCTCAGTTCTGCAACGGGAATGGTTAAGAAAAAAGAGATTCAAAGAAGGAATATCACAACTTTCAAGAGGACAGTTGATGGTAATTTATGTAGTGGAACAAAACAAAGGTATTTGCTGTGTAAAAAAACAACAACAATTAAAGGTAATAAAGAACAATATAAAGAAATCTTATCAGCAAATATCAGATATTTGAAAAGAGCTTGTTCCTCAACACTTAAATCAAAAGTGTTGCTACTAGAAAATGTGGTTCCTGGAATGTGGTTACTAGAAAATTTACAATTACACATGTACTTTGACATTATATGTCAGTTGGACAGTTGTCATGGTGCCAATAGATGCTCAGTCTTTAAAATCTGCCCCACATTGGCTTCCACCACCACTGTTACCCTATAAGTATCACCAATCACCTCTCACCGGCTCTTAGCAGGTCACCACCTAATCGGTCTCCTGTCTGCACTCTTGCCTCTTTGCTTGTAATCCATTCTTTACACAGTGACCAATGGGTTCTCACATTTTTATGTATGTCAAGGTTCTCATTCCCACCACACTTACAAAATATACAAGGTCTTCCACAAGGCCCAGTGGTCCTGTATAAGCCGGCCACTGTTATCTTTTCTAACCACTTTTCTCTCCTTCCCCCCAACTATACTGGCTCCTCTCTGTTTCCTGGAACATATCCAGCTTGTTCTCATCTCAGGGCCTTTGGCATCACTGTCCCCTGTGTCTGGGACACTCTATCCCCAGATCTGTATATATCTGTTGATTAAATAAATAAATGGATGTGGGGGGACGGGGGAATTGGATTACATGTTGACATCTCATACATCCATTCAATGTTTTATCCATTCAATGTTTTATCCATTCATCCATTCACATCAGTGAACAAACATTACATCATTCCCACTACTTGCCAGGTAGTAAGCTAAGAATTGGGAAGCCAGATGTTTTACAAACCTTTCCTCTATAGGAAATAGAAGGGAACATGGATAAGAAGACAATTTATCTACAGATAAGTCAATGCAATGACTTGATGGTATCCGTGTATTAAAAACAAACAAATAAAATCTAGGGCTCAGCTTGATGGTGTTGTAAGCAGAATATAAAACATTAATGATGTTATGAGCCTCAACCTGGGTTGGAAACAGAAAATAGAAATTCCAATCCAATTGACAGGATGGAAGAGGTCAGCCAAGCAGGTTCCTCTTGGGCAGGGGCTGCATATAATTAAGTTTTGTATCCTCAGTGCCAGGTCCACACTAGGAATTCAATAAATTCCAGCTAAATTGAAATCATCACTTACAATAACCCCTTCATAAGGCTGAATTCCTTGAAGGCAGAGCCTATGGCTTTGGGTCCTTGAGTCCTCCAATGAACCAGAGTCTCTGTAGTCATTTGTGTGCCATTTGTGTGCTAAAACCTTACACCCTAAACATGTCAGGCACATGGCATAATGTGTGAAGTGAGCCAGGTGTGAGACATCAGAGAGTGATAGAGATGGTGCCCCATGTACAGGGGCCCAGTGTTAACAGATTTTCTTGTTTTTCCCCCCAAAAGCCTGAAATTTATATTTTTATTTGAAATCTCCAATTTTTAAATGTTGGCAATTAATTCAGAATGTTTGAAAGCAATTTGTATGACAAAAACATATGCAGGCCTCATTAGGCCCATGGAACAGCCAGATTGTGACCTTGCTGATAAGAGAATAGGAATAAATTCCTTTTAGGCATCTATCCACGTAATGAGCACCTCACTAGGAGCTGCTCACTGAGACTTCCAGTCTCCCTGAGGAGTGGGTTAGCTCCATTCATAGAAGAAAACAGTTTCTAAGGTTTAGGTAGTTCACCCAGGGTCACACAACCAGTAAGTTGGCGTGGTAGGGACTGAAAGTCAAAGCCATTGATCTTTCCAATATATTGGACTAGTTTTTAAATCACAGATAACAGACCAATTCTTAAACATAGAGAGGAAGCAAAACAGGTCTTCTAAAGAAGCCCACAAAAGGTCCTGAATTTTAGAATGGGGTCATCTGTGAAACATAGATAGGAGCAACAACTGGGAAATGTCTTCCAAAGACAGACATGTTTATATATGTCAAGGTTCTGCTGTATTTTAAGCATGGACAGACCAAGACTGCTTCAAATATGCATGTTGTATATAAGGATAAGGTCTGAGATACATGGGTCAGTTTGATCTTTCTGTCTTTGGCTTGCTAAGGCTCATTTTGCAGACATGTGTATTTGCTTAGAAAGGCACAGAGGTGGATAAAATCACTGAATTGGGTCCCCGGAGCCAGCTCCATTAACTTTCTTGGCATGATCTCACCACTTAAGTCAACATGACTTAAGAGTTTATATAACATTTTATTAGGCTTTAATTCCATACTTTCCCTGAATTTCAATGTTCATCTTTTGGGTAAAAATAAATGTTACTCATGACTCAAAGTCCAAAGTTTGCTAACTTTAATTTTTTTTAGTTAATTTACTTAGCTAATTTTAATTTCAGGTAGACTAGATGGGATAGAGTTATGAATACTTCAGAAAGAAACAAATATATATTTATATAAAAATCATATATATATATACATATACATATATATACATATCTATCTATCTATCTATATATATATATATATATATGGAAAGTAGTGGGCAAGAGTTCAAAGTTCAGTATAAAAAATGGAAATATTTTACTGTGATTGAGTCATGTGACTAGTGATTATATTTGACTAGCTTCATCCTCTGACTTCTAAACTCTTGCTTTGTAATCCTACCGGACTGTAAGTAACCACCTAGCTCAGTGTCCTCATTTAAAAAAGAAGAAAATTGCCTGCCACTTGGATGCAATTTATTGAAAATTTACTGTTTGGACAAAATTGTTAGACCAGTGGATCTCAACTAGGGACAGTTTTGTTTTTTGGGGGACAATTAACAAGGTCTGGTGACATTTTTAGTTATCATGATCTGGGGGGTTGCTATTGGTATCTAGTGCATAGATGTATGCTGCAATCCACAGGAAATGCACTCCACGGTGTGATATAAGAGATGCCCTGAGGATAAACAGACATCTTTCGTCTCAGAGGGGAAAATGGTACACATTTTTCCTGTTTCTCTGATGCAGAATTCTATTTTGCAGTTGGATATTGGCAATGCCTCCCACAGTTGTAAAAAAGGCACTGAATTTGGGAACGCTGAGCCCAAGGTTGCATAGGCCACCAAGTGGTCTTAGGCCAGGACAAATGCATTGAAACCCACCTTCCTTACTTATAGAGGGGCTTAAGATGATGAAGACACCTGTTCATCTGATCTCACCTGATACTGAGAAAATTAAATGAGATCATGTCAGTCAGGGTGTTGTTACCACCACAATCACAACCACCATTACATCAAGGAAGTAACAGTTTTCCTTTTCATTTTTCTTATATCCCCCCCCCCATTTATTCAGCAAGCATTTAGTGTGTACCTGCTAAATGCCAGGCATCTTGTTAAGTTCTGGGGTTATAAATATGAGCAAGATATCAACACCTTATCTTCTTACTCCATCAAATCCTACTTGTCATTATCTTCCTAAATCATTGGATACAACAAGAGAAGCAGATCTGGGGACAGATAGCATCCAGGGGTGGGCAAACTTTTTGACTCGAGGGCCACAATGGGTTCTTAAACTGGACCGGAGGGCCGGAACAAAAGCATGGATGGAGTGTTTGTGTGAACTAATATAAATTCAAAGTAAAGGAGCGGAGGGGAGAGCAAGAGAACCAGATAGAACAGCCGGATCCGGTCCGCGGGCCGTAGTTTGCCCACGGCTGGTCCCTTCCATAACCAGTGACCCTAAGAGGACACAAGTGAGATCAGGGATGGCTGGAGACATGTATTGATCTGGGCTAAGAAACAGATTGCGTAAGTCAGAGTTTGGCACAACTGTATCCAGTCAGAGGCTCACTCTTTTCCAGAAGCACCAGGGAGATAGCCATTGTCCTACACGGGATTATGGAGAACACTTCCACATGAGAGCAAGGTTCCCGGGGATTCTAATTTAATTCCCTTGAGGAATTGTAAATAGACTTCTGATGTTAAAGCCCAATTACACCCTACTCTTTCCAATATTTCTTCCAACAACCAGTAAAAATTACTCTGCTCACCTCCCAACACTCACAGTGCCCGTCACAGTGCTTTGAACATGGCCCATCACATGGTACATGGTGTGCAGGTGTGTACCCACAGTTGCATATTTGATGAATCTGTTCCCACTTCTAGACAGTGAAACCAAAGAACAAAAGTAAAGAAGTCAATAGCTCTGGACAAACAGCCTATTAGATGTCAGGTACTATTACCATGTCCGTGATTTTCAACTTCAGAAATACCACAGAACCTTTTGGGAAGCTTAGCAGAAATATGGAGGCTGCATTCCACAGTGGTTAAGAAACAGACTGAATGGGGTAAATGTTACCTTTCCCTTATTAGCTATGGACCACCTTGGGCAAGTTATTTAACCTTTCCATGAAGCAGTTTCCTCATCTTTGATGGGGAGGATAAAATTACCTACATCACTGGATTGCTGTGAAAATTAAATAAAGTAATTTATACAATACAGAACAGTGCCTGACACCTAATGTGTGTTTGTTGTGGCAGCCGTTACTATCACAGCTACTATTTTTATCATTGTCATCATCCCCATCATTAAAGAAGCCCAGGGCCCCAGCTCAAATGCATTCCATCTGTTTCAAGTGGCTGGAATTACCACTTTTTTACATGGCTGAAAGCCACTGACTTAGTATGCTGTAGGCACTCCTCAGTGACTGGAGAACAAATGAGTGATTGCGTGAAATGAAGACCATGTGCCACAGAGGAGATCCCAAGCAGAAAGTGAGTGAAGAAAGAATGAAAGCCAGAGGGATTCTTACTCAGAGGAAGTCAGACTCGGTGGGACTTTGGTAGAAGAGCTCACAGAATCTTCTCTGGGAACCTTAATTAATGGGCAGGTCACATTCATTCTTGGAAGGTTTTCACACAGATCCTATCTAACCTTGAGCCAAAGCAAGCCCTTGTTGGTCTCATTCCAGCTTTTCAATTAATTATTTCTCCTTTCTATAAAACACAGGTAGAGGGGAGAAAGTAAGTGACTGCTAGAAAACTGGATTAAGTCTATACAAATTCGCTTTGTAGATATCTTCTGTCTACATTCACCCTGCAATAGTTTGGTTGCCACCCCACTATGAGGCCATTTCCCACCACGGTGCCCATTCGTTGAATAAATACACATTGGTCTCTGGCCCTTCATACATTGCACCTGGGAATTAGTATGTTATTGATCTTTGCTCCAAACCCAACACAGGAGATGCTCTGTAATCATTTGTTGAAAGATGAAAATAACCCAAGCAAAGCTAAGTACAGATGGAAGCTCAAACGTAAGTATGGGACATAAACTTCTGAATTCTCTGTCCTCCCATTCCTGCTTTGTGTAAAGTCCACCACTGCCCACACAGTGCCCTGCATAAACTTATATGTAGTTAAAAGTATATATCATCCAATCGTAACACACAATGAGGAATATTTTAAAATTATTCTTTATGCTGCATAGTTTTATTTTCCTTAACTAAGGGGATGGCTTGGAACATTATAACAACAAACAGAAAAGAAGACCCTCCTCCCTGCAAGATCTGCTGCTGACTTGCTGGATGCTGGAAAGGAAAATGAATCACTCTAAGCATTTGTTTCCTGAAGTCAAAGAATAAAGAAAGCAAAGCTTTTCCTTTAGTGAGCTCAAAGCACTTCCTTGTGTATGCTCTCTTCTGTCCTCACACGTTCCTGTGTGATTCTTCCTCACTGAGACACAGAGATGCTCTAAAATAAATTACAGGCCAAACTGGAAGAAGAAAGCACTATTCTGACTTCAGTGGTATGCTGATAAATGTGTAGCAACTGGTTTCTGGAAACAAAAGAGCCATTTGTAGTGTTGGCCAATTACTGTGGTGTCAATACTCCCACGGTGTAACTGAGTACAGAGCTAGGAGGAGAAGCTCATGATTGGGTGGCACAAACTGCTGACAGTTGGCCTCAGCACACCACTGTCTGACTCCAACCCAACACCTCATCACTCTCAGAGGTGTCAGAGGGTGATGACTCCCACCTCCTCTGTGCCACCTTCATGGCATGTACAAATATAGCTCCTGTATTTTGAAGCACAGTGCATGTTACCATGAGCTCCTTACAGGTAAGATGGCAGCCCTTCGTGTCCCTGGTGTCTACTACAGTGCAGCTAGTAAAAAGCTGCTTCTAAAGAATATATGTATTTGTAATTTAAGATCCTTCAGAATGAAAGGAAAAAGTCATGCCAGAAAAATAGTTCTCATTATCACGCCTGCTTAGATGTGTTCTGATTGACTCTATTTTGTCCCGTTACACAATCTAAACCTCCCAGACTGAGTAAATTCTCAGGCAATTCCAAGGAGTAAAGTCCTTCCTTCAGGAATACACAATTTCCCCATGTGGCAGCTATCACCCGGGGAAAGACACTCCAAGCAATAATGACTGACCGCCCTATTAGCACAGATAGATCGGAGCTATAATAATTTCCTCCCTTGACAGGCAGGTGGGGCTGGAGGGGCAAAGCAATGCTACATTTTGATGAAAGAGGGAAAGAAAGTGGAATTGGAAAATATATGGAACATAAATGGAGGCAGGAGTGAGAGGGCAGGGGAGGTGGGACATTTGAATGAGTCAGGAACAGAGAATGAAAAGCAGGGAGGAACCAAGACCCTCCTTGTTGATCTGAACTAAAAGAGCTTTTGAGCTTCCACTTCACCGGTTACCAAGGAGGTATTTTGTTTGATTGTTAGTTTTAAATCAAGAAAGACCACCCAATACCTCATCATTTTCACAGATGTGATTTTTTAAAAATCTACACCATTCAAGTCTGCATTCCTATGGCAACGGTCCTTCCAAAAGGCATAAAACAATGGCTCATATTTAATTCACTTCCACATTCCCACCACCTTCCAGGGGCCTTCGTAATAATGGATGCAGAATAGACACACACCTGTACTTTCTACATTATTCCAGAAACTTCAGACTGAATGCTTTGCAGGGACTTTCAATCTACTGGGCTATGCTGCCTTATTTTCATTAGTGAAAGTGAAACCAGTGGGAAGGACTTCATTAAAAGAATGCCCTAAATGAATCTACCTAACTAGAATAGGCTCTTCGTTTTTCTGTTGCAACTAAGGGACTATTTGAAAAACTACATCATCACAATGTGGGTGGGAGATGGCAGAATGCTGTGTGCAGGGGACATAACTACCAGAGCAGAGAGATACAAAGGGACTATGAGTGTTGACATAGGAAATTGGGAAAGTTATTTCTTTGGAGAGGGCTGCTGTGTTCATATGAGCCCTCACCCATTTTCCAGGACTTGGGGTTCTCCACCTTTTGACTCCAAGCCTCCAGAGGGAAGCTTTAGGGATATGGAGATTTTTGAAGTATACTTCTGGCTGGCAGATGGAAGATACCGAGGACTGCAGGCTGACCCTTCCCCTTGAAAGTTAGAGAGAATCAGAGATTAGAGTGTGAGTCATGGACGTGTGGTTAAGCTGAGCCTGTCTTCTGTGGGCTGTGGAGTAAGTGCCAGGTGCATGCTCCCTGTGAGCCAGATGTGCAAAGGGAGAGTGCGAGCAGGTCTAACAAAGCCACTCTATAGGCACCGGCTGAATGCCAGGGCTTAGGACCACATGCACCAACCCGGGTCAGGGGGACTGCAGGCGAGAGGGCACCAATGGGAACACACAGGAACTTCCAAAGTATCTGAGAGAACAAATCTGCTTTCCTCATTGGCTAGGCCTCTCTAGGGTCTGCCCTTTAAATATCTGTGAGGTCCAGATAACACGAAGCCACTAGGGCAAGTGTGAACATCCTCACACTCCCAGCTCACTCATGTAAGACCCTGAAAAAGAGGAAATGGTGGGAATGCGGAGGCAGGAGGAGGTGAGCAAAGAGAGTAGAAGGAAGAGCAGCCCTCCTCGCCTCTGCAGTCTTCTGGTTCAAGCAGCTCTGAACTGCAGAGGAGAGATCCTTCAACTCAAGTTCAAGCTCTGCCTTTGTTACTCAGCATTAGATGTTCTAATCACTAAATTGAGCTCATGTTTGAAATGTAAAGTGGCCAGATCCTACTCTGAATGAGCAGAGAAGATGTGGCTAACATTCTCCAGGGACAAGGAAGAAACACCCCTGCGGTGGGGTGCACAGTAGCTCCCCAAAGATCCGTTCATTTGGTCTCTGGAAAAGTGACTTCTATGAAAAAAGGGGGTGTTTGCTGAGGTCATCAAGTGAAGGATCTTGCCAGGAGACCATCTTGGATTGGGGTGGGCCTTAAATCCAAGGAGAAGTAAGAAGGCAAAGAAGAGGCAAGAAGGGAAAAGAGCCACAGAGACCCGGGGAAGGAGGCCGTGTGAGGACAGAGGCGGAAATTGCAGAGATGTGTCTGCAATTCGTGCAGTGCCAAGGACTGCTGGCAGCCCCAGGAGCTGGGAGAAGCATGAGACAGATCCTCCGAGCCTCACCAATCTGCAGACTCCTGGCCTCGGGAACTGGGAGAGAGCACATTTCTGTTGTTTTGAGCAACTAGGTTTATGGTAAAGTGGCAGAGCAGCCACAGGAAATGGGTACCACCCGGCAGGAACGCAGAGAGATGATGGAAAACAAAATAAGGTCATGTGCTGCCCAATCCTCAGGGCCAGCCTGGGCCATACATGAGTAACAGGGGGCTTTACTTTCCCTGCTGGGGCTCACGTGGGACAGTCATTAAGCAATGAGGCCTCACAGAGCCCCTCTGTGGCCCCGGAATGCTACTCAGGAGGAATCTGGAGGCCAAGGGCTGGGGCTGAGGACAGGAGCCTGCTGGGCCTGGAGCTGTCCTCCAACCCGGAACCCTACAACTGAGTCCTGACTCTTCCCTAAGCTCCTTGTGCTACCTCTGGAAGAAACCAGGCTGCAGCCCCGGGTCTAATGAAAAGAAGGAAGGCTGCTGCCGGCCATCAAATCCAGTCCCTTCCCTGGGGTCCTCTGGGTCTGCCTCATGGAGGAGAGTCAAGTTCCACCAGGCACCCACGGCAGAGTGTCTGCTGAAGCTCGGGTCTCCTGCTGTCTGTGGTTTACCCAATGTACCTACTGTCAGGTGTGCGTTTTATGGAGACAGGCCCTTGGGGAACAAATCCACAATATTCTGCAAAATCTAAGAATTGGAAAGACTCAGGGGGTTTTCACACAGCAACTTGGATGTGGGCCAGTCCAAAGTAGCAGCCGTTTCTCCCCCATTTGCCTTCCACAGAACAGGCAGCAGCTGTTTCTGACAGAGCCTCATTGTGTTTTTAAAAATGGGGCGAAGGCATAGAAAAAGACCTTATTCCATCTGCATTGGTGGCTCGGGCCTCCCTTTTGAGAAGGGCGGGAGGCCTGAAGGGTGGGCATATCGGAGGCAGTGAGTTAGTCCCCTGAGCTCAGATCATCACTCCAGCGTATCTGGGTCAACTTTGAATGCAGAGTCACCTCTTATGTGGGCTCTGTGCTCCTCACATTAGAAAATCACTGCACGAGGCAATGCTGCTCTCCCAGGTCGCAGGGGGTGTTTAAAAAATGGCCTCAGCAGTGAGTTTAGTCTGTGGGCATCTGCTGGGGGCAGCCTGGAGCTCTGTGCTGTGTTCAGGGATGGTTCTGAGCCCCAGCACCAGTCACACCCTGCCTCAAGCCACCTGTCTCTGTCCATGTGCCACTGAGCCACTACTGTGTTTTAATGTCCCTTCAGCACCTTTTTGCAAAGTACTTTCATAAATAAGAAGCAGAAGTACTACCTTATTTCTGAACCCTTCTTACATGCAGACCAGTGCTTTACACGTTCTATTAGGCTGCAGCCTTTAGTGAATCAAAATGTTTCAAGCAAAAAAAAACCCAAACACCCCACTAACTATAATAAGTAGGAGAAATCCCAAGTCAAGAATATTCCTGTTGCACATGTGACTGAAAACCCAAGGGATTCAAGCGCAGCTCAATCCAAATGAAGTCTTCATAACTCTGTTTCCTTTGTTCCGTGTCACCTTTGCTTTGTTTTATGTTGACCTCCCTCACAGGCTGACTTTCCACATGGCTCTCCCAGCAGCTCAAGACCTACATCCTAGCTCCCTCCTTGAGGCAGGGAAGGGGACGCTCCTTCCTGGAGTGCCAACTGTAGTCCTGGGTATGGTTCTCATTGGCCTTGCTTGAGTCACATGCTCATCCCTAAACCAGAAAATGAGGTCAATTCAAAGAACATCATAGGCTGAGCTTGGGCTTGTTGGTGCTCAGAGAAAAACTAAGACAGGCGAGTTGTTCCCAGGAAACAGGGAATAAATGTAGAGCAAACTAAAGCAAGAGCCACCTACAGGGTCCTCACAGTTCTGTAAGCAAGATGCTGTTCTTAGACGTGTTAGTGAAGGTCAGGATAATTATGTAATCTGACTAAGATCTCATGGCCAAGAGGAGACAGAACTGGGACTCTTAGCCCTGAATTCCCAGTTCTTGTCCTGTGCCCAATGACCCTACTTCTTTGGCTACACTGATCTTCCAGTCCAGGATGGTCCAGCCTGTGGACTACCAGTTCCCTCCATCTCCACTCCCCACCTCAAATATGCAGGTAGAGATGCACCTGCCTTTGGAGGAGCCAGACCACATGGCTAGTTCATCCTCTGCTTTCAGTCAACTCTAGTCTGGACCACAGTTTTTAATCAAGTTCTTCCAGCCTATACTCCTGTTGATTATCTTCTGATAGACACCTGGAGGAGGGAAAGAAGCCTGAACGTGCATGCAGTGGTGTCATCTGGGCCAGTGATGAGGACAGGAGGCTGAGCTCTATGCTCACTGCCAGTGAGGCAAGAGTTAACAGAAGGAGAAGGGTGCCTTGTTTACTTGTGTTCTAGTTTCCTTTTTCAACTGTACTATTGGGAAGGACTACAAGATTTTCCCGCTCCTTATTAAAAACAGAAAATCTGTTTAGGCAGCAGCTAAGCACAAAGGCAGATAGATATATTATGAGCAAGAAAGAGCCAAGCTGTAGGCAGGCCAACATTGATGGGGCGGGGCTTGGCATTAGTCTGTCAACAGGCCTGAGGATCCCTAATTAAACATCCGGTGTGTCCCAGGGTCAAAGTAAGGAGCAATAGTGATTCTCATTCCCTGCAGTAACAGGGAGAGAATGCTTCCTTCAAGGGAAGAAAAGAACTCCTTCCTTCCTTCCTTCCTTCCTTCCCTCCCTCCCTCCCTCCCTCCCTCCCTCCTTCCTTCCTTCCTTCCTTCCTTCCTTCCTTCCTTCCTTCCTTCCTCCCTCCCTCCCTCCCCCTCCCTCCCTCCCTCCCTTTCCTTCCTTCCTTCCTTCCTTCCTTCCTTCCTTCCTCCCTCCCTCCCTCCCCTTCCTTCCTTCCTTCCTTCCTTCCTTCCTTCCTTCCTTCCTTCCTCCCTCCCTCCCTCCCTCCCTTTCCTTCCTTCCTTCCTTCCTTCCTTCCTTCCTTCCTTCCTTCCTTCCTCCCCCCCTCCCTCCCCCCCTCCCTTTCCTCCCTTCCTTCCTTCCTTCCTTCCTTCCTTCCTTCCTTCCTTCCTTCCTCCCCCCCTCCCTCCCCCCTCCCTTTCCTCCCTTCCTTCCTTCCTTCCTTCCTTCCTTCCTTCCTTCCTTCCTTCCTTCCTTCCTCCCCCCCTCCCTCCCCCCCTCCCTCCCTCCCTCCCTCCCTTTCTTCCTTCCTTCCTTCCTTCCTCCCCCCCTCCCTCCCCCCTTCCCTCCCTCCCTCCCTCCCTCCCTCCCTTTCTTCCTTCCTTCCTTCCTTCCTTCCTTCCTCCCTTCCTTCCTTCCTTCCTTCCTTCCTTCCTTCCTTCCTTTTTCCCAGATCATTGAAGACTCTGGTTTGTGACCAAAGAGATTGTGAATCTGCAGGAGGGTAGTAATTGCCACTCTTTTCCTTTGGGACAATGGCATGAGCCCACATCACAGGAGAAACCTTTGTTTAAAATCTATAAATACAAAGTTGGTTTTCTTCTTCGTTTGTTTTTGAAGTGATCCGACTATAACACCAGCCCAACTTCCTACTTTGGGAGGTTTCTAGGTCCCCAGGGGTGCAGGATGCACAAAGCACACATTCCACTGAGAGACCATGTTGAAAACACTTGTGGATACTTAATAATGAATTGTTGGGTGAATAAATAATATAACTAGGAGAACTCCCAAGTCAAGAATATTCCTGTGTGCCAGTGTTTGATCTTGGAGCTGGGATTGTGCATAACTTTTAGAATGGGCAGCAGGGGAAAAGGCTTGGGTCTTCTCACAGCATTCTCTCTTGTCACGTATGCCCTCTGTTTACGAATACATTTTAGCTAGCTCTGAAAGTTGTTCCATTAGATTTTTGGAATTGTCAGAATTTTGCAGAGGGTTTGGGATTCCTTATGCTACTGAGTGTGCTTTTTCTCGTTGCTGTTATTATACTAAGTAACTCCTGAAGGGAGTGATTTATTGTACAGGAACATTCAGCAATGTCGGGAGACATTCTGGCTGCCACAGTGGTGGGGTGTAATGGCATCTAGTGGGTGGAGGCCAGGGATGCTGCAAACATTCCATAATACACAGGCCACCATCGATGGGGCGGGGCTTGGCATCAGCCTGTCAACGGGCCTGAGGATCCCTAATTAAATATCCTGTGTGTCCCAGGGTCAAAATAAGGAGCAATAGTGATTCTCATTCCCTGCAGTAACAGGGAGAGAATGCTTCCATCAAAGGAAGAAAAGAACTTACCCCATCCTGCAACATAAAATTATCTACCCCAAACGCCCAGGGTGCTAAGGTTGAGAAACAGGGTCACCCTGACTGGAGGTTCTTATTGAAAAGGAGGGGAAACATGGATATATAAAATGAAAGCATCCTTCCTCTTTTGCATTTCACCCCTTTTTCCCAAGGTCCATTAAATTCTGTGGGTTATCTGTGTCCAGAGCACAGAGAGAGCCCATAGGGAAATTAGAGCAAAGATCAATACCAATAATACCAGTAATGACTCACATTTGTAGATGGATTTGCTGTTTACCAAGGGCTCTCTCATCCATGAACTCCACTGGAGCTTCACTGGGGAGGGGAATTGGAAAGATTTCCCTATGAATATTTCCCACTTTATGTGTTTCCAGAATTAACGGTTTCCAACAAATTACAAACAGATTAAACAAACTACCTTTGGTCAAACAGAAAAGCAATTATATGATGGGAAATTGTAGTATTCTATCACCCGCTTAGTATCTGCTCTCACATCCCAGTGCTGGTCCCAGTTTCTGTGGGCACCTGCCCTGAACATACTGGGACAGAGAGGGGTCGCCTGACTTTCACCTGAGTGCCAAGGTAAGAATAGTCATCTGGAGGAGGCATTAGGAGAGGGACCCAGGTCTCCCCAGTGGTAATTAAGGGGAACCTATTATTTGTTGAGTACTCACGGAGTGGGCTGGACTGGGCCTTGGGAGGGTGCTTACATACTATAATTTCATTTCTGAGCACCATCTATTTGCCAGGGAAGGACTGTCACTCAACCACATTTGATGGATAAGAAAACTGAGAAGTTACACAATAGGCTCAGATCACAGGCTCAGAAGAAGGAACAACAGGTGAGCCTGGATTTGAACCCTGGTCTGCCTGCCCCCAGTGCCTGCATCCTCTGTGACATTAGTTGAGATCAGCCAGTGCTTGGTCCTTGGTACATAAAAGGTACCAAATTGGCATTTGTTATTACCGTCACTTTCCTAAAGAATATTAAAGAAGAAAACATCTCAAATATGGACAACCCACCCACATACACCTTCTTGCATCTTTGGTGAACTTGTCAATGGTAACAAAATACTATATGGCTTCTGTTCTTATCCATCCCTCTGATATAAAAATATGATTTATTAACTGAAAATAAATTTATTACCAGAAAATAAATTTCTCATTTGCTCTCATGTTTACATATATGGGAGCTCTGCAAACACTGGGATATTGAAGTTGCTAACATGTATGTGTATACAATTCTAAATATTGTCACTGCACTTACTCTGTACCTTAGATATACTCACTTTTAAAATGCTTTTATTTTTAAATAACTGTAGGTTCACATGCAGCTGTAAGAAATAATACAAAGAGACCCAAATCTCAAACATTCTTTACTCAGTTTTCCCCAATGGAGTCGTCTGGCACAACTCTAGGACATATGACAACCAGGGGACTGTCACAGGCATTGATATAGTTGCTCCACCTTATTCAAATCTTACCACTTTCAAATGCACTCAGATGTGTGTATCTAGTTTTATGCAATTTTAGCATATATGCCACATTTTTATCTTATCACTAGAGGCCTGATGCACAAAATTCGTGCAAGGGGCTCGGCCCTCACAGCCCCAGCTTCGGAAGGTCGTCTGGAAGGACGTCCGGAAGGTCATTTGGCTGTCCGGTCTAATTAGCATATTATGCTTTTATTATTATAGATATGATAAATACTCTGTAACTTCAATATAAATCAAATACTAGTACAAAACTATGATGAGGCACCTTTCTAATGTTGATAAAGTAATTCAACTGACTATTGAAGATATGCCCTGTGCCAGGCACTTTTCTGAGATAAAAAAATACTAGACACGAAGAGAAAGAAAACCTGGCCCCTGCTGACCTAGAACTTAGGGTCTCTCAGAAAAGGCGAGGATGCAGATAATCATAGGTGACTGCGAGTGAAAGAAGACTTTTAATTAGTTGTAAAAATAATCAAGATGAATAAAATTATATAATTTGGTGATTATTATATTGGCTTTGTTCCCAAAGTCACTTAAACCCTTAACACTATATATGTCAGTATATTAACAGCACTCATGCAACATATGCTTAACATTTAAAAATATTAGCTCTAATGAATTTTCAATATGGTGTCTGTGTATTTTTCCCACTGCAACAATATGATTCAATATGTTGAAACATAAAATTAAATCAACTCCAGATTTGAGTTATTCATGCAGAGATCCCCCCCATTTCTTCATTATAAGATTATTTAGAATTCCATAAAGTACATATATCTGTCTATGCTTGATGAAACAAGGATGCTTGTCAGATGAGAAGAGAATATTTGGCACATTGACAGGTGCTCTTTAAGCATTTATAAATAATAATAGGAAGAACAGTATTTCATACCCACGCAAAAGCCTACACTGGGAGAAGCCAGAGGAGAAGTGTTTTTTTAACTGAGTAACATCATGTCCATAGACCAGGGGGTAGGGGTAGGAGCGTGCTTAACAGGGTATTTGTGTGTGAAACAGCCTCATCTACAACTGAATCCAAATGCATTTTTTTGTCGTTGCTAAATCTATTCCATTTTCTCCTAGAGCCTGTTCTCAACTCATTGTTCAAGAGCCATGGGAAAATCCTGAAAGATGTTGATGTAGGAGAATAAGACAAGATTGCAAGCATTTTGTCTCTTTCTCTACTCCATACCCATCATCGTTAGAGAGTGGAGAATGAATCCAATTGTGTTTTAACTGGGAAGGACCTGGCATACAGGAAGGCAGGGCCTTCAGGCCAGAACCTCAGTGCCCACTGTTGACCTAGCCTGGGTTGGAGCATGTGCTCTTAGGCTCCTGATTTCTGCAAGGCGCAGTAGCAGGTGCCGTGGGGATTTCTCATCTATCCACCAAGGAAGCATTATTTACCACCTACTACATATATGGCACAGTGCTAAGTTCCAGAGACACAATCAGCTCTAAGAAATCATCTCTACTTCTGAGAAGTATACAGTCTAGTTAAGAAGCCAGAAATGAGCATTATTTTAAGGATGATATAAGGATAACATAATACTTGACATTTTTTTAAAAAAGCATATGGTATAACCCAGTGGTTGGCAAACTGCGGCTCGTGAGCCACATGCGGCTCTTTGGCCTCTTGAGTGTGGCGCTTCCACAAAATACCACGGCCTGGGCAATTCTACTTTGAAGAAGTAGCGTTAGAAGAAGTTTAAGTTTAAAAAATTTGGCTCTCAAAAGAAATGTCATTCATTGTACTGTAGATAATTGGCTCTGTTGACGAACGATTTGGCTGACCACTGGTCTAAGCAGCCTTGGGCAAACTAGGGCCCGCGGGCCGGATCCGGCTGTTCTATCCAGTTCTCTTGCTCTCCCCTCTGCTCCTTTACTTTGAATTTATATTAGTTCACACAAACACTCCATCCATGCTTTTGTTCCGGCCCTCTGGTCCAGTTTAAGAACCCATTGTGGCCCTCGAGTCAAAAAGTTTGCCCACCCCTGGTAAGCTGTAAACATTGTAAGAATAACAAAACAAAAGGAGAGACCTGAGAGCCATGGCAAGAAAGGGTTCTTGGATATGGTGGAGTGTGCCTTCAGTGTGAAGGTGGGAGGAGCGCGGTGCCAGGTGGCGAGGCCAGAATGGAGAGCCTGCCTTCTGGGGTCTGAGTCAGACAAGCTGAGATGAGATTCTTGGCCACTCTCTTACTAGCAGTGAGTTCGAGGAATCTCCTTAAGCTTTCTGAGACTCGGCTGCATTGGTTAGTGGGGATAGGATAGTACCAGTGTGACAGTTGTAGGAAGGCTTGCACCTGTTAGTACTTGTGAAGCACTTCACATATTCGGTGGGTGCTGGAGGAAGATAGTCATGGGGATAGGGGTGAGGGGGAAGAGGAGAGGAATAGGATTAATGAATGACTAAAGGATGAGCAGAGTTCAGGGGTGATCTGAAGCCATCAGAGTAACAGAGATTTCTTTCCCAAGCTGCAAAAGGTCTTCTGAGCCAACCTAACTCAAAACAAATAAGCATATGTGCATAAAATATATCTTAACAGATAAAAAATTATTCACCACCAACAAAACAGAATGAAGAAAAAGACTGAAGTATGTGGGCAAGAGTTGCAAAGAGTAAGTGGCAGGATGGATGACTGGATGGGGCAGGAATGTTGACCAGAGCCCAGTGATCCTCACTGTGGTGAGAAGGGATTCCAATCCAATCCCCCAAATTCAGAGCTTCAGTTTACAGCATGACCATGCTAGTACCTAATGAGACAGAACTCCATCTTCCGAACCGCCTCCTGGCAGGTCACCAATCGGAGGTGTGAGTGGATCCCATAGAGCTCCAGAACATGTTTTTGTGTTAGGTCAAATATCATGTTCCACATAATTAGAGGGCTCAGAGTTTATTATCCAACCTGGGAGGCTTTTGTTCTGACAAGTGCTAAGCCAGATGGGATGCCAGGAAAACAGAGGTAACCTAGAACTATCCAGCCAAACCAGAGCCTGTGTTCCAAATTCAAACAACCCGTGTAAATAGTATGAACTTCCTGTTTGTTCGTCTACTACAGACACGCTGGAAAATGGTTGGACTTGTTTCCACCATGTTAGGTGGGTTTATCCGTGACTATCTGAACTAGAATATGGATCTCTATAACATTTACCTTGAGGGGTCTGGGAAAAGCCATTCCCCCCAGCATCTGAAACTGACTCTGAGAGGAATGTCCATGTAGGAGAGAGGCCATTGCATCAGGGCCGGCAGTGACGTCAGAGCAGACAGTGACGTCAGAGTGTGAGTGAGGTCAGGGCGCCGCACCACATTAGAGTCCCAGGTAGGACGACCAAGCCTGCAAAATAGTGGTCCAGGAGCCCAACAAGTCACTTCTTGGTTCTGTAGCTCTACTGGGCACAAATATGAATCGCTGTGACATTCATCTTCTCCACAGCAACACCGGAAAGGTCACCTCAAGAGTTAACATCTGTTGAGCCATTTTGTGCCAATTCTGCTAGTAAATTACTTGTTTAACAGCCGAACTGAAGTGTAACTGAATACAACAAACTGAGCATATTATTTTTTAAACTTTTTTTTTTAAAATATATTTTATTGATATTTCACAGAGAGGAAGGGAGAGGGATAGAGAGCTAGAAACATCGATGAGAGAGAAACATCGATCAGCTGCCTCCTGCACATCCCACACTGGGGATGTGCCCGCAACCAAGGTACATGCCCTTGACCGGAATCGAACCCGGGACCTTTCAGTCCGCAGGCCGATGCTCTATCCACTGAGCCAAACCGGTTTCGGCCAAACTGAGCATATTATTGATTTGGGGGTATTCTTACTCTCCTTTGCTCCTTAAGAGTCCAATCTATGTGTACCCCAAACATATGGTATGTGCAGTGATGTTGGGCACTGGTGGGGTTTCAGGGGTTCAGGGACACCTCGCCCTGGGCTTCAGGTTTCCAAGTGGGGTGAGCTTCACTGGATTCATGCTGGGGGCCTCTCTTGACCCCCCACCTCCTTCTATCTCAGGGAATGTGGGACGAGCTATTTGGTAAATTCTGGAGGCATTGGTGATTCATTTAATCCTCAGGGCAATGCTATAAGGTAGATACTGCTGTTTGTCATAACCATTTCAAAGATAGGGGAAATGGGACAAACAGCAGTCACATGACCTGTTGGCATTCTCATGACCAGTGAGGGTTAAGGGCAGGATGTGTGTGTCCTTGGGCTGCCTTCAGTCCCTGTGCTCCAAACCTTGATACTCTACACCCACTGACAAGGGGTCATTGAGAATGGGAGGTCAGGAAAG
This sequence comes from Plecotus auritus, assembly GCF_963455305.1. NCBI lineage: Eukaryota > Metazoa > Chordata > Mammalia > Chiroptera > Vespertilionidae > Plecotus > Plecotus auritus. Next base: position 240,037,836 of record NC_137770.1, on the reverse strand, counting down.
GAAGTGAGGTGAAGATGGCATGAGAACATTCCAGAAAGAGGAGCTGATGTGAATAGAAGTAGAGCAGCCAAAGGACCTTCCACAGGGCCTCTGATAGCAGCCTGACCAGGGCGGAGGTCTGTGCAGGGAAAGAGAACACGAGTTATCCCCTTTTCTATGCAAAACATCTTTCTCTTGTTCCTTTTTCTCAACTGAAGCTAATTTAAACTTTCACCTTCCTCTAGACTCAGTGGTATGAAAACAAGGAAGCACATCTGCTCCTGTCTTATCTTTCTCTTACCAACTGGACTGAAAGACCACCTCTGGGAATGGGTATCTGCACTTGTCTTCCTAAAACTTACAGAGGGAGCAATGAAAATCATCACTTACAGGATCCTTACAATATTCATGGAACCACACTGAAGATTTTTCTCCTTCCCTGCTAGCAAAGATCACCGAGGAAGGCACTGTCTCTAGTTTATAGGAAACTGGGGCTCAGAAAGCCTAAGTAGCATGCCCAGTGCCACACAGCCAGTGAGATAGAAGTGTGGGTCTGCATCCTAGTCTATCCTACTTACTCACTGTTGTATACTTAACCTTTCTCCACTGTTTCAGTGAGTGGCTGAGGACACATAACTGGGGCAAAGACAACTGCAAATGAAAACAAAAACAAAGAGCCCTCCTGCAATCCCACATATCTGCACTCTCCTCTCTTTGGAATCAGGGGTTCCTAACTCTTATATAACCAAAATGGCAGAATCATCTGCACATTCAATCAAACAGTAAACTTGGGAACGTACCATTAAGATGAGAAGTCATAAGTAAATAGAATTGTGGTGGGCAGAATCCTAAGATGGCACCACAAGACTCTGTCTCTTGGTTATTCAATATTCAATTGGAGAGATCAACCAATACAAATCTTGGTGCTACTGTGGAGGGATTTGGCAGATACAACTGAAGTCCCAGATCAATTGTTCTAAAGTAGGGAGATCACCAAAGTGGGCTTGACCCAATCCCATGAGACCTTTAAAAGCTGAGAATTTTCTCTGGCTGATCATAGAAGAGGAAGTCAGAGAGACTCAGAGTGTGAGCGGGATTTGAGGGGGGGAGGGAGGACATGATTCGGAGGGGATTCAAGTGGCTTCCAGGAGTTAGAGCTGTCCCCATGCATGAAAATGGGGACCTTAGTCCTACAATTACAGAAATTGAATTCTTCCAACAACCTGAATTAGCTTGGAGCCCAACCCAGGTAATACCTTGATATGGGCCTTATGAGACCGTATGCTGAGCCCACCTGGACATCTGACTGTTAAAGTAAACCGTTAAATTTGTTGTAATTTGTTATACAGCAATAAAAACCAATGTAAAAATTTCACTGTGTTTCTAGTTTCTTTTTTTTTTTTAAATATATTTTATTGATTTTTTACAGAGAGGAAGGAAGAGGGATAGAGAGTCAGAAACATCGATGAGAGAGAAACATCGATCAGCTGCCTCCTGCACACCTCCCACTGGGGATGTGCCCGCAACCAAGTTACGTGCCCTTGACCGGAATCGAACCTGGGACCCCTCAGTCCGCAGGCTGACGCTCTATCCACTGAGCCAAATCGGTTTTGGCTGTTTCTAGTTTCTTGGGATATATTCCTAGAAGTGGGATCACTGGGTCAAATGGGAGTTCCATTTTTAGTTTTTTGAGAAAACTCCATACTGTTCTCCACAGTGGCTGCACCAGTCCGCATTCCCACCAGCAGTGCACAAGGGTTCCTTTTTCTCCGCATCCTCGCCAGCACTTGTCATTTGTTGATTTGTTGATGATACCATTCTGACAGGTGTGAGATGGTACTGCATTATCGTTTTGATTTGCATCTCTCAGATGATTAGTGACTTTGAACATGTTTTCATATAAAGGATATATGCACCCCTATGTTCATAGCAGCACAATTTACAATAGCTAAGATCTGGGAACAGCTTAAGTGTCCATCAGCAGATGAGTGGATTAAAAAACTGTGGTACATATACACAATGGAATACTATACTGTGGTAAAAAAGAAGGAATTCTTACCATTTGCAAGAGCATGGATGGAATTGGAGAGCATTATGCTAAGTGAAATAAGCCAGTCAGGGAAAAATAAATATCACACGATCTCATTCATTTGTGGAATATAATGAAGAACATAAACTGATGAACAAAAACAGATCCAGAGACAGAGGCATGGATCAGACCATCAAACCTCAGAGAGAAGGTAGGGGAGGGTTGGGGTAAAGGGGAGAGATCAACCAAAGGACTTGTATGCATGCATATAAGCCTAACCAATAGACACAGACACCAGGGGGGTGAGGGCATGAGTGGGGGCATGGGGCAATGGGGGATAAGGACACATATGTAATATCTTAATCAATAAAGAAAAAATAAAATTAAATAAAAAACCCAACAACAAAAATAAAAAAATATTTCACTGTGATAATGTGAATTGTTGCAATGCACTCTATTCCTCATTTTAGTAAAACATATGCATCCTAGTTCTGTAAACTTGAGAGCTGGGGAATTAAGTTGAACTGACAGAGACATAGGAGATGGGTGCCTATTTATAGGTGAAGAGTTACAATCATATGCAGAACAGACTGCTTTTCCAGGCAAGTATGTACCTTTTAAAAAGAGTTTTAATGTAATTTTGAACACTACTCATCAGCATGTTTATTTTATAAAGACAGAGAGAAGACAATTGTGTAAGATAGTCGATGGGACTTGAGTCTTAAGTAAGTAAAGAGTGTATATTCCCATAATGTGATGTTTCTAATCTGTCCGAAAAAAAAGCAAAGCCTTAGAAATGAGTCAGAGTATAACTTGACAAAGAGAAATATCCTAGTTTAGGTCCTGCCAGCCATGAAACATCGGCTCTTTCATCTCTCTGAGGATGAGAGTAAGAGATGGAGAAAAAGTACAATAATACCTATAGAAAGAAGGAAGGATGGACCAGGCTCTGCTATCTGGCTCGCCCCTCATTTCCAACTGAAAGCTCTGCCTCTTCACTGACCATTGAGCCTCATCACAAGATGTCTATGAGGACAACCAATGCATTTTGTAAGGCACTCAACAGTGACAAGTATTGGTTGATACCCAATAAATGTACATTCTTGCCCGTCCAGACTACCTACCAGTTAGTTGGGAATGCTGCTTCCCATTCCTGATGTAATGTTTTTTGTTTGTTTGTTTGTTTGTTTGTTTGTTTTCCCCATGACAGCAGCTCAATTAAGATCCTTGGAATACTTGGCTCAGCCCCTCCCTTCCTCCTTCAAGAAGTCAACTGTCCTTCCAGGGTCCAGTTCAGTCCCTACAGAAGGGGGCTTATGGAAATCCAACTTTGCACCCAGTTCTGATGTTCAGAATGAAAATCCCACTTGGCCAACATTCCTCATGCCAACTCCTTCAATCTGATGATATTTCAGCCTAATCTTTAATGCTCTATTTTATTTTTCTACTTGTTCAAAACCAAAATGGGAAATGGGGTGCTGGTTACTGAAATTTCTCCCAAGAACATCCCAAGAAACTATAACTCATCTCCATTTTATTTTGAGGTACATGATTGAACTACCAAAAGTAGACCCTCTGATTCTAAGGCATGTCCCTTCGTGGATATCCCTCCTTATTTACAAATCTCTCTGATAAACTACATGAAGCAGTTTTCTGCCTCACAAACTCATCCAACCTGGAAGCTCTCTGTTCCAGAGATAAAGGAGAAGGGAACTTAAATAAATGCTTATGGGGTCCAGGAAATAATAATGTCACTTTAAATAATCCATTACAAAACCAATAAGTGTATTTATCTTCACATATATTTCTGTTTTGGAAAATTTTGCTTGGAGATAACTGTGCAGCTGGAAAATCTCACATAGGCCTACTTCCTGCCTTAATACTAATATTTTGTTTTCTCCATCCCCAAGAGCTAACATAATTTCAAGTATAAACTTACATGGATTAAAAATGTATACCATGGCCCGGACGGTGTGGCTCAATGGTTGAGCGTCGACCTATGAACCAGGAGGTCAGGGTTCGATTTCCGGTCAGGGCACATGCCCAGGTTACAGGCTCCATTCCCAGTGTGGGGCGTGCAGGAGGCAGCCCACCCATGATTCTCTCTCATCACTGATGTTTCTGTCTCTCTCTCGCTCTCCCTTCCTCTCTGAAATCAATAAAAATACATTAAAAAATGTATACCATGGTGAGGTTAAAAAAATCCAAACTAAATTTCAGGGGAATTAGAACACCTGAGATACAGAGCTAGTACTCCAGCTGACTAGCAATGGGGCCTTGATAAAATCATTTGATGTCATTGATAAACTTTGGTTAACTAATCTGTAAAATAAGTTGTTAGGACTATAATCTACAAAGTTCCCTTCAGCTCTAAAACTGTGTCTTATGGGCCAATTACCCAAGAACACAGGAGTAGAATGAATCAGAAAGGCAGCAGAGGGCGAGTACTACTCCCATCCAAAATTGTTCACATTACGGAGATGCCATGATAGAACAAAGTAGAATTATGGATTAAGGTATTATAGTAATGTTAGCTGCTGGAACAGATTGGAAAACTCCCAAATCTCAGTGGTTTAGGACAATAGACCTTTTTTTCTTGTTCATGAAATCTTTGGTGTGTGTGTGTGTCAGGGGGGAGACAGAAAGGGGGCTCAGCAGTGGCTGAGGGCCCAAAACCCTCTGTCTTGTGGTTCCATCATCCTCAGGGCCTCTAATGCTTCCATTCCATCCAGTGCAGAAACACCAGAAGGTACATCTGCTTCTTCATCACTCAGCTAAAGCAACACACATCATGACTTCTCTCATAGTCTATTGATAGTCTATCACAAGACCTGGCCTAGATATAAGAGGGCCAGAAAGAAGGTATGGAATTGTAGTTCCAGGCTGGGCATCCGCTTACTGGCAATAACTTTCCTCTAAGGAAAATGGAAACCAGTCTTTGGGGAGCAATCACCCCAAAGCTCAAAGTTACTGTGATGTGTTCATCATGGATATTAAAAAAAAAAAATCTTACTATTTTCTACAGCAACTTTCACATTAGCAACTAATTTCTGCTTTGTCTGGTTTTAATTATGGGACCCAAGTGTGCCAAGTAAAACAGCACCATTTACGACTAAAATTGAGCTGACTTCAGCTGAAATCCAGTGTGTTTTGTTCTCTTTTCGTTTGCAAATGTGTGCGAGCAGAAACCCACGCCAGGTGCTGCCAGAGGAGAAAACGTGATGGCAGTTCTTTCTATCTGACTATAATGAGGGCAAACACATGAAGAATGGCTGGTTTCAGGTATAATTCAGCTCCTCAAGAATATTCTACAAAATATGTATATATTCCTTGATTGCTCATTCATCATATTTTGGCTTATTGAACTATTGACAGAGTTATATTTCTTGTTTTGTCGGGGGAAAACACTTCAAAAAAGTGTCGTGTTATTATCTAGATAGCTGAACCTTGTTCAATTTGTTTTCTGAGGCAAAGAAAAGTCTAGATTTTGTATATGCAGTTTTACACCTAGTAGAAACATTCAGAACCCAGATATTGTGTTTGATAACATCTCCACCATACTTTACTATCTATGTGTAAAATAAAAACTTATTAAACATGCAAATTAAGGTCTCTAGTCCAGCAAGAAGTATCAACCACAACAAGGGCTGGGAAACTTTTTCTGTAAAGGGCCAAACAGTCGCTATTTTAGGTTTTATGAGCCATGTAGTCTCTGTCCCCATTACTCAATGTTGCCTTTGTAGCAGGAAAGCAGAAAGCAGCCATATTTGATATGTAAACAAATAGGCACGGCTGTGTTCCAATAAAACTTTATTTATAAAATCAGACAATATACTGGATCTGACCCACAGACTGGATGGAGTTTACAGATCCCTAAACGAGAGACAAGATGGCGAAAAAACCAAGATGGAAAACTCACCCATGACTGGAAGAGAGCCTCAGTTTTTCTCTTCCCTTTGGAGCAGGATCTCCTAGTGTTGTTTATAACTTCTTGTGTAAATTAAATAGCATTTCCATTATAAACAGGTGATAAAGGGAAGAGAAATTTACCAGCTGCTAATGAACAGAGTTTGAGACCCAGGGGACCACGTTCTAATTCTGGTTCTGTCGGTATGGGGACAGTGAACTTGCCTGCCTCATTTAACTTCAATCGGCTTTTGTTTCTACTTCCCTAAAATCAGGGAGTTAGGCGAGATTACCTCAAATATCCTTTCTATCTCTCAAGTTCTTTTTAGCCCAGAAAGAAAGCTAACTGAGCTGGAAAAACACTTTAGACTTGGACTCAGAGGGCACAGTTCTACAGCTTGCCAAGTATGTCACCTTGGATGAATTACTTAAACTCTCTAAGCCTCAATTTCCTCAACTGGTCAGTGGATCTCATACTCCCTACCTGACAGGGTGGAAGGAAAGTAAACAGCAGGAGGTAGGAGGTGGAGGAGGGTGCAGAAGCACATTGAATGTTCCATGTGAGCCGAATTCTAATTGTGGATTCCATGATGAATTTAGAGAAACTTTCTCCAGTCCAGTTATCTTAATATAATAATAAAATCTGCTTCTACCAGCCTTAGAATCTAGACTAATTCTTAAGCAAGTGATCATAAAAAACAAGTAAAAGTAAGCAAAAATAAATAAATAAATATGGCAGATCAAGGCTAAGCACAAGGTTTCAAGAATTTCAGTTCCCACAGAGCAGAAAGCTCCAAGCAGGAAGTGGCCACAAACGGGGATTCACTCAAGTCCCTTCACTGGATGCTCATAGAATTAACCTCCAACTTTTTCCTTCCTTGTGGCTGTTTCTTTATCACAGACCAAGCTATAAACCCACATCCTAGCAGAGGGCTGTCCGATGCACAATTAGGATGAAAGTTTATTAGCTCCATTGTGCCAGTCACTATGCTGGCATCCTAGGTCACGTCTTCTCACTGTACCTTTGCCGCCTTGCTCTGCAGTGGGCATTATGATTCTCACTCTCACTGAGGCAGAGGCTCAAGCCTCGCAGGCTGAGATAACTTAGTGAAAGTCAAGCCACATGGGAGCCACAGGTAGCACAGGTAGTGCTCTTGCTCTTAGGCATGCATCCCAAGAGAGGTTAAAAATCTCTGGGCAGCCAAAACCGGTTTGGCTCAGTGGATAGAGCATCAGCCTGCGGACTGAAAGGTCCCAGGTTCGATTCTGGTCAAGGGCATGTAGCTTGGTTGCGGGCACATCCCCAGTAGGAGGTGTGCAAGAGGCAGCTGATCGATGTTTCTCTCTCATCGATGTTTCTGACTATCTATCCCTCTTCCTTCCTCTCTGTAAAAAATCAATAAAATATATTTTAAAAAAAAAATCTCTGGGCAGAAATGGTGACCCACAGAGGCAGGGAATCTAAAACCAAACTTTTGTGTGAACCTGAAAATCAGGGACTGCTCCCCCCAAAACCACTGGGCTCTGAGAAGATGGATAAGGCAGGGGGACAATCAGAACCCAAGTCGGGAGTACCAGACTGCTGTTCTTGACATCGGAACAGGGCCTTGCATGTGGCAGGTGAACACAAAGTGTTTGAATGAATGAATGAATGAATGAATAAATGAATGAATGAAGGACTGGCTTATATCCAGGTTGCCAGTACCATGCTGGTCATTAGATAAAAATGACTATTGTTTTATTGTGTGTGTGTGTGTGTGTGTGTGTGTGTTTAACGCATGTTCTTGCCCTTGCTAACAAATCATATTTTCGTCCTAACTCACCCAGCTTTCACCCTTTGGAAGCCTGACCTTCTATTTTCTTAGGCCTCATATACTTCTTCCCTGGCTTCTGGTTCTCATCCTCCTTCATCTTCATCCCAAATGCTTTCAGAAAAAGAGCTGGAGAATAATGTTTTTTCTTCACCAGTGCAATATGGGGTGAGAGGGGAGAATTTCTTGTTTGTATGTACATTTATATTGTATGACTTTCCTTTATAAACTTTTTAAAAAGCACTAATTTGAGTTCACTAATGTAAGGCCATGTGCTTCTTGTTAAAAACATATTTTCAAACATGGGGATGATAATAAGAGGGGAAGAGGGTTATTTAAGGAATAGGTAAGCTAAGCTTGAGTTTCTCTGGAAACCAAACAGCAGACCCTACTGGCAACCGTATCTACCGTGACCAATGAACATGAACTTGTTTGTTCAGGGAACTTCTCCCCCAGCCCCCTGGTATCTCCTTCATGCAGGGTCTGTGCTAGGCCTGGGTAAAAAAGGAGTCCAGAAAAAAAGGTTAAAATGTGAGAATAGGTGATTCTAGGAACTGTCTCATGAGTTTTCAGGGTAGAGAAGTTAGCCTGCTTTGGAACTGAAATTAAACTCATTCAACAGCAACAAGAATTGAGAGTAACTAAGAATGAGCCCTTATCTGATTCAACACACAACATAGGCAGGATGGGAAATAGTCTCATGCTTATTCAGCATTTAATAAGTGTCAGGCCCTGGGCTAGATTTTTTTATATTAAATTTTAGCTTCAGAACCACTTTAAGAGTCAAGTTAAGCCCTAACAGGTTTGTCTCAGTGGATAGAGCATTGGCCTGCGGACTGAAAGGTCCCAGGTTCGATTCTGGTCAAGGGCATGTACCATGGTTGCAGGCACATCTCCAGTAGGAGGTGTGCAGGAGGCAGCTGATCGATGTTTCTAACTCTTTATCCCTCTCCCTTCCTCTCTGTAAAAAATCAATAAAATGTATTTTTTAAAAAAGAGTCAAGTTAAAAAATGAGGCATAAAGACTTAAGTGAACTATTCCAAGCTACAAGATGTGGAAATGCATGAACAGGGATTTGAACCCCAGACAGTTGGACCCTGAAGCCCTTATTATTCTTGCAACCGTGCTACACACAGGAGCGGCCTCCCCCCAGCAGGAAAAGAGCAGTTCAACAGTAGTTGGATGGGGAACTTGGCAAGAAGACAAAGGAAGGACCCATGAAACAAACATCTTTAAAAAAAATTTTTTTTTTAATTGATTTCAAAGAGAAAGGGAGAGGGCGAGAGAGATAGAAACATCCATGATGAGAGAGAATCATGGATCGGTTGTCTCCTGCGTGCCCCTTACTGGGGATCAAGCTTGCAACCCAGGCATGTGCCCTGACCAGGAATCAAACCACAATCCCCTTGTTCATGGGTCAATGCTCAACCACTGAGCCACACTGGCTGGGCACAAACATCTTTTGAATAAAGTGGGTATTTCATCAGAGATCCCTCATCTCACCGGACTCAGGCAGGGCAAGGGAGGCAGGTCCCTGGCACTGCAGGCAGCTGCCGAGTCTTCTTGTGGAGTGTCACAGCCCCATGACACTCACAGGGTCACGAGCAGCAGACTCGCCCAGCTGGCCAAAGGATTAGCGCACTTACTGAGTATTTGCAGCAACAGCTCCTATTTCGTAACTGTTTACCAGGGGCCAGGCGTGGTGAGTTTTGCTAAGCACTTTGCATATATAATGTCACTTTACCTGCATGACCTTTGGAGGAGGTACTATTATTCTCACTTTTTAATTTATTGTTATTAAATGAGAAAATGGTGGCCTGATAATTTGCTTTCCAAGGTTCATAATTTGGATGGTAACAGAGCCAAGATTCGAGCCCAACTTTGCCTCCTACTAGAATCTGTGCTCTTAATCTTTAAATTCTCCACTCATAAAAACTGCATCTACTGCCCTAGCTGGTTTGACTCAGTAGATAGAGTGTCTGTGGACTGAAGGGTCCCGGGTTTGATTCCGGTCAAGGGCACATGTCCAGGTTGCGGGCTCGATCCTCAGTAGGGGCATGCAGAAGGCAGCCAATCAATAGCTCTCTCTCATCATTGATGTTTCTACCTGTCTCTCCCTCTCTCTTTCTTTCTGAAATCAATAAAAATATAATTTTTAAAAAACTGTATTTCCTGAAGTCTGATAACTACATGCAATTCACACATCAGCCCAGAGGCCCATAAAGGATAGGTATAGCTTTAGTGAGCAGGATTCACTATGGGATGTGAGCTGGGACGGGATGCAGAACGGAACCCACAGAAGACAGAAGAAGCAGGTGCCATACAGGGTCCAGGTGGGACCAGAAGAGACACCACAGCAATTTGTAAAAAAGGAGTGGGGATTGTCAGTCAATGCACACACTGCTTTTGTGGAACATTATTGTGGCATTCTCTATATACTCTGAGCGCACACGCGCGCGCACACACAGACACACACACACTGCATTGAGATATGTATGCAATCATTCGCCACTAATCTTTTTGTGTGCATCAACCAAGTTTTAAGTTAAAACCACCAGATCAAATATTGATACAGAGGTGTGCGGGGACTGGATCAGGCCAGCTGAGAAAAGCGGCCACGCTGGCGGTAGCCAGAAAGAGCAAGCATGCACACCACCAGCTGGTTGAAGGGCACATTTCAGAGTCCCTTAGGGGGCCTCTTCCAAAGGCTACTCACTGCTGACCACAGGGGCGGGATCTGAATTAGTCTGGTTCATGGATATTTCTCTTGGGAGGAGGTAAGGCAGACAAGAGGAGGAAAGTAACATAAGAATGACATCTCAGTATCTCCTGAGGAGGTTATGAAGAAAGAAGTTACGATGTTTCACTCGTTAAGTCCAAAAGAGGAAATCAAGTCAATTCTAGTCCTTTGTGAGCAGGGGTGGAGAGCTGCTTCAGCATCGCCTGCAGGGAGGGTGGGAAGGCAGCTGCAAGGGAGGAGTCCCAGTTGAGCTTAAGGGACGCGCAAGGCTTTAAGGCTGCTTAACCGTCAGAGAATGACAGAGGCCACAGGTGACAGCTGCCACCACTGCCCACGCACCAGACAGATATGAGATTACAGCTTCTTGCTTCTCCTTTTATTCTGTTTTCTTAATAAAGCACAGGCTGGCATTTCATATAGCTGCAATTACTATTATGGCACTAGATTACAATGTGGGATCTGAGAATAATTTTTAAAAAACATTATCATGCAGCTTTGCTTCTCTCAGGGTCTTGAATGACTTGTCCAGGAGACTGGTTTGGGGCTTTTTCAAGTCGGCTGGGTTCAAAACGGAGAATGGGCTGAATTTCAATGAGGTGTTCACACCACGTAAGGTTTTCCACACCAGATCTGCAGCCTCCATGTCAAGAACAAACAGGATCATGTTAGCCTAAACTCAGGAATCTCTACAATCTATTCAGGCCCCCAGCAATCCTTCTCTCCTAGTGCATATGTTCAGGATTTGATATGTTCTTTCAAATGAGCGTTTTTAAAATGTGAAACAATATATCAGTTTTATAGTTTTGGATTCTACATCAGGCAGGGTCCAGTCAAATAAACAAAACCATTTTAGATATTTCAAGCTGAGGGGATATAATACAGGGAATTATTTGCACGTATGGTGAAGGAGCCGAGACCACAAATTGGGGGCAGTGAGCAAATCTAGAAATTACCGACGGCGGGAAGCCAAGCATCCTGGGGCTTCATGGGAAGGAGCTGGGCCCACCCGGAGTGGGATAGGGAGGGACGGCCCATCCCGGAAGAGCTGATCATCTAAGAAATCATCTAGTGGAGTCAATGCTCAAAACAGAGGCCGGAAGATCTGCTAGCTTCTGCCCTCTATCCCTCTCCAATTTTCTTTCTTATTTTAAATTTCTTTTTTCTTGTTTAACTGAGATATAGTTGGCCTATAACATGGTATTCATTTCAGGTATAATGATGCGATATCTGTATGTATTGCAAAATGGTCACCACAATAAGTCTAGTTAACATCTGACACCACACATAGTTACAAAATTCTTTTTTTTTTTTTTTTTTGAGATGAGAACTTTCAGGATTTACTCTTTTGGAAACTTTCAAATATGCAATACAGTATTATTATTTTTTAAATATATATTTTTAATGATTTCAGAGAGGAAAGGAGAGTGAGAGAGATATAGAAACATCAATAATGAGAAAGAATCATTGATCGGCTGCCTCCTGCACGCCCCTCACAGGGGATTGAGCCTGCAACTCAGGCATGTGCCCTGACCAGGAACTGAACTCTGACCTCCTGATTCACAGGTCAGTGCTCAACCCCCAAGCCATGCTGGCCGGGTATTACAGTATTTTTAACTATAGTCACCACACTGTACATTACATCCCCAGGACTTATTTATTTTAGAACTGGAAGTTTGTTATCTTTTGACCCCTCTTCACATCATATCTCAACCCCCACCCCTCACCTCTAGCAACCACCAATCTGTTCTCCTAATTTGTGAGCTGGGTGTTTGCTTGCTTGTTTGTTTTTAGAGTCCATCTAAGTGAAATCGTATGGTTCATGAAGTCTTTCCATGTGAATGGAGTTGTACTAGATTCTGAAACTACAGGAATAAACATGACCCAGAGCAGCTTTGCAAATGCAAATTTCCACTACAGTTCTCTGCCCAGAAGGAAAGCAGGCTGTTCTGTAAACAAGGACGGTATGTGCTATTGCAGGCGTTCATAGGATGCTACCCATTAGGCCAGGAGCCTTGCTGACCACAGGACAGAATCAAGGAGGCGGAATCAGGAATCTGAAAACAAACACCATTGTTTCTTGCACGTAGGAGCCATGCACTCTCTCACCTCAAGAACAAGACTCTAGCCAGCATGTCTGAGATCAATCTCCACTCAGCCAATCGGCGTTGGCAGCTTTGGTTTCAGACATTTTCTTTGGCAAATAGAGGCAGTTCAACATTTGCTAAACTCCAATTCTACTTTTTTGTTTTCCAATCCTACAATCAAAGGGAGAAGTTAACCCATTTTCTTTTCAGGATGATGATCATCAAAGGGAGAGTAGGTGTCTGACACTCACAGGTTTTCATTTCTCCTGCCAGGGATGCCTCTCTGCTTACAGTAACGAGCCTTGGAGAGATGCTGCTCCTGCCCTGAGCTTGATTGACGTCCTTTCTCCACCTGCTAATTACCAAGGCTGTTTGTAGTTACATAAAGTTGGCTCTCCATTTTTCCTCTTTGATATTCCAGTGACTGTATCATGGCACCAGTGATAACCTGAGAGCCACAGTATTGAAATATCATAAATATAATGAGAAAGTAGCACCATTGGCTTCACCCTGAGAGGCGAGAACATGTACTTGGAGGGGAAGTCCTCTAAGAAAAGGAGCATCAAAACACCAATATATACAACTTACGTAATAAGTAGAATTTCTTCCTTTCTTTTTTTTTTTTTGCTATTTTTTTTTTTAATTTCTTTCTGGATGAAGTAGAATTTAAATGTAAATACATTCGACTTGATTCGACTCATGCGTGGAGGAGATAAAGCTGAAAACAATCTTCCATCAATTGCTGAGACCTTTCAAATAAGCATAATTGATGTGTTCTTACCACGTCTCTTGCTAAAATACACAAACAAACAACAAACAAGCTACATGTGAGCTTGCCCTTAGGGATATATGGAGGCTAAAACTCAATAGCAGCAGGAAAAGGGTTACTTCCAACCCAGCCTTGGAACATGGAGACACACAGGTACTGTGCCCTGAACATGTAACATTTATAACAGCCATACAACTTTAATTTTTTCTTCTTTGCTGTGGAAAAAAAATAGTACTTTTTCTTTTCTTTAATGTAAAGCTCAGCACTACAGGGGGAAGAAAAAAAAGAACCTATTCAGTTGGAATTTCCCACCACCCCCATCAGTCTAGTTAGGGGAGCATCGCGGGGACAGGGAGCCAGGAGGGAGGGCAGGGACATTGATTTGTCTTAGAGAATCTCATAAAGGCTTCAGGGTCCACGAGGCTGATTTCACGTCAGCTAAGTTGGTGATTATGCCTGACTCACTTTTGCATCCTTTGTGGACACGAAGAACGACCATATGTGGACAGACATCGCGTGGGACTGACGTCTGCTATAGAAACCCAAGGCAATTTGTTCCTTGCTGTGAGCATTTGCATGAGCTCCTATCTTCCGTGGGGTAGAAATTAGTATAAAAGTCTTTACTCCCCAAATTTCCTCTCCTCCCTCCATGTTCCATTTATTTTAGAGTGAGAATTAGGTAATTATCAGGGCCAGGCCCCCTGTAATTCTTATTTTAAAAAAAGCAAGCAAAAAAAAAAAAAAAAAAAAACAGGATTCAGGGGCCTTTGTCGTATGTAGGACATTGGCGACAAGAAAGAGAATAATATGTAAATAAAAGACCTATAAGTGTATTTATGAGTCATGATTTTATTTAAGCCTCATGCATTTTGGTACCTTAAAATCTCTAAAGAGAAGAAGCAGGCAAGTATTGTAGCTTTGGAATTTCTGGTAGGATTTTGACCTTGCGATGTGGGGTACCGGCTCCATAGGGCAATGTTTTTTACACTTTTCGTGGCCTGAATCACTTTGGAACTTGGACAAAAATCTATAGCCCTGTCTCCACAAGGATCACAAATACACAAACATATTTAAACGTGTGCATATGTGCCCTCTTGGGGTTCCTTGAACTTCAAGTTATGAATTCATGCTATAGGAATCACGAAATAACTAAGGCTCACTCACTAAACACAACTTGCAAAATATAATAATAGTAATTATTATTATTATTATGGGGAGTTGAGAAGGGAAAGGCAGATAAAAGGGACAATGCATAGATTCCTACACAAGGAGTTTTTGTTCCCACACCTACCCTGATGCCAAAACCCCACAAACTGTCTGCACTGATAACAATAAGAGTTATGATCATCACTCTCTAGTGTTCATTAAGTGCTGATTACACGTCTGGCATTGTCCCAAGTGTGTTGGCTGAATGGGCACTTCCAATCCACAAAGCAGCTCTGGAAGGTAGGCACTGGGTGCATTTGTAGCGACTGTGCACAAATTGTGGCACAGAGACAATAAAGCTCTACATCTAAGCCATGTGATGCTAGAACCTCCGTGATAAATAAAGATGCAACATGTTTTCCTACAGAGCCCCGCCTTCATGCCAGAGCCCACGGCTCAAGCCCCATGCGAGTTCTAATCCAGGTGCGCCCTGCGGAAATGCAGGATGGCTCTGAGGAGAGAGAAAGTGCCTTGCAGGAGGTGGTGCCTATGCTAACTCAATAGATCTTCCCCAGATGTGGGTAACTCCGGTGCCTAACTTAGCATTTTCCTTTATTCATAGGAACGCCCTTCGCTAAAATAAACACGTACTGCAATGACACGTCTCTTTCACGCAGGGAGCGTTCTCAGTCACATAGTCTACCACCAGCTGTGATCAGTGAGCGCTCCTCAGCCAGCGGGGAGAGAAGTGTGGAGAGGAGGGGGCGGAGGATGCAGAGAAAACCTCTTCTGAGTTTCTTCTCAAAATCCCAGGAAAGTGTGAACGTGCAAGTAAATATAGCAATGTGTTTGTATAAAGCTGTTTTCGCAAAGCAACTATCGGGGTCAGGAATCTATTAAAATCCTTCCAGTAAGTTATCCCAAATGTGTGGACCAAATCCCGGCGAAAGGCGCTCCCTCGCAGTGCGGGCCTTCAGCTAAGCTCTGAGCTTGGAGGCAGGAAATGACAGCGGCCACAGCCTGCACCACAGCCCAGAGCTGGTCCCCCCTCCCCGCAGCTGTGGTTTCAGCTTCTGCTCACACCCGGTGGCGGTGGCGGGATGCGACAGCCAAGAGGGGCAGCAACAGGCAACTCACACTCCAAGTCTGAATGATTCACTTTGCATCAATACTGAAACGGGCTTAAGCCTTAAGGTTATCCCCATGAATTTGCACCCCAGTTTGCTTCCTTGAGAGGGGAGAGAAGGCTGGTGTGTCAGGTCACCGGCTCTAATTGTCCCTTGCCCTGGTTTGTACCGGCGCCTCAGCAGAAAGAAGAAAGTATGCGTTCATGGGAATTGCGACATTCACTTTTCATGGGGCATGCGTGCACGGGAGACCCACAGGTTTCAGCCATGGTATCCCCATTGTGCCTCCCAACCTCTCTGCGGTGACCAGGACTTGTAACGGAACCAGACACACCGCATAATGTGATCAGAAAGATTAACAAGAAAAATTAAGCAAAGCCTGTAGAAGAATGAAAAGCCTTATAAAGCATTGCAAATAAATTTATACCAAAAATCTCAATGTTTTAAAATAGATCTAGTTTTCAACATGAGCACCATCTAATCCCAAATGGATTAAACCAGGGATCAGCAAAGTTTTCTATAGAGGGCCTTATTCTAACTGTTTTAGGCTTTGTGAGCTGTGAGGTCTCTGTGAAAGTTACTCCAATTTGCCCTTGCCAGAGAGGAGCCGTAGATAATATGTAAATAGTGACTGGGCGTGGCTGTGTGTTAATAAAACTTTATTCATGGTCACTGGGATTTGAGTTTCACATAACTTTCATATATCATGAAATGGTATTCCTCTTCTGATTTTTCCCCAAGCATCTAAAATGTAAAGGCTTCTTAGCCTGCAAGCCACACACAGAGAGACTGGGGCTGGTTTGGCCCTGGGACAAGTCGTGTGCCAATCCCCGGATCCTCACTAAGGCAGCAGCAGATCAGTAGACCAGGGACTTGCCTCTCAGGCAGTGATAGAGCGACCCTGGGGCATCAAAGGCCTCAGGGAGGGAGAGGAAGGAAACAGTGGGACTAGGGCACTCGGTGGCCTGCTCCTTAGAATAGTGGCTCTGAACCTTCTCATCCCTGAGAGGGGAAGTAAACCTTGTTGCACCATCTTTGCCCCCAGCAGGGCAGTGGATGTCTGAGAAAGAATGGGCTCTCTACTAGCTGGGATGCTGCAGAGCCTGAGGCAGGTCATCCTTGTCCTTTTAGCCAGAGCAGCTCAGACTCTTCACATAGCCAATGGTTGAGCACTAAACTAATGATGACTCCAGTTGACAACAATCCTATATAATAAATAGGTAATATGCAAATTGAGCTTAACAGCAGAACAACCGGGAATGACCCGTCCCTATGATGTGCACTGACTACCAGGGAACAGACGCTCAATGCAAGAGCTGCCCTCTGGTGGTCAGTGCACTCCCACAGGGGGAGCTCTGCTCAGCCACAAGCCAGGCTGACAGCTGCGAGCACAATGGTGGTGGCAGGAGCCACTCCCACCTCCTTGGCAGGACTAAGGATGTCTGACTGCAGCTCTGCCCTGCTCCCGCTCCCTGCAGGGCTCCCGGCTGCCAGAGGGATGTCTGACTGCCACCTTAGGCCCAATCCTCCAGGGAGTGGGCCTAAGCCGGCAGGTGAACATCCCCCGAGAGGGCGCAGGCCGGGCTGAGGGACTCCCCTGAGTGCATGAATTTCCATGCACCAGGACTCTAGTCTATATATATAAAAAAGCCTAAGCAACTGAACAACCGAAAAACTGGTCAACTGGTTGACCGGTCACTATGATACATGCTGACCACCAGGGGGCAGACACTCAATGCAGGAGCTGCCCCCTGGTGGTCAGTGCGCTCCCACAGCCAACCTCCCGTGGCCGGCCCACCAACCTCCTGTGGTCCCTCCTCCTCCACACCCCCATCAGCCCGCCCCATCAACCCTGGGCCCCAATCAGGGCAAGAGATAGCCCTGATTGGCCCAATCGCCAGCCAAGCCATGGGACCCCACCCATGCATGAATTTGTTCACTGGGCCTCTAGTAACAAAAATAGCCAAAGTTGCACTTACAATTAAGAAACATTTTTGAAGGAATATATATATAAATGTTAGCCTTGAGAAGCAGAATGGTTGTCTCTCCATGGCCTGGTTTGGTCCTCTAGGAACCCAGACTATAATCTCAGGGTGAGGAAGAGCAAGAAGGGCCAAAGGTGTTTGAACTCACCAAAGGGACAAGAGATCCCCTTTCTCTCTATTGTAAGTCAGTCATGGAAGGAGGTATATTACCTGTTTCTGTACATCAGGGTGTCACTGTGTGCATCTGTGGTTATGAAAAGAGGTCTTTTTGGAGAAGATATCGAGGTCATTCAGGGATGGGTCTAAATGCCTGCTATCACCATGCTGCCCACAGGTGGTGCCCACAGTCCCAGGCATCTGTATTTAACTCACTGCAGAGCTTTAAAATAAAAATTCCCAGGGTCTGCCCAGATTGCGTTGATCCCATAGGTCTAGTGTGGATGCCATTTAAAAAGTCACCCAGGTCCTTCTACCATCTTTCTGGTTTGGAGCTTACTTCTTTAGTCAACAGACCAGGAAAGCTACTTGGCCTGAGGATGGAGAATGGAAATGGGAGCTTGGAGTCTTTGTGGATGTCACATAGCTAAGCACTGAATAAGCGTCAAGACGGCCAAGTGCTGTATTTCTGTCTTTTAGTAACACTGAATTACAAATTCTCCCCAAATCTTGGCTTTGCTAAATCTACCACACCATGTGTCTGTCCCAATAGAACTATACCCTCCCAAAATGTATTCATTTATTCACAATTTTCCCAAGTATATGACTTTCAATTCAAATATCAAGAAGTCTCTGTTGAACAAAAACTGCATGCATGACTGTCAGCTGCCTGTGGCCTTTGCCTACAACCTCAGGTGACCTAGGCTTCATGTCTATAATCTCACACTACCATGCAGAAGCCTCCTGATTGAATCCCCAGGACGCCTTGCTCCCCAAAGCTAGAGACATGTAGCTCTCTCTGCCTGGGTTGATCACCTCCTTCTTCATTTGCAAGTAAGGAACCACAATCTGTCCTTCTAAGTCAACTGAATCATTGTATCCTCCAGGACATCTCCCAGCCCCGCCACCATCTCTCCTGGACCACAGCAACAGCTTCTGAGTGCAATCTCTGCTGCCCTCCTAGCTCTTTCAGTGCATTCTCAACACAGTAGCTGGGAGGACCTTAGAAATATATAAAGCAAGTCATTTTCCTGCTTAAAACCCTCCCTATCCAAGGATGAAGCTAACACCCCATTATGGCTTCTAAGACCCTGTGAGATCTGGCCTATGTCCCTACCTGAATTTGTCTCCTACTTGCGTCTCCTTTACTTTCAGTCTTCACTGACCTCTCTGCTCCTCTCAAATCTACCACTTGGGGTCCCGCCTTAGGAACTTAGCACCTGCTTCTCTCTGCCTGAACCCTCCACTTTCTGATCTTGATGAGGATGGAGTTGGCTCTGCATTCATTCCCATCCCTGATCCACAGGGGGCTTCCTCGATCCCCACCCCAGTGATAAGTGGGCAAGAATGACCAAATTCTTACTCTTATCAAGTTGACACTCTAGGAGGAGAAAACAGACAGAAAACAAGAAAGACATACGCAAGACTGACTTAGACAGTGATAAGAAATGTAGAGAAAATTAAAAACAAGATCTGATAGAAATTTGCTCACCATTGCAGTGCCAATACCTATGAAAGTACTTGGAACACCATAGGCATTAAATAAGCATTAGCTGAAAAATGAATTTCCCTTTGTATGTGTGTATTCTTTCATAGTTCAACAAAAAAGCTCATAGTTTATGTACTGTTCTATGTTCTACTTCTTTCTGTTAATAATATATCTTGTACAGCTTTCCACATTAGCACATGCAGACCTGTGCCATTATTTATTGTTTTCATCCACGTGACTTGCACAAATAGTTCATTTTTAGTTACCCTGTTACCTGGTGATTGATCATTTACAGTTCTGTTCTTCCTTATGTTTTTTGTAATTACAGACAATACTTCATGAAATATTCCAGAATATATGTCTTGATACACTGGACATAATTTTAGTAAAGAAAATTCTTGAGGGTTAGCATTATTGGGTCAAAAAAACATGAGCAATATCATTTTAATAGACATTGCCAAGTTATCTTCAAAAGTGATGTCACCATTTAAAATCACACATGCTGAGTATAGATAATGCTTTCCATATACCTCACATGGTCCCCCTTATTATCACACATTTTGGTAGTTTGTGGATCTGATAGATTTCACCTTTTATATCTGATTTGCACTTCTTTAATTATGAATAAGGTTGAGCATCTTTTCACATGTTTATTGGCTATTTGCATTCCTTTCTGAACTGTCTTTTCATATCCTTTGCCCTTTATTCTAATGGTTTCACTTTTTTCTTATTCTTTTCTGTGGGTTCTTTGTAAATTAAGGAAATTTTGCTTTGTGATTCATACTGAAAACACATCTTCCTGTCTGTTATTTTTCTTGCCACTTATTTATTTATATTTACTTATCAGCATATGCTATACAGAGAAGTTCTTTTAACTTGTATAAATTCAGACTTATTATTTTCTTTTATGGTTCCTGGGCAATGATTTATTTTCCATGTAATAAGCATCTTAGTAGTCTCATCATGAGCAAAGTTATTGTCTGGTCCATTTTGGCTGCTATAACAAACTATCACAGTTCTGGAGGCTGGGAAGTCCAAAATCAGGGTGCTGGCAGAATCAGGGTGTCTGGCGAGAGCCCCCTTCCTGGTTCATAGATGGCTGCCTGTCTTCTCACCGTGTCTTCACATGGTGGAAGGAGCAAGGGAATTCTCTTCCTCTTTTATAAGGACACTAACCCCATTCATGGGGCTTCACCCTCATGACCTAATAACCTCCCAAAGGCCCCACCTCCAAACACCATCACGTTGGGGATAAGTTTTCAACATATGAATTCTGAGACACCCAAACATTCAGTCGATAGTTATACAGAAGACAGAATTCCTAGATTCCTGGCAATAAAAGCGCTCTTAGAGAAAACCAAGGAAAAGTTACCAATGAGGGACAGACTCTCTTCCTTGATATGTCTGTTGTAAGATCAGCCAGCTTCTCCTTCAGCCTGTACAGGAATTGAATTTCCTAGTTTAAGAGTCAGTCCTTTATATTGTTAAGCAACTTTTTATTTATTTGTTCAAATAAGAGATAGGGAACTGTGGTCTGGGCAGGGGAGCAGTGCACATGAAGGTCAAGGGCAGGAGAAGATGGCATCTTCAGAGCTGCACATTCTTCACCTTAATGTGAGCTAGTTCCTCCTTATACAGAGCCAAAAACTCTCTCCTAGCATTTTATCATGACTTTGTAATAAAGTGAACATATTTGAAATAAAAGATTCCACCAATCTTTTCGATCCATGCTGCAAAATTCAAACCAACACTACATGATAAGGATCATCACTAACTAATTGCATAATAAATCCTGGCACAGATTTCATTGCCTGGTGATATTATCAAGTAAAAAGTATTTTTTCCAGTGTAAGGGAATAAGATGTACTTCTGTGAGTTTGCCTGTAAACTAAGTTCTGTATATCAATACCATTTTCTACTGACTTTTATAATGTAATTAGGTATGTGATGGCCTTGTATCAACATCCATTATGCAAATGGAGATATGTTCCCATGGAGAATATTTGAGATGGAAAAGCATACAGCATATCTAGAAATATAAAGAAATTACACTAAGAATTGTGAGAGAAATAAAGCAATAACTCCAAACTCCCAAAATTAAAACTATAGAGAAGAGGAACAAGGGGGGGGGGGGGGGGGGGGGAGAGACCAAAGATAGATTTATAGCTTAAAATGATGATTACTCCAAGGAAGGACTTTAACCTTTTATTGCTCATCTCTCCCTGTGAGGGAATAGAGAGAAGTGCTGAGAGGTAGCAGTCCCATGATGCACTCTGTTCCCGATGGGTGATGCTGCATCCTCTTAGAACACATTGGTGGTAGGGTTGCCTGACTTACCAAATTTAAGTACAAAACACCCAGTTCAATTTAAATTTCAGATTAAAAAAATGAATAAACTTTAGTGTAAATATGTCTCAAATATTGCATAGGTACCCTGTATTCTACCTGGCAACCCTAATGGTTGGTCAACTTCTTATTTTCCCTTTGGAAATTCCAAACTCCATAAAAATGACCCTTGAGGCAACTCAAAACATACAAGCTCTTTCTACTCAGTGTTAAGTATACTTGGTTGTCATGTAAAAAGACATACTTGTCCTAAGAAGTTTTAAACAACTTAGAAAACTCTCAATCACATATTCCACCCATACATAAGCACGGTCTGACCTGAGAAACAATGACCACTTGCTTTCCATTGGAACATCCAGTGGGTTAAAAAAAATCACCCTCTTTGTTCTATTTTGAATGGTGTTTCATATTCAAACACATAATATCTTCAAAGATGATCTTGACTTGCCATGAGATACCTTAGGCTGGGCAGCAGTCAGACTGTGTGCTGAGAGGCCCATGGATTCCTCTTTCTGGTGTCTCCTTGTAAATACACAACGTGGGAGGACTTGACATGAAAACAAAATCTCATTGGATTATATGTAAAACTGATCACTTCTGACATCTCCTGGGCCAGTTTGAAAACAACAGTTTAGGTAATGACTTCATAAAGAAAGTTAAAGCTCCCTGTGGAATAGATAAGAAGAAGTGCCCTCATCAGCTAATCCAAGTAAAGGGGCAAATGAGCGAGCAAATCACAGTCTATATTGAACAATACTAATAAAAATAGGTCTCATTTTGTGTCTTATATATATTAACTCATCTATTACTCAGAATAGTCCTGTATGACAGGAGTATTATCTCCATTTTACTACTCAGAAGCCTGAATCACAGAAAAGTTACATAATGACCCAAGATTACATTGCTAAGAAGGGGCCGAGATGGAATTCAAATCAAGGCAGGGAATATAATGTTTACTTCCTAGGATGCACTTGCCCCTCAGATTATCCAATAAGCAAAAGTCAAAATAAGATTTTGTCAACAGCCATGTTGAGCAAATCTAGTGGCCTCTCCAGAGGGCTGATTCGACCAGAATCTTTTCTGAGCAGCCTCAAGTCTCACAACAAAGACCTAACACTGCAGTAGACACCCTTTTAGCTGATGAGCATAGTGTGAGATGGACCAGCCTCACCACCTGGTACGCTCCCAGAAGTGAAGCAACATGGATGGCAAAAAAGTAGAGTGAACTGTGTGTGTGAGACCTGCCTGGCACCATGTGACAGGCTTCAACATTGTAGTGTTTTCCTCATCAGAACAGAAAATGATAAGTGGTACCAGGCTAGACTGAGTTCCTCCTGGTGCCAGGCACAAAACTGGGCACTTAGCACACATGATGCTGAGAAACACTGTGAGCATAAACCCCACTGATGTCTTACTTTGTAGATGAAGAGATTGAGTTGCAGAGGAATAAAGTCACACAGCTAATTAGAAACAAAGCCAGGGTTTATATAAGGTCTACTTTACTTCTTGGAAGCAGCCTGAGCTAAGTGTGCAGGTTGTGGTATTCATGTTGTCTGGACCTAGTCCAGTCCAACACTTATTTTTTGCTATATGACATTATGCAAGTTATTTAACCTTCCTCTGCCTTGCTACTCCTCCTGCACATTGGGGAAAATAGTAGTTTCTGGCTATTACTATTGCTTTGTTATTACTATTTATGCCCTTCCTATTTCAACACATTGTCTTTGTATCATAAAAGAAAAGATTTATAGTTGAAAAGGTCCATAATTCCTGAAATTCTGGAAATCTGAAACCAAGACCAAAGTTTCTTCAGGATTAAAGAAGTTCTTATGAACGGCTACTGGGAAAAGATCAAAAGGAGAAAAGATCTGAAATACTCAATCCTTTGAGTTTTAAGTATTTTATTCCCATTGGGTTTGTGATATTCAAATGCCAACACTTTGCATGAATTTGGAAAGTTGTCTCCTTGGTTATCAACACATTTCTTAAGAAGCATCCCTAAAATTAAAAATTCAACTACAAGGCCTGCCATCTCCCTTACTCCTTTAGCCCCTATCCTGACAGGCATATCACCCTGAATAACCTGAATATGCATTGTTTTAAGAGTAAGCTCCTAAGGTTCCACCTGTTCCTCTTACTCATATCTTCTCCCTTCTGGGGTAAGGACAAAATGAATTGAAGGTGAAAGGGATCATAGCTGTGTTTAAGGTTTTGTTAGACTTTATTCCTCACCCAAGTGCCTCTCCTCTGCACCCCCTATGGTGTGGGTGAGTCACATCCTTCTCTTACCTACTTCATTCAGTGGGAGACAGAAATGATGGCTGCTTAGGTCCGGGTGCCTTCTTGGTCTCCATGGGAATCAACGACTAAGTCCTGATGCCACCAGCACTTGCACAGACACATGCCTATGCATGAAGACCACAACATGACTTATGGGACAGCTAAGGACTTCCTTTGATGACCTCTCATGCCCTATCCCTTCCACTCACCCACACTGAATTGCACCAGCCCTTGAATGCCTGATGTACTCTCCCTCCTCTCATCCATGCCCCATGGAAATAATTCTTCTGTATGGAAATCATCCTTCACTCCTCACCTGTACTCACCCTAAATGGCTAGTTTAAACACAGCATTCTCTAGGAAGCCATTTCTGATCACCAAGTCTGGATGAGTTGTCCTTCTGCATACTTCTATACCCCAAGTGTCAGTCAACCCACATTTATTCAACATCTAAGTCCTACTCTAAGCAATGGAGAAAATACTGTTAGACAAGTCAACAAAGGGGGAGGTGCTGTGTTTTCTATAGGCCTGTGATTCTGTCAATAATTTTATTGATTTCTATTGTGTATTTTTTGGGTGTATTAGAATCATTGGTTTAAAAGGAAAAATACCTACCTACACTATAATCTTTAATTTAAGTTCCACACCTCTATAATAGAAAGAAAATTATTTCCATTATTAATTTTGAAGTTACTACGAAAGCTCTTCTCATGATTTACATAAATACCATCACGTATCATTTACAAAGTTGTTGTAAAGCCTAAACACAGTACTGTGCCCTTCCTGCCTCACATAGCACACTGAATCAGGGTCCACACCTCTTCATGCCTTCCCCACTCCTGTATTAGAATCACACATCCATGCTGTATGGCATCTGACTTTACCCTGTCTCCTGTTAGAGTGAATAGGGTGTATTTTCCCACCCACTGAGGTGGGGTGTGGTCATTGACATCCTTTGGCCAATGGAAAGTGGGCTGAAGTGAGGATGCACCTGTTCTGAACTGAACCCTCAGCAGGTAGAGTAAGTTTCCACTTTCTTCTTCCCTCTGGCAATTTTGCTATAAGAACAACATGACCCAAAGTTGCCTTTTCAAGCAGAATGAGACTCACTGGAGACAAGCCTAGCTGACCTGCAGCCTGACACAGAGCTGCCCCAGCCTACCACAGACCCATGAAGCAAAAATTAAATGCTTATTGTTTTAAATTGCCTAGTTTTGGTGTTACACAACAAGACTGGAATAATAGTTGAGTAATATACTAACCATTATCACACATTATATTGTTCTTTCAATGATTTTAAACTCCACAAAGTCAGGATCAGGGCCTATCTGATCCATTGTTTTTTCTCCCACTGTTTAGAACAATTTATAGTGTATAATATTTAATAGTCAACAAATCTATTTCATGAACTTCTTATATTAGTCTAGTCCCCTTCTTACCAATGAGGTATGACTTTAAGAGAACACCTATTTTAAGAATGATATCCATAAAATACATATGAGACTCTTTTACTTTTCCCAGTAACTGCATAATCAAATGTTAAGTGAATTAGATAAATAAATCTTATAAACAATATAACTCAGATGCCATTTTAAATACATATATATATATATACATACATATATGTGTATATATATATATATATATATGTGTGTGTGTGTGTGTGTGTGTGTGTATATATATATTTGGGTTTTTTTTTTTAAGAAGGAGAGGGAGAGATAGAAACATCAATGATCAGAGAGATTAATCGATCAGCTGCCTCCTGCATGCCCCCTACTGGGGATCTAGTCCACAACCTGGGCATGTGCCCTTGACCTGAATCGAACCCAGGACCCTTTAGTCTGCAGGCCAGCGCTCTATCCACTGAGCCAGACCAGCTAGGGCAGCTCAGATGCCACTTTTAAAAACCATTGGAGAAAATAATTACTGTTTCTTTGAATGATGGCAGGTCCAACAATACCAGTTAAGATAATTCTGAAATTGTGTGTTTAGTTACTCAACAAGTCTTTTGATAGACAACCTACTTTGTGCTAAGCCCCACATTAAGTCCTTGAGATGTGAAGGGTAAGCTCATGGTTCTTGGCAGGAATCATTTATGCTATAGTGCAAGTCCACATGCATCTAAAGTTTCATGCATTAAGTGTTTGGATAGATAAAAGAGGGTTTATCCTATGGGGGCATAAAAGAAGTACCTAACTCAGACCTGAGAGAAATTAGGGGAGACTTATTTGAGCAGCTGATAGCTAGCTGCATTTTAAATAATGGGTAGAAATAGCTGAGTGAATAAGGAAATTGATAAAAATAAAATAACATCTACACAACTCTCCATAGAGATGTCATGGCAGATAGGATAGCAAGGATCTCTCGATTCGGAAGCAGGTTATTACTGCAAAGTGTAGTGTTTGAGCAGGGTGTATATTCTTTCTGCCTCTCCTGACCACAATTCTGTCCCTTCCATATCTCCCAAGCCTCTAGAAAAATGATTACTTTCCATTTGGGGAAATAATTCAGGATTAAACAATGTCTGCAATAGTCACAATATCAATTTATTGTATCTCCGTAATAAAATTAATACTTCTGTTCTACTTATTATGGGGAACAGAAGCTGCCAATGAAGTCTAGGAACTAATTCAATGAGATAAAATTGTTCATTTGTGAATTATCTCACAACTCAAAAGACAATGTTTTAGGTCATTTTATGTCACTGAGAATTTCACCTTAACACTTGTGACAATATTATACGAGTGCTATCTATTATAAACATTTTGGCAAATAACTGAGCATAATAATGAAATACAATTCTAATTTCATGTTCCAGCCTTTTAGAAGAAGGAAATCCCCTATAATCAACATATTATACAAAATGACCAAATGGACATGGGGATAATGTAAAATAAATCTCAGAATTTAATGAGCTTTTTAATCATCACTAGTTAAGACAATTGGTTGGGCCTATTATTTTCAGTAGCAAGCTAAAATCATTTCACGTGATAATTTTGAGGGTTAATTGTTGACGTTTATTCAATGCAATCTTCTCCACCGGCTTTATTTTTATCTGCCAGTACACCAATATGCCATGATTAGCATAAATTAAACTAAATGAATTCTGTGGGTTACTAAATTATTTTACACTGGTCTTTTTTTTTCCTCTCCAAACATTTACATGTTAGGGAAGGGTGAATGGTTTGATGGCAAGTTCCAACTTTTAGCTGGTCAGCCTCGGCTCAGAAAGAAATGCTTAAAAACTGGGTGATTGATTTTCAGAAATCTTGGGTAGAAAAATACATTGTGAGAAATGTCATCACACAAGATGTTGTATCATTATGCACTGACCTTTTCCAGAGGCCCACATGACTCACGGCTGGAAAGCAAGGGACTTGACATGCAAAGTTAGATAATGCAGAATGAGAAAGATCCGAATGGGAGCCTCAAATGAGCGATTTCCACTGTTCCAATTGACACGCGGTGACCTTGGCCAGCGCCAGTAACATGTGTGCTTAACAAAGAGAGTTTTATCTAATTTAGAAACCAGGTTGCTTTAACCTTGCTTTATTGGTGGTAACTCATCTTTCACTGAGAAGCTCAGCACAGGACCCCTTCTCTTACAGCCAACTTTAGAAAGAAAGTATCTTACAGAATGGTCTGTCCACTCCAAGATCTGCCTTCCATCTACCTTATCACCATCCAGGATTACACTCCACCAGGACACCTCCTCCTCCTCAACACCAATGCCCCACAGATACTTCCTCTTCCAACCCAAAGACACGGACCCTTCCTCCTCCTCACTACCTCACTCTTATGGGAATTCACTTATCATTGACCACCTACCACTTTTCTCCTCTGCAATGTGGTCCTGGAGAAACTCTTCTTTCTCAGTCAGCAGCATTTATTATGCACCTATTATGTGCCAGACTCTGGTCCGGGGGCTGGGAATACATTCTTGGACAAAGTAGAAATGGTCTCTGCTTCACAAAGCTTGGAATCAACAGGAAAGACAATAATTGCAATGAAGTCATAGACATACTACATTAAGGAAAGTAGGGACCTGGAAGAAGAGGGAGAATCTCTTCTCCCTCTTCAAGTTTTCTGTGATTTCTCTGGAAGCTAACTCTTCCCATCCACACCTCCTTTGCTTCTGAATGGGAGGTTGGGATGGGCAACACCTTGGCTCTCAGTGGAAGGGGAAATTACCATAACAATGTGCTCCTCACTCTACACATCTTCACTATGCAAACCAACTCCATTTGCAAAAGATGACTAATTCTTCTTTACTCTGGAGGTAGGGGTTTGTATTCAATGGCAGCTCCTCCTTGCACCGTATACTCAGGCCCATGTGGAAGGCTCTCCACATATGGGAGCTGTCCATTCTGCCCATCACCAAATTTCTATTTATTTTTCCAGTGCCTAGTTCATCACAGATGCCAGTAAATATTGCTTGAATAAGTTAAATGAATAAAAATGTGTTAAGTTTATGAATTGTTTTAAGAATCATGGTCTTCAAATACAGCAGGTGATATTTGAGTAGAAAGGTGTGACCACAAAAAATTATTCTCCTGTGAATAATAACATAACAAAGTTCAAAACTATCATTAGTCTTCTTCAAGGCCCAATGGGAAACTCAATGGATCATTTGTGGACCAACTGACTAACACTAAGAGGCCTCAAGTCCTAAATACCTGACTAAGTGCCAAGTCCATGAGCACATGGGGTCTACCTCATCCAACAGAGTCCTTTTACTTAACACACAACTCAGCAGAAAAAAAGTGTTCAGTTAAGGCTTATTGAACATATGAAATAAATGAGCTAAAATAGCCTTCTGACTCACAAGACAAAAGCATGTTAAGAATTTCTGTGCAAGAATTCACCGACTAGTGGCCTGCAGAAATGTTCTTTCTGTTTGATTTGTGCATTATTTTCCTAAATTTTAAATTTTTTATTAACATAAAGAATTTTAATGTCAAAATGACATTTAAGAATATAACTACCACATTATCTCACTCATATGTGGAATCTAATGGACAAAATAAACTAATGAACAAAATAGATCCAGAGACATAGAAGCATGGAAGAGACTGGCAAATTTCAGAGGGAGGGTGGGTTTGGGGGGCTGGGTGGGGAGAAATTAACTGGGTAACTTATATACATATATGCATAGCCCATGGGCACAGACAATAGTGTGGTGAAGGTCTGGGAGGGGTGGGTGCAGGGTGGAGGGGTCAATGGGTAAAACAACAAAGGGGACATCTATATAAATATGACATTTAAAAATAATAAAGTGACACTTAAAATTTTTGACTTTCACATTTCTTTGAAATATTAGAGGATCTAACAATAGTGTAAGTGAGAATAATGCCAGGGGGAATTCATCTGGCACTCTTTGAGACTGTCTTGTTTGGATGGGGTTTGCACCTCTATTTCACTGCAGTCCCTTCCTGACCCCTGTAGGTATTTGGCTTTGTGACCTTGACCTAAACAAGCATATAAGGAAGAGCAACAGAGACCATTTGAGATTAGGAACCTTAAGGTACTTTTAAAATCTTATTTATTGTTTAAATCCTTTGACTGATTTTTTAACAGATAATTTAAAATGAAAAGTGATGGGATGAGGAAAAATGTAAAAAATATTTCTTTAATCAATTAAATAAAAATACTCCCACACCATAATGCACACAGAAAACAGCAGGTTGGGTTTAGTTAATTTGTTCTCCACATTGTCTGCTGGCCTATATGGAAGAGAAGAGATAACCATGAATACACATGGTCTAGAAAATGCTAGAAGAATGCCTCATTTAACAGGAAGATCAACAGGCAACTTTACAAAGTGGAGTGGTTTCATTCAGAGTCTGGCATCTGACAGTCATATTATTCTTCCTTGGGTTCGCCTCCTCAGGAACATAATGAAGTGAAAATGACTGAGAGTATGTGAAGAATCCAGGCTTCCCACGAAATCTGGAGCTATTTATGTGTGGGGAGAACTCTAGAAGGTGACATCAAAGACAAATAATAGCTATCAAGATGGAGAAAATAAACTCCAAAAGTAGAAGATAACCTTAGAAAGCCATATCCTGGCAGTTGACAGGACGGTTTCCTGAGTGCCTTATTTAAGGGGAAAAAAGAAGTGCCTTCCAGGATATACCATATTTTTCTGTGTATAAGATGCAATGTTTTCTAAAATCGTTAGACTGAAAATCAAGGTGCGTCATATACACGAAGTCAGCCAAGGAGGGAGCCATGAGGTGTGTAGCTGCCCATATCTTCTCAAACAGGCTTCTTCCAATCATGAGCCTTATTTTTACTGATGTCAGCTGATGCCATAATTGGAGGTGGAGGTGGAAAGTGTACAGATACAATAGGGACCAGAGTAGTTCTGAGCCCATAAAGATGTCAAAAAATAAAAAGATAAATACCGGTAAGCAATTGTCTTACTCTGCAAAATTCAAACTGAATGTAATCAGCTATGCAAAAAAGCATGGAAATAGAGCTGCAGAGAGACAATTTGGACCTCCTCCTACTGAGTGTATGACCAAAAACAGGGAGAACAACTCCTTAAGATACCATCAAAGAAGAAGGCCTTAAGAGGAAAACCAGCAAAATATTTAAAATATTGATTTATTAATTTTGGGTTGGAAAAGTGGAGGGTGTCTTATACATGGGGGCATCTTATACACAGAAAATATGGTGTATTTGGTTTGCACTAGGACATAATGCTCAGCAATTTATCCTTAAGTAGTATTTAGACTGAGCTTGATCATTATGCCAAGAGTTGTCCTTATTTAATTTTTTCACTATTCTTATTTTTAGCCCACTGTTTATTAGCCCAGAATCACAATAATAACTTGAGTCAACAGGAAAAGTTGCAAAGCTGAGGGCGGGGAATAATGGGCTCAAGAAATAACCAAAGGCAACTGGCTCTGTCCTTGTTGCCTAAGATTGGGCAATAATTTTATTGCAATCAGCAATGGATCCACATTCCACAAATCTTATGAGTTGTCCTTGGCTAAGTAGTTTCTTTCTGAAAATTTCTAAAGAATGAATTTCAAAATATGCATTTATCCATTCATTCACCCACTCAACAATGTTATCGAGTATCAGGCATCATAAGGACCACTGCTGAAGCTGTTACAGTCTAGGGAGATGGACAAATGTGCAAATTCATAATTATAATATAACAGGATAAAGCATATTTCTTGGGCACCCCAAGTACATGGCAACAGGGGAGAATTTGGTCAGGGAAAAACCCCTGGTAGCAGCTAAAAAAGAATGGTTAGGTGGTATCCAGGCAACAACCACAGTATTTATGGTTTGTTCACCTTACACAATGAATATCTATGTTGTGCCAGGCACTGTGTTTGGCTCCAGGCCCGGGTGCCGGGCTGTGGTGCTGGAAGGTGTTAAAGCATATGACACCACTGGGCAATGTGAAGAGCTTACTCATGCTGGAAGGAAGAAGTGTGAGTGAGTGGGGAAGAGATGAGGATGAAGGGATAGGCAGGAACAACATTGCCAAGGTAAAGTTTAGACTGCCACTAAGGCTGGGGCAAATAAAAGGCTATACACAAAAATGAAAAGTTAGATCTGGGTTTTAGAAATATCTCTTTGGATGTTGTGTAGAGAATGGACTGCAAAGACAATGAGTAGAGGCAGGGGACCAGTTAGAACCTGATTTCAAAAATTACTACAAAGCTTTAGTAATAAAGATAGCATGGTCTGACATAAGGATAGACATATAGATTAGTGGAATAGAATGGAAGGACAGAAATAAATCTTTATATTACTGTCAGTAGACTTTAAATTAAGATGTCAAGACAATTCAATAGAAAAGGAAAGTCTTCTCAACAAATGATGCTGGATAACTGGATATCCACACACAAAAGAATGAATCTGAACCTCTATACACACCAAACATAATAATGAACTCAAAATGAATCACAGAGCTAAATGTAAAAGCTAAAACAATTTCAAAGATTACATAGACTTAGGGTTAAGCAAGATTTCTTAGGTATGACACCAAAAGCAAGTCTATCAAAGAAAAATATCAATAATTTGCAACTCATCAAAATTAAAAATTGCTGTGCTTCAAAAGACATTATTAAGAAAGTGAAGATACTCTGAATATGGAGAAAACACTTTAAAATGATCTATATCTATAAAAGCCTAAGCAATGGAACAATTGAACGACCAGTCGCTATGATGTGCACTGACCACCATGGGGCAGATGCTCAATGCAGGAGCTTCCCCCTGGTGGTCAGTGCACTCCCACAGCCAACGTCCATGGCCCCTTCCCCTGGCCAGCCAACCTCCTGTGGCCTGGATCAATCACTAGCCAAGCCAAGGGACCCCACCTGTGCACAAATTCGTGCACAGAGCCTCTAGTCTATATATATAAAAGGCTAAGTGTTCATCCCTCCAACCGGTAGCTATGATGTGCACTAACCACCAGGGGGCAGATGCTCAACACAGGAGCTGCCATGATGCGCACTGGCCATTTAAAAATAAAAGGCACCACGGACCTGGCACCAACAAACAAACACTCGGCTTCCCCCAAGTGGGACACAGGCCCCGCCACCACCCGGAGCAACACCCCACCAAATCACAGCCAACACTACCAAGACCCCATTGGGCAAAATGTGGCCCAGGGCCCAGAAAGTCACTGTGGGCGCCGGGTAATGACATCACATAGCAACGCCTGGCTTCCTCTCCCTAGCAACTAGCCTCCTTGGAGTTTCTTCAGTCCAGGAACCCAACTTGCTTTATAGCCAGGTGCAAACATTTGACAGTTCAACCAAATGTTTGTGAAGCATTTTCCCAGGCCTCATGTCATTTGATCCTCACAGAGGTCCTGGAGTAGGTAGATAGGAGACTCAGTAGAATCCTATTTTCTTTTCATTAGCAAGACAACAGAGATTTAGAAAGTTTAGAAACTTGACCCAACTAAAAAGAAGTAAGAAAAGGTGGAACTTAAAAATGACTTCAGGTTTTCTCACTGCACAGAATATAGTCAAACACTGCTACAGTTAAATATTTTACCATTTTTTCTCCCTGCATGATCTACAATAATTATCTGCTTCATGTTGATATTTACTGCTGTGTTGCTGACAATTACCTGAAAGAGAAGTTGGGGTGCACCAATCACATGCATGTGTTTCGAACTGTCATTGTCAATGGTGAATTTGATTGGCACTTCTATCATAGAGAAAGGGCAAATAGTGATACTAAAATATTTCTTCTAATTAATTTCCTTTCAAAGTGCATGTATCCGTACGGGTACCGGGACTCTAGTAAGAAATAAAAAGCCATGATGTGAACCACCAAATAAGGAAATAGCATCAGCAGAACTTGGGGACCAAAAGAAAATTAGTGGCTGGCAAAAAGAATTCTAGGATTAAAAGGAAGGACCATCTTGATGGCTAATATTTATTGAACAACTGACAGACACTCATATATGTCTAATACGAATCATTGTGAGGTTTACAGCAATACCTTATTAGGATTAGACTACCATCTGTGTTTAAATATGAGAAACTCTGTTGAAGCGTAGAGAGATTAAGAAATTTTCTGAGGGCCATGCAGTCAGTTAGTGGAGACCAAGGCCAAGCCATCTGTAGAGCTAGTAGGACAAGAGGAGGGATCGGCTTCACAGGCTGCCCTGGGAATTTATTATTATGGTTGTCAAGCATGTTCCCTGACATCCACACAGCTATCCTGATCTACCCATGAGAGGGTCTCTTCTTTCTGAGCTGTGGATTCTGGCCAGAGCAAGTCAATCTAAACTTTGCCATGCCTTCTGTAAGACTGTCCATTGACTGATTGATTTTTCTGCCTGAGACGATCAGAAATGCTAGATGATAGGTCAGGGACAATAGCCAGAGAGAAATTAAGTGCAGTTAAGGCTCACTCTCTAGTGAGAAGATATTTAAAAGGCAATTAACAGCTTCCTTCTGACAAGCAGCCAGAAATAGCCACGGAGGAGTCATCAGGTGGAAACCTACTTCCTCTGGGCAGAAACCAGAAAGCCATCTTATATGTTTCATGCCAAGAAGTTTGTCTTGAGAAATTGATGTTTCTTTGAGCACTTTTAAACCTGAGTACTATGTTGTTTGGAAGGTGACATTGGAAATAATAAGTACATGCTTGCTGTGTTTTCTCAGTAAGAAGTTTACCTGTGCAAGAAAGAAACAGGTGAGTGTTACATCCCTGCTCACCTTGGGTACTTGAGAGAAAGCTGTGCAACCAGACTGCTATCCTGACCAGGCACACCTCTCCTGGCAGAGCAACGTGGTGTGAGCAGTGTCCAGAAGAGACCAGCTGGCTCCCCCAAGACTTTCTTTGCACTTCGGACCCTTTTACTGCAGGGCTACCTCTCTGTGTGGCCTTGGGTGAGCCCCATTACCTCTCTGGATTGGAAAATGAGAAGACTGGTGTAGGTGCTTAAAAGTTCTTCTTGTCGCCCAGCCAGTGTGGCTCAGTGGTTGAGCGTCGATCCATGAACCAGAAGGTCATGGTTCCATTCCCAGTCAGGGCACATGCCTGGGTTGCAGCTTGATCCTCAGTAGAGGGCATGCAGGAGACAGCCCATTGATGATTCTCTCTCATCATTGATGTTTCTCTCTCTCTCTCCCTTCCTCTCTCTGAAATCAATAAAAACATATCTTTTTTTTTTTTTTTTAAGTTCTTCTTGTCCACTTTAGTCTGTGAAATAGCCCAGCCTATTCACTGGGAAGTCTACTTCATAGGAAAGTCTACTAGGTGCTGTGGTGAAGGCCAACAATAATAACACAAAGCATGATTCCTCCCTATAGAGTTAGAATATTGTTGCTTTCCTCTGGCTGCTGTAACATTATTACCACAAACTAGGTAGCTTAAAACAAAAGAAATGTGTTCACTCTCAGCTGTGGTGGCCAGAAGTCCAACTTCACAATTTAGGCAGCTTGGTTCCTTCTGGAGGCTCAGAGGGGAATGTTTTCCATGCTCCGGTCCTGGGTGCTGGAGGCCGCTGTCAGGCCTTGGTGCTCCTTGGCTTGTAGATGCAGCTCTCCGCTTTCTGCCTCTGTCTTCACATGTTTTCCCATGGTACTTCCCCCCGTATCTCAAATCTCCTCTTCTTTCTCTGGTAGAAATACCAGTCATGGGATTTAGGACTCACTCTAAATCCAGGAGGATCTCATCTTGAGATCTTTATATCCCTTTTACCCAATAAGGTCATATGCACAGGTACTGGACATATCATTTTAGGGACAGAATCAACCTGCTACCAAATAATTTAGTGAGATTCAATATGTACCTGATGTGTTTCTAAGTGCTTCAGGTGCATTATCCCATTTAATCCATACAATAACCCTATGGGATAGAAACTTATATTGTATGCACTTTATAAATTAGGAAGCTAAGAGATTGACTAATGGGTCCAAGTTACTCAGATATTAAGCCAGGCATGCAGAATACAATCCAAACAAGGATTCCATGCCACCTTCCATCCAGGCATAACCACAGAGTGACAACTTCACGTGGGTTATAGGTGCTATTATATTTCATTCATTCATTCATTCATTCATTCATTCATTCGCAAACAACACAGTAATATATATATAATTATTAAGTGAATAAAAGCCTGAAGTGTCACAGACTCTGTGGAACACCAGGGGACAAGGTCAACAAGATTCTGTTAGGCCCTGCCCCAAATCAGAAATGGTAGCTCTCTAAACCAGGCTTAATTTAGGGATGGATTAAAACTAGCAATAAGGCAAAAAAATCAAAACTCCAAGAGCCAGAAATGTCTCCTATCTGTTTTTCCTGCATTAATAAAAATAATATACTCTGACCGGTGTGGCTCAGTTAGTTGGACTATCATCCCATGCACCAAAAGGTTGCTGGTTCAATTCCCAGTCAGGGCAAATGCTTGGGTTGGGGGCTCGATCCCCATTAGGGGGCGTGCAG
The DNA here is from genome assembly GCF_963455305.1 of Plecotus auritus. Classification (NCBI taxonomy): domain Eukaryota; kingdom Metazoa; phylum Chordata; class Mammalia; order Chiroptera; family Vespertilionidae; genus Plecotus; species Plecotus auritus. The sequence continues at coordinate 240,002,054 of NC_137770.1, read as the reverse complement.
CAGGAGGCAGCTAATCGATGTTCACTCTCCATGGATATTTCACTCTCTCTCTCCCTCTTTCACTCCCCCTCCCTCTAAAATTAATAAAAATATTTAAAAAGAAACAATATAAAAAACAAAAACATAATGTAACTTTCACATATTACCACATGAGTTTCAACCTTTTGTGAAGTTTTTCTCTCTCATATCTGGAGGACTTCCTCAATTTTACATTTTATTTTATTTATTTTATTTTATTTTATTTTATTTTATTTTATTTTATTTTATTTTATTTTATTTTACTGTGAGTTAGGGACAATTATTAAGTTTCAACCCACAAGCAGGTCTGTTGCAAGGGACATGGGTGAATGGAAATGGCTGTTTCAGATCTTTGTATAACCTCTTCTGGGCAGACTGAGTGGCAGGAATGATATCCAATCACAACTCTCTTAGTTCACTGAAGGCAGAGTTAAAGGCTGGGTCCCTCTTCTTCCTTAATAATAACATTTGAAAAGTAGCAGAATATGCCATCCCAAAGTATGCCACACAGAAGAATTATTCTGAACTAAAGGCAACTGAGAAGAAGCAGATACAGAAGAGCTCTCTGCCCTTCCTCTATTTGTCCAAAAGTATATATTAGCTGCTTCTAATTATTCAAATTATTCAAAGTAATAGATGATGAGGTTCCCATGGGAAGAAGGAAAGCTAAAGATACGACCAAACCATAGTTTTAAAAATTTACTTTCCTCACTTTCTGCCAAAGCTGATGGCAAATCACAATGATAACAAGGGTGGTGATGAGGACTAGATTCATTTCTAGTCCCTTTCCACTAGGACTACATCTAGGAGAACAGGAGGTGACTCAGCAGAAGAAACAATAGCTCTGGTAATTCTGAAAGCCAGAAAAAGCAGGCCTGGTCATTGAGTATTAGCTGGAGAAAACTGGATTGTTATCTTGAACACAAAACATATCCTGACCCGGCCCTGTGCACATTAGATGCATTCTGGAGAAGGGCCCGTCATGCAAATTGCTGCCTACTGAGTCATTATTCATTGCCTTGCTTACACTGGCAGGGAAGTTTTCCCAAAAGGAGAGAAATGATCCCAAACTCTGATTAAAGTGCATACTTTAAGAATCTTAGTAATCATATCAAAAAGCCTTTTATAATTTTCAATGCATGGCATTTAGCTACCCCACACCCCGGCAAATGAACAATGAATCCATGTTCATTGTTTACATTCAGTTACAACATATTTCTATTATATGCAAATCTCTTATTGGATGAACATCCCACCCCCTTGGATGGGCTGATTGTGTTGCTTGGTATTTTGCCCAAATGATCACATGGGTGACTCCTCGTGTGTGCACTTGTCTCCTTTAAGCATTCCTGAAAGTGGTGAGGAGGGCCAGGCTCAAAGCACCTAAAACACATCAGATTCCCCTCAAAATATGTCTGCCACAATTCACTCAAATATCAAGTTTCTTTTCTTTAGGCAGGAATTTTAGAAACTCAGTGTAATAACAATGCTTATCTCCCACAATCAGAAGCACTATCTTTCAACAGCAAACAGTGGGAAAACACAAACACGTTTATTCATATCTAATAAGTGCAGTTGGGTAGATAAAAATCATTCAAAATGTGGAAATCTGAGGAAATTAATAAAAGATATCCATGAAAATTTAAAAATGCAAATAATAAGAAATGTCCTCCCTGGGGAAAAAAACCCAAACACAATAAAGGTGAATTTTAGCGGGGGGACTAAGAGTTGTGCATGTCAATTTATCCAACAGAGAATTATTTATTCAGCTTCTTCTGGGTGCTGGGCATTCTACCAGCTACCATGGAGATGGAAGGAAGAGGGAAATAGGACATGGATCCTGTCCTCAAGGAACTGCCATTCTAGAAGAGAAAAAATGTTACTATGACTATGTAATTATGTTCATGTAATATATATGTTTGTGTATATGTTCTTCTATCCACTTAATAAGCAGAGTCTAATGAAATGAAAGGGAGAAATGAAAACAGTTTTTAAAACTTTTCAAGATAAGATGGAGTCTAGGAATTTTAAATGGCTTTAAACCAAATGCTATTCTGATAACTTTTACTCTTGCCGCTATCTTTAGACATGGATACATGGGTAAAAAATGAGATCTGCATTTTCAAGGCAGCCAATCTGTATATGTGTACTCATTGACCTAATGGCTGCTCTATCATTCGTCAAAATATATTCCGCAGATTATCATCCCTTGAGGGGAAAAAAAAAATCAGAGGGTGGGGGAGGGGAGCATGATCATTGACAGCCCATGGAATGAGTGCCCGCCCCCCCAGAATGTTCTCTTGGAAATGCTGCAGTAATAGATAACAAATATGCATCTATTGCTCTTAAAAGAATATTTGTAGACCAGTTGCATTATTGGCCCCAGTGGCACTTTATAGAGATTAAACTGCCAAACCCTGCTGTGCACATTTCCAGAACCTAATGTTTATACATTGAAGCAAATTGTGCATGTTGCAACTCAAAATAAGTAGGTAAGAAGGAATAACGTACAATATGAAAGTTTATGACCAAATGCAAAAAAATGAAAATATAAAAGGTTTTACAATGAGCCACTAATATGTTGTTAAATGACCTTTACTTGGTTTTCCTAATTTCTTTCTTCTCAACATAAACGTGATTCAGTTGTTTGCATCAGTTCTTACATTGTCACTTGGTTAGCTTCAAGTTGTGGATTCCCCTTTAGAGAAGGCTAAAATAATGCTGCAGAAGACAGGGTTAACCAAAGGGAGTCATGCTCTTTGGTTATAAAGAAAGTGCCTACAGAGAGCTATGGGAGTTCAATTAGCTTTGGTAGAAGATATTCATAAGATCAATGAACTTAGTCAAAATAATTTTATTTCCATTATGTTGGTTCCACAATGGATGAATATCCCTTTAGCCCTTAGTCTTTGATGAGGCCTATGTAGCATCAAAAATCACTTAAATTTAGACCTAATTCCAAAGGGTACTGCCCTGTAATTTTTGGATTTGCCTACCCAGCCCCCACCATCAGGTAAGATGATTCCTTGCAATAATTTTCTTAATATATATCTCCTAGAGATCCTCTGTATAGCACAGAGCCATAGTTACAACACTCTATTGTATTGTATACTTAAAAGTTTTCTAAGAAAGTAGATCTTACAAATTATTAAATATAAAAATAAATAATAAAAATTAAAGAGGACAGGATAAAACATTTGGAGATGATGAATATGTTTATGGCATAGATTGTGGCGATAGTTTTATGGGTTAATACTTATCTCCAAACTTATCGAGTTGTATACATTAATTGTGCATGCTTTTTGTATGTCAATCACACTTCAAAAGTGGTTAAAAATAGATTGATGCTGAAAATATCAAGCACAATATATACTTCATTCTCCATCATTTATCACATTAGTCTCTTGAAGATGTTAAAGTGTCCTAGAATCACACCCTTCCTGCTCCTAGCCCATGGAGGTTTTAGCTAAAATTTTCCACTAAGATTATCATACTTAATTATATTTACAGTTATTAATGTTACTAAGAGTAATGTTTACTGAAGCTATTAAGTGAAGTAATACAGGTAATGCATTTATAACAGCATCTGCCCAAAGTAAATGTTCTCTGATTGTTGGCTGTTGTTAAATTTTGCCAGTAACTTGAAATTCAATTTCTCCCTCCTCACAACAACACTATTGGGTAGATATTTGTGTTCACCTCATTTTACAGATGAGGAAACTCAAGTTCAGTGATGCTAGACAGCTTGAAGCAAAAACCAACCAGATACAGATTCTGGGGATTATTCTAAGCATAATCAAAAGCCATTTTAAATATCTATCTTCCTATCATTCATTAAACTCCAACTATTATAACATTCCTTTCACGGATGAGAAATTAAGCACACAGGGTTCAACAGTTCACTCAAGGTCATACAGATGGTCAGTTTTCTGTGTTAATTTTCCTAGGCTCTAACTCCAGTAATTCAAACACTGATATAGGTGACCCTGAGAATATACTATAGATCTCAGTCAAGTCTATAATCAGTTAAGTAAAGGAGATTTACTTGGGTCTGGCTGATTCTATTAGGTTAAAGGCATGAAGAGCAGAGCTGGTACTCCCCTGAGGATGAAGAAATTCTATGTGTAGACACAACATCACATCATTCCTGAGAGTTCCAGCCTGCCTGCCCAGTGGCCTGCCCTGTAATTTTTGGATTTGCCTACCCAGCCCCCACTATCAGGTAAGATAATTCCTTGCAATAATTTTCTTAATATATACTGAGTGGCCAGATAATTATGATCTCTGAACACATAATAATCTGGCCACTCAGTGTACATCCTATATAATAAAAGGCTAATATGCAAATTATCCCCTCGACCAGGAGTTCGACCAGCAGGCAGGCCGGCCAACCGCCCATGTCCCCTCTCCCTGGCCAGGCTGGCCGGATCCCACCCATGCATGAATTCATGCACTGGGCCTCTAATATATATATATATATATACTGAGTGGCCAGATTATTATGCGTTCAGAGATCATAATTATCTGGCCACTCAGTGTATATCTCCTACTGGTTATGTTTCTTTGGTTGAACAATGACTGATACTCCTGGATTCAAATCTCTGTGTCCAGAGACAGAGTTCAGCTCTGAATTGCAGGCACTATGGTAACCATCAAAACTCACTCTTTAAGCTAAATAGGTCTTGGCTTTGTCAGATCCCCATTGAATTAATTAACCAGTTTTAACCATACACACCATCATAAACAACGGGAATGTTCTTTTATTTATGAAGCACTGCCTTCTAATTATAAGACAATAATAACAATGTAATAATAATTAACATTTAGGAAGAAATTACCACCTTCCAACAAAGAACCAAGATCTTTGCATTCATTATCTTACTCAATGGGCATAAATTATAAAGAGATTGAAATCTTGTCAACATAAGGAATAATCTCCTGAACACAGAGCATCCTAAAGATCACCTGAGCTGTACCAAGAGACGGAAAACTATCCATCTGTCAAGGTATATACGCCCAAGTTCAAGTCACTTGACAGGAACGTCAGGCAGAAAATTCAGCATTGGGTGGTAGCTAAAGATGAAAAACACAAAGCTCCCTATTCCCAACCGCTGTCCTCTGACAATTTACAGACTAAGTCTGCATCATATTATTTTTAAACTGCTGATAAAACTGTCCTCAAATGACTGAGTAAATGCATGCGTGGACTTTTTTTGTTTTGTTTTGCAAAATTATAAATAAATCAATGAACCTTATCTTTTCTTCTGTGGCATCCCACAAGGATGACTACAAAGATCTATAAACAGGCACTCAAAAAATGCAAGTTAAATCAGAGTGAATTCTTAATTGTTCCCGCTGAGAGTTGGAGTAATGGACAGACAGACAATCCAAAAACAGCAGATAAGGGCTAAAAAATTTTTACATTTGGCCTTTAAATTCTGTACCCTACTTGCTCCATGATCAAAAGGTAACTTACAGCTAAAAAAGTATGCACTTCCTTGACAGAATTCTGATCCCCCTGTTTTTAAATCTCTAGATTAAATTTATTAGAATTCTTAATTCTTAAAATTATTACATACAAATTTTCCACAGTACATGCATTAGCAAAACTAATTGTGAGCTAATTACTTTGTTAGAAATGAAAAGTACTTAGCATCATAAAGGCAGTTCACACCAAGCCTCCCACAGTAGACGGTTCTTATCTTGACCCTGAAACTCTGTATTTGCTTTATTCAGAGGGTTAGGCTAGCAGGCGTCCTCAAACTACGGCCCGCGGGCCACATGCGGTCCGCTGAGGACATTTATCCGGCACGCCGGGTGCCGCTGCCTGTCCTGCTTAGCAGCCGACTCGTCCCGGGCCCGCAGTGCGCATAGGAATTTGTTCACAGCTTTTTTTTTTTTAAACTATAGTCCGGCCCTCCAACAGTCTGAGGGACAGTGAACTGGCCCCCTGTTTAAAAAGTTTGAGGACCCCTGGAGAGGCAGGTGCATTTCTATATGGTCTAAGCCAAAGGCTAGAGAGTGATAAAAATGGGACCTTCGGGAATTAGAGATAAAATATGAACCAGTGGCATTCATTGCTTAAGCCATGAAGGTGGCTCCACAAAATGAGAAAAAGCTTCAACTTCATCTCTCTTTTGTTTGCATAAAAATAAACAATAAAAAGTAGTTCAAGACAGAATGGCTTGAAAGTAGGCCTCCTTCCCTTATTGTAGCAACAGCTACTACTTGTTAAAAGCTTTCTTACTGTCTTGATTACTCTTCTAAAAGCAACTTTGATTTTAACTTATAGAATCCTCCCTCTTAAATTAGGTGCCATGAGAAATCCCGTTTTACAGAAGACAAAAGTAAGGCACAGAAAGTAACTTGCCCAAGGCAAGGACATGTGGTGCGATCACATAAGATTCCAACTCACACATTTCGCCATCATGCTTTAAACTCTCAGCTAGAAAATCTGAGAGTTGAATTAGATGTTCTCTCAGGATCCATTACCTCTTTGTATTCTATGATTCTATAGCATAGCAAATATACATATTAAATAAAAAATTTAAAGGGCTAGCCTCAGAAGAAATGTCCATTTGAAGAAATATTCATCCTTTAAGACCCAGATTAAATGTCACCTCTTCTACGCCCTAGGCATATATGCCAGTATATCCTAGTGTTTCAAATCCTGGACTTGGCAGTCATCACATCATGGTATTATGGTTAGCTTGTCTTGCTTGCCTCCTTGGATGCTAACTCTTCTGGTTCAAGACCATGGTTCACTCATCTTTGTGTGAACCCAGAAGCTGGAACATGATAGGTGCTCAGTAAATATTATATTTATTTATTATAAGTACTTATTTCATAGCATATAAACTGCATAAGTATTAAGACACTTCCCAGTTACAATAAAGTTAGGGGGAAATAATATTCAAGAATAAGGTATTAAAATAACCTAGCCCCCTATCCTTGCCACCCATAAAATCACCCTATACCCTCCAACTTTATTCTCTTGGCGCTATCCTCAGGACCTTGAATTTTCTGTTCTCTTGCCTGAAAGGCCCTTCACTTGTGTCCTCGTGACTCATTTTAGATTTCTGCTAAAATGTCAGTGAGCGAGCCAGTCCTCTCTTGTGTGTGTCTTTGAGTTGGTCAAAATACAAATTGCTGACTAGCTAACTCCCTGCCTAGAGCAGGCTCTGCATAAACAGCCTTCGCTGCTCTCATTTGGTTGGTGTTGGTATGTGTGTGTGAGTGTGTGAGTGTGTATAATTAGTATATAAAATACCTTTACATATACATATATATGTACATATAGAGGGGTGGGCAAAAGTAGGCTTATAGTTGTTCTTATGGAAAATACAAATTAATAAATAATAATACAAGAATAAACTGTTTTGCATACTCACAGCTGTAAACCTACTTTTGCCTATCCCTGATAATTTACACACACACACACACACACACACACACACACACACACACACACTAGAAGCCCGGTGCATGAAATTCATGCACTGGGGGGGAGGGTATCCCTCAGCCCAGCCTGCACCCTCTCCAATCTGGGACATCTCCCTCAGAATCCAGGACTGCTGGCCCCCAACTGCTCGCCTGCCTGCCTTCCTGATTGCCCCTAACTGCTTCTGCCTGCCAGCCTGATCACCCCCTAACCACTCCCCTGCCAGCCTAATTGATACCTAACTGCTCCCCTGCCGGCCCGATTGCCCCCAATTGCCTTCCCCTGCCAGCCTGATCGCCCCACTGCCCTCCCCTACCAGCCCAGTCACCCCCAGCTGTCCTCCCCTGTTAGCCCAGTCACCCCTAACTGCCCTCCCCTGCCAGCCCGGTCACCCCCAACTGCCCTCCCCTGCAGGCCTGGTCACCCCCAACTGCCCTCCCCTGCTGGCCTAGTTGCCCCTAACTGCCCTCCCCTGCTGGCCTGGTTGCCCCTAACTGCCATCCTCTGCTGGGCTGATCACCCATAACTGCTCTCCCCTGCCAGCCATCTTTCGGCGGCTATCTTATGACCACATGGGGCAGCCATCTTGTGCGAGGGCATGGTAGTCAATTTGCATATTACCTCTTTATTATATAGGATATATCATCCTACATAGCCAATGAATTGTTGTTGTTATTTTTCTTTAAACATATTCTTTATAAAGAATTTTTAAAATTAAATTTTCACATGTCTGCCTTAAATAGAAAAATTGTAATTTTCTAATATGCTCTAAAATAAATATCTATTCAATTAACCACCTAAAAACATTTTATATTCTATCAGTATTTAGCAAGAGTATGTTGGTTAGTCAAACACTGAGTTTAGGAGTAAAATCCATGTGTTTGAACTCAGCTCCACAACTCACTGGCTGTGTGGCCTGGAACAAGTGATCTAAACTCTCTGAGCTAGGTCCTCACCTAACAAATGCCACTAATATTCCAAACAGTAGGATTATGGTAAAGATGTAACTTAGTGGTACTAATGAATGCACCAGGTACAGGCAGATGCTCAATAAAGACAGGTATTTTAACAAATGCAGAGTAACAGAAGGCAAAAAAAATGAGGGAAAAAAAAAACCAGAAGCCGCTGAACGAAGTTCCAGGAGTTTGTTCCAATCCAAATGAATGTCTGGAGTCCAACTACCCAACAGCCAGGAAATGTGCACTCACGGTAAGCAAAGTGCTGACAGTGAGAAGCTATTCAAACCACCTTAGTGGGATCAGAAGAGATTATCTACAAGGAAGGCTTCAACAGAGGGAGGGCCAGCCTGTGACTCTTTACTAGTACAATCAGTCATTACCCATGCCATGTGTTCAAGGGCTGTTCGGGGTGTCTTTGAGTGTTGGCCAGAATTAAAGCAGAGAAAGGGGAAAATACATTTAGCAGATGACAAAACAGTCTGAAATCCATCCTTGTACATTTTCCACAAAAAACTGGGTCTCTGTCAAAAGTTTTAAATAGACCCTAAAAGTTAAAAAATCTAGAACATGGAAATTACACATGTGCATTAGAGGTGTGTGTGTAATTCTTTTACATAGAAATTACATGTGTACATTAGCAGTGTGTGTCTAATTATTTTATATGGAAATTACATGTGTTTATTAGAAGTCTGTGTATAATTACATGAAAATTACATAATGTACATTAGCATTGTATGTGTATAATTATTTTTTAACAATGTTTATGGTAATGTGGGTGAGGTCGCTTTAGAAAAATGGTGTAATTAAGGTGGTTTGATGGCAAGTTGTTTTATAAGTAACTGCAATGATTAATAAATCAACTGAAGTACCTTTAAATGGTGGGCAGGGGCGCTCAGGTTCCTCTTGGGGAAGCTTAGAAGTGGAACCAGCAAGTAAGACACATGCTCCAAGGGGCAGTTTCCTGATTCACTGACCCAAGAGGACGCAAAGTGCCAGCTCACAAGAAGATGGAAGAAGATGGGGAGTGTTAGTAGGTGGTTCCCACAGGGAGGAGCAGGGGAGCTTCTAGTTTGCAGAAAAGAGGAAACCACATTGGCAACTTCCAAGCTAGAGGCTGGTGCACCTGGGTTGAAATTACACAGCACAGCCAGAGGTTGTCTCTGTCCTCATTCATGTCCACGCGTATTCCACACCCTCTCCCTGAATGGGCAAGACCAGGGGGTGGGAAGAGCCGTTGAGAGATGTCTCAGAACTTCTTTCTCCAAGGTACTCCTCAGCTCACTTCTCCCCTCCGGTGTCCTGAATTATTTTCAACACACAAATATATTGCTTTTAAAGAGAGATACCTTCTAGCCACTTATGAAAGATTTGTTTTGTCCTATTGATACCCACTGTATTTTTATATTTGCCCCAAGCTAACTTTTATCCAGCCCGCTCTCCCTGTCCTAACATTAAACACCCTCATTTCCAAAGTTTGGTTAAGTCTTCATTTTTCATTTCTTTGTTTTACTTGCTAAGATGGAGGCATAGCCTATTTAGTTAAGTGGGTAGACATACAAGAATAGAATGCAAACATGGGAAGGAGCCCTGGCTGTTACTTAGCCCAAGTTTTACACGCAAATAAATAGAAGCTCAGGGAGGTTTACTTTCTAAACATTCTCAGGCCGAGGCTGTAGGTTGAGCCATTGACAGACTGTACTCATTGTACCACCTCCTGCTGGGGAGCTGAGCAAAGATTTCTCCTGGGGGAATTTAGTGCTCCATGGATTTCTGAATGCTGTGCTTGTTGCTTAATTTTGTACTTAGGAATGAGAGGGCTTAATTAAAGGAAAAGGAGATGGGATGGGGGTGGGGAGAAGGAAGAGAAGCATGGTATAATACAGGGGAAAAGGAATAAACAATAAAATGTGTTTAAATAGGAAAGTAAGGGACAACTTGGGGGCTGAGGCAGGACACATCCTTCACATTAGAAGACATATCACAAGTACAGCCCTCCCACAAGAGGCTTAAGGAAGTCAGCTTACCCAGAAATTTGCATTTTAGCATGTGAGAGGAGACAGAGAAGAGAGAGAGAGAGAGAGAGAGAGAGAGAGAGAGAGAGAGAGAGAGAGAGAGAGAAGGAATTAAACAGTACAACAGAGTATCAAGTATCAGGCAAAGCATTATTACTGTCTTGAAATATGACTAAATAGTCAAAAACTAGCAAGGAAAGAAGGAATAATTTTCTTAATATTTTTGTTTAGCTTATTTGAACACCTTAATGACAGTAAATGATATATCCTATATAATAAAGAGGTAATATGCCAATTGATCCTCAAACCCTCACATCACAAGATGGCTGCCCCCACATTGTCACAAGATGGCCACCCCCACATTGTCACAAGATGGACGGCAGGGGAGGTCAGTTGGGGGCAACCAGGCCTGCAGGGGAGGGCAGTTGAGGGTGATCGGGCTGGCAGGGGAGCAGTTAGGTGTCAATCAGGCTGGCAGGGGAACAGTTAGGGGGCTATCAAGCTGGCAGGCAGAAGTGGTTAGGGGCAATCAGGCAGCCAGGCAGGTGAGCGATTAGGAGCTGGCAGTCCAGGATTGTGAGAGGGATGTCTCAGATTGGAGAGGGTGCAGGCTGGGCTGAGGGACACCCCCCATCCCAGTGCACGAGACTAGATATACACTGGCTATACATTTAATAGTCAACGATATGTCAACAATTTAAGCATCATTGTCAAATAGCACAAGAACTAATATAAGTCATGGAACAGACTGACATACCTCAATGTGGGGATGGAGGGATGAGAAAAATCAACCAAAGAACTATATACTAGTACTTATATGCATGGCCCATGGACATGAAGAATAGGACTGGTAGGGATGGGAAGGGGCTTGGAAAAGGGGGAGGGTTGGGGGAAAAGGGAGACATCTGTAATACTATCTACACTAATAAAAGAGAAACATGCAAATTAACCATCACTCCGCTATGCCAAGCCATGCCCACCCGCCAATCAGGAGCGAGTATGCAAATTAACCCAACCAAGATGGCAGCCGGCCATGAAGCTGAAGCAAGCAGGAGGCTTGGGTTGCCCCAGCAATGGAGGAAGCCAAACTTCCCGCCTGACCTGGCCAGCCCTGGCCTCTGCTCAAGGCTACAAGTTTCAATTATCCTATCTAATAAAAGAGTAATATGCAAATTGATCATCACTCCAACACACAAGATGGCTGCCCCCATGTGGTCAAAGATCTTTCCCCCATATGGACACAAGATGGCCGCCACAAGATGGCCATCAGGGGAGGGAAGTTGGGAGGGACCAGGCCTGCAAGGGAGGGCAGTTGTGGGTGATCAGGCCAGTAGGAGAGGGCAGTTGGGAGGGACCAGGCCTGCAAGGGAGGGCAGTTGGGGGTGACCAGGCCTTCAGGGGAGGGCAGTTGGGGGGGACCAGGCCTGCAGGGGAGGGCAGTTAAGGGTGACCAGACCTTCAGGGGAGGGCAGTTAGGGGCAATCAGGCTGGCAGGGGAGCAGTTAGGCTGTCAGGGGAGTGGTTAGGGGGTGATCAGGCTGGCAAGCAGAAGTGGTTAGGGGCAATCAGGAAGGCAGGCAGGTGAGCAGTTGGGAGCCAGCAGTCCTGGATTGTGAGAGGGATGTATGACTGCCCGTTTAGGCCCGATCCTCAAGGGGTCCCATATTGGAGAGGGTGCAGGCTGGGCTGAGGGACACACCCCCATTCACGAATTTCGTGCACTGGGCCTCTAGTAGAAGATAAATAAATTCTAGATACTTGCTTCCAGCTGGCCCTGGCCTCCATTCAAGGAGGCACTGAAAAAAAAAAAAAAAAAAAGGAGGGGCTGGGACCTTGGGTCACCGAGGGGTGATCAGGCCAGGATGGGATGGCAGGGACCATTGGGGGTAAGCAAACCAGCAGGGGGACCAGTTGGGGGTGAGCAGGCCATCAGTGGGGGTCAGTTGGAGGTGATCAGGACAACGGGGGGTGCAGTTGGGGGTGATCTGGCTGGCGGGGGGGCATTTGGGGGCAAGCAGGCCGGCAGGCAGAGTGGTTAGGAGCAATCAGGCAGGCAGGCAGGCAGGCAAGTAAGCGGCTGGAGCCAGCAGTCCTGGATTGTGAGAGGGATGTCCGAATGCCGGTTTAGGCCTGATCCCTGTAAACCAGCAGTAGGACATCCTTCGAGGGGTCCCAGATTGGAGAGGGTGCAGGCCGGGCTGAGGAACACTGCCCCCACCCCCCTGCATGAATTTCGTGCACCGGGCCACTACTCAACAATAAAAAATATATAGATTTAAAAAATAAATGAAAAACAAAGTTTGTAAAACTTAAAAATAATTAAAATCCATGTGCTGGAAGAAAAAAAAGAATGAATACAATGCATTTATCTATCATATTGATGTAATCTGTAGCAGAGGCAACATGGAAAGATCTCAACACATCAAGTCTCTGGGGATTGCCACTAGCATGGCCTCCTTGAGAGGGCATGGCCCTACCATGAGCATCTCTGAATCCGGCAACAGGTACAAGATGTGAGCACAATGAGTATTTGTTAAGTGTCGGAATGAGAGAAAGCAATGCTCTCACTAACACATCAAGGAGGAGAGTGTGAGTTCTAAAGTGGGTAGTTCCTGCAGCTCTCTCTGCCCCAGCAGCTTGCATGCAAATAAAGTGCGAAACCCTGGCCAGAAATTAAACTCACATTTACAAATCAAATGAGATCCCATTTTTACTGGAAGGACATGGGCATGAACTAATGCATGAAAGATTGTCCGTGTTAGTATCAGCCAGATCCTGAAAATACAGATGCCAAGTCCCCTAATTACCAAAAATTCATGAGCTTCCCTTTTTTTTATTATATTCCACATTATTTCTGATTTCAAAGTAAACTCCATCTTTCATGTTAGAAACACAAACCCTCTAGCCGTTTCTGCTCACGCTGCAAATTATGCTTCTGTTATTAAAAGAGGCTTTGTAAGTCCAGCGTTCGTTTATCCTAGTATTTATTTATCATAAGGCGCCACTGTTTAAGGGAAACACCTATTTGCTTACAGAGAATCGACCCAGGTAACAGGGCTGGTTACATGAAATTCAGTCCAAAATTCAAGTTTAAAACTTACCATTGTCTCTTGGAATGGCAGCTGAAAGGAAAAAAAAAAAAAATGCAACACTCACCAGCTCAGCCAGCGTGCAGGAGGGGGAGGAGAGGAATTAGCAAATCTCAGAAAAATAAAGCTACATAATCTGCTATATCTCAGGCCGCCTTTATCCTCCAAATCCCCCATCTTTGTTTAAGCTACGAACAGACTCCATAAAAATCAGCTCACTGACCTCCCCTATTATACACCTCCCTGCACAAATCAAATGAAGTTTGGGTTGAAAAGCTGATTTACATATATATATATATATATATATATATATATATATATATACCCCCTCCCCAACCCAAGAGCATGCTGGTGTATTTAAAAAGTGGTTATCTTTTCTAATTCTTCCCTTCCCCTCCAGGGTACAGGCCCTGCTGCGGGCCATATGGAACCCGGGCACTGCACACACTTCACCCCTTGCTTTTGTTTGGAAAAGGGATTTTCTAGAAGCTCCACCACACCAAGAGTTTCATCGTTAGCATTGATTTTTAACACCTTGGGAGGGAAGTAAACAGAGCATTGCTGTTTGATATCAAGACATCACTGAGACTACGTCCTAATATTTGCTCTCGTGGTGTGGTTTTTCCTGGAGAAGCGCATTCCTCTCCCGTTGAAAACAGCGTGGGCGCTGCATCACCCAGGTGCTTAGGGCTTCTTGTTTCATGGGTTTTTATTTTTGTGGCGTATAATGCATTCTGGAGTCTGACCAGCAGTGTCAGAAAAAAACACACCCTTCTTGGCTTTTTTGGTCCGGGCTTTTCTCCTAACGATTGGCAACAGTGGGGGACCCTGAGATGCCCAGGGTACACCTCTTTTTCGGTTCTGCTTTGCAGGCCCCCTGCCCAGTCTCAGCGCTCCCTTTACACTGCCCCATAGTGCCAGCCAGCGCTGTGGCACAGGCGTCATCACAGAACACATGTGTACTGTTCAGTCTTTGGTCAATGCCTATAGCTCATCTGTGACACTGTGAATTCCATGAGAAAACAGACTGTTACTCATCTTCGAATCCCCCGTGCCCAGTCCAGGGAGCCACGTGTGCTCAGTTAGCACATCGTAGATTACTTGTAATAATAATATTAGCTAATATTTATACAAACTAAGCACTTCACATGCACTATCCCATTTATTCCCCCCCCCCCCCCAAACTATGGTTATCATTATCTTATTTTTCAGATGAGAAATGGAGGCTTAGAGAGGCTAAGTCATTTGCCAAGATAGTAAAACATGGGATAGAATCAGGGTCTAATGTCATGTCAACTGACTTCAGAGCACAAAGCCTGACCCAATAGGTTCTTCTTCCGTCAGAGCTGCTTCCCACACTGGGCCAAGCCATCACCAGGATAAGAAGGTCATGTCTCAGTCATCACTGTAATGCCTGATATCAGGAACTGAGCTTCTCGTCTGAGACATTCCTAATACATACAACTACCCTATTCTATTAAGTATTATCATTGTTATTATCCCCATTGACCATCAAGAGCACCATGACTTACAGTTCAAGTGGCAGCTCTGAGGCCTGAAGGAATTAAGAAGTGGAGTTTAATTCAAAATCATGTTTTTTGGATAAAGCTTTCAAACTGACTCCACAAAAGAGTTGGAATTAGAGATAGGGAAAAAAAGCAGGAAGAAAGCAAAGAAATTGCTCTTGGCCACCAAAATGCATTAGATAGGAATAGGAAAAGGGTATATATAAGAGGAAGAAGAGGGTGTCAAAGAAAACAGTGGGCTGGGTTCTGAGGTGGGACTCAAGGAGGTGTTTGTTGAGCTAAAGTGGAATGAAATGGAATGCAGTGGAGTGGAATGGAATGGAATGGAATGGAATGGAATGGAATGGAATGGAATAGAATTAAGACACATGGCCATCATGACACTTGCCACAGGCCTATTCCAATTTCTGGCATATGGATTTACTCATCGCTATGGACTGAATTGTGTCATTCAAATTCATATGTTAGGGCTTCATCATCATCAATGTGATAACATTTTGAGATGGGGCCTTTGGGAGGTAATTAAAATTAGAAGAGGTCATGAGGATGGGTTCCTCATATTTGCATTAGTGCCCTTATAAGAAGAGATAACAGACAGCTTGCTAGCCCCTTTCCTCTCCTCCTACTGTGTGCACCCAAAAACGAAGAGGCTCACACGTGTGTCATGTGAGCACACAGCAAGATGGTAGCCATCTACAAGCCAGGAAAAGAGTTCTCACCAGGAACCAAACTGGCCAGAACCTTGATCTTGGTCTTACCAGGCTCCAGAACTGTGAGAAAATAAATATCTGTTGTTCAAGGCAGTAAATCTATAGTATTATGTTATGGCAGCCCAAGCAGATCAATATACTCATTCACACTTTCCTAAATGGTCTTCAAGGGGTCTCCTCAGCCTGCTTCGATTTCCAAATCCTTGGCTCAGCCTAGGCTGTCTTCAGTTGGTCACGGTCTTTGAGAATTTTTTTTTTGTCCATTTGAGTCTACTTGCTTCCATTCTAAAGCAGTCGCTCCAGGAAAGCAAACCAATACAAATCCAAAGCTATCTGAGGCACATCCAACCCCCTTTTCAAAACCCACCCAGCTGGTCTTTCAAGCTGTGGTGAGATGCTGAGACGGTCCCTGCAGGAATGCAGAGGCCTTGCCTTGGAAAGTAGATCCGTTCCTCTTAAGCAATTTCATGTAAACAATTTAGCCTATCAATCTCCAGTTGCTCAGATTCCAATCTGTCTTATTATGGATTCAAACCTGCTGCACAGAGAAAACACTCTCCTTCCCTAAAGAACTGTTGGTTCAAAACACCCAGCTTTCTGATTCACTCCCCCACCTACCCCCTCTCCCCGCCCCCCCGCCTTGCCTTTTCAAAGGAGCTTGGACTTGGTTAGAGCTTTCTTTTATAAATGCAAACACAATTATGACTTATGCATGTCAGTACATCCTAAAGTGGTAAAGGACAATACTGTGGCACTTACGATAACAATACCTTCCTTTCTATCCCCTGCCGAGCTCCAAATGTTACTTCATTAGTGTGGATTTGATCACAGTGCTCTTTGCCGCCATAGTTTCTATTCCAGAGCCCAAGGAAACTGCAAATGCTATATAATGTATGATTATTAACCTACATCAAGCAAATCACAGTGGCTCAGTATACTGTTTTCCTACTAATTCAGTCCTTCATTAATAACCTTAATTATTTGCATGAATAGAATAGGAGTTATACAGTGGAGAAACCCGAAATTGCTGTGGCAAACACATTACCATTCCCAGCTATAGCTCTATACAGAAGTCAAATTGGAAAAAGTGAGAAACTGCCTAATACAGGAAGTTATATTTTTGAGATGGTTTCTCTCATCTGTTTGGACAAATACAAACATCTGAAGTATCCGCTGTTAGAAACCAGGATGTGGGGAAAAGACATGGGATGTACTCTTCCCTGAAAAGGGGTTTGGCAACGAAGCAAAACCAATGTAAGTTAAAAATGAACACTCTGCACTTAGAAAACCAAATTATGCAAATCCATCCACTTTCTACCTCGCTAATGTTTCCCTGCACTGGCTGACTTTATAAGGTTGGGGCGAAAGGAGGACTGGGTGTTCATAATCCTCAGGGTTAGCTGCTGATGTGACACAAATCTCAGCTGGGGAAACTAGCCTGGACTGGAACCGGACGCATATTTTTAAAAACCACCAGAACAAAAAGAATAAAACCGTGAAGTAGGACAAGCATCCAACTAAGGCCCTTTCTAGAGGGAGTGTTCAGATGAAATGTAACAGCACAGCAAAGATGGTCCAAAATCAATGGAGGCTCAGGGGAACACGGTAGTGGGTTTCCTACCTTTAATTATAAGCAAGGTAGGATGAAGGGGGATCTAATCTAGTCACTCATGGTTATTGGGTGAACAGGCATGGCATAAAACTTCAAGTTGAGGAGCATGCTGTGAGAATCTGAACAAATACCCAATTATCATTCAGGAGTATGTCGGACTTTTGAGCAGTTCTAGAATAAATACAGTGTGCACAAGTGCCATCTAGGAATCGGCTTGGAATCAGGAATCTGGCTGCGGAGAGAGCAGGTGAATGACTGGGTTATAAAACCAAACATCTACAACTCAGGGTTTACTACGTTGCCCCAAAGGGAAGCACAAAATGGAAGAGAAAGTCCTGTGGAAACAGCCCCACCAGGTAAAAAGAATTTGTGTGGCACCAGTGAATCTGGTCTTCGCTCTTTTCCAGTCGCCTGCTGACGGGGTGCACGCTGCCTGGTGGGATGGCAGGCAGGCAGAAGTATCGCCTCCTAATAGGATGCTTTCCACCTTCTTAAATGTTGTACACAAACCACCCTAGTCATCAAGGCAATAATTAACTTCATTTTGATGCTGCCTAATTATCATGTTTACTTCTCACACTTTCATCACATATTGGCTTATTTTTTAAAATATTGTTATTAGTGGTAACAGATAAAATAAATAAAAATCTCAATCTTCGGGAGAGATGAAGCTGTGGACGACAGTCTTTGTTTTCAGGGAGGCAGCCCGGCACCCTGAGGAGAGAACAGGGTGTGGGTTCAGGAGGAAAAACCCCCACAATCTGAGTTCAAATTTTGACTTGGCCTTCATTTGCTCATCTGATAAATGAGAAGAAGAAGAATATTTACCCTTTTAGACTTGTCCAGCTGACTAGATAGATGAGATGTTTGTAGTGATATTCCTAACCTCGTTTGTGGCACATAGTAGGTTCTCCTTAAGTGGCTATAATGGCAACAATGAGGGCTATCATAAATGGATAGTCCTGTCAGACCTTTGGAGCAAGATGTTTGAAAACTCACGCACTGAGGCTATTCATCCAACAGCTATATATTTAATCCTGTTGATTATTAAGTAAGTGATCGAATAAGAGAAAGAAAGAAAGAAAGAAAGAAAGAAAGAAAGAAAGAAAGAAAGAAAGAAAGAAAGAAAGAAAGGAAGGAAGAAAGAAAGAAAGAGTAAGGCATGTGCCGACACTACTAATCACTAAACACTTCAAAGTGGACTCTGATTCCTAGAACAGTGCCTTGTGCTCGGAATTTGTTGTAATGAATGAAATAAAACTTATTTTTAAGACTTCCCAAATAAACAGTCACACTGATGGCCACCCATACCTGGCCCTCTACCGTCACCTCATCCTGACCAACCTTCTCCCCTCCCTCTGCCATCACAGGTCTCCTTAATCCTCCTGCCTTCCCCTGGCTTGTCGCCCATATCTGAGATGCCTGACTTTCTCATCATTTCTCACCAAAGATGAGGAAATGTTTCTTGTCTTCTAAGGACTCAGATTGTGAAATAAAACGCTGTAAAATGTGGTACAAAATAATTAGAACAGTCGCAATTCCTCATATCTGGGGGTTGATTATATATGTAGGTGGGATATCCAACTATGAGTGCCTGTTCACATCGAGGCCCCCAGGTCACCCTTCCCTCCTGCACTACTCCACCCTTGGTCCACTGACATTGTAAGATATAGGAAAGGGCAGATCTGAAGGACCTGTAAGAAGATCATCTCAAACTGACTCTCTCTGTGCAACAGCTGTTCTCATGGCTCCATTATCTACATTCCTCTTCAGTCCTTTTAAGAGAAGAGCTGTTGTCCATGGAGCTGGACCTGGGGGCAAGTGCAGGCACAGTGCCATAGCCCAGGGCAGCAGCCTGTATGTGTCCAGCAACACTAGCCACGGCAGGTGGACGCCAATCTCAGCCTCCTGCTTCTGGTCCACAGCTCCCTCTCTCCTCCCACTCTCTGTGGCCCTGAATCTCGGCCTTTAGACAAGAATGGTCCCCTCTACCTACCTCTCCCTCTGGCTCTCAGACACACACATTTCACAGACTCTAACTCCCATTCAATTTAGTTTAATAGTAAAGGTGACAGGTATAGGGTCAAAAGCACATGATTTAGGGGCTTCATTTAGAAGGCCCAACCAGCAGCATCAAAATCTGATTTAGGGGCTTCATTTAGAAGGCCCAACCAGCAGCATCAAAATCTGATGCAGTCAGTTGTTTGGGTGGGAGCTATATGGGACGTGTCACTCTGGTAGAATATCAGGAAAACAAAGTTTAGGCATTTCACCAGCTACCGCTGTCCCACACCTACCCCCCTACCACCTAAAGGGATGATAGAACTTTCATCATGGAGAGACCAAAATAATGACAATAAGGTTATATTTTTTAAAATGAAGAAGCCAAGTGCCCATCAGCAGATGAGTGGATTAAAAAACTGTGGTACATCTACACAATGGAATACTATACTGCAGTTAAAAAAAAAAGAAGGAATTCTTACCATTTGCAACAGCATGAATGGAACTGGAGAGCATTATGCTAAGTGAAATAAGCCAGTCAGGGAAAGATAAATATCACATGATCTCACTCATTTATGGAATATAATGAACAACATAAACTGATGAACAAAAACAGATCCAGAGACAGAGAAGCATCGATCAGACCAACAAACCTCAGAGGGAAGGTAGGTGACGGTGGGGGTAAGGGGGAGAGATCAACCAAAGGACTTGTATGCATGCATATAAGCCTAACCAATGGACACAGACAACAGGGGGGTGAGGGCATGAGTGGAGGAGAGGTGGGGGGCAATGGGGTGATGAGGACACATATGTAATACCTTAATCAATAAAGAAAAAAAATAGAGGAGAGAGAGAGAAGGAGGAGTGCTTAATGATAAAATGTACAAAGAGCTTTGAATACTGGAAGTTATTTTTCTGCAACCTTAATATGAGACATTGCCCAAGACTAGAAGCTATCTCCTAGTCTGGATGACTTTTGATGCTTATTCCTATAATCCATAAAATTAA
Organism: Plecotus auritus; assembly: GCF_963455305.1. NCBI lineage: Eukaryota > Metazoa > Chordata > Mammalia > Chiroptera > Vespertilionidae > Plecotus > Plecotus auritus. The sequence goes on along the minus strand of NC_137770.1, from coordinate 239,981,678 downwards.
TTTGTATTTTGCTATACAAAATCCATATGTAAAATAGAAAGATATACTTTATGCTTTTGCATTGGCCATGGAGATTTTTTTAAGGCTACCAGAGGTGTCCTCGGACAGAAGTGAAATCTGATTCAAATGTATTAAGTACAAGGAGACAGAGAACATTTGGCAAATCAATGAACAAATGTTAGGAGTGTGAAGTGTGGAATGAATAAATATGCAAATAGACAAAATAACATTTGCAGCCCCATATTGAATACACTCTTATCATGGAATGTTTACCCCTAGTTTATGCAAATCTCTATTCAAGCTGGTTGATATTTCCAGTAATTTGGGACCAAAAAATTCTAGACCTAATTGTTCTAATTTGAAAAATTTCTATTTTGAGATATCTGTCCCAAAATTTTTTGTGATAGAGAAAGAATTAAATGTTAATTTAGAAAGAGAATGGGACAGAGAGTCAGTAAGAGAGACTGCTGTCCAATTCATCCAAGTGGAATTTTCAACTGGGCTTCTATTTAATTAAACCAATCTAGGGAAGCTTCAAAATAATCCTCCTTCAGAATCTTGGCTTTTGACCTCCCTAAAGGAGTTTCTGAGGCTCCTTTTGATGATATAAATATTTTAAATTTTATTTTCCAGATTATTTTTTTTGGAGGAGTAGACAGCAAGAACAAAGTAGAAAGGAAAAAAAAAAGGGAAAGTTGTTATGGTTTTAAAATACACTAGAGTAACTTATTTTTTAATGAAGTAGATTGCATTTTATATCTGAATTCAAATGATCATACTTTTAAAAATTATAATTAAAATGCATTGTAAAACCATATGTTCATTGGTTGGATTATATGAGAGAAGTTCTTTGAACATGAAATAAAGGAATCATGTGATAACTCTATCCATTTCACACGATTAATGGAAGTAATAAATTCAAAATTTAAAACTTGAAATTGGAGAAAAGAGATACCACAAATTTCATTATGAAACCTCAATAAATATGTCTTGGTTTATATTAGCACTAAACTATGACATCTCCCATTTGAAACAAGTCAGCTTTGTTTTTGATTCCCTAAGATACCATTTTCATCTCCTGGCAGATGCCCAACTGCTTAAACTCTCTTTTAATCTCTTTGTATTTGGTTATGTCGCTGCCTTACACTGCCCTGAAGGCCACTTGTGAGCCTTGGAGGTTTATAGGTGTCTGTCATGATGCATTTTCTGGTAATAGTTGCTTAGCTACATTGCAAATCTTTTGTTCTTTGCTTGTGGCTCAATCCCTCTAGGCTTCCAACAGCGTAAGCTGGTCGTTAGCTTGTCTCTCCATAGCCTTTGTCCTTACCACTCCTGAAGCCAGCATGTCAGGTACTAACTCATGAACTTTCTGATTTTTGTACAATGTTCATGTGATGCTTGTCTGATATGACGCATGGACTGCTGGGGCATACCTGCTCCTTAGGCTTCTCTCTGCCATTGGAGAACTGTGTTCTCGATGGCTTTTTATTGATGCACACGAATATGCACTTTTTCTTCTATGCTGCATGACACAATTATTCTCTGTCCAATACCTTACTCTGTCCTACAGGCATGTTTTCATTCATAGTTTGATAGAGTGTTCAGACCTAATAACTACTTGGAAGATCTCATTCATGTAATCTATGTATCTTATTTACATTTTTAAATATCTTATCCCCTACACCATAAGTGTAACATTCAGTAATAAAACCAAAATGCATATCACATCTCTAGAATCTATGACATGGAAAGTCTCTTCCAATCTGAAATGCTACTTGTAAACCCAAATCAAGCCCCTGAGAAAATGCATTAACTTTCTCATATTATCAGGATCAAAGACATAATTTGATAATTGGTAGTAGTTATAATTAAGTTTTTCTAATTCTGTTTTAGTTCACATTCAGATACACAGAATTATGGGACTTTTGACCCCTCCAGGGAGGGTGAGCTCTACCTCTTGTTCCAAGGCAGGCCATTTCACCTGGCTGGTGTTCTGAAAGTGCTTCCTTTTAAAGCACAACAGTCTTTCCACAAGTTACTTCCATCACTGCCAACTAGTTCTAGTTTATTCATTCAATAAATATTATTTAGTGCCAACTGTGGTGTCAGGTGCAGTGTTAGGTATTGGAGATAAAAAGATGAAAATGCTGGAATCACTGTCTAAGGACATCTCCAGTGAGGTCCTGGCTGAGCATCGGGTAAACTATAACCATGAATTAGGAGAGCTATGCCAGACTCGATGCGTGTGCTATGTGTCACGAGAATAGAAAGAAGGGCTCAATGGATTCTCCAGCGAGAACTAGGGAGAGAGGTGGGCTGTGAAGAATAAGAATTAGAATATCAGGTAGAAAAGCAAGGAAAGCATCCAGACTGATTTCATTCATTCCCATATCTGAAACATCTCCACCCTGTCTGCCCATTAGATACACGACAATTCTGTGTTCACTTTAATCAATCTCTTCTCCCAAGTATATTTATTTTCCTGGATTTTTTTCACCCTTTGTAACTTCCTCAGATAGGTTTAGCTTGACCCACCTTCACTACCATCCCTGTAGGGGTTGGTTAAAGGCCCTGATTTGCCCTTGCGAAGTCCCATGTATTTTGATCATAACACTTATCACAACTGAAATTAATTAATAATGAGAGTACTTTTACTTTAGTATCTCACTATCTTGAGAAACTAACATCTAAATTAACTAGAATTATCTAGAACCTAGAGTCTAGACGAGAAACGTACCCAGGGCAGGGGCCACGGCTGTCTCATTTACTGTGTCCCCAGAACAAAAGCAAACTTCAGTGTATAGAGGAGCACAGCGCGTACTTGCTGAACGGACACATGATCGAATAACTGCACCATTTCTTCTACAGCATGGTTTTTAATTCTTTTACTGACAACCACCTCCAGTTGGTTTAATGTGGAGTTTACAGAATTGAACTCATGTTTTCAGACTTGTCCATACTACTTCTAGACTCAGGGGAGAGGCCTCCAGAGAATGGCGTTTTAGGAACCACAGTGGCCTTAGGATTGGGAATTCTCTGTCGCAAAGGGTAGAGAAAACTTCTCCCAGGTGCTGAAGGGGGACCGCCGAGAGAGGATTCAGAGCCCCATAAACAGAGGACACGTGGCCAGGTTAGACTCTTCCTTTATTGGTTGAGTGCATTGAAAGTCTTCATCACATTTTCTACAGATTTTATGTCCTTGAAACCCAACAGTCTCTTAAAAACCAGGGGGAAGTTCCTTAAAGCCACGTTCCAGCCAAACAAATCACTAGACCTTTCCCCAGACACCGTGCTTCCTCTATTCTATTTCCTCCTCACTGTCCCACTCATCTCTGCAGCTGACTCCCCAATTCTACCCACTGTCCTGCATGCCTTCCAAGTCCCCCAAGGTCACAGGGCACTTCACACTTGTTTGATGACTACTGTCAAGAAGTCTTGTGTCATAACGATACACTTGTCCTACATCCCTAGGATGGCTCCCAAACCCCCCACCCCTTGGTGTAAACACCCTCATTATCCCCTCCCCTTGAGTGTGAGGAGACCCATGATTCTGCTGAGATGTCACTCCATGATTAAGTTACATTAGATGGCACGGGGATTGTGCAGATGTAATTAACGTTCCTAAAATGACAACTTGGAGTTCAGCAAAAGAGAGATTATCCTGGGTGAGCCTGGCCTCACCAGGTGAGATGCACCTGCTGACCTTGAAAGAGGAAGCTGCCATGTCATGCAGGGAACCATGAGCCCAGGAACAGCAGGAACCTCCTAGGGGCTAAAGACAGTCTCAGTGAACAGCTAGCAAGAAAATGGGAACTTCTGTCCTACAGCTGCAAGGAGCTGAATTCTGCCAACACCTCTGAGTCTCAGATGGAATCACAGTCTCAACTGACACCCCAATTTCTACCCTGTGAGTCTGGGCAGAGGATCCAGTTAACTGGCGCCTGGATCCTGACCACAGATAATGCAAAATAATACATGTGTGTGGTTTTCAGCTGCTAAGTTTGTGGTGATCTGATATGCTGCAATAGAAAACTAAAACATCCATCAAGTAGGTTGTCTGCAATTCTTCACACGTCACTGAATTCGATGAATTTAGTGATGCTTCCTATTGCACTTGGCTCTGAAAAAATTTGAAGGTGATTCAAAGGACAAAATTAAATAATATATGGTCCCTGGAAACTATGTTACTTCCAGACTGTATTCAATAAAAAGGGAGGGTAGCACTTAGCTAGTCACTCAGTAGATCCTTGTGTTTTATAAAAACCTGAGCACACGAATTCGAATCCAGGCTCTATCACTAACTAGCTGCCATTGTCTTGAACACATCAGAGACAAGTTAACTTCTTGCTACATTAGCTATAAATAATCATTATAACAGCCACCATTTGTTGATAAAGTTCCGTGTAGCGGGAACCATATGTATATTATTTACAAATACCATTATACCACACCAAACAGACACGTTCATTTTACAGAGGACACTAGTGAGGCTCAGAGAGATTAGGTATACTAACCAAGGCCATGGAGTTACTGCAGAACAAGGACATGGTTTTGAAGCTGGCCTACTTGCCCTTAAAGTGAGAGGTTACTGTGAGGTGCTCTTTGATGGATCATCCCAGAAATGTAGATGGAGCATGGGATTTCCACAGCGCAAAGCAGGGAGAGGACCCTCCTCCCTTGCACCTCAAAAATAAGTCACATGTGAGTTCCTGGCAGTGCAGGTGTGTCCAGGCGGAGACAGTAACAGGCCTAGGGCCCAGCCAGCGTGGCTGCATGGGTTTAAGAACTCGCTTCCTTGGATCGGCAGGAAGAAGTCAAGTGTGAACTTTCTGAGCCTCAAAGAAATTCCTAAAGGGTCCCTTTAGAAATAAGCATAAATATTCAAATGTATCCAAAGTTTAGCAAATTCACAATGACAAATGTAACAGTTCCTCTAAATTGAAGTTCATCTCTTGGCAGTTTTGAAGGCTTGGAGAAAATGCCAGCAACAAGGACTGGGAAAGAAATAAATCTTTAGATTCCCTGAAAATATAGATAGTTTTTGCGAAAGACATATGGAGGATCCCATACTGCGCCGAAAAAGAAAATTTATAAATGTCAGCTTTGTAGCAGCAATGTTGGAGGGATTTAAGCAATCCACACTTAACTGTGATGGGAAAAAAAAATACGCCGTGAGTACACATTTGCCATTAAGAACTAATTATTCTTAACCTGTGCTGTTTTCAGGAGGTGTGGGCGAGGGGAGAGGGAAGGAAGAAAGCTCCAGAATCCAGGCAAGACAGTAGGTTATTTTCATCCAAACAGGTAATATTCAGAGATTCTATACTGTTTAAGAAAGCTACTGAGCCCTGGCTGGTGTGGCTCAGTTGGCTGAGTGTCTTCCCATGCACCACAAGGTCACTGGTTCAATTCCCTGTCAGGGCACATATCCAGGTGGTGGGTTCGATCCCCAGTTGGGGTGCCTGTGGGAGGCAACCGATTGATGTTACTCTCTCACATCAATGTTTCTCTCTCTGTCTCTCCCTCTCCCTTCTTCTGTCTCTAAAACAAATGAAAACATTAAAAAATAAATACATAAAAATGCTACCAAGAAGTGGGATGGTAAAGGGGTCATGATATAGGCAGAAGAGCTGAGTTCAGGTCTCAGGGTGCCTCACTTTCTTTATCTCTTCAATACAGACGGTCACTATCACACCTGCTCTAGGCTCATAGTGATGACGGAATGAGATACTGCCAGCCAGTTCCGCTCAGCAAATATTAACCATGGCCTCCTTTCTATCCCTCACCACAGCGGGCACAGAGGGAAATAAGACCGTCCTCCCTCTCCCTCCACAAGCTTACAGATGGTCCTTATTTAGGGAAGAATTCTGTGAACGTTAAGACACTACCCGAATGCTTGTCATTTTAACGCATTAACCAACCCATGAGGTTATTATTGGAAACATTTGAAAAAATGACCAAGACTCCACTATGTATCTGACTCATTTCTTTTTTCAATTTAGGATATCGTGGCAAGAATTACTTATTTTGGACTAGAAATTGGAATCTGTAACCGTATCTCATGTTAGACAAACCACAGCTACTATTGGAGGGTCTTGTAAAACATTTTTTTTTTCCTTTCCAAAGGGAAAGAAGTAACACATTAAATGGCAATTCAAAACCAGGAAAGGCAGGAAGAGAAACGGCAGGTAGCATATGCATTCCTTTGTTTCCCTGGGGGATGGGTCATCTTGCCTTCTCCTCCTGAAGGCTCTGAATGGAGATCACCCCAATTACACAGTGCCCTGGTTGGCAAAGCGCAGCGCTGAAAACAGGAAGAACATGGGAAACGCCAGCCGTCAAGAGCTACAATGGAACCTCTGCAAAGAAAGCATAATCACCTCATAAGAAACATACAACGTCTTAGAACTTCTGTTAAGTAATGGCACAGAGGCAATGCTGAAGATGAGCCTGGGTTCAGTAAATCAGCACTGTTTCCACAGCTGGGCTGCTTGCACGGGCTGGAGGACCATTTTCTTAAGTAAGGCATGGCGCTGGTCTGACGTTAATTTAACAAGGTAATTATCAGGTGAAAAATCGCTGCCACACTGAACCTGAATAATAACTCTCATAATTACTGATTTTGGGCCCATCTTTAAAAGAAATAATGGAGCTCTGAGTACTTAAGCATTTTATAGGAAATACATTTGGGCACAGGGTCTACTAGTATGAAAAACTATTAAGGACATAATTGATGGTTTATTTACATAATATGCCAAGCAGAGTTTATCATTTATCTTATGATTCTATTGAAGAGAAGCAAATAAGTATTAGAGACGTTAAGTTGTTTTAGGCAGGCAACCTTGAAAAAGCTGATTATCATTGATTTTTTTTTAAGCTTGAAAGTTGAACTTTCCTAAATGCCTCAATTCAATCAGAGTAGTTGATTTTTATCAAATGTGAGTACTTCACACATATGACATAACTAACACACATATGGCACGACAAACATTTCCAGAGAAAATTTTACATCTCTCAGATAACTAACTTCAATTTTTGAAATATTTTCAAAGCTTGCATTAATTCTGCAAAACACACACACACACACACACACACACACACACACAGAGAAGCGTGCGCATGCGATCCTATTACTGAGGACCATCTCAAGTGTTGATTTTTATCTGGAATCCAAGAGTTAACATGAAGATACCATGCGTGTCTATGAGAGAATACCCCCCTAAGCATTACTGACTGGGCTGGCCTCATTGTTAGACTCTGGAAGAACTCTTGCTCTTTCATTGTTCTCAGTGTAACTAACCCATCCTGGCATAGCAAATGGTGTATTTTTCAAAGTAAAACAAAATACGATAAAATTGCAAATAAGATTATTCAAAGGCAGTACTAAGTAAGACTTATTTTTTTAGAAAAGTCTGTAAAAATAATGTAATACTCTCATTGTTCCAGATAATATGAAGAACTTGTCTCATCACTTGCTCACACGTGACTTACTTCCTCCTTCTACAGATCTTCAAAATGATTACTGGTGTCAATTTCAGCTTCTTCTGACTAGTTGAAAAGCGAAAGATGCATGTTGCATCAGAAAAGTTCTCATCAGAATATATTGAAGGTAGCAACCATTAGGAAAGGACCAACTTCATAAAAATAAACAAGCACACTACAATAATCATGTGAAGCTGGTTCTCTTGGAAAGAATAATAAAGGCACCAAGTTCTGCAAGGTCTTGAATTCAAATATGACTACCTTGATGAAACAATAAATAATGGAACACATCCTGATGGGTGATTTTGTCATAAGGCCTATACATTCTTAATGAAAGCCACCTGAACATGCCTAATACAGTTGTACAAGAATGCTAATTTAAACTGACTTCAACAAATGCTCTATCTTACACCATTTTCACAAATAAGGTACATTCACAACCTGAAAACATGTCACAAAGATTAGCCTATACATTAGCTTATGGGGAGTGGGCCTCACAGCAGCTCACCTCACTAAGTGTCATACATAGAAAATACTGCAAACATCTCACCTTAAACTGTTTTTTTAAGATTTTTTGGTTTAAAAAAAAAAAAGAAAAGATACCAATGTTACATTTGGATATAGAGTCTAAAAATATGGTGATGAGCATGATTAAGAACAGTTTCATAAAGAGAGACAAAGTGCATCAATATGAAACCATCTGGCTAAGATTAAGTTCTAGAAAATAAGAGCTCACTAGACCTTTAGCTCCTCCAAGGCAAGAGATTTTGTTCATTCATCTTCTTATCACTAGGGCACAGAAATATGACATATGGGAAGTCCCCGAGAAAGGATTAATAAATAAACAGGTGTTTCCACTGAAATGAAGTCTATTAAGATTTGTTCAATAAGTAGATTCACGTACCTAGTTAACCAATGCTAAGAACTACTTATTCCATGAAATGGACTTACCAGGAGGATGGCAGACTAACCATGTAGTGAAATACTCTATCAAGCCATGGCCCAAAGCTTTAAAGAAAAAAAAAAATCAATCCTAGTGTTACAGGTTGGATAAATGTGATTTTAGTTTGGTGTTTAAAATATTTGAGTCTTGAGTCCTATTTCTGTTTGTGGACAAATTTCCAAGTTGCTCTGTGACATTTCCGTGACTCTGACATCAATGAGTAGCTACAATTTGAGATTGCAAGGGGTAGAAACTTAATAAAACATGGTAAATATCATATGCACAATCATGTGCTTATGGGCCAAATACTCAGGCCCTGTGGTTCATATTTGTACTATTTTCCAGTGCTACATTGCTCATAGAGTCCATATATATTTACTGAAAGCCTATATTTTCAAAGCATTGTGGTAGGGTATTTTCTGCCATGACTTCAGAAAACTAAGGGTTTTAGCAGGTTAGAAAGAAATATTTGCCAGCCCTATAGTTGAGGTCTGAATGAGGTAGTAACCAGAAAAATGGAGAGGGGGTGTGTTTTTGATACTCTGTGTGACTATGACTCTGTTTGGCACATGTATTTCTTGACTTTTGATTTCATAGTTTATATTCCTACTCCTATTTCTTCCCTCTGGTTCTCATACTAAGATGGTGCTACGCCATCATGGGCCACGGGATGATTGTAGCAAACTTTTTTATTATCAAAAGACTCAACTGGAGTTAAAATCAGGTTTGATCACTCCTTTCTCAATGCCATAATGGTTACTTCACTTGTCCTGCTCTTCCAGTGTTGATGCTATTGCATTAGAGTTAACTGTAAGCTCCTTTAAGGCAGGCAATGTATCTCAATGACTATGCCCAATCCCTGGCAAAGTCAACTGTGGACAGCCTGCAATATGGAGTTTGGATTTAAATTCAGGCGGGCTTCAACCTGTATCCCCCCCAACCCACTACTGAGGTGTTTTGTTCTGTAGGAGGGACTCATGAATACAGGGCTGGACATACACAGAGGCAAGTCTTCTGTGAATAAGAAACCAGGTAAATCTCTTAGAGTTTTTTCATATAATGTGCCATGCTCACACCCTATTTTAGCTTCTCTGAAATTATCAGGATTTCATATTTGAGCATTAATTTGTGGCTGCCAGATTCAACAAAGAAAAGCACAGGATGCCCAGTTAAGTCTGAATTTCAGATAAACAAAAAATAATTTTATAATAGAACTATTGCATTTTATTTTATTACATTTATATTTTATTACATTTTATCTAGCAACCTTATCTTCAAGATGATGAGTAAATGGGATTAAAAGAGGATCGAATGAGATGTATTTCTATAATTCTGTTATCTTTGCCAGCCCTTAGACAATAAATGCCAGTTACACTACCTGTAATTTTAATAATTAAAAAGTTTGCCACAATCTTCCTGTGGCCCATGATGGCATAGTGCCATCTTGGTTTAAAAACCATAGGAAAGATATAAGAGTAGGAATATATGAAACCAAGAGTCAGGAAATGTATGTGTCAGACCCCATAGATATCACAGTCATACAGAGTCTCAAAAACAATACATACTGTCCATCTCCTGGTTAGTACTTCACCCAGACCTCAATTAAGCATTAAAGGACAGTAATGGGTCTGACTTGCTCAAGTCAGTCAGACCCATAACTGTATATTCGACAATAAGTTTTATCTCCATAAGAAACCCAACAATCCTCCTAGATTTCATAACAGCTTGACTTATAAAGGGAACACAGAAAGTCATAAAATCATAAAGATCAATTACAAATATGGTGATGGTTATACCTTCAACTTGCATAGCACTTTAAATCCATTCAAAGTACTTTTATGTCCAGTATTTCATGTAATTATTAGTGTGGTATTTATTAGCAATGAGAGAATGGAATGTCTGCTCAATCTATTGTTATGGCTCATTTGCAAATCTTGATATCATCCATTGGAACCACAAATGGGAAGAGATTCAGTTTCTTTTTTCCCCTTCAGGAATCTGTCAGTTCATCGATCAGTTGTAGGCTTTCTCTCAAGCCTTTTTTATAACTAGTCCCAGTTTTGGTATTAATATCACAAGAATATTTTATTTTTGAGCTACTTAGCTGATTATGTCCATGTAAGAGTTTTAAATACAATGGAATCAAAAGCAAATGAAAAAATTTGTGAGAAAAGGCCTTTCTCCTTAACTGTATGCCCCACTATAATGACAAATAGCAGAAACTCAGTGATATCTGAATGAATTAAACAAAGTATGAGTGCAGGAACAAACGAACTTCAAATGATAGTGTGCTTTAGACCTAATTTAATTCACTCCAAATATCGCCAGCCTAATGAAGACTGCTGTTGAAAAGGGTCACTCGCTAAATCCACAAGTTCAGAGGCCAGGGCCATCCAGAAAGCATTTAGTGCAGCTCCATGGAAAGGAAATCATTTTCTGGAGTCATCTGAGACAAAGATGTCTATGTGATTAAGCAACGAAAATGCCACAATCATCCAGTAAATAACCATCAAATAGTACTCCGAGGCAGTGCATTCTTTTCTCTAAGAAACATTTTTTAAATGCAATTGAAGTTCATTTCCTTTCACCTTGCCCTCAATAAATAAGATAGCAAGCCCAAAGTGCCTAGAACAGTGGCCGGCACTCGATATGTGTTCAATAGCTTCTTGCTGTCTGAGCAAAGTAGGTGTTAATCCTAACCCTCTGTTGGACAGGTGTCATCACTGTAATAGTTTGTAACTTGTTTGTTTAAATCACCATCTTCCATTAATATCACTTTTTCTCCCAATTGGTTATGAATTCAATTCTTAAGGTGTCCATATAGAAAGCAGACAGGTGTGGTCTGGCTTTGTGCAAAGTCAGAGTTTTCCCTGCTATGTGCCAAATGACTAAATGAACAATGGGAACTATCTTCTATTTTAAAACAAGTGACTGGCATATCATAGGTTTCACTCGTTCTCTTGGTCATGCATTCATTCATGCAATAATTACTCATTATGTGCTTTCCATGGGCATCACTAAGCTAAGGTTACATATTATTTAATCTTACTTAATCTTCACAAGTACCCTAAGATTTTGGTGTTATTACCTGGGGTTATATATAAAGAAACTGAGGTTAATATAGTTTAAGCAACATACCTAACTTCGGTAGAGCAAAGACTCAAAATACATCTGTGTGGATCCAAAGTTCATGATTTTCATTTCTACTTCCATAAATTAAAAAAATGAAAAAAAAACGAGTAATTTTCAGAGGAACACAGCTACTTTGTGGAGGAAGATGCCCAGGACCGGCTGGCATATGTCTCCTGAAGAAGTCCGGGGTCTTCAAGCACTGGCTACACAAACCTGAGCCTTTCTAGATCTCAGGTGGACTCTCTTTTCACACACACAGATCCTGCCTTTTGAACCCCTTCTCCCCTGTGCTGCAGGGACATTCTGTGCATGTAGCTTTTTTAAATGGCCACATTCATGACACAGTAGTTATTAAGTGTGGTGTCAGAGCTCCTATGCATATACTCAAACAGTGATTTTCCCAGAAATCAATCTTTAATCATGAAATAAATTAGAAAGAAAAAGAAAGTGGGGGGAAATGCTTTAAAAATCTCTCTATAGCAAGCACACTAAAGCACAGCTAGACCAGGTGAACCAATAAAAAGCAGGAGAAAAATAGTAACCAGAGATGCTGAAGCTGTGTGGGCCTCATAGAATTTCTCTACCTTCGGGGGACACATCCAAGTACACAACACATAAAAACACATATTACAGAAGAAAATTGAAGCGCTTAGGCTATATTGCAATGCCATCAGAGCTGTCAGAAGAAAGGGAGGTGGGAAGAAAATGTAAAAGAGAAATGAGTGTCGAAATGACTCCACAGAGGGACTGATGTGTGGTACTTCAAACTATCTAATGGGACTTGATGACCAAGAGGAAAAGAGGAAAATAATGCTATGCAAAGTGATGACATGTCTTCAAACAACCTTCATTTTCTGGAAAGTGAAATGTCCCCTCTGCAGCCATAGAGAGAAAGAGAATGAATAGTTTGCCTGGTGTGACTATGAAGGTGTGAGGTCATGTCAGAAATCCTTATTCCAGACAGAAGTCATGGTGAACTAACAAGTGTGTGATAGAAAATTACTGGCAGCCATCAATCCCGAAATTCCAAACAAGAGTTAGATTAATGACAACTGTATCTGAATTGCCCTGGGTCTCAATCTAAAGACCACAATGTGCTCATTGGAATTTAATCCAATAACAAAAGCTATTTATGGAGCATTTTCATGGTGCTGGAAACTCTGCTAAGAACTTCACATGAATCAGATCATCAAACTTTTCCGCTGAGACCATTGATGCTTAGAACATGACTTGTGCCAAATTACACAGATAATAAAAGACAAAGCTGGATTTGGACCCAGGTATCATATCCAGAACCCCTGCCTGGACAATACACCTTTCCTAAAATGTAGGCCTATAGGAAGTGCCCCAAGACAAGATGGCATTTTAGTAGTTATATCATTTCTCACCTGATTTTCCAAAGAAATGCCAACCTAGACATGTTTAACTAAGTGTGGTAGTCCTTACCCACCAAAGTACAGAGCCCTACACATACTCACCCACCTTTCCCTTCTGTTTCCCTCCTTCTGCACGTCACTTACCCACCCGACATAGAGCTAGTTTCTGGGAGGAGATCATCTCTTTGGTGTGCATTTCAGCAGGAAAACCCACCAGAGTGGTCCTATGGGCTCCCAGCTGATCAGCGGGGCTCTGCAGCAAGCTCTACACACTGAACACACGTGACAAGCACCTGCCAAGTGGCAAGCCCATCGAATGATGCAAAAAAGCTAGAGCGAGGCTGAGACTGGGCATTGTTATCAATAACAATAGTCAATACTGATGACACTACATTTCTAATGGTCCAAGGTTTGCTTTAAAAAAATTGTTTTTATTATTATTTATTTCAGAGAGGACAGGACAGAGAGAGAGACAGAAACATCAATGATGAGAGAGAGTCATTGATTGGCTGCCTCCTGCACAACCCACACTGGAGATCAAGCCTACAACCTGGGCATGTACCCTGACTGGGAATTGAATAGTGAACTTCTGGTTCATAGGTCAATGCTCAACCACTGAGCCACACCAACTGGGCCAAGGTTTGCTTTTAGTGGATTATCTAATTTAATTTTTACCACAAGCCAGTGATGATAGTATTTTTTACAGATGAGAAAATGGAGGCTCTGTTTATCAAACCTAGCACAGATTAAAACCCAAGAATATTCACATCAAAACCTGGTACCCTTTTGACTATGTCGTGTGGCCTCTTCAAGGCCATGGGACTCAGGAGAACTTTCTCCATCCAGCTCTCCCAGCAAAGAAATATTCTCGGAATGAACTGGGAACCACACGTTTCCTGTTGATGAAGAACATGGCCAATGTGGACCTGGACAGAGCCTCGGTGTCCTGAAGGGGTTACCAGCACCTTTACCCGAAGGGTATTTGTGATCGTCATGAGGACAGAGAAGGGTGAGGGACATAATTCTGTCATATGCCTGAAAAGGGAATAGAGGAACATCAGTACTTGCTTGAAGTTAACAGTGAGCAATCACGCTAAGAATGGTTGTTTCTGTACAAGACGGGAAAGGAAAACCACACAGGATGCTGGAAAGTAAGTGTGCCAAGTCTGCATGCAGAGGGCTCGGGAACCCACTCCTCTGTTCGCCTTGCCTTCTGTCATATCAGACACAGTCATTATTTGCAAGTTATTTTCCTGGAAATGTGGGAATTGACGAATACACTTCTTTCCCATTAGCTATGGGAGGATGTAGGGGGAGGATGGGGATAGGATAAAGAAGATGCTCTGACTTTGACTTTGAAGTCAGTGGACTGGAGGCCCAATAACGCACCAGCTGGGACCCTCTGGACCAACTTTCCATTTTCAGAAAAGATGCTTTTCAGCTCTAATAGTCTTTAATCACTAATCTGTTGACAAAGAAGAAGTCACTTACTGCTCCTACCCCCAGGAGAAACCTACCTCCCCTGGAACTGCTAGAGAACAACTTCCAGATGCTCCACAAGGCAGGGACTGGAAAGTTGCTTTAGGGACACACAGCCTGATATTGGACAGGTCCAGTAACCCTGTCTATCAGGCGCTCTCCACACCAGCCAATTCCAGCAGTCTCTATCTCTCCCAATCATGTCCCACCTGGGAAAGGAGTCTTACCCCATGAGAAGAGTGGGCACATGGGTGGGGGGTGCAACACAACCAATACAGAGGCACAATGCACCTCCTGAATGCACTTATCTCCTGATTTTTTTCACTGTTCCCCTGCCCCACTTAAAGTAGATCAGACCATATCCTAGAGCTTATTTGAAAATGCCAGCACAGCGTTCAATTCAATTGTTGATTCAATTCTTCCAGTTAAAAAAGTCCAGAGATCTAGGTTGTTTTGTCAACGTTCTGTTTGTTGATATAAACTTTCCCCCAAATGTCAATTCATTCATTCAATTATTCATTCAGCAAATATTTATTGAGCACCTATTATGTGTGAGTTCCTGTATTCATCTGAGAATTCAGCAATAAATAACATAAAAGTCCTGCCCAGGTGGAGATAACATTCTAATAGAGGATGACAGGGAACAAATATGTAAGCAAACACATATTATGGGATTCACCCAGCTTAGAGATAGGATATCTTAGAGCCAGACTGACCCTCTAAACACAGAGAGATGGGGAGGGAGAAGAAGCAGTTTTTCCTAGTAAGGGGTAAAGAAATTTCATTTGGAATATTTCTTGGTACCTAGAATGAAAGTAATTTGGGGATTTTTTTACATGTACAAGTGAAGACTGTATATGTTCATGTAATAGTGAAGACTTATATTCTCCCTCAGAAATGCAAAGCTCGTGGCTCCCGGGAAGGACTCATGGAAGAGCTACAGCCTGCAGCCCAGGCCAGCAGGTGCCTTCCCAGCCTGGCAAAGAGTGCCTGGACCACGAATGGGTTAAGGTGGCAGTGCTTGTGCTGGGAGCGCTGCATAAACAGCACGTCGGGCATTCTAAGCCTGCTTCATCTTCCCGTCTCCTAGTCCCGGCTGTCAATCAGCTGTCACTCGCCCGCACATCAGCAGCATGTGCACATCACCAGGCTGTCAGCAAAGCAGCTGATGAGACTTGGCTCCAAGCTGTCAATCATCTTTGTTTCTCTTCTCTGCTTGGGAAATATTTTGGCTCAGAGAAACAAAGAAATCTGGGCAACAATGGCTCAGAGTCAGGCAACCTCCTGTCCATGGATGCAAGATCGTAAAGAGGCACTGATCATGCCCCATCCCCAAATGATGTCGGGGTGAGGGGTAGACAGAGGGAAGATGGGGACCTGTTTTATTAGTACAGGCTTTAAAACTGTAATTCTAGTTCCCGGAGCAGACCCTAATGAATTCCAAACAAACCAAAAAAGCATAGGAATAAAGAACATAAAACAATGATAACTTGAAAGTATCTGAGCTTATGCCGAAGAAGAAGAAGAAGAAGAAGAAGAAGAAGAAGAAGAAGAAGAAGAAGAAGCAGCAGCAGCAGCAGCAGCGGCGGCGGCAGCTCACAAGATGGATGACTGCTGGGCTGGAAATTATTCACCATTGATCAGGGAGGCTTTTGGGGAGAGAGTAATTGTTGGATTGCCGAGTTCATTTAACACCTAGGAACTTTGGAAACAGTGGCTTCTAAGCCCGACTCTCTTACTGTCTCGGGCATGTCTTGGGGGTACCCACATACAGGAAGGCAAATTAACTCATCAGGACCCCATGAAGTGGCTTACCTGTGCCTGCAACAGGGTCATTAGGCTGAATAAAGACACTGAAACAGCCCATTGTCTGACATACTAGCTGCCACCCTCACCCAAAGTATTTATTAGCAATGTCCCACGCCTTTAACAGCCCAAAGTACACAGATCCAAAGAGATGCTCCTGGCACTGAGTTTCTATAGGGCAGCAAGTCCAAGTTGCTGAGCTCGCCCCAGTCTGCCACTATTGCAAATCACCACGCATATATTAGCATAATTAATGAACTCATCATGCAATAGATCCAAACACTACTGAGTTGCCTAAAGTCACCAAAATTAAAACAACACCATCAAAAGTTTGTTGTTCCCAATAGCTTTAAAATACAGTTAGCAGCCATCAGATCTTTCAATCGTTTTTATCAAGAGCCTGATTACCTATAAATTGCCCAATGCTCTGAGTTGCCTCCTTCAAACATCCTGGGCCTGGTTCCAGCATCACCTTCATGTTTGTAACACGTGGGGTGTTTTACCCTCTGACAGACCCTTTCATATGCGCAACCCTGGTTTCTGGAAACACATCTCCCCCTGATGTAACTGGACATTAACTGCCTGGGAGCTGACGTATCTGCGCCTCCCAGTCTTACAGCGAAACTAGTGCATCTGATCTCTGACAAGGTGGCTGAACCTAATCAGGACAGATCGGCTGCTGTCCAAGGTGCCAAGGGATGCAATTTGAGGATCCTTACGGAGTTATCACTCGCAGGAAAGTCAGGGGACTATAATTCTGTCACCACCAATCCCAAACTGTATGTTCAAAGCAGCTGGGGTTTCCCCCACCACACCCAGAAAAGATAGCACTTGGCCAACAAACACCTGAGATAATTGGTAGGAGGAAATTAGAAGGATGTTGCTGATACAGTAACTAGGAGCAATTTTTTTAAGGAACCTTCAGAAGCAGAACACTGGGAGTGAAGTGTGAGCTGTCAAGGATAAATGGGGATCCCGGGGAGGAGACCAACAGGAAGTCTCTGCAATTCAGCTCCCACTTATCACTGAGTGACTTGGTTGCTATTTGCCTCGCTCACTAAACCGTCACGTGTCCAAACACTCTAAGCCTCGACGGAGACCCGGCTGCCACCTGTGACAAGGCCTTGATCAGAAGTGAGAACGTCAGGAGTGGAGGTATCACTGTCAGGCCGCCGGCACTGTGCTAGTCTCTGAAGACTCCTGCGGTTTTCTTAGAGGCGCAAAAAGAGGAAATATCAGAAAAACAAACTTTGCTCTTACTGTATCGCTTCGGTCCGTCTTCCAGACAAAAGGAAAGGGTCAACGTGGCGTCATCTTCAAAAAACTCCGTGGCAAACGCGTCCCACCAGAGGTTGTCACTATCCTGCAAAGAGACGGATCATTGATTTAGCAGGCAAGAGTGGGAAATCTCTCAGAGGAGAAAGAAATAGAAAACCCAGTCACTGCTAGCATATGTGTGTGTGTGTTCTAGAAAGAGGGTGGGCGGGTGTAGGTCACTCTTCAAATGAATTGCCTCCAATGGGGACTGAATTCCAATTCAATAAACGAGTTCGTGTAAACCGAGTGAAAATTAATTTTGGAGGACATACTTGGGAAGATTCAATAAATTTACTCTAGAGCACAATGATATTTTCTTTTAACAAAATGGTTAGTATTTCATGTAAAATACATTCAACTTTTTCTCTCTTTCTCATGGCTCTTGTAAGAGTCCAATTTTATAAACAGAAACCACATTATTACAACTAGGTTAAGGAGGGTACATTTTTAAAAACACCATTTACTCCAAAAGGATATGTGTGGCTTACAGCCCTACTCTGTGCAAATATTCCTGTAGGGAATCAGGCGTGGCTGCTACATGGATATATGTAGATAGATGTGTTTCTATCTAGATGATCAAAGCAATCATCACGTGCATCTGGATTGTTTTGGAGGACTGTTTTATAGATAACCCCTAGCTTGTTATTCAAGCAGTTATTAAAAGTGAAGCTGTTCAGCAGAATGCAAACCATCCTCATGAATCCCGTTTGTTTGTCTTGGGATGAGTGCTTCCCTTGCTCATCCAGAAAACACTCCGAACTTGGCCCAGTTTAAGGTAGTGAAAATCATTGCTACTCTCCAAGGGAGGAGGGGGGCCTCCTGTCACAGGAATTAGGAAGGTTATGCAGAGCGTCATGTTTAAAAGGGGCCTCATGCTCTGGACAGTGGCCCGTTTACCCCTAAATTCTTAAGCACATTCTTTTTCCAGAAGATTGTTGGTGGGTGCCAGACCTCAGGCCCAAGATGGTTCACAGCTGCCAGTCAGAACGCGGAGGGAGGACGGGGGGGGGGGGGGGGGGGGGGGGGCGGGGAGGGAAGGGCCGCTGCTGCTCCCCACTCCATAGCCCCTCTGCTGCAGCCCTGGCGGAGACATCCAAGGCCTCAAATCTTCCCGTTAAGTTGTTCTGCTTATGACAACATTAGGTTGTTGTCACTGGCAGGCTTCGGGAACAAGTCTGCAGTCCTGGCAAGAATAATTAAGGGACCACTGAAGATGGAAGCCATCCTCTTTCCAAAAAAAAAAAAAAAAAAAAGGCAGACAAATAAATTTATTTTCGGTCTCTTTTTTTCTGGCCTCTCCCCAATCACCACACCAAAAGCCAGCACTCTTCTTAGTAAAAAGACAGTAAATATAAAACCACTCAAGGGCAATCCATGGAGCCACATACAAGCTACCCCTTTTTCTCATTTAGAAAACAAATATTAATGGAGCACTTATTATGTGCAGGCCCTCAGGATACGCAGCTGGATGAGAGACTGGTCCCTATCCCAAAGGGTTCAAAACCCACTAGTGGGAGACCTCCAAGCGAGCACCTCACAGGCAGCCCCACTCCATACCTGAGACCACGGCACAAAGCCTGGGAGCCCTGGAGGCTGTCAGAGCTTCTAGAAACGTCAGTGGGCTTAGAAGGGGAAGAGGCAGCTGCGGAAAGAAACCCTGTGTGGGAACCTGGATGCACTGGCGTATTTTATTTCACATTGCTACACAGATGGGTAAAGAATAAGTTAACATTTATGGAGTGCTTACCAAATGCCAAGCACCACTCTAAGTACTTAATGTACATTTTCCCACTTGCTCTTCACTACCTCCCTGTCCTCTCTCTCTCTCTCTCTCTCTCTCTCTCTCTCTCTCTCTCTCTCTCTGTCTCTGTCTCTCTCTCTCCAGTATAACAATAACATAATTTTCTTGTGAGCAGGGGTTCTGTTTTGCTCACTGCTCTACCTTCCAGGCACCCAAAAGGTGTGGAGCCCATGGTATCACTCAATAAAAGTTGTTTACTGTATGAGTAAAGCTGCTCACCTTATTAGTCCTACTTTACAGCTGCAGAAGCTGAAGCTTAGGTGGTCAGTGTAAGCTGCCCAAGTACATTCAGCCAAGAACTGGTGGCACTGAGATTTAAACTCGGACCCTCGGACATCCGAGACCTGCCCCGGCTCCTCTGCCTGACATTTCTCCAGCAGCCTTTGGGAAGGCAGGATTCAGGGCTCAGCAGAAAGGAGGGAGAGCTGAAAGGGAGCTATTTTGTCTCAGGTTGGTTTTTCTTCCCAGCTCCTTGCTTGTCTGCGCTGCCCCTGGCCAGGACTCACACTCAGGACAACAGTCATAATTGTCTTGCAGAGTAGATGCAACAACACTAACAATAATATCTCAGGGTAAATGTGAGCATTCACTACATTAATGGATGTAAAGTGCCCAGCAGGGAGTGCAGCACACACTGATGATCAGTAACATGCCGCATTCCTGCTTTGCCCATCCCCTGCAATATCTCACTGTCATTACTAAGGGATGAGGCATTCTCCGCTCTAAAGAACAGCACCCAAAATGGACCTGATAAAACCATCTGTTCATCACCAAGCACATTTCCCTATCACGTCCACTGGGTGTAACCCATTTGCCTGGCAGCAATGCCTGTCTACCCCACAGTTAAAACTCTGAGCAGAAATTCAGAAATTTATCAGCGCTCTCCTGCCCTGCTGATGGTTCAAAGGCCCAATGATGAGATCAGACACTCTACCATTTTCCTTAATCAAACTCTGCTTTCCAGCATTTCTGCCAAAAAAAAAAAAAAATGGGGCCCTAAAGGTAGAAACCCAGGGAGGACCCAGGCTGACCTCAAGTTGCTGGGATGGAGCATGTATGGGAGGCAACGGATTGAAGATGTTTCTCTCTCACATCGATGTTTCTCTCATTTTCTCATTAAAAACAAACAAACATGTCCTCATGTGAGGATTAAAGAAAAAAATTACTAAATGTCAAGTGCAGGCCAGTCTTTAAAAAAAAAAAAGATATATTTTTATTGATTTCAGAGAGGAAGGGAGAGGGAGAGAGAGAAACATCAATGACGAGAGAATCATTCATCTGCCGCCTCCTGCACACCTCCTACTGGGGATCGAGCCCACAAGCTGGGCATGTGCCCTTGCTCTACCCACTGAGCCAAAATGGCTAGGTCAAGGCCAGTCTTATATAGGCCTCATATGAGGGAAGAAAATTATGGAAAGAACATATACGTGAGGGTCCCTGGATTAATACTAGTACCCATTACCTGATATTTTCTAAGAGCTTCACATGCATTGAACATCTTACATTCACAACTACCATAATTGCTACCCTGGGGTAAAGCAGGTGGCCTTAGAGAGAATGTATATCCTTAACCTCTGTGTTACACTGACTTCAATATCGGAACTCTGCCTCTTACTGGCTGGATGACCTTAGTCAAGTCCTTTAACTTCTTTGCATCTGCTTGCTCATTTGTAAAGTGGGAATAATATTTCAGTGGAGCATAAAGATGAAGGAGTGACTGCCCAGCACATAGTAGCTGCTCAATAAACGGCAGCTATAATTATTCATTATTGTCTCATTCGACCATTAAATATTTATAGAAAAATCTGAATTTTAAAAAGTTAGGCTATCAGTAAAAAATCAAATAACTAGCTAGAAAGTGGTAAAGCTACTTGCAAGTCTACCTAACTCTACTTCATTTTTAAATTGATTTTATTTTCCTTAGAGCAGTTTTAGGTTCACACAAAACTGAAAGGAAGGTACAGAGATTTCCCATATGTCCCCGACCCCCACACATGGGAGCCTCCCCCATTAACAATATCCCCCATCCAAGTAGTACCTGTATTACAATTAATAAACCTGCCAGCCCATGTTTTTTTTCCAAATAATTCTTAAAATGTGATTTTCCACTTTAGATTGAAGACAAAAATGGTTCCACAGAATAGAAGGCATGACATTCGCTAGAGGACACTCTATGCCACCTGATCTCTGGCTCTCCCAGATTTTGCACACATTCCCCCACTTTCATGTGGTTTTCCTAATAAGAAACCTCCTCCTCGAACACATCCTGCTTCCAGTTAGCTGCTGGTATAGTTGCTGGGATCATATAGGCAACCTGGTGAAAGAAATCTGTGTAGTAACAAGGCTTAGGTTCCAGGCAGTGGCTGCTGTGCAGCTCCAAGGCCTCTGCTGAACCAAATACAAAATCTCTGGCAGAAGACCAAGCAGTTTGACAGAAGTTCAGTTCTTAGCCACACAGCTACCTCAGGAGCTGTAGACAACACTAAAAAAATATCAGGCCCGGCCTGCATGGCTTAGTGGTTGAGCGTCGATCTATGAACCAGGAGGTCATGGTTCAATTTCCGGTCAGGGCACATACCCAGGTTGCAGGCTCGATCCCCAGTGTGGGGCATGCAAGAGGTAGCTAATCAATGGTTCTCTCTCATTGATGTTCTATCTCTCTGCCTCTCCCTTCCTCTCTGAAAGAAAAATATATTTTTAAACAGTTAAAAAAAATCAGGATCTCCATTATTTAACTCCTACTTTTCAGTCACCTAGAATGGTCTGAGCCTTGCAGACAAAGGCTATGAGTGCTGTGCTGGGCCACATACAAGGAAGATAAAGGGGCTAAGGAAATATAAAGGGAAATGGACTGTTAGAAATTCTGCAGGGATAGCTACTGGCTAGCACTCCCCCTCACCCCCTGATTGTAAACAGCACCTCCAACATTGGGGAAATGAAAGACCCATGAAATGCCCAGTTCTCCTTGGAGCAGGCCATGGCCAAGTGCAGGAAGTGGATCAGTAGGAGACTGCGAGAGTCAAGGTTCCAAGGCCATTTTGAAGCACAGATTCCAAAGAGAAGCTCATTATGTTGGTTCTCCTTAAAGTTCAAAGGGAAGGTGCACCTGACCCCTCTCACTCATGCAGGCTATCACTTCAAGTCAAACAAACTTGAAGATCAGCCAGGAGGTGCCTTGAGACTGCCCAGCAGGTGAAGATCAACCTTTTGGGTCTCCCAAGTGAAGTTTATGGTAAAAGCCCTTAAAAACAAACTAAGGTCCTGAGGTCTTGTTCCCAGCTGTGTGGGGTGGGCATGAACATCAGATACTGGCAGACATTAGAGATACAACATTTGGTGTGTCTATCACAGAAGACATTCTATCCAGAGGAAAGCCATCCTTACCACACCAAAGGTCAACACACTCAAGAGTTTGCCTATGTGTAGCCAAAGGACCTTCTGCAGCTTACGTGTCTGAACCAAGCGGGCCCGGTTAACCATCTCCTCCCTCCCTGTCTTTTGTACATGTGGTTCTTTTGGCCTGGGAAGTCCAGCAAATGCCAAGTCCCAACCTTTGAACTCCCTTTTTCACTATCTCCTATATTAGGAGAGCGTGAACCACTACCCCCACTATAATTAGAGTGTGGATCCAATTATAATGGAATCACCAAGTTGTAATACACATGTATATGAACCTCTGACTGCTGTGCTGAACTGTGAGATGCTTAAAGACAGGGGCTGGGCATTAGGCATCTCCCCATCCTCCACAGAGCTCCCACCTATGGGTGACCCAGTGAAGGAGCAGGAAAACAGAATGAACAGGTGGAGAGGCTGCACTCACACAGTTAACATTGTAGGATTCTTAAGTGTCTAAACTCAGTGGCTGGGGGCCAGGACAGTGTGCAGACTAAGCCTTCCCTCTGTCACATTCATCAGCACAAGCCACGTATGTGACAAGTTCTTATAGAGGCAGGAACTTTAAAAATGATTTCATACCTACATAGTCATTCTATTGAGCTACCTTCTAGGTATTTTTCTTGTTCTTTTTCTGTGAAACATTGGTTAAGTAAATAAATGAGGTTTTACTTTATTAAATTTTAAAAATAAAGAACAGATGTTAATATGTTGAAGACCCATGGACCCATTATACAGAATTAACTATTATTAAAATATCTTACTTTCCTTTTTTAAAAAAGTAAAATTTTTAAATAAAAACTAATGTTTTGGATTCCACTCAATATCCTGCTCTATTTTTCTCCCCTCCCTTAGGACCTCATAAACAGCTGTCTCATGAAAATCAAATGGCCCTTCCTAGCACATGTCTAGTATTTATGTACATGACCACATTCATACACAGGCTTATTTTATGTTCTTGACATTTTATTTAAATGGTATCATGCATTGTGTTCCCTTCTTTAAACTTTTTTTTTTTTAATTTCACGCTGTGCTTTAGAGACCTATGCATTTTATATATTGGGGCCTCTTCTTTTTTTAAATAAGCTACATGGCAGTGCACAAAATGAATAAAATGGAGTTTCTTTCAGCATTTTGCTACTAATGATCTCTAGACAGTTTCGAATTCTTTGCCATTAGAAGAAATGCTGCGACAAGTGCTGTCGTAGGGCCCTTGTGCATACATATGTGTAAGGATTTCCGCCAGGGCAGTGCCTGGGTCTGGGGCGTGTGCGTATCTATATCCAGCTTTTCTAAGAGGAGATCCCTGTGCTTCCAGATTGAAGACTTATAGTCTGACCAGTGCATGGATAGAGATGAAACAAAGCCTACTTCTAAACGACATATTTCTCAGTGGGATCTACAGAGTCCAGTTCTGCCAGGAGAAAGGTGAGCATTGAGAAGTTCAAAGAAGATGCAAAAGAAACCATCAATAAAACAACAAGAAAGCCCACTGCATGGGAGAACATATTTGCCAATGTTATCTCCGATAAGGGTTTAATCTCCAGCATTTACAGGGAACTCATGCAACTTAACAAAAGGAAGAAAAAAACGCAATCAAAAAATGGGCAATGGACCTAAATAGATATTTTTCAAAAGAGGACATAAGGAAAGCCAAAAAACATATGAAAACATGCTCAAAGTAACTAATCATCCGAGAGATGCAAATCCAAATGACAATGCAGTACCATTTCACACCTGTCAAAATGGCTATCATCAACAAATCAACAATCGACGTGCTGGCGAGGATGCAGAGAAAAAGGAACCCTCGTGCACTACTGCTGCGAATGCAGACTGGTGCAGCCACTGTGGAGAACAGTATAAAGTTTCCTAAAAAAACTAAAAATGGAACTCCCATTTGACCCAGTGATCCCACTTCTAGGAACATATCCCAAGAAACTAGAAACACCAATCAGAAAGGATATATGCAACCCTAAGTTCATAGCAGCACAATTTACCATAGCTAAGATTTAGAAACAGCCTAAGTGCCCACCAGCAGGTGAGTGGATTAGAAAACTGTGGTACATCTACACAATGGAATACTATGCTGCTGTGAAAAAGAAGGAACTCTTACCATTTGCAACAGCATGGATGGACCTGGAGAGCATTGTGCTAAGCGAAATAAGCCAGTCAGAGAAAGATAAATAGCACATGATCTCACTCATTTATGGAAAATAATGAACAACATAAACTGATGAACAAAAACAGATCCAGAGACAGAGAAGCGTCGATCAGACCATCAAACCTCAGAGGGAAGGCAGGGAAGGTGGGAGGAAGGGGAGAGATCAACCAAAGGACTTGTATGCATGCATATAAGCCTAACCAATGGACACAGACACTGGGGGGAGTTTGGGGGGGTGGAGAGCGCATGAGCAGGTGGGTGGTGGAGAAATGGGAGGGATAAGGTCACATATGTAATACCTTAATCAATAAAGAAAAAAATATGAAAAAAAGAAAAGAGAAAATAATGAAGGTATATAGGCTGATATATAATGCTTAGCAAAATAAGTCAGACATAAAAAGTTAAGAACCATATGTTTTCACTGATATGTGGACTATAAAAATGAAAGCAACAAATGAACAAACAAGAAAAACAAAAACTCACAGACAGAGACAACAGTATTGTAGTTACCAGAGGGAAGGGAAATTGGGGTTTAGTTAAAGGTAAAGGGCATCAAATATATGGTGACTGAAGAAAATTTGACTTTGAATGGTCTGCACACAATCAATATGCAGATGATGTGTCATAGAACTGAACACATGAAACCCATGTAATCTTATTAACCAATGTCACCAAAAATGTTTAATTTAAAAAATAAACTATATAGGCTGATAAACATAAAAAAAGATACAATAAGGAAATAATAATAGCAATAATGAAAGTTTGCGTAGCCTTCTCTTAAAGGCAGCATGTATTTCAGGGGCTTCATTAAGCAACAGGAGGAATATTTCCTGACACTGACACCAGAAAGAAAACATAAGTGCTTCACGGTCTTCTCCAGTGACTTATGGGGCAGAATGACTGAGCTCCAAATGCCCCGATCCCTATCTGTGGCTGGAGGTGGGAGGTGGGGAGGAATCCAGCTCTCCTCACTCACAAGACTTCCGATCCGGTCCTGCCTTTCCAAGACACAGGTCCTTCCCGGCCTCACTGCAGTTTATTATCTGATTAATGTTTAGTGCATATTAATAGGTAAAAAGTGCATTCTTTTCCCAATGCTGGAAGTAACAACAGCACAGAGCAGCCTCCAGGTAAATAAAGATGAAATGAACTCAGCCCGCACACAGGCAGGAGGAGTGGGGCCGACGAGTCTCGTATATATTAATTAGGTAGAAATACCACGGAAGCTTCTCCAGTCTACATAACCCCCTGTATGCATTTCTGCAATTGAAATCCCTGGTCCCTTTGTCCCGTCTCACAGGTGAGCCCCAGTAACACTGGCAGCCAAATCATCTATCAGACTGAGAGACGCACTCAGGTCAAAGAGCAGAAGAGAGTCTTAATTATATTTTAAAATCCACCAAAGCATTTTGCGCCCGCCCTGGATTCTCTCCTGTCCCCATCTTTCGGTCTCTCCCCACCAAAAAACAGGATCCTGCTGCCAGGGCTGCCCCCTGGCATCTTTAACTTAAGTGCTGACAGGTTATATGGGATTTTTGCCAGAGTAATTATTTTTCAATTCAACAATAATGAGAAATTACCATGGCAACCACTTGTCACGTGGCACACATATACCCCCTCCAAAGAATGAGCCATACATAAAGCATCTATTCCTTGGAAAATGTGGGTGTATATATATATATTTTAATAAACTTAAACAGGTCAAAGTGGAGAGAGTATGTGAAGAGGTGGCAAAACAGGGAGATGAGAAGGGCAAGGGCTTTCTTCAGTTTCTGGGGTTCTAGAAAATAATGGTATCTCACCTATAACCCTTCTTGCTCACACACATGCACACACACTTCTAGATAGCACCCTATGAATCTGTAGCTGACCATTTAGGCCACTCCCCTTTTACACATGTCAGCTCACCTCTCTCAGAATGAGGGCACCTCCAGGAGGAAGGCAGAAGCCCACTTGGCCATGTTTGCTCTCCTTACGTTTCTTGGCCTGTCACACCCATATTATGGGACAGGAGACAATGAAAGGCCCCAGTTGCATGCTTTTTCTTTTCATAGAAGTCCCCTCCACCAAAGGAAGTGCAGGTCGTTGATTTTCCCTATCTACTAAAGTCTTCTTCTCTCATCTCTAGCCATCCCTTCTCCAAATGTGGGAGTCTTTTATCAAACCATGTCTATTCCAAATTAGCTACACTTAATAATCAAGTTACATAGCACTTACTATGTGCCAGACACTAATCTGAACTTACTGAATACCAGGCGTCCTCAAACTACGGCCCGCGGGCCACATGTGGCCCGCCGAGAACATTTATTCGGCCCGCTGGGTGCCACTGCCTGTCCTGCTTAGCAGCCGACTCGTCCCGGGCCCGCAGTGCGCATAGGAATTTGTTCATAGTCTTTTTTTAAACTATAGTCCGGCCCTCCAACGGTCTGAGGGACAGTGAACTGGCCCCCTGTTTAAAAAGTTTGAGGACCCCTGATATAAACCCCTTGAAACCTCACAACCCTCTGAGTTAAGTTCTATTTTAATCCCATTTTGTAGATGAGAAAACTGAGGCACAAATAAGGTTAATATTTAAGATTACATAACTATCAAGTTGCAGAGAATTCAAACGTGGGGACTCTTAACTCTTGAGTTTGGGCTCTTATCACCCCTCTACACTGATGTGTCTTCATCCAGAGCAACGTTCCCCAAATACTTACTGTCTTCTTGATTGTTTTAACATCCAATGAATGCTGAGTGCACTGAATGTTTGGGGTACCCCCTCCTGCGCAAGGCTTTCTACCACATCTGTGGAGTTCTATATCCAGACAGAAATAAAAGTAATCAGGTGAATCACTTGATCTCATTAGCTGGTAACTGCACGAGCATATAATGAAGGACACAGGGAGAGAATTCTAAATCCACCTTTGTATTTGTTATGGGTGTGTTTTTTAAATCTCTTTTCTCAGGGATTATATTTTTTTTCTTTCTCATTCTCAACTATGATTTTGTTTATTCTTGGCTAAATTGCATTTTATTTAACAGGAAACGTTAGTTTTCATTTAATCAGAGAAATTCTAAAACAGCGTGTCACCTTGACAGTAAATTATGTGTCTTGATAGGACATCTCAGAGCTTCACTCCCAATCCATCATGACTTCCCTTTCAGAAGGTGCTACTCCAGTTCATCCCCCCCCCCCCCCCCCCCCCCCCCCCCCCCCCCCCCCCCCCCGGCACAGGCCAGGCGGAGGCTGCCTTGGGGAAGACGTGTATTAAACAGGCAGGGAGACAAGACTTGGCATCCGACAGACACGCCTCCTCAGCTAAATGTACATCAGTGTATTTCCCCCAAACACTTGGGAAAGTCGTGTATTTCATCTCCAGCCTTGACCTACTAAATCATTAATTAATTGTGAACATTCCAAAGAGAAATATTATTGACAATAATATTAATGTTAATTAATCTAAAAATAATGACTAAACTCTATACATACTTAGGCGTCAAAATTTGATTTATTCGCCACTGGACTTATCACAACTCTACCAAAAGAATAATTTTTTTCAAAGGTCGGACTCCTCTATGCTTTATGAGGGCAGGATCTACTACACCTATGTGCTGTGCGTTTTACATGCACGGTAACTAACACCTGGCAGGCATGCAACAAGTAAGTAATTTCTGGTTATTTACATAATTTAATTTCACAAATAAGTATTTATTGCATTAAAACTGGAATACTCTCAAAACCCTGAAGAAAAACAATGGTTTTGTGTGCGAACCCTTTCATGTCCTGCGTGGTTCAGGGTTCCAGTTCAGGGTTCAGGTTCTGGAGAAGGCCGCACACAAATGAAAGAGACTAGAAAAATATTAATTTGGGAAATGGGGGCCAGGCGGAAGCCCACCTCTAGGGGGAGGACTACTCCCCCACACTCTGGCTTTGCTATCCCTTTTATTAAGGTTATGGGATACACCCATATCCTTTAGGCAAGAAATTCCAATCAGCAGGCATTTACATAAGACTAACAGGTGGAGGCTGATTCAACTACCAAGGTCTCAACTAAACAATGAGTGATTAGCTCCGACCTTTCAGAGCATTTAAGGTTGACCAGCCTTCCGGATTCCCTTTCCACATCTCTCTGTTAGTGGGACAATAATCGGTTTCGGCAGTTTTGTTTTCATAATGGTTGGTCACTTCCACTCCCTTCTCTGTTCACTCAGGAGAGCTGAATATTTAATAAGTGAATCAATGAACGTGCTCCGTGCTTCACGTGAGTTATTTCCCAGGCCTCACAGTATCCTTATCAGGTCAGTATTTTGATTGTTCCAAATCAAATGGGGAAACTGAGGCCCCTGAAGACCAAGAAATGTACCCAAGGTCACAGACCCGGTAAGAGACAACATTGGGATTTGATTGTGGAATATTTCGATTCCCGAATATTTGTTTCTATCCCAAAGCTGTACTGCCTTTTCTAATCTACATTATTCTGGCATGAGCGAGAAATAGTGTTTTTCTTCATAACTGATTCCGTGTTTGATACTCCAACATGGAGACATGCATCCTCACATATTAAAAATAATGTCCTGGGGCCGAAACCGGTTTGGCTCAGTGGATAGGGCGTCGGCCTGCGGACTGAAGGGTCCCAGGTTCGATTCCGGTCAAGGGCACGTACCTTGGTTGCGGGCACATCCCCAGTAGGAGGTGTGCAGGAGGCAGCTGATCGATGTTTCTCTCTCATCGATGTTTCTAACTCTCTATCCCTCTCCCTTCCTCTCTGTAAAAAATCAATAAAATATATTTTAAAAAAAATAATAATAATGTCCTGGGGACCCCAGGCACTCCCTCTTTGAAAGTGACAGAGCAAGACAGTGGTCGGCAAACCACGGCTCACGAGCCATGGTTTGCCGCTCTGTTGACTAATGAGTTTGCCGACCACTGCTCTAGAAGCACGGGGCTTGCGGGTGGCAGTGCCGGGGCGGTGGGCACCCTACCGCAGAGGACACCGCACCATCTAGGTGAGAGAGGTCCTGAGATGCAGGGTAATAGGATGAGGCAGCACCTCGTGTATCTTGAGAAAAGCTCACCAGAAAGGCAGGCACAAATTTTCCGTTCCAACATAAACACAGCAGACGGAGGAACATTTCTGGAAAAGCTTGCAAGAGGCGAAAGCTTGTTTTTGTGATCTGCCCAATTTCCTCTGAATCAAATGGCAGGAATAATTCTTAGAGTCTCCACTAAAAATCGGGGACTGTGCCAGGGCCCAGAGAAGCATCAGGGAACCGCTAAGAAAGAAAACGCACGTTTTTCCCTCTTCCTACTTGGAAAGAAGGAAAAACGATTTTTATTCACAAAGATAAATATCAGAAACCCAGTGTATTCTCAAAATTCAGAAGGAAAATAATAGGGTTAACTAGACACTGGTCGAAGCCTTCCCTTCTCTTTTCTGATTATACAACCAGGGGACTTAGATTCTCTCTGATTGGCCAATGACTCCAAATCTCCATCGCGGGGGCCAGTTTCTCCCTGGGATCCCAGCACTGTGGCTCCAGTGGCCTCACTGACTTCCCCACTTGTTAACCAAAGGAGGCATCTCAGGCTAAACATGGTCAAAGCCAAACCCACCCCCATTTCCACCCCTCCCCCGAAGCCTATTCTCCCTACTCTTTTCCATCTCAACAATGTAATTCCACTTTACCAGTCACTTAAGCCAACCCTTTAGGATGCATTCTTGATTCTTCTCTTTTTTCTAACTCCACACCTCCAAGCCTCCAGCAATTCTCAAGAATCTACTTCTACTACATAATGGCACCCACGCCCTTTCTTTCCCTTCACCAGCACTCCTTGTCTGGGCCTCCAATAACTGCAGCCTGAACAAGCGTGATTGCTTCCTCAGCCTTTTTCCTACAAGCACCCTGGTTTCCTATAACTGTGCTCTACAGAGAAGCCTGCATGATCTTTTTTTATTTTTTTAATATATTTTATTGATTTTTTTGCAGAGAGGAAGGGAGAGGGACAGAGAGCTAGAAACATCGATGAGAGAGAAACATCGATCAGCTGCCTCCTGCACACCCCCTACTGGGGATGTGCCCGCAACCAGGGTACATGCCCTTGACCGGAATCGAACCTGGGACCCGCAGGCCGACATTCTATCCACTGAGCCAAACCGGTTAGGGCCTGCATGATCTTTTAACAGTACCCACCACTAGATTACAACACTCTCCATGAACCCCTGCACCGTGACTCCGCATTGCTGCTTATCGCCCACGGAATGCCCTGTCCTATGAGGTTGGGACTTGGTCTTGCTCTTTGGCCTCAGTTCACCTCACTTTCAGCACAGGGACCCTCCTGCCACCCCAAGGCCACACTCTGCTCCACCAGAGGGCCCTTTGCACTAGCTAGCACTAGCAAGAGGATGCCTTTCTTCTACTTGGCATGACTTTCTCTTCCTTATCATGCAAATCTCAGCTTTCATGTCACCTCTGACCATCAATCTATAGGAGCCAACGTGCTCTCATGTCAGTCTGTGTGTTTCCTCTGGGAAGCACTTAACACTGGGCTGTGTTTATTTCCTGTCTTCCCACCTAGAAAACACAACTTCACTGAGCGCATGGGATCTTGCTGCCTGCTTTCCTGGGCAAACTGGCACACAAGAGGTGCTTAATTGATGACTGCCGAGTAAATGAGTATCCCAAATTTGTGTTAAACAGGAAAAAATAAAAGATAAATCCAGCAAAGAGACCACATCAAATTCTCTCTTGAACGTTCCCAGGGCAGCCAACTTCAGATCCAGACTTGTCTCAGCCCAGTAGAGTCCCAGGAACTTACCAGACTCTTTATTCACTTTAATTTTTAAAATAAACATATGCTATGAGTTAAAAACATTAAAAATATTTATGCCCTTTGACTCAGTAATTCTATTTCTGGGAATCCATCCAAAGGACATAATGCAAAACATGTAAATGCTTTATATGCAAAAATATTCACCATAGGAGCATTCATAATAGAAAACAAAACAAAACAAAAAAACTAGGAACAATGTGCTTGCTGCCCTACAAGAGAGGAATGACTCAAGAACTCATGATATGTCCAGTAGAAAGAAAAATATAAATCTTTAAAAAGAAGGTGTAGCCATGATTTACAAAGCCGTTCTTCTAATATAAAATGAAGAAAATGCGATGGAGCAACAGAACAGTGGGACAGATGGAGAGCTGAGATATGGATAGAAACATGTGTGGGGGTCGAGTATATGACAGAGATGGCCTTGTTAGGGAGTAGGGAGAAAGGGACTATTTGGTAAGAAGTATTAGGACAACTGGATTTTCAACATGGAAAAATAAATTTGATTCTACCTCACATAACCAAACATACATTCCAGATACATTAAACTTTTAAATGAAGAAAAACAACATTTTCAAACTATTAGAAGAAAAGGTAGGAGAATGTTTTGTATAACCTCAGACCAGGAAAAAAATTATAAACAACACATTAAAAGGACAAATCACATGAATAACAGTGAACCGTTTGAATACATCAAAAGAGAAATAATTCATATGACAAAAGGCATGGTAAACAATGCTGCAATGTAAGTGACAACTGGGGGAGGATTAGTAACTGGAATATAGCACCAACTTTTACAAATCAAAAATCAGTCAAATATAAAAGAACAAAGGATGTTAATGAACTGTTTCCAGAAAATGGTCAATGAAGTTATAAAAAGATGTTCTATTTCACTTGTAATCAAGAACAGGTAAATTCATACTTAGTCACTGCATAGCTATGACATTGTCAGAAAATCAAAAGATTGAACACTGCCACATATGCTTCAGGAAAGCTGGGGAAACTGAAGTCTCCCACAGTGTAGTTCCTGCTCATCATGGTCTGACAGTCCAGAGCAGAAGTGGGCAGATGTCAACACACTTACCCACTCATCGCCTCCCACTCTCCCAGACTACCTCAACGCCTGGCAAACATGTCCCTTTAGCGCCTCCATCCCTGCCCCTGTGATATTCTTCTCACCCCACACTCTCCCACTCTTCCCAAACCATCCTTCGCTCATTCTTTAAGACCTCCACCGGCACCTTTCCTCCATCCTGAAGTATCCCAGTCCTCCCAGCTACAGAAAAGTCTCATTTTCTAGACTGAGATACATTATTATTATTTTTAAATTTTGGTAACTACTTCTATGGTGGTACATTATTCTATTTTATTTTATATTATACCTCGTTATGTTTTCATGTCTCAGCCACTAGATCCTAACTCTGTAGCAGAGATGGTTTCTTCTTTGGGTTGTGTTTTGCATTGCCATTGCTTAATTGACAAATGCCTGGCAGACATTTCTTGGGTGTTTAATTATGAACTGAATACTATGCATTATCTATTTCAAGCTTTTGAACATGATCAGTTAGCTACTATTATTATCTTCATTTTAAAGGTGAAAATACAAACGAAGCTCAGAAAGGTTACTTAATTTCCCCAGTCACACAGCTGGTACATGTTGGAATCAGTGTTAAAACCCATGCTGCCGAAACTGGTTTGGCTCAGTGGATAGAGCGTCGACCTGTGAACTGAAAGGTCCCAGGTTCGATTCCGGTCAAGGGCATGTACCTTGGTTGTGGGCACATCCCCAGTAGGAGGTGTGCAGGAGGCAACCGATCGATGTTTCTCTCTCATTGATGTTTCTAACTCTCTATCCCTCTCCCTTCCTCTGTAAAAAATCAATAAAAATATATCTTTAAAACCCATGCTAATCTGGCTCCAAAACATACTTATTTTAACTGATATGAGAGACAGAGAGAGAGAATTGTGGGCAAATATTAGTAATAAAATGTCATATATAAAACTTTTGCATGAATGTTCATTGCTTCATTTTTCATGAGAGGCAAGGAATGGAAATATTCAAGTTCCATCAACTGATGAATGGGAAACCAAAATGTGTCCCATGTAATGGAATGCTATTGGCTGTGAAAGGAAAAAGACAGTGATAAATGCTATAATGTGTACCTCACAAACTTTATGCTAAGTGAAAGAAGCTAGACACCATATTTTGTGTGATTCTATACAATATACAAAATATCCAGATTCCTGGCTCTACCATTTACTAGCTGTGTGATCTCAGGCAAATTTCTTAAACTCTGTGCCTGTTTCATCATGTGTAAAATGGATATAATACCACACCTTTCATGTAAGGGTTAGACTAGATAATACATGGATCAGTGATTGGAACAGAGTAAAGGTTAAGTAAAGGGCACTTATTAAGTGGTGATGGAAAGTGTCAAGGCCAGCGTTGCACACACACTGGACAACCAGATGGCCTGGGTCCATGTGCCAGAGCCAGCACCTCTTTGCTCTGTAACTGGGCAAGTTACTTGACCTCAGTTGTTTTCATTGTGAAATGGGAACAATAATAGGAGCTACCTTGTAGTGCTGCTGTGAGAATTAAATGAACTGATACCCTAAAGTGATTAGCACAGGGCCTGGGACAAATGAACACTGGTTCATTTTTATCAATCATCATTGTTCTGGCCATCAGTTTTAGAGGGCACAAAAGACACCCAAGATAGAGTTCCCTGTTCTCAAAAAATGTACAATCCAATTAGCTGGTTATCACAACATTCCACTGTCTCCCTCAGGAGACTGCAAAAGCCTGGAGGGCCAGATTGGTTTCTATTTCACAGTACCCCTGTGCCCTGCGCAGTGCCGGCCTGGGGAAGAGCGAGGGCGCACCATCTAGCAAAGTGAGTTTTCAAGGCAGCTCCACGGAAGCAAAGCCTCAATGTTGCACGCCACCCTCAAATCCACAGTTGTTTGTGGTTTGGGCTAATTTGCATCTCAGCATCTCAGAAAGCTCTGCATTTAGCTATTCACTTTGCTTCCCTGTCAACCAGAGATCACAACTTGCAAGATAAAACAGAGCCCTAGGAAAGGGTGGCTTGCCTGCCAGCTCCCACATTTGATCCTGTGGGGTATTTCCCTTTCCCCTTTCCACCTTCATGGGAGACAGGAAACGGGTTAATTCTGAAACGGCTACTTAAGTGTTGAATATGTCCTTAGAGGATGCTTGGGCCTCGGTTTCTCCATTTGTCAAATCTAGGGATGATTCTAAGGGTACTTCCAAAAGCATCCTTGCAGAATACTCACTTTTTCAGGAATTTACTATTCACCTGAAGAACCTGCCCACCTGCCTTACTCTTGCCTTCAGAGAAAACATTTGGAGGGAACTTGGTCAGGGCTAAAGCGGAGGCAACATCACCACCAAAGAATGTAAAAGGGAAGATATCTCATGACCTTACCTCCCAGGGTCCAAGAACAGTCTCCACAGGGATGGCAAATGGATTTCAACCCAAGTGGCCTCTCTAATGGAATGGTGGTGGTTACTTAGAACTCTGCATTCGTTCATACATGCAAGAAATATTTATTGAACATGTACTATGTTCTAGAACTGTTCTAGGTACTATTAACAAAGCAGTGAACAGAAAGGACACAAATCCCTATCCTCGGAGAGCATATATACATGAGGATGGTAAACAATAAGCAAGATAATGTAATGTATCCCTTACAGAGAGTGACAGGTGCATAGGAGAACAACAGTTAAGCAGGAAATG
The DNA here is from genome assembly GCF_963455305.1 of Plecotus auritus. Lineage (NCBI taxonomy): Eukaryota > Metazoa > Chordata > Mammalia > Chiroptera > Vespertilionidae > Plecotus > Plecotus auritus. The sequence continues at coordinate 239,946,213 of NC_137770.1, read as the reverse complement.
GGGACATAAAGTATAGGGGGTGGGGAAGGGACAGTGACATTTTAGACTACAGACGGCCTTGCTGGGAATGTCTTTGTAGAGCAGGTTTCTCAGCCTCGGCACCACCAGCACGTAGGGCTGGATCATTCTTTGAGGTGGAGGTTGTCCTATGCATTGTAAGATGCTGGGCAGTATTCCTGGCCTCCACCCACTACTAGTAGATGCCAATAGAACCAAACTTGTCTCCAGATATTGACAAATGCTCTTCCGATTGAGCACCACTGGTTTAGAGAAAACACCTAAAGAGTGAGAGACGAAGCCACTGGGAGAGCCTGGGCAGCCGGAGGAGGCAGAGGGGTGGACAAGGCTGGCCCAGCGCCCACTCACAGGCAGCTTATATCAAACAGGTATTTTCTCAAGTATAACTATTCTCAAGAGAGGGCCTGGTCAGCTGAGATGAGGAAATAGCAAGTACCCCAGCCCACAGGCCGGTAGATAGTGATGTATTTAAGGACCTGAAGGAGGCCATCTGAGCCAAGTCTTAGCAGCCAGGAGTGAGAGGCATAGCTGGGCCAGGTGGAGGCCTGGAATCTCGTCTCACAGCAATGAAACCTCAGGGGAGGGGCTTAAGTGGGGAGGTATCATGACCAATTTAGTGTCCGGGGTTCCAAAGACCTTCTATGACAAGGCCAAGTAACTTCCACCCCTAAGTAGCTACCTGGCCTTGGGTGGATCCTTCACTGCCCTGGGCCTTGGTTTTCTCACCTGTAAAACTGGAGGCGGAGGCAATAGCAAGTGCCTCATGGGTTTGTTATGAGGATCAATGAGATAATACGTGCAAAACATGCCCAACTGGCGTGGTTCAATAGCTGAACATTGACCTATGAACAAGGAGGTCACAGTTTGATTCCAGGTCAGGGCACATGCCCAGGTTGCAGGCTTGATCCCCAGTAGGGGGCTTGGGGGCTTGCAGGAGGCAGCTGATCAATGATTCTCTCTCATTACTTGTATTTCTAGCTTACTCTCTCTCTCCCTTCCTCTCTGAAATCAATAAAAATATATTTTAAAAAATTAAAACCTAGATCTATTCTAAAAATATGTACAAAACACTTAGAACCGTGCTGGGTGCATGGAGCAATCTTCATAGGAACATGTAGCCTTGACAAACAGCTCTTTTCTTAAACAAATGTTACCTATTCTGTTTGTTTGTTTTTCTTAAACTATATAGTTGACATTCACATCATATTCGTTTCCAGTGTACAACATAGCGATTCAACATTTATATACCTTAAAATGTGATGACCACAGTAAGTCTGGTAACTATGTGTCACCATTCAAAATTATTATGTTGTTGACTATTTTCCTATACATTACATCCCCGTGACTTATCTATTTGATAACTGAAAGTTTGTACCTCTTATTCCCCTTCACCTTTGTCATCCATCCCCCTATTCCCCTCCCTTCCGTCAGCCATAGTTTGTCTGCTGTACCTATTATTTTCTTCCCTGTCTCTCAGAAGCTTACCAATACTCACGTGAAATTTACTGCTGGTTTGGCTTTCCTATCAGAGCTCCTTGTCCCTGCCCTGCCTCCCATCCCCATCCCTGTCCCTAGCCAGCACTGCCTCTGCTCCCAGGACCCTGCGTGTCTACTTCTACTGCACTACCTCGTTGACAGCTTCTCTGTACACCTGGACTTTAGGTTCCTCTATCAATAGTCTTTATTAGGGACAAATATTTCCACTGGAAAACCAGGGTCAAAGAGGTCTCCTTGCTTAAATACATGAAGGTCTTATATTTGTATATTAACTATCAGTAATGTCTTGGGAATGTGTTCTAAAACAATCAATTGTCACCTTTGAGAGTCATCAAATCACAGCCCCACCCACCTCATGACAACATACTACTTTCATATATATCCTATCTAATAAAGAGGGAATATGCTAATTGGCCTTAACTCCATCACAAATATGGCTGCACCCACAGCTGAGGCCAAGTTCCCATAAGGAGCCTTAATGAGCAATCAGCAGGGACCTGGAGCTACGCCCTCCCCCATCCCCCTGGGGCTTGACAGGGGACCTCAGGCCGTGCCCCCCACCCAGCAAGGCTTGACAGGGGACCTCAGGCCACACTCCCTGCCCCAGCGCCAGGCCAGGGGACCTGAGGCCATGCCCCCTGCCAGGCGGGGCTTGACAGGGGACCTTGAGGTGCACTTCCCGTCCTGGTGCTGGGCTAGGGGACCTCAGGCCGTGCCCCCCCGCCCCAGCACCAGGCCAAGGGATCTGAGGCTGCGCCCCCCCCCCCCCCCCCCCCGCCTGGCTGGGCTTGACAGAGGACCTCAGGCTGTGCCTCCCACCCAGCGGGGCTTGACAGGGAACCTCAAGGTGCACCCCCAGTGTTGGTTCAGGGGAACTCAGGCCACGCCCCCACCAGGTGAGGCTTGACAGGGGACTTCAGGCCATGCCCCCCACCCCAGCACTGGACCAGGGGACCTGAGGCTGTGCCTCCCTGCCTGGCTGGGTTTGACAGGGACCTCAGGCCATGCCCCCCCACCCAGTGGGGCTTGACAGGGGACCTCAGGCCATGACCCCCACCCAGCGGGGCTTGACAGGGTACCTCAAGGTGCACCCCCAGTGCTGGGTTGGGGGAACTCAGGCTGTGCCCCCCACCCACCCGGGCTTGACAGGGGACCTGAGGCTGCACACCCCCTCCCGGTGCTGGGCTGGGGGACCTGAGGCTGCGCACCACCCCCCCCTGCCTGGCAGGACTTGATGGGGGACTTCAGGCCATGCCCCCCACCCAGCGGGGCTTGACAGGGGACCTCAAGGCATGCCCCCTGCCCTGGTCTGGGTTGGGGGACCTCAGGCCATGCCCCCCATCCTGGTGCCGAGCCAGGGGACCTGAGGCTACACCCACTGCCTGGCAGGGCTTGACAAGAGTGGGACTGGCTGGGTCTGGATCTAGCCCAATGGGGCGGGACTGGCCGGGTCTGGATCTCACGCAATTTTGAGGTGCATGTGGGTGGGCGGGGACTTGACTCTGGGTCCCGTGGTGCACCCCAGACTCTGACAGGAGGAAGGTTTTCATATACATTTTACTAATTTTCTTTCATCTCTGACACTTCTATTATAGAGAAAGGGCAAATAGCAATATTAAATTATTTCCTCCAATTAATCCCCTTTTAATGTGCATGAATTTCGTGCACCGGGCCACTAGTGTGTGTGTGTGTGTGTGTGTGTGTGTGTGTGTGTGTGTGTGTGTGTGTGTATTGATTTCAGAGAGGAAGGGAGAGGGAGGGAGAGATAGAAACATCCATGATGAGAGAGTCATTGATTGCCTGCCTCCTGCACACCCCCTATTGGGGATTGAGCCCACAACCTGGCCATGTCCCCTGTCCCAAAATCAAACCACAACCTCCTAGATCGATGCTCAACCACTGAGCCACGCTGGTGGGCCATACTGCTTCCTCATACAACTATAATGCCTACACAGTTCCTCTACCTGTAAAGTCTTTCTCCCTAATTTGTGGTCCAGAGAATTTCTTCTAGGCAACACCTGCAGGAGCTTCCCCCTCCCCACTCCCTTCCCCACCCCCAAACCCTCCCCTCAGCTCCTTTAGGAGCAGTGATCCCCTCCTGCTTGCCTAGGAATGCTTCTGCCTGCACAGGGCCTGGTTCCCAGCAGTGCCCCCTCCCCACCCAAGTCCATGTCCTTTGGAGGGGTGGGTACATGCCCAGTAATGCCACATGCTGCTTGTTTGTTTGCATCTTATTTGATCCTTATACCAAGTCAGCAGGATGAACAGCATAGTTGTTCCCCATGTGAGAAAAATGAGGCTCAGAGAGGTTAAGCAATTTGCTGAAAGTTACCCAGGAAGCAAATACCAAAATCATAAACTACATGTGACTCTTCTAACTTCCAGTGACTGAACTTCTATTTTGAACAAAAGAGCCATTTACCAAAACTGTTTTTAAAGGTTTAGACCCAAAATATGCAACATCAATATATACACAAAAACATTGCTTATATGTTCCTGAACTTATTGTAATTATCACAATAATGAGGTAGTAACACTTATTGTACATTTTCTCTGGACCAGGTTGTGTCTATGTACTATACAAAACTATCTCATTGAATTCTTGAACATTCATATGAGATGGATATTACTGTTTCCAATCTATGGATGAAGAAAGGAAGACTCCTAGAGGTTAAGTAATTTGACCAAGGCCTCTTTGCTAGTAAATGAAAAAGGCAAAATCCAAATATAGGCCGTTGTGATGGTTAACTTTATGTGTCAACTTGGCTAGATATTTGGCTAAACGTTATTGAGTGTTTCTGTGCGGGTGGTTTTGGATGAGTTTCCTATTTAAATTGGTAGACTGAGTAAAGCAGATTGTTCTCCCTGATGAGAATGGGCCACATCCAATCAGTTGAAGACCTGACTAGAACAAGAAGGCTGAGTTCGAGGGAGCTCTGCTGGCCTGAGCTGGGCCATCAGCCTTTCCCTGCCCTAGAACTAGAACATACAGCATTGGCTCTACTGGCTCTCAGGCCTTTGGACTTGGACTATAGCTACATAAATAGTTCACCGGGGTCTCTAGTTGCCAACTCATGCTGCAGATCTTTGGACTCGTCAGCCTCTATCTGTGTGAGCCAATTCTTTGTAATAAATCTCTTTATTATAAACATATATTCTATTGGTTTTGTTTCTCTGGAGAACCCTAACTAATACAGTGGTAAACGTCTAAGCACTAGGATGTTGCCATTCTCTGTATTAAGTAAAAATAGAATTCCTTTTACTCCGGGTGGAGCAGAAGCATTAATTATCAATAGTATGTAGCAAGAGACTCACTAGAACATTTCACTAGAGATCATCTGTTTTGTCCCAGTGGCTCAGAAGCAGCTTGACCCCTGCTCACTTATAGTCTAGAAGATCACACTACAGAGGGCCAGAGAGATAGCTTTGGATTCCCAGGAGCTTGGCTGGCATTGCAGCTCTGGCACACTCTATACAGGTGACCTTGGACAAGTCATTTTACCTTTCTAAGGAGTTAAAATGTGGACTCCTTACACCTATGTGCCCCATGGTGCCATGAGGCTTAAAGGAGATCAGGTATTGATTATTTCTAATTTCATTCTTTCCCAAACCACAAAAAAGTTAGCAAACAAGGGCAACCTCTGGCTTTGGGAGCAATGCACCATGCAAAATAGACACTAATTCTATTTAATCTGATTCTTGTCCAGTCATCTTAACTGAAGGCTAAAAATGATTCTGCAGTAATAAAGGGAATTATAATACATGATTGTAGAAGCTTAGAGAGCAATTTCAGAACAGAAGCAAGTGATTATACATTGCAACAAATTAAAAATTTTTTAAAAAAGTGTGCAGCAGGGTCTAAGGAAACCAAAGACCACTCAAATCCCTCAAGAAATGCTATTTAATAAAGCAAACTCCATTTTCCATAGAATTCCAATCAAGGAGCATTTTGGCCACATGGAAGCAATTAGAGACATCTATGATTTAATGAAAATGCAAAAACCAAGGACAAACAGAACAACTGCATAACAAGAGGCCACTTCTCATATCTCTGCCACCAAAGGGCAGCACACAGAGTGGTGGAAAGCTTGTACCAGTGACACTTGACTAAACCCAGCCAGACATGGTCTCCAAAAGTCAGATCTGCCTGGCCTTTTACTAGAACACAAAGAAAACAAAGCTTTAAAGAAATCAAAGGCCAGGCATGAACTGCATCAGGGAGGGCTGCCTCCTTGCTGGCCATTCAGACCCATGATCTCATGAGGAGAAAATGTGAGGTCTGGCTTCTCCTCTCTTTGGCTTTGGCAAAAACCTAGCCCCATTCCTTATGCAGGATTTGGTCAATGTTGGGGCTCCCCATCAAATATGATTTTTATTTTAAACAACTTTCCTCACCCCGAAACACCTAAGTCCCTTTCCTATGAATTAGAACTCTTCCAGGTTCAGACCATGAAGAAGGGGACAAATTTGTCTCCTGGCACCATCCCCTCCCTCTCAACTCCTAGGCCTTGCTCACCAGCTCCCTCTTTGTTCTCCAAATACCTCGTGTTAACTTCTGCTTCCGAGTCTTGGTAGGTGCTGTTCCCTCTTCCTGAAGGGGTTGTCCTTCAGATCTTCCAAGACTGAATCCTCCTTATTATTTAGGTCTCAGCTTGAATGGCACCTCCTGGAGAGGATGACCTTTCCCAGCTAACTGAGGAAACTCCAGTGACTCTACCCATTATTCTCTTTGGTTTTCTTCTGAGCCCTTATTATTGTCCAAAGCTACCTACACTAATTAATGCACTAATGAGTTGGTTTGGTGGTTTTTCCTGTCCCCTTCTCCAACCTCTCCTCTAGATATAAGTCCTAAGAAAGCAAACACGTTGATCTTATATTTGTTTACCCCTGTGTTCCCAACTCATAGCATAATTCCTGGCACAGAATAGGCAGTTAATAACATCAAAAGAATACAAACTCAAAATTGGGGGTGGCTTGGGTTTCTGAGTCTTTGGAAGAATTGTTTTAGCCAAGAAGTATCTATTTTTATTTGTTCAATCTTTCAGCATTTATTGTATGTCCCAGGAGCTGGGGATACAGTGATTAATTAAATCTGTGTCCCTGCCCAAGAGGAATTCAGAGTGGAGATGGAGAGACAGAGAAAGAAGTAGCCTACCGCGGTGGGATGGGAGGTGAAGATCAAGGTAGGTACAAAGGAGTGGCTGGCACTCGACAGCTGGTAATGCTACATGGCCTGAGGTATGGAAATAGAGAAGTCCTCATTGTTAAATAGGTGAGTGTGTTAAGTTTCCTGTAGCTGCTATAACAAGTGGTCACTCAATGTGCCTTAACAAAACAGACACTTATTCTCTCACAGACTGGAACCTGATGTCTGGAATCAAGGTGTCGGCAGAGTTGGTTCCTTCTGAATGCTGTGAGGGAGAATCTGCTCCAGGCTTCTCTTCTAGTTCCTGGTGGTTGCTGACAATCCTTGACATTCCTTGGCTTGCAGTTGCATCCTTCAATCTCATAGCATTCTCTTCATCTGTGTCTGTCTCTGTCTCCATTTTCTTTCCATAAGGACACCAAACGATGAAGTTGAGCCCACCCTAATCCAGTATGACCTCAACTAATTACATCTGCAAAGACCGTATTTCCAAGTAAGATCACATTCTGAGATTCTAGGATATTGAGGGGGGCAGTGAGGTCAGGTGAGGAAGAACATACTACTCAAGCCCGTACAGTTGGTTACACCTTAGTTTTTTATTCTATGATATTGTTCACTTGCAGGAGCACCAGCTGTGTGATGGATTTAGTATGACACAACCTTACTCTCTACTGAACACATTGGTATGCCACAGTGTGAGAAATGTCCCACATACTTCCTTTCCCCAGATCTAGTCCATCTACCAGAGGGAAGAGGAGCAAAGTAAGTCAGTGTCTGGCAGCTGACTGTACTCATGGCCCATTCCTTCTTCCAGTTGGCCTCTCCAAACTGAGGGCTACACCTCCCCCGCTTGAGCTGTATCTTCTAACTCACAGACTAGTCTATGTTCAGCCTAGGAGGCAGCACAGCCCAGGGATATGCTCCCTCTCAAAGACACTCTATAAGAGGACTGATTCTGAAGCACCCAGGGAAGCTGGTGGAACTGCCACAAGTTAGAGCTCCTCTGTGTGGTCCACAAAGTCCTGTCCTTGCCCCTCTGATGCCCACTTCTGTTCTTCAGTGGGGCTTCTGATCAATTGCTGCCTATTCCTGTTCTATTCTCCTTGGGACTTTTTACAAGTCATAGTCTTAGATCTTCAAAGATTATGAGAACCAAGGTTCCTGAAGCCCAAACACAGGGCCATAGCCATGGAGACAGATGACTGGATCCCTCATGGAGAGGATCTCAGCCAAGTCCAGGCAACCCTGACTGAAGCCCAGAGATATCCAGGAAGCTTCACAAATTGGGGCTCAGTAGAGAGTTGACAGACCTGAGAATCAAACAGCCCAGAGTCCAAATCCAAGCTCTAATCCTTACTAGACATCTCACTGTAGATCAATGGCTTAACCTACTTGGTGACCATTGCCTCAGTGAAGTCAATCCCTATCAAAAAGGATTAAAATACAGATTAAATTACAAATAATAATAATGCATTTAACACAGTTCAAGACACATGGAATGTACTCAAGAAATGTTTTTTGAATTCTATTAAGAAAATTGAAATTCCCAATATAGAGCTAATGAAGTTATGAGAGGGAGAGAAATATATACTAGATTGAAGTCCAGAAAGAAATAAGTATATTTTCATTGATATTCAAACACAGATTTTCCTCCATGGCTTTTGGTTCTTCAGGTAACTTAAATGGCACTTCCTCAGGGAAGCCTTGTCGAGCCAGCTTTATATAAAACAGGACATCTCTTATTTCCCTTACGCCACTTATTACAAGTAATGATTGGGGGTGGGCATGGGTAATTTGCTCATGTATTGTTCTGTCTCCTGCTCTAGACCCTTTGCTGCATGAGAGGACTGACCAAGTTCATCTTACTCTAAGCTCAGTGCCTGGCATAGGGCAGTGCACACAATAAAATCTGTCAAGAGAATAAATGAGTAGGAAATATCCTGTTACAACAAATGGAGACATTATTTCAAATGTTATAAATAAAGGAAGAGAATAGTGCATTTTGGAGAAGAAAATAAAAGAAGTCAAAATAATTTCAAATTTAAATTCTATTAGTAGGATGATCTATCATAGCTGGTTGAAAATGGCAGAAACCTCCTATATAATCTAGACTAACCATACAACTGGTGCCTGAAATTCTTGGACATTCCTGGCCATTATGTTCAGTCACCTCAACTGAAAAGACAATTAGGAGGGTGATGGGGAAATTAGCTTATGCTATGCACCCAATTCTCTTGACCACTCAGCATTAGGGCTGGTTCACCATCCAAGTTTCCCCAAATGATAATCTCTTTCTTTAAAAAAAATGGTATTTGAAGACACAGCCATGGCCCCATGGCCCTTCCTCTTCTCCAAGCTAATCATCCCCATGTCTTTCAACTCTTTCTCAAAGGACAGGGTTTCATAAGATCTCATCATCCAAGATGGTAGCAGGAAAGTCAGAGACATTCAGCTTGCCACCCAGTCTTCTTTCTGTGTGGATAACAGTGCAAGTGAAAATAAGACAGGCAGATAAACCTGGGCCATCCGTGCTTAGAAAGTGCATTTAGATTTCCATAAAGCCATAAAAGGTTTCAGATGACACATTTGCTTCAAAAAAGACAGATTCTTAAATGAGAGCGATTTCAAGATCAGCCATCCTGTGGTGCGCTCAGGGAGGGGAAGCAAATTGCATAACCATTGCTCATCTGAGCAGCAGTGAGAACTCCTGCCAGCGGAGGCACCAGTTCAAATCCCCAGGCCACCTAAGCCAAGTTCTGCAAAGAGACTCTCCCTCCAGCTTAGCACCCCCCATGGCTAGAAGCCAGGCTAACTCATCTGTTCCATCCCACTTCCCTGAAAAAGGGAACACAAAAAGAAATGTGTGTTTTGTGAAAACCATGCATTTGTCCCAAAATTCCCCCTCTTTGAGTTACAAGGAGACAATTATATTGGGATGAAAGAGCATTGGCCCAAAAATCAGGTTTGGTGGGGTCCCATAACTGGAAGGTCACTTAGACATGAGCTAGTTCAAGCACTTTACTTTTACATCCAAGGATATTGAAATTTAGGCCACTTTCACTATATATTGATCTGTGTGATATTGAGCAAGTTGCTAAGACTCCCTGGCCTCAATTTTCTAATCTGTAAAATGGAGATGATGATAATATCACCCACTCTTAAATAGGTGTGATGACTAAATTAAATGGGATAATTCATGTTATGTGCTTGGCAGAGAGAAAACATTTTGTAATGGCTAGCTATTACTACTTTTCATTCAACAGACAGTAATTGGGCTTCTGCTCTGTCAAACACTGCTCCAAGTAATGAGGGTACAGCAAGAAATGAGATAAACACTGGCCTGGTCCTCCTGAAGGCTTCTGGGAAGATAGACATTAAAATTCAGTACGCACCTGTGAGCTACTAGAAAACCCCCTCCAATCCCACACCACAGATGCCAACTGGGCAGACCCCACCCAGAAGCAAGAGAGCCCCATCACCTTGCTGCCATCTAATAAGCAAGTGGGCGGAGACCTGAAAGACTTCAGTGACTTAAATCCCCCAAACTTTATGGAACACCCAACCTCAATGAGCAAGTGAGTATCTGTAAAGAGCATAGCATGTCTCCAACAGCGTTATTCTTATTTGTCTTTCCTTCCCTGGCCAAATGTCCATCCCCTCTGATTCCAGGTGGAAGGTGAGGGAGAGCTGTGCCCAGATACGCATGCGTGTAAACCACAGGCACAGAAAGTGCTCATCTGGAAGGGCCAGGTGGTTGGGGCCTTGTGGGTAATCTCTGCATGGGAAGTGTATTATTACCCATGTTGGTGACCAGGTGGAAGAATAGGGAAAAGTATAAATGTGCTCAGAGGCAGAGCTGGACATGCAGCCTCTAAACATACTATGTCCTAATAATACTTAAAACATGGCCACCTACAAACAGAGTCCTATTTCTCTACCTGGGATGAAAGAAATCAATAGGAAAAATCCACTACACCGTCAAAAAGTCCAGAGGAAGAACAGATACTTCTTCACCATAACCCAATCACGAAGTACCCTTGGCTCTCACTATAATGCTTGCAAAACCGAATTTTTTTTATGCCCTCGCCTTCTAGGGCCTTGTGATGGAAAATGTTAAAGTAGGATACTAGGAGGCAGGGGGATAGTCTTAAGGCCTTGTTTTTAGGCCAATGTTCATGACAGTGATGATTTAAGATCTGCCTTTTACTAGCCACTTGACATTAGATTTTATCAACACCACTAATGCTACATTACCTCCACTACAGGAATAAGAATTCAGCTTGAGAATTAAACAAGATAACTGATGGTGATGTTGCTGAAAAATAGTGATAATAGTTACTGTTACCTGAACACATTTTACATGTGACAAACACCAATGCTAAATACTTTACAAGCTTTGTGCCATTTAAACCCATCAGCAATATTGTCCCATTTTACAGATGAAGACACTGATGCTTGGAGAGACAGGCATCTCACCCACAAAGACATGCTCTTATAACCCATTGCTGTTTTGCTCATTTGTTTTACTCATTGGACTGTTTTTGGACTTGAAAACGAGGCTGTGCAGCAGATAGAGCGACTAATAAAGGAGCACATGATGGCAACTTCTAGACTTCCAGATCACCAGCCAGTAGTTAGCGGAAGATAGGAAGCATCAGCTCTTTCCAGGGTCTCAGAGGCTGGTCCCACACCTGAGGGTATGTCAGCAACCTGAGAGTGTCTCCTTTTCCCTTCAGTCCTGAGGAATGGCTCAGAACTCTACAACCACCCAAGGCTGTGTGAACCAAGGACACTATGCATTTCCTTAAGCCCACACCTCATCCTTCTCTGTATTAGCCAACATCTTGAACAAAATTCCCTACTCAGAAAATAATGTTCAAGTTCCTCAGTACTCCACTCAAGACTGTCTGGGGCCTAATTTTAACCTGCTGTTCTATCCCCAACCTATTATATGCCCATGTGCCTGTTTTTATTCTCCATAAAGTAGTGACAGAAAGCAGTTAAAGTTGTTAAAGTTGAAGATCTGCCTGTGTGTGTGGGCCCACAAAATTCATGTGTTGAAACCTAACACCCAATGTGATGGCATCAGGAGGTGGGGGTCTTTGGAGGTAATTAGGTTATGAAGGTGGAGCCCCCATAAATGGGATTAGTGCCCCTATAAGAGAGACCTCATTGCTCCCTAGCCCCTTTCTCCCTTCTGCCATGTGGGATTATAGTGAGAAGATGGCATTCTGCAGCTGGGAGAGGGCCCTCACCAGAACCTGGCCATACGTAGCCCTGATCTTGAACTTCCAGCCTCTGGAACTGTGAGAAATACATTTCGGTTGTTTATAAGCCACCCAATTTATGGTATTTTGTTCGCAGCCCAAATGGACTAAGAGAATGGGTATTGCTTTGCAATTGAGAGAGTTAGTTATTTTTCCGTTGTTACACAATTAATGGCAGGGAAAGAGACTTATGATATATAGTGAATGAAAGAAACACAATATAAAGTTACACATGTAGATGTTTATGTGAATTTAATGATCCAACATTGTAAAAACACATTTATTTCTACAAAACTTGGAAGAAAATTCTGAGAGGTTAAATTAAAGGTGATGCAAATAAAATGTGTGTTGGCTTGACCAAGTCCCAAAGACCCCAGGCCACAATTACCCCAGTGCTCAGAAACAGTGGGGACCGAAGAAAGTGCCTACCCATTCTATCCTTCTCCCAACCACTTCCTGGGTCCCAGTTCCACCATAGGCCAGTCCAGAACAGAAGAAGTCAAGGTCAACTCAGGGGCAAATCCCCATGCTCTGCTAAGACACTTACAGGCTTTGTGGTGAGAACAGACACATCACCATAAAGCACAGTTGAAACTGCCCATTCTGGACAAAATGCAATGTGCCAGCATCACCTACAGTGTCTCTAACGTCAGGGCAGCCGCTGCATCAGGTGAAAGCAGAGAAAACAATGTTCTAGAACAGCCTTGGGCAAACTACGGCGCATGGGCCGGATCCGGCTGTTCTATCCGGTTCTCCTGCTCTCCCCTCCGCTCCTTTACTTTGAATTTATATTAGTTCACACAAACACTCCATCCATGCTTTTGTTCCGGCCCTTCGGTCCAGTTTAAGAACCCATTGGCCCTCGAGTCAAAAAGTTTGCCCACCCCTGTTCTAGAATGTTCCTGTGGCAATAAGCTCTAGTCAAGCATGGGCAGTGGTTCCTGAGAAATGCATGATGGGTAAACAGGGCAGCATGGAGAACACACTCGCTGGCTGGTTTGCAGGCTCACACTCGCTTACAGGTTGCTCCCTCCCCCACACCCTACACACCCACACCAGATGAGAGAATGACCTAGCTCCTCTGTAATTTCTCAAAAAGCCCACATTTCAGGGTCTGTTCCTGGCATCTCATTAGGTATCTTTGCTTATCCAAAAGGTTAAAAACTCTTTATGACCCCAAGCCAGCTTCATTTTTCTCCTCAAGTTTTGAAAGCAAAAACTCAAGGGACTCTCCCCAAAATGAATTATGCAGAAGATATGATAAGATGAGATTCCACCTGCTGCTAAGGGACTTGCCTTGGAAAAATGTAATCAGATATTCATTTCCTGATATTAACAACCACTAAAAGGGAGCTCTGATTTCTGGAACAAATACCTTAAGAAGAAAGTTTGAACATACACATTTTAATTGAATTTCTTCCCAGCCAGAATGTAATTGACAGAATCCCGCATCCATCACGATCCACACAGCCTTCAGGAACTCATAAGTTGAGGGATCTACTAGTAGGACTTATCTAAGTTATTAATCCTCTTATCAACCACTCAAGTTTCCAGGGAGACTCATTAGCAGAGCTGGCAAATGCTGTCATCTAGCATTTATCAACCACAAAGTTTTGAGCATCTGCTCTTCTACATGTTTATTTGTTTAATGTCTGTCTTGTCCCAACTAGAATATAAGAAAAACAAGGCAGATATCTGATGTACTCACTGCCATAGCCCTGCACTGCTTGGCACTGACAGGTCCCCAATACATATTCGCCTTCTATTTTAGGGGACCAGAATGCACCACCCCAAAATATGTCACTGTGCATGAGGATTATTTTGAGCTGAAGACAACGGAGAAGAAGCAGGTAAGAAAAATCTCTGCTCACCCTGTTTGCCTAAAAGCAGGAATAATTTTGTAAAAGCACCCCCCCACACACACACACACACCACCACCACCACCACCAGGAAGGACAGAAGTTAATCACAAGAAACAACTCTGGACCCTTATTATCCCAGAGGGATCTACATGACAACTTTGCTGACTAGCCCTTATCTTCCATTAATTCCCTATTTCTGTGCCTTCCCACAAGATGCCATTCCTAGAAATTCAAGGTTCTTTTCCTTTGTCTATTCACCACTCTACCAATGTATTGTTCTTTTGTTAAAATGGTATATAAGCCCAAGTTCTAACTACTGCTTTGAATTACTCATCACTGAATGCTTGTGTGTGTGTGTGTGTATGTGTGTGTGTGTGTATGTGTGTGTGTGTGTGATGAGCATGTTAATAAACTTTGTTTTTCTCTTGTAAATCTGTCCTTTGTCAGTCTAATTCGTGGGTCCCAGCCAGAAAACCTAAGATGGGTAGAGGAAAAAGATTTGTCTCCTCCCCTATACTATGAATCTTTTATGTAGTTAGAAACTGAAGACTGGGGTTGCAAACACGTCCCACTATAAATGAACTTTTAGTCTCCCTAGCTGGGTGGCGACATAAACACACTTTCAAGCAAGAGAAATTATGGCAGCATATTCTAAGGCAGTGGTCAGCAAACTCATTAGTCAGCAGAGCCAAATATCAACAGTACAACGATTGAAATTTCTTTTGAGAGCCAAATTTTTTAAACTTAAACTATATAGGTAGGTACATTGTTATTAACTTAATTAGGGTACTTCTTCAATCGCACTGTATGTGCGTGCCCGCATGTGGTATTTTGTGGAAGAGCCACACTCAAGGGGCCAAAGAGCCACATGTGGCTCGCAAGCCACAGTTTACCGACCACTGTTCTAAGGGATGAACAGTGGGAACAGGCACTAGGGCTCAGAGAGAGGAACCATGCTATTAGGATGTAGGAAGTTCTCCTACTGTACTCTCACCTACCCCTGTGTTGAGCTGAGACTGAGAAATGGGAATTCCTCAAATGCCTGAGTCCTCCTGTCCTTGGGAGATGCACAGGTCTCACCAGAGGCCAGAGGCCTCTTCTCCCCACACCAAATTGGACCCCAAGTCCTGTGGACTCTACTCCAAAACCATTCACACATGCATCCTGCCACTGCAGAGTGGTGACAGCACACCTTTCTCCCTCAGTCATCTTGCCTCAGAAGTTGAGTTGTCTTGAGGGCCCTGGAAGGGAGGGTACTCATGGTTGATATTTAAATAAAGTAACAAAATGGAAATGAAAATCTTCCCTGCAAAAGAAGGTTGAAATCTTTTTTTAAGGCTGCTATAGAGGACAGAGGAAGTACCAGGTGAGGAAGAGGCCTTCATTCATTTGTTCCCTTTTTTATTCAGTGAATCTGTAATAAACAGTTATCCTAAGTCAGGGATGGTGCTAAGGGTTGAAGGATACACAAGAAACAATAAAGACACAGCCCTGCCTCAAAAACTGTATAGCCGACAGAGAGAACACACAATATCAAATAGGTAATAATATCAATATACACTAATAAAAGAGAACGATGCAAATTGACCGTACCTTTGCGATGCCCACCAGCTAATCAGGAGTGAGTATGCAAATTAACCCAACAAAGATGGAGGGTTAATTTGCATACACAGGCATTCCGCACCGCCCCAGCAGCTCTTGGCCTCTGGCCAGCGTGGGAAGGCGGAAAGGCGGTGTCTCTGGCTGGAGCAAAGGCAGTGCCGGCAGCTAGGGGAAGGAAAGCCCATTCTTGCACGAATCTTCGTGCATCGGGCCTCTAGTAGGTAATAAGGGTGCAACAATATTTATTACAAGCCACAAATGGGGTGCTCTAGAAGCAGAATAAGGGCAAACCTCCGTCTAAGCCCCAGCTCTGCCACTTGGAAGGCATATGGCACTGCCAAGTCACTTCCTATTGTTGAACCTTGACCTGTTACTCAAAAAGTTGGGAATCCTTTTACTGCTTTGCAGGATTGCTATAAAGATTTGACACACTTCCATTTATAAAGATAACAAAGTGCACAGCCCACCGCAGGCACCCACTACACTGTCAATACTGTGACATCATCAGAAGGGTGATGTCAGGATCCAGATGCAGATTTGTTTTCTACCACTTAGGTTTGAATGACGCTATGCTTGGGATGTGTGTATGCATCATTCCCCGTCTTCCCGGGTGCAGAGATGCATCCTTCCCTATGTCAGAGAGGTGTTCCCTGCACAGTGTTGAAGTGTGGGCATCAAGACCCAGACACATTGTGTGCTCTCTGGCTTCACCTAAGTCCCAAGAGTGTCCTCCATAGCCTGCACCTATGGCAAGAGTGGCCAAGCAGCTGAGTATCATTTGACTAAGCTGAGACTTCAGGATGCCTAGGGATGGCTGAAGAGGGACTTCAGGGGTGGTGATGGGAAGAGGGAGAAGGTGCTCAGTGTAATCTACATTAGGTTCCCACAGGTCAGGCAACACAAATAAACAAAATAAAAGTAAAAAAAGAGATTATTGTGCTAATTCTTCAAATGCTGAACCTTCTTGTCCCTGGGAGAACTATAGGATGAAGTTTATAATGGTGTCCAACCAGAAACCAGGAGAAGCCAAGGGGCACCTTAGATCCTAGACTAGTCTTCCCAAAACTGTAGGTCCCAAGCCACTCACCCCCTAAGGGAGACCCCCTAGACATGCTTCTGCTCTCTGCTCTAATTCTAACATTCAGCATAGAGCCTGGCACAATAGCAGAAGCTAGATCAGCATTGGTAGATGAACAGAAGAAAGAAAGAGAGAGGGGGGAGAGAGAGAGAGAGAGAGAGAGAGAGAGAGAGAGAGAGAGAGAGAGAGAGAGAAGAAAGAAAGAAAGAAAGAAAGAAAGAAAGAAAGAAAGAAAGAAAGAAAGAAAGAAAGAAAAATAAAGGAAAGAAACAGCTTGGGATTCGGAACTGCCTTTGGGTCAAATGACACCAACAGTGAATCCTGTGTAGGGTGGACGTTATCTTCACATTTCTGGCAGCAAAGGGGTACCACTGGTCAACTAACTCTTTCAGGGCCAAGCTGGTGGGGAAGGGTGCAGCTATGGGAAGCACAGCCATTACACTAACAGTAGGAGGTCCCCAAAGCCACCAGACCGGATTTCACTTTGGAATGCACTATATGATTTTTTTCTGCTGCACCAGCAGCAGCAACAGCGGCAGTAGCAGATTTACTCTCCTAATTATGTTTGGCTTTGGTTAAATTAGTTTGCATTCCCTGTGCACACACTGGTTGGAGGAGGGGAACAGGCAGGGGAAGGAAATGGCCTGAGAAGATACGGAGAAGTGGAGAGAATCTCCTCTGAAGATGATGTACACAGCAGGACAGTCCATCAGGCATTAGGCAGAGCCAAAGCCCATGGTCCAGGGATCCCAAAGGAATAGAGAAAGTAGTGTTCTGTCCTAATCCTCTCTTTACTCTTTCATGCATTCATGCCACAAATATTTTTTGAGTGTCCATGATGAGGAAGACATTGAACTAGGAGGTGGAGGAAACTACAGGGAATTAGAAAAATAAGTGCTCCCTGACCTCATGAACTAACATTCTAGAAGCAAGAGTGAGACGAGAAACAAGCAGAGACCAGCTACCTTTCAGATGCTATGAAATCCATGTAACAGTCAAGTGAAAGGGACTATCTACGGCAGTGGTCCTCAACCTTTCTAATGCCCCGACCCTTTAATACAGTTCCTCATGTTTGGTGACCCCCAACCATAAAATTATTTTCGCTGCCACTTCATAACTGTAATTTTGCTACTGTTAATGAATCGTAATGTAAATATCTGTGTTTTCCGATGGTCTTAGGCTCTACAGCAGCACGTCGCGACCCACAGGTTGAGAACCACTAGCAGGGTCGCCTAAGACCATCGGAAAACACAGATATTTACATTACGATTCATTAACAGTAGCAAAATTACAGTTATGAAGTGGCAGCGAAAATAATTTTATGGTTGGGGGTCACCACAACATGAGGAACTGTATTAAAGGGTCACGGCATTAGAAAGGTTGAGAACCACTGATCTACGGGAAGTTGGTTACTTCATTTTTATGGGTCATGGTGGCCTCACGCAGCAATAACAAAAACACAACAACCGTTAAATTCATTTACTGAGTGCTTACTACATTCCAGGCACTCAGCAAACATTTCATTTAATCATCAGCAAAACCCAGTGGGAGAAAAAAAAAACAAATCAGTGAGATGGGCTCAGTTATCCCCACTTCAGATGAGAAACTGAGGCTCAGAGGCTTTTAGTTATCCACTCAAAGACACATGGCAGGTGCCCTTAAATGCAATGCGGCCCCTTTTGCTTTTTTTTCAAAGTCCTACCATCAGTAACAGTAACCAGTGATGAAAGCACCCACTATATACACACACAGAGTCCTTAAAACACATCTTCAATGTCAACTAATGTAGTCTCGTTTTACAAACGGACACCAGGAGAGCCTGGCTGGTTCCCCCAACATGATATAACAGTGAGGGGAGGAGGCAGGATTCACACTCAGGTCTGTGTGACTCCTCAGTCATGTGCCTCCATAAACATAACACAAAGCCTTCTCATGGAACGGATACTATTTATCCTTAATAACCAGGTAGAAAGTTCCAGATGTAAGAATGTAAGAATGCCCTGGACTCACAGTCTGTAGGCACTGTGGATGGTGGCCCAGGAAATGCTGGTCCCCTGAGCTGTCTAGTTCCCAGTAACTCAGAGCAAAGCTTAATACTCTTGCAAAGTTACTTTGGAGAAGGAACTAGAAAAAGAAAAATGCCTAGAACCCCAAGCAATGAGGTAATTACAAAAGGGTCTCTTGTTAAATTTCGTGTCTCCAGCAGGGACACCAATAGGCAACGCAGGGCTTGGAACTGCCGGTGGGAAAGATCTGTGTGTACCTCGGCACCATCCTGTTCTTAGCATCCTTCCTGCTGAAGGACTTCTATTTGCCATGAAAGCCCAACTGTCTGGCTCCAGAAATCTATTTACGTAACTACCTGCCATTATCATCTGCTGGGCTGGCTTTCTCGGGGACAGGCAAACCCACATCGCACCCCACCGCCACAATGAAGGGCATTTTAGAATTTCCATGATGGAACCGATGCTTTGTGCTTTAATGTCTTGCCTGGTTTTCACAGTTGTAGTGAACTCAATTCTGAAAGGAGGATTGTCAAATCAGGATTTTTTTTTAAAAAAAAGGTGCCATTACAAATAGAGGCAGCTGCTTTTGATTTATAAACACTGTAATCTTCCCCAGGCCTTAGATATTTTTTTGACAACATTCAGATCAGAACCAATTTAATTTGAAAGATAGCTAATCAAGTAATTTGTTGTAACACCTCTCTTGCTCTCGCAAGGGGGGTTGGGCGCTGCATAGGCACACAGCAGCACTTCAGTGAGGATTCCGAATGGACCCTTTGGCTCTCAGGAAGTGCTTGCCTTTACTCTCCAGAGATGCAATAACTTCTATACTCTCATTTCCCCAACCAGCGGGAGCATTTTGGTGAGTCACATAGAAGGGCATGCACTTAAGTGTTTAAAACTTGAAATGCCAAACATTTTTAATATGCGATAATTCCCTCTTAGTAAATGTTTTAGAGATTTGTACAAATTTAAAGAAGAGTTGAACAGTCTCAATCTTGATTCTGCGGTGTTCTATATTTCCCAACGCCTTAACATATATGCACTTACTGAGAAGTAAAATGGACATGGATTTGAGAATTTTGCATATATATAGATATAATGAGATCATTAGAGTTGCCCTGAATTTTTCACCCACTAAACTTCTATTGAGCAATTACTACATGACAGGAATACATGCTACCCTTGGAACACATGTTCCATTAAGAACAACAGGACAACCCATTGACTTGTACTTAGCAAATATTTATATTCCTACTATGAAAGCTCAACTGCCTGGCTCCAGGTCTGTCCTACATTTTTTATAAATGTGTCATCCTCCTAACAACCCTACAACACAGGTACCGACCTACCCCCGTCATTTTTTTATTCTTTAAATTTGATCTGACTTGAGTCCTAGCCATGAAATTCTATTTCTCTCTGTCGTGTGGGAAAGACATATTCATCGCATCACACAGGAACATTCTTTAAGACCCAGTTCATATTCTAAGGCAGATTCAAAGTGTCATGGAGTTAAAAACTGCTCCTGGTCTAGTCAGTCTCTTCCCCAGAACCAATTATCTAATTACTTTTTCTAAGCAATTTTCTCATTTCATTTCAAAAGATGTATCATGATTATGGGGAAAGTACTGAGCCGGCAGACATTGCCCTGCCAACCTGGGCAGATAAATGTGAACACCTGGCATTCCTCCCAGGAGTCCATGTCCCGGTCCCTTTCCCTCTACTCCAACCATCTCTGCAATTAAAACGGCCCCCTTTGCTTGGTGATTTTCAGACAAAAATTATGAAAATTCTTGCAAGAAACCTTAACAGG
This sequence comes from Plecotus auritus, assembly GCF_963455305.1. NCBI lineage: Eukaryota > Metazoa > Chordata > Mammalia > Chiroptera > Vespertilionidae > Plecotus > Plecotus auritus. The sequence continues at coordinate 239,925,924 of NC_137770.1, read as the reverse complement.
AGAAAGGGAAGAAAGAACATTATGAGCCAAAACCGGTTTGGCTCAGTGGATAGAGCTTCGGCCTGCAGACTGAAGGGTCCCGGGTTCGATTCCGGTCAAGGGCATGTACCTTGGTTGCGGGCACATCCCCAGTGGGAGGTGTGCAGGAGGCAGCTTATCGATGTTTCTCTCTCATCGATGTTTCTAACTCTCTATCCCTCTCCTTTCTTCTCTGTGAAATATCAATAAAATAGATTTAAAAAAAAAAAAAAGAACATTATGATACAGGCAATGAATGCTCTTTGAAAATATTTTCCACTGACTGTGGAAGAAATAAGCATGGGTTTGGGGGTTCAAATCCCAGCTCTGCCCATTCTTGCTGTGCAACTTTGAGCAAGCTACTTAACTTTTCTGAGCTCTTGCCTTGTCTATAGAAAGCCTAGTTGGTAGTTTTTTTATGAAAATTATATTCAGTTAAATTATGTGAAACAATAAGAATATAATGGCCCCTTCAATGATAGGTCCCTCCTCACTTCCTCCCGCTCCCATGAATATGAACCTATTTTGTCTTTCCAGGGCAACCTACTACTGTAAGTGTTACATAATACATAAAAGAAAGAAAGCCTCCCCACCCTGAGGCCCAGGGAGGGCTAATATTGTTCCTATTTTATGAATTTGTGGGGCAGGGCTGATTCCCAACTCAGGCGCCCATTCTGTCTCACTCTGCAGCCTCTAAAAGGAGCTACCACCGATTTTCTCATATATTTGTAAGAGACGAAAATAGTTCCCTCGGTGCAGGCAGGGAAGGTCCTGATTTTCACATTCCAGATAAGCCTTCCTCACACCCCATCAGAAGGAGTTGAGCCCCAAAGACACAGCCCCCCTTGACCAAAGAGCATTGTAACAGGATTTCAGGTTATTTGAGTAGAGATTGGAAGTGGCCATTTTCATCATACAGCTTGCTTATTTTTCAAGTCAGGACACTTAATTTCTAAATGTGCTCAATAGAATCTGTAGGTTTCCTTCAGCTGACAACAAAGAAAAACAGCTGAAATTGACATACGTATTGCTTTTGTCCCAATTGTCTCTTATTGGGTTAGATTACATGCAGCTCCTGCCCCAGGAGCAAGAGCAGTATCAACGCATCTCCAACAAGGGCGATCCTGATGACTTCAGAGCCTCAGCTCTGGATTTTCTGGCTTCTGTGTGTTTACATCAAATGCTCAGTGGGCCTTCAGGTAGGGGTTGAGCTTAATTATACTTAGTAGGTGTGATTGCATTTGAAGCCCAAGCCATCAAGCCATCAGCTCCCGGGGTAATCATTTCAAGCTTCTTATTTTTAATTACTTGGGTCTTTACCCAAGATGTGTTTTTACTCGAGTTAAAGGGATTTTGTTTTATAAACAGTCATTTATACACACATAAAGAAGAGTGTGTTGTTGTTGTTGTTGTTGTTTTCATGGAAATAAAAACACCTGACTAGATCTAAATCTTTCATGTAAATAATTTGTAAATTATTACAAAGGGATTTGTAATGATTCTTAGTTGTAACCTCTCTTTGCAGTCGAAGTCACTGTTGGGAAAAAATACACATGTTTTTAGAGCAAGACTGTGTGAAGCACCAATCTGGACCACGGTATAGTGAGAATCTGAACATGGTGTGGTGAGAACCACCATGGTGTGGTAAGAATCACCATGGTGTAATGAGAATAGGGACACGGTATGGTGAGAACCTGAACATGGTGTGGTTCGAATCTGAACATGATGTGATGAGAATCACCACATGGGCTGGAGATTGACTCCTGGGGACCAGAACAAAGTAGAGCAGGCAGGCAATAGAGCCACTTACAGTTGTCGAAGCTAACTGAGGCCTCTGAAAGCTACCTAGGATCATTAGAGTAATGAAAGCACTTGTCTGGGATCTGAGTCTCCTTTCCCAGCTCACTCAGTAAAATCTTAGATTTAACAGCTAACAGCCATAAAGCTGCACTGCCTTCCAGGAAGTATTACCTCATTCAAAATCCATTTGCATACTTCCAGAAGAAGGGCCTTGGCAAAGGGGAGAAGCGGTCCCCTCTCTTGCCAGTAAAGGACCCTTTTGGAACTCACTAAAGACCTTAAAGCCCGTAGCAAACAGCCCAAATATATATACTCTGGTGGGTTAGGTAGTGTGGGGCTATCACCTTGGAGAAGAGCTGGGATGGTTTGGCTTTAAACCCCCTGAAATGGCATGTTGCCATCTGTATGTCCCGTAGGCACGATGGTTGCAGAAGGTGGGGACCAGGAGGTGCTCTAAAGAAAGAGGTGTGATCATCTCACCTGCAGCTCCTCCAAAGCTATTGCTTTATATTCCATTTGCCCAACAGATATCTCTGAAAAATGCACATCTCCTGTCCTTGCAACATCCTTAATGCCCCTCCGTGTGCCCCACCCTCCTTGCTTTCAAGATATTGGCTAGGGTTTCAGAGTTCTGAAGTAGACATCCTAGCCTGGAGCCCTGGCTTTGATGCTGGGCTGGGTGTCACTGGGTCCCTTACCTAACTTCTCTGGGCCTTAACTGTAAATAATTGCAGTACCTACCTAATTAGGTTGATAACATCAATAGTTATTGAATGCATGTAAATAGCTGAAACACATAAGCATTCAATAATGTTAGCTATAATCAGGGTGACTTTGATGATTATTCAACCATTTTTTTACTTAAGAGAAATGACAATTTCATATGATTCCACCTGTTATTAAAGTTCTCAGCCTTACTGGAGCCTCATCTTTTCTTCTCTGGACTTAACTCAAGCATCACCTGCTCCAAGAAGCCTTCCAGGATGTGATGCCCAGTCTGAGTTCATCCCTCATGCATTCATGTGCTCACTTACTCAATAGCATAGTATTGAGGATGAGCACCAAGTGTCAAGCAATGGTAATTAACAGTGAGCAAGGTTGCTATGGTCCTGCCCTCAAAGAGATGAAATTCAGACAGAAGACAGTTAATCATGTACTGACAATCAATGAACTAAGAACCTCTCTGGGCAAGTGGAAGGCACTATGAAAAGACATACTTGAAAATAGAAGTTGAGGGCAGGAAAATCTTGGAACAAGAGACCTTTACTAAAAACCTTCAGAATAAGTAGGGATTGATCAGATGAAGAGGAGAAGAAAACTTGCTCTAGAAACATCTAGACATTTCTGTGAAGGTGCAGAAGTGAGAGAGTGCCTGGGGAAGAGAAGGATGTTGGGTGTGGCTACAGAGAGAGAGGTGACTGGTGAGGGGGCAGTTAAAGAGACCACAAGTAGCAGAGATTCAATCACAAAAGGCCTGCAAGTCACTCAGAGAAGTTTGGGCAAAATTTAAGGAGGCACTCACTCTCCAAGCACAAGATTGCAAATGCCTCCTTAATATCTGCCCCCGGGCACCTTGCTCATCTCACTCTAGTCCTATCCCTATTGGGCTTTATCCTGAGGCCAACAGGAAGCCCTTGAAGGAATGTCAAAAGCAGAGAGACACCTCCCCAGCAGCATTTTAGAAGCTCATTATGGCTCAGCTTGACTGACAGCTGGAGGGAAGCAAGGAGAGAGTAGAAAGCTGGGGTACTTATTCAGGCAGTGGGGGCCCCTCACATGGGTCCCCAGAACATGCTGGCTTTCTCTCTAGCATATAACTATGATACCAATGTCCACTCATTCCTTTATTTGTTTATTTTCCACTGGATGCTGAGTCTCTTAGGAATTAGAGACCTAGAAGATTATCCTCCCATCCTACCCTCCAGATCAGTCCTGTACCTAGTACAGAATAGATAGTCAGCAAGTGGTGTGAGGTTATTGCTCTATGGACAGACCAGCTTCTGCAACTATTTATAACCTTATTTCAGCATTTCTCTAGTGCATATTATAAGATTCATTATTTTACCTTTTATAAAAATTATCCTTTGGCAGTTTATCTTTCTTTTCTGGACACTGAGCATAAAAGAGAGCGTAAGTGGAGGTTGTGCCTAAGTCATTGCAGACAGTCATGGAGTGGAATGGACAGGATGCAGAGGACTAGAAGGGGACACATTTCTAAAACAAAAACCTGACCTTGGCACTCTCTGTGGAAAACTCTCCTCAGATTGTGCATGCAGGACCCTGAGGACAAATTAAAGTTCCCCATCCTGGGGACAGTGCTCCTTGTCTGCCCAAGAGTTTGCACATTCCAGGAACCTTCTCCCACCCCCCGCCAAGGGGTGCACTTCAGCTCCGCCTTCCACTCTTAGTCTGGTTTAGATGGATGCCCGTCCTATGGGCTCCCATGAGCCCCTTGGGCTTCACAAACCATAGCACTTTTCTCATTGCATTGCAATTACTGCTTAATTGTCTGTAGCCTGCATTAGACTGCACTTTGTGAGGGCAGGGTCCAAAACTGGCTTTCGTTTGTTTACTTGTGCATTCCCAACTCTAAGCAGAGGGTGTTGGCTCTCAGTGAGGCACCCAAAAACGTACTGAATGAATACATGGAACGGGGAGCATAAAAGGATCACTTATATACACATAGGAGCGGGAAGCTAAGGGCCTAAGGAACACAGAAAGGAAGGCAAGCAGACTCATACTAGCTGCATTTTCTTAGAAAACCCCTTTGGGGGACAAATCTCTGAGCCACCTCCCTCCCCCAGGTCCTGATTCATTCTCCCCCAGTGATTTCCTTCCATCTACCTACACAGATCTAATTATATTATCCGAGGGCACCGTGTAGTAATTGTCATCACTCTTCATACGAAATTGAATTCTAAAATTGGACAGGTCCTCCTAAAATCTCACAATGTTTTGTCATCCTCCTAGAAAAACAGAAGTTCCCTATTTAAAAAGAATAGAGAAAGAATATGTTTTGAACTCCACCTATCTACAATCTGCGGGGGGAAAGACAATCCATTTAGAAAAGGTGCTTCCGGAAAGAGGCAGATCCCAAATCCTCTCTAATGTGTTGCCCCCTCACTACCTTCAATTACCAATTAAAAGCTCCCAGAGAAGTCCAGGATCCTGTAACGCCTCATTCCCCCAAGGCAGCCCAACTTCCAGCCCTCTCTTCAAAGTGTGCTCACTCCGAGGCTGTGGTTTCCATTTGTGGAAGCGGTCCCTTTATAGAGCACGCAGGTAAATTAGCTAGATGGTGTTTACTGCAGAGCTGGGTCTCAGCTGGCATTAAGGGTGGTGCTTACCTTCCCCCCACTGCCCACACTGCTCTGAGCATCTCCACTGCGGTCCAGGCCGATTCCTCCCTGTGGACAAAGGGAGCTGAGACCAAGAGCTGCAGGCTCCATCCTACCTATGCTTCCAACCAGCTAGAGCGACAGCAGCCAAGACTGAAAGCTTACAGTCCCTTTGTCTTCAACAGCTATTGTTTCTTGTCCCTGATATCAATGTACAAAGCCATCTGGCAAAAGAAATTCCAGAGAAAGAGGTAAAGGCCAGGCTGGGGTGTGTGACCCTTCCTGAGGGAGAGCTCAGGGTGGTCACCTGTGTGGGTGGTCTAGGGCTACTGGGTGGGTGACAAGGACAGAGCTGGGTGCATGCCCATGGCTCATCTTGCTGGACCACTGCATCCCACTCTGACTCTGATGTCTAACTTTCAGGAAACAAGTCAGATCTGTTTGAAGTGACACACTCAGGTATGAAAAGAATTCTAGAAAAGAACAAGAGACAAAATATACCCACCGCTTAGCGCTGCGCCAAGCACTGTGCTAAATGCTTTACAGGAATCTCTTATATGCTCCTCACCAGGCTTATGCAGCAGTAACTGTTTCCATTCTCATTCGAGAAATGAAGAAGATTAATCTAGAAGGTATTGTGGAAACTCCCTAAGGTCTTATAACAACATGGTGGCAGCAGTAGAATCCAAACAAATCAGACATCAGGACCCAAACTCAGAACAATTAGGATGGATTTGTTTGAAAATTAGGTGCTAAGGATTTTGTTCCTGCCATCTCATCTACCTCTTGACAATACTCTGAAGTATTTGATTCCCTCACAAAAAAATAAGGAGTGTAAGGGACTTGACCCAGGCCAAGTTCCTTACAGCTTGGAAATGAGGGGTGGCTTTGATGATGGGTTTGTGTGGGCATCTGCCAATGGAACTGAAGTGGGTATGGGAGGTGTGCAGGGTCGGGGGGCGGTGGGATATCAACTCCAGGACTGATGGAAGAGGCTCTGAGTGGCAGTGTTAGCTCCTGACCACCAGGGGCACTGATCTCAGGCCACGGTTTTTAAGAGAAAACACCTCCAGGATGAAATGTGAAATAGGAACCCTTGTTGTCTGAGTTCACTGAGTCTTAGGATGGTCATCAGACCCCGAAGTCCCCTTCCCACTGGCTCTGAGAATAAATAGGTTTTGCATCTCATGCTTACAGGAAAGACTTTATAGGGCTGCCATCCTAGGGAGGTTATTTGAAGCAGCTACGACACACTCTATAGGCCTCCCTGTTGACGTGATATACAGGAGCTGCACTGGGCAAATGTCATTTAGTTTTGATTTAGAAATCACTGACCCCATTTTGTTGGTCCCTTCCATTGTTTACAGGTCTCCTATCCCCTTTTCAGTTTAAAAGTCCCCAAGCTTACATCAAGTCATTGACTCAAATGACTGAATTCATCAATTTCTTAGGAGTCAGGAAAATATTGCTATTCTTAGTAACTTAGGAGGATGCTGACTTTCCATGAAAACTGCAATATTAGAAACACTCTGTAAGAGTATTTGTTTGGGAGAGGAGAGCAACTGTAAATCATTTTTAAAAAACAGTTCAGAGTTCAAATTATAAGGAGGGTTTGACCTTGGGACCATTTGTTCTTATTTTAAAATTAAATCAAATCAAAGCAGCACCCATGTCGTTAGGGGTGTGAACCCACCAAATGGTTAATAACTAAGGAGAAAGAAAATGGATATATCTCAATTTCACATATAACCAACAATTTTCAACCATACAATCATGATAAATAGAACAAAAGGAGTAAGAATTAGGCTGGAGTAAGAAAATCTGGGTTACAACTCTATGCTTATTTCTTACTAGTAGCCCTGCACACAAATCTGTGCACCAGTAGGTTGCTGCCACCCTCCTGTGGCTCTCCGCCCACTGCCACGCCCTCCTGTAGCTCTCCCTGCTCCCCTTCCCCTCCCCCCCCCCCCATAGCTTGCTGCCCTGCCCTCTCCTGTAGCTCTTGGCTGCCCGCTTGTAGTTCGCTGCCCCACCCTCCTGCAGATCTGTGATCTGGTCTTTATGTGGTTGTTCGTTACGCCTCAGGACATAATGGATAATTAGTATATTCCTCTCTTATTATATAGGATTGTTGCCTAACCTCCCTGTATCTTGATTTCCTCACCTGTAAAGTGGAAATAATCATACCTTTTTTATGTCTGTTCATGTATTAAATGAGATAAAGGGAGCAATTAATTTAGCACAGTTTTGGCATATTGATGATGTAGACTGATTGATCTTGATTATAAATATGCATATGCTACTCTATTGTTTCATTTATGCAATACAAGCAGTGGTTGGTCTCCAATGAAGTATGTTCCCAACAAAGAAAGGATGATTCCCACTTGTCTTGTAGGTGATGTACAGATACGACCTGTGCCAAGTAGAGCAGAGGGAGACAACAGGAATTACCCAGGACTGGGGGCAACTGGAGGTTCCAGTGGAAGCCAGCCAGCCTCTCCACAGCCCCAGGCAATCGCTGCCATGTGGGAGGGAAGCCAGGAGCTGTTGGTGAATCACAAAAGATTATTGGCTTCTCACAGCTAATGAGCTTTTTCATTTGCTACACTGCAGACAACCCACCAGATATTTTATCCACACTCTCATGGCCAAGTGAGCTGTGGCGAAACATACACCCTCCCGTGCTGGTGTCCTCTTCCAATACTGTATTTGGTTCACCTGTGTCCTTCCAAGTAATCATTTATTGATGAGCTTTCTTTTTTGTTTTATTTTATTTGTTGTTTATCATTTTTTTCATTGTTTAGGAACTATAAAACTGGATTATTAGTTAGCTTGGGCTACCCTAACTAAATACCGTAGACTGGGTAGATAAACATAAGTTCATTTTCTCATAGTTCTGAAAGCTGGAAGACCAAGATCAGGGTGCCCACGTGGTCTCATTCTGGTGAGAGCCTCCTTCCTGGCTTGCAGATCCTGCTTTCTCCCTGTGTTCTCACTAGTGGATAGGGTGGAGGTGAGGGGGACTCTCTGGAATTTCTTCTATAAGAACACTAATCTTATCATGAGGGCCCCACCCTCATGACCTCATCTTCCCTAATTACCTCCCAAAGGCCCCGTCTCTCAATACCAACCCATTGGGGTTAGGGCTTCAACATATGAATTTCGGGGGAGGGCAGGGGCAAACAGTTTACACTACTGCATTGAAATATTTTAAATGCTGGGTAGGCCAACAAAACTCACTCTGTATCACCAAGCTTCACCATATTTTATCACTTTAAAATCACAACACACACTTCATAAATTCTGTCAAATACTTATGCGGGGTCCACCCTCTCCTGGGGGTGGCAGGTGGGATAATGTACAGAGTCATGAGCAGCTTGCTGGATTGGAGTGGAGAGGAAATCCAGGGCATGGAGAGGGGTGAGATGAGGGTACAGGGAAGGGTTGCAGTCTGTGATCAATTTGATTCAAGCCAATGCAAGAGGCAATTGGGAACCACTGCCTAGCTCTCAGGAGGGAAAATGCTATGATAGCAATTACGGCAACGAACGATGATTCCTCTGACTGTATGTAGAACTGAGGCGAGTAGGAAAAGCCTGCGGAGAGAAAAGGCAGGTGGAGCCCAGTGCCACGCAGTATCCTTAGGACTGTGCCAGGGGGAGACATTATTCCGTGGCTTTGCTTATGCTGATTTCTGGGGTGGGAATTGTCCTCCTCCTGCTCACACTCTCTCTCTTCCCTGCCTGACAACCTGCGTCAAGCACAGTGCCATTATGAAGAGTCACAATCTCTGTGAAGCTTTCAAGATGGTTATTATTGATATCATTCCACTTCTACAACACTGACTCTGTGATCAGTTTTATGGAGTAACCCTCATTGTAACCTACGCAGGAGAAGGGGTTTATCACCCACGTTTGCCAGGATAAGAAAATGAGTTTTAGTGAAGAAAAGCAGCTCTCCCAATATCCCCCTGCTACACACGGACCTAGCCACAACTTGGACCCAATCTGTCTGATTTCAGTTCCTCAGCAGCCATGCTACTTGCCTTGACTCCTATATTTTTAGCCCAAATTAGTCCCTCCCATCTCTGGCTCAAAGAGAACATTGCTCCTGCCTCTGTCAGAGCACTTACTGCAGAGAATAATGACCTGATTCCACATCTCTCTCCCCACCTGTGGCTGAGATCTCCTTGAGGACAAAGACCAGGGCGTCCTCACCTTTGTGTCTTCCATAACTCAGTGCCCACGATAGGCACGCCATACGTGGCAGGTGAATGTATGAATGACTGCCCATCGGGTTGGTCTGTGTTCAGTGTGGGGGCAACTGGACACTGGCCATCTGGGAAGCTGCCCTGCCTTTAAAGAAGAGGACTGTGACTGAGGAACTGCTGTAGGGATGATTTTGTTTCCACATATCTGAAAACTCTTTTTACAGATTTCATTAGGACTCCGGAGAGAAGACTGATAAGTCTTGAATCTGAATTCTGGATCCTCAAGGCCAATGGAACACCTTTAAGAATCTTGCACAAATTTTGGGACTGATAGCTGTTTGGTGTTGAGAGGAAGTGTTCCCAGCTCCTTCCCTTACCTGTTATGTCTCTAAGGATAAGCTACTTAACCTCTCATTGTCCCCACTTTCTCATGTACATATTAGTGCTAATAATAGGACCTGTCTCATCGCATTGCTTGGAAGAGTAAATGAGTTCATATATGAAAAGTAAACTTAAGAAAATGCTATATACGTGTTAGCTCTTATTAGTCGTATTCTATAACAAATCAAATCTCCCTGGTAGAAAGAGCCATGGATTGGGAGTTAAGAAAACTGCTTTTTGGCCTAGATCAGTCCCATCCTGGGGCTACATTGATAAGTCTCTCTTACATGTGGTTGTGGCCCTGTTTTAAGTTATCACCCCTAAAATATAAGCCTAAATGTGTGTCATTTCATCATCCCATCTGTAGAATGGGTTGTATATTCCTGTCTTGTGTACTTCACAAGGTTAAAACAATATGTGATCATGCCTTAAAATATGTTAATAGGTATGTTCTTGTCACTCTTAGCATATTCCCAAGTGGAGTATTTGAAGAACCATATGGCCTTAATTAATCATTAATAACCAAAGCAACCTTCTAACCAGGAATAAAGCTGGGTGTTAAAAGCAGTCTGTATTCAAGGAAGAATGAGTGTGTCAGAAACAGACTGTGCCTGCTGCAAGGATATGAAGCATGCTGTCACTCATCCTTTCCTCCCTTCATACGTCCCCTTTCTTCTTCCTTTCTTACTATTCCAGCCTCACCTAGAATAAATTTCCCAGAGGAATAGGAGCTATTAGTGAATCACAAAAGATTATTGGCTTCTCACAGCTAATGAGCTATTTCATTTGCTACACTGCAGACAACCCACCAGATCTCTCATCCACATTCTCATGGCCAAGGGAGCTGTGGAGAAACACACACCCAAAGATCAGTCTCCTCTTTCCCCACAGTCTTGGTTCACCTGTGTCTTTCCAAGTAATCATTTATCAGTCAGCCCGCACGTGAGAAATTGAAAAAGACTTTAAAACATGGTGAAAATCTAATGACTCTTAGGAAGCAGAACAATGGGAAACTTTTCCTCCTGATTTTAAATATTCAAGTTCACCTACAAAAGGTGAAGGTAGGCTTTCTCTAAAACAAACTTTCCTTCTCCCAATTCCATATGGCAAGGGAGTTTCTATGCTTATGAAAAAAAGGTGTTAGAAGCCTTTAAACAATAAGTATAGTTTGTATAATCATTAAAGAAATTAATGAAGGAAAAGATTAAGGAGGAGGAAAGAGAAGAAAAGTGAAGAGAGGGCTGGAGGGAGGGAGGGGAGAAAGGGAAAGAAAACAAAAAAACCCTCAACAGTCCTAAAGTGAGTAGGTATCTCTCTCTCGTCGAAAAATGTGCCCCTCTGGAAAACTCTGGGATCTTTAATTACAGCAAAATGCCAGCAGAAACTTCTCTTTGTCTTTGGATCTCAAATGCGACTCTGGATAGAGCTCCCCAAGAGAGTGATAGATATAATTTTATTAGTTTCAGCAAGACACAGACATGGCTGTTCAGCAAAGATTTTTATAAGAGGCAGAGAGAAGGCGGCTAGCAAGAAAGCCCTGGGACAAATAGAACTGCAGGCGGGTTTTACTAATGAGCAGTGGAACCTGGAAGCCTGAAAGTTTAGTGCAGTCACCTCTTTTGAGGTTTTATATTTTTAAAAAAGAGAGAAAAACGTGAGATGATTATGAACGCTTTGCTTTTCAGCATCCCCTAAAACTGCTTAATTGCTGCTGATAGAACTTTCAAAGGAGAGACTTCAACAGTTTTGATGTAGCAACTTTTCTGTCAAAAGCAGAGGTCAATGGAAATAAAAATTATTTAGGGGGTCTTACCAGTGAGATTAGCAATGAAAGGAAAGCCTGCATAGATTCTGCTAGCTTAGGGCAGGTGGACTGTCACCCCCATTTGCTAGCAAACTTTGTGACGTATCAAAACAGAATATTTTTCAAATCTGTATCCCATACATTGAACACCACAGCAAATTTGGGCTCCCCTTGAGCAGAGTAGGGCTGTCACTAGGAGATAGCCAGCCTTGGACTACATTGACAAATCTCTTTTTGAATCTCATGGCCCTGTTTTAAGGTCTTAGCCAGCCGTGGGCAAACTACGGCCCGCGGAGCCGAAAGAGCGGAGGGTTCTCTTGCTCTCCCCTCCGCTCCTTTACTTTGAATTTATATTAGTTCACACAAACACTCCATCCATGCTTTTGTTCTGGCCCTCCAGTCCAGTTTAAGAACCCATTGTGGCCCTCGAGTCAAAAAGTTTGCCCACCCCTGGAAGTGTCACTTCCAGATCGGGGTTTTAAGAAGTGGGTACATTTCTCTTTCTCCTTTTCTTTTCTACTTTTTCAGGCTGAACCAAGATCACTCAGACACTAGACGATGTAGGAGCCACAAATGGAAGGAGCTTGGGTCCCTGAATCACCATGTAGAGGACAGTCACTCACTGTCTGGAAACAGCTACACTGAACCACGCATTACATGGCAGATATCAACATTTTGAGGTTTGTTTGTTACAGCAGCTATCCTTAACTAAAAGACTGTTGTATGTAGGCTTAAATTGTGGATACTTTCGCTTGCATGAAGGTTTAATTCAGCTTGAATAATAAAAAATGTAAAGCAAACCTGTTCAACAAACAGATATTACAGGCCTTTGCTAAAAGCTGTCGAAGAATAAGGGGAGGAATTGCTGGGAGGGTCTCAGGCTCTCTTTGAGAGACAGGAGTTGAATATCGGGTAGGCACAGGCAGAAATGGCTATGGAGTGAGATCTTTAACTCCCACTTCACTTTTGAAGGTTGTTGCATCATCAGGACTATCAGTGAGTGGGTCTCTCTTCCTCAGAAGGGATTTACAAAAGATTATTTGAGCAAAGGACTTTAATCAAGGTCAGTACCTCCAGGTACAGTGGCTAGAAGCCTTGCACCTAATCCATGGCAGTTCTCCTGCTTTGGGAAATGATCTTAAACCTCTGCTGGCCCATAAAAAAAAGACTACATGGGAATTACTGATAAACTGGTATTGATTTTCCCAGATCACCCTTGTCAAAAAGATTTATTGATGTGTCAATGTGTGTTGTCCAGAGGATCATAGCACGACGGCTTTGAAGGATTTATAAGAAATCTATGGGCTTTAATACACTTGCAGGTAAATAACTAACAAGTACTGAACATATTGATTCTTGTCATGTGGTCAATGCAATCTTTAGCCCACTAATTGTCAGTATTGACAAACAGTTCATGAACTAAATGAGCAGCTGGACATCCGCTCAGAGTGGAACGTTTCCAAATGGTGTTTGCCTGGCTGTTCTCAGCCTAATGCCCATGAAGCAGCCTTGCAGGTAAATGGGCTCTAGGGAGAGAGAAACACGTGGTAATTAACTCTCCCTCACTGTCAAATGTCGCTTTAAGAAGGGAGAGGGAAGGGGGAGGGAGTCTGTTTGCAGCGCACAAAGCTGGAACCTGGGTCCGTGACCCAAGTAAAGTAATATCCCTCAAGGCACCTCTCGAATGCCTCTTCCTAGAAAAACCTTCCAAAATCACACTCCTCCTAGGGTTCCTACCACTTCAAACCCTATACCATTCCCAGGCAATTAATCGCACAATACCTTTGTTGAACTTTATGTATTTACCTATGTATATTGTGTACATATTGTGTTATGACTAAATCTTAGCTTTTGTTCAATTGTATATGAGCTTTTTAAATTTGGGAGGAAGATGCAGGATCTTATTATGAATTTTATTGAGAAGATAATAAAGTTATTCATAATCTTCCTAGGAAGGTTTACAATCAAATTTGAAGAAGAGTTTTGGGGGTCACTGAAGATCTAGGGAGTCCATGAACCCCCATAACAGATGCAATCAAACCCAGGTTCAAATCTCAGTCCACTACCTCCCAGATGTCTGACCTCAAATAAGTTTCTCAACCTGTCAGTCTACCCATCCTTAACACAAGAAAAATCAGTTATAGAACAGGTGTGTTCTAAAGATTAAGGAAACTGATTCATGCACATAGCACCTATTCTAAAAACTCTTCAATATCATTCAAGATTTCTGAGTTCATTTCTTCTTTTGTGTTGCAAACACTTGTTGAACACTAGTGAGAAGTCGTGTATGGAGCCATTGTTATGTCCCACAGTCAATCCATCCAAATCAAGAGCCCTTGCTTCCCATAGTTGCTTAATTAATGCTTTTTAATAGACTGATTAGAACACATACCACTGAACAGAACAGTCTTTAAATCACTCTACTATATTATTTTAATCAAGCATTCAAATATTGCTACCGATTAAACTTTTTAATACTATATTACAAGCCTCCATTGTACACTCATTAAACTGGAAATTACTCTTTTCAAAAAAAGGGTATGTATCATATCATATTTTCTATAATGATCATCCTATCTATTTGTACTGTGGAATTGTACCATATTTTAAATACAGTTTACCCATCTCAAAATGTACACTTGCTCCATCTTAAATATATAAATTTAACAGAATAAGCATTTCATTTATATTATAATATAAACACATCAACTTGGATTTAGATCTGCTACAAAACATTTTGCTCGCCATTGGGGAAGAGTGTTATGGAAATGCAGTTAGTAAATATAGAGAAAAAGAGGGAAACCAGTATATGCACAGGTATAGTTGTTCTTTGAAGTACTTTTGTAAACTTGGCAGACTGACAAAAAGAATATTATATTATTCCAGTCAACAAGCTTATTAAAGCTCATTCATAGGTTAACTAATTCTTTTCATCAATTTTTTTCTGGGCTCCCAATCCTGCCTTTGTCTTTATTTTACTAATGGGGAAGTTTGGGGTTAGCACAAATACTCTTAAACTTTACCACCTGGATGAAGTCTCCTGTCCCATCTTTTCTAATTCCTCACCGTACTTTCTGATAATTGAGGTATAGCACGTTGCATTAGCCAAGCCAGAGGGCCCCTGGGTCTGGAGATAATGACTGACCCTTCATTGTCAGAGATGTCACTTCTTAAGGAAGTGATATCCTGTCTGATCTCACAAATGTCTCCAGTGTCCAATTATCACCAGCCATTTGGGTGAGTGACAAGAAATCAAGGGGAAATTCTTTGCGGATCACTTTCTCTCCCTCTCTCCTTTCCTTTTTTCTCTTCACACAGGAAGGGCTCCTTATTATGGGCTAAGAAGCATGGGCATTAACTCTGTGGTTGAAGTTTCACTTTTAACATAGGAGTGATTGTTTTGTTCTCTGAAATTCAAATTTGATCATCTGCCTACCAAGAGAATTATAGCTATTTTTTCACCCAAGGTTTAATCTCTTGTATCTCTAGGACTCTGAAAAATGATAAATACTTAAGACTAAAATCAATAAATATATGTTTATAAAATTGGGAGAAAAAAACTTAGAGTATCTATTCTGAAATCTTTGGCTTTGAAAGTAAAGTTGATGGTGCGTGAGGATTAGAAAGATGAATTAAAGAAAAGGAGAGCATAAAATACTACGATATTTCATATTTCATTATTATGAAAATGCATGACAATAATTGCATTCACCAGATGCTTTCTTCCAGGGAACACTAAATATTATGCCAACATTTCCTCATTAATCTTCTTCATACTCTTGCAAGATGGTTAAGAAACAAAATTAACATTCAAACTTTACCAATGGGATGCGGAGTATGAAATGAGATGTTGATGATAAAGACTTCTGATTCTCTGGTATGCCTCAGTTTATTCATTTGTATGGTAAGAATATTCATGGTACTTAACACACAGGGTTACCGTGAGGAGTGAATGAGTTAGGACTCAGGAAGAGGCTTCGATGAGATCCCACCACAAACTGAACACAGGAAATGTGCGAGGATATTGTTATGACTATCAGAATGCACGATGCAAGACAAAGAAAGTCACCTTCACATGTCCTCTGGAACCTAAGCTCTCCGGAGAGAAATAAACCTCTCCATTGCATTCAGCAAACACCTGCTCATGTCCCATGGTGTCCACTGGTCCCCACCTCTCCCCAGCCTGATTCTCATCCTCTGAGCAGCCCCTGTAATCCTCCAATAAATTATCTTCTTAAGTTAACAAGAGTCACTTTCTGTTTCTTAAGAGCCCAAGCTGGTGCAACACTCCTACCCCTTTGTTTCTTGTCCATCCCATCAGCAGACACATTGAGAAGTTATCGAGTGCCAGCTGCCATGCTACCAATTGGAGTTTAAAATGTAATCGGGATGAAAAAAAATGTAAGCACTTAAGAGAGTGAAATGGGGAGAGGGAGGAAAATATATATATGAGAACCAAATGATGGACATGAGAAAACTGGCAGGTCAAAGCCAACTAGAGAGAGGACAAAAGCTTCCTACAGAAGGTGGGCCTTCATCTGGGTCTTGGTGAGATTTGCAACTCATTCAAGCATGCAGAATCTAATAAAGGGGAGAAAAAAATTGCTCCATTCAAAAGCAAATTTATTTTCCTTCTAAGAAGCAGTGACTGATTTATGAAAAAGAAGAGCATTTGGGGAAATACAATTCTATATATTCCGATCATGCAAATGTACTACTTAGCATTTGTTCACATCAAGCCTAAACATTATCACAGAGTAGAAGAACATGAACTTTAATGAACATTTTTAATTGCAAGTCCAAAGCAAGGTATTGTGGTTTTCATTGCATTCATCAGATTCATCGCTGGGGTGACAGTGTAAAAGCCTGCTGCATTTAGAACCAGGTTTTCTGACTGAAAGCTATAATGATGCTATATTGCTCAGTACCCTGACTAGACCAAACACTTCAGTTTCCATAAAGACCTCTAAACTATCCTTGACACACGTGACATCACAAGAGGGGGGTGTGAGAAAGCATAGAAGAGCCTCCTTTCATTGTTTCTCCTGGATTCAAAAGGGTTTACACTATCCAAAATATTTTACTGGGGTCTTAAGTACCCCTGAATTTTTGTTGGCATTCAATAAAATAAAGCATTTCTATCTGAGGTTATATGGTATTTATTGAAATCCATACCCCTTCCAAAAAAATCCTCTCTTTTTCCCAAAGCCTGTTTTATAAAATCTCTTACCACAGGGCCTTGTGCAGGCTATAGTTCCTGTCTAAACTGCTCTCCCCATCTTCTCTTCCTACCTATGTAACCCATTCTTCAAGCCTCACGTCAAGCATCATCTCTTTTAGAGAAGAACCCCTTAAGGCAGCTCCTCAGTACTAGATCCCTGTTGCCGCTCTCACAGTTCACTTTGCCTTTTCCTTATAAGGTGACAAAGTTATGACAGCATATTAGCACAAGTATCTGGTTAAAGATTGCCCCCACCTATCTGACTGTAAGCTTTGGAAGAGCAGTGACTTCATGTTATTTTCATTGTATCAGCTTCCCTGAGTGACCGGATAAATAAACACATACAGAGTTCTAAGATATTTGGCTTAAAATCCTATTATTTCCAGAGACAATGCAAATGCCCTATATGTGATGTCAATGAAATTTGGTTTCCTTTACTCAATGTTATTTTTCCCAAGTTCAAAACTGTTGTTTTTTGATGGATCATTTTTCTTTCATTGTATCTTGATTTTTAATTCTCATTCTCTCTGATGACAGCTTGTAATTTATCCTGTTTGCTTTTTTGTGTGTGTCCTTCACAAAAAGAAGGGAGAGCTGAATCTGAATCTGATTTTCAAATATACAAACTCTTGTGGGTTTCTATTTTCTTTCCCTTTATATACATAGTCTCGATTTCTAATGTACTAGTATGTCCCTAGTTTCTACATCTTTTGTTTACATGCCCACTGTGGCACACATCAGCCCACGTGGAAGCTTTCACTCCCCGATCTGTATGGCATCTGCAACCTGTACATACAATATTCTTGTACCCATCACCCTGTGTTATTTTTATTGGTTTCAGTCTGCATTGCCTGTAGGACTGGGAGGTCTTTATGGGACAGTCAGGCCTTATTTGCCTAGGAGTTCTCATTTTTTTAGTACAGTGCCTTGCCTGTCATGTTACAAACCTTCTTCGGTAAATACTTGTTCAACTGAAATGCTTCAAGTGATTTTTTTTGCAAAGGATTGGTATAGCGACAGATCCAATTCCAAGTCTTGAACTTGCCTGCATTTCATCTTCCTGTTTCATTTTCCTCCCAGCTCGCCTTCTGACTGTCTCCTGATATAGAGATGTAATCCCTGTTTCTCTTGTCTTCTACATGATTTGATGTCACAAATATGATTAATGTGCTGCTGAACCTCATGCCCACATCACTAATAACAATGTTAAGAACAGTGTACCTGTGACTAAATGCCGCTCCAGCAAATGTCAGGTCTCTCTACTCTTTCTTTATGATTCCTTATCTCTTTTAGGGTCCATGGGGACATCCATTCTAAGGACAATTTAAATTATTTTACAAGTCAGATTTCCAGAGACTTACAGACCCAGAACAAAGGCCTGTTCACAACCCAAAAGCAGGAAAACCTGATCCCCTAAGTAGTAGGGCCCCTCTCTGCACCTCTGTCTTTCAATTAGGGCCAGTTTAGTGTTTTCCAAATAATGTGTCTAAATCAATGTATAAAGGCAAAAGTAGCCTCGTTTAAATGAAGTGGCATAAAATAAAAAGTAGAATACATCTTATACAGGGAGGGGGCGCACTGTGAACCTTTAGTGTTAGTTGTGCCTGCCTATTTTCCCATGTGTGGTTGCATGCATGCATATATGTGTGTGTGTGTGTGAGTGTGCATGTGTGATGTGTGTGTGTGTGTGTGTGTGTATTGGATCATACAAAAAAAAGTATTTCTTAACTGTAGATAGAAAAGTGTTAACTTTTTATGATTCCTCTCAGACCAAAAAAATATGATTCTGGGAATGATCATAATTTCAACCATAATTTTGTGTAAAACAGAGGCTATATCTAACTTGCTTTGAACAAGACCCTGAATAAAATTACTATTTGTTATACTATTCTTGACATATTTATCAGCTCATATATTATTATTCAAACTAAAAATAAAACACATTCTCTACTTTAGGTCCAATTTTGATTTTTTTAAAAATCTCTTCCTGGCACCCAACCTTCCACCCTCAGAACAAAAATCTCCGCACAGCAAATGTTTCCAAGCATCAGCTCGGATATTCTGTATCCATTTCAAGCATCATTTTTAAATGAAATTTTACTGCCTCCAAAACATTAGGAGGACTATCCTTCTAATTTGGGATGTAACATGCACAATTCACTTTTTATAAAATATAAAGTCTAGAAATTAAACTTTAAGAGAATATTTCAAAACGCATGTGTGAGCAATATCATATCGATGCTAAATTAATTCAGAGGATACAATCTGCAAAATTAAAGAAGTGATTTAGGGATCCAAGTGTCGGATTTGGGGGCTGGGTGAAGTGAATGAAGCACAAGTTTCCTTTTATAATGAAACTCCATGATTCAGCAGCTCTACAAATGTTGACAGGCACCCATTCTGAAGTGTGAAGAGTCAACATGAATTGTGGAAGACCTTGTTTCTCTGATCCACAGGATTCTCTTGGCCAGGATATGGGACCTAGTAATTTTTCTTCTCTCAAATAGAAAACAATGCCGATTCTTCCCTGTATATTCTGCCAACAGCAAAATATATAGTGTACTTTAAATGCAAGGGCACTTTATTTTGGCACATATTGATTTCCTAAATTTCTAGCAATGGTGTGTGATACTAAACTTAAAGTAAATAGTACATGAGTAGTAAAGTTAAAATGCACTTTGGGGGAAATATATGATACTATTTGCTAAAAAAAAATAAACAGAAATAGATTTTTTTAATTTCCTAATTTCAAAAAAGTTTACATAATAATATATTTAGGGAGCTCTCTACTATTTTTAAAGAACTTTTTTTTTTTCATTCACTTATTTAAAAATATTTACTGGATGCCTACTTTGTACCAGGCACTGCTCTTGGCAGTAGTGACCAGACAAGGTCCCCTGGAGTTTACAGCTTAGCAGAGGGGGGGGGGTGATAAGGAACAAGAACATAAATAAAGGAACCAGACCATTGCAGACGGTGGTAAGTGCTATGAAATGGGAGAGGGAGGACCAGCTCCCGATAATCAATGATGACTTCAGATACACAGGTCAGCCTCAAAGGAAGTGACATTTGAGCTGAGATCTGAATGGCAGGAAGGAGTCAGCCCCTTGCAAACCTGAGGGCAGAGTTTTCCTGGCAATGAACTTGCTGAGACAAAGATTCTCCAGAGGAAAAACGCATGAACTGGCGAAGGTGCAGAATAATGAATCTCACCTACCCAGATTCCTTCCCATCTTCCCATGTGAATGGGATGTATTTCAAGAGTCTGTTCTCAATCTTCCTAACCCCAATTCCTATTGGTTTTATATTTTTAAGGTGATAGGGAGGGAGAAGGGAAGAGAGAGAGAGAGAGAGAGAGAGAGAGAGAGAGAGAGAGAGAGAGAGAGAGAATGAATTGAGGAAAAACAAAATTTTTTCTGCACAGTACATACTCAAAATAGCCTGACAATTTATTTGTCCTATTTTAATGTTGCTTTAGGACAAAGACCCAATGGGTCATGTTTGACTGTATGGAAATATTTTTCTTTCCCTTGAGCCTGATTTCTCTAAACACCAAGTTTCCATTAACCGTGGTGTTCCTGTCATGTTCTAAATATTTATAGGTGTTTTTTTTTTTTACTTCTTAATCATTATTTGATAATTTAAAAATGGGTTGACTAATCACCAAATACTTCACAGCTGCAGAAGGAAAAAACATTTTTGTTAATGTGCAAAGCTGGAGTTGATTTTCTCCCAATTATTTCGCCCATTTGGCACCTTCTCCTCATTCACCAGCCCTCCTCCTTCCCAGGGCAGCAAGATTTGGAGCCCTCAGAGAAGTAGCTTGAGGAGGCATTGATTTGGCAATTCTGGGGGTTCCCATGACTATGTTTGTATCGAAGGTGCTGTTTTTGTTTTTCAAAAAGGCTGAAAACAGACCACAGCCTTTCAAACCCTTGGCCTTTTGCAGCGATACTTGGAAACATTTACCCTTGGTACCTGAGAATGAAAACCATCCCAATGTTAAAAACAAAGACAAAGCCATGATAAGGAACTTATAAGTAAAAATCACCGGGCAAATTGCCCACATTCTTGAGCCTCATTTTCTACAGTGAAGCCCGTGGCCTCTAATATTAAATAATGAACTGTAAGGCTGGAAGGAAGGAATCTTAGAACATGTCTCTGTCTGGAGGCTTCAGACATGCCATCTTCTCTTTCTAGAATGTTCTCACTGGTTTTTTTTTCCACCTGAGAAACCCCTAAAGCGCTTTCAGATGAGATGGCTTTGGCCCAAAGAGACCTCGGCTCAAATCTCAGCTCTCGGACTTTCACTTTGGAGCTCATTTGTAAAATGGGCATAAAAGAGGATGCATTAGGACAGTTAAGAAAAAAGGTTAAATGAGACCATCTATGTATACATGTGCATAAGCTGAGCTGCTATCTGTGCCTACAATCTGTCTCATGAGTATCAACAATTATTTTCACAGCAGAGTTCTTTAACCTGATATAAGAAGGCTTGGTAGTTGGTAAGTTAATATAACATGGGTTAAGGCAGAGGTAGCATGGTCTACTGACCTAACTTTGGGCATCAACCCATGTTTTATGAAGAGAAGAAAGCATGTCAGCTAGCCTAGGAAGTATGTTATGGGGGAGATGCCTTAAAATCTTCCACTTTTTTTTCAGGTCCCAGTTTAATATTTCCTCTCAGAGTTCTGGTTTTCCATCTACATCATTTTATTTCTCTCTGTTCTGTGTCCCCATAACAACAACTAGTATTTACTGAGCACATACTACATGCCAGGCAATATTTTATGTATTTCACAACAGCCCAATAAATAGAGGTTGGTGTATTCTTCAAGATCACACCCCTAGAAATGTCAGTGATGGCTGTGACACTGGACAGTCTAGTGCTAGCCTTCATGCAAGTATCACACAGCCCCGCTAACCCATCACAGCCCGCACGCTCTCCAGCAGAATCCTTGCACACTTGCTCTATGTGCAGTGTGTCTGTCGTCCTGGGCAGCTGAGCTCCCCAGGTGAGAAATCTGCACAGAGCCTGATGCATACAGGCACTCAATTCATCTGGGGACTGGCTCTTTCCAAAGCCCCATCTGTACAGATCAGAGAGTGAGGTCGAGAGTGTAAGTGACCTGCCCAAGGGCACGACTGATATGAGGATGTGGGTCCCCTCACTCCATGACCACTTGCTTCAGGAAGCTACTGTTTGGGTTGGTTTCCTTGCTCAACCACTTCCTACTTGTTTGAAAATCACAAAGGAAATCACAGCCCCCCATCCTTTCCCAGCCAGGTCTTAAATTCAGTTTCCCTGAAGCTAAGTCCATGATACAATGAGTATTTTAAGCACATCCAAATAAAACGGCATTAAATTCTAAAACATCCAGATGGAACGAAAACACAGAGCCTAAACCCGGCTGAGCTGCTATCTGGGCCAGCGATGACAGTACCAGGCTTCATAATGAGCGCTCTGGCTGAGGTTCCACCACGCCGTACCTCTGAACTAAAAAAGGAAAACAAATAAATAAATAACCGGCTCTGCTGATTAGCAAGGTACTGCAGCTGCTGGGAAAAATCTCCTACATCTAACTTCTCATCGTATCAGCGTCCCTGATGTTTGCTGCTTCTTCCAGCCAAGATGAAGAGAAAACTGAATTGTGTTTCCAGTATACAATCTCACCTAATTATGCCGACTGATCACTTAAAAGGAATGTTTGCATACACATTGGGAAGATGCTCACAGGAGCCAGCTGGTTGATAAAGGCTGTACATGAGGATCTGATTCCTCTTCAAAGAAGTGTTAACTATTTACATCTATTTTTAAACACCACATCACAACACCAGCATGATGGCATGGGGAAGTGATGCTGTACTGGAGTTACATAGGGCAGACAGACTGCGGAATGCACGTCCCTACTGCTCAATGTGTAAGAAGTGTGACACTAGCATTCACTGCTTTAGGACATCTGTTTGAAGGAGTACTGACTCTTGTCTTTTGGTTTTTAGACACAAATGAAAGATCACTAAGAGTTATTGGGGGACCGTGTGTGTGTGTGTGTGTGTGTGTGTGTGTGTGTGTGTGTGTGTGTGTGTTTGTGTGCGCGCGCATGGTCGTGAGCATGTATGGTTTCTCTTAAAGCAGAATGGTACAAGTTAATCACCACCGGCTTTTGGACTTGAAAGACTTGAGTTAGGATGTTGATGATGCCACATTCTACTGGCATACCTTAGTCAAGTAATTTCATAAGTTCATGTGCTAAGAACTATCTTTTGTTTTTAATATTAAAATTTTTCTTTTTTTATTTTCCAATTACAGTTTACTTTCATTATTATTTCATTTTTATTTCAAATAAGAACTGTCTTAATCCACATCATTGTCTTCGTTAATCCACATAACAATTGTGGTAGATTAGCAACATCATGTTCTTAAACTTGAGAAATATTAAGTGCCTCCATCCAAGAGGCAAAGTAAAATTCAAATATAAACCTGTATGAACTCAACTTTGTCTGAATCCAAAGTCCATGTTTTTAACATTCACTCCCCAACCCCCTTACAGGCCAAAGTTTTGGCATCTTTAATCCACCTAATTTTTGAAACACATATTCTCAGCATGGTGTGCACCCATGCTTTTAAGACTAGAGGGGGGTTTTCCTTAACTCAGCTGATGGTGGTTGGGTGCCAACCATGTTCCAGTATGTGCGTGGGTGCTGGGATTATGAAAGGGATTAAGACAGTGGGACTCTCAGTCTTCTTAGGGCCACACAAGGGAGACATACAAGAAAGCAAGCATTATGCTATGGAGTAATACACACTCATGGCACCTGAATGATACCTGGTATGTGGTAGGTGCTGAGTCATACCTGTGGGATAACAGAGAACCATTTGTAATGTAGTGGGAGCTGAGGTACTGACTATGTCTAGGAAGTTCAGAGAAAGGGGGGTCCCTGGAGGAGGGGGTTGTAGGTAGTTCACTAGGCAGATGATGTGGGAAGGCTACTCCAAACAGAGGGAAAAGACTTGCTTCATGATATAAGGAGATTTGTTAAGAACATGGAGTAAGCAGCTCCAATTACTTTTTTTAAGATATGAATCCTAGATGTGGCTCATAGATTCAAAGATCTATAGGCCATCCATCAAGTGAAGAGATAAACCAGAAAGACCAAGTAATAGTGAAAATGATGACTATGAGACAGAAGCTAGGGTTTTCCAGATTAATGATCCAAAGTGTGCCTAACCGGTTTGGCTCAGTGGATAGAGCGTTGGCCTGCAGACTGAAGGGTCCCGGGTTCGATTCCGGTCAAGGACATGTACCTTGGTTGCGGGCACATCCCCAGTGGGAGGTGTGCAGGAGGCAGCTGATCGATGTTTCTCTCTCATCGATGTTTCTGACTCTCTATCCCTCTCCCTTCCTCTCTGTAAAAAATCAATAAAATATATTTAAAAAAAAAACAAAAAAACAAAGTGTGAGGAACACTCAAAGACCCTGACCTTTCCCTAGACTTTGAATCCCCAAAGCAAGCATGATACCTTGAACACCTATTTACCACATCCATGTGATCCATATGGGTTTTGGGGTGGCCACACAATATCCAAAGTAACACCAGTGTAAGACCTTGAAGGTAAAGAAGAAAAGTGTTCCTTCCAAAGCACCTAAGAAGCTGAGGGTGACACATGACTTAGCACTAATCCTATATAATAAAAGCCCAGTAACTGAACAGTGAAATGACCAGAATGACCGGTTGGCCAGTCGCTGTGATGTGCACTGACCACCAGGGGGAAGACACTCAATGCAGGAGCTGCCCCCTGGTGGTCAGTGCACTCCCACAGCAGGAGCAGCCGCTCAGAGGATGGATCCATAGCTGCTCCCATAGCTGCTCGGCTAAGCGGGATAAGTGGTGCTCCCACAGTGGCCCATCCCCCAGACCATGCCCCCCACCAGTGCACGAATCCCATGCACCGGGCCTCTAGTCTTATTCATATAATGAGATGGAGGGACCACAATTCATCACCTGTAAGTGGGATGGCCACTCTTCCCTCCCATACCCATGGCAGATATCATTGCTTGATCTATGGCTCTCCTCTAGAATGGAAGTTCCTAACAGCAGGAAACTGAATCTGTTTCTTCTTTTGTATTTTCCCAGTACCTAGAATATTGAATACATTGTGGCATAAATATTTGTGTATGAATGAATTGGTTAAATACTTTTTGTTAAATTGAGCCCAGGGTTACAATGCTTCCTGCAGCCAAGCCAATCAGTAGGAGGGGACCCGTCAGATGAACCTGACTGGCCTCTCTAGTGGGACAGAAAGCACCCTGGACCCTGCTCCGTAGTTCTAGGCCATGGCCTTCTCTCTGGGATTTGGTTTTCTCATATCTGCATCATGGAGCTGTTATGTGAATTAAATGATATAGAAGATGTGATATATGGCCAAATTCTTTCCCACGGAGGTTAATAGATAGCAATTTTCTTTTCATTTTCTCTAGAAAGCTTTAATATAATTAAAGCACTCCAAATTTAGTTTATTAATCAACCATAATACTAATTTCATGTGTGTTTGTGTATAAGATACACACAAATACATAGTCATATATAATCATTATGTATATATAAATCATTAACATCAGTCAATTGGTTTAGCTCTAATATTCTACTTAATCTATTTATGGACTATAGATTAGATAGAGAATTTTGTAGATAGAAGGTAGATAGATAGTAGATAGAAAGATAGACAAAGCAAACTACCCAGCTATAGTATTAAGACAAAAGCAATATTCACATCAAATTGGGCTGACTGATTTTAAATCATACACGTAACACAAAAGGAAAGTCTCCAGAGTACATCGCTTACCAATAGTTCAGTATCCAAAACCTTCCAGGCTTTATTTCAGTATAAACAAAAGCAAAAGGATAAAAATAAAATTTGGTTTTGGTGATCCTGGACTTCTAAAACAAAGTAGCAAATATTACATTTACCCTCTGCTTGATCGACATATCCTACTTCCACAAATTTGTATACACTGAAACTTCCATCTCCAGAATATGAATATTCACCAGCAAATGGGTGGATTAAATTATTATGCAAAAGACATTGTCTCTGGTGCATTGCAATTTCCTTTGCCTCACTCTGGTGAGCAAGGCTCCTCCCGAAAAAGGTTTTATAAGATAGACAGAGTTCTTGGACCAGCATTTCTAACAACTGCTAAACCTGAGCTCTAACGTATGTGTGAAAGGGGAAAATCCACTTTCTAAGCCCATTTGATTTATTAGTTTATTCATTTGACTGCAAATGCTTGAGAAAAATCTGTTTTCATCAACAAGCTTAAACATTTTGGTAAGGGCCAGGACAAAAGCAGGGGAGGGGGAAGAAAATAAACAGAAAGAGTATGTTTTAAAAAAAAAAAGAAAGAAAGAAAGGGTATGTTAAATGCAAATGGAAAGAGCTTAGGGAGGCTGCAAGACTGGCATTGGAACTGCAACAACTTGGCGGGCAATTCAAGATTGATTAAATACCAAACAAGGCTTGATTGGTGTAGAAGTTCAATCATAATCAGGATTCAGAGGCAGAGCCTAGAGAGAGGAAGATCCCCTGTGAGAACCCCAAGTCTGAGGAAAGCTCAAACCAGCTCTACAGAAACTGCATGGAGAGAATAATCATTTTCTCACTTGCTTCTCATCTTTACATTATGCAGTAGGAGTGCTCAAAAAATAAACCAGCACCCCCTCCACCAGCAGGAAACATGAGACTGGCTCAGGAGATGGCCTATGGAATCTCCTTGAAGGCACCCCAGTGCCTGGTCAGCAGAGCAGGGGGTGCTCTCTGGGCTGGATGAGAGACAATGTGGGGAGGCTGGGTGCACACTGGTATTTTTAAAAGGACGTTGCAGTTATGAAAAATGAACAAAATAATTACTAAAATGCATCAAGAAGACGCCATCCCTACTGGTTAAGAGTAGCCCACAATTCTGACATGCTTGTCCACAGGCTTACGAGGCTTTTGATTTAGTTCATAAGATTTGCTGAGCAGATTAGTGTTGGAGGGTCCTCATTTTTTTAATGGCAAGAAAAAGACAAAGTGATCGGGAATGTAAAAATGCGAATAGATCATGAAAATTGTCTCATAGACATACAATTCAATAGTCACATTTTGCCCAAACTGCAAAATCAACAACATTATCTTGTCTTTCGTATTCCAAAATGTTGCACATATGGCTGTGCTTTGATAACGAGGGCGGGGACGGAATCTGAGCAGGAATAGTGAAGCGTCATGGAAAAGCCCAGTGTTATCAGCATCTGGGATGTTACCTGTCCGCGCACTTGCCCTAGTTGGGCCAGACCTCAGGGACCTTCAGTGACTTCCCAGCCCATCTCTGACACAATTTCCTATCAGGCAGACAGGCCCAGCTGGACCGTGCTCTGACTCTTGGTTGTTGCCACTCTACACTTCCAGTCTCGTCCCCAGGATCTTTGTCTTGCCCAATTCCCCACTTCTGCAAAACCATCTCCTGTACTTTTGCAACCCAAGGTTTCATTCCCTGCCCTCTCCCAGGATGTTTCCATCTATCTGCCCTCCAGTGCTTCCCTTCCAGGAACCCCACCTCAGTTCTCATAGACACTCTTTACACCATCAGTTTGTAGGATGTCCGTGGCAAACCATTAACTTCAAACAAAATACAGCATAATACACAAACTTCTAATCGAACATCCAAGTCCCACCTCCACCTGGTGCTTTGCAGGATTTGTATAGTAGTACTTCCTTCCACGCATGCGAAGCGGAAGGACCCACTGTTTCCCTCTGCCCCTGTTCTTCTCCGCCTTTCGGATTTTGCTCATACTGTTGCCCTAGTCTTAGATACGCTTCCCTCCATCTCAGGGCCCCTTTGCCAGCCCTTCATCTGTAAACGTGCTCTTGTACTTGTGCTGTAGAATCTGTGGGCATGGTTTCATCAGAGCTAGATTATGAGATACCGGAAGGCAGAATCCCTTGAAGGCTTTTCTTGGATTGCTTTCAGAGTTTGGACAGAATGTGATACTGACAGGTAGCATGAGGATAGTAGGAGCAAGTCTAGAAACTTCCTTTCACAGTTGTTGCGGGACCACAAGAGTTTTTCCAAATAGCATCAGAAGAGACAGGGAAGGAATAGAAAAGGAGCAACTTCAGGGGTCAAAGGGAATGGAAGAGGTGAAATGGATGAGATATTTCAATGAATTTTTGGAAGATGGGAATTGAATGGAGAAGTAATAATAATTTATTAAAAGGGAGACACCCAGGACACATCAGCCTGCAGAAAAGGATACGGAAGAGAAGTGAGCCGATTTATCCTACAGGACCCCAGAGAGGCCCAGAATGGCTGAAGAGGATGTATGAAATGAGGAATCAGAAATAGGGGCTCTGTTTACAGAGCACTGACATGCCCCTGCCGCACCCTCCGGCTGCCTACCCAGAACTCCTACATGCCTCCTAACAGCAGGTCTCACATCCTCTAGGCAGAGAGTTGGAAAGTTCTATTCTGGAGAAACTTACAGTAGCCACAGAAGGAACTCTAGAAACTGACATGGGTCATGGCACTGAAAATGCCCGCTGGCTAGCCAGTCCCCCATCTGGGGGACTCACTAGGCAAGGCGCCTTATTCACACACTGAGAGCTTGGAATTAACCTTTGGCAGCACACATTTCATATGACAGTATAACCAAGGGTGCTCAGGTTTAAACAGTTTCCTACGTGAAACAGAGAAATGCACATAAATAAACAGGAGAAGGGAAAAAAATAAGCAAAGGAAACAGACGATGCAGGAAGCAGAAAAAACTTTAAAATTTTTGATTTTAAAAATCATGTGTCTATAGGCTACTTTGATAAAATATATGTCAATATAAAAATAGAAAAAGATTCATAAGGGTAGAACAGAGTTGGGTTTAAAATATGATTCCCATGCTCAAAATCTATGTGTGATATTAAAAAGAAATTAAATCTTTGATCTGAGTTTTTGCCTCTGTGAAATTACCATGGTAACGTACTAACACACAAGGTTGTTTGGAGGATTTAAAGGAGCAATGTAGCAATGTGCTGGAGAAATGATAGGTATCCAGGGAGGTGTTTTTTACCAGGAGTTCTCACCGTGTTTTGGAGTGTCAGACCCCTCAGAGAACTTGATAAAGGCTCTGTATCCTCTCACTAGAAAAACAAACGCATGTACGAATACAGGCGAGAATTCATACATAATTTCAAAAGAATCTCAGATTCTCTGAAGCCCAAACAAACTGTCCCCTTCCCCCAGGTTAAGTAACTGTTCCAAATGAAGAAGTCCTTAAGGGCAAGGATGTTCCTTTTCATTGCTTTTGAATCAACTGCAATGCTCAGTGAAGGAGGCCTCTCAGCGAGTGGGGGAAGAAGGGTAGCTAATTCTACCTGTGCCAAACAGAGATGATTCTGCACGAATAACAGCAGAAGAGCCAACCAACCTGTGGAGGTCCATGCTCAGCTCCCAGCGAGCATCATTCCATTTGGTCCATGAAAGGAAGATGGCCAAACAATTAGCCTGTGCTGACCTCGGGCCTGATGAGGCTTATGATTTTCTCTGCTACAGAGGGTAGAGTTCTGAACAGGTTCTGGAAGAGATTGAATCTATAAGACAATGTTTTTTTTTCCTTCAAATGGACTTGTGGAGCTCACAGAAATACTGCAAATTGATAGAAAAGTCAGTCCTTTTCACGAAATGGACTGACTGCCTCTATGGAATCCATCATGGAGCAATCATGCATTCATTCAGCATTCATGCAATTGGGGTTGAATAAAACGATACAGAACTTATAGTCTGACTGATCTGGTTTGGAGCCCTGGCTCCAGGACACCTAAGCTGCATGACCTTGGGCAACTGACCCAGCCTCTCTGTGCTTGTTCTTCTATTTTAAGTGGGAAGAGCATAAGGAAGACAACATTTTAGGAGTATGGAAAGAGTAGCAAGAAGGCTGGTGTGGCTGGAGTGCAGTGAGGAGGAGTGAAATGAAATAAAGTCAGAATAAGAGTGGAGAGGGTCCTACAGATCCCATAGGGCATGGCAAGATTTTAGATTTTCTTCAGAATAATATGGAAAGCCATTGGAGGGTATGGTAGAGGACAGAGACATAATCTAACCTACACTTTCAGAAGCTCACCGTGGGGCAGAAGTCCCATTGGTGGCTGCTACAGGGATCCAGGGAATAGGACAGTGGCTTGGACAAGGGAAGTGATGGTGATGGTACTTTTGATAAGAAAGTCAGATTCAGGATATCCAAGGGGTATTCCTTTATTATTAATTTTAATTTATTTCTTAAATATATTTTTTATTTTTCAATTACTGTTTATATATCATATTATTTTATATTAGTTTCAGGTGTACAGCATAGTGGTTGGACAATCATGTACTTTACGAAGTGTTTCTCCATGATATTTGCAGTACCCACCTGGCACTATGCAGAGTTATCTCAATATTATTAACTACTAGAGGTCCAATGCATGAAATTCATACAAGGGGCTCAGCCCTTGCAGCCGTGGTGGCTTGCCTCAGCCCTCGCAGCTCCAGCTTCGTCAGGAAGGACGTCTGGAAGGTCGTTTGGCTGTCAGATCTAATTAGCATATTATGCTTTTATTATTATAGATATTTCCTATACTGTACTTTATATCCCTGTGACTACTTTGTAACTACCAATATGTACTTCTCAATCCCTTCACCTTTTTCTCTGAGTCCCCCCAATTTCCCTTCCTCTAGCAACCATCAGTCTGTTCCCTGTATCTATGAGTCTGTTTCTGTTTTGTTTATTTATATTGTTCTTTAGGTTCCACATATAAGTGAAATCATATGGTATTTGTCTTTCTCTGACTGACTTCTTTCACTTGGTGTAATACCCTGTATGTCCATCCATGCTATCACAAATGGCAAGATTTCTGTGGTACATATATACAATAGCATATTACTCGGCCAAGGTGTCTTCTAAAATATTATCAGATGAAAGAAACAGTTGAGGAATCCAAGTAGCTAGGACAACTTCATCAAAGAAGTTGGAGAATGTGACAGCACAAAGAAGCTAGTTGTCTCTTCCTCAATAACTGGACCTTGGATTTTAGCTGAGCACATGACCACCCAGAAAAAAAACAAAGAAAAAAAAACTGGCCTCTATAGATTATGTGTGACACGTGACCATGTTCTAGCCAATGGGATGTCAAAGTACTGTGTGCATTACTGGGAGATGTCATTAAAGGAAGAGGACACACCCTTCCTTTTTTATTTCCTTTCTGCATGTTAATACAAACACGAACAGCCTTGGATCATCTGTATTCAAGTATACCCAAACTTCCACCTTGTTTAAAACACTCTGATTTTTGGTATTCTGTCACTCACAGTTGAACCTAATCCTAACTAAATCAAATGATAATAAAAATAGTAACTATTAATGCATTTATTTAGTAAATGCTTACTATGTTCCAGGTAATGTGCAAAGTACTTTACACCACATATCTTGTTCTTTAATACTCACAATACCAAAATGGAAGTACTATTACTATCACCATGTTACAGAAAGAAAGCTGATGCAGTAAGAGGTTAAAAAACTTGTCTAAAATCACTTGCCCAGCTTATAATTAGGAGAGTTGGGGTGGCTAGAATTTGATCAATAAGAGAAAAGGGAAGAAAAATACTGGTAAAATTAAGGAAAGGGAGAATATCTTAATTATCCTGATCTGGCTGCATTGTATTTTGACATCTATAAACAATGAAATAGAAAGGAATTCAGATTATTTTCCTTAGACTAGATAAGTTTTTAAGGTATAACATTCTTTAAAGAAAATGTTTATGAGTTGGTTATTTGCTAAGTATATTGACACTAACTCTACATTCATGGTGTAACTTCAAAATTCATTGTGACAAAATTACACACCCTAAGTTTTGAAATTGATTATAATAGATATCAATAGCTGGTTTTGACTTTTTGAGCAGCATTTTAATATTCTCCCTGCAATGCTCTGAGGAAGGCTATTGCACAGATTAGGATTGTCAGATTCAAGGGACCTTTGTAACTGCCACAAATCAGCTAGCAAATGGGGGCATAAATGACATATTTGTTGGGTGGGAGTCAAATTCAGAACCTCTCACATTCCTAAAAAGCAAAATTGCAAGACCATTTGAACAATTTATAAAAACCTTGTAAGTTGAGAGACTGACTCAGGAAAACTTAGTATCTACTGAGCATCTACTATATGATTTCACCCTTGATTTGAATATTCCCATTTTACTTACAGGGAAACTGAAATAGTGATAAAAGACCAGACTGGATAAGTCCCAGGTGGAGGTTTAAAATAAGTGGGGTAGGAATGAGTAAACTTTGTGAGAGGTCACAAACCGAAGTGTTTGGCCCGTAATGTATTTGGGGGGCAAAGTGAATGAAATGTCAAATTTTCACAATTAAGATTTCCAGGTTGTCTTAAAAGTCAGATATGGTATGACTGGGCCATCATGCTTTCAGGACTTGAATAAATCTGAGCAGAGTAGTGGTTCTTCCCTTTATACGGGCATATGCTCTACACAGTTTCCAACTGAATGCCATCAGCCCACTATTGTCTTAACCCCTAAAGGCATGTGACCTCCTATAGGTAAAAGCTTTAGAAGGTAGGATCCATGAGGGAAGGGAAGGGTCTGCCTTGTCCACTATCCTCTTGCCGTGATACACACAGCAACTGCACATGTGGATATTAGCTGAAAGAATAATATTAGTCCTATAGTTCAGAAGAGAAAGCTGAAATTCAGAGACACTAAACAACTCTCCCCAAATCACAGAGATGGTACACAGTGCAGGTGGAATTCAAACCCAGGCGGCTGGACTCCAATTGGTTGGTTCCTGTACCACAAAGACAATGAAAGAAGAGTTCATTCCAGGCATATCCTACATTTAAGAATGTGGGTCCTGGTTTCTTAAGTTGAAGTCATGTTTATGTTTCATGAAATGCGTTGATCACGAGATTGAAATTTGAGTTTCAAAAACTATATATACCTATGTAACCACTATTCTTTTCAAAATATAAACTTTTATCTTACTTTAGAAGATTATCTTAGGCTTCCTACCAGTCAATCCTACCCCCACGCCAACCCCCACCACTAAAGATAGCCAATGTTCTGGTCCATTGCCATTGATAGACTCACTTGTTCTTAAAGTTCATATAAATAAAATTATGACCACATACACTTTTGTTGTGACTTCTTTCATATAACAATATTTTGAGATTCTTCTATGTTGTTATATGTATCAGCGGTTTGTTCCTTTTTATTGCTGAGTAGTGTTCCATTATATGGACAAACAAACCCAAATTGTAGGTCCAGTTAAAATCCCAAGAACTCACTGAATACATCCCTGAATTATTAGCTCTTATGGTTAATCAACCTTTATACACACTGAGCTGCTACACAACCATTACCTGCCCAACAATTCCATACCTCCTCTTCTGTTTCCCAAATTGTTGCTAGTCCAGCCCTGGGTCTTTATAGAATTAATCTCTTCAGTGTTAAAATCCTGGCCATTTCCTTTCTATATGACTTTAGGCAACATAACTAACCTGGAAAAAAATGGATTAATAATATGTACCTTGAAGAATCATCATATAGATTTAATAAAATAGTGTCTTTGAAGTGTCAAGCCCCATACTGGGCACATAAATGAGGTGCCAAATAAATGAAATAATAACTGTTATTACTTAGGTCACAGCTTGTGGTTGATTGTCACAGTAATGGTCCCAATAAATGATGCCTCCTGTACCCATGTGTTGGCATAATATCTTCCCAGGTTGACTCTAGGGTTGGCTATATGACTTGATTTGGTCCACAGACCTTCAGGAAACAGGATGTAAGTAGAGATGTGAAAGTCACTTGTACACTGGAATTGCTTTCTTGTAATGCTGTCTGACCACTAAAAAGCCAGAGCTAGACTGCTGAAGACACATGGCCCCACCAACACCCAACACCTACTAGCAGACATGTACACAAGGCCACCTGCAACCATCTGGCCCCAAAAGAGCTGCCAGAGGACTGCAGTCTCATGAGAGATCCCAGGAGAGAACAGCAGGAGGACCCCCCAGTTCAGTGCAGCCAATGTTGTCAATGGCACTAGACGAAAAACAAATAAAGCAGAACTCATTTGTTAGGCAGGAATGTGTCTTCATATCTGAATTTTGCAGCACTTAGCTCTCTAGCTCATGGAAGGCTTTTTAAAAAAATGTATTTTTTTTATTGATATTTTACAGAGAGGACGGGAGAGGGATAGAGAGCTAGAAACATCGATCAGCTGCCTCTTGCACACTCCCCACTGGGTATGTGCTCACAACCAAGGTACATGCCCTTGACGGGAATCAAACCTGGGACCCTTGAGTCCGCAGGCCAACGCTCTATCCACTGTGCCAAACCGGTTAGGGCCATGGAAGGCTTTTGATGCACATTCGGTAAGAGATCTCTGATGGCAGACACAAGGCTCTATGCTACTATCCCACCTCACAAAGCTTGGGCACAGAGAAAATAGAAAATGAGATTTTCTGCAATAAAGGAAGTTTGACTCATTTAAAGAAAAGCAGAGCCTTAGACATCTTCTTGAACAATGACCTCTCTTACAATGTGGACTTTTCCCGTTATAAATATACTAACTAAACATTTCATTGAAATGCACGTTCCAGCTCCTATGCTGGAAGAAGCTGGCCTTCTCCCTAGTTAGGGGAAATGAGAAGTGGAGACCAGTGAGCAACAGATGCAAAGAATCAAACTAACCTGCCTTTCCTCCATCCAGACCCCCTACCTCAACCCCCTGGGAACATGACCACAAGGGCACTCCTCACCTTAGCTGTACTGATATTTCTTAGCTCCGCATCTGGAAAAGCAACTTTTAAACTTGATTTCACAAGCACACTTGTGGCTCCCTTTTGGCCTTTAAAGACACAAGCTACACATCTGTGAAACCTTCAGTTAAGAGCTTTGCGCCAAGGTTTAGGAAGCACTATGGGGATATTAGGGTAGTTCTTGGAAGTACTTATAGAAGGACACCCAGGTGGACTGTCACCCTTCAGAGAACACCCTGGGGGGAAGCAACTTGCTGCAGCGCTCCCAACACACATTGAGGTCACACACTCGGCTCTACCATTTCTCTGCCTGGCAAAGCAGGTGACTTAGTATGTGGGCAAAGACATAAATCTGTTGTCCATTAACGATGGTAATGATTCAGCTTTCCATACACTGAGTAAAGAATTCAGGTAGGGAACACACAATAGAGTACACAGATGCTATATTGTAAAGTTGTACACCTGAAATTTATATAATGTTATTAATCCAAGTTACCCCAATATATTTATTTTTTAATTTAGATTTAAATAATAGTAAGTAAGAAGATAGTTCTGTGCCTTTTGGGAGAACTTACTCTAAATGTCTAATAGGCATAGCCAGATCAGTGACTTAGCCTCAGAAGTCTCCAGTTGCTTTTGTGTTTAAGCCTTCTTCCGTGGGGTCAATGAAGAGCTGGCATTGTGCTCTGTGTTAGTGAGAAAGGCCCACAAAACACAAAAGCAGGGTTCCCAAATGTCTCCTGCAAGCAGGACTCAAACATGCGCTGTCAATAATGGATGAGAAGGAAGGAGAATGAAGTGTCTTTTAAGCTTATGTTCCAGGCACTTAATATACATGCTTATATTTAAGCCTAACCAAGACCCAGTTTGATGGGAATTGTTTTCATTATGCATAAAAGGAAACTGAGGCTGACAAGGTTAAGTAATTTCCTCAAGGTAAGAAATGTTACAATTTAAGTAATTTGTCCAAGATAAGGAATATGTCATGATTTATAAGGGGTGGGGGTGGGCAGCTAATTAATGGTAGAACAGATATTCAAAACTAATTCAGCCTACATTCTTCATAAAAATTTTCAACTGAAAAAGATACTATTATTGAGAGTTACCTATGTGCCAGGTACTATGTAATGAGGTTCACATCCATGTTCTTATTTAAATTATGGGGAAATTATTACTCTTGATGTGTAGATGATAAAACTTTCCTGTGTGATTCCTGTCCTTTTTTAAAAGAAAAATTGATTTCTGAGAAAGGAAGGGAGAAGGAGAGAGAGAGAGAAACATCAATGATGAGAATCACTGATCGGCTGCCTCCTGCACGCTCCCTACTGGGGATCAAGCCCAAAACCCAGGCATGTGCCCTGACCAGGAATCAAACTGTGACCTCCTGGTTCATGGGTCGACGCTCAGTCACAGAGCCACACCAGCCAGGTGTGAATCCAGCTTTTTATGAACTGGTACACACCCGCCCCCCCCACAACACACACACGCTTTTGGGGTATTTTGACAGTGCCCGACACTCTCATGAAGTCTTTGGATTTGAAAGGGACCTCAAAGGTCCTCTAAGTCACTGTGTGCTAATAACACATACCTACTATTTCAATAGCCCGCTTCAACTTATAAAACTCTTGCAGACTCATCATCTCTTTTTATCCTCTCAAAAACACAAGGAAATATTATAATCACTACACAGACGAGGAGTTAAGTATTCAAGAAGTTGAGTAACTTTGTTCTAACCCACCAGCCAATAATGACAGAGTTAGGCCCTGAGCCTGATGGCCCTCAGTGCCAATGGTCAACTTGACAGGCAAGTGACTTTAAGTGATTTAAGTGACAAAGTGTAATCTAAGTTCATATGTGTACGTGATCACAGCTATTTACATAGAGATAGACACCTCACATTATTTGATGAATGAGCCCGATTACAAATCAGTGCAAAAATGCATACTAGCATTTTCTATCACAACTTTCCCAGCCACTGAACATTTGTCCAGGAAGCCATAACAGAGGAAAACTCACAGAAAGTCAACCCTGGAAAGAGGAGAGGCTTAAAGAAAGAAGACTACGTCCACCACATGCCTTTAGTAGCACATCTACAGCAGGGAAACTGGTTTAGATTATGTGACAGCACAATAATAGTGCTGTGGTTAGACCATGAGCTCTGACCTTGGATGACTTGTTTAGCATCTCTCAGCCTCAGACAAAGATGCCCAACTCACAAAAACTATCAAATGTATTGTAACACAGTATGCACAACACACACACACACACACACACACACACATACACACAGTACTGAGAAAACAAGGGCTCTTAACAGGACACACTGCTCATCTTCTTATCAAATAACAGACAAGAAGATCTCCTTCTCTTCTACCTGAAGCAACTAAGCTCACAGCTCCCTGGTCCCACTCCAAGGAGACAGAGAAAACTGCCACCTGTGTGTTAATACAGTCTCAATTAAGAGTACCCAAGAGTGTAGCTCATTTGGTTGGGTGTTGTGCACTGAAAGGTTGCTGGTTCAATTCCCGGTCAGGGCCCATGCCTCGGTTAAAAATAAGAATAGCCAAGGGTATCTGCTTGGTTTCAGCAGCGTCCCC
Organism: Plecotus auritus; assembly: GCF_963455305.1. NCBI lineage: Eukaryota > Metazoa > Chordata > Mammalia > Chiroptera > Vespertilionidae > Plecotus > Plecotus auritus. Next base: position 239,888,716 of record NC_137770.1, on the reverse strand, counting down.
GTTTCTGCATGCACACCCAAACCCAGGTTCCAGGAGAGAGACTGCATCTCATGCAAACTCATAACCTGTGAAATTGTGTTTTGATTGGGTACACCACATATGCCCGGCCTTATCTACCCAAGTCCCTAAGGAAAATTATAGAATACCATTTTTTTCTTAGCCCCCGTAGAAAAAGATTCAGTTATTACATTTTTTAAAATTCAGGGCAGGCATAACCATAGCTAGCCTTGACATTTCTGAGCAGATCTGGATTTCCAGGGAAAGCATAGCTAACACAATCAGTATACCAAGGCATATTTCAGAACATAGAAAATGTGAGTGGATTCACAATATCCCAGAAAAAAATCAATATTGTTCCTTAAATATCTGAAGCAGGTGAACTGAATATTTAAATTAGATGATGACATGATTTAGCCAAATTCTCCCACCTGTTGAAACCACTTTTCAATGGCATTATACATCATGTGTGTACCTCCTTAACAGGTGTTTGAGATTCCTTTAGAAGATGTTGGATGTGAGTAAGATTCTAATTCTCGCATAGTTACCTTTGAATGAGAACATTACTTTCCATTTGAAAGCAAACAATATAGAAAAATATCAGAGGTGTTGCATATTCAGCACTCTAACCTAGATTTAACTGGGACTCTTCCCCCCTTACCCATGTTTCAGACACACCATTTTCAGAATGGGGTGTGTGAAAAAATATTTTGTCAACTCTAAAGCCCTACACAATATCGGTTGTTGTGCTAGGAAAATAAACTTTGCATTTATCATAGACTCCAACAGCTACAAAAACCTCCGAGTTGGGAGGAAGCCAGGAGGTCACAGAGTCCAACCTCCCACTTTCAGGTGGGTCCCTACAAATGAAAATCAGATGACATTTTCAACGGACCACTTTCAAATTAAATGTCTAGTGCATATGATGCAACCTAAAACATCATAAACTCGTAGAACACAAAGCTCTTCCCCATTCTCCCCAAAAGGCCCATGGGAATTCATATATTCCTTCTAGAGGTCTATAAAGGTATATTGCTGGGTACCTCTTGGGGAACTCATCTATTTTCATGGCTTTGGTGAGCACATTTTAAGGTTATAATCCTTCCACGTGCTTTTAAGTGTCACCTTTGTAATTCTTCTACATATTTTTTTTTTTACTCAGAGTCAACAGAGATAAAGCTTAATAAAGCAACCAAAGCCCAGAATCCCAATCGCTGGTTGAGAATTTAAACCTTTGGCTGACACATATCTCCAAAGTGCAAATTATAGTAGTTTCTTGACCTTGAAGGGGCTTGTTCCATGAAAGGAAAAAGCCAAGAAAATACTGAGAATGTCAGAGAGAAAGGAAGAAGGAGCAAAGAGAAGCTGGCTCAGCAGAAGGAACTAATTTTCAAAACAGACCTCATTCAATACAGTTTTCCATCAATTAAGAGAAAAAATTCATGTTCTAAACAGTTATTAAAAAAACCATAAACTAGCTGACTTAAATGTGTGTACGTCAACAAAATGTATAGTTTTTCATCAACTGAGAAAAAATTCATGTTCTAAACAGTTATTTAAAATATATAAACTAGCTGATTTACATTTGTATATGTCAACAAGAAATGTTTCAAATTATTTAATAAGGTTTATTTTAGAACACAGAAAATATGAATGGATTCACAGTATCCCAGGCTCATTATATACGCATTTATTAGGCACTCACAAATATTGTGCATATGCACCATAAACGCCTTTTGAATGGAAATTTAAAATTTATCAAAGAAGTTTGCAGGCAGACATCATTGTACGGGATGGGAAAAAGTAGGTTTACAGTTGCTCCTATGGAAAAAGACATGCAGATTATGATAAGGTAGCTTTATGAACTCAAAAGAATGTCATCACAACTGTGAAGCTAGTTTTGCCCCCCCACCCCCCCGTATTTGATACTTGATACTTTCTGCAGCAAGCGGGGCAGTAGATATTATTCAGATCTCCATCTTATCAACAGGACGTAGGGCTTGAGCTCTAGAGAACACTGCTTCAATGTGTGTATTTAAGGCCAGACCACTTTTTCTCTTTGAGGAATAACTGGGCAGAGAGGTTACAAGTCTGGTTCTGAAACTGGAATTTCTAGGTTGGAGCCCAAGGTAGACACCTCCCAGTGCTCAATTTCCATACCTTTAACCCTATGGTGAGGGTTAGACAAGGAATGTTAAAGCTCAGGATGCCTGGGAAAGGAAGTTTATCGTCCGGGGAAACTGTCATCTTTATATTTCAACAGAAATGAAATAGTGTAAAGGGAAGAGGAAAGCCCACCATAATCTCATCACACAACAGTTTGTTTTGTTTTGTTTTGTTTTGTTGTTGTATTTCTTCCTTCCCTCCTTGTTAGCATAATTATAATCATTCTGTATATACAAATCTGTACTCTTGCCGTGTTTATTTAACTTAGCATAAACACTTTTCTCACAAACACCATGTCAGTATCTGCAGCCAATAAATTTATTACAAGTAATCATGGCCTTCATTTTTAAACATTGAGGCTATTTCCAATTTTAGTGTTAAAAATAATGCCATAATAAATGTCTTAGTGAATTTAGCATTTTCCATGTACGGGATTATTTTCTAAGAATGCACTTTTTATAGTTATGCTTCTTAGGGGCAGGAACCATGTCTTCCTTTTTTATTGTTAAGTCCCCAGAGCCTAGTAGAGTCTGGTTCAAGAAATAGTTGACAAATGAGTGAATGAATGAATGACTTCAACAGACTCTTGCATGTTAAATATCGGTTATAAGTTATACAGGGTGGGACAAAAGTAGGTTTACAGTTGTTTGTATGGAAAATAGATACGACAATTAATGATGCATAATACAAGGATAAACTCTGTGTTTCATGTACTCACGACTGTAAACCTACTTTTGCCCACCTTGTATATAGTTCTCATGTTAAATATTGTAGTTCATTATGATGTAAGTGACAAGTGCTAAACAACAAAAAAATGCGCTACGAAGGCACTATCAAATGGCATAAAAATGGGGCCATATTAAATTTTTTAATGTTTAAACTTTTAAAGCCAAATCTTAAGGGTTTGTTAGAAGCAAATAATAGTGGGTCTGCAAGCAACAGGTGTAGAGGTCAACACTGCATGCCTAGCTCCTCTCCATCTCCCTGGGGCCTCATTTCCAATGTGTTGGCCAATGACATCCTTTCACCAAAAAGACATCCTTGCACTCAGGCATATTTACATCTCTGCAGCTCCACATCTGGAAAAGGAACTGCTAAACTTGATTTCACAAGAACTCTCATGGCTCCCTCATGGCCCTCTACACAGTAAGGATATTAAGGAGGTGTCTGTTATGTTGCTGGTATTTTTTTTCCTAATTCAGCTTTTTTTATGGTGTAATTGAGACGTGTCCTTGAGGCACAAAAGCTTTTAATTTTTAAGAAATCAAGTTGACTCTCTGTATTCAGGAAAATATTCTCCCTGCCTTTCCTCACCTTGAATCTTTTTGTCAATGACTTCTTAAGAGAGTGGTTCAAAGTGCTGCTTCCCTGATCTTATTGTTTCTTCACAACATTAGCATATTTCTCAGAACCCCCGAAAACACGGCTTTTCGGTGATCTACACAACTTCCTGTTTTCTTGCACCTGCATTTGTCTGATTTCAGGGTTGATACTATATTAAACAGTGAAAGCAAATGGAATGTGGTCCGTGGTTAAAAGTTACAAGCGGGAAAACATGTGATGACGTGTTTCTGCTAATGGTAGGTCAAGAGTAAACCTCCACAAGCATATGTGGAGGATCGACACCCACTGGGGGGAGGTTCACTCTGGCTCTTTAAGAGTCAATAGGGTTGAATGAACCTTTCACCCCAGCCCAGGCTAATGGCGACTTCCTCAGATTTGGGGTCTCGATTTCACCATACTACATACAACGGGGGTGGACCAGATCAGTGGACTTTGTTCTGTGGTCCCTAAAGATCTAGATGGCCTAGTGGGAGAGAAGTGGGGTGCAAGGGGTGAGCAGACTCCTACTCCCAAGTTTTCACATTGAGTCTCCATAGGAAAGAGCAGCTTTGGTAACCAGGACCACAACTCTACTGGTTGCCCAAGGTCCCTTCTCAGCTCTGTCATGTGGCCATTCTATGGCCACACCAGTTTCCTTTGAGCATTGGTGGGTGTGTGAGCCTTCACAAGGGAATACAGATAGCAATGGCTAGGGCTCACTCTCCTCTCTCGTCCCTCTTTAGCAGGCACAAGGACCCAGCACATGCTTGGTGCTCAATAAATATGTGGTATAGTTGTTAATATTAGTCATAATATAAAGTATTTACAAAATACAAGGTTATTTATTATCCCACAACCACTGCTTCTTCCAGGCACATTCTATATAGTAAGAGATATAGGTAATAACAATGGTACCAATGATAACAACACAAAGACTTAGGGACTACTCATTAAGGGTCAGGCACTCTGCTAGGTCATTTATGTCTATTGCAGTTAGTCCTCAATTTTCAGGCTAGGTCAGTATTACTAGTCCTAATTTATGAGGTTGGGCATGAGGAAGCTGAGTGCCAGAGAAGTCAGTTTCCCCATGAAGAAATGAGGATTCTTCCCCACGGTGGATTCGACATCCAAGTCTTTCTGATCTCAACTCTTATACTTTTTCTGTCTCCAGGACTTTGGCCCCTTCCTGGCATCCCTCACATTGCCTTAGACGGTTTGCGATCCATTGTTAGTTAACAGCTGAGAACCCTTACTTCCAACATGGAAACCCATCAAGATGGCTGAGTCACTTCTAATATTTTCCAACAACTAATAGCAGTAGTTTCAGTCTTGATAAATAGAAGGCAAAGTATGCTCTCTTTCGTGCCATACGTAAGTGAGAGATCAAACTCTGTAACAGAACTAGCTGCATTTTAACTTGTTGGAAGTGGAGCTAAAGATTCCTTGGATACATTTTTTATGGCCTACATGCACAGAAATCAGCCTTTTGAAGGATGTTTTGTTACCTTCTGTGGTAGTTAGAGGGAATAATTTCAGAGTTATTAAAAGCACTGAATATAGTAAATCTCGGAAACACTTTTATGTTAAACACAACAAAGGGCAACCATGTGTAAGCATTGCTCAAAGCAGGTAGAGGGGGGTGCCATATTAGCAGGCCTCCGACTCCCCAGAGTTCTGTATGAATTCTATCATGTCAGTTACACAAAAGTGGAGCCTCCCTTTTGTATTAAGGTGCTAAAGCCATATCAGATGGACAAGGCAAGTGAGTCAGCAAAGAGTACTTTGTCATAAAAATGTATAATTTATTTCAGCAGTTTCTGTGAATTTTTTATATCAAAGTGTCTTTGTGAGGCTGACAGTCATCAAATGGATGTTTGTCAAAGTACATTCCCCAGATGTCTAAATAAAACAGTTTTTGCTTTGATGAGTTTTATACTGAGAGCTGAAGAAAGACTGCACTCTATTTGAATTTCTCTACTTTTAGAGTATGTGTCATATATTTCTCTTTTCAATTTGCCTCTCACCCAAAATTTGAATACTTAACGTTCTAGTTAGTTGGACTCTGGTTCATAAAAAATCTTCTAAAAATGTTTTTATACCAAGATAAGGGAAGGAATAATGTTGCGGAGGGCAGGGAAGTGTCTTAACAATAACAGATTCGATTGATAAATGGGCAAAAGTAAAAACAGACAATTCAGAAACAAGGAAACGTAATGATGAACACACATACAGAAAAATATTCATCCTCACTAGTAAGCCACAGAATACAAATGAGGACATCAACACCAAATAGGCTCTTTTCCTATCAAATAAGCAAATGCTTCTTTTAATGACATCATTGGACAGAGGCCTGAGTATGGTCAAATGGCCCCACACATCCATCCTGACAGAGGTCAACTGCATCACATGTTGGAAACTCGGTGTTGTCCCTTTGTACAAAGTCCACACTCTGTGGTTGTGATCCCCTTACGGTGTTACTCAAATTACAGAAAAAAATCCTTATACTACAATTTGTTCACCATCATGGCATTAAAATAACAACCATCATTAAAACTCTAACAATAAATTAAGTCACCTTATGAACTGAAATCCTCAGCAAGTGTTGTGAGAAATATTCTTTGAGAAACTCTTCAGAAGATTAACATTGGTTATAATACAAATAAAAAAAGCAAAACATGCATGTATTGTACAAACACCATCCATTGTGATAAAAGTCAAAGAAAAAATACTGAGAAAAAAATGAGTCAAATACTTAACTATCAAGGTCTTTGGGTGGTGAGATGCCAGATGGCATTTTCTTTTAACTCTAACCACTTGTCTCTATTTTTCCTATACAATAAGCACATACTAGATTAAAACTAAGTACAAAGTGAATTACACAAAGCAAAAACAAAAATTATGTAAAGTATCTTGGGGACAAGTCATCCCTAAAGGCTGAGCCCTTCATTCAGAACTAAGGCCACATAACAGAGAGACACACAGTCAGCTTGGAGAAACACATGTATACACACTATGATCTAATTAATGGCATTTTTATATAAACAAATTTAAAATATGAATGTGTTAAAACAATGTCACATTAAAATGCCTGGCTGGTGTAGCTCAGTGGTTGAGCATGGACCTATGAACCAGGAGGTCACAGTTTGATTCTCAGTTGGGCACATGCCTGGGTTGTGGTCTTGATCCCTGGTGGGGGGCGTGCAGGAGGCAACTGATCAATGATTCTCTCTCATCGTTGATGTTTCTATCTCTCTCTCCCTCTCCCTTCCTTTCTAAAATCAATAAAAATACATTAAAAAATAATGTCAAAAATATTGGTATTCAAATCTTTGGCAACAATTTCTAAGAAAACAGGAGATTTTTCCATGTGTTTCTAGTAAAACAAGAACACAACTGGATGAAAGGTTCAAGAAGGCAGAGTCTAGATTAGCACCTAGAACAATTTTTCACCTTTAGAGACACCCAGCAGAAGGGTGGCCAGCCTACCTCTCCCCAACTTGGACGGGATTTTAGCAGAGGCTGCAAGGCCACGTGCTTGAATGTAGAAGTCATTTCCTCCCTAAACTTTCCCCCACCTCTATCTGACTAATCCCCATCTCTGTAAATGGCACCAATGCCCACACAGTTGCTAAAGACAAATATTTGAATCTTCTCTTTTTCTTTACCACTCACAACAAGTCCATCAGCAAAACACATCTCAAATCCATGCACTGCTCCCCACCCCCACTGCCACCACAGTCCAGACTGTGTCTCCAGTGAAGCACCAAAGGAGCCTTCCTAAAATTCCCCCGGTGCACAGCTGCCAGAATGAGGCATCCACAGCATACATCAGATTATGCCTCTCCCCTGCTGCAGCCTTCCAAAGCCTTCCCAAAGCACCACAGTTAAATCCCAAACCGAAACTCCTTTCCTTGGTCAACACAGATGAATATAGTCTGGCTCCCAACTATCTCTTGAATGGAATCTCAGACCATTTGCTTCAGCTATTATTTGCTCTCTCTTCCTCCTCTTCCTCCTCCTCCTCCTCTTCCTTCTCCCCTTCCTCCTCCTCCTCCTCCTCCTCCTCCTTCTGTGTTTGCCACTGGCTTCTGCCTAAATGTCCTCCCCAAAATTTTTACAAGGCTATTTTTTCTTGCTTATAAAGTCTTTGTTTACATATCAGCTCATTGGGGAGAACACCCCTGACACTTCCTGTAAAGTAGCCCCGAGCATATTCTCTGCCATCACTCTCTTTTATTTCTTCCTATTGCCTAAATCACTACTTGATATTTTATGTTTCTTAAATTGATTCCAAGCAATGCAAGCTCCATGGGGGAGGAACCTTGTCAACTTTGTTCACTGTTTCATTCAAAATGCCTGGTATAAAGCTGTTCAACTAACACAGATGCAACAAATGTTAGATATACTATATCATGACCAAATGCCACCCAGGGAGAACACCCTCCAAAGAGCCTGGTGACTCATGGAGAGCCTTGTAGAGAGTTGTGAAACTGCCTTCAAATCCCTCTGGCTCTGATGATGTGTTAATTCTTTGGGAGCCATTTAACAACACAGTGACATTTTGTGACATGGCTGTTTCCTGATTATCAAAACACAATACATGCTTTGAAGAATAGCTATTAAAACAGCTAGGGAGAGCAGCATGCGGGCACTTGCTCCTCCTTCCCCTCCTATCACTCTGACCATTTATTTCATAGATCAAGTGCCTGGACAGTCCACACCTTATAGGGAGGTGTCAGCTCTTAGCTGTACATCTGGCCCTTGTTAACATCTGATCCCTCCTACTGCACAAGCTAGTCACATAGTAGGCATTTGCATACTGGTACCTTAAAAAAAACGGTTTAACAATGTTCAGACCTGTATATCTAAACAATGCATTTAGATATGTTTTCCAAGAAAGGGAAACGCTTTCAGCCTAAACACTCCAAAAAACATTAACGAACTTCACATGCATCCATTTGGGAAATTCAATGGGTGTCATGCTACCCAGGTCCTCTGGTGGGCAAGCAGGGTTTTGGATGCAGAAGAACAAGGACAGCAGCACTGAAAAAAGGAGGACCTCCTGTATAGGGGTGAGGGTAAGAGGCCCTTTCTGTGAGTCTGTTATCCAAGCTGCCCGTGATCAGTTTCCTGCACAGAGACACACGGAGCAAGAGGCAGTGTGAGGTAATGAAGAGACCACAAGCTTTGGAGTCCTATAGGCCTATCCAAATCATGCCTCTACCACCTACTTATGGCATGTGCTCCTTGGACAAGCTATTTGTTTTAGCTAAAGCTCCATTTCTCTTGCACATAAAATAATATGATCCTAATATCTATGTCATTGAAACATTCAGAAGATTCAGATAAACTTATGTATGGAAAAGCTTCTAAAACTCTTGGCATCTACTAGATGCTTAATTTACATGAACTTTCTTCCCTCCCTTTCCTGAGAACACAGGAGGAGGCTGTTTGCACTGCAGAAATTTGCAGGACCTGAGAATCTCAGAATTCCCACATTGTAGAGATTAGAACAGTCTAAAAAAAATCAAAAAGAAAACCACACCATTATCTAAAATCATTTCCCTTGGGTTACCACCCAAGAACTAGCTCCTAGAATGAATGGCCATCCCACTTAACAATGCCTTCTTGGGCTCAGCCTGGCTGAGGAAACAGAGGTCACACCCAACTTCTGGCAAGTGGAAGGTGGAGATAGTAATTGAAGAAAGGAGCAGGAAAGAACAAGATGGTGAGTTCTCTTTGGGACTTGGTGAATTTAGGGTGTCTGTTCAAATGTGCATTTTCAGGAAGTGTTTGGATATACAGGTCTGAAACTCTGGAGTGAATTTAGGCCTGTAAATAGATACTTAGGGTACAGTTGACAGTGTGTGTGTGTGTGTGTGTGTGTGTGTGTGTGTGTGTGTGTGTGTGTTGGGGAAGAGATCTTCCAAAAAGAATGTGTCAAGTGAGGAGAAAGCTTGTTAAGAATGGCTACCCTACAAAACACCCACTTTAATGGGGTGGTTTAGAAGCAGTGAGGGTACTGGTGAATGTTTAATGCTCTTGGGGATGGAGTGGGGCTGATTTTTAACATTTGCCAATTTCTATCATGTAAATGCAACTCCATAGCTGATTTCAAGCAATGAAAATGGCATGAACAGGTTCACAAAGTTCTTGAAAAATTAAAACCTGACCTTCACAAGCATGCAGGAGCCCATCCAGCCCACCACAGGTGGCAAGAAGAAGGGGATATTAAAAACTGACCAATACAATGGTCAAGGAAGTAGAATTGAAAACACTAGGACAACAGTACCATGACAAGCAAGGCTCTTGGGTTTCTCAGCAGGAATTGTGGCAATTACAACAGAAAGGTCCAGTGAGTAAATTTTTAAAAATATCATTTGGTCCAGTCAGTGTGGTTCAGTGATTGAGCATTGACCTATGAACCAAGAAGTCATGGTTTGATTCCTGGTCAGGGCACATACCCCGGTTTCAGGCTCAATCCCCCATGCCGGGCATGCAGGAGGCAGCTGGGCAATGATTCTCTCTCATCATTGATGTTTCTATCTCTCTCTCACTCTCCCTTCCTCTCTGAAATAAAATAAATAAATAAATAAATATTTAAAAAATCATTTCATTTGCCAGTAGGTGAGTGATGCCTCTGAGAGGCAGATTCAGCAAAGGGAGGAAAGGAGAAGTCAAGTGGCAGTGTCTCAACAGGGAACAAATGGAAGGAAAGTGGAGACCAGTTTAGACAATCACTTCTGCAGGAGAGAAGCAAGGACTACCATGGAATGCAGGTCAAGGTAGCTTGAGCTAACCTGACAGGCATGAGCCACTACGTGGAGAGAGGTAGCAGCCTAAACACAGCTGAGGACAAAGGCCACCCATGTCAACAGGACAAGAGCAGGTCAGATGATAATGGCACCACTCTGTGCTAGAGAGAGACTCCTGGGAAAGTTTCCCTGCCTGCTCTGTTATTTCCGTCACTAGCAGGAAAGAAACAGTGATGACCCTGCCTGATTTCCAAGGTCAAAAACAGTTGTGAGCCGTCCCAACTCTGTCACGTTCTAGCTTTGTGATCTCAGGGTAGACTCATTTCCTCAGCTGTAACGTGTAGATAATAGCAACTCCCTTCACTAGTTTGTTTGTGTTTGTTTGTTTTTTTATGAAGATGCAATTAAGCATCTAAAACATGTCCAGGACCTCTCAGACCACCTGGCATAGAGTAGACCTAGGTATGTTTTAGCTTCTGTACTCCATCCCTTTCCAAGACCATTAGGCATTTAAATGAAAATTACAAAGGTATCCTGTACTCTACCCATGACGGACAGGAAGGAAATGTTCCTTCTGCTGGGTAAGTCCTGCAGCTCTCGGGGCATGAGGGGATAAACAGGATAGACCTGCCCTCCCTACACACACATCGATGGTGCACTGAAATGGTCAACTTTTATACATGTGGGCTGGGCTAGGCACTGCCACATGGGGGGAACCACTCATAAAGCACTGGGAGAATCAGCTGGACAAAAGATGTTCCATGAATATCAATGATCCTTCAATTAGATGTTCTGTTGGTGTAAATCATGGGAAGATATGAATCATGGGAAGAGATATGCAGTGCGTAACTTCAGAAGATAATACCTCTGAAATTAACTTGCTCCAGCTTTTCCTAATTTGACACCAACTATTTTTAGGAGTTCATGATCTCATTTCTTATATGAACGCATTGCAAGAGTAACGTTTGTTTTAAATCCTTTAAATGGTGCCTGTGGGGCTGAAAACTTAACTCTATTTATTTTCCTATGGTAAATAGAGGAAAGTCAGACAGTTACCAAAGTGTAAAAGTCAGTCACTAATATTTAAATCAAACAAACCGATCCAAATATTTTAAGGAACCGTGGTTACTATACCCTGAATTTTCTATAAATATTGAATTAGGACTATTTATATTAGTTGGTCAGAATTTGGAAAATGGACAAAAGAAAGGTCACTTTAAGTTTAGTGAAAACTTTGGCCCACAACTCCTTAATAGTGGGATAGGCATCCTTTCTCAGTAGAGAGCAACCAAAAGAAAGTGCTCAAGCTTCCAGAGAATACTATTATTTTTTCAAGTATGCATACACTGGCATTCTTCCTGGCATATATGCAAATCCTGTTCCTCATGTGCTATTATGCCATAAGGATCAAGAAGCCATGTTCCTATAATTTTTAAGAAGTTATTCATTTTAGTTAATAAATTCATAAACATTCTCCTTGTAAAAAAATTCAGCTACCAAAAAAGTCAAAGGCACAATCAATATAATTCCCTGTTGTGGGTCCTTTCTCTCCATCTACACTGATAAAAAAGAAAGATGCAAATTGACCGTACCTTCGTGATGCCCACTAGCTAATCAGGAGTGAGTATGCAAATTAACCCAACAAAGATGGTGGGTTAATTTGCATATGCAGGCGCTGAGTGGCCGGGGGCGGGGCAGGACGCTTGCATCATTGGCATGGTGATGACACAGGCCTTATGAACCGCCCAGCCGCTCAGGGCCTCTGGACAGCATGGGAAGGCGGGGCTGGAGAGGAAAGAGGCGGCTCCAGGGCCGGAGTGGAAAGGCAGTGCTGGCAGCCAGGGAAAGGAAGACCCATTCTTGCACGAGTCTTTGTGCATTGGGCTTCTAGTCTAAAATAATGATTATGATTATCTTTTGTTATAATTTGGGTGTTTATCCTTCAAGATGTTATCTATCTGTGTCTTTAATATACATGTCACATATACATATATATGTTATATATGTGTTATATATGTGTGTGTATATACAAAACTTTTACATATAACATTATACAATTTTACATATATATTTATAAAACAACTGTGTAATGAGTGGAAAGGAATTTATAAGTAATACACTCTACATTTTCTAAAAATTGCCTTCTTTTTTTTACACTAAGCAATATCTTTTAGGCCTTTCTAGGTTAGTATATTCTGTATTATTCCATGCAATGCAGTGTTTTACTATGTTGGATGCACATCATTATTTAGGTTTTGCCCTGTTGGTGAAGAAATATTTGCAATACATGTGTCAAAAAACTCTATTCTCAACATATACATTGCTCCTAAAAATCAATAAGAAAAAGACAAACAACCCAATAGAAAAATTGGCAAAGCATGTGAATAGCCAGTTTGCAGAAGAAAACACAGATAAATATGCTCAGCCTCAGTATTATCTAGGGCAGCAGTCCTCAATGGTCCCCAAGATCATTTTAGGGGATACATGAGATCAAAACTATTTGCATCATAATTTTATGTTGCTTGCCTTTTTCTCAGTCTTGACATTTGCAATGATAGTGCACAGCAATGGTGGGAAAAACTGCGGAACCTTAGCCCCAAATCCAGGTAGTGGTACCAAACCATATAGGAGTAATTGCATTCTTCACTACCAGGCACTTGGAGCAAAAAAAAACAAAACAAACAAACAAACAAACAAAAAAAGAATCCTTGATGTAATTACACATTGTATTACATTTCTATCATTGAGTCCTTGCTTTTTACTATTCTGTATGGCAAAATAAGTATGAATGCCATCACCAGGAAGGACACTTGTGTGACTTCTATGAACTCAACTAGTGCTTTATTTAATTCAATGCCATTTTAGATAAAGGACAACAGATGAACTATAGTGATTCAGATGCATATTGGTCAGATGTTTTCTCAAAAATAATCAAAATGAGCCAATCACTTCAAGGAAAACACCTGATGGTATTTGTGGCCAGTGATTAACCGAGCTCTCAAGCAAAAATTAAATTATGGTAAACATATCTTCTGCTGTCTGTTTGACAGCTTCCTAATACTTAAAACTTTTCTGATGTGATTGATGGTGATATTAATAACTGATTTTTTTGCTCTTGCATAATGAAAAGTGTCCAATTTGGAAGATTTGCAAAATTCAGCAAATCAATATTTTTCAAATAACCAATGCATAATATGACAAATTCGTTAGTGGGTATAAAAGATCCATTTAAAGTACAAGATAGACTGATGAATTTTAATATTACAAAGCATGAAAAGCTCAGTGATACAGTTTCAGATTCCACATGGAAAGTTATATTTAAGAAACTATCACTTGTAGAGTTTTGATATAGGAACAAAGAGGAATTATTTCAAAGGCTATTAGAATATTCCTGTTTTCTAACCACAAATTTATGTGAAGCTGCTTTCTAAATAGTTTCTTCAACCAAAACAATATACCAGCAGATTGAATGCAGACGCTGATGTGAGAATCCATCTATCTTCTATTAAGCAAACATTACAGAGATTTGCAATCATGCAAAACAATGCCAATCTTCTCACTTAACTTCTAATTTGTTTGAGAAAACATAATTTTTTAATTTAAAAAATGTCACTTACGTTAACATGTAATAGGTTTATTATTGCCATTTTAAATGAATAGCAACTATTTTTTTTAACTTCTCAGATTTAATGTCTAACATGGTAAATCTTGACAACTGTTACCCAGAGAAACAAAAGCTTTTAGGGGTCCTTAAATATTTTTAAGGGGTGCCAGGAGGTCCTGAGACCAAATTCTTTGAGAATCTCTGATAAAGGAAATGCAAGTTCAATTTAGATACCGTTTGTGATCCAACAGCTTGGCTAAAATTTTAGAAATTAATAACATCAAGCATTGGTGAGCATATAGGAAGTGAATATGCTCATACTCTGATTGCTTATGGGAATATAAATTGGCATAGTCACTTTGAAGGACAAGTAGGCTGGTCCATTATAGGGGTTGGCAAACTTTTGCTATGAAGACCAGAGCAAAGGAGGGGGAAAAGCCTTATTTATATTTAAAATGTGTGTAGTCTATGCTTCAGTTACTCTGTACCTACTTTAAAGAAATGCTAACACTATAAATTATTTAATATGCGCTTTGCACTGTTCAAACCACTTTATATATATTAACCCACTTAATTCTCACAACAGTCCTGTAAGGTAAATACTGTAGTTTCTCCATTTTATAAAGGATAAAATTGAGGCTCAGAATGGTTAAGTAACCCACCTAAGGCCACGCAACTAATATACCAATCTTCTCATTTAACTTCCAAGTTGTTTGAGAAAACGTAATTTTTTAATTTAAAAATGGCATTTGTTAACATGTAATAGGTTTGTTATTGTGATTTTAAATGAAGAGTAACTATTTTTTTAAGTAGCCAAAAGCTGGAAATAACCTAAATATTTAGACTTTAAGCATTATGTTTGGTCTGGTGGGAGCCTTTCCTTATATAGACCTCCAAAAGTTAAGTGGTTTGCTGCCTTCATGCCTTGGCCTATTCAAATTTTCCTGGGTGCATCTGAAGCCCCACATTCTCATTAAAGCTTTTGCTGACCATGCCCGCTCATGATCGTCTGTGTTTTTCTAATCCCCCATAGAATGTTATCTTTGGAGTTCAATGTTTCCTTGACATGTCTCCTACCCCTGGTAGACCAGTAGTTCTTAAAGGATGGAGAATGAATGGATCTTATGGTCTCTTTTTATTCCTTACAGTCCATCACCATCTCCACCACTTCCACTGCACCATCCCCATCTAAGCACCATCATTGCTCATCTGAACTGAGAAAGTTGCCAGATGGATGACCCTGCTCCCATCTTGCCTACCTGCAACCCGTTCCCTCCACAGGATCCAGGTTAAATCTTAGACAGAGTTTAATTCAGATCAAACATTCATCTCAGAAGCCTCCTAGGGCTTCCCAAAGGATAAAATCGCAAATCTTAAGCAGGATCTTCATAGATTTCCTTTGACCTGACCTCTTCGCTGACTGCTGTCCTGGCTCTTTCTGCTCTGGGCACCCAGGGGTCCTTGCCATTCCTCATGATTGACTGAGACACTCCTACTGCAGAGCCTTTGCACAGGCTGTTCCTTCTGCTTGGATGCTATTCCCCAAGATGTTGGCAAGGCTCATTCTTCCACTTCAGGAAGGTCTCTGCTAAAACGTCCCCTCAGCAGGGAGACCATCCCTGACATCCAGCTCCTTTACTCTCTCTTCCTTTTCTCAGCTTCACCTTCATATCACTTACTGGAATTCAGGATAAATTATAACTATTTATACTTGTACTTGCTTACCATCGCTCCTCTCAGCCAGACCTAAAATAGTGCCTGAAACATGAACACTTAATAAATATATTAATGGAATGAGACTCAGTTTCTCACTTCCAAAATGGAGGTAATCCGGTCCCTCACAGGATTGTCCTATATAATAAAAGGCTAATATGCAAATTGACAGAATGGAGGAAAGATTGGTCGCTATGATGAGCATTGACCACCAGGGGGCAGAAGCTCAATGCAGGAGATGCCCTCTGGTGGTCAGTGCTCCAGAAGCTGGGCTCACAGTTGGCGAGCGCAGCGCAGCAGCGCTAAGGATGTCTGACTGCTGGACTGCAAGAGGACACAGGCTGGGCTGAGGGACCCCCCGAGTGCATGAATTTCATGCACTGGGCCTCTAGTTATTAATAATAATTACTATTTAGTTGATTATTAAAATATAGTAAGTAATGCCAGGCACACTGCTAAACACTCTGCCTACATGATCTCACAGAATCCTGACAACAACAGATGAGATTTAAATGACTGTTCTCTCCCACTTTACAGATGAGGAAACTGAGGCTCAGAGGGGATGAGCCAGGTTCACAGCCCAGCAGTAAGTCATGGAGGTGACAGGCAACACCAGGAGTTGCCTCCAGAACTCCACGGAATAAAGAATGCGCACGCACACGAGAACTCTATAAATGCAAGAAGTCACCGTTTACATCTCTGCTCCCAAGGAGGGTGTGCAGGATGCCATAACGGTTGGAGACAGAGGTGAGACCTGTTGATGTTCCAGGTGAGCTGAGCCTCTGTGTGCCACTGTGACTCAGTGGCACAGCTCAGGGGGGAAAAGGGGACTTACTCCTCACAAGGGCCTTTCTTCAACACTGCTCGGGAAGGGTGTTTGCTAAGTCCATTTTCTGATCAGATAACCATTTGACACTAATTATTCTATTTCCAGTGGGCACCAAACCTGACTTTGTCACCCATCGGTTATCTGTGTCGCCTGGAAGGAACTCCGGGCAAGGTCCAGGAAAAAGGTGCGGGTATTGTTGGGGCTTCCTGCTGGCCAGCACACTGGCCTATTGTTGCCTTTATTTTTTTAGACTATCGCATCACAATTATTTCGGCAACATCCTTTTCCCATCCTGGACCTGATATAATATTTATTGACTTATGCAAACTGCGTCAATGCACAATTCTCCCTGTGTTGTTGTCCATGTTATTTTTTAGAGTATTTTTTAATCCATTAAGTGATCTTGCTAATGGCCATGTAATCAGCCCACCCTCCAAACTTGACATAAATTTTTAAACAAAAAGAGGCCTTGGAACCTTGCTCAACCTCTACATTAAAAAAAATAATAATAATAATAACAGCAAAATAGCATTTCTCGAGGTTACTATGTGTCAGGCACTATCTGATGTTTTATCTCATGAAAGCACTGTCACACCCCATGGCTGCTCATATCTCCCATTTCTCAGATGAGGAAACTGAGCTAAGAAAACTGGTAAAATGACACTGTCAGTAAATCACAGACGTGTACTCTGATATCTGGAAGGCCTACTCCAGACCTCTAATAACACTACAGACAAGACAAAAGGTGTCTCCTTGAAACATTTCACCACTTTAACTTGTGATCAACTGAGTTCTGTGAGTAAATGCAGAGTGAGGATCCCATTCTTGCTGTCAAGACTGGTAGCAGTCTTGGTAGCATGTATGGGTGGTTCACCCGGTGCCACTTAGTAAGAGCCAGGTAACCAGGATCAGGTGGCATTTAAATCTGTATGGCAATACTCAAGTCCCCCCAATGTCTCAATTACATCCTCCCCCTAAATATTTCAATTAGATGGCAGGTGTGAGGTTTCACAACCGAATCCTCAGTAGGTTCACATCACTTGTCCTCCCACTGTCACTTTGGATTTTCTCACTGTGGTGTGGCTAGAACCCCAGACTCAGAGACTCATTACACAGAGCATGTTGAGTTAGGAGGGGCCATTCCCATTTCCTCCAAAGTAGGGAGCTGAGGCCCCTCTTAGGGGAGGGTGCATTTTTGGGGGCCACACAGGCACTTGGTAGCAGAGATATTGAGAGAGAGAGAGAGAGAGAGTATTGTTGGTGGAAAACCTGCTATATGCCAGACACATTTCACAGTGAAATAACAACAATAATAGCAGTAATAAAAAATAATAATAGGTAATATATATGAAGCTATTAAAGTTCATTGAATACTAGGCAAAAATACTTAATGCAAATTTAAAGATAATTTAATCCTCTCCAACTTGGAGGCAAGCACTTTACCCATTTGACAGATGAGAAAACCTCTCAGAGCAGTAAGTCAGTTGTAGAGGTGACTCAAAGATCCAGGCTTACCTGGCAACGTGGCCCTTCCTTTACTGCAAACGTGGAGAAATGCACACAGTACAGCTTTAATGCCCTAACCTCGCCAAAGCATCTTCCTGGCACAGATTTCTGCTGAGACAAACACTGAGAAAGACAGAAGGGTTTTGGTAGCCTGGGAAGTATAATATCCTCCAGCCCTACAGACATTTTCCTTTACCTACACTTTCCTATACATTTACATATTAATGGGACTTTTAAAAAATGTGTCATAAGAGCATGTCCAGTTCAATTCAGAGCCTTGTCCTTTTAGGTACAAGGAGACCCACTGTCACAAAGAAAACAGAGGGGTGCTCTTAAATGAGCAGAGAGCAATCCTCTCAGCTCCGTGAGCATCACTGTATTAGATAGGACCTAAAGGCCTCTGTCTAACTGGTCCACGTCTGCTGAAACCGACAGGAAGCAATGCCAGGTCATCATGCATGAATACAAAGTGCCCTTGTGCTGCGGATGGTCTGGTTTTAGTGCCTATGCCCTCGTACAGGGGGCCTAGAGGCGGATGCCCGTTCGCTGTGTGACTTCAAGCAAATCACTCCACATCGTCTCAACCCCCAGTTTGTTCATCTGCAAAAGTACAGGTGATCTCTTTCATCCAAACACTCTCTGCAGCTCCCTGACAATGTGTTTTAAGACTATCTCATTCAATGAGCACCTGTTTCAAGACCAGCCTATTCAATGAGAGACTCTATAATGCTGAAGCAATCTGGGCAGTGATCCACATTTGTGGACAAAGTCATGGTTGGCGAATTTATTTCAGAGCTAGCAATATACTGACCTTGGCAACACTGTAGTTCTGTACCACCAGGATCTATACCTGCCAAGTGAAAACAACTGGATACCCCCGGGCATAACTAGAGCTATCAAAAAAATCAATCCAAGATAATTTGCCAGAAAGTCAGGCAGTATTCCTGAAACAAGGATTCTGCAGCTTAAATACAATAGACATGTTAACTAAAAGGAATCCCCAAAGCAGTTTGCTTCACTGGGGTATGGAGGACTCCTTTGTTGCTTGACTATGAATCCATAAAAAGCATATATACACAAATAATCATTGGAAAGTTCATAAATTTTTTGTCCTACCACTCTGTTATTCCTATGATATTCTTATATCTACTATACAAATAAAGAAACTCAAGCCCTAGCCGGTTTTGCTCAGTGGATAGAGCATTGGCCTGCAGACTGAAGGGTCCCAGGTTCAATTTTGGTCAAGGGCATGTATATTGGTTGCAGACTTCTGGCCCTGGTCTGAGACATGTGGGAGGCAACCAGTCAATGTGACTCTCTCACATCAGTGTTTCTCTCTGTCTCTCCCTCTCCCTTTCACTCTCTCTAAAAATCAATGGGAAAACATCCTCAGGTGATGATTAACAAAAAGAAGAAAGAAAGAAAGAAAGAAAGAAAGAAAGAAAGAAAGAAAGAAAGAAAGAAAGAAAGAAAGAAAGGAAGGAAGGAAGGAAGGAAGGAAGGAAGGAAGGAAGGAAGGAAGGAAGGAAGGAAGGAAGGAAGGAAAAGAAAAAAACTCAAGCATAGACTCACTAAATTGATCAAAAGGGGTGACAAAGAATGTGGGATTGAGATTGTCAATCACAACCAAAGTCACAGTAGGTCAGTTAGGGTTTCTCAGCCTTGGCACCATTGGTATTTTGGGCCTGATAATTCTTTGTTGTGGGGGACTGTCCTATACATGGTCTGATGTTTAGCAGCATCCCTGGCTAGTTGTGACAACCAAAAATGTCTCCAGATATTGACAAGTGTTCTCTGTGAGGAAAAATCACCCCCAGGGAAAGCCAGGGTTACAGATACACGGTCAGAGAATACAGGATGGATAGCAACTCTTCAGCTTCCCCTGAGGACTGAAGAACTCCATTCACTTCCAGCTTTCTTGCCAATACCAGCCCTCCTTGTCATCACAGGTATTATCATGCTGAGCCTCTGCTTTAAAACACTCAAGCCTTTTCCTCATGGGCTACAGCGCATCATAGACAGCTTGTATGGCCTCCAGATATGATTTCAGCCCAGTCCTATTACTCCCACCACGTGATAACATCAGACATCCCCCAGACACACTATGCATAGCCATTCCTCATTTGCACATGCTGTTCTCTCGGTCGGCAATGCCATTCCTAATGTCCCAGACAGAGACTGTGTGAATTCTTCAACCCATACGTGTGCTGTCAACACCCCATAGGTGCCCACACACTATCTGAACTGAATTGAATTAACTCCTTGCTCAGTTGCCCAGCACCTGACACAGTTGAGCAACCCAACCACCTTACACTTCAGTTCCTTTACCTGTAAGATGGGCACAAGGATGCCTTTCTCACATGGTTGTTATAAGAAATAAAGGATGTTAAGAGGCTTCTACATAAGAAGTTTCCAATGAAAAGTTCTTCCATCTTGCTGTTCATAGTTCTTTTAACCTATGAAATTATTTCACAAGAATGGCTCACTCTCTGGGCTATATCTACACGTGTTTGGTATACAGAAATAGGACTAAAAAACGTGGTCTCTTTCATTTGAATAAAATACCATTTTGTCCATATTTGGTTATTAGATTCTCCCCCTAAATATTTGGAGACAGGAATACAAGTTTGATACCACTGTAACTATAGAAACGGCCCTATCTTGCGTGAATCAGAGAGCCCTCCAGCTCTGGCCCTGAGTGAGTTCTCTCCAAACAGTGCTATCTGCGACCCACACCATTTGCAACCCTCGGTAGTGGTTAAAGGCGTCCAGGTTCCCACGGGAATACAAGGAAAATGGAATTAGTAGGCCAAACGATAACAGGAGAAACAGGAACAATGCCACCGTCCTCCACCCCTGAAGTCCGGCAAATTGAAGTTCTTTGTGCAATGCTCATAAGGATGCCAAGCCCCGCAGAGATTGGTCACCAGGAAAAGGAAGAGGATGAGGAAAGGGAAGAGGAGCCGAGGGTCACAGCCAGCTGAGCCAGGGAGCCATCCATCAGCAGCGCTGCCCGGGCAGCCTGCACATCTCCAGTCACAGAGGGCACGGCTCCAGCCGCCAAGGACACGGAAGGAAAACAACCTTGGCTGCGCTTTATTAGTTAAGTGAACAGACTCCTTAAGAGTATTGATGTATTGACTAATGATTCTGACATCCAGCGTGCTAGGAGCTTACATGTTTAAAGGGCAAGAGTTACAAATCAACAAGTTGTTAATTTAATTCCTCTTTGAAAAGGTGCCAGAGGTAGAGAAAGCAGAATGAGAGGAGCATTTATCATGTTTTTTCCTTCAATAAACATGATTACATAAATATCATGTTTACTTTGCCCTCTGCTTTCTTAGGTAGTGAATCTTAAACCTCAGGCTGGGGCAGCTTATTAAAACGTAGATTCCCAAGAAATAAGCAAAAAAATGCAGACCCTCAGGCCCCACACTCAGTTGTTCTGCTTCATTAGGTGTTGGTTTAGGTCAGAGAATTGTCACTCCTAATAATCACCTGCCACCCCAGTGACTGTGATGCAGGTGGGTAGCAAAGCACTTTGAGAAACACCATATGACAGAGCCAGTATCTGAGTTCCTGGCAGCTGAGCCACGTGACCGAGCAAGCTCTGTTGAGGTGGGTAGAAGCAAGATCTGTCTTGAAACCCTGCCCCACCTTCACACACTCTGGGGCTATTGGCTGATTGGATGTAGAGGACCTAAGGGAAGCCCTGGGCAAAGTGGCCCAAGCCTAAAGTTCCCTTGGCCAGGATGAGACCCAGAAGCTCCACTGACCAATATTCACAAAGAGCTGCTCTTGACCCTCTTATAGGAAGGGAGGGACTCGCTGTGACTGCGCTCAACTTTCTGATGTGTAGGGATTCGAGGCTAGCCGGGGGGCAGGCTCAGCACCACAAGCCCTGCTAGAAACACAGACAGGGAGTCTCCACAAGCCAGCCCCAGTACTAGGGGGATCCTCTAGCCTCCAAGAGAAGGGCCATTTTCCATCCGGTAAATGTGTCCTTGCCCGTGAAGACAGCCCTTCAGATGGAGGGCAGCGTCTCCAATTCCCCCCTTTCTCTTTAAGCCAAAACATTCCCACACCAGAAGATCAAGTGACTAAGAGTATATGATTCAGCACTCTACCACATGGCTGTCCACAGTCCCATTGGGAGTGATCCAATTTGAGTTTGGAAGGGAAAGGGCAGGGACATTCATTCATCTCAGAGAGTTCAGGGGTAGATTCTTCCACTCATGTTTCCAGCCACACAGGCTTCTCACTGCCCCACAAACACTGCAAACCCATTCTCACCATGCTGCTGTCACCTAGAATATTCTTCCCCAGCCCTTCACATGGTTCATGCATCCACTTCCTGCAGGTGACCTCTGAGCCAGTGTTCCCTCAGATAGACTTCCCCTCATGGTCTTGTCTAAACCAGCTACCCCCATTCTGTTCCAGTCACTCTCCAACCCCTTGTCCCATTTTATTTCCCTTCAAAGGCCTTATCACCACATGGAAGTATAATAATTGTTATTGTAGCCTAACAGGATATCTACAGAGGACTGGGTGATAAGAGCTGGAGAAAAGGAAGGTGACCGTGCAGAACTATTTTTCCCCAGTGCCATTTAAAAACAATCAATACACAAAAAGGCATCACTATGGAAAAGACACATGATATAAGATAAATGAAAATACAGGTTACAAAGCAGCAAAGTTACAACTACATTGGAAAGGACTGGGATAAATTTGACAATTAGGAGATTTTGGTGATAGAATAACAAAATTCTGTACACTGCATTTCTTTTTTAACTTTAAGAATGTACTTAATAAAGAAAACAAATACGCAAGTAAATAAATCAACTAAATCTAATAAATAAACCAAAGATCATTGTGACATAAAGAAAAACTATACAGGCTACCTGATCTAACACCCTCATTTGCCAGATGAAGAAATTGAGCCTCAAAGGGAAGTGAATTGCCCAAGGTATCACTCAAAGTTAGTCAAGGAAGAGAAAGAATAAAAAGAACTTGGAGCCCTAACCGGTTTGGCTCAGAGGATAGAGCATTGGCCTGCGGACTGAAGGGTCCTAGGTTCGATTCCGGTCAAGGGCATGTACCTTGGTTGCGGGCACATCCCCAGTATGAGGTGTGCAGGAGGCAGCTGATCGATGTTTCTATCTCATCGATGTTTCTAACTCTCTATCCCTCTCCCTTCCTCTCTGTAAAAAAATCAATAAAATATATTAAAAAAAAAAAAAAAAAAAAAGAACTTGGAGTCCAGGCCCAATGCTTTCCCCGCTGCATTATGTTACATAGTCAAACAATGGAATCTTTTGAGAAGGGATAAATCCTTTCAAAGGATGATGACCAAGAAGTTGCAATCAAGTACAGTGAAATAGAGAAGAATTTCTTATTCACGGGAGTACCTCCTACAGAAGGCCTTCACCTCAGTGCTCTTCTTTAATCCAGTTGCTTAACCTCCTTGAAGTTCTATTTCCTTTCATGGGATGATGGTGGTTGTGGTGATGGTAGTGGTGGTGGTGATGAGAATAATGATGATGACGAAGGTGGTGATGATGATGCTAGTGATAATGTTGGTGATGTTGATAATGATATTATTGATGATGATAAGGTTGGTGATGACAGCTACTACTACCATTTGTCAGGCATCATGCCAAGTGCCTCACTGCTTGGCAAGCCAGAAAGTGTGCCTCGCCAGACACCCAATTTGCCAGTGCCTTGATCTGGGACTTGCCAGCCTCCAGAACTGTGAAAAATAAATATTTGTTGTTTAAGCCACCTGTTCTTCAGCATTTTTACTATAGCAGCCCAAAATGACTAAGACAGGGGTTATTACAAAGAGAAAATTAGATTGTAGGTGTGATGGGACTTCTAAAACTACCATCTTATATGAACACTATGTAACAGTATTAATTCATTTAATTCTAATAACATCCTGACAAAGTAATTACTGTTACCATCACTTTGCATTTCAAAATGAGAAAACTAACTCACAGTTAGTTAGATAACGTGGCCAAGGAATGTTTGGCCTAAAATTCAGATGGAGAGAGTCTGGTCCATTGGCCTGAATTCTTAACCACAACACCATGGGTGTTCTTAAAAATTATTATTATTATTGAGGCAGGAGATTTCTAAATCACAAGAGTACAGTGTGTGTGCTTCATCTCCTGAGTTTGGAGCTGGTCATAACCAATATGCAGATGTTCACTCTCCTCTGTGATTTCTTCAATCATTCTCCAACATGACCTAAAAAAATCCAGCTATTTTGCTCTCTAATTTGTAAGTGGTCTAGAAGATCAACGTAGAGATCCAAGAACAGCACTCAGTAGTTCCCTGAGTCTGTTTCCTGGGATTTATAGCCTTTTCTTGGGGAGGCATCTCAGTCTTTGGAGACATGTTCATTCAAAGTGAGTGACTTGAGCTGATGTGAGCGGGTGCCTAAGTTGGAATGCCAGCCAGCAACAGCATTGGAAATGAATGGCTGCCCTTCACCATCCCCAAATGCTTAACTGGAAAAAGCAAACCACTGAGTTTTTACACAAAAGCAGCAGAAGCAGGCCACCAATTAAAAAAGAAGTAGGAAAGGCTGAAGACGCAGTGGATCAGCAGTGTTTGGAAAACTAACCATCACCAAAACAATGTGGGGAAAAGCTGAGAAAGCCCAGGAGTCTCCACAGACAATCAAGAGGAGCAGGACAATGCTACATTCATTATAAGAAGATGATCTGACGCCTTATCTAGATTCAGATATTGCTAGAATTTAAAATGTAAAGGAAGCTTAACCATCACATTAGTCCAATTTCCTCATCTTATATAAGAAAAGTGATGGCCAGGAGCATAAGTGGCTCCTTCAAAGTCACAGAGCTGATTAGGGGCTCTGCGTCTAGGCTAAGGATGGGTGTGAATGGAGAGTGGCCTCCTCTGGTGTCTATGGAGCTTGTGGATCACTGCCCCTCCCCTTAAAATAACCCTTCCACCAGGCAAAAGACCCTTTCTCGTGTGACCCCATCATCTCTGCTGCCCACCTCCATTCTCATGTCCACTCTGTACCTACCATCCTGACCCCTTTACCTCATGTCCATCATAGGAGCACCTGTCCCCACTGGTCCCTGCCCACATGATCATACAGAAGGTGGTCTTTTGTGACTGACTTCTTTTATTTAGAATAATGATTTTTGGAAGTTCATCCATGATGTACTATCTATTAGAATTTTGTTCCTATTTTATGGCTTAAAAGTTATTCCATTGTACCAGTCAATGGACATTTAGATTATTTCTGGGTTTGTTTGTTTGTTTTTTACTACTACAAACTATGATAGAATCGTTTTTAAATATCTCAACTCCCCAAAGTCCAGTTTTATATAACATTTAATGAAAATATGTTTAGAATGTTTTAAGGTGAGAAGATTATAAACCACAAGCATAGTAAAATCCCAACTAAGTCTAGCTATATATAATTTCATTAATTTCAACATGCACATTTCCCCCAGTATCAATGGCTCCAGGCTCTGAAGTCTCATGTATGTTTTATAATAAGATTTTAATTTACCATCCCTGTCAAGCCATCATTGTCATGGCACATGGGCAAATATTAAAAACAAAAACATCATAATTTGCAGGATGGGTGTAGTGGCTTGGAAAAGAATGGGAGAGAAAAAATGGATCACTCCTTAAACTCTCAAAATCAAATGGCTTAAGCTAGGAATTGGGAGATTATGCATCCAACAAGATCAGCTACATTCCTGAAAATCGAATTTAAAATTAGGCAAGCTCTATACAATGCAGAGCCTGCTCAGAGGCCAGCACCAACTGCTTTTTCTCCTAATACATCATGTTGAAGAATGCTGTCTCACCAACATTTTTGGTGGCACAGAATGTATACTCTATGGAAAATTGTGAGCAGCTATGACTCAAAGAACAATTCTGAAAAGTTAGACCCTGAATATGAAGTTTAGGAACACCTAACCAATTTATTTCATTTATATTCCTATTTATGTATGCACAAGAGTGAGATTGGGTTAATAAAATGTCAAAATATAAAATAAAAATTATATGTAATAAGAAATGGTGACATGAACTCTAAGACACAAGCCACAAGGACAGACCAACCACAGACACAAGACATGCATGTTATCAGAGTCCGGGCAGGAAGAAGCAGAGGAGGCCAGGCTCATCTGATGGACCAGAAAACAAGTGAACCAAAAATAGCCAACAGGTAGTCACTGGCAAGTAAGGCAAACCAAATTAAAAATAGCAGCTGAAACTTAAAGGGAAAACATCAGAATGTTTATACCCAAAAAGCCCATGAATACTATAAAAGGAGGGGGGTTATGACTAGAACAGGGCTTCTGGACTGGTGGCAAAATTATGATCCTGGTCATGGGCAGATAACCTCATTCTAACACCTTAAGCTATGCAAATTAATTGATTGATTTAAAAATAAAATTTTTAGAAATTACCATGATTACTTGATACAAAGAAGATCCTGTGCCCTACTCCACACCTTCTAATTCAGAGAGTCTGAGAGCAAAGTCAGGGAATCCAAAAGCCATCAAGTTTTGGGGGCGGGGAGAGGGGGTATGGGACTTATGATTAATGCTCTTTAAAATTATTTTTAACAATGGGGGGGAGGAAATATATGTACTACCATGTGTAATACTTTAAACAATAACATTTTTAAATTATTTTTTAAAAATCAACTGCATTTTAGAATGAATCATATGTTTAGTCAGTACCAACATTTCTTCCAATTTTATAAAAAGAAATGCTGTCCAATGAGACTGCACCTAGAGCCATCTTCCCATGTAGACTGATATGAGGAGGCCCAACAGCTGCTCACAGTGATTCAGAGCCCTTTGCCAGAAGGGCTGGGAAGGTCTGCAGAGCGAGGAGACATCCTGTTATAGAAGCTCACAGCCAAGGGCAGTCAAAGGCAGTTTACATTCGGGGATGGTGCCCGCCTTATAAAGCAGCTCACACACTAGCAACATCATCATCCACATAGAAAGCTTCAGGGGCTATAAATTATCCTGCACGCACCTCCCCCAAGTCCGATTTGAGACATCAAGAACCCTCAGTAATAGGTAAGAAATGCATTACAGGAGGAAACTGAAGTTCACCAAAAGAGGCCAGAGGCACAGATGTGGTGAGCTGGGCTATGACCCCCATCTTTGTCTCTGGTCCCACACCCCCAACCCCATTGGGCCTTTCCACAACCAACACAAAGCCATGAAACCAGGTTGCATTACCATGTTCTAGAGGCACTGAAGGTTTGGACAAACTAACTATGGAGACAGACGTTCTTCTTAAGTACCCTACATGCAACAATTTCCTAAGTGTTTAGTATTCTGGATCTATTTCTTTCTCTGAAACACCTACAGAGTTGATTGATAATTTATGCAAGGATGATGTTCCACTACATTGAAATCTAGGGGTACAACCTCTGCCCTGACGTTGCCTCTAATTTTTCCTACCTCATTTTCCTTCAATAAGTCAAAACTTGGTAGATACAAAAGGGTTAAAGAAACTAAAGCCTGAAGTTTAAAGGATAAAGAGCTGCTGGGGTCCCCTGAACGTATCATGTGGCACCTGTTCTATATAGTATCTTTCTCTACTAGTAGATGATTAAATGTAAATCCTAATGTACATTCCATTTTACATGCAATATGGGTTAGTTACTGTTGCTATGGAAACCGTTACTTTTGCATTTACTGATTTTAATTCTGTGACATTTGCTGACTTTAGTACAATGTAAAGTTTATAAATATAACATACAGGTTTGTGGAGGGCTTTTTTAAAGTGTTCAATTTGCATAGATAATTCCATCACAAATCTCTAGGTACATTAGGGGGAAAGGCATTAAACTGATGCCAACTAGCAGTAATCAGCAAACAACAAGCTATTTCCAGAAATAACTATTTCCATTGATCCTCAAATATCTCCTTCCACTAGCTAAATGCCCCATCTATTGTAGAAGACTTTTAACCACTGATTCACTGATCATTTCCCAATGTGGACTTTTTAAAGTAATTCTACTTACTCAAAACACTTTTAATCTGTCACCTCATTTTACCTTTATTGTTAACCTTGTGAAAGAGACAGTCCAGACATGGTTTGAAGAAGAAATGACCCCATTTTCAGGACTGTTTCCAATCCAGTGCAAACGATCCCTTGACTTCCAACTGGAGCTTCAAAGGGCTCGTTGCAACAATCATCCTCCTGTCCCTACTATCTTGGTCTGAGTCTCCTTTGCATCTTTGAGATCTAACACAGTTCCAATAAATGGAATAAATGCATACTCTCCAAATGTCCCTACACTTGTTTTGATTCCCTGTTTATTGTCACTTAACAGATATAGAACCTGAGACCCATAATCATTATGCAAAGCCATCAAAAGTCATCTAGCAGCTCATGGGGAAAGTAAAGGTCTCAGTAAGAATTGATTGATCTGATGAACATTTATGATGAGTACCCAACGTTTTTGAGGGTATTCACATAGGCTTAGGTAAACATCTACCACACTGGTCTAGAACCACAGAGAAATAAATTATTTCGTGAGTCTTCCAAGGGAAAGCAAGCATTCAGATAGCCATACACATACTGATATTATATACTGATATAAAAGAGAGCATGTACAAGAAGCATTTTAAGTGATTTCATCAAAGTCTGCACATTCCACAAAAGGAATATAAATTTAACCAATATTTATTGAGCTTCTATATTGTGAGAGACACTGCAAAGCAATCTTACAGTAGAGAAGTGTCTATAGTTGTACTTGAAAGGCATGAGGATGAGGAAAGGAGAGCGGATGAGGAAAACTATAATGCCATCCTTAAGGCTTCTAGGGAAAAGGAAGACAGGCCAACAAATGGCAAATGGGCTTAAGAGAATCACAAGAGCTTTTCAAAGACGAGAGGCACTTGAACGAAAACAGGACCACTAATAACCAAGAGAAAACAGGAAAATAATGAGACTCAAAAACAGGGAAGAGAAGAAACTCTTAATCAATCTTTGCTTTAAAAAAATAAAAAGGATGTTGAACAAACTGGTAAGTAATGAAGATGTTGTGAAAGTAGAAGCTAATCAAAGTAGGCAAGAGGAAGGGGCTGGGAAATGTGCAGCTCGGGGGAGGCGCAAGAGTTTGACAGAACTGATGGACACACCTGATGCTGTTACAGCTAGCTCAAGTGGATTCTGGGATGAGGGTAGAGTTAACATCATTAAACTATACACTGATTTGAGGCTTGAGAACACAGGTACATGCTGTTGTCATGAATGGATAGAGATGAAGCCTGAGAAAAGTCACTACTCTTATTCCAGTAATCCTAGAGTGAGGCTGGAAATTTCTCCTAAGCAATGCCCTCCATAGCCAATTCATCACCAACCACTGTCCCATCCATCTTCTTCTGTCCCTCTGATGGGCTCCAGGTGGATCCAATTCATTGTCATCTTTCACCTGGAAAACTGTAATATCCTTCTCTCACTTGTCTTCTTGCATCTGCTATTAAATCCTTCCATTCAAAAAAAAAAAAAAAAAAGCCCTGGCCAGAATGGCTCATTTGTTGGGCATTGTCCCTTGCACCAAAAAGTTGCCCACTCAATTCCTGGACAGGGCACATGCCCAAATTGCAAGCTCCATCCCTTGTGGGGGGCAAGCAGGAGGCAGCTGATCAATGTTTCTCTCCCAGTCTCTCCCCCTCCCTTCCTCTATCTTTCAAAATCAATAAAAAATATTTTTTTAAAAAACCTTTCCAAATCATTCTCCTCTCGGCAGCCTGAGACATGTTTTCAAAATGCCTGTTTCATGATGTACCCTCTTTCAAACCTCTATCAAAAGGAGCACATTTCCCATTGCTCTTAGGATAACTTTTTAAAAAGCCAAAATCCTTAATATGTCCTATCCACAGTCAAACATAATCTGGCCCCAACATGGATCTTCAGCTTCAGATTGCATCTTGCATCTCCTCCCTGCCCTCTGCACTCCAGACAACCTGACCCCCAATAAGACTTTTGCCCTCTCTGTTCCTCTTTTGAATGCCATCCTGGCATCCATGTCCCATTTTTCTGATTAAATCTCATTTGTTTTTTAAATCTCAATTAAAATTTCACTTCGTCAAGAAAGCCTCTCCTGACCACAGCTCCCACTAGTGTAGGTCAGGTTTCTTTACAGAAACATACTGGACTCATCTAGTGCACTTATTACATTGTATTGCATAGTGCACATTTCACTGCTGTATATCTCCCTTACATGGTTGTCAGCTTCTGACAAGAAAGGCCCATGTCTGTTTTGTAAGAACTACAATATGCAGCCCTCCTCAAATAGATGCACCTAATGAAGGAAGGAATAGGATTTTAATGGATCTACTCAAGAACATACAAAGGTTCCCTGTTGCTATAAAGTTATATCTAAACACCTCAACCAAGTATTCAAGGACCCTCTGTTACACCTGAGAAGGCAGAATTTTGGCAGGGAAGGGTGATAGTTCCTTTTATGATCAACTTGATTGGGCCATGGGATGCCAAGATTCTATTTAAACATTATTTCTGGGTGTGTCTTTAAAGGTATTTCCAGAAGAGATTAGCATTTAACCTGGTGGACTGAGTAAAGCAGATGGCCATTCCCAATCTGGTAGGCATCATCTAACCGACTGAGAGCTTTAACAGAACAAAAAGGTGAGGAAAGTTGAATGAACTCTGACTGCTGAGCTGGGACATTGATCTTCTCCTTGGGGCTCAAATTTAGACTATCAGCCCTCTGGCTCTCAGGTCTTCAAACTCCACCACCAGCTTTCCCAGGTCTTCAGCTTGTAGATCATAGATTATGGGACTTCCCAACCTCCATAATTCTGTGAGCTAATACCTTCTAATAAAGCTCTTCCTGGATACACATATATCTTATAGGTTCTGTTTCTCTGGGGAACTCTGACTAATAAATACAGAGGGAGTAGAGAAAGAACATGTCTCCCCAAGAAATAGGACGCCGATTTAACAACTCTATGAAACTCCATTTACATTGTATTCTATGGATGTGGGGCCCAAGCATAGAGTACAGTGAGAATGGTGCCTCCTTCAGGTATGCAGCTCTCTTCACACTTGCAGACTTCCTTGAGCAGAGGTCAGCCAACCACATCCTATTCCTGCCACAGACCTGTGTGCTTGATGGCATCTCAACCTTTGTTTCCTCCAACTAAATGCCCTTCTTTTTCCCCCCAACAAAACCAAGTCCTACAATCCCTTGTAGAACCTATTCATTTCAAATCTTTTCCTGGACACATGTCCCCAACCATTGTATTCATTGTATTCTAATGACTGCAGACAATTTATTCTTCATGTGTTCAATCGATATGTAGTGAATATCAATCAAATTCCAGGTCCTTTGTTAGACCCTGGATGACTAAATTAAATAAAAACAGTCCTCCTTGTAAGTTGGGTAGTTTCCACACTGCAAAAAGGCAGCTGGCCAAGAGAATAGGAGAGGGCTGAAATCCAAAACACTTTGCCAAGCCCTTTGGGGCTAGTGTCTGCCAGGAAATCCAGAAAGCCTTCCCTTTGTAGGCTCATCCAGACACAATACCTTTTGCTAAATCACATAAATATGTCCTATGGGCTGTGGTGCCTAGAAAGACAGCCACTGTGCTTGTCCATGTTGAGCTTACAGTTAGTTGAGTTTAAGTTTCTGGACCTGCTACTTTTCTTATATTCTTCATTCAGTCAAGAAAGGTCTAGAGCATCTCTTCTGCACCCGGCCCTGTGTTCTGTGTTGCTCATACAAAGATGAACCAGGCATGGTCCCAGAGCGCAAAAAGGCCATGGTGATGTGAAATTCACAGTGGATGTGAATTTCCCAGTGTGCACGAATTGAGGAACCAAAGACCAAATCATCTATCAATGAGAAGGTTTCAGTAGTGCCTTACAGTATGGCCCAAGGCCGGGGTTTAACCTCTCTGGGCCTCAGTTTCTCCAGCTGTAAAATGGGGCACCGTCTGGAGACACAGAATTAAGATGTGAAAATCAACTCAGGACTGGGCACACTCAAGTTCAAGTCCTTGCTCACTGTAGAACCCTGGACTAATTACTAAGCGTCTCTCAGCCTTAGTTTCCTCATCTGAAAAAAATGGGGATAATACCACTATTTCCCACACTGATATGCTGCTGAATTGCAACAATGGTGTAAAGCACTGACCTGGGAGACTAGCATGCAGCAAACACTCAATAAATGCACAGCATGATCGTCATTATTTCTGCTTTTGAATTTCTGAGATTCTATTGTTTGCTGATCCAACCCCCTGCCTTCAGTTTCATGGATTTCTAACTATTCAACACTTCGCGTGATCTGTTTTCTTCCTAAACTTTTCTCAATGTTATCTAGCTATAAACCATAGTTGTAGGAGGAGGATTTTTTAAAAAAAGATTCACTAAGTAGCAATCTGAAAGTTTGACAAAAATTACTATTTAGTTCCTAGGTAAGCATGAAATTTTCTACCCTACATTCAAACCATCTCCCATGGCCCAGAGGAAGAAAAGGATTATTTTTGCCATATCTTGGCATTTTAAGTAGGCTTAGAGGAGTAGCCTTTTTTCTTTGTCCCTCCGCCACGGTTTGGATTACAATAGGTTAAAGGACCTGGTTGCAGTCATTGCTGGGGCATTAACGCTGCCTGGCTTTAGCTCTCTGGTTTTGGGTATTTAAGCAGATTAATTGCTCTAAAGATAACCAGATATGCAGCATCATCAAAAAGTTAGCAGTGCCCTAGATTAAAAATACAGGGACTATTTGGGTCACAATGTATAACAAAGTGTGAGTGTGCACGTGTGTGTGTATGTGTGTGAATGGCACAGTCTCTGCTAGGGTGCCCTCCATCCTCAGTGCAATCAGCAGCCCAGTCTTCCCCAGCAGGGCACTTGTCACTCTTTGCCATAAGTGCTTGTTTAGCTGGCTGTCTTCCCCACGAGGCTGTGAGCATCCTGAGGGCAGGGCACTCCATCACTGAGCGCATAATAGGAAAACTCAATACTGTACTGAGGGATGAATGAGCCAATGCAACCCTTTCGTGGACACCACAGGGTGCCACAGTGAATGGTACTTCTTAAATGGTTTTAAAATCAAAGCCATAATAAAAGTAACAGCACGGTTCTTTCTTCTCTCCTTTCCCCCTACCTCCATTAAAAAAAAAAAAAATCACAGGAAATAGAGAATTAAGACTGGAAACCATTCCCCATCCATTCTCTCCCACCTCCTCACTTCTCTCATTATACCAACAGTATCTGGTATCCCTTCAAGGAGCTCTCTGGAGACCGGGTAATATTATATATGGTTGGGCTCCATGGAAATACAATGGAGTGAATTAAGGCAGAGATTTCAGTTTCTAACTATAAATGTCTTGACATATTTTCCTTCCAGACAAATGCCTAGAAATATAATAAACTATGTTTTAATGTTTATTTGTTTCAAATACAGTCTTTTTTTTTTTTCAACCCACAAATGCGAAGTTTTGAGTCTAGAAAAAAAATCGGTTTAAATCACCATCGCAGCAAAGCAGCTTTTAAAATAGAGCACACAAGTAATCATTTCAAAACAGTTTAACGCACTTAGGCAACAGGCATTAACAGTCTTTTCAGAATAACCTAACACCTTAAGCTTATTTTCTAGTCTTGGTTCAGATACATTTTAACCTTTCTAAAAACAACAACAACAACAAAAACTGCGGGTCCGGGGAGCTGGCTGAACTCTGTAATTTCCGTGCATCCTGCATTTGCATTCTGAGGTCCTTTTACAAGGCCAGGAAAAAACAATCCGGGGCCTCCTTACAGTGCAGGTGGTAAGACAATGGTACTGCCGGCTCTAGGAGGCCAGGGCTGGGTCTCCAGCTCCAGCCACTGTTTGTGTAAAAGCAAGAGGCCGTGACTCAGCAAGATCCCTCCACCAAGGGAGGGAGAGAAAGAGCAGAGGCTGGATGGAGCCCGTCAATACACGTGATTTACCTTGATCTTATTTTTAATGTGTAGGTTAGAACAGAAAGGAACAGTCCACTGAATGAGAAGAGGAGACTCTGGAGCCGATGAAAGAACCTTGCTCCTATCTCATCTAATCCAGAGCCATCCGAAAAGAAAATGGACTCAGGAAAGGGAAAGATTTACTGGAGGCCACAGGCTCAAGTTTAGGGAGGGGAGGATGGAGGTGTGAGAGGAGTTCAGGAAACACTGCTAAAATTAACAAAAGTCAGCCTGGCCGGCTGTGGCTCAGTGGTGGAGCATTGACCAGGAGGTCTCGGTTCTATTCCCAGTCAGGGCACATGCCTGGGTTGCGGGCTCGATCCTCAGTAGGAGGTTTGCAGAAGGCAGCCAATCAATTATTCTCTCTCATCATTGATGTTTCTATCTCTTTCTCCCTCTCCCTTCCTCTCTGAAATTAATAAAAATATATTTTTAAGTAAATAAAATGAACTAAAGTCTGTGGGCCTGTCTGTTGTGACATGAAGTGTCAAGTAGAGAAGGGAAAGGCCCCAGGTCTTGGAAATTTATCTCCATGATCTCACTGACTGTTCAACATGTTCCTCTGATGTTGATATATTGTTGTTCCCATGGGGGAAACTGAGGCTCAGAGAACCACACTGCATGTGCTGGAGTGGGTAGGACTTCAACCCCCCTGCCTTCTCTCTCCCATTCAGCCTGTCACTTGACTCACTGCCACACACGTTGGGTCCAGTCCAGGGTGGCTGCCAGCTCAGGGAGCCTTCCCAGTAGCCTCAGTGCATCACTCTGGGTTCCCAGTTCTGTCTGGGCTGGAGGCCCTGGGGACCACCCCCTGAAATGCCTACTAAAAGTTTCATGGACCACACCTGGGGGGCAAATAAATTGTCCCTGGGCAACTTACATAACCTTGGCTTACGGTAATTTTGCATCTTTAACAAAAAATGCCATGAAAAATCCATCCTTTGCCTCTGACATACAAGGCTAAAAATAGCTCAGTCAGCCAGTAAGTGTGTGTGATTTTTCCTTTGTGCATCTCCCCATCCACTGACTCCTTCCTCTCAGCAGATGAATGTGCTCCAAGACACACCGCCAGCCTACCCTCCACAAAGTGACCAGAGGGATCGGCTCAGAGGCAGATGAAATTGTTTCGGTGCCTAGGCAAAAATAAATAAATACTTTCATCAGTCCCCTTTGCCCAGTAGGGTATGCAGACCAGGTGCTAGTCTAAGTGCCTTAAAGGACTTACTAAAGTCCCTATGAGGAAACCAGGGCACAGAGACATTAAATAATCATGCCAGGACCCTGTTTGTACTCACCAGGCTGAAGTTCAATAGTCTCTAAAGGGTAAGGACCCAAGCCTTCACAATCTGGTCTCTACTTCCTCTCCAGGTTTTTCTCCCACCTCCCCACCAACCTCACCCTACACATATATACACACTCTCCTGCATACAGCCATGCCCAAGTCCTCCCCTTCCTCAAACAGAACACCACCTTCCAAGGCTCAGTTTCTCTGCATGTGCCATTCCTTCTGCCAAAAACACACCACCCTTCACAAACTGCAAACTCCTACTCATCCCTCAACACCTTCCTGCCCTACGAATCCTTACTGTGTGCTCTCGCTGTTCTTGTGCCACATATGGTAGATGTTCAATATCCTCTAAAGAAATGACTATGAACAACTACAGGGTGTAGGCACTATGCTAATCACCTTATAAGAGTTATCTCACTCGATCTTCATAAAAACCCAAAGACATAGATTCTATCATCATCCACCCATTATTCACGAGGGCTACCTGGGCACAGAAGGGTAAGTTAACTTACCCAAGCTCATGCAAATAGCAAGTAGAGAAATAAGTCTGCCTGACTCCAGAAGGTAACCACTTATAGCTAATGCTGTGGTCCTATATCACACCATGATGGCACTGCCATAGAATCGCCTGTGTATGAGGCTTATTTATAAAGTGCACTCTACCCGTAGCAACACTGTGAAAACTCAGAATCTAGTGACAATATGGCTACCTCTGTAAAATATGCCTTTTATAAAAAGACTGCTATGTGCCACAGAGAATGTCAACTGTCATGAAGGATACGAACATGGATAAGATGGTACCTGACCCCAAGGAGCTCTTCGATCAGTGAGAAAAATAAGATAACATTGCATACAGCTCATGACATAGCCCACTTTGTGAGACATTCTTTTTCTCCTTGAATTGAACATATGCCCTTCAATGGTGTCATAAATTAACTTGCTGTACCCTGACCTCCTGGTTCTACTAGTATAGGCTGTTAATTTTTAAAATACAAACATATGTGTGAATAATTCAGGCAACTCAAAATTATATTTTGAGAACACGGTGAAATACTCAAAATTTTAGTGAAAAGAGCTGGTCAAAAGGATGTTCAATAAGTTCCTAAGCATGTAAGCGTTAATGTATATCTTTGTGTGCTTAGGTTTATAAACTAAAATGCTAATAGCTATTTTTTGCATAGAATTAAAGACAATTTATATATACCTCTTTGTACAGTGTTATATTTTACAAATACTCTATGCTGAAATTGTACCATGTTTTTTAAAGTCAGAAGTATACTTAAAGCATATGCAACTTTATGTTAACTAAATTGGCAAGGAAAGCAATCATAAATTCAAAAACAATGAAATTCAGTGATAAGTTTTTCAACATCAATAGCATGATACTAATTGGAAAACTGAAAACGGAGAAGTGGTTTGAAACATGAAAGTTTTTGTAGGGTTGAAGTACAAATTGGTGGTTGGTAAGAGTGTTTAATTTGGCCAGTTCCTGGTCATTCCCTTAGCAACCAGCACTATGGTTTAGAGCAGTGGTCGGCAAACTCATTAGTCAACAGAGCCAAATATCAACAGTACAACGACTGAAATTTCTTTTGAGAGCCAAATTTTTTAAACTTAAACTTCTTCTAACGCCACTTCTTCAAAATAGACTTGCCCAGGCCATGGTATTTTGTGGAAGAGCCACACTCAAGGGACCAAAGAGCCGCATGTGGCTCGCAAGCCACAGTTTGCCGACCATGGGTTTAGAGAACCTGAGACCACGTCTGGATCAGCAGCACTGTGTAGTCCAGGTGAGCCCCTGAGTTCTGGACTTCCTCATTCAGGGGCTTGGTCTAGAGAATCTCTCGTGTCTATTCCAGCCCCAAAATGCTAGGAGTAACTCCACCAAATATCCTCCATCAGAACCTCTCAAAAGCAGGTGATATGTACCAACTGCTTAATTTCAACGTCAAGCAAGAAATTTCCAACTGCAGGGTCATCATGGCTAAAATTATAAGGCATAAGAAGAGTTGTGTGTGTGTGTGTGTGTGTGTGTGTGTGTGTGTGCACTGCCAAATGGTCAGATTAGTTCAGCTTTATTTTAGCTTTCGCCGACACCAATTTTCAGTCTCAAGATGAAATCCTCATGAGTCCTAAGACCTATGTCAGGAAGCAAAATGTAGCAAAGACTATCTTCTCCCAAAAAACCAGTGTGTTTGTGTGTGCAAACAATTTAATGTTTGAGCTATGTAAGATCGTTTTCTAAAAAGGTTAATTAAAAATTATTAACGTGGAATTCTATATACAAATCTCAGGTGACCTGGCCAATGAAATGAAGTACAAGAAGATATGTGTAATTTAAAGAATTCAATTTAAAAAACCAAGGAGGCTCTACACTGAAATTAATGGGACAAACCAGCACATTAGAGGCAGGTAGCTTTCCTACCCATCAACCTGATCCCTCTGGCGGGAAAGATGCCCCATGGTGCCACTCAGCACCTCACCTGCTCCACCCATGCGCTTTTTCAGTGCCTTAAAGAGTAAGCCACAAGGTGTCACAGCGGATCCATTGGCAGGGCCATTATCAGTCCAGACACGCAGGGGGCACTTTAGGCTCCGACCAGTGCTGACACAGCTTTCTGGGAGAAATCCGTGCCAGCTGCCTATTGAGAAGGGTCCCTTGTTAGACAAAATGGCCAGTCAAGGCAGCAGGTGTGTGCTCCCAAGGCCTCCCCTGGGGCCCTGTTCAGATGCCCCTGCAAAGCACTGGGGAAGGGGAACATTTCAACCTTCTGTTGTCTCCACTGAGTTCATACATGGGGCAATCGCGAACACAGCTTTTTCCCAAAAGAATGGAGTGCCCATGTCCCACATATTGGTCAATTCTTATTAACCACAGGTATGTCTGAGAGAGGATGATAACCTGGACTTTGGGGAGAGCATGGACAAAAGAAGGTACATGATCATCGTCTCATCCTGACTATATGAAGGTGGGAATCCCTATGGCATTACCACATATCATGAGAACACCAAACCCACAAATCCCGCAACATATCACTGCAAGTTTTGTTTATTAAATTGAATATGCTACTGCAGGCCATGTAACAATATTTTTAAAGACATTTTTAAGAAATCAAGCAAAGTTTTGCTTTACTTAGACTACTTAATTTGCCGATGCGGTGGAGAATAAGGACAGCCTATCATCATAGCAGCCTCATTTACTGAGCACTTGCTATATAGACCAGGCATTTTACAGGCATTAGCCATTCACTCCCACCCTAAAACTTGGGCTAAGGAAACAAAGGCACAGAAAGGTTAAGGAGCTTCCCTAAGATACTATAGCAACCAGGAGGCAAAGCCAGGACTTGGATCCGAATTTTGACTTATTATAAGTCATACTTCAGTTCAGATCTTTATATTCTAGGCATGTCCCTCTTTTCACTCCAAAGAAAAAGAAAAACACTGGTGGAAAAAATTGTGCACAAATACAATCTGATTGGAGCGAGCATATATCTCTCTCTCAAACATACACATACACACACACACACACACACACACACAGGCCACCACCACTACCACCATACAGCTAACACAAAGTTATTATAGACCACAACGTAATATACTAACATAACTTCCCATATTTTGTTGTGCAAATCACTTCAAATAAGCTAATTAATGGCCCTGAAAGCACTTTCCTAAAATGCAAAGTGCTCCAGGAAATGTAAGGTATTATCATGATTCTTATCATAATTCATGGCTATGGGCCCCAAGGTAGATAGACCCAACGAGAAAGGAGTGGTGGAAATATCAAATGAGAAAAAAAAACAACACTAGAATAAGTACACAATTTTTAATCAGAACTCAGAGATTCCCAGAAGACACTTAAGAAATAAGCAAGCAAGAAAATATCACCTATGAAGGAAATAATCAGGGCATGTGATAGAAAGTGAGTGGGCAGGGGGCTAACTGGAATTGAGGTGATCAAAGAAGAAGGGCTCTCTGGGACATGTAACTTGATCCCTAGAGGAACGACTGAGTGCTGGGTCTCAGCCTCATTGCCATTATTTTCTGTGAGATATTTTATTACCTGCAAATAAAGCCAACACCATGCCAAATTCTAATGCAAATTAGAGCTCCTCGTACTGATACGGGTTATGATGGAGGAATCCAGGTATCCCTTCTACCACTGAGGGCAAAGGTGCTGAGATATGAAAGAGCTTGGCAAATAATGTATCCAAAGCAAGCCCCTTGTGGCTGGAGTCTGGGGAAAAAGTGGCAGGAGTAAAGACTAGGCTATCAGGAAGAAACAGATAAATAGAACCTTAAAGCTAGAGCAAAGGGTGTAGAGCTTATTCTAGGAATGAGGGGAAGTTGGAGAGTGGCATGATCTGATTTGTGCTTCAAAAATACCTCCTTGGCTGCTTGTGGGGAACAGAGGGTAGGAAGAGGGAGGGCAATTAGGAAACCATCCTAAACCTGAAGACCGGATAGGGCTTGTGACGTCACCACAACAGGGCAAGTCCCTCTTCTTCAGATGGGTCTGCCAGGTTTTTAATTCTAAGTCTTCTGTGTTTAACTGGAAGACTAC
This sequence comes from Plecotus auritus, assembly GCF_963455305.1. Taxonomy (NCBI): domain Eukaryota; kingdom Metazoa; phylum Chordata; class Mammalia; order Chiroptera; family Vespertilionidae; genus Plecotus; species Plecotus auritus. The sequence continues at coordinate 239,848,972 of NC_137770.1, read as the reverse complement.
AACTTTCAACTAGGCTGGTCAAAGTAGAGGTAAAGAGAGGGTGGCTATCAGGGCCTCCAACATGGCGTAGGTAGCCTTCAGCTCGCTTTGGAAGAGAACATTGAGTGGGGGAGTGAGAAGATCCAGCCTCTGGGGACGTCCACACATGGACTCAGTTCCCCTCCCTGAGCCTCAGTTTCCTTCTCTTTAAAGGAGAACCAGAATGCACGCATCTTGGGCTTGGGCGTAAGTCAAGTGAGGAGGCCCATCTAATCTCCAATAATTTGCAGTATTTACAGACAGTGGCCAAGGTGGCTACAGCAGGGCAGAAAGGAAGCATCACGCCTCCGCACAGAAATGCAGAGACACATGATGTGGAGGGACTGCCTCTCAGGAGAGAACCAAACCAGGAGAGTGGGAGCCAAGATATGCTGGGGGGGGGGGAGGTTCCCCTCTGTGCCTTCATGTTCCCTAAGATTCCAAGTTGATTACCCGAAAAGGAAGCCAGCACCGAATCAAATTCTAATTATAGTTTAATCTCCTCACCCTTACATGTGGAAGGGAGTGGTACCACCAAAAATGAAATAGTTTTTATAGTCATCCTACTACTCTTTAAAATGATTAAAAGACCATCTTCCACAGAGCTTGTCTGAGAAGAGTCAAGCACTGCATGAAAATCTAAGTATTTTTCAAGTAAAATAATTAAACTTTTAGAAGACTATGCATAATACTTCGTAGAAATTCCAGTGATTCTTCAGATAATGCCCCTTCAAGGAATAGTGAAGATATTTGTTCTTCAATAGGGAATGTGATTTTGGTTCTTTTTTTTTTTTTTAATACGTTCCATTTCTGACTCCCTCCTTTGGAATTTCACATGGTTCTTTTTGAAATCGAGCATTTGAGAGACAAACAGTTTAACCGAGTTAGGTGGATGGGGTCAACTTTCCAGCCACTACCAAAGTCAACCTGTCCTAGGAAAAAACCATAAATATTTACCTAATAAACGTGAAACTAGGATTCTAGCTATTATTGCTTATCTCAAGAGAGTTGCTATAGAAGAGTGGTTAACAGCATAACCCATAAAACTAAACTACCATCTGCATGGCTTTGGACAACTTACTTAATCCCTGTTTCCTCATCAGTGAAACTGGGGATGTTAACAGTACCTATCTCAGAGGTGATTACGAGGGTCACATGAGCTGACCTAAAGGCACTTAGCACCATGACTCAACAGATTCTAAACACTCCATAGAAGCTAGTTATGATCACCAGGCCTACCTTTCAGAAGTGTATATGCCTTTCAATACATTCGCACACCCATACTACACTGTGGATTACTCTATCATAGCACCTCGCTGTAAAAAGTGGTCTGTCGATCTCCCTTTGTGACCAATTGTAAGCTTCTGGATGACAGAAAATGTCTTCGTCATCTATTTTCCGACTCTGGTATTGTCATCGCCAAAAGTATGGGGATTATTGAAGAATGATGGGATTTTGTTTTAAATGTTAATAGGTGCCTATGGTGCTAGAATTTAAATAACACACACACCCCACATAATACCTAGGATCAAACTAATAAAAAAAGGAGAGAGAAAAAAAAGAGAGGGGGAGGGAGAAAGGAATGAAGGGGAAGGACGGAAGGAAGGAAGGAAGGAAGGATGGAAGGAAGGAAGGAAGGAGGGAGGGAGGGAGGGAGGGAGGGAGGGAGGGAGGGAGGGAGGGAGGGAGGGAATAACAACAAAAAGGTACATGTCATTTCTACATCAGTGGAATATTTTTAAAGCTCTGTTGACTAACACTTCCTGAAAGACATTGTTTTTCAGGATCGATTATGTTTTGAGACCCACCAACCAAATCCAAATAAGCATGTTTAAGGATCTTGTTCTTGACGATGTATAAAGTTGAATGTTTGAGGTTGCTTGCGTTATGTTTTGTTAGCTCGTTCGGAAAGGGGGTGTTCCGTGTTCCCTGTGAAAAATGAGTTTACGTGGACAAATGCAATAAAATGAGATTTATAGCCCTGCTCTCCATACAATTTAAATTAATTTCTTTCTGAAACCCAAACAGCAAGCTAAACGCATAAAAAATGCATACTGTTTTTATCCTATATCATAATTTACGCACCAAAAAGGGAGAAATAGAAATGTGCATTGATTCTAGGCAGATAAGAATCAGTGTTGAATGTGAGTTGAGAGGGTTTTTTTCCCCTCCGTGGCCTCCTCCAAATAGTTAGTTTGCAGCATAGTTTGCAGCATTTTTTAATTAAAAACAGTTCCCATAGTAAGAATATGGAAAGAAAGGGGTCGGGGGAAGACCTCAGGAAAATAAAATCCGTACAAGAGTCCTGCAGTGTGTTTTCTGAGGCCATGCAGAGAGCCAGAAAAATAAGAGTTTGCAAGTTCTCCTTTTTAAAACTGCACTTTTGGTTTCATTTAACATTTTCAAAATAGCTTTCCTGACTACTACCAATCCCCCCTCCCCCACCCCTCACCAACCCCCTTCACAAAACTTGGAAAGTTCTGTGTTTAACACTGAAAATCATTCATATGCTTCAGAGTACCAGCAACATTTTTTCTTTCTAAATTTCTTGGGGGAGAATAATTTCCAAGTTATCACAAAGCATTTTTCATCCCTCCCCGCCCCCACCCCACCTAGCCAAAATACCTAATCTCATTTTAACTAGGCTCCATCTGAGCATCAATGATACTGAGCTCTCCATGAATAAACATGATGTTACAACGTGAAACCCTGTGACTGAAGTATATAAAAATGTAGCTGAAAGAATAGGCTGGGAGCCCCCACCCCCTCCCACCCCCTCCCCAGAGAGTTGGAGAGTTGAACTGAGAAGGGGTGAAAAGCAGAAGATTTAAATTTCAAGGTCTTCAAACATTTTTACCATTCCTATTAAACCCTATAAAACTAAACACTGTAATTCTAATAAAATCCTTGTGTGTGCAGCTTCCAATTGTAATCACGTTTCTCTTTTGGAGTGGGGTGTGTAATAGTGACAAAAGAAAAAATAAACCTCAAAACAGCAGAAACACAGAAGGGAACCCACACCCTTCCCTGATGTTTGTGGTATTTTATTAAAATGAGTACCCTAACAACGTGAAAAATATATACTTACAAACATCTTCATTAAAGCGGAGACATATTTTTGTCAATTTGTATGAGGAAACAAGGTATCGCAAAGTTATCCAAAACAAGGATTTTTACCATTTCACTGATAAAGTTTCTTAAATTCTGTAACAATCCAACATTAGTGAAATCCCTTTGCTAAAATTGAAGGTCCTTATGATGGGCCTAATATTTTCCCTATATTTTTATCCCATAGCACAGACCTCAAGAAATTAAAAAAAAAAAAGGTAGTTTTTGTTATTCTGGAAGCTTACACAGAACAAATTCTGAAGTCTTTAGAACACATTTTCATATCCTATCTGACTATACTTGATGTGCAATACTAAATTATATCATGGTGCAGTCCTGTACATCTGGGACAGCAAGACCATGAAATGCTTGAATTTGGGGAGACACCAGCTCAACTCCTGGTGGCTAACACAAGGGAAAATGAAACTCCCTTCCATTGCCTGGGAATTGCACTGATCAACAGTGACACAGATCTCAGAGTTTTTCTTAATTTCATTTAAAACAGGAGAAAAACACCCACACATTTCTTTATAAAATTTTCACTGAGATTCTGATGTTGTAAAGAAATTTTATTTGCCAGAACAGCCAACAGCATTTAAACTATTTAAACTTTTTGTTTGTTTGCTTTGGTTTGCTTTGCCCTGCATCACATTCTGTTAAAAAGAGATGAGGTTCTAAAATCTCTTTGACACTGCCTCTCTTTTGCCACGAAGATTAGAGATCTAAATGATGAAATAAATGTGGATAATATGGGGGTGAGTGGAGGAAGCGGATGCCAGAGCAGCTTCAGGGGTACCAGGCCCCCAGAGGCATTCAAAATTGTGTTTCTCAGGAAAGGTGCTAATTTCAATGATATCATTCTCAAACTCTCCTCTTTCATCTATTGATTCATTGGCCTTCTGCTAGTTAACAAATGTTTATTGAGTACCTACTTTGTCCCAGGAATTCTTGCTCCAAGACTGTCAGAGTCACTGTCTTCAACACTTCCTCCACGATTAGCCTATTATTTCAATACCATTTGTGATTTTGAACTAAATACCAGGAACAAAATAAATAATAATTATACCCTATTCTAGTTCACGTACTTTCTCATGGCAAAGCAAACCAAACTTGGGACTTATTCGTAGTGTCTGAATTTTTTAATTCAAGGGCTTTGCAAGGAATTTGCCAATGAGGACCCAAGGTCCAAACCAACCGGTTAGTAAATTACAGAAACAAACAGGTTTAACGCCCAATTTAACCCTCTTTAAACTAAAAACTACTCAGCTTCCAAAGGGGGTGGAATTGACTTACTTAGAAGAAATGCACAAACCCCCGTCAGAGGATGTCCTGACAGTCAGCAATGGGAGGGGACCCGGTAAACACCCGGTTCTTCACTACTCTCCTTCCTGTCCATGAAGAAGGAAGGTTCCAGGAAACTTCTAAGAACTTGATCTACAATTTATTCCTCACAGAATGACTGGCTGCAATTCCTTCCTAGCCAAGTCAACAGTGAAAAAGGAATGGGGAGTTGACAGTTTTACCTAGGTGTGCCTGTGTGGGTGGTGTTAGGAATCAATAAAATAACACCACGTAACATAGGGCCCCGAACCCGGAGAGAGAGAAGAAAGGCTGCGTCTCTCTTGCCCAATGGTTGGATGCATTGGTTAAATTCTGAAAGTAGCCCTGACCGGTTTGGCTCAGTGGATAGAGCGTCCACCTGCGGACTGAAGGGTCCCAGGTTCGATTCCGGTCAAGGGCATGTACCTTGGTTGCGGGCACATCCCCACTGGGGGGTGTGCAGGAGGCAGCTGATCAATGTTTCTCTCTCATCGATGTTTCTAACTCTCTATTCCTTTCCCTTCCTCTCTGTAAAAAATTAATAAAAATGTATTTTTAAAAAAATTCTGAAAGCAATTGCTCAACAATCTATTTGATTTTGTGTGTGAATAAACTGGTAATTCTTGCTGGGTAGTATGGTATTTTATCCCAACCAAGCCATCTCTGGCTCAGAACAACTTTATCATAAATAACCATCGTGGGTAATGGTACAATATAACTTTTTTCCTAAATATTTTCTTTTCCAATTCCAAACCATGATCAAAAGTTAATATTTAATGTGCATATTTAAATATCATAGGAGCACCCTGGCTGGTGTGGTTCAGTTGGTTGGGTGTCATCCCCTGCATGGAAGGGGTGCAGGTTCGATTCCTGGTCAGGGCACGAGTCTAGGTTTCGGGCTGGATTCCTGGTAGGGGCATGCAGGAGGCAGCTAATGGCTGTTTCTCTCTCTCTGTGTCCTTCTCCCTTCCTCTCTCTCTCTCTAAAAAAATCAATTGAAATATATATTTTTTTAAATATATTTTATTGATATTTTACAGAGAGGAAGGGAGAGGGATAGAGAGCTAGAAACGTCGATGAGAGAGAAACATCGATCAGCTGCCTCCTGCACACCCCCCACCGGGGATGTGCCCGCAACCAATGTACATGCCCTTGACCGGAATCGAACCCGGGACCCTTCAGTCCGCAGGCCGACGCTCTATCCACTGAGCCAAACCGGTTTCGGCATGAAATATATTTTAAAAGTAATAAATATCTTAGGAGCAATTATAGGATTCTTTTTTTCATATGAAATGAAAAGGAAAAGTGTATGGCTCTAGGTTCATGACATTGGCAAAGGAAAAAAAGAAGTGTCAGGGCAATTCTTTGGTTAATTAAAGAAAAGATCTACTAAGGGAAGGGGGAGAGGCATGTTTGGGTTGGCCCTCGGACACACCAGGAAAAAGTTAAACTGTTTTTCTGTCACAGCCAGGGAGGTTTACACACATTTTTAAGATTTGTCATAGCAAGCTTTTCTCTCCAGGTTCTTGAGTTATGAGGCAGTTTTTCTACTAAGAAGAAATCTTTAAAAGTGATACCCCCTAATCCAAAAGTTAGGAATACCTGAGGTGAGCTCTCAAAAAAAAAAAAAAAAAAAGGTAATAATGTGCCATTTTTAAGAAACACATCATGAATGGGAGGCTTTTCAAAGGTTTTCTCTCAAATGTGAAATAAAGTGGGGACCTGGTTGCACCCTGAGGCCAGGATGGAGAGGTCTGCCCATGAGCCTCCTAGCTGAGCCCTGGCCAAGGGAAAATTAAAGGCACAGGCGAGCCCAGGTATCGGAGAAACCTGCCTGCTCCCCGAGCCAAGGAGGACGGGAGATAAACCTCTGTCCACAACTCCTCCAAAACTTTCCAAATGTGAAGTGGACACAGGTTATTTTTCAATCCTGTTGCTCTTCAAGAATTGAGCCGTCATGGCCCTTGGTCTCTTTTTTTAAACTAATCCTATTTCTAAGACATTTTTTACCTGAAATGTATATTGCAATGAATGTATGTGTGCGTGAACTATAGGACAGTTTACATTCTCCTAATTCTGAAAGCAAGCTACAGCAACCAATAGTTTAGGCAAGCACTCAAGAGTGCAGCACCCAGGGGCAAAGGTCTGAGAGATATAACAACTGTAACACACAAGTACACACACAGCAACACACACAAATGTCACTGGTGGCCAGCAGCTCACCACACTAAGCAAAAACAGTTTCTACTTCTGGAAAGCGACTGACTTCCAGGGAGAGCAACAGTGTCCTCATCATATTTAACACCAGTGGAGTTATTAACACATAAAGAAAATAGCAGTGATCAAGACAGCCCAGTTCAAAAAAAAGCAATCAGTCCTTGTCCAGCAGGTAGCCAATCAGAAAGCAGGTCACATCTTGTTAGCTGTATTAAATACGGTAAACGTCATGAATGCTCCATGGCTCCGTTGACAATTCAAGCAAGTGTGTTTTATTTTATCCTGCAGCCCCAGCTGAGTTCCTTTCCAGAGTTGAGAGTCGCTCTTCAATCTAAAATTCCACCACAGCTCTTCCCTAAAAGCTCTTTGCCATGCACCCTCTGGGCATTTGCTCTCTACAGACAAGACTGACTTCCCAGCGATTTCCACTTCCTAAAGTGACTTTGGTGCACCTACCAAGAACCCCTCCTTACAACGCTTCAACACAAAGCCCCAACTTCCAGGCGCAGGGACCGCCCAGGAGCGGGACCTGCCCGCAGAGCCAGCACAGAGAGAAAGTCGGCTGGCATTAAATATTTAAATTGCAGGAGGCAGCCTGGAGTTTTGCGTTTACAAAGTTCTCAAAGTCCTGTTCTCTCTGCTCCCAGAGCTGCTGGCCCCTAGGCTGAGACTCCCTCTCTCAGGCACAAAATCCCAAACATGCAGAAACTCCAGCTGGCTTGACTGCTGCGCCAGCTCCTGAGGAAGGTAGAGCCCTTAGGAGACACTCCCATCCCCATAGGAGAACGTCAAGAACCCCCTTGCCCCAAGCAACTGCTTTCGAATTTCACACGGAAATCTACAGCCGTGTCCCCAACCAGGGCCAGTTCGGAAAAGTACTCGGGGGTTACTCTTCTGCCCCCTTCATCTCGATTTTGATGACTTGAAAAAGCCAATGCAAGTCAAAACAGACTCCCCCTGGGATGTGTTAAAAAATTATTTTGCGGGATACAAATGATCACAAAATCCTTGAGAATTCCATCTCAAGACACTGACCAACTGCTTGTTCACTGACCAACTCGGAGCCTGCAAACCCGGGAGTTCTGGGACAGCAGCCTGTCTGGAGACCCCACAAGCCGGGCAAGTGCTGGGCTGTCTGTTTGAAGATTCCAGCAGAAACTGTCCCCAGCTCCAAGAGTTGCTGTGCCTGGAAACCCAGCGTTCAAACTAGTGGCTCCATCCTGGCGCTTGTTTCCCCGTAGGTGGTAGTATCTAGCGGGACACTTCCCACGGAATTCAGCCGGCATCCCCGGGAAAAGCCCATGCACAGTTTTCAGAAAATATACACAAACACACGCCCGGGGCGGGGGGGTGAAGTACTTACCTCTGTGCGAGACTGCAGTCTCTTGTTCATCTCGTAGATTCGGTACTCTGGCTGTACCATGTAGGGTGTGTGTCTCCTATAAAATGGGCCGAAAGGAGAAGAATAGAAGGGGTCATGTGGCGTGCTGGACATCTTGCCTGCTTGTGGAAAATCAAGCTGCACAGAGTATCAGTAACGTCCATGCAGAGCACATGGGCTGTGTTCCTCGCAGTACAAAGTAGACGCACGCACACGCGCTCACACACACACAGCGGCAGGCAGGCAGGCAGGCAGCACACACTGGCTGGGAGCTGCTCTCGGAGCCCTCTACAGCGAGAGGAGCGGGAGCGAGGAGGAGGGAGGGTGGGAGGGAGGAGGGAGGGAGGGAGAGCAGGCAGAGGGAGAGAGCAGGAGCTCTGGAGAGGAGGGAGGGTGGGAGGGAGGAAGGGAGGGAGGGAAGGAAGGAAAGAGGGAGAGGGAAGGAGGGAGGGAGGGAGGGAGAGGGGGGAGGGAGAGAGAGAAAGAGAGAGAGAGGAGCTGGATAGCTTTAGGCACCACTGCTTGTTTTTAAAGAAGCAGTTTGTGGAGAGGTCATTTCCTGTCCACACTGTAGAGTAGTTCAAAAATACAATTCTCCTCACAGGCTGACAGAGGTCTAAGGTTTGGTTTTAATTTTTTCCCTCCAGCCAGGACCCTGCCCCACCTGATTGCTGAGCTTGTTAGCATATAGGTGGTTGCACAGGCTGCCTGAGCCACTCACCCCTGACAGCCACACTGTGGTCATGTAGCAGAAATGTGATGACTACAAAACATGGAAACGGGGCACCCTGGTCCCCCACACGGGGGCTGGTGATTCACTCCATGCAAGGATTTCCCTCTGCACCCACCTCCCGCTATAGTTTTGTTTTTACTTGCTGTTCTTGTTCCAAGAGCTGGTCATATAGTCTTTGCATTTCAAGCCTTCCTCACGCCCATCCCTCCCCAATCTCTTCTTCCCTGTCCCCTCCACCTCCTGCTCCTCCTCCAAGGCTTCCTTCCAGGCTGGTTTGAGGGGGCCGGGATTCAGCTTGCCCAGCCATTTCAGGTAAAAACAATGACTGGGAAGGTTGAATGCCAGAGATACATCCATGAAGCAATGGACTTTTTCCCCCAAAAGGAAAAAAAAAAAAAACAAAAACAAAACTCCAGAAGCAGACCTCCCAAAAAGATAGAAAAAGCAAGAAAGGGAAAACTTCCAAAAAATGACCATGGAAAATTCAGTTGAGTGGGAAATTGCAGATAATTGAATGGCTCATCCCCAAGCAACTCTGATGGAGATGAGTCTTTATTTTGGTCAAGTATATAAATCTTTTATCAACTGTGCTATATGATAACTGGAAGAAAACAGCCATGGGAGGGGAAAGAATCTCTATGGAGAATAAAATTATCTATATGGCCATCAAATTCTGCTGGAACCAATGATAAGAAGATATACACCCTTAAACAAAGCTCAGACACAGAAAATGTAAACGTATGGAGTGAATACCTAGCTAGGTCAGTGACATTAAAGAAAGCAAGCAAAGACCACCAAAAGCAAGATGCATGCAAGACCTGAATGTAAATGCATGCAAATGAGACCTTTCTTCTTTTTAATAGGCAAATTAATTAACTTCCTGCACCACTCATGGCTTGGGGTATCTCCAAGTCACTAGCCAACAGGGGATAAGGTACTGCTAATACTGCAATTTACACTCTTAAGACTAGTTAGGTACAGAAATGCCCCCAAATCACTGTCCCTCCCTGGTCCTTTTTCATATTGCATGAAATGGTTGCAGAGTCCACCCCAAAAAGTCCAGCGCAGCCCAACACAATCCTGTGACTTGCCAGGATGCGATTAGGGAGGCATTGCACTAAGGCTGCTTGGAGCTTGTTCCAGAGACCCCAAGGCAGGCCAGCATGCTTGGTGTCAGGTTTCATTACAAATCCAAAAGCTGGACCGAATTTGCTGCAAGGTTTGTCAAAACACACAACCTTCTAAGACGGTATTTCAAACAAATTTGGTGTGATTTATGTTTTGGAATGATGGCCACAGCAAAACCTAACAGTTCCTTGTGTTTAAATTCCCAAACTAAAGACAGTCCAAGAGTTGAGGGCCTGCCTGAGTTTGCGTTTACCTGGCTGTTTCAATGCAAGAATCAAAGTAACACCTAGCAGGTATGTGAAGCCCAGTATTGAGCCAAAAAGGAAAAGCTCAAAAATTCATTTAGGGAACCCCTTCCTGAATAAAGGTACAGGTGTGTGTGTGTGTGTGTGTGTGTGTGTGTGTGTTTCATTCAATTTTTGGACCATTCCAAGTTATAGCGCTGTAAATATTGCTCCTGTTCATGCCTAATCCAAATGCAGAAACATCTGAAACTTCATTTTGCTTGGTCCACGTGGTTTCTCAGCCCTCCCGTTTCATGAGTCTCCAAACTGGTGTCCCTGCTCACAGATTCACAAGTCGCTCCTAACTGGTGATTCGCCCTTATTCTACTCAGAATGCTGACTGTAGAAAAGGATATTGATCATGTCTCATGTGTCCCCTTCAGTGTTTTCCTGGTGTACATAGGAAAATGTCCCAACTCCTCTGCATGGTTCACAAGGCTGGTTAAGAGTGTCTCTCTCTCTCTCTCTCTCTCTCTCTCTCTCTCTCTCTCTCCCTCCCCCCTCTCTCTCTGTATGTCTCTGTCTCATTCTGTCTGTCAGACACATCACACACCACACACACAATTAATTACCTACACTTGATCTTCCAGAAGTTAGAATCTCATTCCACGAATGTACATATTTGTGCTTTTGTCCCTTGTTTACCTGCAAAGTCCTACTGATCCTGGTACCCAATTAAATTGTCTCCTCCCCTGCAAACCTGTTTCACTTCTTATTCATGAATTCATTGGTTCCACAGATATTCCTTTCCCAAAGGATGTAGGCACAGGCCATAGCACCAGCCCAGAGCACATGTCAACCCTGGTTCCACCACTTACTTGTCCTGTGAAATTGAGCAAATCACTGGTCCTCTCTGTACCTCAGTCACCTCATTTTTTAAATTGAGGGCAATGATAGTAACAACCCATCAGACTGTTGCAAAGAATTAGATGAAACACTACTCTCGAGTGTATTAGAACCCACACATATAAATGCTCAAAAAAATGTTATTATTCTCACTTACCTAATACAGTTGACCCTTGAACAATTCCAGTGTTAGGGGTGCCCCCAGGAAGTTGAAAACCTGTGTATAATTTTTGACTCTACAGTCAGCCCTTCACCCCCACCAATCCAACCAGCCACAAATAGAAAACAGTAGTTTTGCATTCCCAACTGCAGATTCACAACAGTGGGTAGAAAATTCTGTCTGGGAATCTGCAGATTGGAATCCCATGAATATGAAGGGCTGATGGTTATTTATTGAAAAAAATAACCATGTTTAAATGCACTCGTGCAGTTCATATCTATGTTGTTTAAGGGTCAAGAGTATATGCTTAAGTGCTAAGGAACAACAGGATGTCAAGGTGGGCACAGGAGACAGACTCTCTGCCTTCCTGTCCCTTGCAACCAAGATGCGGGGTGAGGGGACTGTGTAGAACTAGTAAGTCTCTGGGAACATAATTTTGAATTGTAGTGTGTGCTATGAAGCCAATACATAAAAGGAAGAGATGGAGAACAATTTACTCCTTGGGGTCAACAGGGTATCTTCTATATTCTTCTATTAGAGAATTTACATGCAAACATAGTAATTGCTGTCATTTGTGGAGTATTTACTATGTGGTAGACACTGTGCTGAGTGGTTTCCACAAATATTCTTCATTAATCTCACAATAAGCCAATACGATTTATTCAATGACTTTCCCCATTTTATAGATATGGATGCTGAGGCTTTGAGATGCTAAGAATATTCTTCAAAGTCACACAATTAATAAGTGATAGGGACAAGATCCACACCAGCTGCCTAAGTCTTAAGCTCAGGTTCATTCTCATCTTTAAGGCATCTGTTTTTTGTCCCTAGTGACCAGCATGGTACTGAGGCCACAGTAGGTGCTCAAGCCATATGTCCCCAATTAAATGGAAGAAAAGCCAAGAGGATGAAGTGGCTGTTATCACTGGGATTTCATTCTTTCTCCTGCTTAATTTCAGATACCTGCTGTCCCCCACCCCCACTTATACCCAATCTCCTTGAAGCCTTGTCCAACTGCTCTCACCATTTTTTTTATTTGTTCCAAAGCTCCTGGCAGATATCCCTAAAGCTTCACGGTTAGGTGTTTAATCCTTGGCCCCATCAGGTTAACTGGTTGGTTTTGCCACTTGTCTGTCTGTCCTGCTTCCTTGCTTCTTGATGGACCAGCTTGATGGATTGGTCTTCTTATGGCCCAGGACTGAGCCTGAGAAGAGAAACAAATAAGGTGTTCATTATAAGCCTGCGAATCATCTCCTTTGGGACACCATAGGGAAATACAATAATCAATATTTGTATACCATAAAAGAATGAGCAAGCCTCATTACTGATGTTTCTATCTCTCTCTCCTTCCTCCTTCCTCTCTCTGAAATCAATAAAAACATATTTTTTAAAAATACAAAATAAAAATTTTAAATACAAATGAGCAAGCCTAACCTCAGTGTGATAGTTCTCTTACCCCAAAGATTGGACCACACTAGTCCTATCTAATAAAGAGGGAATATGCTAATTGACCATCACTCTGTCACAAAGATGGCTGCACCCACAGCTGAAGCCAAGTTCCCATAAGGAGCCTTAACAAGCAATCAGCAGGGACATGAGGCTATGCCCTCCCCCGCCCCCGTAGGGCTTGACAGGAGACCTCAGGCTGTGGCCCCCGCCCTGGCGTCAGGCTGGGGGACATCAGGCCACACCGCCCACCCCGGCACCAGGCCAGAGGACCTGAGGCCATGCCGCCCGCCCGGCGGGGCTTGATGGGGGACCTCAAGGTGAGCTTCCCATCCTGGTGCTGGGCTAGGGGACCTCAGGCTGCTCCCCCCACCCCAGAGCCAGGCTGGGGGACCTCAGGCCGTGCCCCCCACCAGGTGGGGCTTGACCGGGGACTTCAGGCCATGCCCCCCACCCCGGGCACCAGGCTGGGGGACCTCAGGCCACGCCCCCTACCCCAGCACCAGGCCAGGGGACCTGAGGCTGCACATCCTGCCTAGCGGGGCTTGACAGGGGACCGCAGGCCGTGCTCCCCACCCCGCAGGGCTTGACAGGGGACCTCAAGGTGCACCCCCAGTGCTGGGTTGGGGGAACTCAGGCCTCACCCCCGCCCAGCAGGGCTAGACAGGGGACCTGAGGCTGCACCCCCCTGCCAGTGGGGCTTGATGGGGACCTGAGGCTGTGCCCCCCTCCCGGTGCTGGGCTGGGGGACCTGAGGCTGCACCCCAACCCCGCCAGGTGAGGCTTGACAGGGGACCTCAGACCATGTCCCTCACCTGGCGGGGCTTGACGGGGGACCTCAAGGCATGCCCCCTGCCCTGGTCTGGGCTGGGAGACCTCAGGCCACGCTCCCTGGCCTGGCGCCAGGCCAGGGGACCTGAGGCTATGTCCCCTGCCCGGCCGGGCTTGACAAGGGTGGGACTGGCCAGGTCTGGATCTAGGCCAATGAGGGCAGGGACCAGCCAGGTCTGGGTCTCACACGATTTTGAGGCACATGTGGGTGGGCAGGGACTTGACTCTGGGTCCTGTGGTGCACCCCAGACTCTGGCAGGAGGAAGGTTTTCATGTAGATTTTACTAATTTTCTTTCATCTCTGACACTTCTATTATAGAGAAAGGGCAAATAGCAATATTAAATTATTTCCTCTAATTAATCCCCTTTTAATGTGCACAAATTTCATGCACCGGGCCACTAGTTTACATATAATTTTGCATGTTGAGTATTGAATAAGCTCCAAAAGACTGTGTCTTGCTATATTCAGCTCAGGTTTAACCCAGTGAGTGCTTATTTTACCTTTAATTTGAAATGTTTGCCAACAGTTTACAAAAATCAAGAATTTCACATAAAATCCAGATTTTCTAAAGGACTTGTATGCATGCATATTAGCATAACCAATGGACACAGACAATGGGGCGTTGGGGGCTTGCCCGGGGTGGGAATGGCTGGGTGGGGGGTCAACTGGGGAAAAAGCAGACATATGGAAAACTTTAGACAATAAAAAAAAAAATCCAGATTTTCATCTTCTCTTAAAAAATCATAACCTCTGGGATGTGACTCCACCATGATTTCCATCACTCTGTGGCCTTCACCAGCCAATGTCCCTAATTTTCATTTGCCTCCCTGGTCCCTTTAGGTGTTTAAGTCATTGTCCCTTTCCTTAATCTGTCCAATTGCACCCTCTCCAATTCCTGCTAGCAAGCTCTATTTGCTTCAGAAAGCTAGTTTTCTTTCCACTCTCAATTCCCCTCTCTGCCCTTCCTTACCTATTTCTGTGTCCTCTATTTTTCTTTCTGCCTCTTCATTCAATAAGCATTTAACTAACAGGTATGTGCAAGATACAGCTGAGATGTGGCAGGGGGATAAAGATAAAGACATCTAAGGCACTTCTCTGCTTCCAAGTGACTTACAGATATGCAAAATATGCATCCTTCATTCACAAGTATATGTGGAGCCCTTATTTTGTCCTAAGCACTGTGTCAGGTGCTGGGAATATAGCCCCAGGAATGAAATTAAAGTAGACACAGAACTAATCTCCAACCCTGGGTCTTTATAGTAGAAAGGCAGTTCTAGAATAACCTTCTAGAGGACAAACCTTGAAATCTCACTAATTTAGCTATATGTCCTTGGGCACTTACCCTCTCTGTGCCTCAGTTTTCTCACCTGTAAAGTGGTGTTAATAACAATCTTGTAGTTTTTATGAGGATTAAATAAATCAATACATGTAAATTGACTAGAACCATGCTAGACATTTAGTATGTGTTCGTAATTGTCATTGTTATTATTCAGAGAAGTGATAAGCATTGCCCATCTCAGAAACAAATGTGAAGTGAGACTAAAGTTTGGTGGACAGGCTGAGACAGAAAGTAGGCATTAGCAGAAACAACTCTAAGGCATAATATGGTAAGCATCTCCAAACTTATAAATGCAATGCTAATTTACAAAGAGCCTTCAAGGAATGAAGGAATTATTCAAACCAGTTAAATCAAGGAAGGCTTTACAGAGGAGTTGGCATTTGTGTTTATCTTCAAACATCTGTCAGAAAGACAAAGATGAAAGTGGGAGAAAGGTCATGCCGAGTAGAGCAGACAACACAGAGATGAACATGTTTGACATCGATGTCGAGAGACTGTAAACATTGGAGACAATACAATATTAAATACAATATTAATGAGAAATTTGTGGTTTATTGCATAAGGACTAGGTGGGGGTCAGAAAATGACAAAATAAAGTGACTTGCAGTTATGAGGAGGATGGATTGGATTCACACAGACCTGAGAACTTAACTATGCTTTGGGAAGCAGATTTCAGACAAAGGGATTCAATCCCAGCATGCATTTGCTTAGAGACTTCTCTCTGGAAAATATGAAACAGAAAACCCGAAAAAGAGACCAAAAGTTCTCTCATTGCTCTTGGCCATCACCTAGAATGAAAATGACGGATGACCTCATGGAATTCTGAAAGGCCATCTTCCCATCAGCACCCCTTGTCCTTGTTCAGGCATTTAAACTCCATGCATGGAACAAGTGCTGGAGAGGATACAGAGAAAAAAGAACCCTCTTGCACTGCTGGTGGGAGTGCAGACTGGTGCAGCCACTGTGGAAAACAGTATGATGTTTCCTCAAAAAAATTAAAAATGGAACTTACATTTGACCCAGTAATCCCACTCCTAGGAATATGTCCCAAGAAAACAGAAACACCAGTCAGAAAGGATATATGCACCCCTATGTTCAGAGCAGCACAATTTACCATAGCTAAGATTTGGAAACAGCCTAAGTGCCCATCAGCAGAAAAGTGGATCAGAAAACTGTGGTACATCTACACAATGGAATACTAGGCTGCTGTAAAAAAGAAGGAATTCTTACCATTTGCAATAGCATGGATGGAACTGGAGAGCATTATGCTAAGCGAAAAAAGCCAGTCAGAGAAAGATAAATATCACATGATCTCACTCATCTGTGGAATATAATGAACAACATAAACTGATGAACAAAAATAGAACCAGAGTCACAGAAGTATCAAATAGACTGTCCAACCTATGAAGGAAGGTGGGGGGTGAGGGAGTAAGAGATCAACCAAAGGACTTGTATGCATGCATATGAACATAACCAATGAACACAGATTGGGGGGGGTGGTGAGGGCATGTACTGGGGGTTGGGGGACGCCGGGAAGTGGTCAATGGGGGAAAAAGGAGACATATGTAATACATTAAACAATAAAGAACTTAAGTAAAAAAAAATAATAATAAACTCCATGCACGGAGTCAGTCCTAGTTGAGGAGGAGTCAGCATCACAGATGGTCCTGAGAAGCTGGGGAACCTGTGTCCACCCTGCAGTTCAGGAGGCATTTACCTTTACTGTCATTCTCTAACGTCCTCCTGCTTAAACCAAACCTAAGAAGTGACTGTAATGACTGAGGAAGGCCAGAGCCACTGAGAGCAGCTCATTTCCCAAGTCCCAACAGTGAAATCCACCCCACAGCATGGGCCGTTGATGCTCTTTAATCATCTCACAGGTGATCACTGAGTGCCCACTGGTGCTGAACCCGCCCCCTCAGACTCTGAGCTGGCCCCTCCCACCCTGCCAGCCACCTCTGTGCTTCTCTTTGCATGGCACTGCACTCCCAGGTTACAGCAAACTCCTTCCTCTCAGTGATTCTGGAACTCTCCTCTCTGCCGCTGGTGTGGCTAGCTCTCCCTTAGCCTTTGGTTTCAGCTTAAGGTGCTCCCTCTTCAGAAGGCCCTCTGGGACCAAACTATCCAAATAGCCTATGGATGCTCCGTCACCGAATCTCGTTTGCTAGTTCTCTTAATGCTGAGCTCTGTTTGTGAACCCATCTGGATTGGCTGTTTACTTGTATACTCCCCGTGTCCACTATGAGAGTGTAAATTTGTGAGTGCTGATGATTGTTGGTTATATCCACCCATGTACACTCTGAATCTAACGTGCTGTCTCCAATATGTGGGTGCTCAGAATATTGTTATAAAATAAGGGATGAAAACATATCAGGATGAATCCCAGGAGCTGACCTAGCAATTTACATTCTCTAATTCCAGGCCAGGCTATCCATATAGGAGTGGGCAAAAGTGGGTTTACAATTATTCATATGGAAAAAAAGTTATTTATTTATTTTTATATGTTTCTATTGAATTCGGAGAGGAAAGGAGGAGAGAGAAATAGCAACATCAATGATGAGAGAGAATCGTTGATCACTGCTTCCTGCATGCCCCCTACTAAGGGATCAAGCCCACAACCAGGGCATGTGCCCTGACCAGGAATCAAACCATGATCTCCTGGTTCATAGGTTGGTGCTCAACCACTGAGCCACACCAGCCCAGTGACACAGCTATTTATTTATTTTTCCACATGAATAACTGTAAGCCTACTTTTGCCAACCCTTATACAATAGGGGTGTATAAGGTCTATTTTCATTCATTCATTCACTCATTTATTCAGAACACATTTATTGGGTACTTAGAAGTCAGGTACTGTGGTAGGTATTGGGCAAACAAAAATGGATCAATTTGAGATTCACTTTCTAGGACACTTTTCTTTATAATGCCCTTTCTCATCACTGACATTAGCATTAGTTTACTTATAAAACTAGTGGCCTGGTGCATGAAATTCGTGCACATTAAAAGGGGATTAATTAGAGGAAATAATTTAATATTGCTATTTGCCCTTTCTCTATAATAGAAGTGTAAGAGATGAAAGAAAATTAGTAAAATGTATATGAAAACCTTCCTCTTGTCAGAGTCTGGGGCACACCACGGGACCCTGAGTCAAGTCCCCGCCCACCCACATGTGCCTCAAAATCGTGTGAGATCCAGACCCGGCCCCCCCCACCCCCCCCCCCCCCGGCATTGGGATAGATCCAGACCTGGCTAGTCCCACCCTTGTCAAGCCCCGCCAGGCAGGGAACGTAGCCTCAGGTCCCCTGGCCCGGCGCCAGGACAGGGGGCGTGGCCTGAGGTCCCCCAGCCCAGACCGAGATGGGGGGGGGCGTGCCTTGAGGTCCCCCATCAAGCCCCGCCAGGTGTGGGACATGGCCTGAGATCCCCTGCCAAGCCCCGCCAGGCAGGTGGGGGGGGGGGGGCGCAGCCTCAGGTCTCCTGTCAAGCCCCATCAGCAGGGGGGTGCAGCCTCAGGTCCTCCCTGGGCGGGGGCGTGGCCTGAGTTCCCCCGACCCAGCACTGGGGGTGCACCTTGAGGTCCCCTGTCAAGCCCCGCCAGGCAGGCGGCACAGCCTCAGGTCCCCTGGCTCAGTGCTGGGGCAGGGGTTGCAGCCTGAGGTCTCCTGGCCTGGTGCCGGGGTGGGGGTCGCGGCCTGAAGTCCCCTATCAAGCCCCACCTGGTGGGGGGCGTGGCCTGAGGTCCCCCAGCCTGGTGCTGGGGCCAGGGGAGCAGCCTAAGATCCCCTAGCCCAGCACCAGGATGGGAAGCGCACCTTGAGGTCCCCCATCAAGCCCCGCTGGGTGCGGGGCGTGGCCTGAGGTCCCCCAACCTGGCGCTGGGCAGGGGGAGCAGCCTGAGGTCCCCTAGCCCAGCACCAGGACGGGAAGTGCACCTTGAGGTGCCCTGTCAAGCCCCGCCAGGTGGGGGGCGCAGCCTGAGATACCCTGTCAAGCCCCATGGGGGCAGGGGAGGGCATAGCCCAGCTGTGGGCAAACTACGGCCCGCGGGCCGGATCCGGCTGTTCTATCCAGTTCTCTTGCTCTCCCCTCCGCTCCTTTACTTTGAATTTATATTAGTTCACACAAACACTCCATCCATGCTTTTGTTCCGGCCCTCTGGTCCAGTTTAAGAACCCATTGTGGCCCTCGAGTCAAAAAGTTTGCCCACCCCTGGCTTAGCCTCAGGTCCCTGCTGATTGCTTGTTAAGGCTCCTTATGGGAACTTGGCCTCAGCTGTGGGTGCAGCCATCTTTGTGACGGAGTGATGGTTAATTAGCATATTCCCTCTTTATTAGATAGGATAATGATAATGGTGCTAATTTCAAAGAGCCATTATGGGCATTAAGGAAGAATACTTTCGACTCAATAATGGTAACTAACTTCATATAGCTGCTACAAAATGTCGGGCACCACTCCCAGCATTTTATAAATATTAACTGATTAATCCTTACAACGTTCCCATAAGATAAAGACTATTATTGTTCTGATTTTATAGATGAGGAAGCGTAGTCACAGAGACGCTGAGTAACTTGCCCAAGGTCAGCCAGGTGGTAATTGGTGGGATGGAAACTGAACCTGGCAGTCTGGCTCCTCTCTGTCAATGCTCTCAACCGAGATGTCCTCAGCCCCTGTTTGTCTCCACGCTCAGTTGTAAGCTGCTACAGAGCAGAGAACAGGCCTCTTCTAAACTACAGTCACACAGACATGCAACATTTTGTCATGAAGAAAAGTATAAAGAAGTAAGAGGATGGAGTGTATCACTTAGGACTCTTGTTTGGAAGTAAAGGAAATCTGACTCCCAATGTCAGAGGCAAAAATGAAAAGAAGTGAACTTATTGGCTTATGTCGCTGGAAAATTCAGAAGTATCTAAGCTCAGGTACAGTAGGACCTAGGGGCCCAAATTCAGCCCTGCAGGCTTTCCGCACTCACAGGCAGGCTTGTCCATATGGCGATGTGGCCAGAAATGGGCTTATGTCTGTTCAAGCTTGCCCGGCAGAAAAAAAGAGCCTTCCTTTGCAGGAGTGTAAATAAAAATGTCAGCGTTGAATCTCATTGCCTGGTTTGGACACAAATGCCCACATCTAAACCAATTATGTTGGCCAAAAGAGTGGCCAGTCCTGGGTCACATGTCCACCCTTCTAGCCTGAGCCAGAGTTGATTTTTCTAAATCTAAGGACCTGAATACATGGTCCTTACCAGAAAGTAAATGTAATGAGTTGAACTATGTCCCCCAAAATATAAGTTCAAGTTCTAACCCCCAGTACCTGTGAATGTGACCTTCTTAGTAAATAGGTTCTTTGTGGATGTAGCCAAGTTAAAGTGAGGTCATGTTGGATTAGAATGGATCTAAAGTCAACGACTACAGATGCAGAGACTCAGACACACATAGAGGGGAGATAGCCATGTGAAGAGGGAGGTGGAAACTGGAGTGATGCTGCTACAAGCAAAGAAACCACCAGAAGATAGGAAGAGGCAAGGAAGAATTCTTTGCTAGAGCCCTCAGAGGGACCATGGGGCTTGGTCTGGGACTTAGAGGCCCTAGAGGAGTGAGAGAATGTGTTCCTGATGACTTAAGCCACCCACTGTGTGGAACCTGGGAGAGACGGGAAATAGACCTGACATGCAAAGCCTTCCAAACCCAATCACCAAGATGCCAGCTTAGCTCAAAACAGCAGGAGTTGGAAGGGAGTGGAAGCGAACCCTATGTATTGTCTCCTCCTATACGAATAAGAGTAAGAAGAATAAACTAATAGTGTCATTTACTGATTGCCTACTAATTGCCATGCAAATGTAGAGTCTGCTGCTTTACATAAAATTATGTCTTCCACAATGCCCTGATGAGTGGTAGATCTTCTTATCTATGCATGAAGAAGTTACCACACGCAGAATTGGTCTTCCTTCTTAAATTATGGATAAGATCCCTGAGGGCAGGTTCTAGATTTTACTAATCTTATATGACACCCTTCTCCGAAATCCCACACATAGGTGCGTGCGCGCGCGCGCGCACACACACACACACACACACACACACACACACACACACAATGCCACAACACGAAACTAATCAAAGCAAGCAAAGTGGGTGACAACTATTTCACAAACACTGTACTAGCTAAATCTCTGGCTATTGTGCATTTTTCTGACATACTAAAATTATGATCCATGATATCACATTTTCCTCCTTGTGCTATTTTCTCAGACCTTACTTATAAATACTACTCCCCAACCCCCCTTCCGCATGCCTCCCGCCTCCCTCTCTCTGGGAGGCTTGCAGATTGGCTGCTGTGACCCCAGGACTTGACAGGCACCTGGAGGCTGGAGGAAAGACAGTGTGGCTCTGCAGTCTCCCAAAGCCTGCCGAGGACTCCTAGGGCACAACTTGAACCTGGACATTCATTGGCGAACAAAGGAGCCCCCGGCGCCTGTGCCTGCTTGGAATTGACTTCCCGAGTCCCTCTATTACTGGGGCTGACATCGAAGGGTGTGCAAGTTTTTCTTTCATGAAAGCCCTATCCTCATCCAAGATCAAACAATTTATTTTGGAAAATAACTGTACATAATAGTACATTTTCCAGAACCGGCCCGGTTTCCCCCTGTCATTTGCCATCGCCTTTGAAGTATGTAATAGCCCAGGTAACTTGGAGAAACTACTGTTCTGAAAACAGCACTTTGTGTCTCTACTGTTTGCTAAGGACTCGGCATTTACCCACTGATTTTATCAGGCCACTCTGCTTTTATCTGCTTTGTTTCCCAACTGAGTTGTCATTACTGCTTTCTACACATTGTTTTTAAGGGCTGCGGAGGATTGCCCTATGTGAATGGACCTTTGGTGATCTAACTGTCCCCTAGAGTAGTTATAAATCTCTTTGCATTATTTCCTCTAATGCAACAACCATTGAATGAATATACTAATATCTTTCTTCTGCTTTATTGAAGTACAACTGACAAATAAAAATTGTATCTGTTTAGAGTGCACAGTGTGATGATTTGTTATACATATACATTGTGAAATAATTACCACAATCAAGGTGATGAATACGTCAATTCACACACTTATGTGGGTATGTTGATCACATATCTCTCTGGATACACCCACATTTATCCACAACAAAATTCTAAAAGTACAATTATTTTAAGACAAAGGGTATGTTACTTTGTGAATTGTTCATTACAGGTTACCAAATTGGCCCATAAGTGAGTTAATGAAGATAGTCCCACCAGCAGTTTTTAATCTTGACTTGGTTTTCATGCTGGTATGCATAATACATACTTATGAAGGAAATTCACAGTGTTTCAAAGTATGAAGACAAGTGTGAAATCACCCGGCTTTCTCCACAGTGTACACTGTGCAGAAGGACCCAGCAGCTCATCCCTGTGAGCACCTGTACCAAGCCCACAGCTGCCACACCCACTGGGAGCTGGGGAAGAACACCCATTGAGTGACTGAAAGAGAAAGAGCTTCAGCTTTACTTAATTGTTCCTTTAGAGCAGTGGTCGGCAAACTCATTAGTCAACAGAGACAAATATCAACAGTACAACGATTGAAATTTCTTTTGAGAGCCAAATTTTTTACACTTAAACTTCTTCTAACGCCACTTCTTCAAAATAGACTCGCCCAGGCCGTGGTATTTTGTGGAAGAGCCACACTCAAGGGGCCAAAGAGCCGCATGTGACTCGCGAGCCGTGGTTTGCCGACCATTGCTTTAGAGCTTCCTTAGGCCAGGGCCTCTGAGATGCAGGCACCTGATATTAGAAATGCAAGAGATTTATTAGGGGAAGTGCCTGGGGGGAAGGGGGGAGGGAGCTGGGGAAGGCTGGAAGAGCTGGGCCACCAGGATGCAGGTTTAACCCTGCGAAGGAGAGAGGAAGGGAGAAAGGTTGGGCGGGAGAGTCTTAGTCTGAAGGGCAGTTCTAAGAAAAGTCCAGCCCAGTTGGCGTGGCTCAGTGGTTGAGCATCAACCTATGAGCCAGGAAGGAGGTCATGGTTTGATTCCCAGTCAGGGCACATGCCTAGGTTGTGGGCTCGATCCCCAGTAGGGGTTGTGCAGGAGGCATCCAATCAATGATTCGTTATCATTGATGTTTCTCTCTCTCTCTCTCTCTCTCTCTCTCCCTTCCTCTCTGAAATCAATAAAAATATATTTTAAAAAGAAAGAAAGAAAAAAAAAAAAGTCCAGAAGCCCAAATGGGTGTGCTCAAGTCAAAGTCACCATCACAGGAGGCTTGCCTCTCCTTGCAGAAGCATCCTGCCTGAGTGTTCCTGCTGAGGTTGGCCACTGGCTGTGGTAGCCCAAGGCCAGAGTAGCCTCAGCTGGACAGCGGGGGTGCATTTCAGAGGACAGCAGCTGGGGCTCTCGGTCCATTATGCTCCTGGAACTCAGAGAGCCGAGAGGCGCATTTTCGTGACCACCATGGGAGAGATTGCCAAAAATGGGATTCTAAGTTCTAAAGGCAGAACCAATTTTAAAGCTTTCAAATAATATTAAAAATTCCTTTCCTATTTAATAAATATTCTAACAATTATAAGTATTAAAAATTTTAATTAAAAAAAAAACCTTCACAATCTCCCTAATCTTGGGACCATCTGCTCCTTCTCAGAGACATCCCTTCATGGTTGGGTTTCTCAGAGACACCCCCTTCATGATTGGGTTCCTGACACCTCTTATGAAAATCTTTGCAGTTGCCTTGTGATCATTCTCTGCTTCTGGCACCTCGTCTGTTTATCTATTCTATATTCCACTGCTAGAATAATTTTACTAAAGCTCTATTCTGACCGGCCACATCTCTGCTCAGAAATCTTTCAAGGGTCAAAGAAATAGAAACTCAGCATGGGATTTTCACAATATAGTACCAGCCAGATTCCCCCAAACATTGCTAACTGTTGGATGCGCTGGTTTCCTAGGGATGTGTATTGTGTGTGTATTTAATTACACATGTATGTTAATTATTAATGTGTACTATATATGCATTTTTAAAAATATTATGGTGTTTGGACATTTTCAAGGAACTTTCTGGCCTGAGAGAAACTAGCCAGTTCTGAGAGATAACGTAGGGCCCAGACTGGAGCTTGCTTGATACGCAAACTAACTGATCTGGAGTCCAATCTCTGCGATCACTATCTGGCCTGTGACGCCCAGGAAGCAACATTCCTCTCCCTCACTCATCCCAGGGCCGAGGACCTGGGAACTAAAGACCAGCTTAGAGCCCACCACGCTTTTCAAACTGGCCATTCCTAGTCGGTTCTCCCTGCCCTGCCTTGTGTTTCCCTCAGCAACCCCAAGGAAGGTGGTGACCCAAGCTTTCTGCTTCCTGACCAGCTGGTGTCTCCCATGAGGCCCTGTGTGCTGGGTGCTGGGTTTTGAGTGAAGTGCCTTAGGTGCCGGCTCTAGGACCTGGGAGTACAATGAGCTTTCTTTCCTGGCCTCTCCTCTATCTTCTCTTGTGGCTGCACCTGACTGATCATCTCATAAAACAGTACAAAACAGGCTTCTACACAAGTACCAGGAAACTGGAGGCTTCAAACAACAGAAATGTATCCCTCGCACTTCTGGAGATTAGAAGTCCAAAACCAGGGTGCAGTCAAGGTTGGCGTTTTCTGGAGGCTGAGGGAGAGGCTGCCCCCTCCCCGCCTTTCTCCTGGCTTCTGTAGCCCTGTGTGTTCCTTGGCTTATAAATGCATCTACTCAGTCTTTGATTTCATCTGGCATTCTCCCTGTGTGTCTGTCTTCACATGGCCATCCTATCTAATAAAAGAGTAATATGCAAATTAACCATCACTCCCCTATACCCACCAGCCACGCCCACCATCCATGCCCACCAGCCAATCAGGAGCGAATATGCAAATAAACCCAACCAAGATGGCTACAGCCACAGAGAGCAGGAGGGAGGCATGGGTTTCCCTGGCGATGGAGGAAACCAAGCTTTCCCCCTGCCCTTGCTGGCCTAGGCCTCCACTTAAGGCTACAAAGTTTCAATTATAGAAGATACATTAATCCAAACAGAAATGGCGGCAGCCATGGAGCTGGAAAGAGCAGGAGGCTAGGGTTGCCCCGGGCGATGGAGGAAGCCAAGCTTTCCACACACCCTGGCCTGCCCAGGCCTCCGCTTAAGGCTACAAAGTTTCAGTTATAGAAAATACATAAATCCCCCCCAAAATGGCTGCCACCATGGAGCAAGCAGAAGGCTTGGCTCTGCTCCAGGCTACAAAATTTCAATTGTAGAAGATAAATAAACCCCAGATACCAGGGCCTCCGCTTGGGTCACCAGGGGGCGTGGCCGGCCTGCAAACCACCACAGGCCCCTTGCCCAGGCCGCCCCACTCCCCAAGGGAACCCCCACCCTGATCCAGGACACCCTTCAGGGCAAACCAGCTGACCCCCACCCGTGTACCAGGCCTCTATCCTATCTAATAAAAGAGTAATATGCAGATTTACCATCACTCCAACACACAAGATGGCTGCCCCCATGTGGTCAAAGATGGCTGCCCCCATGTGGACACAAGATAGCCACCACAAGATGGCCAGCAGGGGAGGGCAGTTGGGAGGGACCAGGCCTGCAAGGGAGGGCAGTTGGGGGCGATCAAGCCTGCTGGGGAGGGCAGTTAGGGGTGACCAGGTCTGCAGGGAAAGGCAGTTGGGAGGGACCCAGGCCTGCAGGGGAGAGCAGTTGGGGGTGACCAGGCCTGCAGGGGAGGGCAGTTGGGGGTGACCAGGCCTGCAGGGGAGGGCAGTTGGGGGTGACCAGGCCTGCAGGAGAGGGCAGTTAGGGGTGACCAGGCCTGCAGGGGAGGGCAGTTGGGGGTGACCAGGCCTGCAGGGGAGGGCAGTTAGGGGCAACAGGCTGACAGGGGAGCGGTTAGGGGGTGATCAGGCTGGCAGGCAGAAGCAGTTAGGGGCAACCATGAAGGCAGGCAGGTGAGCAGTTGGGAGCCAGCAGTCCTGGATTGTGAGAGGGATGTCCGACTGCCCATTTAGGCCCAGTGGGATCGGGCCTAAACGGGCAGTCGGACATCCCTCAAGGGGTCCCAGATTGGAGAGGGTGCAGGCTGGGCTGAGGGACACCCCCCCAGTGCACGAATTTCATGCACCGGGCCTCTAGTCTATACTAATAAAAGAGTAATATGCTAATTAGACCAGAAGACCTTCTGGAGACCTTCCGGACAAAGCCGGGGGCTTGGCTGGCCTGCAAACCACCCCCAAATGGCCCTCAACCCCTCGCCCAGGCCAGCCACGCCCCCCAGCAGAGACTCACACCCTGAAGGGGGTGTGGCCAGCCTGCAAACAGCCCTCAGCCCCTCGCCCAGGCCAGCACTACCCCCAGTGGGGACCCCCGCTCCAGTGGGGCGTGGCCTGCCTGCAAACTGCCTCAGGCCCTTTACACAGGCTGCCCCCCTCCAAAGGGGACCCCCACCATGATCCGGGACCCCCTTCAGGGCAGACAAGCTGGCCTTCACCCATGACCCAGGCCTCTATCTATACTACTAAAAGGGTATAGATATGCTAATTTGATCGGGAGACCTTCCGGACGTCCTTCTGGACAAAGCCATGGTGGCAGGGCCAAGGCAGAGGCAGTTAGGGGCAATCAGGCCAGAAGGGGAGGGCAGATGGGGGTGATCAGGCCAGCAGGGGGAGGGGCAGTTAGAGGTGAGCAGGCTGGCAGGGGGGGCCAGTTGGGGGCAAGCAGGCCAGCAGTGGGGAGCAGTTGGGGGTGATCAGGCTGGCAGGGGGTGGTCAATTAGGGGCAAGCAGGCCTGTAGGGGAAGGCAGTTAGAGGTGACCAGGCCAGCAGGAGAGGGCAGTTGGGGGCGACCGGGCCAGCATGGGAGGGCAGTTGGGGGCAATTGGGCCAGCAGGGGAGCAGTTAGGCATCGATCAGGCTGGCAGGGGAGTGGTTAGGGGGTGATCAGGCTGGCAGGCAGGCGAGCAGTTAGGAGCCAGCAGTCCCGGATTGTGAGAGGGATGCCCCCGAGGGGTCCCAGATTGGAGAGGGTGCAGGCTGGGCTGAGGGACACCCCTCCTCCATGCACGAATTTCATGCACCGGGCCACTAGTCTTCTTATAAAACACCAGTCATATTGCATTAGGAGGTCACCCTACTCCAGTATTACCTCTGGATGTAGCTAATCACCTCTGCAGTGATACTATTTCCAAGGTGACATTCTGAGGTCCTGAGGGTTAAAATTTTAACTTACCTTTTTTTTGGGGGGGGAGGGGGATGTGTATAATTCAATAATATTGGGATACTGTAGTAAGTTCCCCCAATAAATAGTAACATAAAAAAAGACAATAACATAGATCTTAAGTAAGCTAATGCATTCCATTTAAAAAGATATTACTTTTGAGGGGGGCAAGTAGGGGAAAATGGGGGACATCTGTAATTCTGTCAACAATAAAACATATATATATATATATATATATATATATATATATATATATAAAATAAAAAGTATGTTACTTTATTCTAATATGATGTCTTTTTAGTATTGAAATGATCTTTGTTTTAGTAAATGATAGTAACAGGAAATAATATAAGATTTTTTTAAGGAAAAATGAAAAGCTGACAACTTTTGAAAACATTTTTGAAATTTTACATATTAAAAAAATGCACTCCAAAATCTTTTTATATATCCTTATTAGGAAAGCAAATTTAATACGTACCTTAAAATATATTTTATTTGTTTATTTTTAATTTATACCTAAACATTAACTATTCCCAAAATAGGAGTTTTAAAGGATTATTTATTTCTTTAGGATATAACTTCAAAGAAATCTTACTAAGATTATAGATAAATGTTTAGTGATAACAATGGGTTTGATCATCTTTATTTTTTTTATGAATCATAGTTTAACACAGAAATATAGTATTTGAAAATTGGATTCTAAGGTTAATTTATGTCTATAGTTGATTATCATAGTTGTCAGGACTGAAAAATTACCTTGGAAAAACACACATCATGCAATATGTACTTAGGAAGACATTTATGGTTATTGATAATGGATATATAAATTTATATTTTAAATAACTTTCTTGATAATATCAAATTTGGAGTTGGGCAGATCAGCAGTTTTATTATTTTTAAACCCTATATGTCTACCTTGATTTATAGATCCAATGAAGGTGAAGATATAAATCCAATTAAATATTAGTAGCGTTAAACTCTCTTATTTTTTTATGACACAGATATCATGTTTAAGTAGAAAACACAAGAATTAAGAGTAATATCACTAAAAATATTGCACAATTTCAGCTGTTTCCTCCAAATTTACTTTAAAATGTTTCTATTTTTTTACTAGAGGCCTGGTGCACAAAATTTGTGCACAAAGGAGGGGGGAGGTGTCCCTCAGCCCAGCCTGCACCCTCTCCAATCTGGGACCCCTCGGGGGATGTCTGACTACTGGTCGGATGTCCCTCTCACAATCCAGGACTGCTGGCTCCTAACCGCTCGCCTGCCTGCCTGCCTGCCTGCCTGCCTGATTGCCCCAACCGCTTCTGCCTGCCAGCCTGATTGCCCCCTAACCACTCCTCTGCCTGCCTGATTGACACTTAATTGCTCCCCTGCTGACCCAATTGCCCCCAACTGCCCTCCCCTGCTGGCCCGATCACCCCCAACTGCTCTCCCCTACTGGCCTGAAGGCCCCCAACTGCCCTCCCCTGACAGCCTGGTTGCCCCCAACTGCCCTCCCCTGCTGGCCTGATCTTGCTCCCAACTGTCCTTTCCTGCGGCCTGATGGCCTACAACTGCCCTCCCCTGCTGGCCTGGTCACCCCCAGCTGCCCTCCCCTGCAGGCTTGGTTGCCCCCAACTGCCCTCCCCACAGGCCTGGTCGCCCCCAACTTCCCTCCCCTGTGGCCTGGTCACCCCTAAGTGCCCTCCCCTGCCACCTGGTCACACCCAACTGCCCTCCCCTGGCGGCCTGTTCGCTCCCAACTGCTTCCCCCCACCTCCCCCCCGCCAGCCTGGTCATCCCCAACTGTCCCCCCTGCTGGCCTGGTTGCCCCATGTAGCCTGCTGTTCAGTCATTTGGTCATCCCTCACTAACTCCCCTGCTGGCCTTGTCACCCCAAGCAGCCTGCTGATTGGTCGTTACTGTTACTGTGATGGCATCCCGGACAATTTGCATATTCCTCTATTATCAGTATAGATAAAATTAGAAAATACCATTGGACAAATACCACAGCAATTCTTGCTGCAGGAAGGGGCCCATGGTGGCTGCTATACTTCATGGGCAAAGGTAAAATGAGTCTAGGTGATATGCATAGTTTCAAATCTGTCCCAATCATAAATGTTTTAATTGCTGAAGGAAAAAAAGTAATAACTTTACAGGCACCTTGCAGATGCCTTCTGAAGCAATGATCAAAGTCAGCATGACCAGTAATATTCCTCTGTCCACTCATCCCAGGGCCAGAGTCAGTTTGACTGGGCTCTGAGATACTCAGATCTTAGATCAAAGATTATTCGGGGTTTCTGTGAGGGTGTTTTGGGATAAGGTTAACATTTAACTTGGTGAACTTTGAATAAAGCAGATTGTCCTTCATAATGGAGCCGGGCCTCATCCAATCAGTTGAAGGCCTGAATAGAACAAAAGACTGGCCTCCCCCAAGTAAGAGAAAATTCTCTAGCAGACAGCTTTTGAAATTCATGTGCAACATCAGCCCTTCTTGCCTAACAGGGATATAAATATATGCATTAGTCAGAATCAATGATATCTATATCTGTATCTACATATCTCCTAGTGCAGTGGTCGGCAAACTCATTAGTAAACAGAGCCAAATATCAACAGTACAATGATTGGAATTTCTTTTGAGAGCCAAATTTTTTAAACTTAAACTTCTTCTAATGCCACTTCTTCAAAATAGACTCGCCCAGGCCGTGGTATTTTGAGGAAGAGCCACACTCAAGGGACCAAAGAGCCGCATGTGGCTCGCGAGCCGCAGTTTGCTGACCACGGTCCTAGTGATTCTGTTTCTCTGGAGAATCCTAATACAGCTGTCCTATGTGTTTATAATAGAGGAGGACTTCTGGGGAGAGGGCAGCATAATTAGGGTATTTTTGAGTTTGATTTTAATTATCCCACAGTACTCTATTGATTAACTGAAGTTTCTATTTGAAAATGTAAAATATGTTTCAGCATGTAGGGAAATGGCTGGAATATTGACTAAAGTACTTTAAATACAAACTCCTCTTGGGTTTTCAGAAATATATAAGCTCTGTACATACTGTCATTTATTTCTCCAGTTACAGGATATGTATGGGTTGCCACTTCTCTCCCAGCCTTTGAGTAACTTTACCTCTGGAGTATTTATTAAAGCAAAGTATTTCCTAAGACAAGTTAAAAAATCTCAATATCCCTTTTAGTCCCCATATAAATGGCAACAATGGTGTCTTAGAATTCCACAATGTGTCAAGCTTCAGTAGTCAACGTGGTCAGTGACCCAGATCTTAGATCACATTCCCTGGAGAGAAATATATTTTTCTGAGCCTAAAATGTGGAAGACACTTCTCTTTGGCTGTTAAGGTCTTCAGACCCACTTTTTTGTTTCAACTTCTGCTATGTTAAAGTCTACGACATCATCCCAATTATTTTGCTATATGTGCATTTTGATGCATCCGTTTCAGGGGTTTTAAAGATAAGCTTGTCACCTCCTGAAACCTACTTTGACTGCCCATTTTTCTTTCTAGTGCGTTTTCTACAAGGGAATTTGAGCTATACATTTTTGCTATCTATAGAATTCTGCTTAAGGTAGTGGTGAAGTTGAATAATTACCCCAAGATTCAGGTTTGGGGGAATGGGGAAGTGGTGGTGATAGTGGCCTGTATGTTCTTGCTTTGGAAGCTAAACACCGAGTCTAGGGGGAGAGGATATTGGTTGGTGTGGCCAGTAGGTAGTCAATAAGAAGTGACCCACCGCCGAAACCGGTTTGGCTCAGTGGATAGAGCGTCGGCCTGCGGACTGAAGGGTCCCAGGTTCGATTCCGGTCAAGGGCATGTGCCTTGGTTGCGGGCACATCCCCAGTGGGAGGTGTGCAGGAAGCAGCTGATCGATGTTTCTCTCTCATCGATGTTTCTCACTCTCTATCCCTCTCCCTTCCTCTCTGTAAAAAATCAATAAAATATATTTAAAAAAAAAAAAAAAAAAAAAAAAAAAAAAAAAAAAAAAGAAGTGACCCACCTACTCCCATATCTAGAATATGGTTGCTTGTTTGGAATTAAATAATGAAAACAAACACACACAGGCCAACAAATTGAGCAAATATAATAAAGAACTCTGTTGATCATAAGGGGCATTAGCCCAGCTGAGTGTGGCTCAGAGGTTGAGCCTTGACCCAGGAACCAAGAGGTCATGGGTTCGATTCCCAGTCAGAGCATATGCCTGCATTGCGGGCTCTCAATTCCCAGTAGGGTGCATGCAGGAGGCAGACAATTGATGATTGTCTCTCATCACTGGTGTTTCTATTTCTCCCTCTCCCTTCCTCTCTGAAATTAATAAAAACATACTTTAAAAATAAATAAAGGGGCACTAGTCACAGGACCAAAGCCCCCCTTTGACAGCGTGAGCCATGTGTTGGTGCTGTGTCCTTTAGTGCTACAACAATCTTAGGAAGAGGGCGCTGTGATCACCCAGTTTTAGATAAAGAGATGTAAGGCTCAGATAAACTATTGCTTGCTCAAGATCAGAGTTAGTGGGTGACTGGGCCACCATCTGAACTCACTTGTGTCATTGCAACACCCGCTCTCTTAAGCAGCATGCTCAGTGCCACCTGCAGCCCAAAGAGTCCCTGGTGGTTGTGCCATGCGAGAACGTCCAGCAGAAAAGTCCCTCCCCCCAAAATTCATGTTGACCTGGCAGCTATCTCAACTATGAAAATCAGGGCCTGAGCACTTTCCATGTTCTTCACTCACCTCCCTTTTAGGGATGCTCTGCCCACCAAGCATGTGGCTGGCAAAGATGCGACTCCCAGTTTTGTTTTGTTAGGGGAGAGACAAACCAGGTACACCTGCCTATCCGACGGGGTTCTTTATATGTTAAGCCTTTTGTTTTTATTACTCAAAAAAGCTTCATTTTTTAAAAACATTTCTTTAGCTTTCTGACTCTGTACTTGCGCTTTCAACACTTTCACAATGATTATCTGCTCCTCAAGAAGGAAAGCACGTTTGAACCCGGCACGGGCACATTTCACACACGTGGATCCACTGTAGGCCCCGCTGACATGTTTTTTCGTTTTAGACAACCTCATTAGAACTTTAGGTCTCACAGCACCAACTCCCCAAAGCTGACCTGGGCACACACCACATGCAGATTTTGGTACTTTCCCAAATTTCTTGGTATAAAGGTAAACAATTCTATTGCCAGGGGCTTGGGGCAGCCTAGTTTTGTTAGAGCCTGTATTATAGGACAGCCTCTGACGGTATGTCAAACGCTGGACCATGGTGCATGCCTGAAATCACCGTCCTGAACGAGCAAAAGGATAGAGCTTGCAAGTTCAAAAGTCAAATTGACTCCAGATGGGGTTCTTGGTGTAATCTGGTGCATGGCTCTCCTGGCTTACAGATGCCAGTCTCTGGATGTGGCTGAAGCAGATCAGCCTCTCATTCCATTGCCTTGGGCACACTGATAAAACACCCATATCCCAAAGTTGCTGGGCTGTGAGCCAGACCTCTTTGAAAAGCCACTAGAGTCCCCACCACCTTGTGAGGTTTGTATGGCCAAGCAAGAGCCAGCCAGGTGATCAGTCCTGAGGACATGCTTTTCATCAATTGCTTCTGGAAATAATCTCAGAAATTTGTCTATTCAATAGCCATTTCAGGCTAACCTTCTCTTACTTAGACAAAGTTTCTGGCCTCATTCCTTAATCAGTCACAGTCTGTTCCTTTTCTGGACATTTCTTCCTTTCTATGCAGGTCCTAACTGAAGGTAATTAGGTGGAGAAGGATGGGACCTGGGGAGCTTGTGATGTGACTGCCCCATCTCCTCCTGCCTCCCTCTAGTGGCCGCCTCAGGGATGGTAGGTATACCAATGTAAATTGTAAATCACACCACATGATGCCCTTGTTTAAAATCTTCCAATATCTCCCCGTCACTTGGAATAAAACCTAACTATTAACCAGGCTTGATGAGGCCAAGATTATATGGATCCTGCTAATCTCGCTGACCTCTTCCACCTTCATTCTGACTTCAAATATGTCACATTCGTGCAACCCTTAGATTCTTTGTACTTGCTTTGACTCTGTAGAGTTCTCTCCCTCCAGACTCTTGGAGCCTAGCTTCTGCTCATCATTCAGTTTTCAGCTCAAACACCCCCTCTTCAGAGAAGCCTT
This sequence comes from Plecotus auritus, assembly GCF_963455305.1. NCBI lineage: Eukaryota > Metazoa > Chordata > Mammalia > Chiroptera > Vespertilionidae > Plecotus > Plecotus auritus. The sequence goes on along the minus strand of NC_137770.1, from coordinate 239,815,805 downwards.
CCTTAGCCACTCAGCATACAGAAACCCTCTTTTTTCATCACATTGCCACAGTTTATTATTTATTCATGGTACTCGTCGCCACCTGACATTTTCTTGTTTATCTTTGTGTTTACGTCTTTTACAACATAAATGGAAGCTCCATGCAAGAACAGTGCTAGTTTGTTTCTTAGCTTTATATCCCCAGTGTTTACACTAGTTCCTGCTCGAGTACCAAGGGACTTAATAATTAATAGATTCTGCCACTCTCCCATCCAACACCCATGGCAGATAGAATTAATCAATCATGGTGTTCTTCCCACTGCACATTACAGCACTGGGAGGACAATTTGCTAGAAATCCTGAATTTACCCCATATGCAAAAATAAATTTCAGGAAGAGTAAAGAGCTACTGTAAAGAAATATGAGATGATATTTAAGGGTTAATAATTCTTATATTATTGCGATGGGGGAAAAATCTCAATGGAAAAGAAATTATAAAGCTAAGCATAAGACCCAGAAGAAATTAAAGAAAAGGTGGACAAATCTGGCAGTAAAAAGGCTAAAATGTTTGCAAGACACACTAAGCCAAATTAAAAGGTAAGTGAAGCATTTGGTGAAAATATTTTCAAAATAAATAATCAAGGATTAATAACATTCATTTTCACTTAATTTTAGAAATCAACAAGAAAAAGCACACTATAGAAAATGGACACCAGATCTCCACAAACAATTCACTCCGCACAAATGGCCATGGAGAACATGGAAAGACATTCACCTCACAGATAATCAAGAAAATGAAAATTAACATAGAACTTTTTTTTCTATTATAAAATAATGAAACCAAAAAGATCCAGAGCTGTCGTGGATGTGGAGAAATGGCCATTGTTTTCATGGCGAAGAGTGTGGTGAGTACTGCCCTTTGGAAGGTGATTTGTCAGTACCCACCAAAATTCATACCGAACATGTACAATAATTTCACATTTAGGTATTTCAAATAATTGACATATTCGAATAGGAGTGCATGTTAATGGCTCATCTCTATAGTTTTCTATTCTGAGCGTGCCAGTTTATGGCCTTTGCCTGCTTTTCTGCCATTAGCTGGTCAGCTGGCAAGATGTGAAGATGTAGAAAAGCACAAACAGGGCACTGAAATTGACTTCATCCTACAAGGACGATTGAATTCTTGTACCATTTCACTCTCCGGAGTGGAGCCACTTGTTTTGAATAATATAATTACAAGTGTTTCTCAGCAGTGGCCTTACCCCAGAAACTTGCATCCCTCATAACTTGCTGAAAGGATGTAATGATTGTACTTATATTTTTAAATGTGACATATTATGCATTCTTTAATTCAGTTAGCAAACATTTATTGACTACCTGCATTTGCCAGGGACTGCTTTAGCCATTCTTCCTCAACCCTTTTGATTCTGCTTATAAAATATGTACAACTTTCTTCAGAAGCGCTGGCAGGGGGATCAAGGCCAGCCATCAGGGTCCACAGAAAAGATGCCCCAGTTTGCACTCAGTCACATCTGAGCCAGAAGGAAAATATGTTATGAACATTTTTAAAGGCAGAATCTCAAAAACTTTAAAATGTTCCATGTATTGTTAAGTTAACAAAAAAAAAAGTTAACAAAATGCTATGTGTATAATGTTCCCACTTTTGCTAAGAAAAGTGTATTTATACTTTTATGCATATTTACATGAAAATTTCTGGAAGGATATATTCAGAACTTATTTTCTTGAATAGTGCAATTTCAGATTTTTATTTCATTTTTTCTTATTTTTGTTCTAAGTGTTTTTCTACTAATATGAATGACTCAATAATCTCAGAAATGAAAAGTAGTTAAATACTGAATATAGTTATATAACTGCAGTTTATAGTTAAACACAGAAATGTAAGAGCTAGAAGTGGGCTCTGTAACCAAATGTCCAGTTTCCTTTCCATTTTTTTCTGTCCTTTCTAAACTTATGAATTAGAAAGTTAGCTTTAAAGTTTTTTAGCTACTCTAAGTCTTGGTTTCTTCACCTGAAAAGTGTGAGAATAGGTAATAAGTACCTCCATAAGTCCTTGGTTTGAATTAAATGATACCGAGTAAGAAAGCCTAGTACAGAGCTTCACACTTAGAAATACTCCATGTTAGTTCATTTCTTTCTTTCTTCCTTCCTTCCTTCCTTCCTTCCTCCTTCCTTCTTTCTTTCTCCCTTCCTTTCTCTTCTTCCCTCCCTCCTTCCCTCCCTCCTTTCCTCTCTCCTTCTCTTTGTTCCTTTGTTATAGAGGCAAATGTTAAAGTCAGTTAAACATTAGGGAGTCTATAAAAGCCATAACTATACACCCAGGACTTGTCAGGATAGTCTCACTTCCAAATACTTCATTCCATTGCCAGACTATGTGTACAGGTTTTGATTTCAGATTCATGATTTTCATCAGGCTCATGTTCCTTTGGTTATCTTTTCATGACATCTAATAGTTTGGGGCACTTACCAGGTGCCACCCAGTCTTCTAAAATGAGAAAAATAGCTCTGAGAGTCTGACATATGGCTGTCTGCAGCTTCATTGATAGCCAAAGCCTCATACAGTTAACTGGGATGTTACTTGCCTTCCTTAATGGTTAGGCAGCCTTAGTTAATTGGAATGGTAAAAGTGCTTCTCAATAAATATGTATTTTTAACTTTAAGGATTATTATTTTTTTAATCAGGAAAAGTACTGAATACATTTTATAAAGCAAAGATAACATTGAAAGTAAAAGTTGATAAAACTTCACCAAAAAATAAAACTATAGATAATTCACCCTAATAAATATTTATGCAAAAATCTTCAAAAAATTATTATCAAATATACATTAAAACCATATGTGCATATTTTTAGGAAAGCAAAAGTGGTTCAATATTCAGAGTTTCAGTTGAATAATTTATCATATTAATAGACCTAAAAAGAAAAATCATATAATTATTTCCAGAAATGCAGAAAAGGCATTTGCCAAATTCCATTTATGAATTTTACAGACATATAAAAAGAAAATGACAATGTAAGATTTGATGGATACTTCCTTGACATATATAAAAATCACATACATAACATTAATAACAAAGACAGAGATATTTTCTCACTAAAATTAGTAATAAAATGAGTAATGTCCATTATCTCCATATCCATACAAAGATGCTCATGAAACCCATTGTTATGTAACATCTGCAATGATTAATACTTACAACAAAATGTAACATAGCAATGGTCTTCACTCTTCTTATTCTTGAATTTAGTAGAAAAGGCTCTGGCTTTGTTGTTAAGGTCATATGCAATTTTTATTTAATTAATAAAAACAGAATATTAATTAGCAAATGTTATATAGTTAATAGATATTAACATGTTAAAGAAAATTCCTGCAAGACCCTGAATTAGAAAAACAAAAGAAAGTCATACCATGTTTCTGGGGAGAATGATTCAACATCATAGAGATGCCAGTTTTTCCTAAGCTAACTTATAAATGTAATGCAAGCCCATAAAAATACCACCAGATGTGTTTTTTTTCTGAAGCTTGACAAGTGGATTACAAAATTCATTTGGAAGTATATTTTATGAGCAAGAATATCCAGAAAAACTCTGGGAGACAGAACTAGGAGGGAAGCTAGCCAATTAGATATTAAAGCACCCTGCCAACCTTTGTAAGTATAAAAAATGGTACTGGTGCATGAATAGACAGGCAACCCAGTGAAACTAAAGAACAAACAAACAAAGAGAAATAATTACAATTGCAAATTTAATATATGATCAAGGTGTCTTCTCAAATTAGTGGAGAAAAGGTCAACTTTTTGATAAGTAACATTTGGATAACTAGATGGCCATATAAAAAAGATATGACGTTTTTATTTCTTACACCATACACCAGGATAAATTCCAAATGGATGAGAGATTTCAGTGTGAACAATTAAAACATAAGTACTAGATAAAAACATAAGTGAATGTCACTATAACTTAGGGCTAGAAAAAAATCCTATTATTCAAAATTCTAAAGACTTATAAGAAAAAATAAACTATGAAAAGTAAAGAAAAACTTTTGTCTGGAAAAAGATACTATAAGCAAAGTGGGGGAAAGTCAAACTGGGAAAAATATTAGCACCTTGTAAAAGAACAAATTGTGTCACTGAATATCCCAAACATATTTAGGGCTTCAAAAAAATATCTTAGATACCAATAAAGAAAATAGACTAAAGAATAACAACAGCAAACCATCTGATTAAAAAATGGGCAAATGATCTGAATAGACACTTCTCCAAAGAGGACATACAGATGGCTAATAGACATCTGAAAAAAAAAAAAGCTCAATATCACTAATTATCAAGGAAATGCAAATTAAACCGCAATAGATATCACCTCACACTTGTGAGAATGGCTATCATAAATTAATCAACAAACAAGTGTTAGTGAGGATGTGGAGAAAAGGGAACCCTCATGCACTGATAGTCGGAAGGCAGATTGGTGCAGCCCCTGTGGAAAACAGTATGGAGGGTCCTCAAAAAATTAAAAATGGACCTGCCTTATGACCCAGAGATTCCACTTCTGGGAATTTAAATGAAAAAATCCAAAACAGTAACTTGAAAAGGTTATACAGTCCCATGTTCTTATGTATGATATATTGCAGCATTACTTACAATAGCCAAGATAGGGAAGCAACCTCAGTGTCTATTGATAGATGAATGGATAAAGAAGAATTATTACCCAGTCATTAAAAAGAATGAAATATTGTCATTTGCAACTACATGGATGGTCCTAGAGGGTATTGTGCTAAGTGAAATAAGCCAGACAGAGAAAGCCAAATATCATATGATTTCACTTATGTGTAGACTCTAAAAAACAAAATAAATAAATTAACAAAACAAACAAACTCATAGATATAGAGAACAAACTATGATTTCTAGATGGGAGACAGGTTGAGGAGCTGGGTGAAAAAGATGAATTAAGGGATTAAGAACAACAAATTGGACAGTGTGGTGGTTACCAGAGGGAAGAGGGTGGTGGGCATTGAAGGGGGCCTAATACATGGAGATGGAAGGTGATTTGACTTGGGGTGGTGGGCACATAGTGCAATATACAGGTTTTGTATCATAGAAATGTACACTTGAAACCTATATTATCCTATTAAGCAATATCATCCCAATAAATTTAATTTAAAAATGTAAGCAAACTAATTTTTAAAAAATCAACAATAAATTGGCAGTTATAAAATAGTCAAGGGGATGTAAAGTGCAGCATGGGGGATATAGTCCACAATCCTATATAATAAAGAGGGAATATGTAAATTGACCATCACTCTAACACACAAGATGGCCACCCCCATGTGGTCAAAGATGGCCACCACAAGATGGCTGGCAGGGGAGGGCAGTTGTGGGTGATCAGGCCAGCAGGGGAGGGCAGTTGGGAGGGACCAGGCCTGCAAGGGAGGGCAGTTGGGGGCGATCAGGTTGGCAAGGGAGGGCAGTTAGGGGTGACCAGGACAGCAGGGGAGGGCAGTTAGGGGCAACCAGGCTGGCAGGGGGGAGGCAGTTAGGCACGATCAGGCTGGCAGGGGAGTTGTTAGGGGGTGATCAGGCTAGCAGGCAGAAGCGGTTAGGGGCAACCAGGAAGGCAGGCAGGCGAGCGGTTGGGAGCCAGCAGTCCTGGATTATGAGAGGGATGTCCGACTCTCTTGGCTATTGTAAGTAATGCTGCAATATATCATATATAAGAACATGGGACTGTATAACCTTTTCAAGTTAGTGTTTTGGATTTTTTCATGACTGCAGTTGGACATCCCTTGAGGGGTCCCAGATTGGAGAGGGTGCAGGCTGGGCTGAGGGACACTCCCCGCCCCCCCCCATGCACAAATTTCGTTCACTGGGCCTCTAGTCCTATGTAATAAAAGCCTAGGTGGTGTCACGCCCTTGTGCGACACCCTCGTGCAATGTCATCACAAAATGGCCACAACAAGATGGCTGCCACAAGATAACTGCCACAAGATGGCCATGTGCACAGTGGAGGTGGAGCCTGGCAGCTGCTCCGTGCAGTGAGGCCTGCGGTCCCGCGGCTCAGCACAACCCGGAGGAGGCCGGTCCCAGGTCCCAGTTTCTCTGCTGCCTTATGCAGAAGAGGCGGGAACTGGTGGAGGAGGCAGGTCACAGCAGGGGAGGGCAGTTGTGGGTGATCAGGCTGGCAGGGGAGGGCAGTTGTGGGAGGGCAGTTGGGGGTGATCAGGCTGGCAGGGGAGGGCAGTTGTGGGTGATCAGGCCAGCAGGGGAGGGCAGCTGGGGGTGATCAGGCTGCCAGGGGAGCAGTTAGGCATCAGTCAGGCAGGCAGGCAGGGGAGCAGCTAGGAACCAGTGGTCCTGGATTGTGAGATGGATATCCGACTGCCAGTTTAGGCCAGATCCCACAGGGATCAGACCTAAACCAGCAGTCAGACATCCCCCGAGGGGTCCCAGATTGGAGAGGGTGCAGGCCTGGTTGAGGGCCTCTAGTATTGTAATAATTATGTATGGTGTCAGATAGGTACTTGAATTATTGGGAGGGGGGGTCACACTATAAGGTATATAAATGTCTAATCACTATGTTGTACACAGGAAACTAATATAACACTATATGTTAACTGTAATGGAAGTTTTTTTTTTAATTTAACAACATATATACAGTACATATATAAATATATATATGTACTAGAGGTCCGGTGCATGAAATTCGTGCACGGCGGGGGGGGGGTGTCCCTCAGCCCAGCCTGCACCCTCTCCAATCTGGGACCCCTCGAGGGATGTCCGACTGCCCGTTTAGGCCCAATCCCAGCTCTCACAATCCAGGACTGCTGGCTCTCAACTGCTCGCCTGACTGCCTTCCTGATTGCCCCTAACCGCTTCTGCCTGCCAGCCTGATCACCCCCTAACCACTCCCCTGCCAGCATGATTGATGCCTAACTGCTCCCCTGCCAGCCTGTTTGCCCCTAACTGCCCTCCCCTGCAGCCCTGGTCCCCCCCAACTGCTCTCCCCTGCAGGCCTGGATCCCTCCCAACTGCCTTTCCCTGCAGGCCTGGTCGCCCCAACTTCCCTCTTCTGCCGGCTTGGTCACCCCTAACTGCCCTCCCCTGCAGGCCTGATCGCCAACAACTGCCCTCCCTTGGAGACCTGGTCCCTCCCAACTGCCCTCCCCTGCTGGCCATCTTGTGGTGGCCATCTTGTGTCCACATGGGGGCAGGATCTTTGACCACATGGGGGCAGCCATCTTGTGTGTTGGAGTGATGGCCAATCTGCATATTACTCTTTCATTAGGTAGGATAGAGGCCTGGTGCATGGGTGGGGGCCAGCTGGTTTGCCCTGAAGGGTGTCCGGATCAGGGTGGGGGTTCCCTTGGGGCATGGGGCGGCCTGGGTGATGGGCCTGTGGTGGTTTGCAGGCTGGCCATGCCCCCTGGCGACCCAAGCGGAGGCCCTGGTATCTGGGGTTTATTTATCTTCTACAATTGAAACTTTGTAGCCTGGAGCAGAGCCAAGCCTTCTGCTTGCTCCGTGGCAGCAGCCATTTCTATTGGGATTTATGTATCTTCTATAATTGAAACTTTGTAGCCTTAAGCGGAGGCCTGGGCCGGCCAGGGTGTGTGGAAAGCTTGGCTTCCTCCATCGCCGGGGGCAACCCTAGCTCCTGCTCTTTCCAGCTCCATGGCTGCCGCCATTTCTGTTTGGGTTTATGTATCTTCTATCATTGAAACTTTGTAGCCTTGAGTGGAGGCCTAGGCCCGCAAGGGCAGGCGGAAAGCTTGGCTTCCTCCATTGCCGGGGAAACCCATGCCTCCCTCCTGCTCTCTGTGGCAGTAGCCATCTTGGTTGGGTTTATTTGCATATTTGCTCCTGATTGGCTGGTGGGCATTGCTTGTGGGTGTAGCAGAGTGATGGTTCATTTGCATATTACTCTTTTATTAGATAGGATGTGTGTATATATAGATATATATAGCTATATATATACACAAGCACACACATATATATAATGGATTAGCAAATAAATTAATAGCTCACAGAAAAATAAATTTAAATGACCCTATCACATGAATATTTGCTTACTTTACTTCATAATAAAAAAAAAAAGTCTGCTTTAGATTGAGATGTCATTTCTCATCTATTAAGTAGCAAAACTAAACTGTCTTATTAGTTTGGCAAAAACTGTAGACCAGGCTTTTTTAAAACAAGTGAGCACTTTCATATATGGCTTATGGAATTGCAAAGTTGTACAATTCTTACAGAAGGAAATCTGGCAATATCTAACAAAATTATATGTGAATTTAAACTTTGATTTAACAACCCCACTTTTATGAATGTATTCCAAAGATACACTCGCAAAATAAAACAAAAAAGGAAGGAAGGAAAGACAAGACTATAATTTCAAGGTTATTTATTGCAGAATTAATTATAATAGTGAAAACATGGAAAAGACTCAACTGTCCATCAATAGGAGATTGGTCAAATAAATCCTGATACATTTACATAATGCAGTCACAGGCAGCTTTATAGAAGAATAAAAATAGCTATGTAAAGCCTACTATTACTGAGTGATACCTAGGATAAAGTATGTGAAAAAAGCAAGGTAAGGCAAATGTGAATAGTGTGCTATTTTTAAGTAAAGGGAGTATGGATAGATGTATATGTCTGCTTATATTAATAAAAAGGAAATGATAGAAGGCTAAACCATGAAATTAAGAGAAAATGGGGCTCTGGCTGAATGGCTTGTTTGAAGTATTGTTCCCTACACTGATAGGTTTCTGGTTCAATCCCAGGGCGGGTAAGTATGGAAGGCAACTGAGTGATGCTTCTCTCGCTTGTTCTCTCTCTCAAGTCAATAAAATATATCCTCCAGTGATGATTTTAAAAATTAATAAAAATATATAAAGTACTAGAACAGTGACTGGAACATATATTACACTCAGAAAATTTCAGCCATCCTGTTGATCATCAGCCTGGACAGTGGAATGAGAACAAAGCTGGTTTAAATCTTGATCCTTCCATTTATGAACAAGGAACAAATTATTTGGTTACATTTAGAAATATATATATATGTATAAATATGTGTGTGTGTGTGTGTGTGTGTGTGTGTGTGTAAATATATATATACATGTATTCTGTGTGCTAGTCTCAAAAAACTGGGTCACGGCTCCTGAGGAGGAAGCAGTCTACAGTCTGTCTCCCCAGTTCTGACATGGTTATCCTGACAGTCACAGATCATAATGCCAGCACTGAGTTGGTTTGCAAATGCAGCAAAACAGGTTCCAATGGCCCCACTGGCCTGGCTCGGTGGTTGAGCATCGACCTATGAACCAGGAGATCATGGTTCGATTCCCAGTCAGGGCACATGCCTGGGTTGTGGGGCAACCCAGTGATCCCCAGTGTGGGGCAAACAGGAGGCACCCAATCGATGATACTCTCTCATCACTGATGTTTCTCTCTCTTCCTCTCCCTTCCTCTCTGAAATCAATAAAAAATGGTCACAGGTCTCAACCTCTGGCGGGCTAAAGGTAATATATTGACCTAAGTTATGTTTCAGTTCCTGACCCCTAAGATGGAGCAAACCCCTGGCTACTTTCCTATGAGACTAGGCAGAGGGACAGACCTTAGAGTTGTCCTGAAGACCCGAAGAAATGATTTATTACCCTTTCCTTACATCCAACCAATCAGCTCCCAACAGCTCCTTAACCCACGGTATTTCTTGATTTTGTCCTATAGAACCTGTAACCTACAGGCCATTGGGGTGCTGGGTCTTTCAGAGTGCTCACTCCCCTCACTCTGGATTGGCCAATTCAATATTAAACTATTTTCCTTTCCACACTGTGCACTCCTGCTCATGTATTTTGGGGGCCATTGCCCACAGGCAGGCGGACTCAAATATTGGGGTTTTGATAACACCCCAGCTTGACTGGCATCACTGAGCAGTGTAAGGGAAGGAAGAGACTATTTTCTGCATAGTCCACAGAACAATCTTTCTCTGTTCTTTACATTCTGCTGGACTGAGAACCTGAATGTTTCCATGCTTACAGAGGCCACTTAATGGGGCATAGGGCAGCGTACACATGGCATGGGGGCATCTAAAATGACAAATGTCATGCTTTCGTCTGGGGCCGCATGCTAAGGAATCCGAGCAGGACTTGTGAAGTCACTTTAGGCCAGGAAGACACTTTTTGGAAAGTCTTTCACACAAAGGTGCTAAAAACTACACCCAGAGATGAAAACCTCCCTCGATTTAAACCCTTCCAGGATTATCGTGGCTCAAAGGATGAAGTCCAAATTCCTTCACTCAGCATACGAGGCTCTGCACAACCTGTTCCCGGATATTGATGTGTCTCCTCCTTCAGGCACGCAGGCCCACGGCTCAGACTGACCTTCTGCACTCTCTCTCCTTTGACTGGCAAACCCTACCTTTCCCTTCGGGCCAGCTCATGGATCACTTCCTGGCAGCCTTGATGCCCCTCTCAGAATTTATAGCCCCACCCAAACCGTCCATGGCCCTTATACTCTTATATCGATTGGTTTACATGCCTTTCTCGCCTGTGAGACTGCAAGATCCTGAATAGCAAGACTATGACATATGTTATTTACCTTGCAACACCCAGAACTGAAAACATAGGAGACACTAAAAAAAAAAAAAAAATTAAAGAAAGAAAAGCTCTTCAAAATAAATGATACCACCTAGGGAGTATTCTTACTTTAAAAATGTTGACCATGAACCAGAACCTAACTTCTTTTTCAAAGAAAAGACAGCGATAGAAACAAGCAAAATTATACTATCAGCAAACTACCGTAATGTAGGATTTTTGGCTATCTGACGCGGCATGGAAAAGAAGAAAGAGAGTCGGATGAGGGACTCTTCTAGAATAAAAGAGACTTAAATATACATCACAATCAAATGCAATATGTAAGCCTCTTATAAAGATTTTTGGGGGATGATTAGGGAAATCGGAGTATAGAAAGAGTATTAGAATTATTAAGTTATTATTGCTCATTAGACATGTAAATTGTATTTTGGTTATATCTGAAATGTCCTTACTTAAGGGCAAAATAATGTGATGTAAAGAATTTTCTTTAAAATACTGCAGCAAAATAAATGTAAAATCTGCTAACCATACAAATAAGGCATTTTGGAGGTATGTGATATAATAAAATATATATACATGTGGTCTTTGTCCCCCATTGCTGGCACAGAGCTCCTAAAACTCTGGGGATTCCCTGAGTATAAAACTGTCTTTTGTTACTCATTACTCCCTTTCAACCACACCAGAGTTTATCCTAATGAGGGGATTCCTGGTAGTGCCCCAGGTGGCTTCAGGATGGGGGCCAACCTTGTGACTAGTGGGTGAGAACTTTTAGCCCCACTCCCAACTTTTGGGGGAGGGAAAAGGGATTGGAAATTATTGGCCAATCACTAATGGCCAATAATTCAATCAATTGTGCCTATATAATGAAACCCTAAACAATATTATAGAAGCCCCACATAAAAACCCTGCGCAATTGGGTACAGGGGCACTTGGGGGTTGGGGAACACATCCATGTGCTGGGGAGGTGCACGCCTGCAGAGGGCAGGGAAGCTCAGCTGTCCCCCTCCCCCACATAATTTATCATCTACGTCGCTTCTAAGTGGCTACTCAGAGCTGTATCTATTGTAAGGACAATGGTAAGTAAGGCAGTTTCCTAAATTCTCTCTGTCATTCTGGTGAATTACCACACCTGATGGGGGCTAGGCTGGGAACCCCTGAACTTGTAGTTGGCCAGGCAGAAGTTCAAGTGGCCTTGGGACTCCATTTGCGGCTGGCATCTGAAGTGGGTCAGTTTTGTGGCACCGAGCCCTTGACGTGTGGGGGTCTGTGTTCACTCCAGGTAGTTAGGGTCAGAATTGAATTGAATTGTAGAGCACCCAATTGATTGTTACAGAAAAATGACCAAGTGTAGATAATTGTGGCAAAATACAGATAATTATTGAATCTGTGGGATGGGTACATGATAATTTATTACAGTATTCTTTCTATTTGGTGTGTTTCAAAACTTCCCTAATGAGAACATTAAAAAACTTAAAAGAACACTCTTTCTAGATTCATTTGCCTGTTTAAAGAGAACACTTGCAAAATGTAGACATCCTGATAAAATGGAGCCGTATCACATAGTGGTTTTAATTTGTGTCTCTTTTATGACAAATGATGTTGAACAGCTTTATATGTGTTTTTTTGTGCATTTGTATATCTTCTTTTGTAAAGCAACTGTTCAAGGCATTTTCCCAGGGGAAATGAGAACACCCATCCATGTAAGGACTTGTGCAAGACTGTTCATAGCGGCTTTATTCAAAATAGCAAAATAAATAAAGGAAACATCCCTAATGTCCACCAATAGGAAAACAGAAAAAAGAAATTGTGGCATTTAAGCACTGGAGTATTACTCAGCATTAAGAAAAGAACAAACCATTGTTACATGCAATAACGTAAACTGAGTATTAAAAACACTGTGTTGAAGGAATGAAGCCAGACATACACATAAAATTCATACTGTATGATTTTATGAAGAATTTTGAGACCAGGCAAAATTGATCTATAGGTAGAGAAATGAAAGCAATGGTTGTCAGAGGAAGATGAATGGAAAAGGGTAAGAGGAAGCTTTCTGGGTGACACATATTCTATCTTGAGTGGGCTATTGGGTATAGGTGTCGAAATCATCAAATTCTACAAATTCTACACTTAAGATCTGTGCACATAATTATACTTCAATTGAGAGAGACTGAGAGATAAATACTAAAAACAAAGGAATGTGTTGTTAGTAGTGGAATTTCAGAGATTACTAAGGGAGGTATCTTCAGGTGAGAAGACACACCCTCCTAGTCTTTCTGCCAGGGGTGAATGTGTGATTCAGGACTCTCTGTAGTCACCCTGAGAAATCTGAATTCCCCTTTGCATAGGCATCGATGCAGAGCAGAAGGCCACCCCTGAGATCTGAAACTCCACGGCTGCAGTCCCAGTCCAGAATTCTTAGTGTGACACCATGGAAACAGCACTAGCTTTCTCTATAGGCTGCACAAGTGACCCGGCTGACATCCTCCTTCGAGGAAGAAGCAGAAACATCATTAGCAATAAGTGGGCTGTATTTGACTGCAAGGAACACAGTGGCCAGGCATATGGTACTTCTCCGTTCTCTGAGTTTATCCCAAGGAGTTCAAGGTCCTCGGTTCATAGAACTTAGAAATGAGGGCTCGTTAATCAGAAGGGCTAGGTAAAAAGCAACATTCTTACTTTAATTTTGAGATGACTATCTATTTTGGTGTTTATGCACTAGAAATACACTGTATTAATAATGTTTGTTTAGAACACAATAAAATGTGTTAATCCTTCCCAGATTAACCTAATGATTTCTAGGGCCATCATAATAAAATACCACAAACCGGGGGACTGAAACAACGAACATTTATTTTCTCACAGTTGTGGAGGCTAGAAGTCCAAGATCTGGGTGTGGGCAGGGTTGGTTTCTATCTGAGGCCACTCCCCTTGGCTTGCAGATGGCTGCCTCCTCCCTGTGTCCTCACATGGTCTTTCCTTTATGTGTGTCTATGTCCTAATCTCTTCTCATTAGGACACCCCCATTCATATTAGATTAAGGCCCACCCATACTATCTCATTTTAACTTAATTAGCTCTTTAAAGACTCTATCTCTCTATGTAGTCACATTTTGAAGTACTAGGGTTAGGAATTCAATGTATTAATTTTGGAGGGCATAATTCAGCCTATAAAACCAGGTAAAGTGGGTATTGTCCCATTTTGCTCATAAGAAAAACGAGCCTCAAGAAATTAAGGGACTGCATCAAGGCCACTTAGCTGGTAGGAAGTAAGGATGGGTATGGTGGCACACATCACTTGGGCCTCACCAATGAATACAGCCTGGCTGACGGCTGACTTCCAGCTACCAGTGTCCGAATGTCATCCATGAAGGGCTTTCTCTGAAGCTTGTAAGGGTACTCTCCCTGCCTCTCAGCAAGAGGTGCCCCAAATGACCAACTCCAAGAAGTAGCCCTCAATCAATTACTGATGGGAGCAGATGTAAAAATACCCCAGCCCTATAGATCAAACTGCTTGAAATTGTGATATTTGACCATTTTGACCTATAAAAATGGCAATATCATATAATTCAATAGAAGTATATGCATATGTATATGCATACAAATAACCACATGAAAACACATGCACCCAAAAAATATACATATGTACATGTCATATAAACATAATATACTTACAATGTTTGGAGGCCACCCATTTGATCTTTTTAAAGCAAAAGTCTTTGTTTCTCTACCATTTGCAACAACATGGATGGAGATAGAGAGCATTATGCTAAGTGAAATAAGCCAGGCAGAGAAAGATAAATATCACATGATCTCACTCATTTGTGGAATATAATGAACAACATAAACTGATGAACAAAAACAGATCCAGAGACAGAGAAACATCAATCAGAAGTCAAACCTCAGGGAAGGTAGGGGACGGTGGAGGTAAGTGGGAGAGATCAACCAAAGGACTTGTATGCATGCATGTAAGCCTAATCAATGGACACAGACAACAGGGGGGTGGGGGCATAAATGGGGGGTGGGGGTAATGGGGGAATAAGGACACATATGTAATACCTTAATCAATAAAGAAATTTTAAAAAAAGTCTTTGTTTCTCTCCTCTTCACTAAATCCTTCAGTCCTCTCACTGCCATGGTAAAATCCAAGTTCCATATAATGATATCATGATCCCATTATTTTCTGGCTCCAGCCTTTTTATCCTGGCTGTTCCCTGCCCTCTGTTTTGTCTTGATGTTACCAAACAGCTTAGAATTAAATAGGAAAAGCAAAGGAAAACACTGCTATTTCACAAGCCTTTGTTCTTCATCTTGCACAACACGACAGCCATAAACTTTTTCTTGGGCTCCTTTTTCAAGATGGAATGAGTCCAACACTGCCAAGACCATCTCTTTACCTTGGATATAAATCCATGATTGTATTAATCACACTCAACACAATATTTTTATTTGCTTAACTGTCTCCCCTCTCCGAATGCAAGGGACTGAGGCCTGGTTTTGATAAACCCGCTCTGTTCAGCATTTATCGAGGAGCCAGGTGCATAGTAGATGCTCACTAATGTGGTTAAATGAAGATAAAGTCAGAACTTGAACTTGGTTATCGAGGCTTCAGTAAAGCACTGCACAAAATGAACAATACCTAATTCTTGTTCTTTAAAATATATATATATATATTATTGCTTCCAGACAGGAAAGGAGAGGGAGAGAAAGATAGAAACAACAATGATGAGAGAAAAATCATTGATTGGCTGCCACAGCCCAGGGTTCCAGAGCTGGGGAGAGAAGTCCCTGTAACTTCAGGCTATAAAAACCAGTGGGGATCATGGCTGAGTGACACAGAGGCTGCTGGAGAACCCAGCTGTTTCTCTTTAAAGGGCCAGTGTATGGCCTTACTTGGACTCAATCCCACTAGGCTCAGCACTGGGGCAACAGCTGGGGTGGGGGTGGGGGGCGATTCAGGGATATGAGAAGAAACTGAATTGTCTGGCATTGGAGCAAGAACTCAGGGGTGGCTTTTTCCAAGACAGGTTGCTAGCAGGGGTCATTGTTCCTATGCTGAGACCTTCCCCACCCAAGCTGTTTGCAGTGGCTTTTCCATAGGAATGTCCTGTCCTGGTTCAGGCTTCAGACATTCCTAAAATCTCTCAAACAAGCAGCAGCTGGCAGCAGCATGCCCCATAGCTATCAATAAAAGGCCCATGACCTGGCACTACTACCAGTCTGCCTTGCTTCACAGCTTGGCCTCAACTGGGCACTTCTAAGCCCACTACAAGTAGCAATCATGTGCAGATAGCTCTGTAGCTCCTGCCTGGTGACCCCAGGCAGTAGCTAACTTTGCACCTCGCTGGTGGCCCCAGAGCCGTGCACCTGGTGGACAGCTTTAGACCATACCAGATTACAACTCTGCACCTCCACAAGCAACATATATATCAATTGTATCTAAAAATCAAAATAAATGAACAAGGAATCTAATGAACCAAATAAACTGATGAATAAAATAGAACCAGAGGCATGGAAACATGGAACAGACTAAGGAATCTCAGAGGGAAGGGGGCTGGGGGGGGAGAGATTAACCAAATAACTTATATGCAAATATGCATCACCTATGGACACAAACAGTAGGGCAGTGAAGGACTGGGGTTGGGCAGAAACCGGATGGAGGGGTGCAATGGGGTGAAAAAAGGGGGATACCTGTAATACCCTCAACAATAAAGTTTTTAAAAACTTTAAAAAATGCTCAATGCCACTAATCATCAGAAAAATGCAAATTAAACCTATAGTGAGGGGCAGTGCCCTCAGCGGTCCCCCGATCTATCTCTGGCTTCAAGAACATTTGGAAGGAACAGACCCAGGGACACCCCTTCTTCCAACCTTCGACCACCCTCCCACCTCTTTTCCAGTTACCCACCTTCAGAACTACCTCAGCCATCCTCAGCCTCCAACACGAGCCAAAAACCATTTCTTTTACCTTAACTTCTTATTGCTGAACAACCATGAACTCCCAAATTCATCAGAACTTTTTCACCAAGGTGAAGGCTGAAGTCGACCTGCATCTGCGGGCCTCCTGCACCTACCTCTCTCTGGGCTTCTATTTCAACCTCAACGATGTGGGTCTGGAAGGTATGGGCCATTTCTTCCTGGAGTTGGAGGAGAAGAAGCTAGAGGGCTCTGAGCATCTCTTATAGATGCAAAACCAGGACAGTGGCGGCATTTTCTTCCAGGAAGTGCTGAAGCCTTCCCAGGAGGAGGTTTACCGCACAGACCCTCAGCTCTGTGACTGCCTGGAGAACCACTGCCTGGATGAGGAGGTGAAACTCATCAGGAAGATGGGTGACACCTGACTAACCTCCTCAGGCTGGCCGGCCCCCAGCTGGGCTGGGCGAGTATCTTTTTGAAAAGCAACTGGAAGCCTTCGGAGCCCAGAGGTCTTTGAAGGGCCCCTCTGCATTCCCCTGGTGTCTGGCTTTTGCATGAGCCTCTTCCTGAAACGCTAGGCATCCTTTTAACCACCCTGGAGCCCTCTCCCATGCATTGGGCCAAATGGAAGCAATAAAGCTTTTTGCAGCAAAACAAATAAACCAGGACAATGAGGTATCACCTCACACCTGTCAGAATGGCTACCATCAATAAATCAACAAACAGCAAGTACTGATGAGGATGTGGAGAAAAGGGAACCCTAGTGCACTGCTGGTAGGAATGCAGACTAGTGTGGAAAACAGTATGGAGTTTCCTGAAAAAATTTAAATATGGAATTGCCATTTGGCCCAGCAATTCCACTTCTGAGAATATACCCTAAGAATCCTGAAACACCAATCAGAAAGAATATATGCAACCATGATCTCACTTATATGTGGAATCTAATGAACTAAATAAACTGACAAACAAATAGGACCAGAGGCATTCATGCATGGAATGGATTGACAGATCTCAGAGGGGAGAGGGGTTTATGGGACAGGAAGAGATTAGCCAAAGAACATATATGCATGTTAGAGGCCCAATGCATGAAATTCGTGCAAGAGTAGGCCTTCCTTCCCCTGGCTGCTGGCACCAGCTTCCCTCTGGCACCAGGATCCAGGCTTCCCTTACAGCTCCGGCTTTGTCCAGAAGGTCATCTGGAAGGACATTCGGAAGGACGTCCAGTCTAATTAGCATATAACACTTTTATTATTATAGATATGCATAACCCATGGACACAGACAATAATGTGGTGAAGGCCTGGGGTGGGGCAGAGGCTGAGTAGAGGGGGAGAAAGAAGGGGGGAATGGGGGACATCTGTAATAGTTTGAATAACAATAAATAGATAGATAGGTAGATAAATAGACCCTAAAAAGAACTGCAATTCTTCTTTTCCTGATATACTTTATCTGAACCTTCTTTTCAATGCACTTTGCATTGGGCAGAGATCTGAAAGTTTGTCAGATCAGCATCCTCACTGTAAACAAGAAGAGTGAGACATGGGATGAAATAACTGGTCCCAAACGACAGAGCTATTAAAGATGGAGGTGAGATCAAACTCAAGACTAATTAATCACCTTATTTTCACACCACCTGCCTGCCTTTTTTTTTTTTTTTTTTTTTTTTTACTCAATTCTGAGCCCTCAGTGAGTTACTCAACCTTTGGCTATAGAGTGTACTTACTTAAAATATTAGCTTTATTGATTCTTTTCTATTTTTTTTAAGCTTTACTGATTCTTAATAAAATGCAAGGAACTGCTGACAATCCCAACATCTGAAACTTTTATCCACAAAAATGATTTAAAATGGCATCAAGTCTGGATTTAAGTCCTGTAACGTTCACTAGCTAGCAGTAAGAATGGGGACACATGTTTTTAAATTCTCTGGGCCTCAGTTTACTTATCTCTTAAATGGGAGCAACACTAACAACAACTACTATAATAATAATGAGGTTACCGAAATGAAACACCCCCCCCCACCCCCCGCTTAAGGTTAATACTAAACATCCGCCAGGTTATTTAACAAATTCCTTAGGTTTAATCTTATCTCCTATGACTCAAATGAAGGTTGGCCCGTAGGTGGCCTGCAGGCATCTTCTCTCTCCTCCACAGCACCTGAGGTAAGCAAGAAGAGAGTTTTCAGGCAATGCTGGGAGGAGGCGGGAAATAGAGTGAAAACAAGACACAAATTAACGCCTCAACCAGCTGTCCCATTGCACGTGTACCACATATGTTTCATTTTGTGGCTGTATACATGTCTTCTTTTTAAGCCCTTTGAGAACAGGGAATATGTTTTGTTCCTTTTGTATCAACCACGCACATCACATAAAGCAGTTCTTAATACAGCGCCTCCCCTGTGCTAAGCACAGTATTGCCTACAGCCTAGAAGAGGGATTAAGTAGATGGATGGATGGATGGATGGATGGATGGATGGATGGATGGATGGGTGGATGGATGGATGGGTCCAATGGCATTTCCACTCTGGGCCCTGCGCCAGTTCTCCTTTGTGTTTGCCTGTGGTCTCGTGAACTAGAGCTCTCACCTGCCTTTTCATACCCATCTGCTTCCATCTCTTATTGGGCAGTTTTGTTTTGCTCCCTGAATCAAACCACCAGCATTGAATCAAGACTAGCTCCAAACCAACCCAGCCAAGCAACACTCTGACAAATAATTATCTACAGCATCTTTTCAGATCCCTGCTGAATAAAGCACACCATACATTTGACAATAAAGAAAAAAAAAAAGATTGTGACTATATCTCAAGTCAGGGTGAATAGCAGGGCTTTGGGACATGAAGAAGAGGAGACAAAAAAACTACACACACTGCAGACCATGAGGCTAGAAATGAGGAGACGAGAGCGACCCGTGAGCGAGGGATGTGACACACCAGGAGTGCCTGCTATCCACAAAACATCCGTCTTCAGCTCAGACTAGCAGAGTGTGAGCAAGGCTGCCAGCCCCTGCCATCTGAGCCTCGTCACTGGCACCTGGATGCTGCTTCCTCCACTTTACAGTTTATGACAAAGTCTCCGACAAAAAGCCTCCAGGACTTGGGTTCTGAAGGCTCATGTCTGTAGTTCCTCTTGTCGTCATCCCGAAAGTGAGGATAAGGCGTGGTCACCATCCGTCCATGGGACTGAAGCAGGGCAGGTCTGTAGAGAGATGCTCAAGGACAGACATTGGTGTTCACAGGCTGGCTGGCAGTGCAGAGAACAAGCCCGCCCTTCAGGAAACCTTGCTGGACCTAACTCCATCCTGCCTGGGTCAATCGCCAGCCACAGTTACACACTTGATCCATACCAGATCCTCCCACACTTGTACCAGCTCTTGGGTAATTGTCTGGTTGTTCTGTATCTATAGTTCAGACCCAGCAAGCCCCACCTCCTCCACCAAGCCTTTCCCATAGCTTCCTGAGGCACTGGCCTGGGTGACCTTGGAGTAACCTTGTAGATAATGGGTTTTGGAGTTAGGAGTCAGGAGAACTTGAACTCAAAGAGCAGGTCCAGCACTCACTGTGATCCAAGATAACACACAGGACCTCACTGAGCCTCCCTTCCTGCACCTGTAGGGGACAATAATCTTGTCCAGGCAAAATAATTTGTGATTTCAGGAAATGATTGGAAACCATCCAATTGGCCCACAAGGGCTGGATATATAGATTCTGACAAAGCTCTAGGAGGGAGCGATTCTTCCTCATTTTTCATACTGTTTCCTTTGATGTGGAGGGGGCTCCAATGGCATAGTCTCCATCCCTCTCCATCCCCTTTCTCTCTATCCCACGGGAAAGGAGAAGTGACATTTCTATTGGTGAATTTGGGAATAGAAAACTGGGTGTGCTTAGCCAGTCCTTCCCTCCTAGATCTTGGAGATAAGTTGTCTGCAGGGTCCTTCTTCAGAGGGTCAAGACCTACCTGTCCGGCACTGCCTGGGGCTGGGTAGGAGATTCTAGGTAATTCTGAGGTTCAATATTAGGAAGTCTATGAGCCTTCAGATGTTGCTGTGTCCAAAACCAGCCTCGTCCAATAGTTCAGAACTCAGGTAGGAAAGATGATGGCTATTTTGCAGGGGTTCTCCAAGATTCAGCATGATACCACGGAATATCATGCTACAAGTTTACAATAGTTTAATAGACATGTTTATTGACATAGAATGATAGAATTATGTTCATTATATATTGTTATGGGGAAAAATTATGAAATAAAATGTACGCAGTGATTCTGTTTTTGTTAAGATACATATACATACTTCTATTTAACATTTTTGCAATAGAAAAAGTCAGAAATGGCAGTGTGAATATTTCAGAGCTGTTATCTTGGAATGGTAGAAGGATGGGTGTTTTTTTTTTAATATTCCTCTTTTAGATGACATGCATTTCAAAAGAGTCTACCATGAAAGTCTATTCCTATTTTATTGACAAAAATGTCAAAGTTACTTATCTGCTAAGAAATAAAAGTCATTTTCAAAATTGTCAAAAACACAAATGTTTCACAGTTACCTTTTCATAAGCTCATTACTTGGTTTGTTAGATCAAGTCAGAAGTAATTATATATTTGGTTGGGGACCATCTGGTGTCACTGACTTTAAATGGGCAAGTTTCCACAGGCTGTAAATCCCTTTGAGTTTCAGAATAGTCAAATTGGGCGGGGGGGGGGGGGGGGGTGGCGGGGAAGCTACTTCAAGATTTGAATAATGCTCTATGTTCAGTATCTATACTAATAAAAGGGTAATATGCTAATTAGAACAGATAGACCAGGCATCTTCCGGACATCCTTCCAGACAAAGCTGCAGCAGCTGCAAGGGACGAGGAGGGCTGGCAGCTGTAGCGGCCGGCAGTGGCATCAGCAGCGGGGTGATGGGGGTGGTGCCTTCCCCTGATCAGCCAGTCGCCTCCTGCAGAGGCCCAAGGGGAGTGGGCCTAAGCCATCAGTAGGACATCCCCTGAGGGCTCACAGACTGTGAGAGGGGGGCAGGCCAGGCTGAGGGACACCCCAGTGCACGAATTTTCATGTACCGGGCCTCTAGTGTTTCATATAAAAGGGAAGGGATGGAGTGATTAGGAAACATATCATATAAAATGTAGAATTTTCACTTTGGCCGGTGTGGCTCAGTTGGTTGCAGCATCCTGAACACTGATAGGTCTGGGGTTCAATTCCAGGTCAGGGCACATGCCCAGGTTGGGGTTGGATCCCTGGTCAGAGCATGCATGGGAGGCAACCAATCAATGTTTCTCTCTCACATAGATATTTATGTATAGAAAAACACACAGCTCAGTTAACCTTTGAATAACACAGGCTTGAACTGCGAGGTCCACTTGCATATAGATTTATTTCAATAAATGCAACTGGCCCTTTGTATTCACAGGTTTCACATGAGTGATTAAACCAACTGTGGATGGAAAACCGTATTTCCGCATTTCCAGCTTCGGTTTCCCAGTGGATGCCTGAAACGACGAATAATTCTAAACCCTATGTGTATAGCTGCCCCTTGGACAATGAGGGTTATGGTCGATGTCCATGCAGTAGAAAATCTGAAAATAACGATGACTCTACAGTCAGCCCTTTGCTTCTGAGGGTTCAACCGGTTAGAGATCAAAAACAGTATTTTTGATCCTGTTGAAAATCCATAGCTGTGTTTTTTCTATGCATAAATTCCTATGATGAAGTTTAATGTATAAATTATGTATAGTAAAAAGTTAATAATAATAACTCATAACAAAATGGAATGATTGTAATAATATGCTGAAATAAAAGTTATGTGCATATGGTCTCTCGCTAGCTCTCTCTAAATATCCCACTGTGCTCTACTCCCTCACCTTCCTGTGATGACGTGAGATGATACAATGCCTGTGTGACGAGATGAAGTGAAGTGAATGTGACATTGTGAAGTAGAATAAGGGTGTCTTGAACACACACTGTACTTCAATCAGTCATCTACTTTCTCAAAATACAGTGAGTGATATTTACCTGGCAGAGTAGGTGATGGGAAAGGCATGTCAGTAAATTGTCTGAATATTGAAACTTCCTTTTAAAGTACCAAAAGTTCTACATTTTATCATTTTGCTCTAAGTTTTTCTTAAAGGATCATATATTCCCAGTCCTCAACACACCACCCTGAACAGATTTGAGTCTTCATCTTGTTTGTAATGGAGGGTCATTAAGTGTGATTGCATAAGGTTGGATCTGTGTACGCAAATGTCCTTAATGTATTGAGAAGTAAGAGAGGGCTGTTGATTTGGGTTTAAATTCTCCCAGAACTGCCACAGTGTCTGAAATAATTCTCTGGCCAGATTATCCCAAATTGCTCTTGAGATGCGAGATGCGGGGTACACCTTCATACTACTGTTTCTCTGCCTGCTCTTAGCAAGCACCATCCTTTCTCACCTTCAGCTTCTAATGAACAACTAAATAATGAACAACTTAGAAAACTAAGCTTGTAACATCCATTGCTAAAATAAATAAGAGCTTAGCCTTCTAAGAGGCTGTCTTGTGATAACATGCATAAGCTTTCTATGCATTGGAGGCTTGTTGGTTATGCAAGGGTCCATTGGGTGGATGACCAGTATCTGAAATGATATGTTTGTCTGTCAGTCAGGCTCTGCACTCTCTGAAGGCAAGAGTTGTGTTTCTCTTTCTTTTTTTAAAAAAAAAAAATATGTTTTTACTGATTTTAAAGAGAGAGGAAGGGAGCGGGAGGGATAGAAATGAGAGAGAATCATTGATGGGCTGCCTCCCCTCAGCAGAGTAGGCCACCCTGTATTCCCTGTGAATAATACAATTCCTCGCACATAGTAGGTGCTCAGCTAACGCTGTTAATGAGATGACCGCGCTTCCCCATGCCCTCTTTAGTAGAGGGCAGGTCCTGCAGAGCGCATTCAGTACAGTGCATGGCATGTAATATCCAGCTCACAGGTTTGCGAAATGAAAAACTTGAATCCTGCCTGTCACCACATGCATCTCCTTCAAAGACTGCAGTGAAAGGGCAGGGCCTTCACCGCCCGGATTCCCAGGAACAGAAACTGCTAACAAATGTATCTTGTTAGTCTGTTGTCAGGAGCAAGATTTTTATCAGGAATATTGTATTTCTGAAGACAACAGAATAATGTCCTACTAATAAATTCCATCTTATTCGGAGAAACCGAGCTTCTGCCAGGAGCCAGGAGCCTCCAGAGGGCAGGCGGGGCAGCTTTGACCTGCAGGATTAGGTGTCTGCGCAGGGCTCTGAATGGCAGGCAGGAACCTAACCATCTAGGTGGCAATGGGGCATTTCTAACAACCCCAAGGAAGCACACGTGGTGGTCGGGGTTCCTAACAGCCTTTTGAAAGGACATGAAATGTGGCGTTAATAGGCTTTCTTCCCTCCAGTAGAGGAGGAAGTAGCTTTGTCTGCCTGTTCATTCTTGCAAAGAGGAAAAGGGGATACTTTTCTATACCCATTCCTGGTTTGATTCACGGAAGTCTGAAGCACCGTTAATGCTGCACACTATTTTTTTTTTCCTTGCCATTTGGGGTTTTTTCTGTAAATTCCCCATGTGCACTAGCACTCACTCCAAATGTTTCAAGAACACACACCCGAGAAGGGAATTTCTGAAGGCCCCTGTGGGTTAATTCTGCAAAGGATACATGCTGACGATAGGTTTAATTGTTTAAATGTGGATGGCATTTCTTTAAATAGATAAATAAACTCAGTCTCTCCCTTCTTCCCTGTTTACAGGTCCCCCACCCCGATTCTTGAATAAGAAGTTGTCTTAGATTCCTTTTCCTTCTCTTTACTGATTCCAAACTATATTTAAACCCCAAATTCTTTTCTTTGCTCCCCAGGGATCAACAAGCAAGCTCCTTTGAACAACAATGAATGCAATGAAGAGAAATGGTCTTCCAAAAATACCATTCTGGCCTGGAAACTAATTCCGTTTGGGATTTCCAGGGGCTCAGCCCCTTCCCCTCAGAACTTCCTTGGGGAGACGATGAATGGCCACCTCAATGTTGCATAAAAATTAGTATCAGGCCACAAATTGTTGGACACTCTTAGGGTTTTCTTTTACATAAAGGAAGGTAATATATCACAGTCTTCCAAGAGGAGTGGTGCTTTGAATC